>NW_028142891.1:17182682-18649182 GCF_977018435.1 Lepisma saccharinum | reverse complement strand
TTTATCCAGGCCAAAAGTATATCTGATGCATGCATTTTTTGCCATTTGAATCTTTCTGGTGAGTTTTTTCGCAAGTTTGGACCCATTCACAGTGTCACAATAATCAAATAGTGGAAAAATTAAAGATTGAACTAGTCTAAGTTTACATTCTGCAGGTAGTTGATCTTGGAAACGGTAGAGGTTTTTCAGAATAAAATATGCTTTTTTACATTGTGCATTGATGTGGTCCGTCCAGTCCAACGTATCGTTAACAATCAAGCCAAGATTTTTTGCTGAATTTTTACATGGAATGGTTTCATTATTAATTTTAAGTTCAATTGGCTCAACAATAGAATTTTTTTGCGATTGTTTCGTTCCAATTAGCATATAAAGTGATTTTTCAGGGTTTATCTTAAGTCTGTTTGATGTACACCATGTGTAAATATTATTTAAATCGGTGTTGAGTGAGGAAATACTACTTTCTAGCACTGTAAAGGTGTGTGTGTGTAGCACCATTCATTGCCATCTTTGCAATAAGCTAAAAGTGTCCAAAAAGCAAAATTGTATATAACAAATCATTCAATCAAACTGAATTAATTGTGAGCATAACATACAATAGAAGAAGGCTTAAATATTGTATAGCTTGATTGAGTTGGTGTTTTAAGTCCACTTTATGCACAGTAAGGCTAATTGGGACTGGACCTACAGTTTTAAAGTGGGTTCCGAACCAGTATGTGCCTCTACCGGGAATCGAACCTGGGACCCCATATTGTATTGCTTAAAATATTAATTTGCTTTAATTGTGTATGCTGTTGCTCCACTCATGGTCGTCTGAGGAGAGGGGGGGGCATGGCCCCGTGGAAAATGAATGTTCAGCCGAAAAATATATATTCCCCACATAATTTCAGTTCAGTCACAGTATTTTTTAAAATTATTATAGGGGCATTGAGGGAACATGATAATTTGAGACTGAAACAGTGTTTTTTGGGAGGCATTATTCTTACGGGAAAAAATATTCCTCCTTTGCCCCCCCCTGGAAAAGAATTACTTTTCTTGCACCAGGCCCATACCCAGGATTTTTTTGAGCAGAGTCCAAGCCCAAAACTGCGGAGATACAGATGTATATATTTTCATGAAACATGTCAGTTATTAAATATATATATAAAGACATTAATTTGTGACATTTATAAATTAGGAAAATATTTTCTTTATCACATGGTCCAAAATGTCAACAAAATGGAAGATAGGTGAAATGCTTTTAACCCATATATTCCCGAATTATTTTATGTTGACAATTTTTGTCAAATTTATGTATTTTATTCTATTATGACTATTGGGGTGTAAGGGGTGACCTTCCACATAGTACACCCAAATGTCAACCTCACTTCCACGTTAGTACACCCTGGACTGAAGACTAATGAGGCTCTGGCGACTGGCCCCATGGCCAGTATAATTTTGTTTGTATTGTCCTGTTGTCCTTATGTGTGCTGAGCACCCCTTTATAGAGCCAGCTTTTAACAGAAGTCAGAACATTTTAAGATTTTTAATTATGCAACGTTAGAGTTGTTCTTTGTAATACACCACCTACTGTATGTTGGTATATTTCAATCCAATAACATCATGCATTTTGATTTGTACTCTCCATCCAGCAGCAGATGAACGTCTACTTGTCAGTTTGTGAGGCGAGACAAATTATCAGTTGTCAGTATCTGTTTCCACTCTTGCGTCAAGAAGACACAAATATTATTTTCTCTATGTTGTGTTTCCGCTTCAAAGTGATCAAGTATCGCAGCTAGTGTAGCGACAGAGGTCTGTCAGTAAAGGGAAACACGTGTTCTTGTACAAGTGAGTAACATGATTTCTTCTTCATGACAAAAAGTGACAAAAATGCCTATACGGTATATTTCAAGTTGAATAAAATAATTATTCGTAAATTTGGAAATTACAATAATAACCCATGGTGGAATAGTCCATTGAGGGCTCGTGCCCATCTACCGACTTTACTCCCCCCTGGTCCTACTCACGCACTCGATGTGGGAAGATCATCCAACCAGTTATTGGGTGACGTGTGGTCAGCACGACAAGCCCCCAGTCTTTCTTGTAGGTTTCCATGAGCAGGTTACGCTTGTCATTCGTAGCTGTCCAATTTCCTCACGATGGTGGGTGGCCACTGGTCCCATGCACAGTCCGAAATCTCAGGAGACTCGAACCAGAGCCCAAAGCATTACGCATTAGACTGCACGGTCTATTATGCATAAATTAATATAATGTATGAAGTATGCTTGCAAACCTTACAAACCTAAAAAGATAGTAGGATAAACTGAGAAATTCCAGAAGACAAGACATAAAATGTGCTTACTCCATTAGCAACGATATTCCCATTGGGTCAAAAACGACCCACCTGATGAAAACACATAACTGTTTGAGATAATGAACACATGTCACAAAACTGTAATTTAAAACAAAAACTAGCATTCTTTAGGACTCATATTGTAAAGGAAAATTGGTAATTTATGAGAAAATAAAACTGCACTTAATCTTCTTTTGACAATATTATTATAGCTTTCCCCACGATCAGTGTGCTCCCAAATTCAACGCCAACTGCATATGTCATAATTTTGAAAAATCAGCATCTACTTTGAACAATTATGAAAATTATAGTATGCACATTAATTCAAACTCATAAATAAGAAAGATAAATTATGAACAAAATAAACAGTTAACAAAAGAATATTGAAGTGTGCAATGGGTCGAAAATGACCCAATGGGAATATATGGGTTAATAAGTGTTTGATTTTATTTAATTTTTGCTTTCTATTAATAATGATCAATAAAATTTCATACTTATTTTAACCTTCAATTTGTGCTTTACTTTTATTGTGTACATGGAAATATTTCCGTATCAGAGCTGTAGCTAGAGATTTCGGCACCCAGGATGAGAAGAGATTTCAAGCACTGAATTTGCACCTTCCTTCCTGCCTAGATGTAGCTGCAATTGAAGAAATATTCTCTTTTCCATTGAATTGGATGAAAAGGAAACTTAGTATTCAAAAAATTTGGCTAATAAATGGAAAGTCAGTTGTGCATCCCATCTCATCTTCGTACCAGCAGTGTGTGTGTGGTATTGTTCACATCTGCAAATTAGATTGTAAATTGAAGATCTATAATTAATATTATGAACAATTTGTTACGTAACTAGGTGGAGGGGCAAGAAATAAGACATTGGATTTATGACATTAACATGCAAGTGTTATGTTTTATTTATATAGTTATACACTTTGAGGTAGTCAACGAAAGGAGAGAGAACTGGAGAACTGTGGGTGACCATCCCCTTCGCAGATATGGCTCCATTCCTTACTAGTCCAATATGATATAATTGGTGCTACGTTTTCACCCCATGGTGTTAACAGATATGAAAAGAGAGAGAGAGAGAGAGAGAGAGCTAGGGATGCAATCATACAACATTCACACACAGACAGATATCATTCTTTCTTCTTCCTTTGCTTGAGTTTCTGATATTATTCTTGGTAAAGTATGTTTGAAGTCCAAACTAATTGCTCCTCTTTGTTGTTATAACACAAATTCTTCTTGAAATTTATGATGGGAGGGGGATTTTAGAACAAGGTGTTTGGATGGAAGGAGGGATATCCTCCATCCCCTCTGGGATGTCACACCCTTAATGTAACCACCAACACTATGGTAGTATTGGAGTTGGACGTACAATTGTACAGTTGCAATATTGTGGTCCAAAGTAACGGAGAAAAATTCAACTGGCAATAGCCCCCCCCCCCTCTCAGCCTGACCCGACAATCAACAATAAAGTTGCTCACAAGCGTACAGCTTGGTGCTTATTGCTTACATTCAATTCTCAAAAGTATTCAAATAGCACAGTATTCCCAAATTAACAATGTTTTCAAATTTCTGTTGTCTTACACCAGGACCATTGAACAGCCATGATTTAATTTTTGATGTGATTTATAATAATAATGATGATTCTTTGTTGAGAAAAAGATATATTAGATGTTAAATGATAGCTATTATATCTTCTTATAATGAAGAACATGCCTGAATTTGAATTCAGTTAGTAAGAAGTCAGGACAGAGATTTAAAATAGTGAACTGTCCAAGAAAATTGGGACACTGGTAGCCTTGCATCAATGGTTATAAAACCAAAATTACTAAATAATTACTTCTAGACTCCAGAAACAACCCATACATTTATGCAAGAAGAAAATCGAAATTCTTGCAAAATCTGAAAAATCGGCCATGCTATTTTTATAGCTTTTTACAGGTTCTTACTGAAATATTTTATGGTTTGAGGGGGAGAGCCATGGCTTCCTCCCCTTGGGTGCTGGCCTGGCTTGTGCCTCCCTGGGAAAAATACTGCGAACATCCATGGCTCTACTATGAATGTATTTGCCTTTTCCCAAGCTTGTCAAATTAGAACCAGTTTTTTTTTCTTAAACTAACACTTTTTAAACATTGTGTTTTATTTTCATTTCAGGAAACTTGGAATGTCATATGGCTTCAGGTGAACCATGGCCAGGACTCATGTTCGAAATAGGAGCCTACAATTTCCTGGCTTTAAAACCTGACATGGTTGAATCTTTGTGTGAATTAGACTGAATTTAATATTCTTTAATCATAGAGGCCTCCCCGATGGTGCAGTGGTAGCGTCGTCACCTTGTATTCAAGGGGTCCCAGGTTCGGTACCCGGTGGAGACTCCTAGTGGGACTCATAGTGGTTCGGATCCCACTTTAAACTGTAGGTCCTGTTCCGATTAGCCTTACTGTGCGTAAAATGGACTTAAAACACCAAATCAATCAATCAATCAAATCTTTTTTTCTTCATGTGAGTAGTTTTATCGAAAGAACCTCCATGAAAAGTATTTAATCTGAGGAGAGAATTTGAATGTGGGGTGTGAAAGGTGTTCTGTTGAGTGAGCACCCAAATGCCAACCTCTCTTCCGTGCTAGTGCTCCCTGGGAACTGCTACATGCAGGCTAACGAGGCTCTGGTGACTGGAACCACAGCCAGGATAATCCTCTGTGGTGCTTCCTTACGTACTGCAACTTACATTTGTAGTGGTGTTGTATGGTTGCATATAATTGAACCATTTCTATGTCTCTCTCCATGGACAGAGCAAAGGGGCTTACCATCAGGGAAAGGTCCATAGTCTTCATTTTTATTTTCATGTCCTTGAGTTGTATCCTCAGGGAGTTGAATGAGGTACTACCATAATGTCCACAAGAACTGTTCGTTGGTCTGAGCTACCTCTAAATAAAAATGATAAAACTTCCAGATTTAAGCTTTCTTGATTGATATGGTCCCAGGTTCAATTCCGGTGGAGGCACATAGTGGATCGAATCCCACTTTAAGCTGTAGGTTGCATCCCGATTAGCCAAACTGCGCATAAAATCGACTTAAAACACCAAATTAAGCAATCAATGAATCTGGATTGATATATTTCGAAAGAAAATCACATGCCACAGTTACATCAAGATAAAAGATTCGCACATTGGTAAATCCATATAAAATCATACAACATGGTTGCTTGACCATTTTTTAAAAAATAAGTTTATTTTTTGTGTGGTGTGAGCCTCATATGTTGACAGTTTAGAACCACTGTTATTTTATTTTTACTATCACCGATTTGAATATGGCGGGCATTTTTTTTATCATGGCGCACGTCACTTTCTGCATTCGTAAGCATCAGTGGTAACTTTTTTATCTCAGCTCTGGTAAGACCTACGACAATGAGACAAAATCTGTGATGTTAAGCACATTATAGGCTACAATTATATTTCTGTGTAATTTTCTAAATATTATTCCTTCATAATAAATTTTAAGGTCAAAATTGTGTATTCTAATCGCTCAAAATTTTCGGACTTTTTTGTGGGGGGGGGGGGCAGTTTGTTTTACACTTGAATTTTTTTTTGTGCAAGTACCTGTGTACCAATAGAGTATGCCAAAAATATTTGAATCTTGAGATTTTAATATTTTTTTTCTACAGGCTCATAAACATGTACTTTTTGTTAAAAAAAATCCAAGTTCAGGGTTAAATATATCTGGTGGGCAGTTGTTTAAAAATCTGAAATTTGTACACAATACAGTACTCCATGATAAGTAACTTCAGTAAAAAAATTGAGGTTGAGATTCAATTGGTTTTAATTGATACAAAACTCCTGAAACATTCAATATTTTGCATTAAATATGGTATGCCTAATTTAATTTCTGATTAACATCTTGTGTTAAAATTCTGCAAACTGCAATATGGAATGTCAATCAACAACATTACAATCCTGAAATCGATCTGCAATAAAGATATATTTAATCCTGAACTTGGAATTTTTCATTTCCCCATATGGGGAAGACCACTGAAAAGATATGCAAAGTGCTTAGAAAAGTGGGCATTAAAACTTACAGGAAGGGAGGGAGAAGCATCTTAAGAATAGTGAAGAATGCAAAGAAGAAAAAGGAAAACAGAGAAGAGGAAGGGATTATCTATGGAGTGAAATGTAAAGAATGTCAGAGTGTGTACATAGGAGAAACGAAAAAGAGGCTGAAAGACAGGTTGAAACAACATAGGGATGATGTAGGACTTAAAGAGAGAAAGAAATGCGATATTTAAACACATGAGAGAAACAGGACATGACATAGAGTGGGATGAGGCTAAGCAAATAGGAAGGGATAAGAGAATACTAGTGAAAAAATGGATGGAGTCCAAGGAAATAGAGAAGGAAGGTGAAGATGACACAATAAACTGGAATGGGGGACTGAAGTTAAACAAAGAATGGAAGAAGGTGTTAGAAAGAGTGGAAAGGACAAGAGAGAAAGAGGAGAGAAGAAGGAAGAAGAATGAAGGAAATAGAGAATCCAACCACATTCTCTTTCAGGTGAAAGTACAGTTGACAAGGGAAAGCCACCTGCTAGATTACTACAGAACTACTTTCTAATAGTCTGGAGGGGAGTATTTTTGTGTGTGTGTATATATATATATATATCGTCCTTTTGTGTACCTGGTTACATTTGCACTTGGTACAGAGTCTGAAGAAGACCTTGTTAGTAGGTTGAAACGTTACATTTAGTTTGTTTTATAATAAAATAAATTTCGCCCTTGGTCATCAGAATTATAAGTAGAAGTAAATTTGTAATGGGAAGCTGTGACAAAACACACTGCTGAAGCAGGGTATAAGGGTGATCTTCCTTTTACACTCAACTGTCAACCTCACTTCCACATAGTACATCTTGGACTATATTTTGCAGACAAACGAGGCTCTGGCGACTGGCACTATGTCCAATATATTTGTGTGTGTTGTCCTGTTTTGTCGTCCCTGTGTGTGCTGGGTGCCCCTTTACAGCCTCAGCTTTTAACGGAAGTCGGAATATTTTAAGATTTTTAGTTATGCAATGTTATTTGTAACTGTAAGGGGCTGGAACTCATATAATGTAACGGGTTCAAAATAGCCTTAGTGCTAATGCACCCACAATTTTAAAATCAAATTCAAATTCACTCTGCTGAAGCAAGTACTGAACCAATGTCTTGAGATTAAGGGGTGACCTTCCACATAGTACATCGAATTGTCAACCTCAGTTCCACATAGTACACTCTGGACTGTATTTTGCAGGCAAACGAGGCTCTGGCGACTGGCCCTATGGCCAGTATAATTCTGTGTGCTGTCCTGTTTTTGTCCTTGTGTGTGCTGAGTGCCCCTTTACAGTTTCAGCTTTTAACGGACAATGTTTTAATATTTTGTCACACAACATTTCACTTATGTTATTTTAGTTAAGGTAAGGGCCTGGACCCTGTATGGCGTGAAGGGTGCAAGGTAGTCTTAGTGCTAATGCACCCAAAATTAAAGGAAATATACAAAATATGTTGAGAATTAAAATCTCTGAGTCCACATGGCATACATCTAGAAAGTGAATGTTCAACTGTGAAGCATTACCAGATTACTTTATTTTTACAAGTTCACAACTTTACATGTGGTGTGTCGACCCTGTGAACTTTTATTTATTGTTTTGTATGTCTCTGTATACAATGATATCCAGAGGACTTCGTGACAGAACGCTCGAACTTTCGTTTCTATTTTCTTCTCGAATGCGCAAATTTTAATCACCTTGCACAGTGTTTTAATCTTCCCAATGATTTGTCTTCTATGTTGGGAGAGGGGTCTAAGGGGTGACCTTCCACGTAGTACACCCAAATGTCAACCTCACTTCCACGTTAGTGCACCCTGGACCGAAGACTAACGAGGCTCTGGCGACTGGCCCCATAGCCAGTATAATTTTGTTTGTATTATCCTGTTCTTTTGTCCTTATGTGTGCTGAGTGCCCCTGTACAGCCTCAGCTTTTAACGAAAGTCAGAACATTTTAATGTTTTATGATTTTAGTTCTTCAACGATAGAGTTGCTATTTGTAACGATAAGGGGCTGGCCCCTGTATAATTTGATGGGTGCAAAATAGCCTTAGTGCTGACGCACCCACAATTTTAAATTCAAATTCTATGTTGGGAGATGATGTCAGTGTTTTAACTGATGTTTTTAGGTTTTTGAGAAGAGCACGTCTCGCAATTTCTCTGAGGTAGTTTTTAAACTATCCTTACATTTTTTAAAGTCTTGCGTTTGTTCCATGCAGGCCCATTGGAACCTGTCATTTTTTAATATATCTTGGGGTGTAAGGGCTGACCTTCCAAGTAGTACATGCAATTGTTAACTTCACTTCCACATAGGACACCCTGGACTGCTTTATGCAGACTAAAGAGTGTCTGGGATGCCCTATGGTCAGTATAATTCTGTGTTGTCCTGGTTTTTTCCTTGTACGTATGTGCTGAGTGCCCCTTTACAGCCTCAGCTTTCAACGAAAGTTCGAATGGTTTAATATTTTAGTAACACGACACAGCAATAATGCTATTTTAGTTATTATTATAATATGACAAATGCAATATATCCTAAGTGCTGGCACACCCATAATTTTAAATTCAAAAATTTCTTTATTGATTTTAGCTCAACATTCCTGGGAACAAGAGATTGACTGGTTCTTTTTTTTATTACCATGAGTCTGATTCCATCAAAAACAGCTTCAATTTTATGTGCTGCGTTTGTAATTAGATATTTATCAGGTAATATTTCAGACACAATAATAGGATTAGCTTCCATACATTGAAAAATACACACTTTGGCTAATTCCTTTATAGTAGCTCTACTCTGATTTTCTGAACCAACCTGTACCTATTATGGTGTCATGTCCATATCTAGGTAGGTAACTTAATTTATCTATGTGACAGTGTTGTAAGGGATGACCCTTCCTCAACCTACCAAACAGTCAACCTCACTTCCACATAGTACACCCTGGACTGCATTTTGCAGACTAACGAGGCTCTGGCATCTGAACCAAAGGTCAGGATAATCCTCTACATAACTTTGTTGTTTTTTATCCACATCTGTTTTGAGATTGTCTCATTATCGAGAGCTGTGTTGAAGTATGATGAAGGGTGATTCTACAAGTGAAAAGAAACACAGAAATTCATGTGACGAAATCCCGAAAATGGCACGCATTCGGATTTATTGATGTGTGAAAAAGAAAATTGTTTACAAGGAAAAGTGTCAGAATGACCAACCACATGACCGTGGCAAAGGGCGTTCCACAAAGAAATGCTGCATGGTTTATTCAAAAAAGCACATGGCAGATATGTGAAGTTGATACACAAGGATTCCCCAAAGGAAGCGAATGGGTGTGTTGAAGTCATGGGGCTAGGGAAGGGTTTACCGAGATGTGTTATCCACGGAAAGTTATCCACTCGTTGCCGCCTCGTGATGTCAGTTCTCTCTAGTGGTCTCGTCAATCGAGTTGTAGATGTGGTGTCGATTTACCATCTCCAGGGGGTTTTTATACTTAGAGAATTCTTCATGATGTGGTGCTGTTGGAAAGTTACAGTGGTGTGGCGTAAGGGGTGACCTTCCACACAGGTGCCCAAAAGTCAACCTCACTTTCACATTGTACACCCTAGACTGCATTTTGCAGACGTACGAAGTTCCGGCGACTGGCACTATGGCCAGTATAATTTTGTTGTGTGTTGTCCTGTTTTTTGTCCTTGTGTGTGCTACATGCCCCTTTAGAGCCGCAGCTTTTAACAAAAGTCAGAATATTTTAACATTTTAGTAACACGACACTGCAATTATGCTATTTTGCGAGGGCCTTTGTCTTGCTAACTGTGCAGAGCCATGTAGAAAATTATTGTTGTTCGACTCTGCATCTAGTAGAAGTTAAGGTGAATGAGCTGAGCGTTCGACTGGCGAGCTTCAGAGCGATGTTTTAATAAATGTGATATTTGGACTTTCATGCTCCCAATTCCTTCAGCAATATATTGTAATACCCTATGCTCTTCTTGAAAGGAGAGGGTGCCCAGAGTTATCTGATTTAACCAAATCTGGCAAAAATGAAAAGTAAGCTAAACTAGCTCGATCAATTTATTATCTTTGCAAAGCGCTTTCTCTGGCAGCTCCTCCAAATGTTACATTTTCTACATTTGTGTAATAAATTAACTTTGTTACTTGTTCCAACAACAAATAGTTTTCAACCTCTCTTCCACGTAGTACACCCTGGACTGCAGACTAACGAGCCTCTGGATACTGGCTCCATGACCAGTATAATTCTGTGTCGTCCTGGGTTTTGTCCTTATTTATGCTGAGCGCCCTTTTTAGCCTCAGCTTTTAACCAAGGTAAGGATATTTTAGTTTTGAAACACGCTTTTACTTTTCTTACGATAGGGGGCTGAACCCCGCATTCTGTGACGGGTGCCCACCCACCTCGCCGTCGTTCTGATCTGAGCTCCCGCTTGTCCTCCTATTTCTGCTGCTTCTCGTTGCTATGTAGGAACTCTAACGAAAAACATCTATTACGAATTGCACTTTCGTTCTGGGAGCAGAAATACCATAAATTTCTATTGGTGGTTATGATGAGTGGTGTTCTTACAAGGTTTTAGTTGGATGATACTTGACGGGAACCTGCATGTGACTTCCCTCGGCGATTAATTTGAATGTTTCTGCCCCATGTGAACTGATAAGTGGTTCTTCCCACAATAATAGTTCTTTGTTGATGCAGTTGGCACTGTTATGTATTTCTCCATATTGGAACAATTGTGCGAAACTTCTCGCGAATACGGATTTTCCTGTGTTGGAAGGTTCTTACAAAACAAACTTGTTTTGTTTTGAGGATTTCTGGAATAACCACCCGTAGAAATTCATTTTGAATTCTTCAACGGTTATTTATTTGTTGGTAACGTAGAAAATTTATGCATGCGTCAGAGGTATGTTTTAGTTAGTGAACCGATCTATTAGTTCATCTGGATTATTGGGGTGCAAGGGGTGACCTTCCACGTAGTACACCCAAATGTCAACCTCACTTCCACGTTAGTACACCCTGGGCTGAAGACTAACGAGGCTCTGGCGACTGGCCCCATGGCCAGTATAATTTTGTTTGTATTGTCCTGTTTTTTTGTCCTTGTGTGTGCTGAGTGCCCCTTTACAGCCTCAGCTTTTAACGAAAGTCGGAAGATTTTAATATTTTATGATTTTAGTTTTGCAACGTTAGAGTTGTTATTTGTAACGATAAGGGGCTGGACCCCGTATAATTTGACGGGTGCAAAATGGCCTTAGTGCTGACGCACCCAAAATTTTAAATTCAAATTCAGAATTCATCTGGATTATTCTCTCTCATGATATATAACTTATAATTGTTGGTGGCCGTGTTGTGCCTACACTGCTCCTCACCCGACAGTGGGCCCAACAACACCTTACCTCTTCAACCATCCTCTCCAGGAAACGCTTTGTCACATCTGGTTCTCGATATATGTATGGCTCTGTCGTAACCTCCCGGTCTCGCCAGACCACTACGTAGGCGAAACTTGAGGCCTCGTGGAGTTTGTAGGGAGTGGTGGACTATAGTTCGGGGTCGGGGTTACAGGTGGAGAGGGGCTTGAGGCAAGTCTCGGAAGTTCGCAATAATGGTGGCGGGTGCTATACTGTGACACTATGCATGCGAAACTGCTCAACTGTACCGGCTTCGGGCAGGTGCATCCGCACTGACTTGTTGGTGCCACAGTGGAACTTGTGGCGAGCGAGGCGTGTAAGGGGTGCTCCTTCCACGTAGTGCACCCTGGACTGTAGACTAACGAGGCTCTGGGGACTGGCACTATGGCCAGTATAATTTTGTTTTTGTCCTGTATGTTGTCCTTATTCGTTCTGAGTGCTCCTTTAGTCAGAAGATTTTAATATTTTATGATTTTAGTTATGCAACGTTAGAGTTATGTGTAACCATAAGGGGCTGGACCCCGTATAATGTGACGGGTGCAAAATAGCCTTAGTGCTGACGCACCCAAAATGTTAAATTCAAATTCAAAATTCAAATTGTGGCGAGCGAGCTTTTCAAGGGCAAGATGGCTACCTCGAAGGTGTCGACACCACGCTGATCCTGGTTGTCGAATGTAGTTACGCATCTCCTGCACATCTCGATGTGGTGATCATCACTGCTTCTTTGACAAGAAACCAACCGGGAGAGGGAGCAAATGAGTGCATAATGGTGGTTTGTTAATTGCTAGCCGCATGCCAGTCGAAATTCGCGCGTGTGTCCGTGACCGCCACGCTTTAAGCGATTCCGGCCATAGCATTCTCCACCTCCGATTCATGCAGCACGTAGTGGCTAACTCGGTACGGATTGTTTTTCCGGTCGACTGGGTGTAACACCGACCATAGAAAGCACTTTTCATTATTTTGTATATTAAGCACCGCTGTCTTCTTCGCAATATCAGGTGGAAGGGGACATAGCTGTATGCCGACAGTGGCACGAACTTAATCAGCTTCAGAGTTCGTGGGTATGATCCTCCGGAGCCCGTAGCTTCATGCTCATCCTGCTTGTGTACCAGCGTGTCGAGAAGGTGGTGGTCGTGGGGTGTAAGAGGTACCTTCCGCGTAGGCGCCCAAAAGTCAACCTCACTTCCACATGGTGCACCCTGGACAAAAGACTGACGAGGCTCTGGCGACTGGCACTATGGCCAGTTTAATTGTGTGTGTGTTGTCCTGTTTTTGTCCTTGTGTGGGCTGAGTGCCCGTTTACAGCCTCAGCTTTTAACAGAAGTCAGAAGATTTTAAGATTTTTAGTTATGCAACGTTCGAGTTGTTATTTGTAATGATAAGGGGCTGGCCCGCATATAATGTGACGGGAGCAAAATAGCCTAAGTGCTGACGCCCAAATTTTTAAATTCAAATTAAAAAAAAATCAAAGTGGTGGTCGTAGATGTCCTTCAGACGGCGACATTTCCCAAATGAAGAACTTTTGCCTTGGTGGGATGGAAGATGATGTATTTCTCTTGTGATGGTTTCACATTGACAGGACAGTGTTGCGTAAAATTTGATGGAATGTTTGTCCGGCTTCTGGTTCAGAATGGCCACTATCCTTGGCCGTACATCCACGAAGAAACTTTGGACATCGCACCAATGGCACAATATTAAAGTAAAATCCTGCAATAAATGCTGTAAAGCGGTTTGTGCTGCTTTCTCCGCTGACTTAGCTGTCTTGGGGGGTGTAAGGGGTACCTTCCACGTAGGCACCCAAAAGTCAACCTCACTTCCACATAGTGCACCCTGGACTAAAGACTAACGAGGCTCTGGCGACTGGCACTGTGGCCAGTATAATTTTGTGTGTGTTGTCCTGTTTTTTGTCCTTGTGTGTGCTGAGTGCCCGTTTGTAGCCTCAGCTTTTAACAGAAGTCAGAACATTTTAAGATTTTTAATTATGTAACATTAGAGTTGTTATTTGTAATGATAAGGGCTGGACCCCGTATAATGTGACGGAACAAAATAGCCTAAGTGCTGACGCTCCCACAATTTTAAACTCAAATTCAAAATTCAAATTAGCTGTCTTGGCAGCTAACATGTTCGCAACACCATCGACAGCCCTCTTGGTCGAGGCAGCTTGACTGGTAGATGCTTGCGGCATGATAGGTTTACAAATCCAAAGGTGTTTTTTGAGTTTGGGGATGTTAATTGGCTCGCGCACTCGGGACAGGGCCTGGTTGCCAACAAGCGATTTTTCGGTGGGCTCGTTTCGCAGCATTTTGCCCGATGTTTTGCCAAATTGGACCTTTGAAATGGAGCCGGAAGAAGTTTGTAATTCGAGTCGGACTACAAAAGAATCTTGAGGACGTTGATTCCAGGATGGGTGACGGTGGTTAAAGTATTGTTTTTCGCATAATGCACCAAGTTCATAATACTACTCAACGAGCGAGGTAGGATTTTAGGCGGAAATACATTTCCTGGTGTGACAACAGTAGTCCAGTTTTTAATTTTTTGCTCTGTATGTGAATGATGAGGGTCGGACGTAGCAGCAACATCCTGGGGTGTTTTTTTGCGTTCGCCACTAATCGGCGCACTTAAGAAAATGAAGAAAATTGTCACCCGTGCCTATGGAGAAATCGTTGATGGGTTGATCCGTATTCGAATTAAAGTAGCGTCTTTGTCAAATTCGAATACGGGTTAACGTATTTTTGTAATTCGCAAAGCCAAAATTGTTTTTTTTTTTTTGTTTTAGTTTCGTCGTCTTGTTTAGTTTTAATTTTTTTTCTAACAAATTAACGCCGACGTCAGACTTATGGTCGAAATTATCATTCCTGTTTAAATCATCCCGACGAGGTTGCGAGTGTGTGAGGTTAAGTGATGCTTGCATTCGTGTTTCAAACAATTCGTTTAAAAGATTGATGTTTAAGTAGCGACCGCGTAATTTCTGTATATCTAATATGCTATCATTATTTTCACTCTTATCTTGATACTGAAGATCATCGGAAGAAACAAATAATGCTTTATTATTTTGTAACATTCTCACAAGAGTTTACGATAGCGTAGCCAAGCTCGTGATGAGGTTGTGTAGTGGGGGTACACAGATCAGATGGAATCGAACTCGTGTGACGGTGCAGATTGTTTAATATTTGCAATCAAATTTTATTGTGGTTTGCAAGAATGATAATCAGTAACACCTGCAGGGAATGACCTAGAAGGTAGACTTCGGGAACCGAACAAAGGTATCGTTTGAAATCACTTATGAAAAATTCACCTTTTTTATGGTGTAAAGCGAGCTGGACGACCCCCGGGTTCAGGTCGGTTGTTATTGTGGCGCAACAATAAATACTATATTTGGTGGTTTGGATTTCAAGGTGCGGTGTCAAAATAAAGTTTGAGATCCTGGGTTGTTGATGTATGTGGGAAACACACTCGGACCTACGACAGAGAAGAGCTACCGCTTCTTGCATATCGCGATCCTGAGTACTTGGTAATTTCCACAAATTATCAAATTTTTCTTTTGTGCTGTAAACGACAACACTCACGTTAGAGATCATAGTTTTTGGTATCTCAGAAACGTTACTCGTTTAAGAGAGTCCTGTTAATGAAGATAAAAATTGATTTAAAATTCTGAAAAAAGTAGGGTATTATTCCGCGAACAACATGGAACGATTGCTGTTCTTCGTGCACGACACAGAAATATGAAACATCCGGGAATAAGATGCACGTCGAATTCGAACTGCATGGGATTTTAATTGTTTGTGTTATGTCCTATAAAAATATAGTACTGTGGTTCACGTGTTGGTGAAGGTAAGATCGATTGGTCGTAGAACGTAGTCAAGATGATATTTCTTAATCTTTTAAGGAGAGCGTTACTTCTCACATTATCTTCACTTAAATAGATGTCTAATTCGCAAACGAATTCCGTGCAGAATTCGGCTGGGCTGCAGGTATTGCGATATTCGTACCGCCCTAAACAAACTGATTGGCTACTCTCACCATGCATAATTTGCCATAAGGGGGCACGTGTCAAACTTTTCGTCACGATCTTCTCATTTGTGATAGATCCCAAGTTATCGATGTCCTCGAGAGATGCGAGACCACAGAGGAACAACCGATTGTTGTGTTCAGGTGGTTGTACGTGAAGGAAACAATTTATAACACCTCCCATCCATTTGAAGTCAACGTTTCATTTGTTAATCGGGGGTGTATCCCAAAACAAATGCATACCGGCGAGTGCTGTGTTATCTACGTGGTGCGATTCTTTAGTGAAATGCTTGAACATTCCGGGAAAAGACTTTTGTAGTGCGTCACTTAATAGAGAAATTCCAACATTGTAAAAGTGGTGTAAGGGGTACCTTCCACGTAGGCGCCTAAAAGTCAGCCTCACTTCCACGTAGTTGGACTAAAGACTAACGAGACTCTGGCGACTGGCACTATGGCCAGTATAATTTTGTGTGTGTTGTCCTGTTTTTTCTGTCCTTGTGTGTGCTGAGTGCCCATTTACAGCCTCAGCTTTTAACAGAAGTCAGAAGATTTTAAGATTTTTAGTTATGCAACGTTAAGAGTTGTTATTTGTAATGGTAAGGGGCTGGCCTCCGTATACTGTGACGGTAGCAAAATAGCCTAAGTGCTGACGCTCCAAAAATTTTAAATTCCAATCCAATCCAACATTGTAAATATGTCGCTCTCGGTCTGTCTGTTCAGCATTCGGTGTGGTATTCAGAAAATTCAGTACGCTGTAAACATCATTTGCTTGACAGCTTGAATGTAAGAAGCGCCCTTTTCGAACCACTGTCTTGTTTCCACCAATGCACCAAAAGATCTTATAGTGTTAGAAAATGCATCGCAGTAAAATTGATAACCTTGCCACACCAAGAACATGTACAATAATTGTAGTGGCAAGACAAAAATTTGCAGCAGCACGGTTCAAGACTGTTTGTCCGGTTGTAATTTTGGAGTCTGTATAATACAATAACAGTTTCATCATTGCCGATGGTTGAATGCAAAATTACCTTTAGTGTTGTTGGATCTGAAGCATCACTTTCTCCGAGATCTTGTGGTACGAACTCTACATCGTAAACATTTGTATCGAAATGCTTAGTATCCGGGGCAGCGTTCGTTCGGACCAATACGTAAATTTAACTTTTGTGCTACTCTATGCAATCGAACATTGAGATTGAGATGGATTCGATGATTCGTCTCTCGTGCTAATGGTGCTCGTGATACTGTTTACCGATCTATCTGTTGCGATAACAGAGATTCGATCAAGAAAGGATTTAAAACGATGTGATTGGAGTGACGTAAATCTAAAACTAATCCACTCGGGTGATGAATTAATTGGAGATTTTTAATATTCACATCAGCCAATCTAAACCATGTATGACACTTCTTACATACTTTATACCCGTTGATACCCTGCGAGTATAACTTAAATCCGGGGGTGTAAGGGGTGACCTTCCATGTAGTACACCCAAATGTCAACCTCACTTCCACGTTAGTACACCCTGGACTGAAGACTAACGAGGCTCTGGCGACTGGCCCCATGGTCAGTATAATTTTGTTTGTATTGTCTTGTTTTTTTGTCCTTGTGTGTGCTGAGTGCCCCTTTACAGCCTCAGCTTTCAACGAAAGTCAGAACATTTTAATATTTCATGATTTTAGTTGTGCAACGTTAGAGTTGTGATTTGTAACGATAAGGAGCTGGCCCCCGTATAATGTGACGGGTGCAAGATGGCCTTAGTGCTGACGCACCCAAAATTCTAAATTCAAATTCAAATAACTTAAATCGGAACAAATGAACGTAGGATTTGTATTGGATAATGTTTGGAGCAAGCACATCGTATGACAAAATTCACAAGAATCGGGTACATCGCAGCAAGAGAATTGAATGTTTATATTCGGAATGAAGTGTAGTAACCACCCTTCTTCCCCCTGTTAATTGGGTTTGTCGAGTATCATATTGAAACCCAATTTTGGTGAAATTACAGCTTTTACGGTGTTTATGTTGGCTGTCATCTCTTTCTCTAATTTTTCTAAATTGTGTAACCTTCTCCGCTGCTCTTTTTAGGTCGAACTATTTTCCTATTGGATTAGTTAGCACGTACCATGTAACCATACACCACACGCTACACCGCTCCAGAACGTAGTACTACACATGCAGACACCAATTCACATAACTTCGTCACAGGGGGGAAGGGTCATGACATTCCAGAGGCAGTATTATTGATGTGACATTCTTAACAGGTCATTGCCAACACATAGCTGTAAGTACATCAATCTCTACACTTCGGAATGTTTAGAATGCAAAGAATTCTCTTGACAAAACAAGTAATCGGGAAATTCCCCTTAGCCAACCAATCTGTACAAATCACATGACCCTCTCTCTTTTTTATAGAGAAAGAAGAAGGGCATAACATTCCCAAGACAGTATTGTTGATGTAACATTCTTAACAGGACAATGCCTTAATGTTCACACACATACATAAGCGCATCAATTTCTACACACACACTCAGACAGGAATATTTAGAATGGAAAACATTCTCAGGAAATTCCCCTTAGCCAAGCAAACCACAAGTTACATGACCCCCTCTCTCTTTTTATAGAGGAAAAAGAAGGCCATGACATTCTCATGGTAGTATTATTGATGTGACATTCTTAACAAGTCAACGTCAAGTCGATCTCTACACACACACTCGGGGAATGTTTGGAATGATCCTGGCATGAGTTGCGAAAATTTAGTTGCACCGTTGAACGCACAAAAAAATCGTCACGGAAAGCTATCACAGGTTAAATCGTAAAAAACAAAAAAACCTCATCCTTTTTCTGACTAGGTGTGAAAATTTAGTTGTGAGCTATCCATCAAGAGCTCGGAGAGATTTGAGGTCCGCCTATGGTAGACGGCACCTTTGGGTTTTATGGTGATAGTAATTTATATATCATGCGAGGTTAGGAAGAAAGTTCGCGCCTCAGACAATGCGATGAGTTGTGTGATGATGCTGTCTGTTTCCGCATTTGACTCATACCAATCGTCCGTATATCGTCTCCTTCCTTCCCTCGCCTCATGAAGCTCATCCATCCTATTGGCCAACTTTTTGCCTGCAGCCCGAAAAAGAGAATCGGGATTCTGCAAGTTTTTCATACCGCTTATTTTGCGAAGATTGTCCATAAGAATCATCTCGCAGGGTGGACGAAATTCAGGCGCTATTTTGTTTAAGTCGACGAGCCTCGCGACATCCTCACCGTCGAATGTGTACGCAAAAATCTTGTGCAGCAGTTCGAGTGGTACGTCGGTTATACGAGTTGTCATTTTCACGAGGTGTTATTTAAATAGAAGTTTCTCGGAATTTATATATACATTTTCTCGGGGAAAAATCATCACTTTTTAAACTTAAAATAATAAATAGTATGTAGCTTTAAAATAAATTAAATACTTAACTTTTAACACTGCAACAACACATCCGTACTCTTCAAACATTTTCACGATACTGACTAATCTGTAATGCGAAAACCCTCTAAGTAACCTAAGCGCGGATGAAAACATCCGAAACAGTAGGTCAATCAGAAGACACCCATTACGCCATAACCAACAACACGTTCGATACGAGTCTGCGTAATAACTTGTTGAGTAAACATTGCACAATAGTTTACCTTACGAGCCATCGCAATGTTCCGTAATTTAACTCGAAAGAAATCGACTCTCGTACCAAGTGAGGTGAAAAAACAGATTTTCAATAGTATAAAATCAACAAAAACATCATCAAAAGAGGTTTACCATTGTGGTTAAATTAATAAAAACAATAGGCCTCGTACCAAGTGTGATTTTGAACCCCCAAAAATACACTACTGATATCGGTCCACGGCTCTGGAATTTTCACCCACCGAACACGATTTGGAGGAAAGAGAAATTGTCAGGTAAAATCGTCTGTTCGAATTTTTTATACTGGTTTGATATTTTTTTTTCCGAACGAAGTAATTGTAAAAATTTATTTTTGAATGTTTTCCTTTCGGTTACGTCTTCTTATAAATCTTTTAAAACGTTTAATTTGTTTTCCAAAACTGTGAAATGGAGGACAAGATAATTGATGTTGCAATGGACGATGAAGAAAGTCGGCACGACGGAACAGAAAAGATATATTGTACCGCAACCTATAAAATTATGCGTGTGGTAACGATGTTGAGTTGTCCATGTGAATTCGTTCAAGACGTGATTATAACAGATCGTGTTCGGGAAAATAGTTTTCATGTATACAGACGGATCCTTTTTGAAGACTTTCTCGAATACGTGACCCCAAGCTAAAGCATTTATAGTCACTATTAAAAGTAGCCAAAGGTGTTGATATATCCAGTTTCTTACCTAAATCGAATTGTGTTGCGTGTTTTTCAATAAATTCCAGATAAGCTTTATCCGTTGGCCAAACTATACTGGTGACGATCTGAGTAACCGAATCATTCGTACGATACCCAGTATCGGAATATTTCGTCCATGCTTCTTTAAGATGGTCAAAAGGAAATTCCGTTCCCTTACATCTTTCGTGGTTCTCAACCCTTTAAATTGAACCTCTCTGGTTTCGGCCAATTGAACATATATTTTTTTTTAGTTTAAAGCGAAATAAATTTTCAAAACGAACTCAACCTTAACACGAAGATCTCAAACTGAATGTGTGTGACGCCAGAACAAAGAAAGAACCCGATTTACCAATCAGAACAGGTTTTCCCAAGGTTAATCAGAACTCAAGAACAGGTAAAAGGTATGCAACGCCATAGGGCAAGGGAAGGATTGAACCAGACAACAAAGGTAGTCTGGGAATGCGCGATCTAGGTGAAATTTTTTGTAACTGTGCGTCGCTTGCATGCTAGAACATGTTTGTCAAAGTAGGCCAAGGTTTTCTAGAACACTAGAACAAAGGATGATAAGAAGGAGTTCAAGGTGAACTAGACTGCAAGAACAAAGAAAGCGTCGGTTTTATTTCAACCAATCAGAGAAGGCGTCAGTTTTGTTTATGAAGTATAAAAACCGCGTAAATGCACCTAACCCTGGGCTTCGTTTTATTTCCAAAATTCTGCTTAATTCTTTGTACGAAAAATTCTCAGAAAATACTTTAAAAACTGTCTATTTTTGTAGATACAGAACAGAAATTCCATGATATAGTGTTTATTCCACAGTATGAAATCAGTAATGTTGTCCCTATTTCCGAATTTTGTTTATTAGTGAATTATATTGAGCTGGAAAGCAAAAATGAACCGTTAGTACTCTCAAATGTACTTGTCTCTGCGTTTATTACTGCTTGTGGAAGAATGATTTATATTCTTTTATGGACAAAGTCACGGAAAGTATTCACTATGTGGATACGGACTCTCTGTTCTATGTAGAAAATGAACATGAAAATCTTATTCCTACAGGCTCATTTCTTGGTGAAATGACGGATGAAGCTAAAGAGCCCTACCAAATTACATGCTTTTTGGGTGGTGGTCCCAAAAACTATGCATATAAAATGGTAAACAAACATGATCCTCAGGATGAGAAACATGTTATTAAAGTAAGGGACATTACCATGAATTACAGAACTCGACTCCAGATTAATTTTGATTATTTTAAGCAACTGGTCAAAGGGGAAATTGAAAAGCGAGTTGTTGAGAACCCACGTAAAATTAAACGAAAAGCCAATTTTGAAATTGTTTCTGAATCAGCAGAAAACACACCAAGCAGTCCACACAAAACGTAGAAAAATGGGAAATTTTGAGACGGTTCCATACGGTATCTAAATAAAAAACGAGTGTTTTGTTTCATTTTTTTATTGTCTTTTAAAGACCTAGTGCCTTTCGTAGAAGTTCTATTTGCTTCGCTATCCACGGGCATTCTCCGTTGATTCGCCGCCTGGCACAGAAACTATATCTTCCTGATCTTCTGCGCCTACGGCGCGACGGAGGAGGGGGCACGGGCAGAAGGCGGTGTTCCGATTTTAAATGGTACATGAGGGCCTTCTTTCCCCTGAAGCCAATCTCCCAACAAATGTTGCATTCTTGTTTGATTTCATCCTGAAAAGAAAAGATAAGATAAAATTAATTTGTGGTTTATAGTTAGGTTTAAAACTTATGATAATATATAAATGTGCCATTGTGTGTCTGCGCTTCAAGCAGAGAACGTGTGTTGTTCAATATGGAACTGCGATGGTTTGTGGGCCGTCACAAAGTGGAAAAGCCACTTTTGTGGATTAGCTTCTATTTTGTAAACATAAAATGTTTACACAAGTTCCAAAGACAGTAATATGGGCGTATGGTGCGGTTCCTCCCAGATTAAAATTAAGCCCAAATACAAATATTCAGTTTATTGAAGGAATCCCTGATCTAGCATTACATTACATTAATTGTCATTGATGATCTAATGAATGAAAGCAGCAAAGATTCAGCTGTTGCAGATATGTTTACGAAATATTCTCATCACAAAAATATGTGTTCTTTTTATAGTACAAAACTTATTTCACAAAGGTGCTAAAATGAGAGACATAAGCCTCAACTCGGGGTGTAAGGGGTGCTTCTTCCACGTAGTGCCCCCAATAGTCAACCTCACTTCCACGTAGTACACCCTGGACTGCAGACTAACGAGGCTCTGGCGACTGGCCCCATGGCCAGTATAATTTTGTTTGTGTTGTCCTGTGTTTTGTCCTTATTTGTGCTGAGTGTTCTTTGCAGCCTCGGCTTTTAACGAAAGTCAGAACATTTTAATATTTTAACATTTTATGATTTTAATTAAGCAACGTTAGAGTTGTTATGTGAAACGGTAAGGGGCTGGACCCCGTATAGTGTGATGGGTGCAAAATAGCCTTAGTGCTGACGCACCCAAAATTTTAACATCAAAATCAAATCAAAAATAAGCCTCAACTCACATCATCTTGTGATATTAAAAAATCCACGTGACAAACACCAAATATACCATTCAGCACGACAATTCAAACCTGACAATAGTAAAAGTATTTTGGAAGCTTTTCAAGATGCAACTGAAATACCACACCGTTATTTAATGTTCGATTTAACACAAAATACACCTGAAATTTTACGTATGAGGGCGGATATTTTCCCAGGAAAACAATTGAATATTTAAGCCACTGGAAAGCATGTAAACAAACCATTTCTTGTGCGAACGTCAGTATGACATCACAACTAAAAGAACATGCTCCGGCACTTAAATTATTGTGTAAATTAAAACCTATTCAACGGAAACGCGTTTTGTAACTAGCAACACCAGGTCTAGTTCGTGTACTAGGACAATGTGCAGCCAATACAGTACGCGGTAATATTCCGCTTTCAGAGGTGCAAAAAACAAAGCTTCAAAAGTATAAGGCCAGTTTGCGTAAACTAGCGGCGAAGGGCACTTCGCTCAAAAAGAAAAAGAAAATATTAATTAAAAAAGGCGCCGGCTTTTTACCATTTTTAATCGGTCCGATTATATCAACGTTAGGTAGTGCATTGTTTTCACAATCAGCGTGCAAAAAATGATTCTTGTTCCCGAGGACTTTGCCACTAATATGCATGCATCGTTTGAGAAAGCTCAGAGACACGAATCAAGATTAGATTCTAATATTCGTACAATATTAGCACGTGAAAATATAGGGGAAAGTGAAAAATGGAAACTTTATCAACAGGCACTTCGACCATTTGTTAATTTTACTAGGCCCATTCCCACATACCTACCAGTGATCGAAGAAGAAAATAAGCTGCCACAAATAAGTGAACCAATCCAACAAGACGACCCCCCTCCTAGTGTTACTCTCAGGGAAGAAATTCTTGCTTCAGTACTGAAAACTGTTCAGGAAAAAACAGAACATTTACTTAAAAGACTATTCTCTTCTCAATATATAAATTGGGACGGATATGGAACAGTGTACATAAATGGAAAGATAAGTCAGGGTTCAAATATCATCGATCTAATTAATGATTCTGTTCGCCCCCGTAAAAAAAGTCGAAATCCTGTCGGGAGAGATCAGTTCCAATCTATCCTTGATTCTCTAAACATGGCGAACATGTTTTAGTTTTAACCTTCCAGGGTGACTGTTTGAAGTATGTTGAACGGAAATCGTGATTTTGGAAAAAAGGAGGTATAAATAGAAGGGATACAAGATAATAGTATCATGCGAGGATGGATGTGTGCGGTACAAGGCTGTCTGATAATGGCGTGAATTTCTACGAGGTTAGCTACGAGGAGTTCTGGGAACTTGTTGGATCTTGCGGCGACCTGGACAACGATCGAACGGCCCTGCATCGGGTGCCGAGTTATTTCCCGTTTATGTATGTAGCGATACCTGAATCTCCCTGGTGTGGATGTTACCTGTTCAACGGATTAGGAAAAGGAGTCCACATCACTGCGAGACGTTGAAGGAGATAGAATAGAGGAAAACAAGAGCGGACGAGAGAACAGGATTTCCAAGTCACGGGTGTATGTGCGAACTACGTCGCAGGAAGGAAGAGGACGAGATCGGTGAAGCTTTGAAGGAGAGAGTGAAAGAGTGGCTTTCATTGCTGGCAGACAGAAATTCCTTGTGGTGTTCTGGCTGTGATCGTCCTTTGTTACGTAAATTAGGACATCCCTCTTTCCCTGTGGTTCCTGCAGAAGGTTTAGGTGTCCGCAGACGTCTGTTCCCGTCGATCCTCTGGCTGTTCCTTTATCGCCGATACCTGGGACGCCGTCACCTACAGTATCCGATTACTTTTCCTTTTATGACGTATGAGAGTGTTTACTTACCACGTCTGCTGGACTCACGCCGAGCCGTATGTTATCAATTACTTATCAGTGAATTCGAGATACAGAACATACAGAAAGTGGCCTATAGGATTACGTCAGACTCCGGAAGAATTAGTTACTGCAGGATATTCAGGCTTTAGCGACAGAGAGTATTATGTTTTCATTGTTCGTACGGACTTTGCGATTGGACATCTAAAGATTGTCCGATTCTAGGACATTACATGTTGGTACCTCAGTGTCCTTTTATACAGAGCGTTGCGGCGTTACATCGTAACTCGCAAGAGCTGCAAGTATTGCGACAGTATAGAGACTCCTGAGAAAACGTCCGATCCTAGTGTGGATTCTGTGTGCAAAATATGTTTTGAGAATCCTAGCAGTGTTGTAATTCTCCCGTGTCGACATTTTGTTTCCTGCAAATCCTGTGCTTCTCAATTGGACAAGTGGGGTGTAAGGGGCGGTCTTCTTCTAAGGCGCCCAAAAGTCAACCTCCCTTCCACGTAGTGCACCCTGGACTAAAGACTAACGAGGCTCTGGCGACTGGCATTATGACCAGTATAATTTTGTGTGTGTTGTCCTGTTTATTGTCCTTGTGTGTGCTGAGTGCCCGTTTACAGCCTCAGCTTTTAACAGAAGTCAGAACATTTTAAGATTTTTAGTTATGCAACGTTAGAGTTGTTCTTTGTAATGATAAGGGGCTGGCCCCCGTATAATGTGACGGGAGCAAAATAGCCTAAGTGCTGACGCTCCCAAAATTTTAAATTCAAATTCAAATTCAAATTCAATTGGACAAGTGCGCCCGCCGTATGCCGGGGTAGCATTGAAGATACGTTGACAGTTTTCACCTGATGACCAAAATGGATGTCTGTTTTTTGGACGTTCATGGTCTTCGAGGAGCAGGAGGGGAATTTGTGTGGAAAGAAGTCTGAATTTTAAAATTTCCTTTTGACAATGCATTTGACTGTTTAGTGAAATCTCCATGTGGTTTACGCTTTTTGAGTGAAAAGTATCGCCGAATGAATTACTGGCTCCGTACCAACAAACACGTTCTCAACTGGGGAGATGGATAGCTACCGTATGAGAAATTAGGAGATTTGTTATATGTTGTGCTTGTGAATCAAATAGTGTACGTCAAAGGTACGGAGAAAGTGAAATGGTTTGAAAAATTACTTGGAGAAAAAGGTATGGGTAAAATATCCGTACGTAACATCGAAGAACTTGAATGTCCAAAATTGAATAGTGTGAAAAACACTTCAGGAAGATGCAAAGAACATAGCAGATGTGAAAATGTAAGAAAAACCTGTGCAGTTGAAATGTCTGGAAGATGTACAATTTCTATTGTAATAAGTACAAGAAATACGAGTTTTTTAAAATATACAAATGTTTTATTTACAATCGATAATATGGATATAGGTTTACAATACATAGAATAACACAAATGCTGTATTTACAATTGAATATGAAAGGTTTACAATACCTGAAGGGTTATATTACAATACATAAAATAACAATGCACAAAAAGAACAATGATTCATTTACAGTGGCTATTTACAACATCAGATACATGAAAGTAACTAGTTATTTACAATGTCTGTCCAAGATTGTTCTCAAGATATATTTCAATCATAAGTTCGTTGTGCCAAAGAATATAAAAATAGTTCACTAAATTGGGCACTTCTTTTTTTCTGCAACCATATTTTTCTTGATACAAAAGCCTCCATTTCGGGTTGCAATTTATGATAACGTTCGTTCTTTAATTTCTGCAGAGGCCAGAAAAGGTTACACAAAAATATGTGTAGTTCAGAGGCTGTGAAAATAAATGCATTGGATGATTGATGCTGATACATCGAGATACAACGTGTCCCGACAAAATTTACACCACTGACGGTGATATTTCCCGTAACCAAGTAATCGAATCGTCGACCTGTTTCGACGTAATGCAGTAAGTCAGATTTCAAAGCCCACAGTTCTCTAATCTGCTTAGAATCTATGCGTACGGGTGATCTCCCCTGTTGCGAAAACTCCCACACCAAATTGAAAGGTGATTGATTTTCGAATCCTATTGCTACGAACTTGTTTTTTTCCTTGTTCAGAAAATATGTGGTTCGATACGCTGTGGATATATAAGTGGTTCCGATCCTATTTTAAAGTGTAGGTCCTGTCTTGATTAGCTTTACAGTGCATAAAGTCAGGGGGGTATTTGTAGAGAATGTGGGGATTTCCCACTCTGGGTACTTGTGACCCCCTGTTTGATAAATTTTATCCATGGGGAATTTATATGGCATAAAGTCGTCCTTTATAAGTTGTCACTAGAATTTCCCCACACGAAATTTCTTAAATATCACACTGCATGAAGTATAGTTAAAAGAGGATCGGAATCCTGGTTTGTATGTAGACAAGGACAATTCCGTGATTCGAACCAGGTAACAACCACGCCTGGAGGTTCCGAATCCACTACTTTTTCACCCTGACAGTTACTTTCAAGATTCGTGGTATTTTTTCATTAAATTTTAGGATTTTATTCTGTGTCTTTGGCATTCTAATACAATACTATTTATATACAAAAACAACATCTTTCTGTACAAAATCTTTTATTAACACACCGAAATTCTATAGAAACATTACAAGTTTTCTACATATACACACTGCTGTTTTATTTCAACTCTCAGGTTATCAGATATTTTACACATTTGGTTACAATTCTTGATTTATACCCTCTACAGAAACATCACAGGTTTCATTTTACAACAATGGTTACATACAGATGTCAGTTTATCAACACAGTGAACATCTGTAGAATTATTACAAGATGTAAGGGTCCTGGGTTCGATACCTGATGGAGACACAAGTGGTCCGGATCCTACTTTAAACTGTAGGTTCAGTCCCGATTAGCCTTACCGTGCATAAAGTGAACTTATCACATCTAATCAATCAATTGTTACGAGATGCTTTTACATAAATGTCCGCAATATGTCTTACATAAATTTCTATAGATATAACATATTAGTCAGTGTTAGATATTAGTGTATTAGTATGTGTTAGTTACTCGTTAAGTTTCCTTTTCTTCAGCATTTCCATCATTCGTTCCTGCATATATTCCCCTGTTTCCCCTGTCTTCTTATTTTCACCCTTCTCATTTCTCAAACCTTCAAACACCTCCATTAATTCAAAGCATATTCTTAAAGAAAGATGGGAAGGTACATATTGCGCTTTCTGTACATTTTCTATAAAATCGCCAAACACTGGCGCATCTCGTTTTTTGTCAACGATGTAAGTAAATATTTTGACCAAACAGTCCAGCGATACCTCAATATCTTTACATGTCTCTTCTAATTTTGTCAATAACTCTTCCGCCAGTCCGTTTTCTTCGCAAAAATTCACATAATTGCAGATGTGTGTTTCAACCTGTCTTGCATGTGTTTTACTCCATAAGTTCCTTCGTTCTGTTGGACCTGCTGTCGTCTCCTTGATATCGCCATACACCAAACTGAATCCTAGGGGGAGTGTCTACATCTGAAATTATATACAGATTATGTTAGATTTATATTGCGCGCAAACCGTGATTACAGTTTTACATTTTTGTTCCAGAACCGGAGCCTCGAATTACCAGGTGTATAAGCTTAAATCTGCTGTTTTGTAGTCAGAAAAACACATGGTTTGTTCATAGAAAGCAACAAGAAATTTATTCAAAGTACTTGCCCTCACGAGCTACACATTTTGCCCACCTCTCGGGCAATTTGTGGATATCACGCCAAAAAAGTCCTTCTCTTTCGAGACAAACCACTCATCAAGCCATTTTCAGACGTCTGCATACGAATCGAAGTGCTGCTCAGCGAGGGTGTGGCCCATCGACGAAAACATATGGTAGTCGGAAGGGGCCAGGTCTGGTGAATTGGCGGGATGGGGTAGCACCTCCCAGTTGCGTGTCTCCAAGTAGTTTTGGACCAGTCTTGATGTGTGCGATGGGGCGTTATCATGGAGGAAAATCAGCTTGTCATGTCTTTGTTGATAATCCTGCCTTTTGTGACACAGAGCACGGTGCAATTTGATCAGTTGTTGGTGGTAGCGGTGGGCAGTGAGTTTCACCAGGTTTCAACAGCTCAAAGTAGACGATACCCTGTTGATCCCACCAAACACACAGCATCATCTTCCGGCCGAAGCGATTTGGTCTCGAGGAAGATGTTGATGGTTGGCCGGGATCAACCCACGATTTCTTGTGTTTAGGATTCTCGAAATATATCCACTTTTCATCGACAGTCACAATCCGATGCAGGAAAGACTTTCTTTTTGTCTAGCAAGCAAGATTTCGCATGTGTTTTGGCGTCTCTCCAGCTGCCGATCGGTCAATTCATGCGGCACCCATTTTCCGAACTTTTGAACCTTTCCCATGGCACATAGATGCATGGAAATGGCTGCTTGAGTAACACCCAATTGCTCGGCAAACATCTTTTGCATTTGGGTATCGTCCTCGTCCAAAAGAGCCTGCAATGGTCCTCAACCTTCCTGGGCCGATTTTCACGCTTCTTGTTGCTCAGGTCAAAATTGCAGTCTTTGAACTGACAAAACCAATCCCTGCACGTTGTTTCCAATACATCGCTGTCACCATAGGCCTCCACAAGCATTCGATGCGATTCGGCAGCCGATTTCTTCAATTGGAAGCAGAAAAGCAGAGCTTCCCGCATATGCTCTTTTTCTGACACAAAACTAGACATGCTTACCACAGGAATACTGTCTGTTGTTGTCTGCACATGCTGACGATGTGCACTGATTCGTGTTGGCAGATGTCCAACTCATACAAACACCAGGTATAGCGTGCCCATGGTAGCTTCATACGCTCACTAACGCCATCTATGAGCAAACAGCAGATTTAAGCTTATACACCTGGTATACGAGGGCTATGTCCATTTTATGGCGAGTTGGGGAATGCAGGAGGAATGTCAACACCTGCGGGCGGCCATCCTTAGTTTTCGCCAGACGACGGAGGGGATCCACAACGAGCACGTAGCCGCCAATGACAATGATGGCTGAGCTTGTGGCTGAGATGAATAACATGTTCCACAGATTGTTCACCGAACACAATACATTTGTGACACGCCAAACTCAGGCGGAACGGGACCTGGAAACGGAGGTCACCGGAATACTGGGATGGTGATTATTTTTTTCGATTTATCTAATCTGTAATATACTATATTATTTTTTCTACATTGTTTTTTGCAGGTTCCGGCATGCCTATGATGCACACACAGACAATTCCATAAGGGTACTGCCGGAGCCCCTCCTCACAGCAGTGAGGGAAGGACGCGCCGTTCTGATCCCTCCGGTCCCTGTTCCGCCGGCCGCTGCACCTCAGCCAGGTCCTGCCGTTCCACCGGGCACTGCTCCGCCGCCCCCTCCCCCTGTTGCCGCAGACCCTGCCGTCCCCCCTGCCCATGTTGCTGCTGCTGCTACTCCGCCGGCTCCTGTTGCTACTCCGCCGGCTCCTGTTGCCACTGCTCCACCACCCCCTGCCCCTGTCGAACCTTGATTACAAGACGACTACACTACCACTGCGTCATCGGAGAGGTTTGGTTCTGAATGTTAATTTAGCACTTATTCCATCTTTGCAAATCAGTCAAAAGACATAGAATACAGAGTAAAATGCAAAAGGGCACTTACAATACGGAAGAGTTCTCGAGCTTCGTTCATTTCGATGTGGAGATGAAGAGGAGATGAACTGGAAGGAAGAATATATACCCACTTCCTTGTAGAGACGCACATCTGGAATCATTTTTGCAACGTACTTATCTGCACGTCGAGACCTTTCAGTGGAGTTGCCGGAAGGGGGGTCTACGATTGAAAATAAAGAAAGTAGGAAACCACAGGTCCTTGAAAAAGGACTTCACTCCAAGTCCAACAAGCTATCGAACATCCTTCTAGTTCAATTAGGAGTGACGATACAACGATTTTTAGTTTTCAAAAAATATACCATACCCTCGTATATTTCTGTATCGATCAGCTTTGGTGCATTAAACGGTTCATCCTCGGTGCGTAAAACAGGTTTCAAACATCAGTTCAATCCGTCACTCAATCAATACATAGGACAATTTATACCATGCCCTCGTATATTTCTGTATCGATCACCCTCGGTGCATAAACGGATTTCAAACATCAGTTCAATCAATCGATCGGCCCCTAAGAAGATTCCACGCGGTGTAAGGGGTGACCTTCCACGTAGTACACCCAAATGTCAACCTCACTTCCACATTAGTACACCCTGGACTGAAGACTAACGAGGCTCTGGCGACTGGCCCCATGGCCAGTATAATTTTGTTTGTATTGTCCTGTTGTCCTTATGTGTGCTGAGTGCCCGTTTACAGCCTCAGCTTTTAACAGAAGTCAGAAGATTTTAAGATTTTTAATTATGCAACGTTAGAGTTGTTCTTTGTAATGATAAGGGGCTGGCCCCCGTATAATGTAACGGGAGCAAAATAGCCTAAGTGCCGACGCTCCCACAATTTTAAAATCAAATTCAAAGAAGATTCCACATTTTCTACCATGCCGTCGTATATTTCTGTACCGATTACCCCCGGTGCATAAACGGCGATCAGCTTCGGTGCATAAAACGATTGATCCTTGGTGCATGAAACAGGTTTCAAACATCACTTCAATCCGTCACTCAATCACTACATAGGACAACTTATACCAAGCCCTCGTATATTTCTGTATCGATCACCCTTGGTGCATAAAACTGATTACAAACATCAGTGCAATCAATCGATCAGCCCCTAAGAGGATTCCACATTTTCTACCATACCGTTGTATATTTCTGTACCGATTACCCCCGGTGCATCAACGGCGATCAGCTTCGGTGCATAAAACGGGTTTCTAACATCAGTTCAATCCGTCACTCGATCACTACATAGGACAACTTATACTAAGCCCTCGTATATTTCTGTATCGATCACCCACTTCTGAAGTATCTGTTTCGGCAAGTATTTGAGGGGTCTCCGGGGTCTGTGTGGTCTGTGGGGTCTCCGGGGTGTAAGGGGTGACATTCCCTGTAGTACACCCAAATGTCAACCTCACTTCCACGTTAGTGGAACTGAAGACTAACGAGGCTCTGGCGACTGGCCCCATGGCCAGTATAATTTTGTTTGTGTTGTCCTGTTCTTTTGTCATGTGTGCCGAGTGCCCGTTTACAGCCTCAGCTTTTAACAGAAGTCAGAAGATTTTAAGATTTTTAATTATGCAACGTTCGAGTTGTTCTTTGTAATGATAAGGGGCTGGCCCCCATATAATGTGACGGGAGCAAAATAGCCTTAGTGCTGACGCTCCCACAATTTTAAAATCTGATCTGTGGGGTCTCAGACTCTCGAATTGGTCCTCTAGCTTACCGATACCTGAAACAAACAGATATTTTCGTCTGAGATCCGGGTGGCATGTGGGATGGTCGGAAAATTCCGCCATCTGTTTCACATCTAATGTAGAACCTTTTATGTCTAGCGTCTCACCCAATTTATCATATAACTTCATATCGCACCTGAACCACTGCATGACTTCGGCCATCTTCAGTACAGATTCCGTATATGTTTTAAGAAATTCGTGCATCAGTGCCGCCACGTCATTGCTAACAACCATATATTTCTTGTGGCACCTTACCCGGTACAACTCGGAAATTTCCACATCCATCAGCTTGTCCAAATTCTCATATAACACCAATTCTAAATTTGTTGTGTCCATGCGGTGCCTCTCGTCTTCCATCATAATGTATTTTCTAGCCAGACAGTATGGAGACGCATGCAGATGCGTCACATCTACATGTTCGGAATTTAATTCCGTTTCCGTCTCCATACACAGACATTCTAATGGGGCGATTCTCGACGCTACAATAAAAGGTCCTGCACTATATCCTTTTGCAGCTATATTACCTGCTACCCGGTTACTCCAGGCACGAAAAGGTACATGGCCGTAAACAGGTGCCCTCTCATACCGGAAACGTGTCTCGCATAATCCGCTTTTCCGATCGTTGATGAAGTACATGTCAATCGGAAACCCTTGATCATTGTACTGCATCATACACTGATCAGGCAAATTTTTATTATAAAATGTGACCAAAAGCGATTCCCTGTATCTAACAGGGATATCCAATATCAACAATTTAGAATTTATCCTCCCCGAAATTATTTTTTTGTGATTTATCGGGTTTTTCAATGTGGAAACTTGCAGGAAATGCAAGACACGTTTTCGGGCTGGGAAAGCACTCTGTATACTCGTACATTGGATTGATGTTAACTCTCCGTTGCCGTTTCCTCACACCGCCACCGATATTGTCTATTTCGCCATCTTTAATTTCATCATACTGGTGCTTTTCATAGTTTCTCGTTCCCCACCTTGCCCGAACTTGCTGTACCGTCAGATATCCCGGAACGTCTACATTCGCTTTCCCTTCTCTCATTTTGTTAGGCGATCCTGACAATATCTTTGATTGTGGAGGTGTCGGTAACTAACTGCTGGCTCCATCTGCGGTGGCTGATCGGAGGACTTCCTACAGATATCGACACGCACCAGTTTCGTCAGCCACGAGACCACACCCATACTCACCTTTCAGTTGCTTCACTCGATACCTGCTCGGACAAAGGTGATAGTCTTTTGCGTCGGTGCGAATTGCTGCTAGTCTCGATGCAAGGTAAGTCTGCAAACAACGAAGTTCTCCCTTCCAGGTGATAGAAAGGGCTGCTGCTTCGACAACTGCGATGATGATTCTGGTAACTTCACAATCCGCTAATCCTTTATATACCACCCTTCCGATCTACGTTATCGATACACATTGCTCGCATCCGTTCCCGCAAAGCGTCCAACGCCCACGTGCCTCTCCTTTCTTCCTACCCTGGTACACTACACACAGTTACTTTTTCCGCAAAACCTACTCTTTTTACTCTCTTTATTTTCTTTTTACACCTAGTCTCTCCGACTCCTTTTTCTGTTTTTCCTGTTCTTCCTCCATCATATGCTATCAGACGTTTTCTTTTCCTTTTCTTTAACAGTCTGATAATGTCATAACCTCTTCTTAATCACCAGACACATCACCATTCCACCCACCCTATCTCCATCCCAACAAACACGCCACGCATATCACTAACTAATTCCAAGAATTGTATAACACTCACACGCCATCTGCTCTCATCCATTAACACCCGGGAAAACCTATCACCACACCGACAAAGACGTCACACTAAAGCCTTTTGTAACAAACAGCATTTGTTTTTGTCCATTAACAGTCTGCAACCCCCCTCCATGTAGGACTGCCTTGACGGGGCGAGGGGGCTTAGTAGGGAGGCCATTCTGATCTCATCATTTCACCCATTCTTCACATCCATATCTCACGTTTTCACCATTTCATCACATCATTCATCTCCATATCTTTGAGCTCCCTATAACTAAGGTTGGGAGGCCATTTTCATCTCATCATTTCACTCATTCTTCACATCCATATCTCATGTTTTCACCATTCCATCATGTCATTCATCTCCATATCTTTGACCTCCCTATAACTAAGGGTCCTGCTAGAGGAGACAACCTCGATAAAAAAAACCTATCCCAAGGTGTGAGTTGCACGTGCCGATGGGACAATGTTGGCTGCAGGGGTAGGTGCAGTCGCGAACGTGGCCTCGGGGATTTCGGTTTGGTCCTCGAGTAGCCTCCATTTTTGGGGGTAGGCCTTCCTCGGCATGTCGAGGCGACAATTTATGGACCCTCCTATATAAAATTATTTTGTATATGGGTGGTGCACCCAAATGTCAACCTCACTTCCACGTTAGTACACCCTGGACCCTGACGACCCGGACCGGGCTGACATGGATGCCGTTCCTAATTGAACACTGGAGTTCCTATCGCATTGCTATTATTATGCAACCTGATTTCTACCATGGCCTCGTATATTTCTGTCCCGATCAACCTAATTGCATAAAGTGAATTCTGTCCCGATTAACCTATCCGTGCATAAAGCGGAATCCACTTCGATACATTCTGCTCGCGAATGACCTTAGTGTATAAAGTTCATTCTGTTCTGATTAACCTATCTGTGCATAAAGCGGACTTTAAACATCTGTTCAATCCACATAGATACATTCTGCTCCCGATTAACCATACATCCTACTTCCGATTAGCCTCAGTGCATAAAGTTAATTCACTCTCTTTATTTACTATACAAAATACACACATTCACACATCGAACACTCCATATTTACGGCATGCAGTTTCCAGTTCGGTGGAGCGAATTATTTTGTCTATCACATCATCTACTTTTCTATTATGTTCGCGCCATGAATCACTCCACCGGTACATACCAGGGAAGCTATTTTCTTCCAGAAAATCCAACTCGTCGTTAAGCATGGGGCTATAATTAGCAAACTCGGTTATCTCCTTCACTCTGCACCCATACGTGGCATGAGTGTAATCGCCCACCACTATCTGCACAGCAGTTTTCAATATTTTATTCAATGCTGCTAAGGGAATAATATCGTGCAGGCGAGCCATGGATAAAATCCGCACCCAGATTTCCGCTGGCACCTTATCCATTCTTTCGGCTGCAAGTGTTCAATTTTCTGATGCCTGTGCATCTGTAGCAGGATGTGACAAGAAACATAGTGTGAACCAGCTTATGTTTTTATGCAGAGACTGAGAGGAAGTTTTTGCTATCTCAGGCATGCAGACCCAACAAGGAAGTTGCATCCGTTCCGTTAATGACTCAACCCTACACGGATCTAATATGTGCATATGTTCCGACCATCGCTGCAGCGTTTTTATTCTTCTGTAAGGTCTTTATCAGTACAGTGCAAAGATGGAGGGAAAGAATTTGCTAAGTGTAGTGCAACGCAATAATAATATTACTTTTGTATGTAAACACCGCTCTATTACTTTGACAAGACTTACACATTTTACTCTATTTACAATACATACCACCAATATTTGTTTTCATTTTAAGAACACCATGTACAGTGGGCTTCATAAATATTTTGCTGTATTTTATTCGACGAAAAAAGAACTTCAAAATTCAGAAAAACTTACACATTTTACTCAATTTATAATGCATACTACCCATATTTGTTTTCATTTTAAAAACACCATGTACAGTGGGCTCCATAAGTATTTTGCTGTATTTTATTCGACGAAATAATTTATTCGACCAAATAAAAACTCCAAAATTAAAAGCGGCTTCTAAATCAGCATTATTTCTTACAATATTCATAGACAATTTGAAGAGTAATACTCATGGTTCTCACTGTATGCTAAAAGGACCACACCCAAACTCATCAACGCCAGAGAAAAACTCCGCACGCATTCGTTCCCGCAAAGCGTCCAACGCCCACGAGCCTCTTCTATCTTCCTGCCCTGGTACACTATGCAGTCACCCCCTCTGTGAAACCTACTCTATTTATTTTCTTTACATCTAGAAGCTCTCCTTTTTCTCTCTTTGCCGTTTCTCAAACACAAGTTCATCAAAGGCCGCCCGAGAACCATGAACTGCTGCCACAGTCGAGACACTACAGACCTGTTCACCTGCAACCACCTGGCAACCTCAGCTTGTGACTGTCCCGCTTCGAGTCTTCCAATGGTTCACCATCGGAGTTCGTCAAACGCCTCCTACCTTCCATGTACGTGTGCTTCAGATGCACTGCACAACTTGGAACCTTCTACACAACTGACAGGCGTTACACACATGTCTCTGTTTTTTGGCAGGTGGCGCTTTTTTCCTCCTGAAATCGGATTACTCGACCGTTACGCCATCTCGTGCTACAAGCACTTCACTACAACCGTTAACAACATTTTCCCTGTCATTTTGCAACATTTGGTGGTTACTAAGGTAGGGAGGCCATTTTCATCTCATCATTTCACTCATTCTTCACATCCATATCTCATGTTTTCACCATCCCATCACGTCATTCATCTCCATATCTTTGACCTCCCTATAACTAAGAGTCCTGGTAGAGGAGACAACCTCGATAAAAAAAACCCTATCCCAAGGTGTGAGTTGCACGTGCCGATGGGACAGTGTTGGCTGCAGGGGTAGGTGCAGTCGCGAACGTGGCCTCGGGGATTTCGGTTTGGTCCTCGAGTAGCCTCCATTTTTGGAGGTAGGCCTTCCTCGGCATAGAGGGCATGTCGAGGCGACAATTTATGTACCCTCTACAGTAAAATAATTTTGTATATGGGTACAAAGAAAACAGGGGTGTAAGGGGTGCTGCTTCCACGTAGTACACCCAAATGTCAACCTCACTTCCACGTAGTGCACCCTGGACAAGAGACTAACGAGGCTCTGGCGACTGGCGCTATGGCCAGTATAATTTTGTGTGTGTTGTCCTGTTTTATGTCCTTGTGTGTGCTGAGTGCGCGTTTACAGCCTCAGCTTTTAACAGAATTCAGAACATTTTAAGGTTTTAAAGTTTTTAGTTATGCAACGTTTGAGTTGTAATTTGTAATGGTAAGGGGCTGGACCCCGTATAATGTGACGGGAGCAAATTAGCCTAAGTGCTGACGCTCCCAAAATTTTAAATTCAAATTCAAACAAAGAAAACAACTCAAAAGGGGGTTGTAAGGGGTGCTCCTTCCACGTAGTGCACCCAATAGTCCTCACTTCTACGTAGTACACCCTGGACTGCAGACTAACGAGGCTCTGGCGACTGGCCCCATGGCAACTATAATTTTGTTTGTGTTGTCCTGTGTTTTGTCCTTATTGCTGAGTGCTCCTTTACAGCCTCAGCTTTTAACAGAAGTCAGAACATTTTAAGATTTTTAATTACGCAACGTCAGAGTTGTTCTTTGTAATGATAAGGGGCTGGCCCCCGTTTAATGTGCGGGAACAAAATAGCCTAAGTGCTGACGCTCCCACAATTTTAAAATCAAATCAGCAAATCAAATCAACTCGTAGGGGGGAAACCCCCAAAACGAGCGCGGCCTTCGAGCCCGCTTCAATTGTTGGAAAAGACAAGTAACGTTCCACGTTATCTTGTAATTAGTATTATTCAGAAGACCGACGATGAATCTGGAACAACAACGATGAACCATTGAGCTGCTACATTGAAGGACTTGTCACCATTTCTTTCAAGAAACAGCTAGACTATGCCGCTGGTTCAGATGTACCAGAAATAAAAAGGCTGCGAAATGGGAGTTACTGATCCAGACCAGCACAGATCGCCAGACCAACAACCTTTTAAAGTTAAGATCTTTGGGCGACTTACCTGTTAATGTTGAACCCCATCGTCAACTTAACAGTAGTAAAGGTGTGATTCGCCACTGGGATATCCTAAATGCTGAGGAAGAGATTCTTGAAGCACTCTCAGACCAACAGGTCACCGCAGTCCAGCGAATAAAGACGCTTAACTCCGGAGAACTTGTACCAACTCCTTCACTTATACTGGCGTTTCAAACGACCACTCTCCCAGATAGGGAACGGGCTGGATATTTGAGACTCAAAGTCCGTCCGTACATCCCTAACCCGATGCGGTGTTTCAAATGCCAGCAGTTTTGGCACACTCAGCCTTCCTGCAAGGCCACTACCGCCCTTTGTGGTAAGTGTAGTCTGCCCGATCATGGGATCGAACCTTGTTCTTCAGGTCCCAAATGCATTAACTGACAAGGCGAGCACCCAGTCTGGCATCGTGACTGCCCCTTTTTCAACAAGAGAAGAAAATTAGCGAGTTGGTCGTCAGAGAAAATCTCTGCTGGTGAAGCCAAGCAACGTCTCCATGAAAGTATACGCACCACTTTATCTGTGCCATTCGCTGCAGTTGCTGCAGCTGCTCTTACCCGTCGCAGTGTAGGTGTACAAACCAGCAACGTGTCAACCCAAATAACAACGCTTCCCTTAGTAGCTCGCCCTGCTTCGAGGAAACCAGCAACCACTCGCTCCACAAAGAGGAAGTTGAAGCAGATACACACGAAAGAATATTTTCTGAAGTCCAATGGCTCTCCAGTCAGGAGGCGTCGACCACCCTGAGACTTAAAACTCAGCTGAAAGCTGCCCGGCGGGAGCTAAAAGCACCCTCCCCACTCCCCCTTCTTCATCCCCTTCGCCCTCTGTGTCCTTACCCGAGGCCATGATACAGGACGAAGCCGCGGATGAAGAATTTGTCAAGGTGACAGTGCCTAGAAATTAGTACACCTCAAAAGGTAACTATAATCCCTCCAGCTATGGCTTATTGTCTCCAATGGAACCTTAACGGTTTCCGAACTCATCTCGAGGAACTGCAAATATTAATATCTGAATTTCACCCTGCCATCATGTCTCCAAGAGACACATTTTCTTCCAAATGAATCGGTGATTCTGAACGGATATACGCTTTACCGCACCGACAAGCTTCCTGAGGGTCGTCGTGCACACGGTGGTGTTGCAATCGGTGTTCGAGATACCATCCACTCAACACCGATCTTTCTCACCACCCCCCTCCAAGCTGTCGCCGTGCGGGTCCATCTACCACAGCCAATATGTGTGTGCTGTGTCTACATCAAAAGGGAGGAGCGATTCTCTCTTGAGGACCTCCTTTGTATATTCTAACAACTTCCGTCTCCTGTAGTTCTTTTGGGCGATTTTAATTCCTGCAATTGTTTGTGGGGCTCCGTTCGTACAGAGCCCCAGGGTCAAATTGTAGATCAATTCCGTGAGGCATCAGGTTTAACGTTGCTGAATGATGGGACTCCCACATATTTCAGTCCTTCCTCAGGCACACACTCTGCGTTGGACTTGTCCTTCTGCAGTCCCAGCCTTGCTCCTACCACATCTTGGAGTCTTCGCCTTGATCTCTGGGAGTGATCACTTCCCAGTCATTCTTACCGTCGAACATCTTCAGCAATCGGGGTGTAAGGGGTGACCTCACTTCCACGTTAGTACACCCTGGACTGAAGACTAACGAGGCTCTGGCGACTGGCGGGGTGTAAGGGATGACCTTCCACGTAGTACACCCAAACGTCATCCTCACTTCCACGTTAGTACACCCCGGACTGAGAAATACCGAGGCTCTGGCGACTGGCCCCATGGCCAGTATAACTTTGTTTGTGTTGTCTTGTGTTTTGTTCTTATTTGTGCTGAGTGTTCTTTGCAGCCTCGGCTTTTAACGAAAGTCAGAACATTTTAATATTGTATGATTTTAATTAAGCAACGTTAGAGTTGTTATGTGTAACGGTAAGGGGCTGGACCCCGTATATTTTGACGGGTGACAAATAGCTTTAGTGCTGATTTTACCACCAATCGACGCCTTAGATGTCTTTGTGTCACGAGTGCGTGATGCTGCACGCTCCTCCATTCCACATCCCAGTGGACCTGCGAGGCGACGCCCAGTCCCCTGGTGGACTGCAGAGATTAGTGCAGCCATCAAGTACCGCAATCATACCCTAGATCGATTGAATAGGAAGCATAGTGCGCTAACTTCGAGCAGTTCCTCATTAATCGTGCCCGCGCCCGTCGGCTTATTCGAGCCAGTAGGAAGGCGTGCTGGGTGCATTACGTGTCTTCTCTGACGAAGCAGGCTTCGTCGAAAGCCGTTTGGACCAAAGTACGTCGCTTCCAGGGGGGTGCATCTACCCCTCTGAGCGCCTTGGAGCACGATGGGACGTTGTACACCGATTCCGGACACATAGCCAATATCTTGGCCACGCATTATTCTGATGCGTCTAGCTCTGAAAATTATGAACCACGTTTCCTCCGTGAGAAATCAGGCGCTTCAAGATTTGGTGAGGTGCATGTGTGTAAGTAGAAATTGTGCATTGGGTAGTTTAACGTCTTGCCCAGGACGAAATATTCTACCAATTTTTTTTTAAAAAAATAAAAACAAACCACTCACCCTGAAAATCAGACATTGAGACTGTAGTGGGTGGGAAATGCCTCACGTTAGAGAGAAGCTAGTAGTAATGCACCCCTTTTGAAGTCGATAAATCAATTGATTGGAAAAGATCGATCAAAGATCAATTGATGATGTAGTTGTGTGGGCAAGCAAGGGTTATTGTTGTTCGCGATGACGTCATAAAATGGGTGGGGTGAATTTGTGTGGATGATTCTGATTGGTGGGTTGTTTTAAAATGGGCGGGACCTAATTTTGTGAGGAGTGTTTTGATTGGTTGTTGGGTAGGAGGAAAAGTATTCGGGTTTTTCCCGCGACTTCTGGAAACAGATGGCGTTGGATGATTCTGAAATTCTGGGAATGTGGGTTGGGGAGGAGGAAATGTATCGACGATTATCCGGTGACGGTTGGTTTTCTCGGAATTTCCGGCGTCTGAAAACAGATGGCGTTGATGAGGCTTTTAAGGCGTGCGGTGAAGGTTAAGTGCCTGTTCTTGGAAAATGTGGTTTGTTGAGTGTTGGTTCGAGGAAATGTGAGAATTAATGGATGTGGTTTGTGTAATGGGTCGGGAATGGTAATTGCTTTTGCAGTTTTGAGTCAAGTGTTTTAAGGTCTGTTTTTCAAGGAATTTTGTCGGGAGATTATTTCAGGGTCTGGTGAATGTTCGAGCAGATGACGTTAAAGTGTTGAGTGTTCGAGTTCTAGAAATTGTGTGGGATGAGAGTAGGGTTTCGAGGAATGAGTAATGTTTGATGTCTGGTGTTAATTGGTTTGGTGTTGCGAGAAAGATTATCGTTAAGTGGTTCCAGGAATTGGTGAGCGATATGTGTGTGTGTGGACGGTTGAGAGTGATATGCATGGACCGGATGAATGATGTGCGGAATGGTTGAATGCTGTGCTGGAAGGAGGGTTCTCTGCAAAGCAGGTGGGATAGCACGTGATGGAGAAAGAGCATAAGGAGAAAAAAGTGCCAGAGAAGACGGATGTAGATAAATTTTACAGAGGAAAAAAAGTACGATTCTCGGAAGAGTTGAGTGTGTACAGTGTACCAGGACAGGAAGAAGATAGGAGAGGCACGTGGGCGTTGGACGTTCTGCGCGAACGAATACGCACGGAATGTATTGATAACATAGATCGGAAGGAAGGTATATAAGGGGCTATCGGATTGTGTTGTTACCAGAATCACCATCTCCATTGTAGAATCAGCAGAGTCGCCTTTCACCTGGAGCAGCGTGAATTCCCGGATATCATAGAGGAGACCGACACGTCGGAAGCAGAAACGATACAACTTGAAAGGTGAGAAAATAAAATACATTACCTGTGGCAGCAGAGGTTTATTTTAAAGATGTACAGCCTATGGTGGGGGTGTTGGCTGTTCCCGGTCCTCTGGTGGAGGTAATGGAGGCGTACGATGTCCGTCCTCCTCCTCCTCCCGCTGCACCAAATCAATGAGGGGTGGATCTTCCTCTTCTTCCGGAGCAGGAGAAGGAGGACGAACAAAGCCTCTGAGGACCGCAGGAAGTATCAGTTGAAGCAGGTTGTCGGCCCTACGAGCATTGCGTCGAGCCATGCTGTAAAACAATATATAATAATTAAAAAATATATTCGGTTCCATGTAGATATTGGCTATAAAAGAAAAAGTGGTATGTGACATATATAATCGGAAAATGGTGAACATGCATGTGAAACCAGGCCGCAACTGAGGGCATTTTGAAACGTGAGGTCTGGGAGAAACAGGATCGTGACTGAGGGTCTTTTATTTCAATTTTGTTCAAAAACGTTTTAAACTTGTTTAAAACATTTTAAACTTTTTCGATTTTATATTTTCGATTTTAATTTTTCGATTTTATATTTTCGATTTTATTTTTCAGATTTAAATTTCCATCTGTCCATAATTGAGCTACAAAGATAGTCGATAGGTTGTCGGACCATGTCAAAATATACAATGTTATAAGAAATAAATTAAAATAATTACCTTTGACGATAATAACGGAAAGTGTCGTCCATTCTTTCCCGATTGAGTCGACGCCGAAGTGCGAATACGGCCAACATCTGCTCGTATTCCCGATGGATGTCCGCCTGCTCCTCCAGGCACCTCCTAACATTCCTGGTGAGCTCTGCGAAGTGCTCTTGTTCTTCTATTCCTATTTGATTTTGATCAAAAGCATTCCGCAGAGCCTCCCCCTGCTGCATGTTACGTTCCTGAAAATATGTGTGAATTAATATATAACGGTGATGACAGTTTGTGTGAAATATATATATAACTAATATATTTTCTGTCTATTTTCAGATGACTACGCTGCCACTAGTGTTCAGTCTACTGTATGGTGACGTAAAAGAGGAGACGGGGGCTACAACAGACGAGAGAAGAAATTTGTGGAGCAAAGTTCACGCACGACGAGTAGAAACGCATGTAGCCAGCTACGTCAATTTCTGCGAAGAAAACGGCTTGTCCGAAGATTTATTGCACCGACTAGAAGAAACGTGTAAAGATTTTGAAGTGAAGGTGGACACATTGGTGAAAATATTCAGCTTCATTATTGAAAAAAAAAAGAAACGCGGCAGTGTTTGGTGATTTTGTAGAAAACATACAGAGAGTCCAATATGTACCCTCGCATTTATCGTTAAGAATCTGTTTCGAGCTAATGGAACTATTTAAAAGTGTAAGGAATGAAAGAGCAGAAAATAAGAAAACAGGGGGTACGGGGAAAGAGCTAGAGGAACGGACTTTGCGATTGGACATCCAAAGATTGCCCGATTCTAGGACATTACATGTTGGTACCCCAGTGTCCTTTTATACAGAGTGTTGCGGCGTTACATCGTAACTCCAAGAGCTGCAAGTATTGCGACAGTATAGAGACTCCTGAGAAAACGTCCGATAAACCTAGTGTGGATTCTGTGTGCAAAATATGTTTTCAGAATCCTAGCAGTGTTGTAATTCTCCCGTGTCGACATTTTGTTTCCTGCGGATCCTGTGCTTCCCAATTGGACAAGTGCGCCCGCCGTATGCCGGGGTAGCATTGAAGATACGTTGACAGTTTTCACCTGATACCCAAAATGGATGTCTGTTTTTTGGACGTTCAAGGTCTTCGAGGAGCAGGAGGAGAATTTGTGTGGAAAGAAGTCGGAATTTTAAAATTTCCTTTTGACAATGCATTTGACTGTTTAGTGAAATCTCCATATGGTTTACGCTTTTTGAGTGAAAAGTATCGCCGAGTGAATTACTGGCTCCGTACCAACAAACACGGCCTCAACTGGGGAGATGGATGGCTACCGTATGAGAAATTAGGAGATTTGTTATACGTTGTGCTTGTGAATCAAATAGTGTACGTCAAAGGTACGGAGAAAGTGAAATGGTTTGAAAAATTACTTGGAGAAAAAGGTATGGGTAAAATATCCGTACGTAACATCGAAGAACTTGAATGTCCAAAATTGAATAGTGTGAAAAACACTTCAGGAAGATGCAAAGAACATAGCAAATGTAAAAATGTAAAAAAAACCTGTGCAGTTGAAAATGTCTGGAATATGTACAGTTTCTATTGTAATAAGTACAAGAAATAAAAGAGTTTTTTAAAATATACAAATGTTTTATTTACAATCGATAATATGGATATAGGTTTACAATACATAGAATAACACAAATGTTGTATATACAATTGAATATGAAAGGTTTACAATACCTGAAGGGTTATATTACAATACATAAATAACAATACACAGAAAGAACAATGGTTCATTTACAACATCAGATACATGAAAGTAACAGAACTTATTTACAATGTCAATGTCTGTCCATGATTGTTCTCAAGCTATATTTCAATCATCAGTTCGTTGTACCAAAGAATATAAAAATAGTTCACTAAATTGGGCACTTCTTTTTTTTTGAAACCATATTGTTCTTTATACAATATACAAAAGCCTCCATTTCGGGTTGCAATTTATGATAACGTTCGTTCTTTAATTTCTGCAGAGGCCAAAAAAGGTTACACAAAAATAAGTGTATTTCAGAGGCTGTGAAAATAAAAGCATCGGATGAATGATGCTGATACATCGAGATATCAAACAAAATCTAAGAACGAACAAATATCTACAAACTCAATATTCAAACAATGACGAAAAGCGAAATTAATTCATATTACTTCCGATGAAATGAATACACAATACCACTACAATTCTATACAAAACCTAAACAAATGTTTCATTTACGTTGCTCTATAAAATAAACTTATCTCCACCACACAATTTAATCGATAAAATTAACCACAAAAACAGTAAATATTTTAAAAAATTGAAATAAATTGTATGTTGAATCTGGCATTGACACCTTATTGGCAATCTCTTATATATTTAATAACTATTTATAGATAATCCCAACCAATCAATTCGCTTAATAAATAATAATAATTCGCTACAAAAGCGTCCTGTTAGCACAAAAGCTGCCAAGAATTCTCCTACAAAACAAAACCAAAAAACACCTCAGCTTTACAAAAAGCTACCAAAATGAAAAATTATGCGAACCAAATCACAAAACATAAACTAATTTTCCCAAAATGTGTTTTTGTCAGAACATGTTGAACGAAATTAATTATTTAGGATCAAGAAAGAAAAGAAATATCATAATTCCTGAGAAATAATATCCAAGGCAAAAACTCCATAAAATGAAATACTCAACTTCCCACCCACCCAAACCTACACAATACTTTGTACAAAAATTAAACTAAACACTTACACATCCAAATAAAAAGGTAACAAACCAACGAAGACACCTTTTAGAAGAAATTATATTGCAAGTAAGCTAAATTCTAATATGCATACAACAGAAAATTGTAGGTGGTTTCAGAGATGTATGTGAGATTTACAGAGAGTAATTTATAATAATGTTTTGCCCAACACACAAGAGAAAATCAACATAAACCAATCAAATAAAAAATATAAAACATAGTGATCACAAGATATGTTTCACTTGTTCTACTACCAATCAAAAAAGAATAAAGCAAACTTCAAACGTAAGTTGAAAGAAAAATAATAAATGGAAATTTATCAATCTTTACTTATGAGAAATAAAATACACAACAAGAAATTGTAGGTTAAACTTAAATGGATTTGGATTCTTGTGCGCTTCCTTTTCATATGTATTAAGCCGCTATTACAGCCGAAAAATGGATGACAATAGAATTGTGTCTGTACCATTCGTAAAAATTAAATAACCACCCTAAAATAAAAAATTTAAAAATAAAAATATCTCAGAATGCGAAATAAAAACAATAAACAACATCGAAACCCAAAAATCCAACTGTCCCGCAACGAACCTCGAAAGCAGAAAAAATTCATATAACCTCCGATACAACTCCAACTCCATAATTGTGCACCAGGTTTCGAAGGTTACTTCAAGAATAAAACATCAATTGGTTGTTTTATTTGTAAGAAATGGCAGTGATATGGTTGTGGTTGATCTATTAATTTGTAGGTAGTTTAACGTCTTGCCCAGGACGAAAATATTAAAATATACAAACATGCAAGAGAGAAGCAACAGGCCGCAAGGGCCCAGGACGAAAATATTAAAATATACATCAAGAGAAAATCAACAGGTAGCAATCAAATAAAAAGGTGACAAACCAACAAAGGACACCTTTTAGAAAAAATTATATTGCAAGTAAGAAAATTAATGTTTTGCTCGACATACAAGAGATGTGAAGAAGTGTGCTATAACAAACAAAAGGTAAACTCTTATCTTTACTAATAAAGATAATAAAAAAACCAACCTGAACCAAATATCAAGATAAAATAGAAATATCCGGCAGATGAAATCAAATCCGTATATAAAAAAAAGTAATTTTTGCATTTTTCAGATCCCTGAACATAATAGGAAATTGTAGGCATTTTTGAGAGATGAAATGAATAGAATAGAATAATTTGTAGGTAGTTTAACGTCTTGCCCGGGACGAAAATATTAAAATATACAACATACAGGAGAAAATAAATAGTCGGCAATCAAATAAAAAACATGTTTGCAAGGTTTATACGAAGACACTTTTTTATGGAGAATTAAAGCAGCTTAGAAGCAATGAACGCACTCAAGCTATACGTCTTGCTTAGGATAAAAATATTAAAATATACAGCATACAAGAGAAAATCAACACAAAGCAATCAAATAAAAAAAAATACATGTATGGCAAACCAGAGTGATCCTGGCAAGATGATTCCACCTAATAATAGTAACGTATGTTTCACTGGTTCTAATGCCATCAAAAAAAAAAGTAAAGCAAACTTCCAATATATCGAAAGAATCGATTTTTACCTCCATTCGCCGTGTTGCCAAACGTATATATCTGACCTAAGATCAGATTTGATCCCTGATCTGTAAAACGGCAGTTAGCTTTATACAACAAAGCAGAGGTGACAACTAAGATCATCTTCGAATCATAGATCAAATCTGATCTCCAGTTAGGGATGTTTATACAACCGGCCCCCAAACATAAATTGAAAAAAATTAATATTAACAACCATCACTCTACCTTACCAAAAAGTATGAGAAATATTGTATAATTAAAAAGCACATACGAAAGAGACCATTAGCAAAAATGCAAATGTATCAATGAATAAAAACATCCCAACAGGATAATAAACAAAATGATATCGAAATCTATCTACAAAATAATTAATATCCAAAAAACTACATTTTTAAACCATGCTCAATAAAATAAACACCTAATTAATTAAACAACAAAAATAATACAAAAATCCACAAGATCAAAAATCGACAACAGGAGCAAAAAGCTCCCGGAACCTTGAAACATATCCTCTATGGCTGAATAAGAAATATACCTTTTTCGATAAAAAACAAATCCCAAGGGACCGTAGAACCTCCCGAAACAACACAAATATTACAAACAAAAAATAAATAATAATTCAATTATAATTATATCTCAAATCAAGGATGCAAAATCGCAACGAACCTCGAAAGCAAAAGAAATTAATATTACCTCCGATGAAATGAACATGCCACATATGTTCATTAGAAACAAATACAATACGTCTTGCCCAGGACGAAAATATTAAAATATACAACATACAAGAGAAAATCAATAGATAGCAAATCAAATAAAAAACATTGGGAAGACACCTTGTTTTTTTTAAATGTAGAACTAAAGCGTTACATCGCAAATAAGATATATTCTAACATACATAGGTGGTTTCAGGAATTTAGCTTCATAGGGAGTGACGTTTTCTAACCGAGCTTATGTGCATGGGAAATCCCAATTTGCAGCATCTTCCTGATGTGAACGACTTTTTTTAAACCATCCCCCTGATGAAATGGACATATACAAAACATGTGCAACGCGAGGAAATTAATAATAATTTTTTTTTGTTTGGTGTGAATAAGCGTAAACCTCCCCATTATATATAAAAAAAATCTTCCATAACAAACAAAAGGTAAACCCCTATATTCAAACATACTTTAAACAAAAATATAAAACATAGCAACAGTATATTTATTTAAGATGCCTAGCCTAAACAACTTGCAACCGTTTCGTTAACACAAAAGCGCCAAGAATTATTAAAGTACAAAAATTGAGGAGTATTCTTCAGTATATGAAATGCTATATTCCCCATACAAAAATAAATCTAAAATATCTCATCAAAAAAAATAATAAAACAAACAAACCTTTACAAAATGTCTCTGTTCAGAACATTTATATTTCCAAAACTAGATTAGTTGAACGAAATTAATCATTCAGAATATCAAGATAAAACAGAAATGTCATAATTCCTGAGAAAAATTGAAGAATATCCAAGGTAAATAGCCGAATTTAACTTCCCACACAAACCTACACAATATGTCGCTGGCATGTCATAAAAATTAACAAATATTACTATTTCTCCCACCCTTTAAAAGTCAATAAAAAGGTTTTGTACTTGTGGATACTTAGAATTCCACGAATAACCTCACGTAAGCTTAAAAAAACAACAAGAACCAAAAACACACTACCAACTCATGTAGAAGAGGACGATTCTATATGCTAAATTATCTCTAAAACAAAAATTAAGATTTCTCCACAACAAACCTCTGAAGCGAGAGAAATTAATGCCGTGAAAAATATTTCAATTAAAAAATTTAGATTCAGTAAGCTAAAAAGACAATACAAGAACCAAAAACAACTACCAATTTACGTTTCCTGGCCTAATATAACTAATAATCAAACAAAAACAATATCAAACTAAAAATCTCTCAATACTAAATATAAAATTATAAGTCATATCCCTCTCCAACATCCAGCTGTCACCAACAAACCTAAAATTTAAGGAACTATAATGTGCTCAATAATAAAAGAAAAAATAATCTACACAACAATATTATATTTAATCTCATGTATTTGCTCATAGGCTTAATAGATTAAATAGATACATATAGGATTTTTAGGATTTAAAAGAAGGGCAAGAAAGAAGTTGACCATGGAAGGACAAAAATAAAGATTGCTAAGGTAGATTTTTGTATATCAAATTCTTAAGAATCTCTATAGAATTTGGTGAGGTGCATGTGTGTAAGTAGAAATTGTGCATTGGGTAGTTTAACGTCTTGCCCAGGACGAAATAGTCTACCAATTTTTATTTAAAAAAAAATAAAAACAACCACTCACCCTGAAAATCAGACATTGAGACTGTAGTGGGTGGGAAATGCCTCACGTTAGAGAGAAGCTGGTTTTTACTTTTATCGGCTGAGTAAAATAAAAAAAACATATTAAACATACAAATAATATAATATATATGATAAAAGCAAATAAAAATATTACGATGGATTTACACTACCACATAAAAGTACATCTATTAAAAACTCGTACTATATTATTTTATAAAAATAAATTGTGGACGGGTTCAAATTCCAACGTGATTAGACCCCATCCCAATTTAGTATATAAAACATTATTGCGAGAAAACACTTTACTCCACACTACTCTGCGGTAGAAAGAAATTAAATCATCGCAACCCTCAATGGTCGTTGGAAGGGTTTTTGTGAGAATTGATTTTGAAATGTGTTTAGGGGAAAAAGCTTTACAATTTAAATGAAAATCAAAAGTATTAGCGATAAAAATCGTATCTGAAAATTTGGCAATAATTAAATTACTTCTCTTCTAAGCAATATCCATTTCCCTCCTAATCAACCATATTTTTTTGTTAATAAATATATTTCAACATATTTAATAATATTTTTGAAGATTGCTTCTCGCAAAAGCAAAGGGTTGTGAATACCCGCTGCTAAAAATTTTAGGTAGTAATCATTCATTGCAACCAATACAAATATTTGAAATTTAGTTAATATGCAACCATTTTTATAACCTTCTGAATTCAAAATCTGCACAGATAAACAACAATATGAAAACCAATTCGGGATAGTTAGATAATGCATCACCATTTTATACCACATATCCACACATTCTTCGTGTGGTTCACATGATTTGCATTCCCACAAATCTGCAAAACGAGAAGAAAAAATATCTAGGGTGTGCTGTAAAATTTGGAACCTGGAATAATTTGAAACACAGATGTGGTTGGGGACATCGCAAAAACAAATTTCTCATCTTCAGTGTTTAATGTTGTTTGAATTTGTGTTAAAAAAATAGACATCAATGAAGGTTTGGAGTATGGTCGATGGTTTAACAATCTTAATATCTGGATGATTGGTGTCGGGATGAGAAGCACATGAGTTGTTGCTGGTAAAATAAAATTTCCCACCTCTAAACGTTTGATAGCAGATTTGAAGTAAGCTTTGAAGATTTTTGAAGATTGCAAATTAGTTAATCGTGCACGCGTTAAACAACGCATACACACATGACGAAAATCCTGTACAATTTGTTGCAGATACTGCTCGCATATGGGACCTATTTTACCTTTAACTACTGACATAACTTCGTTGTGACCCTCCTTACAAAATAAACCCTTAAATTCATCCCAAGCTTTAGCTAACACACTTAATTGTACATCACAGTTAGGACAATCGAAATTAAGCAAACACACTTTAAATGAATTTAATAACATTGTTACCTCACAAAATTCATCGTCTCGACAAGCGACCCAATGTGATTCAAACTTAATTCGACATTTGTCGTGTATAATGTGAAAGGGAACATTCCACACATCTGGAAAAAAAATTTTCCAAACTCAATATAAAGACATCTTATGCTAATTAGATCATAAAATTACAAAAATCTAATCATGATAAGATCTCTCTATATGAAATTTAAACATTTTATTTGGGTTGTTAATGTTCCCATTGTTGAAGAAAATCAATTAAGCTGCAAAAATCGTAAAAAAGTATTACATCTTAAATAGAAATTACAAAACAAATTTATGTGTTCAATTTTTTCATCCATATACATATATATCGACCGAATAGCCCAACTAATAGAATTCAAGCACAATACAAAAATAAAAATAATTATTTTATTCTCAAATATACGAGCAAAATTTATCTATCTTATTTTACCAAAAAACTTTTTTTAAACTGGCAAAAATTTCAGCCATTTGTCCAATATAAGAAATTACTTTTTTTTACATCCATATGCTTATCGATTAAAAAGCTTTAACATTTAATTTTCTAACAGGGCGGGAGAAGGCCACAATTCCTCGAATCCAACACATATAAAAAAATAGGCTAGTATAGCCAACGCAAAAAACAGAACCGAAAATAAAAAAATAAGAACATATATAATACACTTACATTCAAAATCTTCAATCGGAATGTTTTGTGTATGGACATGGATGGTTTGAGAATTTGTGGTGGTGGTGGCAGCTGGTGGTCCACATGCTTCCGACGAATCTAAGCCTCGTTCACACCCCAATGATGATTGTTCCCCGCTTGCTGGGTAGGGAGGTGGTGGACAAGTGGTCGCATCTATTGGGTTGGTTTCCATGTTATAGGGTGATCTCAACAACAATCTATCCTCTAATTCTGTGATGGATACGTTCCCTCTTTCAAAATCTGGTAACGAATGATCAAATGTTTTATCTAGAAAGGAAAAAAAATTCTTAGACAGAAAAAAATGATAAATTATTTCACTACAATTTTATAACACCGTCAACAAATATCCCAACAATACAAATTACTTTAAAAATTCATACTTACATAACATCGGTGTGCTTGTTGAAACTTCTCCTCGGGTGGAATGTATGTGGTACGTAACCGACGGTGTGCTACTGGTGGAAGCTGCTGCTTCTCGTCTCTCAGAACGTCCCAATGGTGGTTGGTAACTAACCGAGGGTGTGCTGCTGGTGGAAGCTGCTTCTCCTCTCCCAGAACGTCCCAATGGTGGTTGGATGGTACCTAACAAAAAAAAAATTATAAAATATTGTAACTTAACTTCAAAAATATGCATTCACATTCAATACTAATCCTTTGTTCGAAAGAAATTTTCTCTATACACCTTAATGTTGTTTTCCAACTTTTTTTAAATATCAATGAAAACCTCATTAAAAATAAATAATTACCAGATGGACGTTCCTCGGAGCGCGTGTATTTCAGCGGTTGTACCAAATCAGGAAGATCAAGCGGAATTTCTAAACCTCTTTTGGTTGCATTGGATGGCCGTTCGATGCGCCGCATCTGCAATAATATATTTTTTAGTGAGAAAATAAAAATATTCTAACAAACAGTATTTAGTAACCACTCCAAACTTTTAAAGTACAAAGCATAGCATACCTTCAAATGCTGGAAGCGAGTATGTAGTGGATAGGCGTTGGTCTCTGTTTCTAGATGTATTCTCTTCCTCGACAGCGAAGTAGCTCGAACGCACAGGAACCCCAGACTACACTCGATCGAAGTTGAAAAAGTGTTTAAATAAGTTGCCTGTAACCTTGCAGTGACTTTCAGGAGCGTAATGGGAGTAGATCAGACCTTGGACGGGTTTCCTGTGCGATGATTACATGTGATTATCCTGCTCGTTATTCGCATGCAACCTATAATGATATACCCCTCTCCCTTCTTCTTCCGCTGTAATGATACGCGGACAACTCCGCGTTCTCACCCCCCTTCGAGGACCAACAGATTAACAACGGCAGACGGCAATCATAACAGCTGGAAGAGTTGAGGTTAAATAAAAGGCGCTGGGCGTTGGAGTTGAAAGAAAAATTGTATGATATTCTATATGGCAGGATTTGTTTTGTTTTTATTAATAAAATCTTTTCGGATACCCAATATACCTAATTCAGTGGCTAAAACGAATAAAAAAACCCTCTCGTATAAACACAATTATTTTCTTCTCATACACAATATTATTTTTTTAAATAACGTTTGCTGCGGGACGGCGTAGGTTCGAATCCGGCTCTAATCGAAATTTATTCGGCCTACGTATAGGGCCGGTAGCAACCTACCATCATAAAGAAATTGGAAACTCCGGATAAATGAGTAATAACCCGGTCGAGAAAACCTACGACAACGGCTGGGGGTTCGTCGGGCTGATCATTTATTACCCCAATATTGGTCTAAGATCTCTGTTATAACAAATGACGGAGGAACATATTTTATTTCGAAATAACACATCCACATATGTTAATTATTATCGGTTTAAATAAAAAATAAAAAATACGCATGTTAAATAGTGGGTGGTATTGTAAATATATTTAATAAAACCATAATTCATTTAATTTCACAAAATATAATTTTTTTACCTCTAATCAAATAACATAATATTTACATATATTTTACATTCTCACGTAAAATACCCCAAAAGCTAACGTACAACCTTCAACTCTACCACAACCCAACCACTAACCTATCCCTTCTACAACGCTCCTTGTTTTACAGGCTCCCAAAAATCTACAACAATTCCTGAACGTAATTTTTGTATATTATTGAAGAATGCGTAAATCTAATCCCATTTTGTTATTGTTTTTATCTTTTGTTATTTTTTGTTTCTATTTTATGTTGTTTTCGTGCAAAATGGCCAAATAAGATTGTATTTGAAATTTTGAGTATATAAATAAATAAAAATATTTTCATTTGTTTTTTGAAGGTTTGCACCAAATGGGTTTTGTATTTGCAAGTATAGAATAAGGTTTGCATTTTTTCATCATTTCGGTTTTTTGAAGGCTGGCAGCGAATGGGGAAAATATTTTTATATCATTTTGGTTTTGTGAACGGGAAAACATTTTATTTATTAATCATTTTGGTTTTGTATTTTTAAGTATAGAATAAGGCTTGCAGCGAATGATTCATCGATAGATTAGATTATGAAGAATTTGGTTTGGTTTGTAGTAGTCCAAAGCGTTAATTTTTACATCTTAATATAAATTTTAAAAACAACTACAACACCAAAAAAATAATATTCTATCGATGAATTGGGTTTTTTATTTTATTATGAAGAATTCAAAAATTCTTTTTAATTTGCTTTCTATAATTATTAACATATTCTTATATTTTTCTCTTGGTTTTTTTTTGATTGGTTGGATATGGATGTAGAAATAAATAAAAATTATAAATCGATTTTAACATTTTATTGTATAAAAAACAAACACGCACACCACATAAGTTCTTACATTAAAATACACCACACTTTATCAATTTTACAGATTCTATTATATTATTAGAATTGAGTTTAGAATAGCCTACAATACATCTGAATAATATTTATTACGGCATTATTTCTCAGAATATAATAAGTATAATGGAGACATATATAAAACTTGCTACATTAGAATACATCTATCATTTCTCTAAAACAGTTTATAACAATAGGTTTACACCGCTGTAGCACAATGAACAAAATTAGGATAAATTATCACATGATCTCTATCATAATGAATCGAAACTCTTTCCCTGAAATGATTTCCCATGGGTGTAAATAAAAATACTTCAAAAGGCAACAATTGCAATATTCGATATTTATTAAGTATAAAAAAATTTTTAAACATATTTTCTGAATACATCGTCTAAAAATGCAGGGAATGTTTCATCCTCACCCATTCCAAAAGAATACCAATACTCACAATAAAAAGCATCGTACGGTAAAATTAATATTTTACCCTCTTCGGGTAACCATTGACATAAATTTCTGGGCATAAACTCCCCCACTATAAAATCAAACGTATTAACCTGACAAAAATATTGAAGATAAGATTTATAACGCTCTTTTGGTGGAAGGACACTACACGAAATTAGATAATCAAGACTCAAATTGAATAACATATATTGTAATCTAAATAATGGGCATATCATCACATCGTCATTCTTCGTTGCCGAAAAAATGTGTATGGATAAAATAGAAATGATAGAGATCGAAAAATATATTGATTTCTTGCGATTCTGGTAATTTGTTAGATGATCCAAGCTACATTTTCCAGATTTAATAACATTATTACAATTCACACATTTCCAATCCGTAAAATCTTTCCGATCAATTTCTTTTTTACAAATTCGAACCCGAGTCCCAGCTGAAAACAATACAAAAAACCTCCAATAATTTTATTTGCAATAAAGTACACTTAAAATTAAACATTGAAAAAACCTAATTATTACACTCAACTTTTTTACACATCAATAAATAATTCATTATAAAATTTCTTCACATCTTGGATATTTTCCCCCCCAATAAAATTGCAATTGATTTACGCGACGTTATAGTAAATGTATCGATGTTCTCGTGTGGGGAGAAAATAAAATCACCTTGTTCTCCGCAACAGTGGAGGTGCCCCACGCTTTGCGTTAGATGGCATTTGAGTTTTTTTCGAGGCTTTAGAAATCTCTCAATCAATGTTTGGGTGTTACAATAATTTACACGAATAAGATGACCACAACCTAGAATTTTGAAAAGTATTAAAGGTTTCGTTGCATTTTTAAGCATTACCAAAAGACTGTAAAATAAAAAATCCGATACTTTGTAGTGCCGAGTTCGTTGAAAACATAATTTTGGGAACAATATCATTTGTTGGCCGAAAGGCAGAAATAAACGGTAATCATCTAAAAGTTTCTTAAACCGAAGCGACATTCTAACCGTATAAAATTCAATAATACATTTATTATTCAAAAAATCAATAATATCTGGAATCGCATCAGAAAATTTCACAACATTCAAAACGTGCAAGAAATTTAATAAGGAAGATGCTAAAAAAAGTTTAAATTGTAAAACAGGACAAACTACCATCCACTCTACGGGATCGTGGTTGAAAATCCAACGTACACACATATGTAAATGATACATCTGAGTAATTTCGCCATCTGTAATAAGCGTTTTTAGAAAATCCGCCCAGAGTTCAAGAAAGATCACCCAACAGCGATTATGATTTTCTATTTTGAACACTTCTCGTGTCGTTTGTTGATGCGAGCAAGTAAAATTACCAAATAAAGATGATGCCGTGGTATTATTGAGAAACCACAATAACATTAATGAATAATGTATTTTTAAAGGATGTCTTGCTGAAATAATAAAAAAAAATTGTTGTTAGAACTCCAAATGACGATAAACCGTTTGGTTGAGTGGTCCTCCCAAACAGATTTCACCTTCTCATCCGAGAAATCCGTGTGTGTCCACTTTTGTCGTCAGCGTACATGTCATTTCGATCCTGACCTGTGCTTCGTGAATGAGGTCCGCTTCCTAGGACTCATTTTCGATAAGAAATGATCATTGCTACCTCACCTTCGCCAGTTAAACTTCTCTTGTCTTCGAGTTCTCAACCTTTTACGTGTTTTATCTCATACTTCCTGGGGTGCTGATAGGACGGTACTGCTTCTCCAGTACCGTGCACTCATCAGGTCGAAGTTTGATTATGGATGTGTTGTGTATTCTTCTGCCCTCCCATCTAGACTTCGCATCCTAGACACCGTCCAGCATGCTGGTATACGTGTGTGCTCTGGTGCCTTTCGGACCAGTCCAGTCGCCAGTTTATACGTAGAGGCATCTGAGTCGTCGCTGTATCTGCGAAGACAGCGGCTTGTAGTGAACTACTTCCTCCATCTTCGCTCGATGCCTTCACATCCTTCATTTGACACCATTTGAGACGAGAGTAGGCTGGCAAGGTATCGCCTCCACCCTAGTGTCACTAGACCATTTGGTGTTCGTGCAGACGAGATCCTGTCAGCACTTTGTGTTGACAGTGATAGTAGTTATGTTCCCGGATTTGGTCCGATAAATCAATTGATTCGAAAAGATCGATGAAAGATCAATTGATGATAAAGGCGAGTGAACAGCAAGCATTGTTTATTTTTGGAGGGAGTCCAGAAATGGACGGGGGTGTAAGGGGTGACCATCCACGTAGTACACCCAAATGTCAACCTCACTTCCACGTTAGTACACCCTGAACTGAAGACTAACGAGGCTCTGGCGACTGGCCCCTTGGCCAGTATAATTTTGTTTGTTCTGTCCTGTTCTTTTGTCCTTGTGTGCTGAGTGCCCCTTTACAGCCTCAGCTTTTAACAAAAGTCAGAACATTTTAAGAATTTTAATTATGCAACGCTAGAGGAGACCGATACATCAGAAGTTGAAGACGTGTAAAAGTAAAAGGTGAGCAAAAATATTACCTATATTTATTGATTAGGCTATAAATCACCATCCTCTTCATCGGTGATATCGATAATAGAAGGCGTAGCAGGAGGAGACCGTGCCGCAGCAACACGAGGGGGTGGCACAGCAGCAGGAGGAGGAGGTGGTGCAGCAGCAACATTCCGGGCTAGTTCCAGAAGAGGTTCCGGCAACAACCCGAAGAACCGAGCGGCTCGTTCTTCGTGGTTACGAAGGAACCTGAAAAAAAAGGAGTTAGAATAACAGTATTTCATAGTTACACATAAATCTGAAAACTACGGAATTTGTATAGGTGGGGTGACGGATTAATAGATATAATTGAGAAAAAATGATAATCACCTTTTCTGGATCTCGTCGATCTCTGCCTTCAACTCTCTTCTAAGTTGTTCCCGCCTGGCGATGAATTCGTTGTTTTCGGTAAACATACGGTGGATTATTTCCACCATACGTTGTCCGACGACCTCCAATTCACCACCTAAGCGGTTACCAGCTGCCTGCTCCTCCACGTTGATCCCCACCGTTCCATCCGTGTAACGGCGGAATGCCCTCTGCAACCTTCGGAATTCTTGCCGTACATCGGCGTTAGCCTCATATAACAGGAAGGCCTCGAAAGGGACCAGCCCCCGATTGTTCTAAAAGAAAAATGTAATCAAGGTGTACGTGCAATATATATCTCTCTAACATAATTTTTCTATATTTTCAGATATGGCATCCCTACCATTCGAATTCAATGTATTGCATGGGAATCTAAAAGATACAGAGCATTCCGGGGAACGAAGAAATCTGTGGAGCAAGGTCCAAGCTCGTCAAGCGGAGAGACAGATTGCATGCTACATAGATTTCTGCGAGGAGAATGGATTAGCAGAGAATCTGATGAAAAACCTGGAGGAGGTCTGTCGTGATATGGAAGTCAAAATCGATACGCTCACAAAAATGTTTAGTTACATATCGGAAAAAAAGAACGTCTCCAGTATTTGGGAATTTTTTTGGAAAATGTAAAACAGGTACAGTATGTACCTTCTCATTTATCCCTCCGTGTGTGTTTTGAACTGATGGAGGTTTTCAAAAATATCCGAAAACAAAAAACAGAAGAGACAAAAAAGAACGATGAAAAAGAAATGAAAACAAAAATGTCAGAACTTCTGAAAAAAAGAAAATTGGACAAATAACTACTAACACCACTAATACACTAACACTTTTGTCCGATTTTCGTCTGTTTTTACACCCGAAAAAATTAAATGAGAAAGTGTATAGTTGATTTAGTAAATAAAATGTATATAATTGTAGAGATCGATTTTGTATATGTATTGTAAAATATAACCAGATGGATGTGAAATGTTTATAATAAAATATATTCAGAAAATGTCATTTTTATATTAATATGATATACCTGTAGGTTAGTTACTGTTCTCCCATAACCCAATGGTAACATAACTGTTTTATAATCAAAGTTCCGGATCTGCTATTCTATAAGGAACAAAATGGTTCGAATCCTTGACACGGTGGTAACATGTCTCATAATTAAGGTCCCGGGTTTGGTACCCGGTAAAAATACACAGCAATTCGAATCCGGTGTAAACTGTAGGTCTAGTTGTGATGAGTCTTTCTACATAAAATAAGTTTGAAACAGACAAACATGCAAATTACTTACGAAGTTTCCGTTCTCCATTTCTGTTCTGCTGCAGACGGATAATGTGAAGAAGGGCTGCTGTAAATATTCCATATATATTGACTTTATAATTTGATCCAAATTTTGTAACATCCTCCGTGTATCATTTAAAGGTTAGAGGTCAAATTGTAATGGGGAATCGGAAAACATATTTTGCAAGCTGTTTTTACATTCTCTGACAGTATCTCTATGTATCATTCTAAAGGTTAGAGGTTACGCAGCAATTAGCAGTCTCGAGAAGATTCTCTGTTACATTTGGGAGTATTGAGAAATAATGAAGGAGTCGATCTCAAGTCTTTTTCATTCTCCGGTGTTTATAAATTGTGTGTTTCAATATGTTGGTAGACGTAATGTTAAGGGTTAAATTGTAATGAACAGTCTTGAGATGAGGTTAAAGGTTTACAAGAGGAATAAACCCAGAGGAGGTTATTTGCAGTCGATCTTTTACGAAACTACACAGAACAGACACTTTAAAAATATGAAACCGGGTTTTGTTTCAAATAATGTTTATTGAAAACCAGGGGTTGGGTCGGGAGAGGTGTCTTAGAAAAATGTAAAACTATTCCTGTATGTTTGTTGAAAACCGGGATCGGTCCGGAAGAGGGTTTTTGAAAATTGGTGAAGTTATCACTGTATGCTGAAAAGCAGGGCCGGCCCGGGCCCCTTAGGGAAATGGTGAATAGGCACCGGTAAAGCTATTCCTGTACGTATGTTGAAAACCAAAGGCGGTCCGGCCCCTAGAAAATGATGAATAACACTTGGTGAAGTTATCACTGTATGCTGAAAACCAGGGCCGGTGCGGACCCTCGGGAAAAGGTGAATAACCATTGGTAAAGTTATTCCTATAGGTATGTTAAAACCAGGGCCGGTCCGGGCCCTTTGGAAAATGGAGAATGACCTTTGACCCCGACCTTTGACTTTTTTTTTTAAATTATCCTTGAAAATTTCAAATCGTTATGTTATATCTCTGTGCCTAATTGAAATAGAAGAATGATCGATATGTCGAACTCGGAATGAAGTCATCTTTCTATTGGAAAAGGTTTCATCATTCTAGGATCAACAGTTTCCTACTTTCTTTATTACCAATCGTAGACTCCTCTTCCGACCACTCTACTAAAAGTCTCGGGGTGTAAGGGGTGACCTTCCACGTAGGCGCCCAAAAGTCAACCTCACTTCCACGTAGTGCACCCTGGACTAAAGACTAACGAGGCTCTGGCGACTGGCACTATTGCCAGTATAATTTTGTGTGTTTTGTCCTGTTTGTTGTCCTTGTGTGTGCTGAGTGACCGTTTACGGCCTCAGATTTTAACAGAAGTCAGAACATTTTAACATTTTTAGTTATGCAACGTTAGAGTTATTATTTGTAATGATAAGGGGCTGGCCCCCGTATAATGTGACGGGAGCAAAATAGCCTAAGTGCTGACGCTCCCAAAATTTTAAATTCAAAATCAAATGAAAATCTACTAAAAGTCTCGATGTGCAGATTCCATATCTGTAACGGTTTTCAGGCTAACTCAATCAACAACGTGACTATACCACTTTGAAATGTGTAGGTTTTTTGAAATTTCTCAAAGTTTTAGGTTATCAGACAATTCGACCTCTGCAATTGTTGTTCCATTTTATTATCAAAGAGTTTAACCTTGTTTATAGATAAACACCAGGAAACCGTTACACAATTCTAGAAAGTTTACAAAACAGTCAGTAGACCGTTAGACAAATCATTAAAACAGAAAGGGTCATAGATACCGGAAAGATTGTTACTCATTTCCTGGAAACTTATAAATCAGACAGTAAAACCGTTAGAATCAGTATTGTGATGCTGAGGTATATAACATAGACACCCTCTATCATGAGTAGTTTCTGGAATGCTATTATCCTTCTATCATGGACTTACAGTTATCTGCTGACGAATTGTTAGTGTTATATCGTAACGGGTATTACAAAACAGCTGACCAGTTACGAAAACTACTGGCGTACATTGCACAAAGGATAATTGAAGGAGAGAGTATGATCAATTACTACGGGCGGTAACAACAGCTACGCCCGAACTTTTCGGAAAAGGAACATCAACACCGAATATCCACACATCCGATACTACATCATCTCGAGGAACTTCAAGGAATGGCGTATCCAGACCAGACCCGGAACCTCTACCTGGACCGTCTTGGAGAGAGGATCCCTTACCGACAATTGAACAGTCACCTCAACAAGTTCTTACAGAATATAAAATCACTGTGTACAATAACCTTCGTGGGGTGTAAGGGGTGACCTTCCACATAGTACACCCAAATGTCAACCTCACTTCCACGTTAGTGCACCCTGGACTGAAGACCAACGAGGCTCTGGCGACTGGCCCCATGGCCAGTATAATTTTGTTTGTATTGTCCTGTTCTTTTGTCCTTATGTGTGCTGAGTGCCCCTTTACAGCCTCAGCTTTTAACAAAAGTCAGAACATTTTAAATTTTTTAGTTATGCAACGTTAAGGTTTGTTATTTGTAATGATAAGGGGCTGGCCCCCGTATCATGTGATGGGAGCAAATTAGCCTAATGCTGACGCTCCCAAAATTTTAATTTCAAATCAAAATCAAATAACCTTCGTGATGTTAGAGATATTCTTTTTGAAGGAAAGGTCGAGAACGTCTCCAAATACGTATATCTTCTATACGACAGTACTCGACACCATTACGGGGTGTAAGGGGTGACCTTCCACGTAGTATACCCAAATGTCAACCTCACTTCCACGTTAGTACACCCTGGACTGAAGACGAACGAGGCTCTGGCGACTGGCCCCATGGCCAGTATAATTTTGTTCGTTTTGCCCTGTTATTTTGTCCTTGTGTGCTGAGTGCCCCTGTACAGCCTCAGCTTTTAACAAAGGTCAGAACATTTTAATATTTTATGATTTTAGTTCTGCAACGTTAGAGTTGCTATTTGTAACGATAAGGGGCTGGACCCCGTATAATGTGACGGGTGCAAAATAGCCTTAGTGCTGACGCACCCAAAATTTTAAATTCAATTCAATTCGACACCATTACGATGTTATTGTGAACCGTGTTGGAGCGTTTGCAGCAAAATAGGAATGTCAGGGATGTAACGAACTTATATTTTGTAAACCACATATTCATCAGTGCAAACTGGGTGTAAGGGGTGACCTTCCACGTAGTACACCCAAATGTCAACCTCACTTCCACATAGTACACCCTGGACTGCAGACTAACGAGGCTCTGGCGACTGGCCCCATGGCCAGTATAATTTTGTTTGTATTGTCCTGTTCTTTTGTCCTTACGTGTGCTGAGGCCCCTTTATAGCCTCAGCTTTTAACAGAAGTCAGAACATTTTAATTTTTTCAGTTATGCATGTTAGAGTTGTTCTTTGTAACGATAAGGGGCTGGCCCCCGTATAGCAAAATAGCCTAAGTGCTGACGCTCCCAAAATTTTAATTTCAAATCAAATCAAATCGTATGTGTTACATGTCCATTCCAAAATCTAAACCGAATTCGAAATTTCTATTTGTGTTTTATGATTTCGAATGAGTAGTGTAAACTGGTTGTTTCAAAGTAGCACTTAGTAGGTATCGTCTTTTAGCCTCTTTTTTTATCAATTGAATATCTGTTTTTGACATATTTGACAATTTTTTGTCGATGATTTAGCGTTTAGCGATGTTTTAGTAAAATTTCCCTTTTTTCCCACCTCGCACTTTGTAGGTATGCATTTGTATCCTCTTTTTTATCGATTGAATATCAGTTTTTGACATATTTTGACAATTTTTTGTCGATGTTTTAGCGTTTAGCAATGTTTTAGTAAAATTTCCCTTTTTTCCCACTCACACTTGGTAGTTATATCACGATTACGAAAAAAAATGTCTTCACAAAATTTATGCATCAGATCACAGTAGTGCCAATCCCTAATTTATTTTAATTGAGATTGGATTGCTCTCCCAAAGAAACTCATATACATATCCTTTTTATCATCTTGCGAAAAATTGGCGAGGAGAATATTGAGAAGTTCTGAAAAAAATATCAGAAAAAAATTATAAATAAATATCAAATGAAAAATTAATTAAAGATTGTGAGGGGGAGCGAATCAACGGCATCCCATGACAACAATTTTTATAAATTAACAATCATCAGTCTACCTACCAAAAAACATGACTAAATAAAAATAAAAATATACAACAAGGGAAAATCAACCGAAAGCAATCTGTCTCCTTTTTAGAAGGACTAATGGTGGGGCCCTGACAAATCCCGAGCAGGTCCTAATTAAATTATTGTAATCAAACTGCGAGCGAAATTATACAACACTTATTTATTAATTCTGAACATAAATTGAAAAAAATTAAGAAGAAGCAATATTAATCTTTTTAAAGTAGAAAATATTTATAAAATAAAAGAGCACACATAAATAATTTATAGGTTTTTGCATTTTTTCAGATCCCATCAATTGGGAATTAATAATCATTATCCTATCTGACAGAAAATTGTAGAGAATTATAGGTGATTTTGAGAGATGAATTTGTAGGTAGTTTAACGTCTTGCCCAGGACGCAAATATTAAAATAGACAACAGACACTGCACAACAAAAGACTAGTTTAAAAAACGATAAGCAAGAACAATGCCGAAATTTCGTATCCAAGCACTGGAATAAATATATTTAAGATCAAACCCTCAAAAACAATTCCCAAGGGACCGTAGAACATCCTTCATATGTATTAAGACCCAGGATGCAAAATCCAACTATTTCACAATGAACCTTGAAAACAGGAGGAGGGTGTGAAAACGATGACAGAAAAAAATATGTTTTACGGTGTCTAGTAACTACAAGGCACCATAAAAATACATAATGTGGAAAACAAAAAATTCAGCACCTGGCAGTGAACGTGTTAAATACAACACAAGAGAAAATCAACAGAAACCAATCAGATAATTTAACAATCATCACTCTACCTTACCGAAAGGCACGAGAAATAAGACTTATGCACATGAAATACGAGAACATGTAATAAAAAAAAATTGTAGGTAGTTTAATGTTTTGCCTAGAACTGCAAAATACAATTCTTCACACCAAACCTTCAAAACAAAAGAAATTAATGTTGAGATACCTAATTGATTACAAACAACAAAAATACAAAAATAAAGATCTAAAACATAGCAAGAAGAATTTCTAAATAAAGCAACAGTTCATTTATTTAAGCGGCCTAGCTTAAACACCTTGCAATATTCCGCATTACAAATCTAAGAACGAACAAATATCTACAAACTCAATATTCAAACAATGACGAAAAGCGAAATTAATTCATATTACTTCCGATGAAATGAATACACAATACCACTACAATTCTATACAAAACCTAAACAAATGTTTCATTTACGTTGCTCTATAAAATAAACTTTTCCCCACCACACAATTTAATCGATAAAATTAACCACAAAAACAGTAAATATTTTAAAAAATTGAAATAAATTGTATGTTGAATCTGGCATTGACACCTTATTGGCAATCTCTTATATATTTAATAACTATTTATAGATAATCCCAACCAATCAATTCGCTTAATAAATAATAATAATTCGCTACAAAAGCGTCCTGTTAGCACAAAATCTGCCAAGAATTCTCCTACAAAACAAAACCAAAAAACACCTCAGCTTTACAAAAAGCTACCAAAATGAAAAATTATGCGAACCAAATCACAAAACATAAACTAATTTTCCCAAAATGTGTTTTTGTCAGAACATGTTGAACGAAATTAATTATTTAGGATCAAGAAAGAAAAGAAATATCATAATTCCTGAGAAATAATATCCAAGGCAAAAACTCCATAAAATGAAATACTCAACTTCCCACCCACCCAAACCTACACAATACTTTGTACAAAAATTAAACTAAACACTTACACATCCAAATAAAAAGGTAACAAACCAACGAAGACACCTTTTAGAAGAAATTATATTGCAAGTAAGCTAAATTCTAATATGCATACAACAGAAAATTGTAGGTGGTTTCAGAGATGTATGTGAGATTTACAGAGAGTAATTTATAATAATGTTTTGCCCAACACACAAGAGAAAATCAACATCAACCAATCAAATAAAAAATATAAAACATAGTGATCACAAGATATGTTTCACTTGTTCTACTACCAATCAAAAAAGAATAAAGCAAACTTCAAACGTAAGTTGAAAGAAAAATAATAAATGGAAATTTATCAATCTTTACTTATGAGAAATAAAATACACAACAAAAAATTGTAGGTTAAACTTAAATGGATTTGGATTCTTGTGCGCTTCCTTTTCATATGTATTAAGCCGCTATTACAGCCGAAAAATGGATGACAATAGAATTGTGTCTGTACCATTCGTAAAAATTAAATAACCACCCTAAAATAAAAAATTTAAAAATAAAAATATCTCAGAATGCGAAATAAAAACAATAAACAACATCGAAACCCAAAAATCCAACTGTCCCGCAACGAACCTCGAAAGCAGAAAAAATTCATATAACCTCCGATACAACTCCAACTCCATAATTGTGCACCAGGTTTCGAAGGTTACTTCAAGAATAAAACATCAATTGGTTGTTTTATTTGTAAGAAATGGCAGTGATATGGTTGTGGTTGATCTATTAATTTGTAGGTAGTTTAACGTCTTGCCCAGGACGAAAATATTAAAATATACAAACATGCAAGAGAGAAGCAACAGGCCGCAAGGGCCCAGGACGAAAATATTAAAATATACATCAAGAGAAAATCAACAGGTAGCAATCAAATAAAAAGGTGACAAACCAACAAAGGACACCTTTTAGAAAAAATTATATTGCAAGTAAGAAAATTAATGTTTTGCTCGACATACAAGAGATGTGAAGAAGTGTGCTATAACAAACAAAAGGTAAACTCTTATCTTTACTAATAAAGATAATAAAAAAACCAACCTGAACCAAATATCAAGATAAAATAGAAATATCCGGCAGATGAAATCAAATCCGTATATAAAAAAAAGTAATTTTTGCATTTTTCAGATCCCTGAACATAATAGGAAATTGTAGGCATTTTTGAGAGATGAAATGAATAGAATAGAATAATTTGTAGCTAGTTTAACGTCTTGCCCGGGACGAAAATATTAAAATATACAACATACAGGAGAAAATAAATAGTCGGCAATCAAATAAAAAAACATGTTTGCAAGGTTTATACGAAGACACTTTTTTATGGAGAATTAAAGCAGCTTAGAAGCAATGAACGCACTCAAGCTATACGTCTTGCTTAGGATAAAAATATTAAAATATACAGCATACAAGAGAAAATCAACACAAAGCAATCAAATAAAAAAAAATACATGTATGGCAAACCAGAGTGATCCTGGCAAGATGATTCCACCTAATAATAGTAACGTATGTTTCACTGGTTCTAATGCCATCAAAAAAAAAAGTAAAGCAAACTTCCAATATATCGAAAGAATCGATTTTTACCTCCATTCGCCGTGTTGCCAAACGTATATATCTGACCTAAGATCAGATTTGATCCCTGATCTGTAAAACGGCAGTTAGCTTTATACAACAAAGCAGAGGTGACAACTAAGATCATCTTCGAATCATAGATCAAATCTGATCTCCAGTTAGGGATGTTTATACAACCGGCCCCCAAACATAAATTGAAAAAAATTAATATTAACAACCATCACTCTACCTTACCAAAAAGTATGAGAAATATTGTATAATTAAAAAGCACATACGGGGTGTAAGGGGTGATCTTCCACGTAGTACACCCAAATGTCAACCTCACTTCCACGTTAGTGCACCCTGGACTCAAGACTAACGAGGCTCTGGCGACTGGCCCCATGGCCAGTATAATTTTGTTTGTATTGTCCTGTTCTTTTGTCCTTATGTGTGCTGAGTGCCCCTTTACAGCCTCAGCTTTTAACAGAAGTCAGAACATTTTAAATTTTTTAGTTATGCAACGATAGAGTTGTTATTTGTAGAGGTAAGGGGCTGGCCCCCGTATACTGTGACGGGAGCAAAATAGCCTAAGTGCTGACGCTCCCAAAATTTTAAATTCAAATAAAAAGCACATACGAAAGAGACCATTAGCAAAAATGCAAATGTATCAATGAATAAAAACATCCCAACAGGATAATAAACAAAATGATATCGAAATCTATCTACAAAATAATTAATATCCAAAAAACTACATTTTTAAACCATGCTCAATAAAATAAACACCTAATTAATTAAACAACAAAAATAATACAAAAATCCACAAGATCAAAAATCGACAACAGGAGCAAAAAAGCTCCCGGAACCTTGAAACATATCCTCTATGGCTGAATAAGAAATATACCTTTTTCGATAAAAAAAACAAATCCCAAGGGACCGTAGAACCTCCCGAAACAACACAAATATTACAAACAAAAAATAAATAATAATTCAATTATAATTATATCTCAAATCAAGGATGCAAAATCGCAACGAACCTCGAAAGCAAAAGAAATTAATATTACCTCCGATGAAATGAACATGCCACTTATGTTCATTAGAAACAAATACAATACGTCTTGTCCAGGACGAAAATATTAAAATATACAACATATAAGAGAAAATCAATAGATAGCAAATCAAATAAAAAACATTGGGAAGACACCTTGATTTTTTTTAATGTAGAACTAAAGCGTTACATCGCAAATAAGATATATTCTAACATACATAGGTGGTTTCAGGAATTTAGCTTCATAGGGAGTGACGTTTTCTAACCGAGCTTATGTGCATGGGAAATCCCAATTTGCAGCATCTTCCTGATGTGAACGACTTTTTTTAAACCATCCCCCTGATGAAATGGACATATACAAAACATGTGCAACGCGAGGAAATTAATAATAATTTTTTTTTGTTTGGTGTGAATAAGCGTAAACCTCCCCATTATATATAAAAAAAATCTTCCATAACAAACAAAAGGTAAACCCCTATATTCAAACATACTTTAAACAAAAATATAAAACATAGCAACAGTATATTTATTTAAGATGCCTAGCTTAAACAACTTGCAACCGTTTCGCTGGCATATCATAAAAATTAACAATTATTACTATTTCTCCCACCCTTTAAAAGTCAATAAAAAGGTTTTGTACTTGTGGATACTTGGAATTCCACGAATAACCTCACGTAAGCTTAAAAAAACAACAAGAACCAAAAACACACTACCAACTCATGTAGAAGAGGACGATTCTATATGCTAAATTATCTCTAAAACAAAAATTAAGATTTCTCCACAACAAACCTCTGAAGCGAGAGAAATTAATGTCGTGAAAAATATTTCAATTAAAAAATTTAGATTCAGTAAGCTAAAAAAACAATACAAGAACCAAAAACAACTACCAATTTACGTTTCCTGGCCTAATATAACTAATAATCAAACAAAAACAATATCAAACTAAAAATCTCTCAATACTAAATATAAAATTATAAGTCATATCCCTCTCCAACATCCAGCTGTCACCAACAAACCTACAATTTAAGGAACTATAATGTGCTCAATAATAAAAGAAAAAATAATCTACACAACAATATTATATTTAATCTCATGTATTTGCTCATAGGCTTAATAGATTAAATAGATACATATAGGATTTTTAGGATTAAAAGAAGGGCAAGAAAGAAGTTGACCATGGAAGGACAAAAATAAAGTTTGCTGAGGTAGATTTTTGTATATCAAATTCTTAAGAATCTCTATAGAATTTGGTGAGGTGCATGTGTGTAAGTAGAAATTGTGCATTGGGTAGTTTAACGTCTTGCCCAGGACGAAATAGTCTACCATTTTTTTTTTAAAAAAATAAAAACAAACCACTCACCCTGAAAATCATTGAGACTGTAGTGGGTGGGAAATGCCTCACGTTAGAGAGAAGCTGGTTTTTATTTTTATCGGCTGAGTAAAATAAAAAAACCATATTAAACATACAAATAATATAATATATATGATAAAAGCAAATAAAATTATTACGATGGATTTACACTACCACATAAAAGTACATCTATTAAAAACTCGTACTATATTATTTTATAAAAATAAATTGTGGACGGGTTCAAATTCCAACGTGATTAGACCCCATCCCAATTTAGTATATAAAACATTATTGCGAGAAAACACTTTACTCCACACTACTCTGCGGTAGAAAGAAATTAAATCATCGCAACCCTCAATGGTCGTTGGAAGGGTTTTTGTGAGAATTGATTTTGAAATGTGTTTAGGGGAAAAAGCTTTACAATTTAAATGAAAATCAAAAGTATTAGCGATAAAAATCGTATCTGAAAATTTGGCAATAATTAAATTACTTCTCTTCCAAGCAATATCCATTTCCCTCCTAATCAACCATATTTTTTTTGTTAATAAATATATTTCAACATATTTAATAATATTTTTGAAGATTGCTTCTCGCAAAAGCAAAGGGTTGTGAATACCCGCTGCTAAAAATTTTAGGTAGTAATCATTCATTGCAACCAATACAAATATTTGAAATTTAGTTAATATGCAACCATTTTTATAACCTTCTGAATTCAAAAGCTGCACAGATAAACAACAATATGAAAACCAATTCGGGATAGTTAGATAATGCATCACCATTTTATACCACATATCCACACATTCTTCGTGTGGTTCACATGATTTGCATTCCCACAAATCTGCAAAACGAGAAGAAAAAATATCTAGGGTGTGCTGTAAAATTTGGAACCTGGAATAATTTGAAACACAGATGTGGTTGGGGACATCGCAAAAACAAATTTCTCATCTTCAGTGTTTAATGTTGTTTGAATTTGTGTTAAAAAAAAATAGACATCAATGAAGGTTTGGAGTATGGTCGATGGTTTAACAATCTTAATATCTGGATGATTGGTGTCGGGATGAGAAGCACATGAGTTGTTGCTGGTAAAATAAAATTTCCCACCTCTAAACGTTTGATAGCAGATTTGAAGTAAGCTTTGAAGATTTTTGAAGATTGCAAATTAGTTAATCGTGCACGCGTTAAACAACGCATACACACATGACGAAAATCCTGTACAATTTGTTGCAGATACTGCTCGCATATGGGACCTATTTTACCTTTAACTAATGACATAACTTCGTTGTGACCCTCCTTACAAAATAAACCCTTAAATTCATCCCAAGCTTTAGCTAACACACTTAATTGTACATCACAGTTAGGACAATCGAAATTAAGCAAACACACTTTAAATGAAGTTAATAACATTGTTACCTCACGAAATACATCGTCTCGACAAGCGACCCAATGTGATTCAAACTTAATTCGACATTTGTCGTGTATAATGTGAAATGGAACATTCCACACATCTGGAAAAAAAATTTTCCAAACTCAATATAAAGACATCTTATGCTAATTAGATCATAAAATTACAAAAATCTAATCATGATAAGATATCTCTATATGAAATTTAAACATTTTATTTGGGTTGTTAATGTTCCCATTGTTGAAGAAAATCAATTAAGCTGTAAAAAAGTATTACATCTTACGTAGAAATTACAAAACATATTTATGTGTTCAATTTTTTCATCCATATACATATATATCGACCGAATAGCCCAACTAATAGAATTCAAGCACAATACAAAAATAAAAATAATTATTTTATTCTCAAATATACGAGCAAAATTTATCTATCTTATTTTACCAAAAAACTTTTTTTAAACTGGCAAAAATTTCAGCCATTTGTCCAATATAAGAAATTACTTTTTTTACATCCATATGCTTATCGATTAAAAAGCTTTAACATTTAATTTTCTAACAGGGTGGGAGAAGGCCACAATTCCTCGAATCCAACACATATAAAAAAATAGGCTAGTATAGCCAACGCAAAAAACAGAACCGAAAATAAAAAAATAAGAACATATATAATACACTTACATTCAAAATCTTCAATCGGAATGTTTTGTGTATGGACATGGATGGTTTGAGAATTTGTGGTGGTGGTGGCAGCTGGTGGTCCACATGCTTCCGACGAATCTAAGCCTCGTTCACACCCCAATGATGATTGTTCCCCGCTTGCTGGGTAGGGAGGTGGTGGACAAGTGGTCGCATCTATTGGGTTGGTTTCCATGTTATAGGGTGATCTCAACAACAATCTATCCTCTAATTCTGTGATGGATGCTTGTGACTTCCTAATAATCCGTCCGAAGATTTCAATTAAAAATAAATAAATCATGCCTTCCGCCACGTTGCAGTGTACGTTCAGAGTCTCTACGGCCAAGAATTTAGGAATGTTGGTTGCTACGTGCTTGATGCCAGCTTCGAGTTTTGGGTGGTTGTTCTCGAAACCTAAAAGTTCTCCCATGGTGCCCAGGTCCACGGTCTCCGTCGCGGATAGGATTTCCACTCTGTGCGTGACCGAATTTTGAGAAAGGTATGTGCCTTTGGGTAATTGAGCTTGCAAAGTGGAAAGATTGTATTGTCCTGGCGTGACGACGATGTGTTCGCTTCCGACGCTAATTTTGTTGTTGTGCTGCGTGACGTTAGGTATGAGGTACATGCTGTAGAATGCACGCAGAGCCACGGATTTAGGATAGACGATGTCGTCGTGCAGCGTGAGTTTCAAGATTGAAGATTCGCTCGTGAGATGGAACACGCCCATCCTAGTGATGCTGTTTGAGGTTCCACAATGCTTTCTGGAAATCCTCGATCGTAGGGTTATTTATTTTAGAGAGAAACGCGAGCACGGAGAGGCAGAGATGACCGCAGTTCACGTCTCCGAAATTTTGAATGCGTTCGTCGTTGTAGTATATAGAGGTTTTGTTCGTTTTCAGATAATGAATTAAATTTGTAGGTGGAACACCTCCGAAAGAATCGAAAACGAATGCTTTATCATCATTTTTGTGGTAACATATCCAATGCGTGCCTGGATTTTCTTGACCGTCCAAGTTGACTACTCCGCATTCTCTTCTTTTAACGCTTGAAGGTAACGAGTCGGACATGAAAACTCCTCTGAAGTGTTCGATTTGTAACGGTTCGATCAGAGATTCAATGTCTCGGTTGGTGAGTGCTGTTGTTTCTTTTTTTTAAACTTCTTCATCACGCCCTTCCCCCCTTTCTTCTCCATGGCCAGGTTGTGACGTTTCTGTTCTTCCAATTCCGCCTTGTTCTTCTTCGAGTCGATGACGGTTTTCGCGATGGCGGCACTTCCGCCAGCCAAACTTCCAACGGCCCCCAATGCTGCTAGGATGGCCGGGATGCTGAATATGAAACCTCCGATCTTTTGCTGTTTCCGCGAACGCTGCAAGCGTCTCAATTGAGGTGTGCTGATAAGTAATTTCATTCCGTGTCCTTTGCTCAAACAAGAACGTTTCTTTTCGCGTTGTTTCTTGGTGAGTAACCCATCGAGGGCACCTAGATTTTTAAGATTGGAGTATGGTATCTGGTACACGACACCCTTGGGCTTCATGTTGATGCTCTATGTGTTATTTTCACGGTATGTTATTTATATATATATTCTGAGATTTTTTCTCGTGTAGTTTTTTTTTTTACGGTATGTTATTTATATATAAATGTTCTGAGAATTTTTTTTCACGGTATGTTATTTATATATAAATGTTCTGAGAATTTTTTTTTTTTCAAGGCCTCGCAGTCGTTACACAAATTCTATTACGTGCTTCGTTTTCTTGCCAAGAAGTTCCTTTGTCCCCTTGTACACGATTCGAGTTTTGTTCTCGATTAAAATAGATAGCTTCTCGTCGGATAACATGTTAGCGTATCGATGTGGTAAAAATAGACTGTATTGTGCGTTGAGCAACAGGCGTACCTTGGGACCATACTGGGTAGAAACGATTGAACCGGAAGTTATCGTGTAAGGTTTGTCGACTTCCAATTCCTGAACTTTTACATACTCGACTGACAAATTTAGCATTTGTTTTAATGCTTGGAGATCACTCATTTTTTCAGTCGTCATATCGAAGAGAAAAATTTCAGTGTGTTAGAGAGAAATTTAATTGTTTTTTTCACGATGTGTGTTATTTATATATACCGAAGATTATTTTTTTTTCACGATGTGTGTTATTTATATATCAAGTTTTTTTTTTGACACGTATATATATTATTTTTTTTTTTAACAGAGGAAGAAAGTCCGTGCTTCGGAAAACGCGATGATGTGCGTAATGATATCTTCCGTCTCCTGCTTAGACTTGCGCCAATCTACTGTGTACCGTCTTCTTCCCTGCCTTGCCTCGTGCAATTCATCTAACCTATCGTTTAATTTTTCCCCTGCAGCCGAAAGCAGAATGTTGAGATCACCGCACCTCAGGCCGCTGATCTCCCGAAGATGGTCCTTGAGAACCATTTCACAAGGGATGCGAAATTCCGGCGTCGTTCTTGCTATGATTACAAGTTTCCCTACATCCTCACAATCTCCGTTTACTTTGTGTTTAAATATTTTACATAGTAGCTCGGGCGGCAAATCAGTTATACGAGACATGTTGTTATTATTATTATTTTTTACTCTGTTATTTATATACCCCACCCCAATTTTTGTTTCGTGTTCATGGCGATGGTGGTACCCAGTGCGGCGACCCGTTCACCCAGCGATGCGTCTCTGCTCACGAACCTTTCGAAAGCTGCGTGCTCTAACTTTCTGTCTGCTTCGTGACGTGCATCCAGATCCGTCTGCGTGGTGTTGTAAGCGATGTCGTGATCTTTGCATGCGGCGTGCAACGGATTCACACCCTTGTATCCTCTCTCCAATCTTTTCTCGAGTTTGGTACCCGGTCCGCAGTACTGGTAGCCAGGTAAATGCATCTCGAAAGGTAACTTGTTGATGATGTCGTTCACGAGTCCTTTTCCTTCGGCCACGTTCCAGAATTTCGGAGGCAGCGTGTTGATGATTTTGATCAGGTAACCTATGCCCTTGTCGTCGTTCACGATGAAGTTGGAAAGTTTCGTGCTGATCATGTCCACGATGCCAACCTTCTCGTTGTAGAAATTACGGTTGCCTGCATTCTCTTCGCCGGCTATCACCAACAATCGGTCCACGAGCTTCCTCACGTCGTCCACCCAAACGAATTCTTTGGGTAACGTGTTGTAGCGTTTGACGCCGCTGCCTGTTTTGACCTGGTTCCAAATCGGTTTGATGAGATTCCTGTACTTCTCGCCGCTGCTCGATTTCACCCTATTCTGCGAGGCATCGTTGTTTTGGTACAAGGCATCCGTCATGATCAAAATTTCCTTGTAACTCTGGTAATCTTCGTCGGTGTAATCTTTCGGCTGCTTTTTGGCAACGAGTTCCCACAGTCCCACCGTACCCGGATACCTGGTCCAACTATCCTTCTCGCCTAAATTAACTTTAATGTCGTTGCCTTCGAAGGTCACCTTCGATTTCCCAATCTTCCACACCACACCACCGCCTTCGTTGGTTTCCATGCTGGGATACAATCCGAACACTTCATCCTTGTCGAATTTCCCCGTACTCAGGTAGTCTCGTGCCAAAGGTCCCAACTCGATTTTATCCGAAGACGACGTGCTACCAATGGCTCGACGTCGTGCCGGTGCATCCTTCAGTTCGAACGGTGTCGAAGGAATGCTCGAAATGGGCGTGGGTACAGCGTAACTTTTAGCTGCGAGCGGTACGAGTTCGTTGATCAAATTTTTATTTTGTTCCGTGACACTTAATTTCTTTACCTAGACCGCTGATGGCATCGATCACAGGTTGATCCTGACGTTTCTTCTCTTCGTAGAATCCGCGATTCTCGGATTTCCAACCTTTGAAGCGTTTCGCGAGGTAATCGCGAAGCTTGAGATTTTCGTCTTCGATTTTTCGTTTCGTCATAACGTTTATTTATATACGTCGTTTCTCACAACGTTGCAACGTTTAGAAAGTCGTTGATTTTGTTTCTGTATTTTCCGTCGTTGGGTTTCCTCGTCATGTCGATCGTCGCGAATCCGAAATCGTCACCGTTCCAGCAAGTAGAGCAGCAGCGTTCCGAAAATTGATTGTAGTTCATGTCTCCGCCTACGTAGTCATCGTACGCGTGCTTGAGGTTGGTGTGATCTTGACGAAACAAACATATGAAATTAGCGTTGTCGCGTACTAACTGTTTTGGAATTTTGGAAAACGTTTGAGCTAGGTAGAAGCAATCCATTCCTTTGTGACGACCTTGCGTGAAAAAGTTGCGAATTTCATTTTGATTTTCCAGGATGACGTCGTCGAACACAACGACTGAATTTTCACGACAATCGTCGAGTGGTTTTATTTCCGAGGCGAACGTTGCAATGTCCAGACCATCGTACAGTTTCATCAGTTGCTGGTATTTGGATTGCTCCAAACTTTTCGAGAACACGTACAGGTGCCTGTTGTTCCAATCTAACCAATTCGGTGCGAGGAGAAAATTGTCCACGAGCAGTGTCGTTTTCCCACACCCCGAAGGACCTACGATCAGACAGCGGATGCTGTCGGGAAGCAACTCACCGTTCTTTTTTTTTCTCGTTTGACTTTCCGGATCCGGTAGACGCTTCACCACGTTCCACGTACTCACAAGATCACTTCGTTCGCGTCGATCCAACTCTTTTCCGGAAGTCCCAGCCATTTGACAAACAGTTTGTCACCTTTCCTACGCAATACTTTCTCGATGAGGTACGTGTCGGGGTGTTTCGTTTTAGAGAGTTCCTCTTCGTAAAATCTTCCTTTCAAAATCTCGCCGCTACTATCTTTTATTATATACGTGTGTCGGTTTCCGGGTAAAACTCGAACCACCGTAAAGAGTTCCGTGCTCCAATTTTTTGTGAATCCCTTCTCGAAGGTGCGTTTGAATTTGCTGATCCTCACCTGGTCTCCAATTTTGTATTTAGCTTTTTTTGTCGTGGGTGTGTACTTTGGACAGTAAACTGTAGAAATTAAACGCTGCTCGTCAGACTTGGTAACGTCAACTGGCTTCATGCCTATCGTTCTGTGTACCGTATCATTATAGGTGTCGACGAGTTCCGGCAGGATGTCGACCCATTTGTAATTTCCCCGAAGCGTGAATCGTTTCCACATGTGTGTTTTCAAGGTTCAATTAAATCTTTCCACGATGCTGGCTTTGATGTGACTGAAGGTCGAATAATGTCGAATGTCATGTTTTTGAATAAACTTTTGGAATACGGCGTTGTAAAATTCTTTACCGTTGTCCGTGTGCAGAAATCGAGGTCGTCTGCCGCCGCTTTCGCGAAAAATTAATTTGAATGCTTCCGTGACGCACGATCCCGTTTTCGCCTTCAAAGGTAGAGCCCATGCGAATTTCGAAAATGTGTCTATGACGGTGAGGAGGTACTTGTTGCCCTTGTTCCATTTATGTACGTTTTTCAAATTGCCGCTACTCATCTCCACGAGATCGCTTTGCCAGAGGTCGTCGATGCCCTTGGTTACCACAGCCAAACGTTCGTAGTTGCGGCGTGCAGGTTTATGCAATTCTTCGACGATGGCTTGCCTAGACATTTTTTTTTTTTTAGAGATTACGTTTGAAGAGAAGCACCAGCGTGATGGGATTCAAAGAGGGTGGCACCTCGCTCGTGTTTTGAATGATCAGCTTATCGCCGGCACTCACGTCGAAAACGGTAAGATCTTCGTCTTCGTGTATTTCATATATGTTGCGCGTTTCGTTCCAACGTGCCAGAGGAATGTTTCCTGCTTTCTGGACACCACGATTCGATATTAAGGTCATGGTGGGAACGCTAGCTTTTCTGCCGTGAGACCAGTACGAAAATTCGTTTATCTGAATTGTGCCATCGAGGAGAAACTTGTAACATCGCAAGAGCCGTCCGACAATCGGACATAATCTTCTAATATTCCTCCGAAAGCAGACCGGTCTGCTTTCGTCGCAGGCTTGACGCGTTTGGTGGGTGGTGCATTGATGGGGGCTGCTTCTGCCTTTCTCTTGGTGGAGGTCGAAGGCTGAGCCCCAGATGTACTTTCGCTTAGTCAAGTAAGCTTATGCTTCTTGGCATACGCAATTGTGATGTGTTTATTGCATCCGGAACATAGTTCGGTGTCAGCCAAATGCTTGCCTGGCACGCAGGTGCGACAATGTCTTGCAAAATTTTTGCTTGATATGGTTCTTTTGCACACAGGGCAACTTTTCATGGAGCGCATTTTTTTTTCTTTTTCGGGGTATGTTTATTTATATGTGATCTGTTGGTGGTAGAGTGTTTACAAAACAAAAATGCCTTATGAGAAAAATTTTGTAAGCTAATTCTAATTAGTGTTAGTTTGAGGGGTTTATTTATATATGGGTGGTGTTGTCTTCCTCAAATATGTGCTTTAATCAACCCTATAAAAAAAATAAAAAATAAAAATATATAAGAAAAATATGATTGTAGATAGAAAAAACACAATAAATATTGTATGCATGTGTAATTCTATTTAGCTTATTTTTGCTAGACACGAATCTTCCTCAGATTTTATTGCCTACTAGTATATTTTTCTACCAATCTAGTAGAGGTGTGAAACTATGAAAATGTTCTTGTTTAAGCACTAATCATTATGTTTCCAATAGGACTCCTATGGGACGTAGAACCTTGTAACTTTGCTCTATGTATATACTAGTGCTTTTCCAACATGTTCACAAAACCTTAGAACCTTCACAGACAAAAAGATAAAGTTTCCCCCTGTGTACATGTATAATTCGAATCCCACTGTAGGTCCAGTTTCGATTAGCCTTACTGTGCATAAAGTAGACTTAAAACAACAAATCCAACCCAGAGTATCAACAAATTCAAAAACATAAAATTTCCCCCTGTACACTTGTATAATTTTAAACTCCAAGTTCGATACCCGGCGAATCCCACTGTAGGTCCAGTTTCGATTAGCCTTACTGTGCATAAAGTAGACTTAAAACAACAAATCCAACCCAGAGTACACGCGTCAATACCATCCACCATGAGTAAACTAACATGATCATGATCATCGTCCCTCCCCTCCCTCCGATTGTTACCTCGCTTTTATGTTATTCGTGATGAAGAATAGTTTTTTTTTTCAAGCGCACGTTATGTATGCTCATATTTTTTGTTTAGCGTAAATTTCGATGTTTAATCAAAACACCACTTCGTGTTCACTAACGCAACTCGCAATTATTATCATTAACACACTCACATGCAAAAGAAATAACAAGAAACAAAACTTACCTACAAAAAGTCCTAGACTCTCAAAGTTCCAGTTACTTGCTACACCCTGCCTGTTCCATCTATACGGCAGAGTTGAACGCCATTCTAAAGGCACTGGACTTTGCAGACGTCAATGGTCTGAAGAAAGTCCTTGTGTGTAGTGATTCGACCAGCGTGTTGCGGACCCTGAATTCTCCGTATTTCCGGCATCCGGTAGCGCAACGCATATTCAGACGGCTTGTGTCCCTATCTGCCCGTGCCGATGTATACTTCTGTTGGGTCCCTAGCCACGTAGGCATTCAGGGGAACGAAGCAGCTGATGCTGCCGCCAAGTCTGCTGCTGCGGACGGCGATGTTCTCGTCCACCTTTTGCCAGCTAGCGACCTGCAGAACATGTTCCGCTGTCGCCTTCTTGAAACTTGGCAGGCCGAGTGGGATACGGAAACGGGGAACAAGCTTCACGCTATTAAGCCCACCATAGGTGCTTGGCGTTCCTCGTCCCTTCCCTCTCGGCGAGAAGAAGTCACTCTAACTCGCATGCGTCTAGGACACAGCCGTCTTACGCAGTCACTTGCCGTTATGTCGTGTTTGTAATGTTTTATTAAGCATTCGACACATTCTCGTTGAATGTGTCGATCTTGCTTACCTCCGGCAGACTTTTAACATTTCCGTCTGTTTGTCATCCCTCTTGGGTGATGACAGCAGCATTTTATCAAATGTTTTTAGTTTTTTACGAAGAGCTGGACTCTTTCACCGTCTGTAAGGATGTTTTTAGTTTGGTTGTTCTGACTTTTTAATGTGTTTTGTTTGTCTCGTGCAGGTCTTTTTACAACCTTGCACTTTTAATGTTTTCGCAAGGGGCTATTTACACCCCTTTTTATGATTTTAGTCAGAATTTTAGAAAAGTGGCTACTTCCCCGTATACATTTGTGGTGTTTTCTTATAACTCGCATAATTTTGAAAGCTCCACCACATCCTCCTCGTTATTCTAACAAGGAGTTTTTGCGTCATTGTGTTCTTGACGCTCGGCTCTGGACGTCGAGCAGAGTAAATTTGGCAACACTGTTTCCCCTAGCGGAGAACTTTGTAACTAAAGGGGGAAAGCTTCGGCTGCGGGCGAAGTTTTCTCCCGAGTAGAACAGAACGTTGCAGCTGAGGCATAGGTAGAGTAAGGAGCTTCCTTCTCCTTCTTGGGTCACGGGCGACGGTGATCGAATCCGCATCGACATACGAATTTGACTGTGGCATTGGATTGATGTCTCGACATGGAATAACGGGGTATTATAATTCAATTTATTTCAGTTTATGTTAAAGTTAAGTGACCGGTCCTTTTTGTTTAGTAATGATTTGCAGGAATAGTCTTTTTGGAATTATCCGTTTTGTAATTTAAAACTTGATGCATTTATTCCATGACTGACGTAACACAGTTAAAAACTCGCCACCTTGATTGTTGTGAAATTCGTCGATATAGGATTCCGATCACCGAAACCACAAATATGACTGTGTTCATTTTAACGGGTGTTCCTTGTTATAAATTTTAACGACATGTAGCAAAAAGGGAAGTATTTATTTTTGCCACGTGGGTTTTATTATATTGTACACATAATTAAATATATATATATATATTGGGAGAGATTTTTTGTCAAATTGTTGGGGAGATGTTTCTATTTGTCCGGGTGCCAATTTTGTTACAATAAATGGACACTAAAATTGAAGTTTGACGTATGCAATGGTTATTATTTATGTTCACTAGCGTTCCATCTTGCTTTGATATATATATATATATGTTGAGAGTGTTTCCGTTTTCGTGGCTAGACGACCACGAACACGGAAACCAATATTAAATCTCGACGATTAGATAAGCTGGGGAATATATGGTATGGTGGGAATTGGTGCTCGAAGATCCACGTTAATTTATGAATCAGCGCAAGGGGGCCAATTATATCTGTGGTCATCGTTTTGGACTGAATGGTGATTTTACCACGATAGCAATAAATAGTGGAATAGAGCAAAAGAAAAAAGGGTTGTGGGTTTTTTCGAATATTTGTACAGATCTAGTTATTTTTTGGGCAACCAACCTTTTTGTGGCTCTATTTTTTTTTGGCCAGTGCTGATGTGAAGTGGTCGTGTACTTACTGGTATAACAAAACCTATTTCATATTTTTGTTTAGCTTCCAAATTTATACCATTATACTAAAGGACGCGACCACGTCACACATTGAAGGGTGCAAAATGGCCTTTAGTGCCGACGCACCCAAACAATTTTTAAATCAATCAATCAAAATACAATATTTGACGCGAAAAGTATGATAATCTGAGCTCCAATATGGGAAGATCTTATTGGGGTGTTTTTTTCGTTGAAATTTTCTATAGGACCATCAGTACCTACGAATGCAAGAACCATTTTGTCCGAGTAGGCGATGTTGTTACGATGAAATTTATCCAACATGAAAAAAATATTTATGATATAAAATTTAAAAAATTCGTATAGTGACTCTGAAAAAACTCCTTGGGGTTTGGTGGAAGATTTGTATGCAACAGAAATTCGGGAACCCCGTGATAAAATTCGACATCCGTTTCGGCCTCTGTCACAGAATCCTTCATGACGCACCAAGGCCATTTTCTTATGGATGTTTTAAAAAACAATCTATATCCTCATGCAAAACAACTTCCACAAACTTCTCCCAAATTTCGCCAACAGATATTTCGCGATTGGTTTGAAAAAGTTTTGTGAAAAATTGAGAGAGAACAAAACTCATGTGGAAACAAGGTTACCGGACAATTCCATAATTGAAAAGATACACCGAAAATTACCTGCAGATAAGTTATCAAAATGGGGAAATAGTTTGTGGTAGATCGCAATTCTCGCAGGATCGATTTCCATCGAAATCTAAACTAGTAATTCTTGACATTTGTCGCTGGTTATGAAATCTACGGCTTGGTTCACCTCTTCATCGGTTTCCCCGAAAATATGAAGCTTCAAATCCCTGGACATGAGAACGCTGTGAACCACAGGCGTTTAGAAGGACGGCAGGTTATACGTGCTGCATTTTCTCTCACTCCAATCGATGCTGCCGCCGTTGTCTAGGAGTGCAGGTAAAATTTTCTTCACCCCTGTACGATCTTCCCCGACCACGATCAGCGTTCGCAATGCGGGATCTCCAAGGAGGTTCATCAGCATGAGGTCAATTCGGGGCGTTGGGGTACCCAGACGAGCTGCTACTTTAAATTTGTTGGATGGTAGGAACGATACGATCTTCTCTGGATCTGCCCAACAGGTCGCAATCCCGATGCTGCTCTTCTCGTTGCCCAAAGAGAGACCCTGCTTGCCGTGCTTGTAATTCATGCTTGCAACTCGAGAGACGACAATTGCGATGGTGAGTGTGATTGTTGCGAGTAGTTATGTTCCCGGATATAGTCCGATAAATCAATTGATTGGAAAAGATCGATGAAAGATCAATTGATGATAAAGGGCAGTGGACAAGCAAGCATTGTTTGTTTTTGGAGAGAGGCCAGAAATGGGCGGGGTTTGAGATATGTGGATGGGTTTTGATTTGGTTTGTGGGGTATGGGGAGATGGTGGCGTGGGCTGGTGAGTGAGAGTGTTGCCCGAGAAAGGTGAAAGGTTACAGATGAGCGGTTGGAATGACGAAATCAGGATGTGAGTGTGGGACTGTTGGGTGATATGGAAGTGGGGTAGAACAAAGGAGGTATTGTGGACGGTGTAAAGGTTGGAGATAAAGTTCGTTGTATGTTTCCTGGAAATGTTTGTGCGTGTTTATCAATAGTGGTGTCATTGTATGTGTGGTCGGTATAGGGTAACGACCGTATAGGGTAACGACCGATGGAGGGAGAAGTGAAAAAGGAAAAAGTTGTGGAGAAACAGGGAGTAAATAAAGTAAATAGAAAAAAAGTACAATTTGCGGAAGGGGATAGTGTGTATTGTATTCCGGGGTGGGAAGAAGATAGGAGGGGTACGTGGGCGTTGGACGCTTTGCGCGAGAGGATGCGCAGAGAAAATAGGTGCGTGATAAGCAAGGAGGATGAGGTATATAAGGACAATTGATCTGTTTATGTTTACATCACAGTGAGCACCCTGTGTGACCATCGTCTTCTTCCAGAGATCCAGAGACTACCTTTCAGAGTCGATTTCGAAGTGATTTACCAGGTATATAACGGTATCCGGAGGTAAGTATAAAAATGGGTATAGTATCGTGGATGATGAAATTTATTGGAGGAATGATCGGGATGACTTCATCTCCTGATCGATCAGAGAAACCGGTAACTAGACAGAGTTCTCGTCCGTTACCGACTCCTCCACAATCACCACGATCATCGATACGGTCAGGAATGTTGTCGAAAAAAGAGACATATGTGAATGTCCCTAAATATTTTACGGAGAATGAATTTCGAAAGGTGTGGGAAGAAAAGAACGCTGCCCAACACGGGTATGAAAAAATTAGACGTTATAGAAAGAACAGTATCGATGATGCTGGTGAATTGTCGAGGAAGAGAAAACGTGATATGTATAATGTAAAGTGTAATCCTATGTATGGGTATACAGAGTGTTCTCCCGAAAAGACTGTGTATCAGACATATCCTGTAACAGTTAATAGATCAAAGAAATTTAAAAGTTGTAAATCGGAAATATTTGGACATCAGAATACAAAATTGATTATTTTTGACGCCCCTGTAAGGTTCAGAGAATCCTTTTTAATTACCGTCTACAATCAAAATTTAGTGTCTGAAACGTTTTTGGAAGTTGAAAATAACGGTTTTCCGATCAGTATGCGTTTTATTAATAATCGCAGAGCAGGTTTATGTGAGACACACTATCTGTTCGAAAGAGCACCTGTATACGGGCATTTGTCGTACGGTATATGGACGAGTCGTGTAGCTAGTGAAATAGCGACACACGGATACAATGCAGGACCTTTTATTTTAGTATCAGGGCTTTCCTCATTGGATTGTATCTGTATAGAAACAGAATCGGAATTAAATTCGGAGTATTTAGATACATCTGAGTTACATGCTCCTCCACGTTGCCGGGCAACAAAATATATTATGATGGCGAATGAAAGACTGAATTGCGACCGTACCGATGTCGAATTGACACGGTACGAAAATTTGGAAAATCTGCTGAATAACGAAATTCCTCAATTATATAGGGTTGGCTGCCACGGTAAGTATATGATGGTAGATCATTGTGATGTTGCAACGTTAATGCAGATATTTCGGAGAGAGTACCGAGAATCTGTATTAACACTGGGGGAGATATTCCGGTGGTTTCGATACAGTGTGTCCCCTGAGGACCTGATAGGTGAAATATTAGGAGTAAAAGGCCCTACATTGGATCTGGAAGAATTATCGGATTATTGTTACAATCCATTACGACGAGATGATGTAAGAAATAAATATTTTTTTATTTCTAGCCTTCACAAAGTAGAAGAAAAATTCAACAGAACTTTGACCCCACCTCACCGTGAATTCCCTAACATCATCGAGGAGACCGATACATCAGAAGTGGAAGACGTGTAAAATAAAAGGTGAGAAAAAATATTACCTATATTTATTGATAGATTATAAATCGCCGTCCTCTTCATCCGTGATATCTATAATTGAAGGCGTAATAGGAGGAGACGGTGACGCCGCAGCAGGAGAAGGTGGCGTAGCAGCAGGGGACGGTGGCGTAGCAACACGAGGGACCGGCACAACGGCGGGAGGAACAGGCACAGCAGGAGGGGGTGGCACAGCAGCAGGAGGAGGAGGTGGTGCAACAGCACCATTCCGGACGAGTTCCAGGAGAGGCTCCGGTACCAACCCGAAGAACTGAACGGCTCGTTCTTCGTGGATACGACGGAGCCTGAAAAAAAGAAGGGAGTTTGAATAATAATATTTTATATTCACACATAAATCGGAAATTGTATAGATAGGGGTGATGATGTAATAGATATAATTGAAAAAATATATTACCTTTCCTGGATCTCGCCGATCTCTGCCTCCAACTCTCTCCTAAACTCTTCCCGCCTGGCTATGAATCCGTTGTTCGCGGTAACGGCACGTTGGAGTGTTTCCACCAAACGGTGTCCGATACCCTCTAATTCAGCGCCTAAACGGTCACCAGTTGTCTGCGCCTCCACATCGACTCCTACCACTCTATCCGTGTACCTGCGAAATGCCCTCTGCATGTTTTGGATTTCTTCCTGCACATCGGCGTTAGCCATATACAGAAGGAAGGCCTCTAAAAGAGCCAACCCCCGATTGTTCTAAAACAAAAATGTATAACTGTAATCAAGGTGTACGTGCGATATATCTAACATATTTTCTTTATATTTTCAGATATGGCATCCCTACCATTTGAATTCAATGTATTGCATGGGAATCTTAAAGATGCAGAACATTCCGGGGAACGAAGGAATCTGTGGAGCAAGGTCCAAGCTCGCCAAGTGGAGAGACAGATCGCATGCTACATAGATTTCTGCGAGGAGAACGGGTTAGCAGAGAACCTGAGGAAGAACCTGGAGGAGGTCTGCCGTGATATGGAAGTCCAAATCGACACGCTCACTAAAATGTTTAGTTACATATCAGAAAAAAAGAACACGTCCCCAGTATTTGGGGATTTTTTGGAAAATGTAAAACAGGCACAATATGTGCCATCTCATTTATCCCTTCGTGTATGTTTCGAAATGATGGAGGTTTTCAAAAATATTAGAAAACAAAAAACGGAGGAGACAAAAAAGAACGATGAAAAGGAGATGGAGAGTAAAATGTCAGAACTTCTAAAGAAAAGAAAATTGGACAAATAAATACTAACACCACTAATACACTAACACTTTTGTCCGATTTTCGTTTGTCTACACCCGAAAAATTAAATGAGAAAGTGTATAAATGATTTAGTAAATGAAATGTATATATTTTAAAATATAACTAGATGGATATGAAATGTTTATAATAAAATATATTCAGAAAATATGTTATTTTTATATTAATATGAAATACCAGTATGTTGGTTACGTTTTTCTCATAATACGTTGGTGACATAGCTGTTTTATAATCAGAGTTCCGGATCTACTATTCCATAAAAATGGTTCGAATCCGATTTTACTATGGTGACATGTCTCATAATTAAAGTCCCGGGTTTGATACCTGGTAAAAATACACAGCAATTGGAACTCTTAATTTTGATTGGTTGTTTAAAGTCCACTTTATGTACAGTAAGGCTAATCGGGACTGGACCTACAGTTTAAAGTGGAATCCGAAATGTGTCTCCACCGGGAATCGAATCCGGGACCCTTGATTACAAAAGGTAAAAATACACAGCTATTGGAACTCTTGATTTTCATTGGTTGTTTAAAGTCCACTTTATGCACATTAAGACTAATCGGAACTAGACCTACAGTTTAAAGTGGGATCCGAAATGTGCCTCCACCGGGAATCGAATCCGGGACCCTTGATTACAAGACGACGACGTTACCACTGTGTCATCGGGGAGGTCTAACAATTCGAACCCCGGTGTAAACTGGAGGTCTAGTTGTGATTAGTCTCTTTACATAAAATAAGTTAGAAACAGACAAACATGCAAATTACTTACCAAGTTTCCGTTCTCCATTTCTGTTCTGCTACAGACGATAAATGTGAAGAAAGACTGCTATAAATATTCCATATATTGACGGTATAGTTTGATCCAAATTTTGTAACATCCTCCGTGTATCATTTAAAGGTTAGCGGTCAAATTATAATTGGGAATCAGGAAACATATTTTACAAGTTGTTTTGACATTCCAAAGGTTATAGAGGTCACGTAGCAATTAGTGCGAAACATATTTTACAAGCTGTTTTGACGTTCTCTGAAAGTATCTCTATGTATCATTCTAAAGGTTAGAGGTTACGTAGCAATTAACAGTCTCGAGAAGAATTTCACAGTGATTGTTTGTTACATTTGAGAGTATTGAGAAATAATGAAGGAGTCGATAAACTCTCAGAGTCTTTTTCATTCTCCGGTGTTTATAAATTCTGTGTTTCAATATCTCGGTAGACGTAGTAATGTTTAAAAATTAAGGATGCAATTGTAATCAACAGTTTTGAGATGAGGGTTAAAAGTTTACAAGAAGAATAAACCCTAAGGAGGTTATTTGCGGTCGATCTTTTACGAAACTACACAGAACAGACACTTTAAAAATATGGAACCTTGTGTGAAATGATATTTATTGAAAAACTGGGCCGACCCGGGCCCTAAAAAATGATGAATAAGGTTTCAGAAAACTTATCACTGCATGTTAAAACCAGGGTCTGTCCGGACCCTCGGGAAATGGTGAATAACCATCGTAACGTTATTTCTGTATGTATATCGAAAACCAGGGCCGGCCCGGGCCCCCTATAAAATGATGAATAACGATTACGGAAGTTATCACTGCATGTTAAAACCAGGGCCGGTTCGGACCCTCGGGAAATGGTGAATAACCATCGTAACGTTATATCTGTATGTATATCGAAAACCAGGGCCGGCCCGGGCCCCCTAGGAAATGATGAATAACGATTACTGAAGTTATCACTGCATGTTAAAAAACAGGGCCGGTCCGGACCCTCGGGAAATGAACAACCATCGTAACGTTATATCTGTATGTATATCGAAAACCAGGGCCGGCCCGGGCCCCCTAGGAAATGATGAATAACGATTACTGAAGTTATCACTGCATGTTAAAAAACAGGGCCGGTCCGGACCCTTGGGAAATGGTGAATAACCATCGTAACGTTATTTCTGTATGTATATAGAAAACCAGGGCCGGCCCGGGCCCCCTAGGAAATGATGAAAAACGATTACTGAAGTTATCACTGCATGTTAAAAAACAGGGCCGGTCCGGACCCTTGGGAAATGGTGAATAACCATCGTAACGTTATTTCTGTATGTATATCGAAAACCAGGGCCGGCCCGGGCGTCCTAGGAAATGATGAATAACGTTTGGTGAAGTTATTACTGTATGTTAAAACCAGGGCCGGCCCGGGCCCTTTGGAAAATGGTGAATGACCTTTGACCCCGACCTTTGAACTTTTTTTTTTTTTTCCAAATTTTCAAATCGTTATATCTCCGTGCCTAATTGAGATAGAATAATGATCGATAGGTCGTTGAACTCGGAATGAAGTCCTCTTTCTATTGAAAAAGTTTTCATCATTCTAGGATCAACAGTTTCCTATTTCCTTTATTACCAATCGAAGACTCCCCTTCCGACCACTCTACTAAAAGGTCTCGATGTGCAGATTCCAAATCTGTAACGGTTTTCAGGCTAACTCGATCGGCAACACGACTATGTCCCTTTGAAATGTTTAGGTTTTCTGAAATTTTGCCAAGTTTTAGGTTATCAGGCAATTCGACCTCTACAATTGTTGTTCTATTTATTAGAAATATCTTTTCATTATCGAAGACTTTAACCTTGTTTATAGATAAGAACCAGGAAACCGTTACACATTTCTAGAAAGTTTACAATACAACCAGGAAACCGTTAGATAAATCATTAAAACAAAAGGGGTCGTAGATACCGGAAAGATTGTTACTCATTTCCTGGAAACCTATAAATCAGACAGTAAAACCGTTAGAATCAGTATTGTGATGCTGAGGTATATAACATAGACACCCTCTTTCGTGAGTAGTTTCTGGAATACTATTATCCTCCTATCATGGACTTACAGTTATCTGCTGACGAATTGTTAGTGTTATATCGTAACGGGTATTACAAAACAGCTGACCAGTTACGAAAACTACTGGCGTACATTGCACAAAGTATAATTGAAGGAGAGACTGTCTCTTTAGTTGAAGAGTATGATCAATTACTACGGGCAGTAACAACAACAACAACAACAACAACACCCGAACTTTTCGGAAAAGGAGTATCATCGCCACCGAATATTCACACATCCGATACTGCATCATCTCAAGGAACTTCAAGGAATGTCGTATCCAGACCAGACCCGGAACCTCTACCTGGACCGTCTTGGAGAGAGGACCCCTTACCGACAGTTGAACAGTCACCTCAGAATATTTCTGAATCACATAGAAGAGGTAAGAAAAGAAAACGTGATACAATACCTCGTGAACACATAGGAAATATATTGTTACACAATATTCAGGAACGTGAATACCCTAAATTTCGTTCCAAGGGACAACGTGTGGAATTCAGTTTCTCACATCCTCCAGAAAATGTTGACCCTCACAGTTGGATTCGTCAAGGTGTTGAAAAACTTCTCACCTATGTGAAAAAGAATGCTAAGGACGGAGATAAAATAGGTTTAACACTATCTAACATATCCGACCCAAATGTAAAAGATATTTATATCGGATGGCATAGAAGTGATCAGTTACATAGTGATATGGTATGGACTGTTATGCATAAAATACTACAAAGTGCAAAAACATTTTCCAGTACAGACCGTTTAATTTTACGGGCTGACCGTGTTGATATACCTGTCGGAGGAGGAGGAGACGGTAAGCGTGCCTATTGTTTACCAAATTATATCCTAAGTACACTGAAGAGAAGTGTTGTCAGTGTACCAAATAGAAAACAACCTCTTTGTTTAGCTGAAGCTTTGGTTATAGGGAAAGCCTATGTAGATAAAGATCCATCGTATACACAATACAGAAAAAATAGAAATCTTCTTAGACCTGTTTTTGAACTAATGCGAAAGGCAGGTGTAAATCTAACAGACAATACGTGTGTCGGAAGTGGTATTCCTGAACTCAAAAAATTTCAGCAAGTTCTTACAGAATATAAAATCACTGTGTACAATAACCTTCGTGATGTTAAAGATATTCTTTTTGAAGGAGAGGTCGAGAATGTCTCCAAATACATATATCTTCTATACGACAGTACTCGGCAGCATTACGATGTTATTGTGAACCGTGTTGGAGCTTTTGCAGCAAAACAGGAATGCCAGGGATGTAACGAACTTATATTTTGTAAACCACATATTCATCAGTGCAAACAAATGTGTTCCATGTGCCGCGCAATCCCTCCATGCGTACCTGAAACAGGAGTTTATAAAACATGTCAAACATGTCACAGGATTTTCAAAAATGAGAAATGTTTTACAAATCATGTTTCTACACTATTTCGAAACGGTACAGTATGTAGTGAAATCCAACAGTGTCCTCGATGTTTTAGAATTGTTCTCACAAATAATTCGTATGAGAAAGTACATAGGTGTAACATGAAATACTGTACTGTCTGTAACTGTGTGAAACCTATAAATCATATGTGTTACATGTCCATTCCAAAAGCTAAACAGAATTCGAAATTTCTATTTGTGTTTTATGATTTCGAATGTTATACTGATATTCCGTACTGCGATAAAGAAAAAACTTTTCTTCATGTTCCGAATCTGATCGTGGTACAAACAGCCTGCCATGCATGTCATAACGAAGAGGATTTAACAGTTTCGTGTTCTGTCTGTGGTACAAGACAGTTTATATTCTGGGATGATCCTGTAGAAACATTTCTCTCCTATCTCGAACTGCAACATAAGTTTTCCAATATAACTATTTGTGCACACAATGCACGAGGTTATGATTGCACGTTTATATTGAGAAAAATGTTGGAAAAAGGGATGAAACCTCGTATAATCTTGGATGGAACCAAAATTATCAGTATGACGTACCAAAATCTCTACTTTATCGACAGTCTTAATTATGTTCAAACGAATCTTGCAGGGTTTTCAAAACTGTTCGGTCTTCCAGTGCAGAAAGGATATTATCCGCATTTGTGGAACACATACAAAAATCGAAATTACATAGGACCTACACCTCCTCCTTCTGCATACGGATATGAATATATGAAAACAATTGAAGATCAGACAAATTTCATGTCTTGGTATGATACTGAATGCAAAAAAAATATGCCTTTCAACAACAAAACAGAACTACTCCAATATTGTATTAAAGATGTTACTCTGTTAAGACAAGGATGTCTGAAACTGAGACAGAATTTTCTGGATATATGTAAAATAGATATTTTTAGGAATTGTATCACTATAGCATCAGCGTGTTCATTAATTTACAGACATAAATTTATGCCCGCTGACACTATAGGAATAATTCCTAAAGGAGGTTACCATCATGCAGATAAAATGTCAAAATTTGCGTTGAAATGGTTGACCTATGTTGAAGAACAAAATCACATAATACTTCTCCACGGCGGACGTACTCGTGAAAAATATGTTTTAGGAGGACGTTATAAAGTAGATGGATATCACGAGGAGACAAATACAGTGTACGAAGCGCTTGGTTGCTTCTGGCACGGCTGCAGACGATGCATATCAACAAACAGGGATATGTATCCTAAAGATATCACGGAAGATGAAAACACCCAGGAAAATGACGGTCAAACCAATAGTGACATGCTAAACACTGCAGCTTTTAGATACAACATGTCGTAAACTTGCAGCTTTACGTTCTGAAGGTTACCATGTTGTCACAATGTGGGAATGCGATTTTGATAGAATATTAAAAACTGATCCTGAACTCGATAGACATCTATCTACACACCCTATTGTCTGCTGTATTCCTTTAAATCCGAGAGATGCCTTATATGGCGGAAGAGTTGAAACAGTCAGAACTTATTACAGAATCAAGGAAAATGAGAAATTACAATACGACTTTACAAGTTTGTACCCTTATGTGAACAAATATTGTACCTATCCTGTAAGGCATCCCACCATATTTTTAGGAAATTCTATTCCTCCAGTCGATGAAGTTTTAAACATGGAAGGACTTGTTAAATGTACAATTCTACCCCCTACAACCCTTCTACACCCTGTTTTACCCTCCAAAATAAATGGAAAACTGATGTTTGTATTATGTAAAGAATGTGCTATCACACTAAAATGTGAAGGTATTTGTGAACATTCAGATGAACAGCGTGCACTTTCAGGAACTTGGGTTATCGCAGAAGTACGTAAAGCTTGCAGTTTAGGTTACAGAATGTTGGAGATGTCGGAAGTGTGGAAATATGAAACATCTATGTACAATCCTGTTACACAAACTGGAGGACTGTTTGCTGAGTATGTCAACACATTTTTGAAAATAAAACAGGAAGCCAGTGGGTGGCCTACTTGGTGTCAAAACAGAATGGATAAAGAAAAATACCTACAGGACTATTTTGATAAAGAGGGGATTCTATTGGAGGAAAACAATATTGAGATCAATCCTGGAAAACGTACTTTGGCTAAACTTTGTCTTAATTCTTTATGGGGCAAATTTTGTCAACGAGATAACCTTTCCCAAACATCTATTATCAAGGAGTCGAAAGATTTCCTCGATAAAATGACCGATCCTAATATAATTATCGGAGGAGTTATATTTATCAATCAGGATACTGTTATAGTAAACTGGAAATACGTTGAAGAGGCAATCACCCTGAACAGAAAAGTAAACGTTCCTATTGCAGCTTTTACGACATGTCATGCTCGTTTGAAACTGTATGAACTTCTTGAAAAATTGGATGACAGGGTATGTTATTGTGACACAGATTCGGTGATTTACATAGATAGTCCTGAAATGGAATATCATCCCCGAACAGGTGATAAATTAGGGGATCTCACCGATGAATTAAGTGATTTCGGTCCAGATGCAATTTGTGAAGAGTTTGTCTCAACAGGACCAAAAAGTTACAGTATGAAAATTAAAAAACCTCTTTCTGAACCCCAATATATCTGTAAAGTTAAAGGGATCACTTTAAACACTTCCACATCAAAATTGGTCAACTTTGATACTATGTGTGATATGATGAACAATGAAAAATCTGACGTTACAGTAGAAAATATCTCTAGAATTAGAAGAACAAAACAGTTTCAAGTTATCAGTACAAATGAAAAGAAATTGTTTCAGCCAGTATTAATGAAACGTTTTTTTGACCACCGACATTTATCATTTCCTTTCGGATACCGTACAGATTAGGTTATAAATATGTCTGTAATCCTAATCTGTAATAGGTATTGTAATAGGTTTTAGGTCCAAAGTTCAAGTTTTTGTTTCAGTGTATTTAATATTGTATACTTGTATTATATAATCTTGTACAAAATAAATATAAAATGTAGTAATAGTCTGGTAAACCGTCATTTTCTTTCAAGTTCCTGGATACAAATCTGTAAAATTTTTGCTCAATATAAAATGTTTCCTAAACTTATCCATCCTTTTACAATGATGGTTTGTGGAGCATCAGGAAGTGGAAAAACTACTTTTGTAACAAAACTTGTCAATTCTATTTTTTCTTTTGTCGAAAAACCTGTTAAAAAAATAGTGTGGTGTTACGATCAGGAAAATAGTATCCCAAAAAATATTGGTGATGTGGAATATCATAAAGGAATTGTTAATTGGCAATCATGGAACGGAAAAACTCCTACCCTTATAGTGCTAGATGATCTTATGATGGTTGCTGAAGGAGAAAAAGTTGCAGATCTTTTTACGAAAGGTAGTCACCACAAAAATATTTCAGTTGTTTTTATAACACAGAATCTTTTTCACCAAGGAAAAAATTGTAGAGATATTTCTTTGAACGTAAAACATTTTGTTATATTTAAAAATCCACGAGATATGAACCAATTTACTGTTTTTGCACGACAACTTCAACCTCATCGCATGAAGGAACTTGAAAAAGTATATATAGATGCAACAATAGAACCTCACAGTTATTTGTATATTGATCTTTCCCAGTCAACACCGGATCCTTTACGTTATCAAACAGATATTTTTAATACAGATCATTCAACCATATATCTTCCTCAGGAATGCCTGAAACCTCGAGATGAAGAAAACGAGGAAGAGACGTACCAACTTACGTTCTAAACAGAATATCTCTTTTAAAACACATTCACCTTTTTTGCACATATTGAAAAATTCCCCAACAAAAGTTCGTAAAACATTATTGAAAAGTGCTCCCAAAAAAACAATCCGTTTTATAAGTGAATGTTGTCTGAATGTTTTAAAAGGCAATATAAAACTTCGGCCGTCTGTAAAGCATCGTCTAACACCTTACAAAACTGTTTTACGTAGACTTGTAAAACCTAAAGTAAATATCGAGAAACGAAGAAAAATTCTTGTTCAAAAAGGAGGGTTTCTACCCCTACTTTTAGGATCTCTATTATCAGGTCTTCTAGGAACTCTCATTCCACATTAATAATGACACCTGTTTACAAAAAAATGATTGTTCTTTCACCAGAACAATTGACACGTATTCGCGGTTCCGAACAATCTATAAATCAAAAATTATCTGTTCTGGATAAAAAAATGAACGAAATTTTTAAAATGAAAAATATACCAGATGACCAAAAATGGCGTCTTTATAGAAAAGAATTGGATGAGTATTTATGGTTGAGTCGAAAATCGAAAGAACCATTAGAGATTCCTATTATCCAGGATAATGGTGATTCTAGTATTTCACCAGGATCAACATATTTTCCTCCAAACCTGGTAGAAACATTACCACGTAATACAAGACAACAGTTAGAAAATATTATTGATGAGTATCAATCTACAGCCCAACGTCTAATCGAAAAAGATCAGGAAAAAACGCGTCCGGAACAGAGATCTTTAAATTTTTCATCGTCATCATCACCAACGGAGATTCCTGGTCCGTCTCGTAAACGAAAACCTGCGAAAAAAAAGAAGAAAAATGTTGTCTTACGTGTTTCCAGAAAAACTTCACCATTTTTGAGAACACCTGATGCATACAAACTCGTTCCTTTAAGAAAAAGTCGTAGACAGAGAGACCAATCATGGGAGTCCCTAAAGTAAAACATGATAAAATTCTTGCTAGAATATATTACGATCCTCAACACAGAGCCTCATTTTCATCTGTGGACCGTTTATGGAAAGCTGTACGAGATAGGAATATATCTCGTGATACAGTAAAAAATTGGTTAATGCACCAGGAAACATACACTCTCCACAAAAGTGCACGAAAAAGGTTTCCTCGAAACCATTACAATGTATGGAACATAGATATGCTCTGGGAAGCCGATCTTAACGATATGACATCGATACAAAAACATAACGACGGATTTAAATATCTCCTAACAGTGATCGATGTATTTTCAAAATATGCTTATGCATTACCCCTAAAAAATAAAACAAGTAATTCTGTAACCGAAGCTTTCAGAACCATTTTTGAACAAAGCAAAAGAAAACCTGCCACATTACAGACAGATCAAGGAACAGAATTTACGAATTCTGTGTTCCAGAATTTTCTGAAAAATGAACAAGTAGACTTTTCGATTGCAATTAACCACCCTGTAAAAGCAAGTATAGTGGAACGTTTTAACCGAACGTTAAAAGAACGAATGTGGAAATATTTTACAGCAAAACAGACAAGACGTTACATAGATATTTTACCTCAACTTCTTGAAGGTTACAATACTGCGATCCATCGTTCCATAGGAATGGCACCTCAAGATGTAAACGAAACTAATGTTTACACAGTGTGGAAACATCTCAATAGACACAACAACCGTATCTCACACACAATTTCAGATTTGAAAGTTGGGGACATTGTGCGAATTTCTGTTGTTAAAGGACATTTCGAAAAAGGATACGAACAATCGTGGTCACGAGAATTTTTTAAGATTCATTCCGTTGTTCAACGGCAGCCGGTACCTGTTTACATATTGGACGACTTAAATGGTGAACCTGTAAAAGGAACATTTTACAAACAGGAGGTTCAGAAAGTATATTCGAATCCTGACGAAGAGTATAAAATTGATAAAATTTTAAAAACACGAGGTAAAGGTAAAAATTTAGAATACCTTGTTCGTTGGCTGGGTTATCCCTCCAGTTTTGATTCATGGATCAAGGCATCATCGCTAAAACCGATAGCAGACAACTAAACCTCAATATATATCGAAATATATCACCATTTCGAATCAGTGAGTTCTTCTTGTTCAGTCAGAATGGATGATAATTTCTACATCTACCTCCCATCGTCTTCATCAGAAAAATATTTTTCAAACAACACATTAACTCATTTTACTGTAAAATTGGCAAAACGTATCGATCTGCCTCCAGATTTGTGGGAAGTCGGTTTAGCAGAATTATGTCATTCAACTCTTTATGATAACGTTCTGGAAACAGATTCAGGACAACTAACATTTCCTGTTCGAACATACACAAATGTTGACGACTTGATTTCGTCGATTGTAACTTCCCTTCCCGATAATCGAGAAATACGAAAATCTGTGCTTTACAAATTCTGGCATCTTCTGGCTGACCCGCAATGGAGTTCATTCGAGTCATCTGTTTCTACAGATAACACACTATATATTAACGATCAACCGTTTTATTTTCCTGCAGCTACTTATACAATAGATGATCTTATTTATTTCCTGAAAACCAACCCTGCAAATGTAGCTATTCCTACTCATCTTCGATTCTATTTTAAAGCTGCCGTATATAAACACTTGTCCGAAACAGGAATGCTCGACCCTGAACCCGATGCCTCTGTAGACAATACAATAACACCAATAGATTTAACAGACGACTATGCTAAATTTCGATATGATATATTAAAATCTATCTACTCTTCGCATGTAATATCTAATAACGTTGTCGATAAAAATCCTTACATATTTGTATATTCACATATTGTAAAACAACAGTTGGTCGGTGAAGAAATGATACGTCTTTTACGTCTTACTCGAAAACAATGTTCAGAAGTAGATACCACATGTACGATACCTGTAGCTCATCACACATTCAATCCGATTCACTATGTTTCTCTGGATAAAAGTTCTTTTGAAACAATAGAAATTACTTTAAACGATCAAAAAGGAAACTTTTTACCTTTAAGAAACGGTTCCGTTCCTACTATCGCTGTTTTACATTTTCGTAAAAAAACAAAATCCTTTTAAAAACCGACATAACACTATTTTCTCAGTCTATATTGGTAAACGAATGAGTCATCATGAATTCGCAAGCAGAAAATTACACAACCCAAATACATGGAGGAATCGGACCCATTTTTCGTTCTAACAGAATTCAGAAAGGAAGAGGATTAGGTTCTCTTTTTGCTGGACTTTTCAGAATGGTGAAACCTCTTCTCTGGAGTGGTGCAAAAGCTATCGGAAAAGAAGCTTTAAAAACTGGTGCTAATATTGTTACAGATATTGCAACAAGTCAGCAAACCCCGAAAACTATTGTTCGTCAGCGAATACGTGAAGCCGGTCAGAATCTTAAAACTAGAGCACAACAAAAAATCGATTCTCTGACAGGTTCGGGTATAAGAAGAAGAATTGCAAGAAAAAATACCCATTCGGTGTTAAAACGTTCAGGTACCCGTGCTAGAACCTCGAGAATCAAGAAAAAACGTACATCCGTAAAACGTCGAAAAACATCATCGAAATCTAGAAAAACACGTAAAAGAAAAACCAGACAAAATATCAAAGTCAGAGATATTTTTACATCATGATACAGAACAGCACCTGGGTAATTTCACAGTTCGACCTTTTTTCAGAAAAACATACTATTCCGTACAAACCTATTGCTTCCTTCGATAACCAGAATGTAACTTCGTTTCTCGAACCTCTCTATCTTCGCTTACAGCGGCCGCCCGATAATTTTTTTTGTTGGACTCTTCAGAATGATAAAACCTTTTCTCTGGAACAATACAAAAACTATCGAACAAAAAGCTTTAAAAACTGGTGCTAATATTGTTACCGAGATTGCAACAAGTCAGCAGACTCCGAAAACTATTGTTCGTCAGCGAATACGTGAAGCTGGTCAGAATCTTAAAACTAGAGCACTACAAAAATCGATTCTCTGACAGGTTCGGGTATAAGAAGAAGAATTACAAGAAAAAATACTCATTCGATGTTAAAACATTCAGGTACCCGTGTTAGAACCTCGAGGATCAGAAAAATCAAACAGACTATCAAAGTCAAAAACATTTTTACACAATGATGCAGGACAACACGTGTATGATTTCACAGTTCGATCTTTTTTCGGAAAAAACCTATTCAACAAAATGTCGAAAAAACCTACACTGTTACCTACAAACCTATTGCATCCATCGATAACCAGAACGTGATACCATTTCTCATACCTGCAACAGCAACAGATTTTCTGGATCTTGCATCTGTTTATCTTCGTTTACAGGTGGAGATGGTTAAACAAGATGGGAGTCGTATGAGTGCTTTGCCGACCGATAATGCAACCACAAAAAATTGTGGGGTAGTAAATTATCTCCTCAATACTATATTTTCACAATGTAACGTTGCTATCAACGGTATATCTGTAACAAATGCTGACAACAATTATGCATACAAATCGATTTTTGAGGTACTTCTCAATTACGGTACTGATGCTGCAAATACACATCTTACTAATGCTTTATGGTACCTGGACACACCTGGAAACCAAGATAAAATCACAACCAATAACGAAGGTTTCACCACCCGAAAAAAATTTTTCCAGTACGTTCCGTCATCAGGAAATCCTATGGAAGTAACAGCCGAAATGGAACTTATGGGAAAACTCCACATAGATTTTTTCAATCAGCCTAAATATCTACTCAATGGTGTGGAAGTACGTATCGAACTTATCAAGTCACGTGATGCTTTTTATATCTGGGGAGATCAAGATTCACCTAGCGTACAAATAAAAATTTTAAAAGCTGCTCTCGAAATAAATCACGTCATTCCTACTCCTAGCACCAGTTTGGCTATAGACAGAGCACTTTCTTACGCTCCTGCACATTATCCGTTCACAAGAAGTATTATCAAGGCATACTCTTACGTTGCAGGAACGCAGCAGATTTCTATCGACAATGCTTTTCAAGGTCCTTTTCCGAATGTTATTCTTTTTACTATGGTATCCACCGCCAGCTTTCTCGGAGACAGTAAAAAAAATCCGTTCGACTTTAGAAGTTTTAACCTATCTTCTTTCCATCTTGTAAAAAATGGAGAGCTCACACCTTCTGAACCTTTACGAATCAGTACAGGAGGAAATAGCGGTTTAGTAACACGTGCCTACCAAACTCTCTTTTCCGGCACAGGTATCCATCACAATAATTATGGACATCAGATAACAAGGAAGATGTTTGAAAACGGATCATTTTTTCTAATTTACGACATTACACCAGATTTTTCAGGAAACGATACACACATCAGTCTACAGGAACAAGGTACCTTAGGAGTAGAAATGCAGTTTTCTCCACAACTGTCGGAAAATGTTACCTGTCTTCTCTATGCTGAATTCGAAGTGGCCTTGGATGTGACAAAAGACAGAGGTGCTATCCTTCACTAATAAACCTAACAATTTTACTCTATAAATTTGGTGTATTCCTGTTTTCTGCCACAGAAACCTACCTGTATCGTAATAGAAAAAGACTATCGTGTTTGTGTACTTTATTATAAACGTATCCGACATGAACACATCACAGATCAGACATATTTTATCTCACAATTGTTCCACCAAAACAATTTTTTGTGGTGTTTACCCGAGAGATCTTCTGCCTCGAACGTTCTCCACCCCTGCTTTGATAATCGCAAACACGGATACTTCCGATTCCGAAGGAACACACTGGGTTGCTTTCTATTTCGACAAAAACAATAAGGCAGAATATTTTGATTCATACGGTTTCCACCCCTATTACCCAGAATTCATAACATTCTTGAACCGTCATTCCTCTATTTGGACTCACAATAATACCCCCTTACAAGGAATATTTGCTACAACTTGCGGACATTACTGTTGTGTATATGCTTATTATAAAGCACATCACGTCACAACCAGGGATTTCATCCGGATATTCCCACCGGGTGTCAGTAAAGATGAATATATTTTACACCGTTTTCGTCAGATCTTCAAATGTTTACCGCATTCAAAGTGTCCTAAAGGAGCACAAGTGTGTCGTTTCATCAAACCAGTTCGGGAGTGTATAAGGTGATTTCTATATAAAATATGTATGATGATTCTGCTCACTCTCAGTATCATCTTGACACCTTTAGTGAAAACATCATGGAACCGGTCAAAAATTCTACAATGGAAAAACATGATCAGCTTCTAGACCGTATTACTCATAAGGATGGTGTTTCTAGATGTAGAAAACGTAGACGTCTGCCCCCTACCAAAATTGAGATTCCTGTTATAAAAACTGAACCGATCGAGAGTGAACCGGATGTGACAAAGGATTGTGATTTCATGAAAATACGTCAAGAAAACAGTTCTTCCCAAAATAAAACCGAATGTTCGGAACTGCACAACATAGATGTCTGTTTGGATCTTTATCTTGCAAATATATACTTTCTGAACACAGAAAAAACCAAATATGTAGCAGTAGGATTCGAAAAACAAACACCTTTCAATCTGGTATGGGAGTTTTCGCAACAAGGAAGATTACCCGTACGAATTAATTCTTCACAGATTAGAGAATTGTGTGTTTTGAAATCTGATGTACTTAATTACATCGAAACAGGTCAACGATTTAATTATCTCGTCACAGGGAATGTTACTGTCAGTGCTGTAAATTTTTTCGGAAAACGTTGTATTTCCATGTATCAACATTCCTCACCGGATGCTTTTATTTTTACACCCCCGGAACTACATTTATTTTTTTGTGAACTTTTCACACCCTTAAGAAAATTAACGAACGAACGTTATCATAAATTACAGCCACATATACAGACTTTTGTGCATTGTATCGAAAAGAATATGTTTTCAGAAAGAAAAGAAGTACCGGAAAACCTGATAAGCCATTTTCACGTTCTCTGGTACAACGAATTGATGATTGAAATATATCTTCAACACAATCTTGGACATTCATTGATATTATAAATAATTTTATTATCCATTATGTATTTTTACTGTAAATGTATATCTTTATATGTATATTATTAAATTGTAAGTAAAACATTTGAACAAAAGGTTAAACATTTTTTTATTTTTCTCTATTACAGTAGAAATGGTACATTTTCCAAACATTTTCAACTGCACAGGTTTTGTTCACATTTTTTGATTCACTATGTTCTCTACATTTCTTTTTCTCTACCGAAAGTTTCACACTCTCCAATTTTGGACACCCAAATTCTTCAATATTATCTACGGTTAACGTACTCATACGTTTTTCTCCGATACATTTTTCCAACCATTTAGTTTTTTCAGTACCTTTAACATACACATTTTCATTTACAAGTACAGAATATAAAAGATCTCCTAACTTCTCATACGGTACCCAACCATTTTCCCAGGAGAGTCCGTGTTTGTTTGCACGGAGCCAATAATTCACACGACGATATTTTTCACTTAACAAATGTAGACCGTATGGAGGTTTTACTAAATAATCAAATGTACATTCAAAAGGAGACTTCAATATTCCGACTTCTTTCCACACAAATTCACCGTCTTTTCCTCGTAAACCTTGAACGTCCAAAAAACATACATCCATTGTTCAACAGGTAAAAACTGTCAATGTATTTTTAATAGATCCACGACATATAGCACACTTATCGAGTTGTGAGGCACAGGATCGACAACTGACAAAATGTCTGCACGGGAGAAACACTATATCGCAAACATTCAAAAAACAGATTTTACAAATCATTACAGAATCTGCATTTTTTTCAATGACTCTTTTTGCAGACTTTTCTCTATTAGCACAATATTTACATTCGACCTTATAATGTAGTAATGCAACACTTTGTATAAAACTACAATGGGGCACTGCTGCCAGATGTCTTATAACAGGACAATCTTCCGGTGTCCAATCACAAAAGCCATAAAAACAATATGAACACAGTACTCTATCACCGTGGCCTGAATAGTAACATCCTGCAGTCACTAACTCTTCAGGTGTCTGTTGTAATCCTACAGGCCACTTTTCGTAAGTTTTGTATCGAGAATCGACTGATAGGTAGTTATTACAATGCCCCGAAAATCGGTAGCAGGGGTAACTGAACACTTTCATAAATCAGCCAAAGAAAAACAATCTGATACAATAGGTGATGGGGTTCCAGGTATTGGTGATAACGGTACCGGCACAGTATCTTCTACATCACTATCAAACAGGGCTCTGAAAAAACCAAGACGATTCGAAGATAACACTGGAAAACAGGGGTGTCCTTCTAATTTACGTAGTAGAGAACGGTTGCAGGTAGTACACCACAAAATAGTTTTGTTCACTAACACGGCAAGCCACTCTTTCACTCTTTGTTTTAAAGCTTCAGCAATCTCATCTTCATCCTTCCTCTGAATGAGTTCACACGAACATTTGTGACTGGGAAATCGTGTTCTCTCATCCGTAAACTTTTTTCTTTCCACTATCTCCTTCAACGTCTCGCAGGAATGATGGACTGCTTCTCCCGATCTATTGAACAGGTAACATCCGCACCATGGAGCTTCACGTAGTGCTACGTACATAAACGGGAACTGTTTCAACACTCGATGTACAGCCTCACGATCGGTATCGATATCGCCGCAGGATTCTATGACTTCCCAAAACTCTTCGTAACTTATCTCGTAGAAATTCAGAGCTTTCTCCGGAAACGTTATGTAATACTCTGCCATTGTGACACACTCTCGTTCTTTTTATACCGTCTACATATATATACCCTTCTTCCTATTACGTCATTTTCCTTAAACATGTCCAAATAAATACTTTTTGTATTCTTAAATTAATACAACGATCTTTGAATCAAATGAGTCAGCAACATTTTCCCGGCTTCTCAAAGACAGGTTGTTGACCTCTATACTGAATGCGTCATTAAATTCGAAAACCTAAATCAACCTTTGTACCGAAAAACAAACATAATAAATAAAAAAACACCAGTAAAACATTCCCCATCCGTTATCTATACCCTTTTAACATCTATCTCAAACTCCACACATTTTTGGAACCCTGCCAAATAATAACAATATCTGCTTGTTCACTCGAACATTAACCCGAGCCGGGAATTTCCGGTCACGTGACTTTCACGTGATTTTGGCGGGAAATTCTCAGAATCGACCCGAATCAACAATTTCCTATCACGTGATTTTCACGTGATTCACACAACATTTTCTAAACCTCAACCTCTTATCTATAACCTTTCACCTTTCTCAGACAACATTTTAATCATCATTCAACTGACTCAGTAATTTCCTGTTGAAATCAAGCTCGGGAATTTCCCGTTCCGGGGTCAAAAAACTCTTCAACCAATCAAAACTCAAAACACCTATGACGTCATCATCTCCTCATCCAAACAACCGATCTTTCACGTAGTACACCCAAATGTCAACCTCACTTCCACGTTAGTACACCCTGGACTGAAGACTAACGAGGCTCTGGCGACTGGCCCCATGGCCAGTATAATTTTGTTTGTGTTGTCCTGTGTTTTGTCCTTATTTGTGCTGGGTGTTCTTTGCAGCCTCAGCTTTTAACGAAAGTCAGAACATTTTAATATTTTATGATTTTAATTAAGCAACGTTAGAGTTGTAATGTGTAAAGGTAAGGGGCTGGACCCCGTATAGTGTGACGGGTGCAAAATAGCCTTAGTGCTGACGCACCCAAAATTTTAAAATCAAATTCAAATTCAAATTCAAATTCCAAACAACCAATCAAATCTCTCACCCATATCTCAAACCCCGCCCATTTCTGGCCTCTCTCCAAAAACAAACAATGCTTGCTTGTCCACTGCCCTTTATCATCAATTGATCTTTCATCGATATTTTCCAATCAATTGATTTATCGGACTATATCCGGGAACATAACTACTTTGCGGTTGAATACAAACATTCTCCGCGGATGAAGTTGGCATATATTGTTCGGAGGATTGCAGGCTATCGCTTGCAGACAGCGTGCTTGCTAAGCTATTCGAATCAAAAAACGTATGCCGCAGAAAAGCAATGTTTTCCATCAGTGCACGGAGCTTCAACGGGGGTAGGTTTGCCGAGCGGACCAAGTTGTTTCGAGACAACACCCCGTATACAGCGGTCCAAAAAGTAGCCTTTTCGAATTCTATCGGCGTTTTGCAGGCAAAGCACGAGAGAAGATCACAGCCGTCCCACGAACTTGGTGCTAGTGAGCGGTGGTGCGAAATCTGTTCCCAACGCCATCAGCGTTAAAAATAGTCCCGTCTTGACGGACAACGCTAAGTTTGAATTTATGCATGTGTAGCACTGTTTCGTCCAGGCTAACGGGTAACCGCTCTTAATGGACCTGTGGCCGATCCGATCGGAGAACCTGACGTGGACTGCTGAAGAAGTCTCGTTACGATTTTCGAAAACGTTTAGTAGAAACATAAAGAAAATATCCGTATCCGTCGTGAACACGATCACTGTCGTATCATGCATCGATTTGAATCGTGATATAACTACCAAGTGTGAGTGGGAAAAAAGGGAAATTTTACTAAAACATCGCTAAACGCTAAAAACATCGACAAAAATTGTCAAAATATGTCAAAAACTGATATTCAATCGATAAAAAAAGAGGATACAAATGCATACCTACAAAGTGAGAGGTGGGAAAAAAGGGAAATTTTACTAAAACATCGCTAAACGCTAAATCATCGACAAAAAATTGTCAAAATATGTCAAAAACTGATATTCAATTGATAAAAAAGAGGCTAAAAGACGTTACCTACTAAGTGCTACTTTGAAACAACCAGTTTACACTACTCGAATGTTATACTTATATTCCGTACTGTGATAAAGAAAAAACTTTTCTTCATGTTCCGAATCTTATCGTGGTACAGACAGCCTGCCATGCATGTCATAACAAAGAGGATTTAACAGTTTCATGTTCTGTTTGTGCTACAAGACAGTTTATAGTCTGGGATGATCCTGTAGAAACTTTTCTCTCCTATCTCGAAGTGCAACACAAGTTTTCCAATATAACTATTTGTGCACACAATGCACGAGGTTATGATTGGACGTTTATATTGAGAAAAATGTTGGAAAAAGGAATGAAACCTCGTATAATCTTCGATGGAACCAAAATCATCAGTATGAAGTACCAAAATCTCTACTTTATCGTTAGTCTTAATTACGTTCAGACGAATCTTACAGGGTTTTCAAAACTGTTCGGTCTACCAGTACAGAAAGGAAATTATCCGCATTTGTGGAACACATACAAAAATCGAAATTACATAGGACCTACACCTCTTCTTCATACGGATATGAATATATGAAAACAATTGAAGATCAAACAAATTTCATGTCTTGGTATGATACTGAATGCAAAAAAAATATGCCTTTCAACAACAAAACAGAACTACTCCAATATTGTATTAAAGATGTTACTCTGTTAAGACAAGGATGTCTGAAACTGCGACAGAATTTTCTGGATATATGTAAAATATATACTTTTAGAAATTGTATCACTATAGCATCAGCGTGTTCATTAATTTACAGACATAAATTTATGCCCGCTGACACTATAGGAATAATTCCTAAAGGAGGTTACCATCATGCAGATAAAATGTCAAAATTTGCGTTGAAATGGTTGACCTATGTTCAAGAACAAAATCACATAATAGTTCTCCACAGTGGACGTACTCGTGAAAAATATGTTTTAGGAGGACGTTATAAAGTAGATGGATAGCACTAGGAGACAAATACATTTTACGAAGCGTTTGGCTGCTTCTTGTACGGTTGCAGACGATGCATATCAACAAACACGGATATGTATCCTAAAAATATCACGGAAGATTAAAACATCCAGGAAAATGACGGTGAAACCAATAGTGACATGCTAAACACTGCAGCTTTTAGATACGAAACAACATGTCGTAAACTTGCAGCTTTACGTTCTGAAGGATACCGTGTTGTCACAATGTGGGAATGCGATTTTGATAGAATATTAAAAACTGATCCTGAACTCGATAGACATCTATCTACACACTCTATTGTCTGTTATATTCCTTTAAATCCGAGCGATGCCTTATATGGTGGAAGAGTTGAAACAGTCAGAACTTATTACAGAATCACGGAAAATGAGAAATTACAATACAACGATTTTACAAGTTTGTACCCTTGTGTGAACAAATATTGTACCTATCCTGTAAGTCATCCTACCATATTTTTAGGAAATTCTATTCCTACAGTCGATGGAGTTTTAAACATGGAAGGACTTGTTAAATGTACAATTCTACCCCCTATAACCCTTCTCCACCTTGTTTTACCCTCAAAAATAAATGGAAAACTGATGTTTGTATCATGTAAAGAATGTGCTATCACACTAAAATGTGAAGGTATTTGTGAACATTCAGATGAACAGCGTGCACTTTTAGGAACTTGGGTTATCGCAGAAGTACGTAAAGCTTGTAGTTTAGCTTACAGAATGTTGGAGATATCGGAAGTGTGGAAATATGAAACATCTATGTACAATTCTGCTACTTTTGCTGAATATGTCAACACATTTTTGAAAATAAAACAGGAAGCCAGTGGGTGGCAACGTATTTTCCTCCAAACCTGGTAGAAACATTAGCACGTAATACAAGACAACAGTTAGAAAATATTATTGATGAGTATCAATCTACAGCCCAACGTCTAATGGAAAAATAAAAATAACATTATTTCTGATTATATTTTATTATAAACATTTCACATCCATCTAGTTATATTTTACAATACATATACAAAATCGATCTCTACAATTATATACATTTCATTTACTAAATTACCTATACACTTTGTCATTTAATTTTCGGGTGTAGACAGACGAAAATCGGACAAAAGTGTTAGTCTATTAGTGGTGTTAGTAGTTATTTGTCCAATTTTCTTTTTTTTAGAAGTTCTGACATTTTGGTCTCCATTTCCTATTCATCGTTCTTTTTTGTCTCCTCCGTTTTTTGTTTTCGAATATTTTTGGAAACCTCCATCATTTCAAAACATACACGAAGGGATAAATGAGAAGGCACATACTGTGCCTGTTTTACATTTTCCAGAAAATCCCCAAATACTGGGGACGTGTTTTTTTTCCGATATGTAACTAAACATTTTAGTGAGCGTATCGATTTTGACTTCCATATCACGACAGACCTCCAGGTTTTTCATCAGGTTCTCTGCTAATCCATTCCCCTCGTAGAAAGCTATGTAGCATGCGATCTGTCTCTCCACTTGACGGAGTGTAAGGGGTGATTTTCCACGTAGTACACCCAACTGTCAACCTCACTTCCACGTTAGTACACCCTGGACTGCGTTTTGCAGACGAACGAGGCTCTGGCGACTGGCACTCTGGCCAGTATAATCTTGTGTGTGTTGTCCTGTTTTTTGTCCTTGTGTGTGCTGAGCGCCCTTTACAGCCTCAGCTTTTAACGGAAGTCAGAACATTTTAAGCTTTTAAGATTTTACTTATGCAACGTTCGAGTTGTTTTTTGTAAAGATAAGGGTCTGGACCCCGTATAATGTGACGGGTGCAAGATAGCCTTAGTGCTGACGCATCCACAATTTTAAATTCAAATTCCTCTCCAGTTGACGAGCTTGGACCTTGCTCCACAGATTTCTTCGTTCCCCGGAATGTTCTGTATCTTTTAGATTTCCATGCAATACATTGAATTCGAATGGTAGGGATGCCATATCTGAAAATATAAAAAAATTATGTTAGATATATATCGCACGTACACCTTGATTACAGTTATACATTTTTCTTTTAGAACAATCGGGGGCTGGCCCTTTTTGAGGCCTTCCTGTTATATGTGGCTAACGCCGATGTACAGGAAGAATTCCGAAGGCTGCAGAAGGCATTTCGCCGTTACACGGATGGAGTGGTAGGGATCAACGTGGAGGAGCAGGCAGCCGGCGATCGTTTAGGCGGAGAATTGGAGGTCGTCGGACAACGTATGGTGGAAATATTCCACCGTATGTCTACCGAAAACAACGAATTCATCGCCAGGCCGGAACAGCTTAGAAGAGAATTGTAGGCAGAGATCGACGAGATCCAGATAAGGTGATATCATTTTCTTCAATTATATCTATTAAACCATCACCCCCACCTATACAAATTCCGTAGTTTTCAGATTTATGTGACACTATGAAATACTATTATTCTAACTCCCTTTTTCGTTTTCAAGGCTCCTTCGTAACCACGAAGAACGAGCCGCTCGGTTCTTCGGTTTGTTGCAGAACCTCTTTTGGAACTCGCCCGAAATGGTGTCGATGCACCACCTCCTCCTCCTGCTGCTGTACCACCCCCTCCTGTCGCTGTGTCACCCCCTCTTGTTGTTGCGCCACCGTCTTCTGTTGTAGCGCCACAGTCTCCTCCTGCTACACCACCGTCTTCTCCTGCTACGCCTCCCATCATCGACATAATTGATGAAGAAGATGGTAATTTATAGACATCAATAAATATAGGTAAAATATTTCTCAACTTTTACTTTTACACTTCTTCAACTTCTGATGTATCGGTCTCCTCGATGATGTCAGGGATTTCACGGTGAGGTAAGGTCAAAGTTCTGGTAAACTTTTCTTCTACTTTATGAAGACTAGAAATAAAAAAAATAAATATTTCTTACATCATCTCGTCGTAATGGATTGTAACAATAATCGGATAATTCTTCCAGATCCAATGTACCACCTTTTACCCCTAATATTTCACCTATCAGGTCCTCAGGGTTCACACTGTAACTAAACCAACGGAATATCTCACCCAGTGTTAATACAGATTCTCTGTACTCTCTCCGAAATATCTGCATGAACGTTGCAACATCGCAATGATCTACCATCATATACTTATCGTGGCACCCGACCCTATATAATCGAGGAATTTCGTTATTCATCAGATTTTCCAAATTTTCGTACCGTGTCAATTCGACATCGGTACGGTCACAATTCAGTCTTTCATTTGCCATCATGATATATTTTGTTGCCCGGCAACGTGGAGGAGCATGTAAGTCCGATGTATCTAAATACTCCGAATTTAATTCCGTTTCTGTTTCTATACAGATGCAATCCAATGAGGAAAGCCCTGATACTAAAATAAAAGGTCCTGCATTGTATCCGTGTGTCGCTATTTCACTGGCTACACGATTTGTCCACATACCGTACGACAGATGTAAGGATACAGGTGCTCTTTCGAACAGATAGTGTATCTCACATAAACCGACTCTACGATCATTAATGAAACGCATACTGATCGGAAAACCGTTATTTTCAACTTCCAAAAAAGTTTCAGACACTAAATTTTGATTGTAGACAGTAATTAAAAAGGATTCTCTGAACCTGACAGGACCGTCAAAAATAATCAATTTTGTATTCTGATTTCCAAATATTTCCGATTTACAACTTTTAAATTTTTTTAACCTATTAACTGTTACAGGATATGTCTGATACACAGTCTTTTCGGGAGAACACTCTGTATACCCATACATAGGATTACACTTTACATTCTTATACATATCACGTTTTCTCTTTCTCGACAATTCACCAGCATCATCGATACTGTTCTTTCTATAACGTTTAATTTTTTCATACCCATGTTGGGCAGCGTTCTTTTCTTCCCACACCTTTCGAAATTCATCCTCCGTAAAATATTTCGGGACATTCACATATGTCTCTTTTTTCGACAACATTCCTGACCGTATCGATGATCGTGGTGATTGTGGAGGATTCGGTAACGGACGAGAACTCTGTCTAGTTACCGGTTTCTCTAATCGATCAGGAGATGAAGTCATCCCGATCATTCCTCCTATAAATTTCATCATCCACGATACTATACCCATTTTATACTTACCTCCGGATACCGTAATATACCTGTTAGATCACTGATAGTATCTATTCGAAACTGACTCTGAAAGGTAATCTCTGGAAGAAGACGATGACCACACAGGGTGCTCACTGTGATGTAAACATAAACAGATCAATCGTCCTTATATACACCTCATCCTCCCTGCTTATCACGCAGCTATTTTCTCTGCGCATCCTCTCGCGCAAAGCGTCCAACGCCCACGTACCCCTTCTATCCTCTTCCCACCCCGAAATACTATACACACTATCCTCTTCCGCAAATTGTACTTTTTTCTATTTACTTTATTTACTCCCTGTTTCTCCACAACTTTTTCCTTTTTTACCTCTCCCTCCATCGGTCGTTACCCTATCCGAACCACACATACAATGACACCACTATCGATAAACACGCACAAACATTTCCAGGAAACATACAACCAACTTTACCTCTAACCTTTACACCTTCCACAATACCTCCTTGTTCTACCCTCTTTCATATCTCCCAACAGTCAAACAACCACACATACAATGACACCACTATCGATAAACACGCACAAACATTTCCAGGAAACATACAACGAACTTTATCTCTAACCTTTACACGTTCCACAATACCTCCTTTGTTCTACCCTCTTTCATATATCCCAACAGTCACACTCACATCCTGATTTCGTCATTTCAACCTGTGGTGTTTGCTTATAACTCGCATAATTTTAAAAGCTCCACCACATCCTCCTCGTTATTCTAACAAGGAGTTTTTGCGTCATTGTGTTCTTGACGCTCGGCTCTGGACGTCGAGCAGAGTAAATTTTGGCAACACTGTTTCCCCTAGCGGAGAACTTTGTAACTAAAGGGGGAAAGCTTCGGCTGCGGGCGAAGTTTTCTCCCGAGAAAGACAGAACGTTGCAGCTGAGGCATTGGTATAGTAAGGAGCTTCCTTCTCCTTCCTTGGTCACGGGCGAGGGTGCTCGGATCCGCATCGACATCGGAATTTGACTGTGGCATTGGATTGATGTCTGGACATGGAATAACGGGGTATAATAATTTAATTTATTTCAGTTTATGTTAAAGTTAAGTGACCGGTCCTTTTTGTTTAGTAATGATTTTCAGGAATAGTCTTTTTGGAATTATCCGTTTTGTGATTTAAAACTTAGAGCATTTATTCCATTACTGACGTAACACAGTTAAAAATTCGCCACCTTGATTTAATTTCGTCGATATACGATTCCGATCACCTAAACCACAAATATGACTTTGTATTTATTTAACGGGTGTTTCGTGTTATAAATTTTAACATGTAGCAAAAAAGGGAAGTATTTATTTTTGCCACGTGGGTTTTATTATATTGTACACACAATTAAATATATATATATTGGGAGAGATTTTTGTCAAATTGTTGGGGAGATGTTTCTATTTTGTCCGGGTGCTAATTTGTTACAATAAATGGACACTAAAATTGAAGTATGACGTATGCAATGGTTCTTATTTTTACGTTCATTAGCGTTCCACCGTGCTTTGATATATATATATGTTGAGAGCGTTTCCGTTTTCGTGGCTAGACGACCACGAACACGGAAACCAATATTAAATCTCGACGATTAGATAAGCTGGGAAATATATGGTATGGTGGGGATTGGTGCTCGAAGATCCACGTTAATTTCTGAGTCACCCCAGGGGGGCCAATTATATCTGTGATCATCGATTTGGACTGAATGGTGATTTTACCACGGTAGCAATAAAGAGTGGAATAGAGCAAAAGAGAAAAGGGTTGTGGTTTTTTTTAATATTTGTACAGATCTAGTTTTTTTTTGGGCAACCTACCTTTTTGTGGCTCTATTTTTTTTGGCCAGTGCCGATGTGAAGTGGTCGTGTACTTACTGGTATAACAAAACCTATTTCATATTTTTGTTTAGCTTCCAAATTTATACCATTATACTAAAGGACGCGACCACTTCACAACATTCAATGGTAGCAGAGCGTAACCTTTCACCTTTCTCAGACAACACTCTCACTCATCATCCCACGCCACCATCTCCCCATACCCGGCACACCAATCAAAAGTCAACCCCATATCTCAAACCCCGCCCATTTCTGGACTCCCTCCAAAAATAAACAATGCTTGCTTGTTCACTCGCCTTTATGATCAATTGATCTTTCATCGATCTTTTCCAATCAATTGTTTTATCGGACCAAATCCGCAAATCTGGAAGCATCCTATGTTATGTCGAAAATGTTGGGATTTGTCAGTCTGTTCCACGGGCGCCTCACCGAGCAGCACACATTAGGGGATTTCCTATTGAATACCACACATCCGATCCGTAATCTGGTGAAGCCGATAGCAATGAATCCGGGGGAGGGTTTACCGCTGGACGAATTAATGTACAGTCTCTGGAGGGTGCGAAGACAGATACGTGTTGGAGAGAGACCGCAAAGAAAGAAAGTGCAACTAAGTGAAACATTGTCTAACTGGCTACAGGATCGTGACGAGGTCGACAGAGACAGCGACAGAGCCGAGAACGAGTGCAGCGACGACGGCGAGAGCTACAGTAGACGAAGAAGAAGACGAAGGAAGGACGATTTGAAAGTGATAGCGGAAGTAGAAGGAGAGGACGCCCCGCTGCTAGCATCAGAATTGTTCAACGAGTAAGACAAGATGGTGAGTACAAATAAATAATAACACTTATATGTTGTTAGTAAAAAATAAAATAAATAAAAAAATACTTACGGGTAGGTTATGTTTGAAAAAGTAAGCGTGTAGATGAAAAGAAGGGGAAATGAAGGGTAGAGGAAGAAGAAGGTAGGAAGAGGTTACTACTGTTGGGGGTAGTACCGTTCTATATCATGAAAATCAGGGACTAGGAAGCCGTCAACGGGTTCAAATACAGCCTCCTCCTCCGCCAAGCTGTCCGGGGGTGAGGGGTTGTTTCTAGGAGGTGGAGGGTAGTAGTTGTAGGACGGGTTGGGGGAAGGGGGTGTTTCTGCATGCGGGTGAGGTGTGGGAGGTCTATGCTGGGGTTGTTGGGGCTCTAAACGGCAGCCCATGAATAGGTTGACGTCACCCCGAACGTAAGGGTGATCGGGTGGGACGTAATAGACGTTCCCCTCCCTTTCTACAACGCATCTGGTTCTCCGTACGACCCGCCCTCCTACTTCTATTGTCTCTACTTCTAGAATATCCCGGGTGACAACCTGTAAAAAATATATATAGGGAAATGTAGTAAAAAACGAAGTAGTAATTATGTTTTGTATTTACAAGTGTGTATTGTTTTCTTTGCAGACATCGCCACCAGTTTTGTTTCCCGGGGACTACTGTCTACCATGCAAAAGAATCCACGTGATGGGAGAAAGGTGTGGTGAGAATGAGATCGACGAGTCTGCGTACTATTTGGAAGCTCTGACAAGGAAAGGAGGAGGGATCGAAAACCTGATCCTAGCATTGGAGACAAAAGTCCAATCAATCGAGAAGGATATTCAAGCACTTGTGGCCCTGTACCAGACTATGCAGTTACTACAGAAGTCGTGTCCCAAAATAGAAATGTTTTTTGCAAGAGTTGTGAACGAGGAACCTATAAGGTCCTACTATACAATGCGAAGTGCGTATGATTTGTATAAACTATTCAAGAAGCAGAACTTCGCGGGAGCAGATAAGTCTCTCACCGCTAAATACAGAATGTAGTTATTCTCTAAGGATATTCAGAACTGGTGGCCCTGCCCAAAATAGAAGTGTTTTTTTGTTTTTGTTTGCTGAACCCATAAGGTCCTACTACACTATTACAGAATGCAGCAAATCGAGAGGGGATATATATGCAGGACTATAAAGTCGTGCCCCCAAATAGAAGTGTTTTATTTCTTTTCTTTTTTTTGCAAGCGTGTGGTGAACCCATAAGGTCCTACTACACTAAGCGAAGTGCGTATGATATGTATAAGTACCGTAGATTGTAGAACGTGTGTGCAAAACTAAATAAAGAAAAGATTTTTCCCTGAACGCTGTGCGTGTTCCTTTGTTTACCTCAAAGTAGAGTTTGAATAGCTGTGTATATGTACACTGTTTTGTTTGGTGAGAAAACTCGCACTGAGTCTATCCATGCTGAATCGAATCCATGTCGCTCCCCTGTGGCGTATGCTAACCACTTCGCCACAAGGGTCGGCAAAACTAAGTTATGCGTGTGTAAGGAGAAGATTCGGAATGAGTCTTCGAATCCATGCCGTTCCCCTGTGGCGTATGCTAACCACTTCGCCACAAGGGTCGGCAACACTAACTTATGCGTGTGTAAGGAGAAGATTCGGAATGAGTCTTCTTCGAATCCATGTCGTTACCCTCTGCCGTATGCTAACCACTTCGCCACAAGGGTCGGCGCTAACACAAGTGTATATATATATGCTACGAGTGTCGAACCAAGGATGAGAGAGATAGAGAGAAAAAGAGAGAGGAATGGTACTTACGAAGGAAAACCACATCGGGCGAATGTTGATGCTGCATCTTGATAATACTAAAAATTTTCACACACGTTTTAAAAGTACAAATGAGGCAAAGAATAGCGTATTCTGTCCTTTTATGCATTTAAAGAACTCTGCAAGAGGTTCATTTATCGTGGAGGGCATCTCCCCCAGATCGGCAACTAGCAGCAGGACCGTGTGGGGTGAGCAAAAACAATTCGCACGTGTGGCGAAAATCTGAGTGTTGCAGCCCTAGGTAAAGAACACCAGATGTAGTTTTTCCCTCCGCGCGGGAGAAAGGACTTCCAACGGTGTCGATGACTACGCCAGCTGTCGCTCGGGAGGAGTGGGGGGAGCGACAGCGCTGCTGTCCCCCAGATGTCGTGTTTTCCCCTTCTTCGAGCTATTTCGCAAAGCAAGCCGGTCGGTCGACCACCACCTCGTGGATGTGTAGTGGTTAGCGCAGAGAGTCCTACCTGGTAGGAAAGAGAGAGAGGCGTCTGAGCCATATCTCTCGCTCTTTCTTCTCTCCAGTCGACCTAGTCTACTATGCTACGGCTAGGAGAGAGAGAGAATCACGCAAAGTGGCGTACAATGGCGCCATTGGACGGCCTTTGGCCGCCGCGCGCGCAGGGGGTTCGCCTCGCTTTCGCTCTCTACGTGCTTCTGGAAGGGATGCGTTGAAATGAAACACAGCGGATATATGTAAACATATCATTTTAATTGCTCAAGACACACAAAAGCATACAAAATAAGAAATCATTAGCAGCAGTATTAGTAGTAGTTCAGGGTGTCACACAGGTAGTAGTAGTAGTGGTAGTAGGCACGTTCTGCATCACCATCGACATAAGTAGTTAAGGGGTGCCACAGGTAGTAGTAGTGGTAGAAGGTATGTTCTGCATCACCATCGACATAAGTAGTTAAGGGGTGTCCATGTCGTCAGTAGTAGTAGTAGGTGTTGGTAGGTTCTGTCACTGCGCATGCCAACGTCGGAAGTAAGCCTTCATGATGGGATGATACAGCTCCAGAAATTCTTCCCATTGTGCGGCACTCATCACAACGCTTCCGTGCTCGTCCTGGAGGATCACCACAAAGTCACTCATGCAGTCTTTGACGATCACTCGAAACGTGGAGGTGATGACGAACTTGACGCTTCTGCGACGAGAACAATCCAGATGACGTTCGTGGAAAAGATGCAATATCGGTGACAGTCTTCACGAGCTCGATGTACTTGTCCGTGTCGAGGATCACCGTGGATTCATCCTTGCGGAAGACGACCGAAGTGGCATCCTGTTTGTCCACCACGGACACTTCCAGGCTCTCGTCAACGGCGAAAACGACCTTCTCCATGCTGCTGCAGTCACACACACTGGACCTCACTTCCACGTTAGTGCACCCTGGACGTAAGACTAACGAGGCTCTGGCGACTGGCCCCATGGCCAGTATAATTTTGTTTGTATTGTCCTGTTCTTTTGTCCTTATGTGTGCTGAGTGCCCCTTTACAGCCTCAGCTTTTAACAGAAGTCAGAACATTTTAAATTTTTTAGTTATGCAACGATAGAGTTGTTATTTGTAGAGGTAAGGGGCCGGCCCCCGTATACTGTGACGGGAGCACAATAGCCTAAGTGCTGACGCTCCCAAAATTTTAAATTCAAATTCTAGTCAAATTCTAGTCACACACACTGGGCGACGAACTTCTAGCTTTCACTATACTTATGGTTTCTGCAGCTGCGCACGCACGATGCGCAGAAGGTCATTGTGGAAACGTTGAAGTATGGATCGACGTGGAGGGGGAAGTACCCTGGTTATCTTGTCGTCCTCGGCGTGCCGTTGCACGCAAGCTGAGACATGTTCGTGGAGATGCTCGTAGAAGGTCATGTATGCCGACAGAAGTCGTCTGATGCTCAGATAACGGTAGAATTCAGCTTCGTTCCAGTGGATGTTCCTATCGCCCACGATCAGCATGAGATGGTGTTTCGAGAACAACGTCATGGTACCGATGGCCATACACTTCTCCTGATCTGCAACCTCGCCTTCTTCTACTTCTTCACCGGCGATGTCCGGTTTCAGGTCGAAGCTGTACCTCTCGCCCGTCTTGAAGTATCGCGCCATAGGGGCGGGATCGAGCGCTAGGAATTTTCGGAACACGTTCCACTCGACCCCCTCCATGTAGGACTGCCTTGACGGGGCGAGGGGGCTTAGTAGGGAGGTCAATTTCATCTCATCATTTCACCCATTCTTCATATCCATATCTCACGTTTTTCACCATTCCATCACGTCATTCATCTCCATATCTTTGACCTCCCTCTAAGAAACTAAGGTAGGGAGGTCATTTTCATCTCATCATTTCACTCATTCTTCACATCCATATCTCACGTTTTCACCATTCCATCACGTCATTCATCTCCATATCTTTGACCTCCCTATAACTAAGGGTCCTGCTAGAGGAGACAACCTCGATAAAAAACCCCTATCCCAAGGTGTGAGTTGCACGTGCCGATGGGACAGTGTTGGCTGCAGGGGTAGGTGCAGTCGCGAACGTGGCCTCGGGGATTTCGGTTTGGTCCTCGAGTAGCCTCCATTTTTGGGGGTAGGCCTTCCTCGGCATAGAGGGCATGTCGAGGCGACATTTTATGGACCCTCCACTTAAAATATTCTTTGTATATGGGTACAAAAAACAACTCAAACGGGGGGAAACCCCCAAAACGAGCGCGGCCTTCGAGCCCGCTTCAATTATCGGAAAAGACAAGTAACGTGCCACGTTATCTTGTGATTAGTATTGTGCAGAAGACCGACAGTACCGATGAATCTGCAACAACAAGGAAACATGGAGCTGCTACATTAAAGGACTTGTCACCGTTCCTGATCAAGAAACAGCTAGACTACGCCGCTGGTTCAGACGTACCAGAAATAAAAAAGCTAAGAAACGGGAGTCTACTTATCCAGACCAGCACAGATCGCCAGACAAACAACCTGTTAAAGTTAAGATCTTTGGGCAACTTCCCTGTTAATGTTGAACCACATCGTCAACTTAACAGTAGTAAAGGTGTGATTCGCCACTGGGATCTGCTAAACGCTGAGGAGGAAGAGATCCTTGAAGCACTCTCAGACCAACATGTGACCGCAGTGCAGCGAATAAAGACTCGAAAATCTGGAGAACTTCTACCAACTGCTTCAATTATACTAACCTTTGGAACGACCACTCTCCCAGATAGGGTACGGGCTGGATATTTGAGACTCAAAGTCCGGCCGTACATCCCTAACCCGATGCGATGTTTCAAATGCCAGCACTTTGGGCACACTCAACCTTCCTGCAAGGCCACTACCGCCCTTTGTGGTAAGTGTAGTCTGCCTGATCATGGGACCGAACCTTGTTCTTCTGGTCCCAAATGCATTAATTGCAAAGGCGAGCACCCAGTCTGGCATCGTGACTGCCCCTCTTTCCAACAAGAGAAGAAAATCAGAGAGTTGGTCGTTATAGAGAAAATCTCCGCTGGAGAAGCCAAACAACGTCTCCGGGAAAGCATACGCACCACTTTACCTGTGCCATTCGCTGCAGTTGCTGCAGCTGCTCTTACCCGCCGCAGTGTGGGTGTACAAACCAACGACGTGTCCACTCAAACTACAACGCTTCCCGTAGAGGCTCGCCCTGCTTCGAGGAAACCAGCAACCACGCCTCGCTCCACAGAAAAGAAGATCAAGCAGGTACACAGAAAAGAATACTTTCTCAAATCCAGTAGCTCTCCAGTCAGGGCGGCATCGACCACCCTGAAACTTAAAGCGCAGCTGAAAGCTGCCCGACGGGCGCTGAAGGCACCCGCCCCCACTCCCCCTTCATTCCCTTCGCCCTCTGTGTCCTTACCCGAGGACATGATACAGGACGAAGCCGCGGATGAAGAATTTATCAAGGTGACAGGGCCTAGAAATAAAGTACGCCTTAAAAGGTAACACCCATACCTCCAGCTATGGCTTATTGTCTCCAATGGAACCTTAACGGTTTCCGTACACATCTCGAGGAACTGCAAATTCTAATATCTGAATTTGACCCTGCCATCATATGTCTCCAAGAGACACATTTTCGTCCAAATGAATCAGTGATTCTAAACGGATACACGCTTTACCGCACCGACAAGCTTCCTGAGGGTCGTCGTGCACACGGTGGTGTTGCAATCGGTGTTCGAGATACCATCTACTCAACACCAATCTTTCTCACCACCCCCCTCCAAGCTGTCGCCGTGCGGGTCCAGCTACCACAGCCAATATCTGTGTGCTGTATCTACATCACAAGGGAGGAGCGATTCTCTCTTGAGGACCTCCTTTCTATATTCGAGCAACTTCCGTCTCCTGTAGTTCTTTTGGGCGATTTTAATTCCTACCATAGTTTGTGGGGCTCCGTTCGTACAGAGCCCCGGGGTCAAATTATAGATCAATTCCGTGAGGCATCAGGTTTAACGTTGCTGAATGATGGGACTCCCACATATTTCAGTCCTTCCTCAGGCACACACTCTGCGTTGGACTTGTCCTTCTGCAGTCCCAGCCTTGCTCCTACCACATCTTGGAGCGTTCACCCTGATCTCTGTGGGAGTGATCACTTCCCACTGCTTCTAACTTTCGAACATCTTCAGCACTCACGTGAACAACACCCTCACTGGCATCTCAGTCGGGCCGACTGGGGTGCCTTCGAGCGTGCAGTGGACATTGAAGTCGATCTAGCGTCGACTTTGCCAGCCATCGACGCCTTAGATATATTTGTGTCAAGAGTGCATGATGCTGCACGCACCTCCATTCCACATCCCAGTGGACCTGCGAGGCGACGCCCAGTCCCCTGGTGGACTGCGGAGATCAGTGCAGCCATCAAGGACCGCAATCATGCCCTAGATCGATTCAATAGGAACCACACTGCCGAAAACCTCGAGCAGTTCCGCATTAAGCGTGCCCGTGCCCGTCGGCTTATTCGAGCCAGTAAGAAGGCGTGCTGGGTCCAATACGTGTCTTCTCTGACGAAGCAGGCTTCGTCGAAAGCCGTTTGGACCAAAGTACGTCGCATCCAGGGGGGTGCATCTACTCCTCTGAGCGCTCTGGAGCACGATGGGACGTTGTACACTGATTCCGGAGACATAGCTAATATCTTGGCCACGCAGTTTTCTGATGCGTCTAGCTCTGAAAATTATGAACCACGTTTCCGCCGTGAGAAGGACCGTCAGGAACGACGCCCTCTAATTTTTCGAAGTCATAACACCGAGCCATACAACTCTCCATTCACTGAACGGGAGTTCGATCAGGCGCTTCGAGATTCTAAGAATACAGCTCCTGGAGTGGACAAGATCCACTATGAGATGCTTCGTCATCTGCCCATTGGAGCCAAACATTTCCTTTTGGAGGTATTCAACAGGCTTTGGTTGGAGGACTCTTTCCCCACTTCCTGGAAAGAAGCTATTATTGTTCCCATCCTGAAACCAGGTAAACAACGCACCGCAGCCTCGAGTTACAGGCCTATTGCCTTAACTAGCTGTGTGTGCAAGTTGATGGAACGCATGATCAACAAGCGTCTCACCTGGTTTTTGGAGGAAAACTGCTTGATAAGTAATTTTCAATGTGGTTTTCGCTCCAACCGTTCCACACTGGACCATCTGGTTCAGCTGGAAACACAGATTCAGGATGCATTCCTCAACAAGGAACATTTAGTTGCAGTTTTCTTTGACCTCCAAAAGGCATATGACACAACGTGGCGCTTTGGCATCATAAAACAGCTCCATTCTTGGGGCGTGCGTGGCCATATGGCGTACTTTATTGAAAATTTTTTATCAGATCGCTTTTTCCGCGTACGTGTTGGGAACTCCTTTTCGGATCTTCACGAACAAGAGAACGGTGTCCCGCAGGGCAGCGTACTTAGTGTGACTCTGTTTGCCATAGCAGTAAACAGTGTTATGGCAAACATTCTTTCCCCTGTACATGGCCTCCTCTATGTCGACGACCTCACGATCTTTTGTCGCTCACGGAATCTCGCGTCAGCTTCTCGTCAACTCCAACTGACGATAAACCGTTTGGTTGAGTGGTCCTCCCAAACAGGTTTCACCTTCTCATCCGAGAAATCCGTGTGTGTTCACTTTTGTCGTCAGCGTACATGTCATTTAGATCCTGACCTGTACATGGGGAAGTCTCCCCTGTGCTTCGTGAATGAGGTCCGCTTCCTGGGCCTCATTTTCGATAAGAAATTAACATGGCTACCTCACCTTCGCCAGTTAAAGTTCTCTTGTCTTCGAGTTCTCAACCTTTTACGCGTTTTATCTCATACTTCTTGGGGTGCTGATAGGACGGTATTGCTTCGCCTATACCGTGCACTCATCAGGTCGAAGCTAGATTATGGATGTGTTGTGTATTCTTCTGCTCGCCCATCTAGACTTCGCATCCTAGACACTGTCCACCATGCTGGTATACGTGTGTGCACTGGTGCCTTTCGGACCAGTCCAGTCGCCAGTTTGTATTTAGAGGCATCTGAGCCGTCGCTGTCTCTGCGAAGACAGCGGCTGGTAGTTAACTACTTCCTCCATCTTCGCTCGATGCCTTCACATCCTTCATTCCACACCATCTCAGACGAGGGTAGGCTGGCAAGGTATCGGCTCCACCCTAGTGTCACTAGACCATTTGGTGTTCGTGCAGACGAGATCCTGTCAGCACTTGGTGTTGACAGTGATCTTCCTGGCGTCTCTCCACTCATTTCGCCTCTCCCTACCTGGGAGTTTCCTGCACCTTCTATCGATTTTTCTCTGACTGCTCTTCCAAAGTCAGAGACACCAATGGTTGTATACCAGCAACGGTTTTTAGAACTTCGTGCGAAGCACCCCAATTTTAATGTGTTTTACACGGATGGGTCCAAGACACTGGAATCAGTTGGTTGCGCCTTCGTCCTAGACTCTCAAAGTTCCAGTTTCTCGCTACATCCTGCCTGTTCCATCTTTACGGCAGAGTTGTACGCCATTCTAAAGGCACTGGACTTTGCAGACGTCAATGGGCTGAAGAAAGTCCTTGTGTGCTGTGATTCGACCAGCGTGTTGCAGACCCTGAATTCGCCGTATTCCCGGCATCCAGTAGCGCAACGCATATTCAGACGGCTTGTGTCCTTATCTGCCAGCACAGATGTACACTTCTGTTGGGTCCCTAGCCACGTGGGCATCCAGGGGAACGAAGCAGCTGATGCTGCCGCCAAGTCTGCTGATGCAGATGGCGACGTTCTCGTCCACCTTTTGCCTGCTAGCGACCTGCAGAATGTGTTCCGTTCTCGCCTTCTTGACACTTGGCAGACCGAGTGGGATGTGGAAACGGGGAACAAGCTTCACTCTGTTAAGCCCACCATAGGTGTTTGGCGTTCCTCGTCTCGTCCCTCTCGGCGAGAAGACGTTATTCTTACCCGCCTGCGTATAGGACACAGCCGTCTCACGCATGGTCACCTACTGCAAGGGCTGGACCCTCCGTTGTGTCGTACTTGTAATGTTTTATTAAGCATTCGACACATTCTCGTTGAATGTGTCGATCTTGCTTACCTCCGGCAGACTTTTAACATTTCCGGCTGTTTGTCATCCCTCTTGGGTGATGACAGCAGCATTTTATCAAATGTTTTTAGTTTTTTACGAAGAGCTGGACAGCCACCGTCTGTAAGGAGGTTTTTAGTTTGTTTGTTCTGACTTTTTAATGTGTTTTGTTTGTCTCGTGCAGGTCTTTTTACAACCTTGCACTTTTAATGTTTTCCCTAGGGGCTATTTACACCCCTTTTTATGATTTTAGTCAGAATTTTAGATAAGGGGCTACTTCCCCGTATACATTGAAGGGTGCAAAATGGCCTTTAGTGCCGACGCACCCAAAAAAAGTTTTAAATCAATCAATAAATCAAACGTTCCACTCGACGGCGATGTCCAGATGGTGAGATCGAAGGAACACGCAAGGAACACATCCTGCTTCCCTGCCGCCGCCCCCGAAAACACGTCGATACCCGATCAGGATGCATTTGGTGTGCGACGGAGTGAGATACTCGATGCTGGCTGGGTAGGAGGAACAGACCGTCTCCACCGTCGGAACGTACTCTGCTCTTTTTGTCCTTTGGATGTAGGCGAAATCCTTGTCTTCTTCTTCTGGTGCTCTTCCCCGGCTGTCGCCGCTCTCCGTCGCCGCCACCTCCGCCGTTGTCAGCATAGCTGAACCTTTTCCTCTTCTTCGCACTTCCGTCTCCGATATCCTCCCTCTCCGCTCGACTCTCTGCCACATCCACGTCTCGCTCTCTGTACTTACGTGACTGCCGCTCCCGCTGCCAGCGCCGCCGCCGCCACGTCATCGATGTGGTTGCGTCACCAGACTCACTGGTCGACGACGACGACATCTGCTGCTGCTGCTACTGAAACAACAAGGAGGGTGAGACAGCTGTGTTTTTTCTTCTTTTTGTTACCAATCGTTGTTCATGATGATACGTCTGTCTTTTGTAATTTCCACCAATGCGTCGCTGAGCAGGTACTCTATGCTCGGAGGGTTGGAACGTGATGTGCTTTGGAAATCGTTGTCTTTTTCTTCTGGTGCTTTCCCGCTGACGCTGCCGCCGCCGCTCTCTACCACAACCACCTTCTGCTCCATCATAGCTGAACCTCTTCCTCTTCTTCGCACTTCCGTCTCCGACATCCTCCGCTCGACTCTACCACATCCACGTCTCGCTCTCTCTACTTATGGAACTCGCTGTTCGACGTCATTTCCTGCAGCTGCAACAACGAGGAGGAGGGGCGCGTTTGTGGCTGTTGTACCGTGGGCGGCAGATCTGGTTGCAACGTGTCTGCAGTGGCGACGCTCTGCAGGGTGATCGGAAATAGTGGTTAAACAGGCGCACTTCTTCCCGATCATTTTGCGTGATACAATCGGTGAAATGCGAGTAAAACGGATATTCCGACGTTGACAGACATGCATGATGCAGGTACACGCAACAGTACTGTCCGCACACTGCTGAGGAAGCCCTGCAGTTGTCGAGAGTTGCTCCCCCACCGGATGCAATTGCGGTCCAAAAAGCGACGAAAGGAGGGTCGGTTAGGTTCGATCCCGTAGGAATCAAAGTACAGTCCGTAACCCTGGGCGTCCACGTGTATGGCGACCCAATGTTGACCCTCTTTACCGTATGGGTCGGTGTTGGCCACGAACACTGCAGGTTTCTTCACGACGACAACGTCGGCCAACATGTCGCTCGGATACACCCCTTGGAATGCAGCCCGGGTTACGTGGTTTCCAGCGAGGGCGTCATGGATCTGGGTCGTGTTCATCGTCCAAATAGTTCACATGTGGGCAGTGAACACTGTTTTATAATTCTTCTTCTTCTTGTTAGCGATCTGTGTGGACTACCCGTCGTGGTTAAGATGACACGTCTGTCTTTTGTAATTTCCACCGATGCGTCGTAGACACGTCATCGCCCTGCTGAGAGGGTTCTTGAATCGTGCCTCGATGCGGAGTTCACCCTTTTCCGGAAGACTTCTACAGTTGTCGTCGGCGAGATCCGGTGTCGGTAGGTAACACAGCATGAAGTAACCGTTTGCAAACATCTCCCTGGTGATCATATGACCTTTGTTGAGTGATGGATGTTCGTCCCAGTGAAGAGTGTCTCGTAGCCTCGGGTGATCGCTCCACGCTCGAAATCCATTTCCAACGGTGCAGTCTGAACGAGTTGTTCTCTGACGTAGAGTGCAAAGTAGTTGAGGGACTCCGGCGTCAGGTGGAACGGGTTCGTGTTGGGAGTCCCCACGAACGCGTTGTTCGGCACCATTGTGAAGAGCAGGAAGGTCGGTATCGTGCCATTGGTGATGTTGTTCAATGTCAGCGACTTTTCGCCCGAAGGTACAGTGAAGGTTTTCAGCTCAGAACGCTTGAAGAAATATTTTGCGTTGCTCTTCTGTAACGCCATGCTGTGCGCCACCAGAAACGATGGGCTGATCGTGAAGTGGTTCACGTAGAGAGCTGCTTTCAGGATCTGGATTGTCACCGGCGAGGTCGTACCTTCTCCCCAAATGTAGAATTCATTCTTCGCCTTGGTCAGCACCACCTTCATGTCCACGTCATTCAGAAGGTACTGCTCCTGATTGAAAAAGTCCACGTTGAGTCTCGAAATCAGTTCCACCTCATTCTGGATTTCGCTCGTGTCGGCATCGTTGGTGCTTCCACCTTGGAACAATTCCCAACGTTTCTTGAATCCTTCGTTCGTGGTCGTGTTGGGTTCGTTATTTGTGTCCAGGTAGAAACCACTCGACGTAAGGTGAGTGTGCAGAGCGTCCTTTCCAAAGTTGACCACGTTGGTCAGATACGACTTATAGGGGTAATTGGTGCTAGAACCTGTCACCAACGTATTGTTCAGGTAGACGCTAATTTGACTGAAGAGCGAGTGCTCCACATTGTTCACCACACCCCACTTCTTTGTTTCGGCTGCGTTGTATGTCAACAACGTTCCATCCGGTTTAGTCATTCGACACGTAACACCGAGACGTGTTGTTGGCAGCCATCTGTAGGAATTGCTTGATCCCTTGCTGAGAAACTGATAAACGGTCGCATTGTCCATCGACGAGATGGGGTGACATATTTCCTGGAAGTTCCCTGTAATCGCCGTCTGGAGACATGGTTCCTCGAAAATATCCATTTCCGGTAACATTCCCTCCATGGTCATTGCGCTCGCGAGATCCACGTCGGATAGCACAAACCCTTCGACTGGAATCTTCGTCTTGGTTTCAGTGCCTTTATAACGTTCTAGTCTCTCTCTATACTAGGGTGCGGAGAATAGGTCCGTGAAGGTTCTTCGGTTGTGGCCGCGACGACGACGACGGTGCACTAGGGTGGTTGTCCTTCGCCTCGTCGTCGTTGACGTCTTCGTTTTTGTGTTGCGTGCTGTTCTTCTTCGTCCGACCAACCTCGTCGTCGTCGTCGTCGTCTTTCGTGCTCGTTTGCGTGGTCTGTTCAACCGCCTTCGTTTGATGCCCGAACCTGTCATCTGCTTCACTTTCGCCTCAGCCTTGTTCTGTAGATTTGTCCTGGACTCGTGCAGACGCTTCCGTACAATGTCGCGGACTGGTCCTTGCGACGTGGCGACATCTCCTAATATATTTGCTCCGGTCCGCAACGCTTCCTTACCCAACGCTTTAGCACCAGACACCACCAGCGGTTTCACCGTGCGGAACAACCAGGGATAAAAAGAACCTGATATGCCGTGTCCACGTTGTACCTTCTTCCCTGGTAGTACGGACCCACACCGCGACCGGTTTGAGCCTGGAAGGTATAGTAGTCGACGATCGAATTGGTCATCGTGACGGACTTTCTCCGAATGTCCATCTCTACTAGCGTCTCGATCTTTTAAGGATCCCTCTGCTGCCGCCTTTGTCGAAAGTGTAGCACCACTAGGGATGGTATGTTGTTGGCGTGAAAAGGTAAGGGTTCGTTTTTATCGTTCCGGAACTCGATGTCGATGGTTTCGAAGGTGTATTTGTCGAGCGGGTGATAGTACACTCTGTCAAACTTGTTATGTGCCACGGTGCGGTTACCCAACATCGAAAAATCCTGGGAAATCACTCGCAACAGGCGGGACCTGACGTCCCCGGTGAATTGGTGTTCGATAATGTCGCAATACACAAAGACCAGCTGGCTGTTGAATGGTGTGACCGTGGGTGGGACACCGTGAAAGACGGATCTACCATCTTGACCCAACTTGTCGAGTTTGTATCTCAGGGCACCGCGGTATTGATCATGTCGTTCCTTGTACCTTCCGCATCACCCTTGTCCGGGAGGAGATTGTGAATGTTGGCCAAGAGTTCGGTCGGGGAGGTGTACAGTTGCGGCGGTAGTTCCAGGATTTGATCGTGAAGACCGATCTTGATTGTGTTTCTTGTGAAGAGTACCTTCACGTTGTACGGGTAATTGTGAGACTTTCCACCTCCGCCGCCGCCGTCGTCGCCACTTTCATTCGTCTTCCTTTTCTTGTGATCCGGTGGAGGCACACGTATCACGTTAGGGTCATCTTCCTTGGTCTTCTTCTCCTCCACTATCATCTAATTTTCGCGACACAGATCCACGTCCTACGTTCGAGTCTTCTTCCTCCTCAGGGGTGGGTATCTGCGTTTCTCCTGGAATCGGTCACGTCATGCCATAGTAGAGGTCGGCGTCATCTCTCTTTTCTCGTTCTCCACGCACTTTTTTCTTCTCCTTTCGTTATCCTCTTCGTCTTTGTGCACACCTTTCCCAAAGATTGCCTCTATGTTGCTGATGAAATCGTCGATGTAGGAGCGCATCTTCTCGCGAGGTTCGTGTTTCAGCGCATCGAATATCATCATCGTGAACTCCGCCACGTGGTCGTACTGCATGACAGGGAACTTCAAGAGTAGAGTCTCGTCCAAACGAACTACGTTGTCGAAATACAATGGGTAGAGAACCTCGGACAGACCCACTTCCCACCCCGGACCCAACTCTACGGGTTCCGGTAGTTTGGTCGTGTACCGGGCGATAGTGTTTCCGGGAAAATAATCCATTGAACTGTTGGACGGTAGGAACATCATAAATTCGTCGGACTCCATGGTTCTTGTTCTACCTCGTTCGCCGAATGTCCTCTTCGCCTACCCAGGAGGAAAATGACATGGGGTAGCCGAGCCACTTGACTTTATATTCGCGTTTCCCGTTACGAGTGCGACGTTGAAGGATGCGTTCGATACGATACTCTTTGTCTTCGGGAACAATGATCTTCTGTAGTTCCTCAGCGTAAAAGGAACCCTCCAACACGTTTCCCTGTAGGTCTTCGACCAGATACACCGGTACAGGGTGGTGTTGTATCGTTCGGTGAACCTTGAAATGTTCACGCGACCAATTCGGTACGTACCCCTTTTCGAAGGGGAGTTTCAACTTGCTCACGCGAACCATGTCGCCCACTCGGAGATTTGTATTTGTTTTTGTAGCTTTCTGCATACCTCTATCTCCTTTCGTCAGGTTTTTCCACACCGTGTATATGTTACCTTCGTTCACATCCGCTGGCTTCATGCCTACACTTCTGTGGTACGAGTGGTTGTACTCTTCCACGAGTCTCGGAAGAACGTCGGTGTACTTGTATGTACCGCGAGCTGTGAAGTACTTCCACATTCGAGTCTTTAACGTTCTGTTAAATCGCTCCACTACGCTCGCTTTCATGTCCGTGTTTCTGGGTATCCGATGTTATATCCCTTTCTCTTTCAGCAGTTTCTGGAAATGCGTGTTTTTAAATTCTGAACCTGCATCCGTCTGTAGAACCAATGGTTTACGACCCTCCTCCTTCCGCAGTATGGCGGCGAACCCTCGTGTCACCTCCGGACCTGTTTTGTTTTTCAACGCCACGGCGGACGCGCGTTTTGAAAACACATCGATCACAGTCAACAGATACCTCCAACCACGATTGTACCTTTGAAGGTTTTTCATGTCGTTGAGATCCGCCTCCCATAGGTCGTCCATGTTTGTCACGTTGTACCTACTTCTGGGGTAATGGATGAGTTTCGGTCGGTGCACGGTGTACGTATCCTGTTGTTGGAGCCACTCCCGCACCTTCTTCGGTATCCGTCTCCCTGTCGCCTCCCAGAGTTTCTCCGTCGTCGTGAAGGACTCCCCTTCTCGGGAGCGTAGTAGACGTCGTGAAGCGTCTTGTTCACATCCTCAGCGGCTCCCATGCTACGTGTTTCGACCAAGGTCTCTTTGTTCCCACGGGTCGTATTCGTAGTCGAAGTTTGATAGGTGTTCTCTTTTCTTCTTAACTCTCCGTTTCTCCTCCTCTTCTTCTTCCGTCGATTCAAACTCCTCCTCCCCCGCTTTCGGCCACGACCACCGTTCCGTCTGTGCGAATGGAAACTGTCTCGGTGGCGTCTCGATCTTTTTATCTTCTCGTTTCACCTTTGCTGGCGTCGCGGTCTCTCCACCACCATCACCTTCCACCACAACAGGTATGCTCACCGGTACCTCCCCTCCGAATCACGCGCAGATACTTGTCCAAGGTCTGTCGATACAGTGACCACTTTTGGTGATCGTCCATGATTTTAGAGCGAAGGATTTTTTGCATCTCCTGATCGAGATCCGACAGTTGCGCATTCAGGTCGTTGCCTTTTAAGTTGTCGAACTGATCCGGGGTCATCATGATCAGTTATCTGTACTGTGTCCACGACGCCATGTCTCTCTCACCGATTCAGGAGTGTTCCCAGCCGACCGCTAATCACGCTGCCCAACAGCACAGGGAGGAACCCTCGTTTTTGCACAAGAAGACGTTTTCGATGCCGCAGCGGCACCTTCTTGCTGGCGAGTTTCCGCAACACGTTTTTGTACGTTTTTGTACTGTCTCAACTTGCGCTTGACCACCTTCGTAACGGGTACGTTCTTGTTCAACACGTTCAGGCAACACTCGGACAGGGCGTTCACCAGTTTCGGATCCGCCTCCTTGAGGATGGCCTTGCGAATCCGTGGGTTCGACGTTCGGAGAGTATGTAAAAGCGCTTTATTGGAGCGTATATATTTGCTCATCTCGGTCGTACGACAGACATCGATCGGCGTCGGGAACGTGAACCGCACAGTACCTGTATCTCTCTGGAAACAGCTCCGAACGTATACGTAGAGGCTCCGGTGTGTCCTGCGTGAAGTCCAGGAAACAATAACTGTATGGTTGTCAGGTGATATCGTTAAATACCTTTTCGAAGCATCGCCACTTGGAAGGGTATATTTGTCGCCCCAACGTCGACACCTGCAGATGGTCCCTCGGGTTCTTGAAGATCACCATGTAGTTAGCGTTTAGGGCGATATCTCGCGATTGGGAACCTTTAGGAAATAAATTCTGAGTCAAGAGAATGACGCTGATTCGATCGTGATGAGACATTTTGGTGAACAGGTCGGACACCTCGTGCGCGTTGTAGGCGTCGTTCATAAGATCGTCCAGGATCACCAGACATGGAAGGTTTGACCTCAAATCGTCGTAATTCGGCATACCGTTATGTTGTTCCACACCTTCCACTTTGGGTGGTGCGAAGTTTGATCCCGTGCACCACACAATCCTCTTGAATCCTCCTCCATCGATAAGTTCACCTCTATTTCGCAACAGGTTCAACACAAACGTCGACTTGCCGCAACCACTAGGACCAGCCACGATGCATCGGAACGGTTGTTTCCATTGGAGAACCATCGCAATGACTGTGTCTTTCACAGCATTTCCCCCTTTTTTCTATTCCTCCTCATCCTCCTGGACGCTACGGTAGCCGTATGGTAGGGTGTCCAACGTGGAATCTCTTATCCGTCGTTTTGTATTCACCACCTGATATGTTTTTTCCTGAGGTTCTGTCACTAGCACGAAACGTCGTTTTCTCGCAATCCGTCTGGGGTATTGGATGACCATTTTCTTTTTCTCGTTCATGTGCAGCACAAAATCTTTCACCACATCAAAGTTCAATTTCGAACTCGCGACGTGGTCCAACGTGATACCCTTCATTTTTACCACGTGGAACTCCGTTTTCTGCTTCCGACGTGTCGGTCTCCTCTATGATATCCCGGAATTCAGGATGCGGGTTTCTGTTGCTGAACTGCTCTTCCACTTTGCCGATGCTCGACAGAAACAAATATTTTCGTTTAAGATTCTCGTGACTTGAAGGACAGTCGGAATATCGGACCATCTCTTCCAGATCTAATTCAGGACCGCTTATTCCTAGTGTCAGCCACGATACTACATTTTTACTTACCTTAGGGTACTTCACCTTCGATACCTGCTCGGATTTCAGACAGATAGCAACGACTCTGATGATCTTTCGACGGTGATCCAATATCTGCTGCTCCAGGTGAAAGACGACTCTGCTGATTCTACAATGGAGATGGTGATTCTGGTAACAACACAATCCGCTAGCCCATTATATACCTTCCTTCCGATCTACGTTATCAATACATTCCGTGCGCATTCGTTCGCGCAGAGCGTACAACGCCCACGTGCCTCTCTTATCTTTTTTCTTGAATATGAATTTAAAATTTTGGGTGCGTCAGCACTAAGGCTATTTTGCACCCGTCACACTATATGGGGTCCAGCCCCTTATCTTTACACGTAACAACTCTAACGTTGCTTAATTAAAATCATAAAATATTAAAATGTTCTGAAATTTCGTTAAAAGCTGAGGCTGCAAAGAACACTCAGCACAAATAAGGACAAAACACAGGACAACACAAACAAAATTATACTGGTAGCCAAGTGGCATCCTGGGGAACGAAGCAGCAGATTCTGCCGCCAAGTCGGCTGATGCAGATGGCGACGTTATCGTCCACCTTTTGCCAGCTAGCGATATGCAGAATGTGTTCCGTTGTTGCTTTGTTGACACTTGGCAGCCGAGTGGGATGCGGAAACGGGAAACAAGCTTCACTGTGTTAAGCCCACTATAGGTTGAATGTGTCGATCTTGCTTACCTCCGGCAGACTTTTAACCTTTCTGGCTGTTTGTCATCCCTCTTGGGTGATGACAGCAGTATTTTAACAAATGTTTTTGTTTTTTTGCGAGGAGCTGGACTCTTCCACCGTCTGTAAGGAGGTTTTTAGTTTGTTCTGACTTTTTAATGTGTTGTGTTTGTCTCGTGCAGGTCTTTTTACACCCTTGCACTTTTAGTTTTTCCCAAGGGGCTATCTACACCGTTTTTTAAAATTAAGTCAGAATTTTAGATAAGGGGACATTTCCCCGTATGCATAGAAGGGTGCTACAATCAATCAATCATTCGGATATTGTTTAGTAGCCTCTTCAGCCCATTCACGTCTGCAAAGTCCAGTGCCTTTAGAATGGCGTGCAACTCTGCCGTATATATGGAACAGGCAGGATTTAGCGAGTAACTGGAACTTTGAGAGTCTAGGACGAAGGCGTAACAAACAGTTTCCACTGTCTTGAACCCATCCGTGTAAAACACATTAAAATTTGTGTGCTTCGCACGAAGTTCTAAAAACCGTTGCTGGTATACAACCATTGTTGTTTCTGTCTTTGGAAGGGCAGTCAAAGAGAAATCGATTGAAGGTGCAGGAAACTCCCTGGTCGGGAGAGGCGGAATGAGTGGAGTGACGCCAGGAAGATCACTGTCAACACCAAGTGCTGACAGGATCTCGTCTGCACGAGCACCAAATGGTCTAGTGACACTGGGGTGGAGCCGATACCTTGCCAGCCTACTCTCGTCTGAGATGGCGTCAAATGAAGGATGTGAAGGCATCGAGCGAAGACCGAGCTAGACGCATCAGAAAACTGTGTGGCCCAGATATTAGCTATGTCTCTGGAATCTGTGTACAACGTCCCATCGTCCTCCAGAGCGCTCAGAGGAGTAGATGCACCCCCTGGATGCGACGTACTTTGGTCCAAATGGCTTTCGACGAAGCCTGCTTCGTGAGAGAAGACACGTATTGGACCCAGCACGCCCTCGTACTGGCTCGGATGAGCCGACGGGCACGCTTAATGCGGAACTGCTCGAGGTTTGCGGCAGTGTGGTTCCTATTAAATCGATCTAGGGCATGATTGCGGTCCTTGATGGCTGCACTGATCTCCGCAGTCCACCAGGGGACTGGGCGTCGCCTCGCAGGTTCACTGGGATGTGGAATGGAGGTGCATCCAGCATCATGCACTCTTGACACAAAGATATCTAAGGCGTCGATTGGTGGTAAAGTCGACGCAAGATCGACTTCAAGAGCCACTGCACACTCGAAGGCACTCCAGTCGGCCCGACTGAGATGCCAGTGAGGGTGTTGTTCACGTGAGTGCTGAAGATGTTCCAGAGTAACAAAGAGTGGGAAGTGATCACTCCCAGAGATCAGGATGAACGTTCCAAGATGTGGTAGGAGCAAGGCTGGGACTGCAAAAGGACAAGTCCAACACAGAGTATGTGCCTGAGGAAGGACTGAAATATGTGGGAGTCCCATCATTCAGCAACGTTAAACCTGATGCCTCACGGAATTGATCTACAATTTGACCCCGGGGCTCTGTACGGAGCCCCACAAACAATGGTAGGAATTAAAATCGCCGAAAAGAACTACAGGAGACGGAAGTTGTTCGAATATAGAAAGGAGGTCCTCAATAGAGAATCGCTCCTCCCTTGTGATGTAGACACAGCACACAGATATTGGCAGCGGTAGATGGACCCGCATGGCGACAGCTTGGAGGGGGGTGGTGAGAAAGATTGGCGTTGAGTAGATGTTATCTCGAACACCGATTGCAACACCACCGTGTGCACGACGATCCTCAGGAAGCTTGTCGGTGCGGTAAAGCATGTATCCGTTCAGAATCACTGATTCATTTGGACGAAAATGTGTCTGTTGGAGACATATGATGGAGTAGTTAAGGCATAGCGCGATAATCAATCAGTATCGATTACCTTAATCGATAAGTGATCAATACATTTTTTTGGGTGAAAATCGATTTTTTTAATTAGGTGTGGGTGGGGGGTGTTTCCAAATAAGGAGTTCTATGTAAGGGTATGTGGGTGTTGTTAACTTAACATAGTGATTGATTGATTGACAGGTGTCATATTTATTTATATTTTTTCCAAATAAGGAGGAGTTGTGGGTGTTCTAATAATATAGTGTTTTGATGGGGGTGGGGTAAATGATATGTTTGTAGATTGTTGTATTGTTAAACCTTATTATAGTTGTTAATATTATTGATAATAATATAGATTGATTGATCGTTTCTATAGGTGATTGGTGACGTCATCGATTGTACTGGGTGATGTCTCTGGTTGTGATGTCGTTGCTGATCTGTGCTTGGTGTGTGCGTGTTTGCGGTTTATATTGTAGCGGTGTGTTTGTGGGGGGTGAATGCGTGCGCATGCTGTGTGGGGGAGTGCAGGTGGTGTCGGCAGCTGTGTGGATAGAATATTTTTAGGCTCTGCGTGTGAGCGTCGACATGTGTTCGGTTGTGAGTATTGAATTTTTTTCTCTGCGTGATATGTGGACCTGATGAAAGATAATACTCTGTGGGGGTTCGTTGACATCTGGCGGATGCTCGTTTCGAATGCCTCTCTGTGAGGTAGCTTTGGCGGCTTGTGTCCAGTTCAAATATACCTCTCTCTCTCTGTGGCGAGCGTTGGGGAAGTTCTACGAACCCCCACAGAGTATTATCTTTCATCAGGTCCACTTATCACGCAGAGCAAAAAATTCAATACTCACAATCGAACAGATGTCGACGCTCCCACGCAGAGCCTAAAAATATTCTACCCGCTCATCCACACAGCTGCCGACAGCACCTGCACTCCCCTACAGAGCATGCGCACGCATTCACCCCCCACAAACACACCGCTACTATATAAACCGCAAACACGCACACACCAAGCACAGATCGGCAACGACAACACAACCAGAGACATCACCCAGTACAATCGATGACGGCACCAATCACCTATAGAAACAATCGATCAATCAATCTATATTATTATCAATAATATTAACAACTATAATAAGGTTTAACAATACAACAATCTACAAACATATCATTTACCCCCACCCATCAATCACTATATTAGGACACCCACAACTCCTTATTTGGAAACACCTATCAATCACTATATTATTAGAACACCCACAACTCCTCCTTATTTGGAAAAAATATAAATAAATATGACACCTGTCAATCAATCAATCAGTATGTTAGGTTAACAACACCCACATACCCTTACATACAACTCCTTATTTGGAAACAACCCCCACCCACACCTAATTAAAAAAAAATCGATTTTCACCCCAAAAAAATGTATTGACGATTATTGGAAATCGAGTCGTTTTTTCGGAGTTCTCCGCAGGTGGCGAGGGATGCGTTGTATGGAGGTAGGGTGGAGGTGTTTAAAATGCGAGGAGTGGTTGGCGCCGGCGAGGAGGAGGAGAAAATACGCTACTACGACATCACATCGCTGTACCCGACCGTGAATAAGTTCGCCAAGGCACCCGTGGGACACCCAGAGGTTATGTTCAGTACATCAGCACCGACACCAAAGGAGGTATTGGAAATGGACGGCATAGCCAAACTCCGAGTGCTTCCGCCGCGAGACCTATACATTCCAGTGCTGCCTATGAAGACGGGAGGGGAACTGTTGTTTCCGTTGTGTTGGAGTTGCGCAACGGGGCTCCGACAAGAAGGAGTGCGACCACACGGATGCGGAGAGAGCAATCACGGGAACGTGGGTGCTGGATGAAGTTCGCCTCGCCGTCGAGAAGGGCTACAAGATTCAGGATGTGTACGAAGTGTGGAGGTACGAGGTGAGCGTCTACTACCCGACGACAGGTGAGGGGGGTTTGTTCGCTCAGTACGTGAACACGTTTCTGCAAATCAAACAGGAGAGTAGTGGTTGGCCAGTGTGGTGCACGGACGATGAGAAGAAGGAGGAGTATATTGGTACCTACAAAGAGAACGAAGGGATCGAATTACGTAAGGAGCGTATCGACAAGAATCCAGGACTGCGTGCTGTTGCAAAGTTGTGCCTGAACTCGCTTTGGGGTAAATTTGCGCAGAACAGTAACAAACCACAGACGTCGATCATACGAGAACCCAGGGATCTCTTTGAAAAGTTGACGGAACCCGGTGTCAACGTGAAGCAGGTGTTGTTTGTCAACGATGACACGGTGATTGTGAGTTGGGACTACCTGAATGAGTGTGCACCTCAAAACAGCAAAGTAAACGTCGCAATAGGTGTGTACACGACAACCTTCGCCAGGATCCGTCTGTACAAGCTGTTGGACGCTGTGGGGGAAGATATATTGTACTGCGACACGGACAGCGTGATATTTCGCGAGACCAGACGATCACGCGGTAAACTACGGTTGGGCGACCACCTGGGAGATTTGACGGACGAAATGTCGGAATTCGGCGAAGGTGCCTACATTAGGGAGTTTGTGTCCGGCGGTCCGAAGAATTACGCTCTGAAGGTGTGGTCCCCAACAAAGGGAAACGATACAACTTGAAAGGTGAGAAAATAAAAAGAAACTACCTATGGCAGCAGAGGTTTATTTTGGAAATCGAGAATGTACAGCGTATGGTGTGGGGGGGGTTGGCTTTTCCCGGTCCTCTCCTCTAGGTGGAGGTAATGGAGGCGTAAGATGTCCCTCCTCCTCCTCGCGCTGCACTAAATTAATGAGGGGCGGATCTTCCTCTTCCAGAGCAGGAGAAGGAGGACGAACATAGCCCCGGAGGACCGCAGGAGGTAGCAGTAGGAGCAGGTTGTCGGCCCTACGAACATTGCGTCGATCCATTCTGAAAAACAATATATAATAATTAAAAAAATATATTCTGTTCCTTGTAGATATTGGCTATAAAGGAAAAAGTGGTGTGTGACACATATAATCGGAAAAATGGTGAACATGCATGTGAAACCAATTTAACTAACCGGGGCTTATTTGCAGTAAGTTTTACTGAGGCCTAACAGGGCCGCAACAGGGCGTTCTTTGAAACAGGAGTACATTAGGCCTACAGCCTTAAAAGTGGGGTATGTGTAGATTCCGAATATACAATACTCTAGGGATAACAGGACCGTAACTGAGGACCCTTTGAAACACAAGCTCCGGGAAACAGGGTCAGTAACTGAGGACTCCTTGAAACTTGAGGCCTGGCGAAAACAGGGCCGTAACTAAGGACACTTTGAAACGTGAGGTCTGGGACATTGATTTTTGCGAAAATTTCAAATCGATATATCTGTCCCTAATTGAGCTACAAGGATAGTCGATAGGTTGTCGGACCATGTCAAAATATACAATGTTATAAGAAATAAATTAAAATAATTACCTTTGGCGATATTGACGGAAAGTGTCTTCCATTCTTTGCCGATTGAGGTTACGCCGAACCGCGAATATGGCAAACGTCTGTTCGTACTGCCGATCGATTTCTGCCTGCTCCTCCAGACACCTCCTAACACCCCTGGTGAGCTCTGCGAATTCCTCCTCTTCTTCTGCTCCTATCTGATATTCATGAAAAGCATTTCGCAGAGCCTCCCCTTGCTGCATGTTACGTTCCTGAAAATGTGTGAATTAATATATAACAGTGATTACAGTTTGTGTAAAATTATATATATATATATATATATATATATATATATATATATAACTAATATATTTTCTGTCTATTTTCAAATGACTACACTTCCACTAGGCTTCAGTCTACTGTGTGGTGACATAAAAGAGGAGACGGGGACTACAACAGAAGAGAAGAAATTTGTGGAGCAAAGTTCACGCACGACAAGTATAAAAGCATGTAGTGAGATACGTCAATTTCTGCGAAGAAAACTGGTTGGCCGAAGATTTATTACGCCGACTAGAAGAAACGTGTAAAGATTTTGAAGTGAAGGTGGACACATTGGTGAAAATATTCAGCTTCATTATTGAAAAAAAAAAGAAACGCGCCAGTGTTTGGTGATTTTGTAGAAAACATACAGAGTCCAATATGCACCCTCGCATTTATCGTTAAGAATCTGTTTCGAGTTGATGGAACTATTTAAAAGTGTAAGGAATGAAAGAGCAGAAAATAAGAAAACAGGAGGAACAGGGAAAGAGCTAGAGGAACAGATGGTGGAGATGTTAAAAAAGAGAAAACTGAACGAATAAACATTACTAATATTACTAATAACGTAACACGTTTAGTTCAGTTGTGGGACTTTGTTCCCACATCCCCACTCGGAGCGCTAGAAGAGAAGGTACGCATTAAGGTATTTTAAAATAAGGAATGTATAATTTCGAATGGTAGCAATAAAATATGTTCACCGATATGTACACAGTGCTAAGGTCGTCGGCTTGTAATCAAGGCTGCCGGATCGAAACCCTATGGAGGCACATGGCACAGTTGTTCGGATTCCACTTTAAACTGTAGGTCCGGGGTGTAAGGGGTGACCTTCCACGTAGTACACCCAAATGTCAACCTCACTTCCACGTCAGTACACCCTGGACTACAGACTAACGAGGCTCTGACGACTGGCCCCTTGGCCAGTATAATTTTGTTTGTGTTGTCCTGTCCTTTTGTCCTTATGTGTGCTGAGTGCCCCTGTACAGCCTCAGCTTTTAAAGAAAGTCAGAACATTTTAATATTTTATGATTTTAGTTCTGCAACGATAGAGTTGCTATTTGTAACGATAAGGGGCTGGACCCCGTATAATGTGACGGGTCCAAAATAGCCTTAGTGCTGACGCACCCAAAATTTTAAATTCAATCAATCATAAACTGTAGGTCCAGTTACAATTAGTGTTACTGTGCATAAAGTGGACTTCAGTCACAGATTTAAATCAACAATCTATCTGATTTTAAATTTACTTTATGCACAGAACCATAGGTTTCCATCGGGAATCGAATCAGAGATTGTACATATAAGGTCTACATTGAGAGGTATTGCTTTTAATAGGTATAATTAAATATCTATAATAGTTTGTTTTAATAAAAATATATGGTGTATACAGAGCATGTTATTTTTAATATGAATATGAAATGGGTACTTACCAAATTTGTGGGTGTAAGGGGTGCTTCTTCCACGTAGTGCACCCAATAGTCAACCTCATTTCCACCTAGTACACCCTGGAGTGCAGACTAACGACGCTCTGGCGACTGGCCCCCATGGCCAGTATAATTTTGTTTGTGTTGTCCTTGGGGTGTAAGGGGTGTTTTTCCACGTAGTACACCCAACTGTCAACCTCACTTCCACGTTAGTACACCCTGGACTGCGTTTTGCAGACGGACGAGGCTCTGGCGACTGGCACTCTGCCAGTATAATTTTGTGTGGTGTTCTGTTTTTTTGTCCTTTTGTGTGCTGAGTGTCCCTTTACAGCCTCAGATTTTAACGGAAGTCAGAACATTTTAAGCTTTTAAGATTTTACTTATGCAACGTTCGAGTTGTTCTTTGTAAAGATAAGGGGCTGGACCCTGTATAATGTGACGGGTGCAAAATAGCCTAAGTGCTGACGCACCCAAAATTTTAAAATCAAATCAAATCAAATCAAATGTTTTGTCCTCATTTGTGCTGAGTGTTCTTTTACAGCCTCAGTTTTTAACAGAAGTCGGAACATTTTACGATTTTTAATTATGCGACGTTAGAGTTGTTCTTTGTAATGATAAGGGGCTTGCCCCCGTCTAATGTGACTGGAGCAAAATAGTCTAAGTGCTGACGCACTCAAATTTTAATATCAAAATCAAATCAAAATCGTTCCACTACTGCTGCCTTTAGTTCTGAATAAACGCTATAATGAATAATATTGAACTTGTCAAACACTTTTTTCACTTGAGCGTTATAAAACTCTTTTCCTTGATCTGTCTGGCAGTAAACAGGAGGATATTCTAACATGTTTATAATTTTAGTGATCAAATTCAATTTTAAAATCAAATTCAAAAAACTTTGCAAAATTCATCAGCATTGCACGTTCTGCTTGACTAAACACGAAGTAACAGAATGAGTGGAGGAAAATCTGTTTCAGAAGTTCTGCAGACTTCCTTACACGCGTAAGTCATTAGCAAGCTTGTTACACGGAAATCTGTAGAAGAGATTAAAGTTCGGTGACAGGAGTTTTTTCTTACATCATGACAGATTTACGAGGAGGAAATTGCGGGACTGAGGTCTGCAGTTCTGAGATGAGTTTCACAGTAGTTTCTTGTTGCATCCGGTCGACTCTGATAACGTTACGTACATTGTACTTCCTTGTTTCATCCAGACAGATAATAAAGGTATGGAGATATAATTGCAAAACCAACTTCCTTGTTAGGTCCTCACAGAACCTCTGAGAAAGAACATCGTTAAATAGATGATGTTAAAAATGTAGCGTTATTGTAATTGCGTTTGTTTTTATATAAACAGAATCAGGGTTCGACCTACACATATGGCAAATCCGTTTTTACAGAGTTTGAGTGGACTCGTTGAAAATACAGAATTAAATTTACATTTATGTATTTGCATGTTTATAACTTTTATGAACATATAATTATTTATTTTATGAAAAATATGTATATAGAAGGTAATTAGAGGTATTAAACGCTATGCATATGATTTTATATTCATTACTGCAAAGTATGTAATGTATGAAACTATCATAATTAATGTTTATAGTATTGAAAATAAGAGTTTATGGTTTATGAACCGCTATGAAAGGTGGTAATGGGTGTAGGTACAGGTCCAATTGCGATTTGGGACGGTTCCGGTACTCGAACCCGCGATATGCAACGGTAATAAATGGTTAGGCCTATAGTGTATACTACGTATCTAATAATGTATGTTATTATGTTATGGAAGACGATGGTACGACAAGCTAAACAGAATACGGTCTCTGAATCTGAACTCCGCTCTGAGGGTAGACAGAGAGATTGAATTAATATTCCGCACAGGTATCAAGAATGAAGCCTCTGTTAATGTAGGTCAATGCGAAAGAGTTTCTGGCGAGAGGGATTGTTGTGACGGGTGAAATACACGACAAGTCATTTTGGGGAAAATAAATTGGTTAGAGATACGAACCGCTTCGATTTTAGGTAGAAAAGAAAATGTATCACGGGGTGATTGTGTCCCTTGAAAAAAGACAAGAGATCGTAAAATGATAATTTTAAAAGTCTCCCGGTAAGCGGAAAAGGCCGTCTCTGTGTGTGTGTGTGTTTTGTGGGGCGATACGGGCAGTAAAATATTAAGCGCCAAGGCAGGTAGATAATTTGGACGAAAAAAGGATTTTATGTTAAAAGGACATGAGTTGAAGGTGATATAAATCAAGGCGGGTGGATGTAAGAAATTTATCTAATGGAAAGAGAGGCTGTGGGTTTTAAATTTGGACATCTAGAGTTAACGAGTCAGCATGAATTTAAAGGAATTTTAATTTTCCAGTGTGGAAAATAAGTGTGGGTGGAAGAGGCCTTGAACCTTTGGCCCGATTTTTTGGGGTATTTAAACTTGGGAATCCGAATTTTTCCACACATTTTTGTTATTTTGCTGTTTAGTTTGTGCTGTTTTTTCTGTTTCTTCAGGATGCAGATGCATGTTGTAGGTATTGCATTTTTTTATCTAAGTATAAGTGTTATACGAGAATGGAATTTGACTAGTGTTTTATCTGAAATACAAACTAACTAGTCAGGTTCTATCTCGGTTGTGTTTTTTTTGTTTTAGCGGCAAAGTGTTTAGTGTGGCGAGACGGAATAAAAGTGAATTGTAGTATCAGTCGCGATTAATGTATTTGAGATTTGTGCAAGATCCCTAACAAGAATCGAACCTGGGACCGCTTGCACCAACGATATTAGCTTTTTTTACTCTACATATAACCACAAACCTTTTATTTTTTAAAAAGAAATAAAACGCACAAGTCTACTACATACAAGTTTATTGTTCTAAAACTAATCTACTACAAAATAAATACAGAGTCAAAGTAATTTTACAAAAAGGTTATACATAGCGTTAACACAACGCTTTACAGTTTTATAAGTCAGGTTGTACACATGTTGTAATACATAACGTTCACACAACGCTTTTCATTTTCTCAAGCAAGATTGTACATAGATAGTAAACAGCTTTAACACTACGCTGTTATATTTATACATTATAACTACTCAAAGTACAAAGCTTTTAAGTTGTTACTTTGTGGAACAAATAGCTTCCCAGAACTCGTTCTCCAAAGAAAGATCATGTATGTGAATCCGGTGCGAATCCAAGGCACATGTACATTCGGGTATATAGATATATCCCTGCCCACAAAAGTGAAACTTTTTTGTTGGCTTTTCATTATATTTAAACAAACAGTGACGTACGGGATTACCGTACAATTCCCTTCTGCGTAATGTCTGTACTGGCGCCCCAGAAAAGTACACTTTATTATTATTACAGGTGATAAATTCATTTATATACATTACATCTTTTTGTTCTGTTTTTGATTTGTTTGGAGCCCACAAATCATTGCATGTACATGAAATATGATGATTATTGTAGAAAAATTTACTATGCAGGAATTTAGTATACAGTTTCATAACTAGTTCGATATCTACACTGTCCACTTTTGCATTGAACGCCTTTCTGTCACGTATAAATATTCTTTTATGAGCCTGCTGGAAGTAGCAACAGATAACACCCTTGTAAGTTTTGATCAACTGTTCCATTTCCTCTTTTTCTATGCACTCGAGATTTAGACATTTGTGGAGTTGTTCTTTTGGTTCGCCAAGTTCACATTCAGAACATGTAGGGTTGGGATGATTTTCTACTATTGCTTGTGCAATAGTGAAAATAAGACACTGGTCTTCGATGTAGTATTCACTGCAGGCATACTGTAAATTAATTAAAGGCACTTGAGAATTTTGTCCATACAATTCTGTCATTTCTTTTTAAGTCTGTTCCAAACAATGACAGAAAATAGGTTAGGGGTAACTCACGGCACATATAATGTAAAAACAATACAATAAATCCCACACATTGATGAGTTTGGGTTTTGAACCACCGTTTCACTGATGCACCATGAAATACAGTTCTTTTTTTATTAATGTTAGTACATTTGCACTAGGAGGCTGACCAAAACTATCAAAGTACAGGGCCTCCTTATCACTGTTTATAAACAAATTTGTCCAGTGTATCCCTGGTCCAGATTTATTGTCGGTGTTAAAAATCAATGCAGCAGGCAATTGCACACTTTTTGGCAATGTATTATTAGCAAAAACACCTCGAAAAATAAAAGACAGACATTTTTCTGATTGAACAGTTTTTTCAATTTCAATGTTATTCATTGTTCACTATCCGAAAATGCACTATCCTTGGAACAGCAACCTTGCTCGGATAAGTAATACACACTTGAAGCGTCGTAAAACGAAGCTAATGATGAATATCCACTGTCCGATGTTGAGGTGTTCTGTTAAGGTGAAGTCCTTGTGGCTTCTATAATATGCTATTGAAGCATGAAGCTACGGAGATAAGATGCGTATAAATGTGCGTCTCTAAGAGCACATTTGATTGTCCTTAATCTGTGATAATTCCGACAGCAATTTTGTGCAGAAAAGGCTAACAGCGACGCTTTAGGGCATCCTAGGTCCTCGAGGTTAACCACAGTGCGGTGAAGTACTTTAATCAAAAACTTGCATTTGTCAGCTCCAAAAGAATAAATAACTGAGGCGTTTTCGGTGTACTGGGAAAGTACAGAAAACAATTTCGAATAGCAAAGTTCACCGATAGGCCATTCGAGAGAATGCTTGTTTTGTGTTTGCCACATATTTTCGTTTTTTGCTCCAATATCTAAAGTATCCCATTCGTAAGGTGGTAGAAATATCCATGATTGCATACTATCTGAGTCTGCATCGACAATAGCTAGTTCTTTAGGAATAAATTTGCCAGAATTGTCTCGGAATCCTTGAAAATCAACGACAGCCCTCATATTGTGATCCGTACTCCCTCCAGGTTGGTACTCAACTGATTATTATTTTGTATTATCTGGGAAAATACCTCTGTTTATCTATCTGCAGTAAAGAGTCGAATTCTCCATAAATAATGCACGTGACCGCCGTCAGCAACGGAGCAGAGAATGACAGTTTAGCACTTACACTCCCATCGCGTAATATGTCCCAAGTAGAGTCAATTTCCATTGTGGGTGAAAGAATAAAGGGATACAAAGCAAATCCATTATCAAAATCTTCTCGGGAGAGACTATTTCCTGTATCCTGGTAATGTATTCCCGTTCCAGAGAATAAATTGTAATATGCTTGGATAATATTTTTGTCTGTGAAGCTTGGGCATAGCGGTTGGTTTGGAATGGCTCTAGTTCCAACTTGGAGTTGAATTTTATTCAATCCGAAATGATGGAAATTAAAGGGGTTTTTATGTATTTGACCATTGAAAGCTGAATTTTCAACAAAACCTAATATTACACGTTTAGGAACAGTGCCTAAAAATATATTATTTAGATTATAAGAAGTAATATTTTGAGGGATAGTTATTGATTTTACTTCCACGCGTGTAATTGGGTATTTAGCTGTAGTAGTTTCAAGAGCCTTTGCATGAGCAAGACCTATATCTGGAGATACAGTAACTCTTTTTACATAAAGAGAAAAATGTCCTGTATTTCTACACGATACGAAGTATTCTCGGCGGCCATCAATGAAAATGCCTCGTTTGATCTATGTAATTGAATTCTCATAAACACATTGTTCAAGAGAAGACGAGGTTGGCTCATAAAATCAGAATACAGTCGACCATACATGTCGAATGACATTCGTTTTTCAATTCCTTTATTTTCAATTAGATTTTCTAATTTTCTAGGCGTATCGCGATACCAGAGAGCAGCAGTGAAATGAGATTTTTTAGCCTCATTAGAATAGTTGAGTAATGTTTCAATGTATGCCCTGTAAGCGTAACACCCTGCAGAGGACGAAATCAATTTGTCATTTAACGAAACGTCGACCTGACTGAATGCTGTATGTAGAAAATTGTTTCCGGGGGCAACCAGGTTATCGGCAGCCAAGGCCGTACCATCTGGTTTAGTTATTTTACATTTTAGGTACAGATAAATGTGTGCTGGATCAATGTATTCCCCACTGTCTCCAGTAATGGCAAACTCGACTGGACTGTTACTAGTTAAAGATGAAATGGGACGATACTCCACCAAACAAGAATTTTCAATGCTAGTTTGAGTTAATGGCAGAAAAAACAAATCCAATTCTGTATTTTTGCATTCCGATGAGTTACAGTTTACTAACGACATGGTAGTTAATTAGCGAATATATCTCTGTGTACCCTTCGCCTCTTTTGCGTGACTGGCAGGTAATAAATGCTGGTTCGAATTTTATAGTTTTAGCCTTTCGTTTTTGTCTCCCCTTTCCTGAAAGAATCTGAGAAATTTTTCTCTCACCTTTTTCACGAAGAGCTTGTCCCGCCTGATTTACACGATCTCTGAATGATTGTTTGAGAGGCCTATTTTGTAGAACATCCCCAACAAACTCCATTCCCAAATGTAAAGCTTGCTGGCCAATTGCTCTAGCTCCCTGTTTTAATAAAGGGGCCGCAAAAGGAAACAAGCTTTTAAATATTGAACTGTGGGCTCCGTGGCCTTTTTGATACGGAGGACCGGAAAATAAGGTAAACCTGTTCCCGCCTGGTTGAGATAATAATCTCGATACAACTGACGTCTATCTTATCTCATTGTCGCTTGAAATGTAGTTTAACACTCAGATCTCCGAAGGCAAATGAGAGTTTACGACCTGTGTTGTCTCTTAAAACTATTTCTATCGTATCAAATAAATATTTCGATACAGGCATATAATGAACGGGGTTAAATATTATAGATTGTGACCGGCCATAAGGGACCGAAGAAAACGTAAACATTCTTAAAAGAGGTGCCTTTGTATCTCCTACAAACTGCTAACTGAGTACATTAGTGTATTCCAAAACCTGCTGGGAATAACCGATATTTAGGTTGGTTTGTTTCGAACTATGCTGTTGTTTAACAAGATTTCTATTTGGTTCGAATCCTAACTGCAGAGCCAAAATATCAGAGAAGTTCAGTGTAGATAACTGTGCATTGTATTTTCCCTCAACAATATTGCTGGACGGGTTATAACCGAATCGAAAAAGTCCTTCTCCAATATGATCTTGATTTAAAACTTGTAAAACAGAGTCCACACTTGAATGATATCCAGGGGGAACAATTGTTTTACCGCTCTGTTTACTTGACTGATCCGACTCTTGGTTATAAAAAGTCCACATAATTTCATTTTGTCCTTTTTGAATATTAAACAGACTGTTTGTGAAATGAATTTCAGACAGACCCACTAACCAGCCTCCAGACTCAAGCTTAACAGCATTAGAAAATTTAGTTAAAAAATGAGAAGGTGTGTTAGTCGGAAAAATATTTTTGGATACATTTGAAACCAAAGTTACATAGTAATCATTATCACTGCCTTCAGAAATCATTATTCCACTTTTTTAAAATTTAATGTAACGCTTGACGCTCCAAACTCAAATGGAAGCAAAGTTCCATGCTCTGTTTTTAATATAATTTCAATTGTTTCAGAGGGGTGTAAGGGGTGACCTTCCACGTAGTACACCCAAATGTCAAACTCTCTTCCACGTTAGTGCACCCTGGACCGAAGACTAACGAGGCTCTGGCGACTGGTCCCATGGCCAGTATAATTTTGTTTGTATTGTCCTGTTATTTTGTCCTTATGTGTGCTGAGTGCCCCTTTACAGCCTCAGCTTTTAACAGAAGTCAGAACATTTTAAGATTTTTAATTATGCAACGTTAGAGTTGTTCTTTGTAATGATAAGGGTCTGGCCCCCGTATAATGTGACGGGAGCAAAATAGCCTAAGTGCTGACGCTCCCACAATTTTAAAATCAAATTCAAATTCAATTGTTTCAGAGTAACGCTTCTCGACTTTTAGATACTGCCTGGGCTCAAATATATAACTTTTTATTGCTCCATATTCATAATCAGCCACACTAACAGTTCGTATTACGGGACCTATATTTGCTTGATATTTGACAATATCTGTGCATATGTTAATTTCACGGGGAATATGATAATCTAAATTACAAGGATAAATAGAACTTGATCTTGCCGTACCAGGACCAATAACCGAATGTATAGATATTTCTGACTTAGGAGTATCCAACGAAAAACCAAACACTGGAGCTAATTGTGGAGATATATACACTTTCATAATTTCATCTTCCTCTAGTGTTGTTTGTGTATACATACTATGCGTGGACAAAGTATAGCCAAATAGGACATGTTGAGCAAGCAGTTTTCTTTTTGAAGGGGGAATATTGTTTAATAATAATGGAATATTGGAATAGTAACCTTTAGGAACTATACTTTCACTATAAAAAAATCTGGTCCTTCTTTTTCGGTTTAAATTCATATGAAATGCTATTTGTATCGGAAACAATATTATAAAAACTCCAAGTTAAATGAAGCTCTGTGGCCGCCACCACCCATTGTTCATTTAATTCTATTGGTTCGCTTAGCTTAGTACGGTAATGTGCTATTTTATTATCAGGAAACAAATTCAAGTTTACATTGGAAGGTAATGTAACATAGAATTCGTCCAGCGTCATAATTACAACTAACGTAAACACGCGTAATATCGGATTTATGTACATAACTTGCACATGCGAGGGGGTAGTTTTCCATTTTACTAGAACAAAGGCTCACTTTCGTTTTAGAATTTTCTCGATAGTAAATGGCTTGTCTGGATCAAGTGTAATTTTTTGTAATTCTGGTTCATAGAAAATGCCCTTGACAGGATCCTTACTCCAGTCTTTTATACGATATGTAGGGGGATCAGTAACCATACGATCGCTAACTATGAAAATTTTCTCTGTCCAACTAGGTAGATATCCTTTCTCGAATTTCATTTTGGCTTTACTTATCCTTACGTAATTACCAATATTAAATTTAAATTTGATATTATTGGTTTTTGACTTGTATCCTTTCTAGACTGAGACCAGACCTGCAGCGCATTATTTTCGCTCACCTCAACAGGAGCCATTTTTATAGAACGGTGATACGAGTGATTATATGATTTTACTACAAGGGGGAGAATATCTACATAACGATACGTATTATTGGCTGAGAAGTTTTTATACAATTTTAATTTTAAAGTACGAATAAATCGTTCCATTAGGGTTGTAAGGGGTGAACTTCCACGTAGTACACCCAAATGTCAACCTCACTTACACGTTAGTACACCCTGGACTAAAGACTAACGAGGCTCTGGCGACTGGCCCCATGGCCAGTATAATTTTTTATTTGTTCTCCTGTGTTTTGTCCTTGTTTGTGCGGAGTGTTCTTTGCAGCCTCAGCTTTTAACGAAAGTCAGAACATTTTAATATTTTATGATTTTTATTAAGCAACGTTAGAGTTATGTGTCATGATAAGGGGCTGGACCCCGTATGGTGTGACGGGTGCAAAGTGGCCTTAGTGTTGACGCACTCAAACTTTTAATATCAAAATCACATTGTCCTAGTACACGAACTAGTCCTGGTGTTGCTCGTTACAAAAGGCGTTTCCGTTGAATAGGTTTTAATTTACACAATAATTTAAGTGCTTGAGCATGTTCTTTTAGTTGTGACGTCATACTGACGTTCGCACAAGAAATTTTTTGTTTACATGCTTTCCAGTGGCATAAATAGTCAGTTGTTCATCGGGGAAAATATGCGCCCTCATACGTAAAATTTCAGGTGTATTTTGTGTTAAATCGAACATTAAATAACTGTGTGGTGTTTCAGTTGCATCTTGAAAAGCTTCCAAAACACTTTTACTATTGTCAGGTTTGAATTGTCGTGCTAAATGGTATATTTGGTGTTTGTCACGTGAATTTTTGAATATCACAAGATGGTGTGAGTTGAGGTTTATGTCTCTCATTTTAGCATCTTTGTGAAATAAGTTTTGTACTATAAAAATAACACTTATATTTTTGTGATGAGAATATTTTGTAAATATATCTGCAACAGTGGAATCTGCTGCTTTCATTCATTAGATCATCAATGACAATTAATCCAGGAGTTTCAATATCCATATTTGCTACATCAGGGATTCCTTCAATAAACTGAATATTTGTATTTTGGCTTAATTTTAATCTGGGAGAAACCGCACCATAAGCCCATATTACTGTCTTTGGAACTTGTGTAAACATTTTATGTTTATAAAATAGAAGCTTATCCACAAAAGTGGTTTTTCCACTTTGTGACGGCCTACATACCATCATTGCAAAATGGTGTGTAAAACGCAGTTCCATGTTGAACAACACACGTTCTCTGCTTGAAGCGCAGACACACAATGACACATTTACATATTATCATAAGTTTTAAACCTAACTATAAACCACAAATTAATTTTATCTTTTCTTTTCAGGATGAAATCAAACAAGAATGTTCTGTATGCTGGGAGGTGGAGTTCAGGGCGAAGAAGGGGTGTAAGGGGTGACCTTCCACGTAGTACACCCAAATGTCAACCTCACTTCCACGTTAGTACACCCTGGACTGCAGACTAACGAGGCTCTGGCGACTGGCCCCATGGCCAGTATAATTTTGTCTGTATTGTCCTGTTCTTTTGTCCTTATGTGTGCTGAGTGTTCTTTGCAGCCTCGGCTTTTATCGAAAGTCAGAACATTTTAATATTTTACGATTTTAATTAAGCAACGTTAGAGTTGTTATGTGAAACGGTAAGGGGCTGGACCCCGTATAGTGTGACGGGTGCAAAATAGCCTTAGTGCTGACGCACCCAAAATTTTAAAATCAAAAAAAAAAAAAAATCAAATCTTCAGGGCGAAGAAGGCCCTTATTTATCAAATGAGGGCCGCTCACCGCCTTCTGCCGGTGCCCCCTCCCCCTTCGCGCCGGAGGCGAAGAGAGGGAAGATGTAGTTTCTGTGCCAGGCGGCGGATCGACGGGGAGTGCCCGTGGATAGCGATGCAAATACAACTTCTACAGAAGGCACTAGGTCTTTAAAAGACAATAAAAAATAAAACAAAACACTCCTTTTTTATTTAGATACCATATGGAACCGTCTCAAAATTTTCAATTTTTCTACGTTTTGTGTGGACTGCTTGGTGTGTTTTCTGCTCAGATTCAGAAACAATTTCAAAATTGGCTTTTCGTTTAATTTTACGGGGGTTCTCAACAACTCGCTTTTCAATTTCCCCTTTGACCAGTTGCTTAAAATAATCAAAATTAATCTGGAGTCGAGTTCTGTAATTCATGGTAATGCCCCTTATTTTAATAACATGTTTCTCATCCTGAGGATCATGTTTGTTCACCATCTTATATGCATAGTTTTTGGGACCACCACCCAAAAAGCATGTAATTTGATGGGGCTCTTTAAGCTCATCCGTCATTTCACCAAGAATAGAGCCTGTAGGAATAAGTTTTTCATGTTCATTTTCTACATTGAACACAAGAGTCCGTATCCACGTAGTGAATACTTTCCTTGACTTTGTCCATAAAAGAATATAAGTGCATTCTTCCATAAGCAGTAATAAACGCAGAGACAAGTACATTTGAGAGCACAAACGGTTCATTTTTGGTTTCCAGATCAATATAATTCACTAATAAACAAGATTCGGAAATAGGGACAACATTACTGATTTCATACTGTGGATTAAACACTATATCATGGAATTTCTGTTCTGTATTTACAAAAATAGACTTAGTTTTTAAAGTATTTTTTGCGAATTTTCCGTAAATTGAATTCAGCAGAATTTTGGAAATAAAACGAAGTCCAGGGTTAGGTGCAATTTCATCTTTTACAAGTTGGATTCCCTCATGATCGAAATAATCTTGAATATACTTGTCTTTGTCATGTTCTGAACTGCAGCCGGAAGGATATCCTGAAGACTGTTGTTTCAGTCTAAGAAATGTGTCTACGTAGTCTATAAACACTTTATCATTCTGGTCAGCCGAAGGAAAATCCCAAATTTCATATATTTTGAGTATTTTGTACCCTTTTTTTACAGCTAGTTTCAGTTCTTCCGATGCCCAGGTGCCATGTAAGTATCTTTCTTTATCTGCGTGTGAACATTGTTCTTGATTCTCGCTTTGTGCACAAGTTCTGCATAAAGCAAACATTAATTTGTTATTGCATGACATGCCCAGTACTGGTAAATATAAATCTTTAGGGGGGAGAATATCACAAAAAATTTACCACCCCAAACACATTATCCAAGGTAGGAAACTCTGACGTGTAAATCACTGGTTTCCCTGTAGGCATTTTTCTTTGCTTCATTATTGCAGGGTAAAGGGAAACCACATCTAGCAGTTTCATGCTCGTATCTTCATTTTCTTGTTGTTCATAAACTACCCTGAAAAGTTCTGTGCGTCCCCCATTAAAAGCTTGTTTTGGGATAAGTGGGTTATTCAGGAAATAACAATTCTCAGCAATAAATTTGTGTAATTCTGGATCTTTTTTTAATTTCCTCATTGAATTCACATTCCCATTTTTCTACAACCTTGTACCCCATTTGCTCTAATATTTCTTTACGGGTAACAGTACGTTCGTACCTTTGATCTCGTTAAGAGGTTTATCTCTGTTTTCAGTAAGACAAATCCGGCGAGCATGGTAATAACATCCTTGGAAACTATAAACAGTTTTACTTTATTCATGGAGCCCATACAACTTATAACGTCCTATTTTAGCCTCCCCAGATTACCTGCGTGTCTTAGAGTGATCTTTTCAGTATTTTCCATCCACTTTAACCACTTTAAGGCAATTAGAGACTGTTGGTCTTGTTCACGAAATCCAAATGGCGGAACTTTAATAAGTGTGTTTTCTTTCAGATATTTACTTCTAAATATCAAAGAAGCTAACGACGCGAGAGTCGCGCAGCGAACAAAGCACTGTATTCCAGTCAGATCTTTGATCAGATTAGAGAATTTAATACATGCAGCAGCAAGAATTTCAACATCTTTAGTACAGTATTCGCGCAACTCTTTTTGAAAATCAAAAATTGTCCCTGCTTGCACCGTTTCCTCATGCAATTTTAGCATCTCTTCTCTTTCTTTGGGGGACTTGGAATCTATATCATAATATTGAATATCAGGGAATGGACCTACATAATTCTGATTTGCAGGGGTGGAAAACAGGTAATATGGAAAATCGCTATTCTGCAAATCTTCCGCTAGTCCCAGACTTGCTGGCAAGTCCTTCAATTTCATGAGCATGAAATTCATCGAGTCCCTGAACACTATTTTCTTGGTAATTGACATCTCTATTATTTTTCTGCCCTGCATAATTACGGAGGGGGTAATATTCTCTTTAGTAATCAGGATATTTAAAACAAAATGAGAATCGTATCGTCCTGCATTATGTGCAATACACACAATTTTATCAAACCCTTCACTCGGAGTTTGAATATATTGCATAAATTCATGAATATTGGGGAAATATGGACACGTGGACCGCACGTCTCGCAGAAATCTGCATCCGTGTCTTTACAGACATGACAGGCTTGCTTAGCAACAGCCAGATTAACTTCGTGTTTCTGGTCATTTTCTCTTTCTACCAGCATACACTCGAAATCATAGAAAATATGGGGTGTAAGGGGTACCTTCCACGTAGGCGCCCAAAAGTCAACCTCACTTCCACGTAGTACACCCTGGACTAAAGACTAACGAGGCTCTGGCGACTGGCACTATGGCCAGTATAATTTAGTGTGTTGTCTTGTTTTTGTCCTTGTGTGTGCTGAGTGCCCATTTACAGCCTCAGCTTTTAACATAAGTCAGAACATTTTAAGATTTTTACTTATTCAACGTTAGAGTTGTTATTTGTAATGATAAGGGGCTGGCCCCCGTATAATGTGACGGGAGCAAAATAGCCTAAGTGCTGACGCTCCCAAAATTTTAAATTCAAAATTCAAAATTCAAAACTAACGAGGCTCTGGCGACTGGCACTATGGCCAGTATAATTTTGTGTGTGTTGTCCTGTTTATTGTCCTTGTGTGTGCTGAGTGCCCGTTTACGGCCTCAGCTTTTAACAGAAGTCAGAACATTTTAACATTTTTAGTTATGCAACGTTAGAGTTGTTATTTGTAATGATAAGGGGCTGGCCCCCGTATAATGTGACGGGAGCAAAATAGCCTAAGTGCTGACGCTCCCAAAATTTTAAATTCAAAATCAAAAAATCAATCATAGAAAATATAAAGAAACTTTGCACTTGGTTCGGGCTTAATAGGCTGAATTAAACATTTGTGTCCTGGTTCAACAAAAGCATAACAGCTTTTACAAAAGAATTCATCGCATTTGTGTGGTGTTTTGCGCATTCTCTTGTTCACTACTTTATAACATATATTACATTGGTGAATGGTTTGGCAAACACTTGATTTCCGCCCTTCGGTGCACAAATGATTTTCATAACATTTCGGGGACAGAAACTTCCTATTACATGCAGTGCATTTTCTGGGAATAGTGTTAGTGGCTTCATTGCCATCATGACTATTCACACAACGAACAATATCCAGTGCATTCAGTGTGTTGAGGTTTTTTAGAAAATCCTACTTGGCATTTGGGGCAGTAATAATTTTTCACAAGAAGTTTGGGGCAGAATTGATTATATCAAAATGTTGATCTTGATAGAGTAAATTAATCTGTTTAGGGGCGAACGGTGTTGACCTAATAACTTCATACTCCCTTTCTCCCTCTTTCATTGAAAACACTACAATTTGGTACTCTGGACCCAAATGATTCTGAAATTTAACAATGTCCTCTACAGTGCATCCATTGGTTGGATCAACGCGTGCTTATTGGCATAGCCGCTTCTTTCAGCTTATTGTCATACTTTCGGAACGAGTCGACTTTCTTAGTATTCTTGTCGACTTTGACTTGGGCAAATGCAATAGCGCGTGGCAAGCATAAATTGTCATCGTTAGTCATAATAGTAAAAGCAGTCTCTTGTTAGGATTCTTTATTGATAGCAAAGGAGCATACTTTCTATAAAGGGGGTACTTTTTCTTCCCTCTACCGCGCTTGGGTTCGACAATATGCGCCATGCATTTCAAAGAGTTATCTACAAAAAAGGATTCATTGCTGTTCAGCACTTTGGTTACATAGTGTTGAATAATCTTGGGATTTAATGCCGAAAGGCGGCATTTTTCTTTCTTCTGGCGACATTTGACCTTGACCGCAACTTCCCCAGACATCCTTTCTCGTCTACCCTCAGAGCGGAGTTCAGATTCAGAGACCGTATTCTGTCCAGCGTGTCGTACCATCGTCTTTCATAACATAATAACATACATTATTACATACGTAGTATACACTATTGGCCTAACCATTTATTACCGTTGCATATCGCGGGTTCGAGTACCGGAACCGTCCCAAATCGCAATTGGACCTGTACCTACACCCATTACCACCTTTCATAGCGGTTCATAAACCATAAACTCTTATTTTCAATACTATAAACATTAATTATGATTGTTTCATACATTACATACTTTGCAGTAATGAATATAGAATCATATGCATAGTGTTTAATACCTCTAATTACCTTCTATATACATATTTTTCATAAAATAATTATATATTCATAAAAGTTATAAACATGCAAATACATAAATGTAAAGTATTCTAAGTACATGCAAATTAGTTCTAAGTACGTGCAAATTAATTAACACCCGTGCAAATTAATTGCGAATATTAAATAGCAACATCCACTGGCGTATTCCTCTACTACTGTATTCATCTGAGGTTCTGATGCTGGTGTGACAATGGGGGTCGCAACCTTTGCTTGGAGGATGATTGATTATGTGTTGGACTCGGAATAAAGTAGAACAGTTACGGATGGTTCGGGGATTTATTGGAAAAGAGTGTTAAGTAGTTCCGAGAATTTTAGATGGTTTCATAGCAGTCAGGAAAACATCTGGTAAGGACAGTTAGCTATTTTCGAGAATTTTACATGGGTTTGATATCAGCCAGGAAAACATCTGGTGAAGACAGTTAGCTTTTTCCGAGAATTTTACATGAGTATTAATATCAGCCAGAATAAGCGAAGACGGTTAGCAGAGGACTGTTACAGATTTCCGGAGAGTTTACAGATCAGACAACAGAACCGTTAGGAACGGAAATAACTGCTTTGGTATGCTTGCGTATATAAAGTACGGTGTTCTCTCCACATGACAGTCTTCGTGACACAGATATCGTACGATCATGGACGTACAGTTATCCGCTGACGATCTGTTACTGCTATATCGTGATGGATATTACACAACACCTAGACAGTTACGGGAAGTGTTGGTGCAAATTGCGCAAAAAATCATCGCAGGAGAAAGAATCCCCTTGCTCGGCTCGAGGAGTATGATCGCTTACTACGGACAGTGATAACATCCGTACCCGATCTTTATGGAGAAGGATGGACAGGTGTTTCCGAAGAATCACCCTTCATCAACACCCCTATAAGGAAATACCCATTAACGACTACAAGTTTATTTACAAATCCAAACATAGTTAAGTTAAAAGAAAAATATACAAACTTCTGATCAAAAGAAAACTACAATGCCAAAATAAAATTTAGATCAATAACGACTCCGTAACATAGACTGAAACTTGCTTTAGAGTAAACATAAAACCCAGAGAGCTCTCTCTTATATTACAAGTCCATATCCCATCATAGAACTAACACAGCTTTAACTTGGTTTCAATAAACAGGTGACAAATTATTAACTAAAGGTCGACATACTATTAACAAAAATCAAAGAAAAAATTGCATAACATCTTTCCGTAAATTTCTATTCGTGCTTCTGTCATATTTTCACATCTGCATTATGTTCTCTAGAAGTCGTGAGGTAAACTACCATCTTCAGGGTCAACCTCCAAACACATTCATAACAAAATATAAGGGGAAACTTTCTCTAACCAATATCAATGCCATATCTCGGCCACAAATTACAAATGTCCACGTGGAATTCCTTAACATAATAGGGGACTCTATGTCTACCCTTTTTGGCTACTCACATTGCAAAAGCAAAACAATAAGACTTTTACATTAAATGAATTTCTAGAAAAACATATACTCGACCGGTCACCTATTATAGCTGTTTCAAAAATACATGTGATATAAACCTAAATAAGAGAAACCAGTAAACTTTCCTTAACGTTCCGGATACTCAGACTTTAAAACGGACATGAAAACTATATAAGCTACGAGATTTAAAAGGCACCCTCTGACCAGGGGGTTCAATCGTTACAATATGCCCCTTTCTTTTTTTTTTGGAGAATTTTTATCAGAAAATTTTAAATTAAATTTTTGAGAAAAATTTTCAAACAAGAATCAAATAATTAATTAACACATATGCTTATTACTTTACCCAACACGAACAGTACGAATATATATATATACACGTGTAAATACACTGAAACTACTATTTAAGCTTTAGGGAAAGCCATACCCCTTTTTACCACAATTGCCTTTCTTTTCCACTTAAAAAAGTTCGCACAAGTGGCTTTAGTAATGCCTCGGCACTCAAGTTCTTTCATCAAAGTCTCGATAGGCATAGCACCATCTTCAAGCAATTCGCGATAAGTTCCGATTACTTCTTCTTCCTCCCTTTCACGAGCAGCAAACTTCCAACCCTCCAAATTTTCTTCTGCTTCTTCATTGATATTGCTCACGCATGTGGTTGGGTGGATTGGCGATCCATTTTCAATGTCTTCTCGTTCACTAAAGGTCTCTCCGGGACTCACCACACTAAATTGAGGTACTAATTCTTCTGGCTGGAAGTGGCTCGTTGGTTCGGTTTGAATGGCGACCGACACTACTTCCCTCCTTTGCTCGTCTTCAGCTTGATTTATTTTTAATAGTTTAGCCGTGACGCTCTGTAAAATTCGGAACTGGCTCTTTTGCGCCCTTTCTGCTCCCATAGCACCATCTCCGCTTGCCTCACTTTCTCTTCTCCTTGGAATACCTTTCCTAAGTTCTTGCTCTGCCTTTCCACCTCTGTCTTCTGCCAGTCCTGGACCACCGACTTCAATTGGTCAAACCCGTCCATCATCGCCTTCTTAATCTGCTCCATTCCCGTGTCTTCTTGGGTGAACACGGTCAACTTTTCTACTAAAGTTCCAACGTCTCTTTGTACTTTCTTAATTTTTGTAGTATCTCTGTTCCATCTTCGTCCCAAAACTTTCCGTCCGAAAACACTCCTCTCCTAGTTTGGTAAGTCTTCTCCAGGTCATTTTCTGTCCATTTTTTATCCTTCCATGGTTAACTTCTTTCTTTCCCTTCTTTTAATCTTAAAAGAAAATTTATTTATATATATATATATATATATATATATATATATATATATATACATACATTTATATCTATCATCATATTTATTTACATAATACAGGTTCCCTTTTTGTATCGAGCCCTCACGTTATGGCGCCACTTGCAACAATATAGGCCGTCAGCCCGTTGCCAAGGCACACGACACACCGACTCGGTCCCCTCGAAAGACCAAGACCGGGCGTCGCTGCCTATCAATTATCTTTCTGTTATAATATATGCCACGACTAATTCTCAGTTTCTGCGGGTCATGAGAGTCCGCATCTCAAGGTTCGGGTAAGGGTCTGCTTTTTTGAATACTGATAATAAAAATAATAATTTATGCTTACTTATCTAAGAACTCCAAAATAAGGTAACCATTCTCATGCTTAAACTTCCATCGTGATCGCACCCGCATCCCACTGACCAGTGAGGATACGCATGCGAGTCGCGAGCGAAATCAGCATAATCTAAACTGACGTCTAATGGAATGATAAAGCCTCCGCCTCACTGACCAGTGACGGCGGGACACCTCACCAAACCAAAAGGATGCCAGTTAATTTGTACTTATGGGGGTGTAAGGGGTGAACTTCCACGTAGTACACCCAAGTGTCAACCTCACTTCCACGTTAGTGCACCCTGGACTGAGGACTAACGAGGCTCTGGCGACTGGCCCCATGGCCAGTATAATTTTGTTTGTGATGTACTTTGTTTTGTCCTTATTTGTGCTGAGTGCCCGTTTACAGCCTCAGCTTTTAACAGAAGTCAGAACATTTTAAGATTTTTAATTATGCAACGTTAGAGTTGTTTTTTGTAATGATAAGGGGCTGGTCCCCGTATTATGGTGACGGGAGCAAAATAGCCTAAGTGCTGACGCTCCCACAATTTTAAAATCAAATTCAAATTCAATTTGTACTTATGAACTAAATTTACTATAAGGAAATACCCATTAACGACTACAAGTTTATTTACAAATCCAAACATAGTTAAGTTAAAAGAAAAATATACAAACTTCTGATCAAAAGAAAACTACAATGCCAAAATAAAATTTAGATCAATAACGACTCCGTAACATAGACTGAAACTTGCTTTAGAGTAAACATAAAACCCAGAGAGCTCTCTCTTATATTACAAGTCCATATCCCATCATAGAACTAACACAGCTTTAACTTGGTTTCAATAAACAGGTGACAAATTATTAACTAAAGGTCGACATACTATTAACAAAAATCAAAGAAAAAATTGCATAACATCTTTCCGTAAATTTCTATTCGTGCTTCTGTCATATTTTCACATCTGCATTATGTTCTCTAGAAGTCGTGAGGTAAACTACCATCTTCAGGGTCAACCTCCAAACACATTCATAACAAAATATAAGGGGAGCCTTTCTCTACCCAATATCAATGCCATATCTCGGCCACAAATTACAAATGTCCACGTGGAATTCCTTAACATAATAGGGGACTCTATGTCTACCCTTTCTGGCTACTCACATTGCAAAAGCAAAACAATAAGACTTTTACATTAAATGAATTTCTAGAAAAACATATACTCGACCTGTCACCTATTATAGCTGTTTCAAAAATACATGTGATATGAACCTAAATAAGAGAAACCAGTAAACTTTCCTTAACGTTCCGGATACTCAGACTTTAAAACGGACATGAAAACTATATAAGCTACAAGATTTAAAAGGCACCCTCTGACCGGAGGTATGCTCTCGGATTAAAGTAAATAAAGAAATAAACTTTTAATTACATGAACCTCCTGACCAGGAGAATTTAGAATGATTTAGAATAAAGATTAACTTGACGAGGAGGATGTATATCTTTGGTGAGCCTAATTTATTTAATTTGAATTTACATCGGAGCCACACTGACCAGTGACAACTCCGACAGAATTTAAAATGTATGAATAATTTCAAAGTTTAAATTATTAAGATTAAATATTTATATATGAATTAATTATTTATAAGACTGCCAAAATCGCCTTTAAGGATCATGCTGACCAGCCCAAATCCTGAAAGGTGGCTTACGGAAAACCTCGGACATTGTGGAAGGGAGAGCTGACCAGCCACTCCCCCCCCCCCCACACAACGCCCGTATTCTCCCAGCCCTGGACCTCGACAAGCGATTTAATCACCTAAAGATATACTGATGAACTGATTATTTTGCCAGCGAAACGGCTTGTATTTATACTAGCGGGATTACGCAATCCTATTCCCTGAACAAAAGATTTAGACCTATGTAAAGTTATTTTTAGCTTTCAACAATTACCCCGTTGAAAAAGCATATCGGGAAACACAATGCAGCAAAACTTACGAAACAGCGCAGCGCCGAACGAAAAAGAAACCATTGTTGCTAATAAAGAAAAGAATGCAAGCTTCAACTTGCTTTGTGTTCTTTTCCGCTTGGCAGAAACTGCGTTACAAATTTTAACAAGGATAAAATATCCATTCAGAAAGATTAGACAAAAAATAATTTATACGAGGGCTATCGAGAAGTAAATTGAATAATAAAGAAATTTACCATAATTTATCAATCGTTACGGGGTATAAGGGGTGACCTTCCACGTGGTACACCCAAATGTCAACCTCACTTCCACGTTAGTGCACCCTGGACCGAAGACTAATGAGGCTCTGGCGACTGGCCCCATGGCCAGTATAATTTTGTTTGTATTGTCCTGTTCTTTTGTCCTTATGTGTGCTGAGTGCCCCTTTACAGCCTCAGCTTTTAACAGAAGTCAGAACGTTTTATTTTTTAGTTATGCAACGTTACAGTTGTTATTTGTAATGGTAAGGGGCTGGCCCCCGTATAATGTGACGGGAGCAAAATAGCCTAAGTGCTGACGCTCCCAAAATTTTAAATTCAATCAATTATCAATCGTTACAACAGGTGACGCACTAGGAGAACTCGCCGATGAATTGACAGATTTCGGACCCGATACAGTTTGTGAACAGTTTGTTTCAACGGGACCGATAAGTTACAGCATGAAAATAAGAAAACCGTTCTCCGAATCGCAGTATACGAAGCGCATCCAGAAAGTAAGTTTCCCTATTCTTTTCCCGTGAAAGTAAATATAAAGAGCCGTGTAAATTGCGCATGCGCAGCACAGCTATGACGTATCAATCATATGCCAGGCGGACAGGTCCTGCCCGGCGCCAGTAGCGAGGCAGCAGTGGTCCGACATGGAAGCTCGTATTCCTTCTCCCGCCGCATGCGAGGTTCGGTCGGTGATAAATTTCCTGAATGCACAAAGCATTGCGCCAATTGACATTCATCGTCAGCTCTGTGAGGTCTATGGGCCGAACATTATGAGTAAGCAGATGGTGCGTCGCTGGTGTCGGCAGTTTTCGGAAGGTCGTCAAAGTGTCGACTTCAAGGTCCACCAGCGACCTGCGGAATGTTTTCCGTTGTTGCCTTCTTGAGACTTGGCAAGCCGAGTGGGATGCGGAAACGGGGAACAAGCTTCACGCTGTTAAGCCCACCATAGGTGCTTGGCGTTCCTCGTCCCGTCCCTCTCGGCGAGAAGAAGTTATTCTTACCCGCATGCGTCTAGGACACAGCCGTCTAACGCATAGTCACCTGCTCCAAGGGCTGAACCCTCCGTTGTGTCATGTTTGTAATGTTTTATTAAGCATTCTACATTTTAATCTTTTATGATTTTAATTAAGCAACGTTAGAGTTGTTACGTGTAACGGTAAGGGGCTGGACCCCGTATATTGTAACGGGTGCAAAATAGCCTTAGTGCTGACGCACCCAAAAATTTTTAAAATCAAATCAAATCAATTTATTAAGCATTCTACACATTCTCGTTGAATGTGTCTATCTTGCTTACCTCCGGCAGACTTTTAACTTTCTGTCTGTTTGTCATCCCTCTTGGGTGATGACAGTAGTATTTTAACAAATGTTTTTAGTTTTTTGCGAAGAGCTGGACTCTTCCGTCTGTAAGGAGGTTTTTAGTTTGTTCTGACTTTTTAATGTGTCGTGTTTGTCTCGTGCAGGTCTTTTTACAACCTTGCACTTTTAGTTTTTCCTAAGGGGCTATCTACACCCCTTTTTTAAAATTAAGTCAGAATTTTAGATAAGGGGACATTTCCCCGTATACATAGAAGGGTGCGAAATGGCCTTCAGTGCCGACGCACCCAGAAATTTTAATTCGATCAATCAATCAATTCAAGGTCCACCACGTAGGCCAACCGCTGCTCTCCTGTTTGATCTGAATGAATGTGCCCACGTATTGAGCGAACAAACAGACAGTCTGGATTCGAGGATCGTAAACACTCACTTCGTACTTCCACACCTCGTACACGTTCAGAATCTTGTACCCTTTTTCCACAGCAACACGAACTTCATAGAACACCCACGTTCCCACAATAGCTCGTTCCTCATCCGTATGCCGACACCAATCTCCTTTTTCTTCTAACTGATCGCACAATAGTGCACATGTACGACACAAAGGAAACAACAGTTTTCCACCGGTCTTCAACGGTAACACAGGAATGTACAATCGTTTTGGTGGTAGTACCCGTACTTTTACAATCCCATCCATCTCCAACATATCCTTCGTGGTGGGTACGTTCTCACCGAATAACACTTCCGGATGACCTACCGGGGCCTTGGCGAATTTATTTACCGTAGGGTACAAGGATGTAATGTCGAAGTATTTTATCTTCTCCTCGGAACCTGACATCGATGAGTACATTTTGAACACTTCCACCCATATAGAGCATCCCGCACTTTCAACGGTAGACATTGGAACGTGGGGTGTTCTTCCAATTCGTTACTCAGTTCAAGACGATCTTTTAACATCTGGAGAAACTCACACTGCCACATTTCGACTTTTGTATAACCCAACTTACGAAATAGTTCCGATATTCTCTGGGTTCGTTCATATCGGGCTCCCATCGTGTCCGCTGGATCGCACTGTATCTTCTTTGATACCGGACTGTTTGTTTCCTTGAAGCAATTAGGACATGCGTGAAAGTAACACCCATGATACTAATAGATGGTCTTGGAGTCTGCATCGTATCCATCCACAGGAATACCATTCACAAACTTGTGCTCCCTTTCTTTCGCTGCATACTGCAATTCCACGTCTTCTGTTTTCTCCACAAACATAAGCCATTTGATAGCATTTTTCGATTGGTTACCGAGCTGTCTAACCATCGTTGGGAATTATTCCCACCGTACTCGGAGGAAGAAAATAAAGTCTGTACGTCAAGGAACAGGCAGATTCAATTGTCAAACCTTCTACCAGAATATCTACTCCAGCTATGTCCAGAAAATGTATGAATTTCAACACACCAAGACGTAACACGGTCACATCCTGAATAGAATATCTTCGGATCTCGTATACGTTGTCGTACAGTACACACCTATCGGCTTCTTGCTCATACCACTGGTAAAATTTATCCCGTTGTGTGGAGGACATATGGTCTGGATCAAAATAACGATGGTGTTGAAATGGACCTCTGTAATTACAATTTGCTTTTGTTAAAAAAAAGTGTAGGTAGAATCCTTTTGTCTCTTGTAGTCGAAAGGTTTTCGAAAAATTTGACAACGGCATTTGCAAATAGTTTATCGAATCCAGAAAACACACCTTTGTACCTATACTCATGTACATTGTCTTTGTCCAATCCATTATAACCTCCGGTGGTTCCACGTCGCGTTTCAAGAACTCACCCAACAAAACATCCCACCATATGCTTTAAAACTGTGGGCGACTAAATAATCTTCTTGAAATATGGCCGGTCGATACATACGTAATCCATAAACTCCTTTTACTGGATCCTTTTCAAAACAATACTGTCTTATTCCACACACGTTACAATTCTTTTTTATGTAACCGTCGTCCATACAATACCTACACACCTGCTGGACCACACACAAACACGGTTGTTGCATATACGTTGATGGACGACCAACAAACGACGCACATTGGGTAGCTTCGAAATCGTAAAATACAAACGGGTACCATTTCAACTCGTTTCCTTCTCCCAGTCCTTGATGTTTTTCCATGTAATGCAGGTGGTTGTATTCTTTTTTTCCTTACACGTTTTACAATATCTGTACCCACATCTGTTTTTCCCGTGTACGGGTGCGTTTCGTCTAATAGTTCAAAACAACCAACACAACTTCTGATCCGACTGCTTACCGTTCCCTTACCGTAACGTGTCGTCAAATGTTTTACTCACGGAATGTCGCGTCAGTTTCTCGTTAACTCCAACTGACGATAAACCGTTTGGTTGAGTGGTCCTCCCAAACAGGTGTCACCTTCTCATCCGATAAATCCGTGTGTGTCCACGTTTGTCGTCAGCGCACATGTCATTTACATCCTGACCTGTACATGGGGAAATCTCCCCTGCACTTCGTGAATTAGGTCCGCTTCCTGGGCCTCATTTTCGATAAGAAATTAACATGGCTACCTCACCTTCACCAGTTAAAGTTCTCTTGTCTACGAGTTCTTAACCTTCTACGCGTTTTATCTCATACTTCTTGGGGTGCTGATAGGACGGTACTGCTCCGCCTGTACCGCTCACTCATCAGGTCAAAGCTTAACAACGAATGTGTTGCGTACTCGTCTGCCCGCCCATCTAGGCTTCGCACCCTAGACACCGTTCACCATGCGGGTATTCGTGTTTGCTCCGGTGCTTTCCGCACCAGTACTATCGCTAGTTTGTATGTCGTTGCATCTGAGCCGTCGCTGTCTCTGCGCAGACAGCGGCTGGTAGTGAACTACTTCCTCCATCTTCGCTCGATGCCCTCACATTAATGTTATCATACAGTCTCAGATGAGAGTAGGCTGGCAAGGTATCGGCTCCACCCTAGAGCAACTAGACCATTTGGTGTTCGTGCAGACGAGATCCTGTCAGCACTTGGTGTTGACAGTGATCTTCCTGGCGTCTCTCCGCTCATTCCGCCTCTTCCTACATGGGAGTTTCCTCCACCTTCTATCGATTTTTCTCTGACTGCCCTTCCAAAGTCAGAAACACCAATGGTTGTATACCAGCAACGGTTTTTAGAACTTCGTGCGAAGCACGCCAATTTTAATGTGTTTTACACCGATGGGTCCAAGACAGTGGAATCAGTTGGATGCGCCTTCGTCCTAAACTCGTCAAGTTCCAGTTACTCGCTACATTCTGCTTGTTCCATCTATACGCAGAGTTGTACGCCATTCTAAAGGCCCTGGACTTTGCAGACGTGAATGGTCTGAAGAAAGTCCTTGTGTGCAGTGTTTCGACCATCGTGTTCTAGACTGGATTCGCCGGTTGCGCAACGCATATTCAGACGGCTTGTATCCTTATCTGCCAGCACGGATGTACACTTCTGTTGGGTCCCTAGCCACGAGGGCATCCAGGGGAACGAAGCAGCTGATGCTGCCGCCAAGTCTGCTGATGCAGATGGCGACTTTCTCGTCCACCTTTTGCCAGCTAGCGACCTGCAGAATGTGTTCCGTTGTTGCCTTCTTGACACTTGGCAGGCCGGGTGGGATACGGAAAGGGGGAATAAGTTTCACGCTGTTAAGCCTACCATAGGGGTGTAAGGGGTGATCTTCCACGTAGTACACCCAAATGTCAACCTCACTTCCACCTTAGTGCACCCTGGACTGAAGACTAACGAGGCTCTGGTGACTGGCCCCATAGTCAGTATAATTTTGTTTGTATTGTCCTGTTCTTTTGTCCTTATGTGTGCTGAGTGCCCCTTTACAGCCTCAGCTTTTAATGAAAGTCAGAACATTTTAATATTTTATGATTTTAGTTCTGCAACAATGGAGTTTGCTATTTGTAACGATAAGGGGCAGGCCCCCGTATAATGTGACGGGTGCAAAAAATAGCATTAGTGCTGACGCACCCACAATTTTAAATTAAAAATTAAGTCCACCATAGGTGCTTGGCGTTACTCATCCCGCCCCTCTCGGCGAGAAGAATTTATTCTTACCCGCATCCGTCTAACGCAGAGTCACTTGCTACAAGGGCTGGACCCTCCGTTGTGTCGTGCTTGTAATGCTGTTCTAAGCATTCGACACATTCTCGTTGAATGTGTTGATGTTGCTTACCTCCGGCAGACTTTTAACCTTTCCGGCTATTTATCATCCCTTTTGGGTGATAACATCAGTATTTTATCAAATGTTTTTGCGAAGAGCTGGACTCTTCCACCGTCTGTAAGGAGGTTTTTAGTTTGTTTCTTTTGTCTTTTTAATGTGTTGTGTTTGTCTCGTGCAGGTCTTTTTACAACTTTGCACTTTTAGTTTTTTCCCCAAGGGGCTATTTACACCCCCTTTTTTAGGTTTCAGTCAGAATTTTAGATAAGGGGATGTTTTCCCGTATACATAGAAGGGTGCGAAATGGCCTGAAGTGCCGACGCACCCAGTACAAAGAAAAGTTTTGCCTAGCACAACTCACGGTACTTTCCTTTTCGCACACAGGTTCTGCCCGACACTGAGGACACATACTCTTACAAACATGCCTTTCGTTTCGTGCGAATAGATAGCATTTCTCGCAAAAATACGGAATCGTAAATGCACCCACAGGATTTACAATCACATCGTAATGGTTTTTGTCCTGATTCAAAAAAAGGTAAATTGACTTTTTGGCATCGGGAACATTTTGTGCAAACACAACTTCTGGCTGTTCCAAACTGTTAAACACAAATATATTGTATTCCTTACGAGAATAGCGTTGGAACGCAGCCAACTGAATAATACCCCCTCCTGTCTCCTCCAGATCCACGTCTGCTTGTCGACATAAATCCAGTGCACATTTCGCCAATCGACCATCGCCATTGATGAACATCTGCTTATGTTGACGAAAATATTAAGGATCGCTTTCTTTATTTGCATACATTATGCCGATCACCAACGCTTTTGCAAGACATATCTTCGCATCCTTGGAACCACTTGCCTTTGTACTCTTCACCGTCACCACACTCTTCTTCAATTGTACATAACGTTCCTTCGATAACACACCCTTACTTGTATATTTTCTTCCATATCCTACGGGTGGGGTGTAAGGGGTGATTTTCCACGTAGTACACCCAACTGTCAACCTCACTTCCACGTTAGTACACCCTGGACTGCGTTTTGCAGATAAACGAGGCTCTGGCGACTAGCACTCTGGACAGTATAATTTTGTGTGTGTTGTCCTGTTTTTTGTCATTATGTGTGCTAAGTGCTTCTTTACAGCCTCCGCTTTTAACGGAAGTCAGAACATTTTAAGATTTTACTTATGCAACGTTCGAGTTGTTCTTTGTAAAGATAAGGGGCTGGACCCCTTATAATATGACGGGTGCAAAATAGCCTAAGTGCTGACGCACCCAAAATTTTAAAATCAAATCAATATCCTACGGGCATATCGATTACCGACTCCTTCGTCTCCATCAGATCCGTAGATAAGAACGTAGTATTTGATTGGAGAACTTGAGCAAACACATCCCATAAAATATCAGGATGCATTTGACTCGTTCGACGTAACAGTAGTAACGCACCAGCGTTGACGAAGTTTTAATTACCGGAAGTAGATAAGATAAGAGAGATAAGAAAGTAGATAAGAGATAAGGGGTGGGCGTTTTGAGTGTTAATTGGGGGGAGGGGTAAATATGTGTTATAAGAGCGGATGTGTCTAATTGGTTTAGGGGCGTTCGTTATCATGTTAGTTCAGATAGATGGTGTTTGTGTAGGAATAAGGAGATAGATAAGAGAGGACAGGCTTGAACATGTTTTGGTGGGCGTTGTGTTTGATATAGTGGGTTTGAGTGTTAATTGGGGGGAGGGGTGGAATATGTGTTATAAGAGCGGATGTGTCTAATTGGTTTTTAGGGGCGTTGGTTATCAGTTTAGTTGAGATAAATGCTATTTGTGTAGGAACATGTGCTGATTGCGGTTGGGACTGTAAATGCAAAGATAGAGAAAATGTGATACTGTTTTTGCTGGATGGAGAACGGAAGGAAAGAAAAGAGAAAAGTACGTTTCTCCGAAGAGGTGGATGTGTATGCGATACCGGGGGAGGAGGATCGACGAGGTACGTGGGCACTCGACGCTCTGCGCGAGAGGATGCGCAAGGAACTTCAGGGAGAAGTTATCAGCGAGGAAGAGGAGGGGTAGGTAGGTATATAAAGAGTTCCGTTGTGTTTGAATTTCACTATTCACCATACATCTTCAGCTGTGTACATCATTGGAGATAGTTGTTACCGGAGGAAGCGACAGAACCGCTATTCAAAGGTAAGTATGATGGGTTTGGTGTCCTGGGTGTTGACGTTTTTCGGTGGGGTGATTGGAAAATTATCCCCAGCTGAACCAGTTTCGGATTGTAGTAGTGACGTACCTGCTCCTGAAAGTTTACCGGAATCATCGATACGTCCAGGTGGGAGTACGGAAGAGAAATGGTATGAGGGTAGTTGTATTAGCGAAGCAGAATTTCGACGTAGTTGGGAGGAAAAAATGCCGCCCATCATGTATACGAGAAACTAAAACGCTGTAGAGGAAAACGTATCGATGATGACGGTAAACGTTCAAGGAGGAGGAAACAGAATATTCTGAAGAATGTTGTGTCTAACCCCTTACATGGCTATACGGAGTATTCTCCATGTAAAACAACGTGTCTGGCATACCCTGCTACGATTTCTGGTCTAGGGAAAGTGAAGTCGTCGGTCAAACCAAAATTGTCTGGTGGGAAGAATTGTGAGTTGCTGATTATAGATGCACCTGTAAGATTCCGAGAATCTCTTCTGGTCACATATTACAGCAGGAATGTATCGCGTGAAAGTTCTTTGGAATTGGACAATGATGGATTTGCGATCAGTATGTTCTATTCCCGACATCGTACGCACGGATCTTACAGAAAGAGCTCCCGTGTACAGCCACTTACCGTACTGTGTGTGGTCGGAGAAGGTAGCAGATGATATAGCTACACACGGGTACCAGGCAGGGCCGTTCATCGTAGTTACGGGGGTTACCTCAACTAACTGTATATGCCAGGAAACAGAGACGGAGTTAAATTCCGAGCATATAAATGTAGATTATCTGCATGTTCCTCCTCAATGTGTTGCCACAAAATATCTGATGCGAGCCGGCGAGAACTTGAGACATTCTGTTTCAGGCATCGAGATGGTTCGCTATGAGCATTTGGAGGAGTTAGTGAGAAAATCCCACGTGTCTACCGAGTAGGGTGCCACAAGTCCTACATGATAGTTGATTACTGTGACGTTTCAACGTTAATGCAGATGTTTCGAAAAAGTTACCGAGACTCTGTATTAACGTTGAACGAGATTTTCAAATGGTTCCACACCGGTATAATGTTAAACGACTCGATAGGCACGGTAATGGGTGTGAACGGCCATGTTTTGGATCCTGCGGAATTACTGGAGTACGGTAACGATCCGACAATAAGTGGACTAAAAAGAATATTCATTTTCCTTTCCAGCATATACAAAGTGGAGGAACAGTGTTCCGGAAGTAGAACCCCACCGACACGGTGGTACCCGGATATCATAGAAGAGACGGACACCTCAGAAATTGACGAAGAGAGAAAGGTGAGAAAGCATATTGGTTTTTCTGTATTCCGGAGTAGGGTATAATTTCCGAAACTGAGGGTAAAATGAAAAGATCGATATTTAAAAATAGTAATAAACGTGTACATATATATTTAAACTGAGCTATAAATACAAAGTTAGAAGCGATAGAATATAAAAAACAGAAAACTCACCGGAGATTCGGTACTTATACCTGTTGAGCTTCTTGTTCTTCTTCTCCGGAAAGTATCTCCACTATCTCCGGTTGGGGGTTATTTCCACCCGAAGATAGTGAAGTAGTAGACTTACCAGCATTCGGTATCAGGAGGGAGGACAGGCGTGCGAAAAGTAGAGCAGAACTCGGAGGGGGAATTTGTGGAAGAGATGCAGGTTCGAGAGGCACGGGTTCTGTAGCAAGAGTGTGAGTAGTAGAGGTAGAAGGTTTGGAACGGTCGAAAGGTGACGGAGACGTAGGTATTCGGAACAGAGGGGGTGGGGCGTTTACTGTTGTGGAAGATGAAGAAGTTTGTTTTCATCTTAAACTCTTACCTGATACTAGATGCTGGTAACGTCTTACATGTCTTTTTCGGAGAGTATCGAACCTGTAATTAGATAGAAATATTTTGTGAGAAAATGCATATACATATAGAACGAATTAGTAATGATTAAAATGTTTAAATTTAGAAGAACGTTTGTAAGTATAGGAAAGTATGTTTCTATGTGTGAATCTGGAATTATCAGATACTTTAATCGAAAAATTGTAAATATGCGTGTATAAGAAATTATAATTTGAGAATTCCAGAAAAAATGTATTCCAATATAATAGACGTGTCAAAATATTGTATTATAAAATATGGTATTTACCCTGTTTGGTGGGTACGGCACTCGTCCAGAATCTCGTTCTGCATATCATGAGTACCGAATCTCCGGTCCAGCTCCTCTTCCATCTGGTCCAACTGTCCCCTCATGGCGTCTATTTTTTGCTTGAAGAAATTTCTGTTTTGCTGATTTATCCTGTCATATTTCGCCGATATATTCCTTATCTTTCTGAGAAACGTCTCTTCCGTACCCGTCATCACACCGAATATCTGCATTAATATGAACTGTGTGGTACGTCTCTTCCTCGTTTTCTTCATCTCGATGTTTCAAGCATTCCTGAGGAAGATATGCTGTCGAGTAATTCTCGTTAAAAATATCTGTCTGATAACGTAGAGGACCCGGTGTTGACTGGGAGACATCAATATACAAATAACTGAAAGGTTCTTTTGTTGCATCTATACATACTTTTTCGAGTTCCTTCATACGATGTGGGTGGAGTTGCCGTGCAAGAACAGTTAATTGGTTCATATCACGTGGATTTTTAAATATAACAAAATGTTTCACGTTCAGAGAAATATCCCTGCAATTTTTACCCTGATGAAAAAGATTTTGCGTTATGAAGACCACCGAGATATTTTTGTGGTGACTACCCTGTGTGAAAAGATCAGCAACTTTTTCTCCTTGAGCAACCATCATAAGATCATCCAGAATTTTAAGAGTCGGAGTTTTACCATTCCACGATTCCCAGTTAACAATACCCTTATGAAAATCTACGTCATACATTTTTTTCGGAATACTATTTTCCTGATCGTAACACCATACTATTTTTTTAATAGGCCCTTCAACAAGATGAACAATAGAAACGACAAGGTTTGTTACGAAGGTGGTTTTACCACTTCCTGATGCTCCACAGACCATCATTGTAAAAGGATGAACGAGTTTCGGAAACATTGTTAGACAAATTACTTTACGGGTTTTGTGCTCTGAGAGTTCTGTGGGAAAATGATAGGTATTCATTCTGTTAACATAATATATATTTTATTCAGAATCAAATAAGCACATTTATAATATATGTTCAAGACTTTACTTTATACACAATGAACACAGGTATTTTATACAGAATCAGATTTACAATAATTGTATGTACAAGAAATATATTTACTTCATACAGAATCCAAAAGGATACGAGAGGTATTTATCATCAAAACATCGTTTCACCAAGACAGGTTGATACAGACATGTTTCCAATGAACTGATGACCTGGATTTCGTTTGTTCGTCTAATTCGGAAAATATTCTCCACAACAACTTCATCTTTTCCATCTTTAACCATATCACACATTGTTTGAAAATTCACCAATGTCAAACTTGACACGTTCACCGTGATACCTTTTACTTTGCAAATATATTCAGGTTCAGAAAAAGGTTTACATATTTTCAAACTAACATTTTGGTCCTGTTGAGACAAATTTTTCACACACCGCACCCGAACCAAACTCCGTTAGTTCATCAGTCAGTTCACCAAGCGCATCACCTAATTGTGGGTGGTATTCCATCGAAGGGTTATCAATGTAGATTACAGAATCTGTGTCACAGTAGCACACTCTATCGCCTAACTTTTCCAGAAGTTCGTATAATTTAAGACGTGCATGGCAGGTTGTGAATGCACCGATGGGAACACTCACCTTGTCATTTTGTGGAGCAGCCTCGGTGACATGTTTCCAGTTTACCACTACCGTGTCCTGGTTGATAAATATAACTCCACCAATAATAATGTTCGGATCGGTTATCTTATCAAGGAAATCCTTAGATTCAGTGATGATTGTAGTTTGTGAGAGGTTTTCCCGTTGGCTGAACTTTCCCCACAAAGAATTCAGGCACAGTTTTGCGAGAGTGCGTTTACCGGGGTTCACCTCAATGTTATTTTCATCCAGCAAAATCCCCTCCCTCTCAAAATATTGCTGAATATAGGTTTCTTTATTCTTTTGCGTCTTACACCACATCGGCCATCCACTTGCTTCCTGTTTTATTTTCAGGAAGGTGTTCACATATCCCGTAAACAGCCCCCTCGTTTTTGTGGCAGGGTCATACACAGCTGTTTCATATTTCCATACTTCAGATACCGATAGTATGGTATAACCAAGAGAACATGCTTTACGCATTTCCGCTATCACCCACGTTCCTGAAAGTGCACGTTGTTCTACAGAATGTTGACAGGTACCTTCACATTTTAATTGTAATCCACATTCCTTGCACAAAACAAACATGAGTTTCTTGTTCATTTTTGTGGGTAATACAGGGTGAAGAAGTGTTTGAGGTGGGAGGACTTTACATTTTATAAAACCTTCCATGGCTAATATCTCCGGTACAGAAGGCATGGAATCTTCAAGGAATATGGTAAGGTGTCCTATTGGGTATACACGGTATTTGTTAACATAGGGGTAGAGACTGGTGAAATCATAGTATTTCAACTGTTCACCCTCCTTGATTTTATAATAAGTTCTCACAGTCTCCACTCTACCACCATATAATGCATCACCAGGGTTTAGAGGTGTACACTGCACAACTGGATGTGATGACAAGTATTTATCAAGTTGTGGGTCAGCGTCCAATATTTTCTTAGTCACACTCCCACATAGTTACCACATTATATCCTTCAAACTGAAGAGCGCTGATTTTACGACATGTTGTTTCATATCGAAATGCTGCCGTGTTCACACGGTCGACATAATTGTTGTTTTGGGTTTTCTCCTGCTGGTTGCTACCATCCTCTTCTCCCGCTTCTCTGTCAAACTCCGGATATACACACCGGTTTGTGGATATACATCGTGGACAGCCATGAAACCAGCACCCGAAAAACTCGTAACAGGTTTGTGTCTCTTCACGGAAACCGTCTACTTTGAAGCGTGCACCCAACACATATTTCTCACGGGTTCTCCCACCGTGGATGATTGCGAAATTGTTTTGCTCCTCGACATATGTTAACCATTTCAATGCAGCCTTCGACATTATGTCGGCATGGTGGTAACCTCCTTGGGGGATTATACCAATGCTCTCACTAGGCATAAACTGCTATCTGTAGATTAATGAACATACGGATGCTATTGTAATACACTTTTGGAAGATGTCTATTTTGCTAATATCCATAAAATTCTGTCTTAATTTTAAACAACCCTGCCTCAATAGTGTCACGTCCTTAATGCAATATTCCAACAGCTGTTCTTTGTTGTTGAAAGGAACATTGTTCTTGCGTTCGTTTTCGTACCATAGCATAAATTTAGTTTGATCTTCCACAGATTTCATGTGATCATATCCGTATGCCCCCCTCCATGTAGGACTGCCTTGACGGGGCGAGGGGGCTTAGTAGGGAGGCCAATTTCATCCCATCATTTCACCCATTCTTCACATCCATATCTCACGTTTTCACCATTCCATCACGTCATTCATCTCCATACCTTTGACCTCCCTATAACTAAGGGTCCTGCTAGTGGAGACAACCTCGATAAAAAAACCCTATCCCAAGGTGTGAGTTGCACGTGCCGATGGGACAGTGTTGGCTGCAGGGGTAGGTGCAGTCGCGAACGTGGCCTCGGGGATTTCTGTTTGGTCCTCGAGTAGCCTCCGTTTTTGGGGGTAGGCCTTCCTCGGCATAGAGGGCATGTCGAGGCGACAATTTATGGACCCTCCACAATAAACACATTTTGTATATGGGTACAAAAAACAACTCAAACGGGGGGAAACCCCCAAAACGAGCGCTGGAAAAGAAAAGTAACGTGCCACGTTACCTTGTTATCAGTATTGTTGAGAAGACCGATAGTAACGATGTTTCTGCAGCAACAAAGAAACACGGAGCTGCTACTTTGAAGAACTTGTCACCATTCCTTATCAAGAAACAGCTAGACTACGCTGCTGGTTCCGATGTTCCAGAAATAAAGAAGCTGAGAAACTAGAATTTACTTATCCAGACCAGCACAGATCGCCAGACAAACAACCTTTTAAAGCTAAGAACTTTGGGCGACTTCCCTGTTAATGTTGAACCTCACCGTCAACTTAACAGTAGTAGAGGTCCGTCCGTACATACCTAACCCGATGCGGTGTTTCAAATGCCAGCACTTTGGATACACTCAGCCTTCCTGCAAGGCCACTACCGCCCTTTGTGGTAAGTGTAGTAAGCCTGATCATGGGACCGAACCTTGTTCTTCAGGTCCTAAATGCATTAACTGACAAGGCGAGCACCCAGTCTGGCATCGTGACTGCTCTCTTTCCAACAAGAGAAGAAAATCAGAGAGTTGGTCGTCACAGAGAAAATCTCTGCTGGTGAAGCAAAAGAACGTCTCCGTGAAAGTATACGCACCACTTTACCTGTGCCATTCGCTACAGTTGCTGCAGCTGCTCTGACCCGTCGCTGTGTGGGTGTACAAACCAGCGACGTTGCAACTCAAACAACAACGCTTCCCGTAGTAGCTCGTCCTGCTTCGAGGAAACCAGCAACCACTCCTCGCTCCACAGAGAAGAAGTTCAGGCAGGTGCATACTAAAGAATATTTTCTAAAGCCCAGTAGCTCTCCACTCAGGGCGGCATCGACCACCATGAAACTTAAAGCGCAGCTGAAAGCTGCCCGGCGTGCGCTGAAAGCACCCGCCCCCACTCCCCCTTCATCCCCTTCGCCCTCTGTGTCCTTACCCGAGGACATGATACAGGACGAAGCCGCGGATGAAGAATTTATCAAGGTGACAGGGCCTAGAAACAGAGTACGTCTTAAAAGGTAACTACAATACCTCCAGCTATGGCTTATTGTCTCCAATGGAACCTTAACGGTTTCCGTACACATCTCGAGGAACTTCAAATCTTATTATTTTAATTTTGCCCTGCCATCATATGACTCCAAGAGACACATTTTCGTCCAAATGAATCAGTGATTCTAAACGGATACACGCTTTACCGCACCGACAAGCTTCCTGAGGGTCGTCGTGCACACGGTGGTGTTGCAATCGGTGTTCGAGATACCATCCACTCTACACCAATCTTTCTCACCACCCCCCTCCAAGCTGTCGCCGTCCGGGTCCATCTACCACAGCCAATATCTGTGTGCTGTGTCTACATCACAAGGGAGGAGCGATTCTCTCTTGAGGACCTCCTTTGTATATTCGAACAACTTCCGTCTCCTGTAGTTCTTTTGGGCGATTTTAATTCCTACCATTGTTTGTGGGGCTCCGTTCGTACAGAGCCCCGGGGTCAAATTGTAGATCAATTCCGTGAGCATCAGGTTTAACGTTGCTGAATGATGGAACTCCTACATATTTCAGTCCTTCCTCTGGCACATATTCTGCGTTGGACTTGTCCTTCAGCAGTCCCAGCCTTGCTCCTACCACATCTTGGAGCGTTCATCCTGATCTCTGTGGGAGTGATCACCACTTCCCTCTCATTCTTACCTTCGAACATCTTCAGCAATCACGTGAACACCACCCTCACTGGAATCTCAGTCGGGCCGACTGGGAAGACTTCGAGCGTGCAGTGGACCTTGAAATCGATCTTGCGTGGACTTTACCACCAATCGACGCCTTAGATGTCTTTGTGTCAGGAGTGCATGCTGCTGCACGCACCTCCATTCCACATCCCAGTGGACCTGCGAGGCGACGCCCAGTCCCCTGGTGGACTGCGGAGATCTGTGCAGCCATCAAGGACCGCAATCATGCTCTAGATCGATTTAATAGGAACCACACTGCCGCAAACCTCGAGCAGTTCCGCATTAAACGTGCCCGTGCCCGTCAGCTCATTCGAGCCAGTAAGAAGGCGTGCTGGGTCCAATACGTGTCTTCTCTGACGAAGCAGGCTTCGTCGAAAGCCGTTTGGACCAAAGTACGTCGCATCCAGGGGGTGCATCTACTCCTCTGAGCGCTCTGGAGCTCGATGGGACGTTGTACACAGATTCCGGAGACATAGCTAATATCTTGGCCACGCAGTTTTCTGGTGCGTCTAGCTCTGTAAATTATGAACCACGTTTCCGCCGTGAGAAGGACCGTCAGGAACAACGCCCTCTCGTTTTTCGAAGTCATAACACCGACCAATACAACTCTCCATTCACTGAACGGGAGTTCGATCAGGCACTTCGAGATTCTAAGAACACAGCTCCTGGAGTGGACAAGATCCACTATGAGATGCTTCGTCATCTGCCCATTGGAGCAAGAAATTTCCTTTTGGCGGTATTCAACAGGCTTTGGTTGGAGGACTCTTTCCCCACTTCCTGGAAAGAAGCTATTATTGTTCCCATCCTGAAACCAGGTAAACAACGCACCGCAGCCTTGAGTTACAGGCCTATTGCCTTAACTAGCTGTGTGTGCAAGTTGATGGAACGCATGATCAACAAGCGTCTCACCTGGTTTTTGGAAGAAAACTGCTTGATTAGTAATTTTCAATGTGGTTTTCGCTCCAGCCGGCTTCCACACTGGACCATCTGGTTCAGCTGGAAACACACATTCAGGATGCATTCCTCAACAAGGAACATTTAGTTGCAGTTTTCTTTGACCTCCAAAAAGCATATGACACAACGTGGCGTTTTGGCATCCTAAAGCAGCTCCATTCTTGGGGCGTGCGTGGCCATATGGCGTACTTTATTAAAAACTTTTTATGTGATCGTTTTTTCTGCGTACGTGTTGGGAACTCCTTTTCGGATCTTCACGAACAAGAGAACGGTGTCCCGCAGGGCAGCGTATTAAGTGTGACTCTGTTTGCCATAGCAGTGAACAGTGTTATGGCAAGCATTGTTGCCCCTGTACATGGTCTTCTGTATGTAGACGACCTCACGATGTTTTGTCGCTCACGGAATCTCGCGTCAGCTTCTCGTCAACTCCAACTGACGATAAACCGTTTGGTTGAGTGGTCCTCCCAAACAGGTTTCACCTTCTCATCCGAGAAATCCGTGTGTGTTCACTTTTGTCGCCAACGTACATGTCATTTCGATCCTGACCTGTACATGGGGAAATCTCCCCTGTGCTTCGTGAATGAGGTCCGCTTCCTGGGCCTCATTTTCGATAAGAAATTAACATGGCTACCTCACCTTCGCCAGTTAAAGTTCTCTTGTCTTCGAGTTCTCAACCTTCTACGTGTTTTATCGCATACTTCTTGGGGTGCTGACAGGACGGTACTGCTTCGCCTGTACCGTGCACTCATCAGGTCGAAGCTTGATTATGGATGTGTTGTGTATTCTTCTGCCCGCCCATCTAGACTTCGCATCCTAGACACCGTCCACCATGCTGGTATACGTTTGTGCTCTGGTGCGTTTCGTACGAGTCCAGTCGCTAGTTTGTACGTAGAGGCATCTGAGCCGTCGCTGTCTGCGAAGACAGCGTCTGGTAGTGAACTACTTCCTTCATCTTCGCTCGATGCCTTCACATCCTTCATTTGACACCATCTCCGACGAGAGTAGGCTGGCAAGGTATCGGCTCCACCCTAGTGCCACTAGACCATTTGGTGTTCGTGCAGACGAGATCCTGTCAGCACTTGGTGTTGACAGTGATCTTCCTGGCGTCTCTCCACTCATTCCGCCTCCCTACCTGGGAGTTTCCTGCACCTTCTATCGATTTTTCCCTGACTGTCCTTCCAAAGGCAGAAACACCAATGGTTGTATACCAGTAGGTCACAAATGTATCTTTGACAACAACCCTGATTTTTCGACCTCTAAGAAAATCGCACCAAAACCTCAAATACTCACTTTCTCTCCACGTTCCGAGCCTCATTTTTTGCGCTGACGATGTTTCACGGCGCAGAAAAGCCGTGATGAGTAAATTCACTTTCTCATCCTTGAAGGATGAATGCGCCTTATCGTAATTTTTTCTAAGTCCAGGACCAATGTTTATATATCGCGAGCTTTGTAAACCTCTCGCGAACGATGTGCCACACACACACACACACATATGCGCGCGCGTGCCTCTCATTATTTCCGTATTGTGACGCAAGCAAACAAACAAAATAATAATAATTGTTTTTTTTAGGATTCCTGGCCCCTATAACCTCGCCAGGGTGCGTGGTGCCCAACCAAAAAAGTAAAAGGTTCTAACGGCTGCGGTTATAGATAACCTCACCTCTATAGAGTTTCACGTGTTTTTTTCTCTCAAACTTCCATGAAACTCTACAGAGGACCTCCGTAATGCATGCAACGTGTACTAACGACTCTAGTGTTATTTGATGTAATTTTTGGATATAGAGTTTTATTGTGAGATAGATAAAAATTATGTTTATTAATAATATTTTCTTGAAGATGGAGAATATGTGTGTGTTACAAATAAAGTTGCATGCTTTTTTTCTAGTGTGTATGTGTATGTGTGCTCGTTGTTCTGCAGCACCTGAAATGAAAAAAAATCATTGTCGTGCTATAGCGCAAAAACTGATGAAAAAAAAATACATTGTAACTGATAACTGGTGAAATTGGCATTGTAACTGATCTGAACTAGTGAAATTCGTATTGTGCCATTGTAACTGATTGTGCTAGTACAAAATTCTTATTGTAACTGATTGTGCAAGAAAAGATGTTAAACCTGTTAAAACTGCTCTGTGACCCTCTCGTTCTTCACGTCTTGGACGAAGGACTTCTCTGCGACCAGGATGACACTGCATAGAGTATCCTCGGGCAACGGACTGTTGAACTCGCAGACGACCTTGATGTTGGTGCGATCGTTGACCACCACCTGCTTCCTCTTCGTGGTGTTGATGACGGACATGGGTCTGTGGGTTTTGAATTCGCTGGGCGTGTAGTACATGTCCACGCTTCCCTCGGTCACGCGTTTGTAAGAGGTGTAAGCTTCGTAAAGTTTGAGATAATCGTCTTTGGTCATGTCGAGGTTGTAATTTTCGCGCGGGAAGACTTCGTTCCTACCGTTCTTGAGATAAACGTTCTTGATCTTGCAGTCGTCGAATTTGCTGTAATCTTTTTCCTGATTGTTATCGCGCCCGGTCTGAAAGAGCACAACGACGAAATCTGGCATGTCGAACTGTATGTTGTTGAACTGCGTCGTCACGTCGAATTCCATGTGACTTCCCGACGCACGCACTGCACGCACTGGTGACCGTGAAAGTGAATCGGCACCTGCGGACTTTTCAAGATCTCCGCTTTGTACTTGAGGGCGTAGTTCGTCTCGTATTCCACCACCGGCATTCTCAACTCCATGCTCCGGATGACGCATTTGGCTGCTTCGGGTAAAGTGTTGGCTATCGGCGTGCCGTCGGCGTTCTAGTTGGTGTATCGCATCAGTGCGTCGCTGTCGTTGGCCGCTCTTCGAAACGTGATCCTCAGTCCTCTCTTCCACATGATCTCCTTGTAGTCCGAGAAGAATCCCGGCAGCAGACGCATGGGAAAGAGCACCGTGTGACTTCTCGTCGATATTTTGGTCCCCGCTTCGAATCCTCCCGCCTGATAGTATGCCGCGTCCGTTTTGGATAATTTCAGTGTTCCCACTGCCGTCGACGTGATGCCTGGATAATCGATTCTGTCGATGACGGTACCGTGTTTCCTCACCTCCACCTGCGAGAACAGGTGAGGCACGAAGTTGTCCACGAGTATCAAATTGGCATTGGGCGGAAAGGCTTCTCCGCTTTCTTTCTTCACCACGTCGAATTGAAGGTAGAGGTCCGCTCTGTGAGGATGAACGAACCCGTCGCCTACGTCCACGTCGTATTCGATCTCCCTGTTCGCTTCGTTCAGATTGGCGAACGTGCGACGGTTCGGAGGGAAAGATTGCAATTCGTAACTTTCGATTTGTTCCATTTTCACTATGTGTGTTATTTATTATACGTTGATCTCCACGACGGCCGTGGTCGTTGCACCTGCGAAATCCACCACGTCTCCTTTCTCGTTCGTCACCACCAACTCTATGTCGTCTATGCGGTTGCGACATACTGGAAAATAGATCGGCGAAGAGGGTGTGTAGATGATCGGTTCCATGAATTCGGAACTGGGTTTGAACGTGGCTATGATTCCCGTCTGCTTGTGACTTCCCAGCAACCCGTCCGAGGATTTCGTGATCATGCCTTCCGCCACGTTGCAGTGAACGTTCAGTGTCTCTATGGCCAAGAATTTAGGAATATTGACTGCTAAGTGTTTGATGCCAGCTTCGAGTTTTGTGTCGTTCTCGAAACCTAAAAGTTCTCCTATGGTGCCCAGGTCCACGGTCTCCGTCGCCGACACGATTTCCACTCTGTACGTGACCGAATTTTGAGAAAGGTACGTGCCTTTGGGTAATTGACCTTGCAAAGTAGAAAGATTGTATTGGCCTGGCGTGACGACGACATGTTCGCTTCCGACGCTAATTTTGTTGTTGTGCTGCGTGACGTTAGGTATGAGGTACATGCTGTAGAATGCACGCAGAGCTACGGATTTAGGATATACGATGTCGTCGTGCAGCGTGAGTTTCAAGATCGAAGATTTGTTCGTGAGATGGAACACGCCCATCGTGATGCTGTTTCAGATTCCACAGTGCTTTCTGGAAATCTTCCACAGATGGCTTATTTATTTTAGAGAGAAACGCGAGCATGGAGAGGCAGAGATCACCGCAGTTCACGTCTCCGAAATTTTGAATGCGTTCGTCGTTGTAGTATATAGAGGTTTTGTTCGTTTTCAGATAATGAACTAAATTTGTAGGTGCAACACCTCCGAAACAATCGAAAACGAATGCTTTATCATTATTTTTGTGGTAACATATCCAATGCGTGCCTGAATTTTCTTGACTGTCCAATCTGACTACTCCGCATTCTCTTCTTTTAACGGTTGAAGGTAACGAGTCGGACATGAAAACTCCTCTGAAGTGTTTGATTCGTAATGGTTCGATCAGAGATTCAATGTCTCGGTTGGTGAGTGCAGCTGTTTCTTTTTTAAACTTCCTCAAGACCCCCTTCCCCCCTTTCTTCTCCATGGCCAGGTTGTGACGTTTCTGTTCTTCCAATTCCGCCTTGTTCTTCGAGTCGATGACGGTTTTCGCGATGGCGGCGCTACCCCCAGCCAAACTTCCAACGGCCCCCAATGCTGCCAGGATGGCCGGAATGCTGAATATGAAACCTCCGATCTTTTGCTGTTTCCGCGAACGCTGCAATCTTTTCAATTGTGGAGTGCTGAGAAGCAATTTCATTCCGTGTCCTTTCGTCAAGCAAGAACGTTTCTTCTCGCGTTGTTTCTTGGTGAGTAACCCATCGAGGGCACCTAGATTTTTAAGATTCGAATATGGTATCTGGTACACGACACCCTTGGGCTTCATGTTGATGCTCTATATGTTATTTTTTCACGGTATGTTATTTATATATATAAATGTTCTGAGATTTTTTTCTTTCGTGTAATTTTTTTTACAGTATGTTATTTATATATATGTTCTGAGATTTGTTTTTTGTTTCGTGTATTTTTTTTTCAAGGTATGTTATTTTATATATACTCCGCGCAGTCTTTACACAAATTCTATTACGTGCTTTGTTTTCTTACCAAGAAGTTCCTTTGTCCCCTTGTACACGATTCGAGTTTTGTTCTCGATTAAAATAGCTAGCTTCTCGTCGGATAACATGTTAGCGTATCGATCTGGTAAAAATAGACTGTATTGTCCGTTGAGCAACAGACGTACCTTGGGACCATACTGGGTAGAAACGATTGAACCGGAAGTTATCGTGTAAGGTTTGCCGACTTCCAATTCCTGAACTTTTACATACTCGACTGACAAATTTAGCATTTGTTTTAATGCTTGGAGATCTCATTTTTTTCACTCATATCGAAGAGAAATTTCAGTGTTAGAGAAATTTAATTTTTATTCACGATGTGTGTTATTTATATATACTTTTTTTCACGAGATTTGTATCGAAGATTTTTTTGTGTGTGTTAGAGGAAGAAAGTCCGTGCTTCGGAAAACGCGATGATGTGCGTGATGATATCTTCCGTCTCCTGTTTAGACTTGCGCCAATCATCCGTGTATCGTCTTCTCCCCTGCCTCGCCTCGTGCAGTTCGTCCATTCTCTCGTTTAATTTTTCCCCTGCGGCCGAAAGAAGAGTGTCGAGATCACCGCACATCATGCCACTGATCTCCCGAAGACGGTCCTTGACAGCCATTTCACAACGGATGCGAAAATCCGGCGTTGATCTCGCTATGATTAAAAGTTTATTAACATCTCCGTTTACTGCGTGTTTGAATATTTTACATAGCAGTTCGTGCGGCAAATCAGTTATACAAGACATGTTTTTTTTTACTGTATGTTATTTATTTATACACCCCACCCAAATTTTTCTTTCGTGTTCATGGCGATGGTGGTGCCCAATGCTGCAACTTTTTCTCCCAGCGATGCGTCTCTGCTGACGAATATTTCGAAAGCTGCGTGCTCTAACTTTCTGTCTGCTTCGTGACGTGCATCCAGATCCGTGCGAGTGTTGTAAGCGATGTCGTGATCTTTACATGCCGCATCCAACGGATTCACACCCTTGTCTCCTCTCTCCAATCTTTTCTCGAGTTTGGTACCCGGTCCGCAGTACTGGTAGCCAGGTAAATGCATCTCGAAAGGTAACTTGTTGATGATGTCGTTCACGAGTCCCTTTCCTTCGGCCACGTTCCAGAATCTCGGAGCAGCGTGTTGATAATTTTAATGAGGTAACCTATGCCCTTGTCGTCGTTCACGATGAAGTTGAAAAGTTTCGTGCTGATCATGTCCACGATGCCAACCTTCTCGTTGTAGAAATTACGATTGCCTGCATTCTCTTCGCCGGCTATCACCAACAATCGGTCCACGAGCTTCCTCACGTCGTCCACCCAAACGAATTCTTTGGGTAACGTGTTGTAGCGTTTGACGCCGCTTCCACTCTTCACCTCGTTCCAAATCGGTTTGATGAGATTCCTGTACTTCTCACCGCTGCTCGATTTCACCCTATTCTGCGAGGCGTCGTTGTTCTGGTACATGCCATCCGTCATGATCAGAATTTCCCTGTAACTCTGGTAATCTTCGTCGGTGTAATCTTTCGGCTGCTTTTTGGCAACGAGTTCCCACAGTCCCACCGTACCCGGATACCTGGTCCAAATATCCTTCTCGCCTAAATTAACTTTAATGTCGTTGCCTTCGAAGGTGACTTTCGATTTCCCAATCTTCCAAACCACACCGCCTTCGTTGGTTTCCATGCTCGGATACAATCCGAACACTTCATCCTTGTCGAACTTCCCCGTGCTCAGGTAGTCTCGTGCCAAAGGTCCCAACTCGATTTTATCCGAAGACGTGCTACCTATGGCTCTACGTCGTGCCGGTACGTAATTCAGTTCGAACGGCGTCGAAGGAATGCTCGAAATAGGCGTGGGTACGGCGTAACTTTTAGCTGCGAGCGGTACGAGTTCGTTGATCAAATTTTTATTTTGTTCCGTGACGCCTTTAATTTCTTTACCTAGACCGCTGATGGCATCGATCACAGGTTGATCTTGACGTTTCTTCTCTTCGTAGGATCCGCGATTCTCGGATTTCCAACCTTTGAAGCGTTTCACGAGGTATTCCCGCAACTTGAGATTGTCCTCTTCATGAAATTGACGTTTTGACATTTTTCTATATACGTTGAAACGTTTCTGAAACGTCGAATTCTCAGCCTATACGTTCGGTTCTCGTAGTTTTCTGCTGTCACCCGCTTGAGACTATCCACTTTTTCTAACACTCACTTTTTGTTGTAATGGTTATTTTATATATGCTTGTCAGACGTTTGAAAAAAAGAACGTTTTTTCAAATTTTATTTTTTAGATTCTCACGACTTTTGATTTTTTTGGATTTTTTTCTTCTTGTTGCAAATCTGAAATTGTCCTCTTGTTTGCCTTTGAGACGTCTAGATAAACGTTTATTTTATTCCTATATTTTCCATGGTTTGCTTTTCGAGTCATGTCAATGGTCACGAATCCGAAACCGTCACTGTTCCAACAGTGGAAGCAGAATTTAGAAAATGGATTGTAATTTATGTCAGCCCCTACGTAATCATCGTGTGCGTGTTTTAAATTGGTGTGGTTTTGTCGAAACAAACATGAAATTAGCGTTGTCGCGTAGCAGTTGTTTCGGAACCTTTGGAAAAAGTTTGTGCCAGGTAGAAACAATCCAATCCTTTGTGACGACCTCGAGTGAAAAAATTACGAATCTCGTTTTGATTTTCCAAGATCATGTCGTCGAACACCACAACGGAATTCTCGAGACAATCGTCCAGTGGAATGATTTCAGATGCGAAAGTTGCAATGCCCAGTCCCTCGTACAGTTTCATAAGTGCCTGGTATTTCGGTTGTTCGAGACTTTTCGAAAATACGTAGAGGTGTCTGTTTTCCCAGTCTAACCAATTGGGTGCGAGGATAAAATTATCAATGACCAGTGTCGTCTTTCCGCACCCCGAAGGTCCTACCATCAGACATCGTATGCTATCGGGGAGCAATTCGCCGTTCCTTTTTTTCGTTCGATTTTCCGAATCAGGTAGACGTTTCACGACATTCCACGTACTCATAGAATCACTTCGTTCGAATCGATCCAACTTGTTTCCGGAAGTCCCAGCCATTTCACCAAAAGTTTGTCACCTCTCTTACGCAAAACTTTTTCGATAAGGTACGTGTCGGGGTATTCTTTTGGAATACGGCGTTGTAAAATTCTTTACCGTTGTCCTTGTGCAGAAACCGAGGTCGTCTGTTGCTTTCGCGAAAAATTAATTTGAATCCTTCCGTGACGCATGTTCCCGTTTTGGCTTTCAAAGGTAGAGCCCATGCGAATTTCGAAAACGTGTCTATGACGGTGAGGAGGTACTTGTTGCCCTTGTTCAATTTATGTACATTTTTCAAATTGCCGCTGCTCATCTCCACGAGGTCACTTTGCCAGAGGTCGTCGATTCCCTTGGTTACCACAGCCAAACGTTCGTAGTTGCGGCTTGCAGGTTTATGCAATTCTTCGACGATGGCTTGCCTAGACATTTTTTTTAGAGATTACGTTTGAAGAGAAGCACCAGCGTGATGGGATTCAAAGAGGGTGGCACCTCGCTCGTGTTTTGAATGATCAGCTTATCGCCGGCACTCACGTCGAAAACGGTAAGATCTTCGTCTTCGTGTATTTCATATATATTGCGCGTTTCGTTCCAACGTGCCAGAGGAATGTTTCCTGCTTTCTGGACACCACGATTCGATATCAAGGTCATGGTGGGAACGCCAGCTTTTCTGCCGTGAGACCAGTACGAAAATTCGTTTATCTGAATCGTGCCATCGAGGAGAAACTTGTAGTACGGATGATAAGGATGTAACATGTACAGTTTGTTACCTTCGACGAACGTGGAGATTCTCTGTTGATTGGGTACGCTGTTGATTTCGATGGCTTGCAAGGTGAACAATTTGGCGAATTTAGTGTCGACGCCGAGCAGATTACTGTGAACGTGTCCGAGTTTATTTTCGATGGGCAACAAATGCTCGACTATGGTATCCGTTACGGCAGAAAATGACGGTTTGATTTTCACTTCCACGTTCAACTGCTTGTAGTTTTCGTTCAGTTCTTGCAACGTGGCACCGAAAGAGGCCAGCGTCGATTCCTGCGTGGATTCCAGCACTCCAACTTGATCTCTGATGTTGACGACAATGTTCTGAAGGTTCTCGACTTGATTCAATTTCGAGCTTTTCTCGGTAAGATCGTTCACGATGCTTCGCATCTCTGTAAGCTGCGTGTGAAGATCGGCGACGCTCTGCGATGTGGGCAACGTCGACACCAGCGAAGTAATTTCATCTCGAATCTGTTCCACGTTTGCCATTTCCGTTTCTAGTCGTTTCAGCATTCGAGATATGTTCCTTTTCAAAGCGTGTAATTCTTTGGAGGTGGGGAGATTGGCCACCGTACTTTCGAGATCGCTCAATGAACTTTTGACGTCGCTCGAATCGGATAATGCCGTCAACGCCGTTTTCAATTTTTCCAAATCTTCCTTCGAAGGCACGCTCGTCCGTAACGATTCCAAGTCAGCCTGTATGTTGTCCAGTACGTGATGAAAATGAGCAAGATTGGATTCGACGTTCAAATTTTCTAAATATTCGATCTTCTGCTGAACCATGCTTAACGTGTCCTGTATGCTCGTCAACGCACTCGCTTCAGCGTGAATATTTTTAATTTCTTCGTTGATCAACTCCAAAGACGCCTGAAGCGTAGCGATGGTGGTTTGAATGTGTTCGAAATCTTGATAAGCCTCCAATTGAATTTTTATGTTCGCGACGCTTTTACCGATGACCTGCAGTTCGTCCGACGATGGTAGGTTCGTTATTGTATCTTCCAAAGTCTGCAACTTGGATTTAATTTCTTCCAACGTGCCGGTGAATTCTTCTTGTAATTTGGAAACGACGACATGCAAGCGTTCTTCATCAATATCGTTCACGACGGTTTGAAGTTCAGAGAAATTCTTTTCGATTGCGGAAGTTCGTTCTTCGATTTCGAGTTTCAATGTTTCCAAATCTTCATTTTTCGATTGAAATTGCTGTAATTTGGCCAAATCATTTTGAAGCGAATCCACGCTCAACTGTATATTTTGAACGTTGTCGTAAGAAGGTACGTCAACATAATTTTTTATGAGCGTTTTCAGTTCGGAATCGATTTTCATAATTGGGTCGAGACATTGAGTTTGGAGCGTAGCGATCTCCGACTCTAAACTTTTGTTTAAGGTCTCCTGCAAAGCGATCAAATCGCTCCTCAACTTTTTGACTCGAACATCCAACATGAGAATCTCTTCTGCGTGGTCTACACGCTTGGTGTTGCCGAAAATGTCGTTAGGCATTTTGGTTAACGGTTATTTATAATAGGAAAGACGATTCGTAATTCTACGCAGAGAGAACGAGTTTGTCGTAATCTCCGAGGAGTTCCACGTAAAGACAATCTCCTGCAGAAACATCGTACGCCATGTTAGAAAGCACCTTTTCATGCTTCATTCGAAAAATGTTCTTGCCGCTAGAAATTTTAATATTTCGCCCTTCGTTCTCCGGATTCACGGTGATTTGAAGTTTCCCGTCAGTAGTGTAGTGTCCCCGGTTCACAGCCCTCAATTGGGGCTCGAATCATCATGTGGGGCTTGCAGTGTTGACAACAGTTTACTCGAAAAAATCACCAAGGTTTTTGGTCTAACCTAACCTAAAAAGCAAGGAACTGGCAATTTTGCTTGAGAGTTCATAAACCGGAAGTGGGGCTCGGTGGGGCTCGCAGTGTTGCCAACTTCTTACTCGAAAAAATCACCAAGGTTTTTGTTGGTCTAACCTAGCCTAAAGCAAGGAGCTGGCAATCTTGCTTGAGAGTTCTGCAACCGGAAGTGGGGCTCGCAGTGTTGTTAACACCTTACTTGAAAAAAAATCACCAAGGTTTTTGTCTTGGTCTAACGTAACCTAAAGCAAGGAGCTGGCAATTTTGCTTGAGGCTTGTTTTACAGTGCATAAAGCAATTTTTGGTAACCTATACATACTGGGCAAGGAGAGCCGGCACTGCCGTAAAAGAGAGAGATGGGTGGATGGTAATATAGTATGTGTGTGCGTGTGTGTGTATAATATGTAGCATTATTAACTAGAGAGTGTTGGCAAACCGCCTACAACTAAAAAAATAGAGATGCCAACGTTGCTGTAAGATAAAGAGAGAGAGACCTATAGCTGGCAACAGTAACAAGCGAATGCATCTTATTGTAATTTTTGAAGTCCCCGGGGGACCAAATGTTTATATATATTGTGATTTTTGTAAACCTCTCTCGGGGGAATGATGTGCCACACACGCGCGCGTGCCTCTTATTATTTCTGTATTGTGATGCAAACAAACAAATAATAATTGTTGTTTTTTAGGATACCTGGCCTCTATAACCTTGCCAGGAGTGCGTGGTGGGGTGGGTGAAGTTAGATTCAAAGAGAATGCCACGTGATCACTTTGATACAATAGCTCCGTCTAGTTTGCTGCATTTTTTGACTGCACTCACGCGTCTAGTTGGTTACACGGTGCAACCTATCTTGTTGATTTTGGGTGTCATGTAGTGTATTTGGTGTCTGCACCACGTCTTGGAGAGGTGTAATATGTGGTGTGGTGTATGACCACGTGGTGAGTGGTTAACTAATCAAATGAATGTTTAAAGCAGTAGACAGGTATTTGTTGAATTTTCTGAACTTGAACACTGCTATTCGTCTACTTGGTTGAACGTTATTTTTTTTCACCAGCCTGACACCGGGATACACCTGCACTGCAAAAAAGTGCAGCGTACTAGACGAGGATATTAAATTGCTCTGTTGTAAATGAGATGCATGATGTTTTCTCGTAAGTTGTTAATATGAATTGATGTTACTGTGAAGAAACTGAAGGCAGAATAATGCCAACGCTATCTGGACTCGCTTAGTTAATTCAAGATAGTCGCGACAAACGTAAACGGGCTGTGCAGGACTTGGAAAATTTTTTCGATTGATGAAAATTTGGTTCTATGATGATGACCTATACTAAATTTTTGGTATGGGAGGACGGAGGATACCGAGACTCGACCAACACACTAAACCCCAGACCTCTCTATGGCTACATGTTCGGAAGTTACGAGTGATTAAAAGTTTTGGGTGGGTGTGTGCAAACATCTCTTACTCTTGAACTCAGGACCACCAAACTTTGGCATACATACGCTACATCCCCAAAATCGACAAGGGGTGGTGTTTGGGGGAGATTTTTCGATTTATTTTCGCGCAATATCTCACTGTTTTCGAGTTATTTGCAATTTTTAATGCCGGACTTGGAAAGTAAATAATTATCTACCTCATCAATAAATTGAAATATAAAGGAATAATGATACTACATCTACGAAATGTCAATATCATGCTGCTGCTTCAGACAGAAAGGGGGGGGGGTTCAACCATGATAACCTATGTTTATTTTGTTAGGAGCCAATGCTAGCGCATGTCTCTACGATGATCCTATCGAAAAGAAATTGACAATTGGCCCACCCTTGACCTCCAAATTTCGTACACGTACTCTACATCACCAAAATCGACAAGGGGGTCGACCCTATCTTCTGCACAATTCTGACGTGTACGTCCTGTTTCGCGAAGAGACGACAATCTTCCACAGCTGTTTGTATTATATTACATCAGATATTATATTGCATGAGTGAGTTGGCTGTGTGTATAAAGACTAGTTTCAGACATGGACGCGAATATAATGCCATGATAATTAGCTGCTGTCCAAAGTTATTGCATAACTTAAAATATTTATATATAAAAAAGGATATTTATTGTACTGTGCTTTCTAGCGAAGGTATTATTGTAAACGATATTGTTTGTAAATGTGGAAAGTTAGAAGCTCAGTCCCCGGCCTATCAATGATAAAAAATTTCATCACGGACAACAACCAAAAAAAGGGTGTGCACGTCACAAAAGCATTGTCATATGGACTGACGATTATTATTTTTTTTAAAAAAAAAACAGACCTAGTTACGATGGGTTATAACCTGTGCTGTCTTGCAATTGTTTTTGCTTATTTCAATGTCAGCGAGCGTGATATGAAACATGCATGCGAAGAAGGGAGGGAGATCATAACAAAATAATTCACACTTCGATTTTATTACTTTCGCTAGTCATGTTTCACCTCCTATCTAGAAGGATACTGGATGCTATTTTATTTGAAGATGGCTAAAAGCAAGGGAAGGAGAGAAATGTTACTTTTTATTTTTTTGCCTGTGTGTGACGAAAATAGTTTTACATGCATACGGCTGTATCGTGATCTGCTTGAATCATTATTACGTCTGTGAGTTTTCAGTATTGCTGAATATATTTACATATCAACTAACGGTTATGAATTGCGTAGAAATTGGCTTTTGTTAACGGTCCAGTGGCGAAGTTGGAAACAGAGAGCGGTCACATCAGACAGGTGCTCCTGGTATCTAAAGAAATGCCCCCTCTTACAGAAAAAAATGGAGTGTTAGAAAGGAAAGATGTTATACCCGAATGAACGGGGAGTCTCGAGCATCTTCCAATTCTCATCTTCGCGTTCAGCTAACGAGGAAAAAAAAAGAAACTTTACATATGGGGGACTCAACAGCTGCTGTACGGTATTGTCCATGGATGTTAAAATTTTTGTTTTTTCTGAATAGACGGACATATCAGTGTTGCAATCTCCAGATGAGACCGGAGCTTATTATTATTATTATTTTGGACAAGGGGGATCAGATCAATGTATGGACTAAAACTTTTCTTTACATCAAAATAAAACAGAGGATTTTTTACTCCACCGCTTACTTATTATTGTAAAGAATGAGGTGCTGCGTCTTATTGTATAGTCTTCCAACAGCACACCTCGGGGCGTAAATTTCTGCTTCTTCATGTATGCAAAATGCACTTAACTTCTGTTGTGAAGCGAATAGAGAGTTTGTTTTGCTGCTGTGATTAAATACTAAACCAAAATCTTATTACATAATTTTGAAGTATATTTGTTAATACGATCTATATTATATGTCCTCCTCCGTAGTCGAGCGGGTTAAGGCGTTCACTCGTCTTGAGATCGTTTGCTGCGGGACGGCGTAGGTTCGAATCCGGCTCTGGTCGGAATTTATTCGGCCTACGTATAGGGCCGGTGGCAACCCACCATCGTGAGGAAATTGGGAAGCTCCGAGTGAGTGAGCGTAACCTGGTCAAGAAGACCTACAATAACGGCTGGGGGTTCGTCGGGCTGATCACTCGTCACCCCAACACTGGTCTGAGACCTCCACGCTATAACAGGTGACGGCGGAACAGTGTGGGAGGGAGACCAGCAGTCGGTAGGTAAGCCAAGGCCCGCCATGGTGCTGTAGAGCTGTAGGGTTATGTTATCTATATTATATCATCGCTATAGGTGGTCCATGTTATGCGCAGGAGAATTTTTAAAAAATGTCTTGTTTCTCGAACCTGTGGCCTGTAGATTTGCTTTGTTGGCAACAGAAACAGAAAATGGCACTATGTTATTCTATACTGATACAGGTGTACTGTAATCATAACAATTTTCTAGTAACAAAACAACAACTATGTCGGAAAGAAATGGTGGGGGGCTTGTCTGTGTGGGGTCTTATTAACTACTTCACATCTGTACCTGCACAACTCATCGACTACAAAGCAACAATGTTAGGAAGTGTGTGCATGGTCCCAAAAATACAAATTTAAAATCACCAATGAGACATGAACTTTTTTTACTGGTGTATATTTGAATATGCGAAAATGAGGTACTTTGAATAACCACAAAAAAGCTTGCAACGGTATAGAGAAGGGTCATAACTTCAAATTTTAGACGATTTTTTGTTAATCTGCAAAGGGCCAGGGTGTACGGTAAATTGATTTTATTGAAAAGTATGCAGAAGCAGTGTTGGAAGCAGTTTGAAGACTGAAACGGCTATGGAAGGACACTTATTATAATGTTAATATTTCAGTATAATGTTTTCAGAATTGCTTTTCGATAATGTTCGGTACTTAATTTAATCAATTGTTAGACAAAACACACATTCGAATTCAAGGACGGAAAATATGAACAGCGAATGAATGCTTTAGAGTAGATGTGATATTTAAAGGAGGTGATTATTTTTTTACTTTCTCAATTCAAACAAAAATTCATGAATATTATTATCATTGAATGGTTGGTTAGGTGCTCGGTTTATCTTGTTCCTCCGAACGAAAGATGGAATGTATACAAGCCTGTGCCTCCTAAGTTTATCGCGGCTATGAGGATGAATCGCGAAATGAAACGAACTGGAAACTTTCAATATATATATATTTTTTAGAACATGCTTCGCTAAGGAGGTCAAATGACAAGTTGGATTGCTATTTTTTTTATAATTTGTTAAATTTTATTACGAACGAGGAAAGAATGCATGGCACTTAATGCTGTAATGTTATTGATTAGATCATCGTTTATCTTGTCCGCATTGATTAATCTTCTTATGTTTTTTTTTGTTTTTTTGTCGCGTCCATCTCTTCTGTTATCACAATCGAGACTTCTAGATTATTATTTTTTCTCCCTGCAATTTTAGAAATGTAATTTTTCACGATCATCCAGCGAATGCCTGAGACATTTCAGCAAAATGTCGATTATTCAATGCGTGTCATTCTAAAGAATGAAGAGATCTGAACCAGTTAATGGATGGGGTGATGTAAACTACTCATCATTCATCCTCTTGATGAGACCACTCGTCATTGACATGACGAGTTATTACTTGGCATGCGAAAGGTGCAAATTACACAAAGGAATTAAACTACTGAAAAGACAATGGACACTCGTTGTGTTTTGTGAACCGTTGAACCTGTATCATGGCTGGGTGTAGGATAATTACCTGTCTAACTGAAGTCTCTTAGCTGAATGAAAATAGCGAAGTCCTCTGTAAGCTTCTCTCTTATCCTGACCAAAGCGTGCTTCCACTATCGACCTCCTGCCTTGCTGACCACCTTCCTCTACCAACTCAATTCCCAAAGTCCGGTCCCTTCCCAGCTTGTCTCACCTCTATATTCACTGGCCATCGAGCTCTTCCTCGATGCCGAATCGCCGAATCGTGTTTATTATAATTGCTACCATGCAAACCGCTGACACCATAACCAGAAGTGTTACCTGTTCCTGAAAGCTCGGAAGTTTGCATGGCACAACACAACGCATTGTAAACATGCCTAAGAGGCTTGAGACAGCTGAGAAAAACAAGTGAATGCCCTGGTCAACATGAAGCGTTCAGAGAGACTTAATAAAATAAACATACAATCTTAGGGATTGATACGAATGGATGTTGTAAGGTTCCATGTTTTTTTTTTCACTATCTCTTGTTTGGTCGATTTTGAATTTGGGAGTTATTTTTTTTATTTTGCTTTTCGCGACATGTTCGACTAATCGTGACAATACGTTTCAACCTTTCTGCATAAACGTTGAAACGTTTCAACGAACGAACGAACGTTGAAACGTTTCAACGTTTATGCAGAAAGGTTGAAACGTATTGTCACGATTAGTCGAACATGTCGCGAAAAGCAAAATAAAAAAAATAACTCCCAAATTCAAAATCGACCAAACAAGAGATAGTGAAAAAAAAAACATGGAACCTTACAACATCCATTCGTATCAATCCCTAAGATTGTATGTTTATTTTATTAAGTCTCTCTGAACGCTTCATGTTGACCAGGGCATTCACTTGTTTTTCTCAGCTGTCTCAAGCCTCTTAGGCATGTTTACAATGCGTTGTGTTGTGCCATGCAAACTTCCTGAGCTTTCAGGAACAGGTAACACTTCTGGTTATGGTGTCAGCGGTTTGCATGGTAGCAATTATAATAAACACGATTCGGCGATTCGGCATCGAGGAAGAGCTCGATGGCCAGTGAATATAGAGGTGAGACAAGCTGGGAAGGGACCGGACTTTGGGAATTGAGTTGGTAGAGGAAGGTGGTCAGCAAGGCAGGAGGTCGATAGTGGAAGCACGCTTTGGTCAGGATAAGAGAGAAGCTTACAGAGGACTTCGCTATTTTCATTCAGCTAAGAGACTTCAGTTAGACAGGTAATTATCCTACACCCAGCCATGATACAGGTTCAACGGTTCACAAAACACAACGAGTGTCCATTGTCTTTTCAGTAGTTTAATTCCTTTGTGTAATTTGCACCTTTCGCATGCCAAGTAATAACTCGTCATGTCAATGACGAGTGGTCTCATCAAGAGGATGAATGATGAGTAGTTTACATCACCCCATCCATTAACTGGTTCAGATCTCTTCATTCTTTAGAATGACACGCATTGAATAATCGACATTTTGCTGAAATGTCTCAGGCATTCGCTGGATGATCGTGAAAAATTACATTTCTAAAATTGCAGGGAGAAAAAATAATAATCTAGAAGTCTCGATTGTGATAACAGAAGAGATGGACGCGACAAAAAAACAAAAAAAAACATAAGAAGATTAATCAATGCGGACAAGATAAACGATGATCTAATCAATAACATTACAGCATTAAGTGCCATGCATTCTTTCCTCGTTCGTAATAAAATTTAACAAATTATAAAAAAAATAGCAATCCAACTTGTCATTTGACCTCCTTAGCGAAGCATGTTCTAAAAAATATATATATATTGAAAGTTTCCAGTTCGTTTCATTTCGCGATTCATCCTCATAGCCGCGATAAACTTAGGAGGCACAGGCTTGTATACATTCCATCTTTCGTTCGGAGGAACAAGATAAACCGAGCACCTAACCAACCATTCAATGATAATAATATTCATGAATTTTTGTTTGAATTGAGAAAGTAAAAAAATAATCACCTCCTTTAAATATCACATCTACTCTAAAGCATTCATTCGCTGTTCATATTTTCCGTCCTTGAATTCGAATGTGTGTTTTGTCTAACAATTGATTAAATTAAGTACCGAACATTATCGAAAAGCAATTCTGAAAACATTATACTGAAATATTAACATTATAATAAGTGTCCTTCCATAGCCGTTTCAGTCTTCAAACTGCTTCCAACACTGCTTCTGCATACTTTTCAATAAAATCAATTTACCGTACACCCTGGCCCTTTGCAGATTAACAAAAAATCGTCTAAAATTTGAAGTTATGACCCTTCTCTATACCGTTGCAAGCTTTTTTGTGGTTATTCAAAGTACCTCATTTTCGCATATTCAAATATACACCAGTAAAAAAAGTTCATGTCTCATTGGTGATTTTAAATTTGTATTTTTGGGACCATGCACACACTTCCTAACATTGTTGCTTTGTAGTCGATGAGTTGTGCAGGTACAGATGTGAAGTAGTTAATAAGACCCCACACAGACAAGCCCCCCACCATTTCTTTCCGACATAGTTGTTGTTTTGTTACTAGAAAATTGTTATGATTACAGTACACCTGTATCAGTATAGAATAACATAGTGCCATTTTCTGTTTCTGTTGCCAACAAAGCAAATCTACAGGCCACAGGTTCGAGAAACAAGACATTTTTTAAAAATTCTCCTGCGCATAACATGGACCACCTATAGCGATGATATAATATAGATAACATAACCCTACAGCTCTACAGCACCATGGCGGGCCTTGGCTTACCTACCGACTGCTGGTCTCCCTCCCACACTGTTCCGCCGTCACCTGTTATAGCGTGGAGGTCTCAGACCAGTGTTGGGGTGACGAGTGATCAGCCCGACGAACCCCCAGCCGTTATTGTAGGTCTTCTTGACCAGGTTACGCTCACTCACTCGGAGCTTCCCAATTTCCTCACGATGGTGGGTTGCCACCGGCCCTATACGTAGGCCGAATAAATTCCGACCAGAGCCGGATTCGAACCTACGCCGTCCCGCAGCAAACGATCTCAAGACGAGTGAACGCCTTAACCCGCTCGACTACGGAGGAGGACATATAATATAGATCGTATTAACAAATATACTTCAAAATTATGTAATAAGATTTTGGTTTAGTATTTAATCACAGCAGCAAAACAAACTCTCTATTCGCTTCACAACAGAAGTTAAGTGCATTTTGCATACATGAAGAAGCAGAAATTTACGCCCCGAGGTGTGCTGTTGGAAGACTATACAATAAGACGCAGCACCTCATTCTTTACAATAATAAGTAAGCGGTGGAGTAAAAAATCCTCTGTTTTATTTTGATGTAAAGAAAAGTTTTAGTCCATACATTGATCTGATCCCCCTTGTCCAAAATAATAATAATAATAAGCTCCGGTCTCATCTGGAGATTGCAACACTGATATGTCCGTCTATTCAGAAAAAACAAAAATTTTAACATCCATGGACAATACCGTACAGCAGCTGTTGAGTCCCCCATATGTAAAGTTTCTTTTTTTTTCCTCGTTAGCTGAACGCGAAGATGAGAATTGGAAGATGCTCGAGACTCCCCGTTCATTCGGGTATAACATCTTTCCTTTCTAACACTCCATTTTTTTCTGTAAGAGGGGGCATTTCTTTAGATACCAGGAGCACCTGTCTGATGTGACCGCTCTCTGTTTCCAACTTCGCCACTGGACCGTTAACAAAAGCCAATTTCTACGCAATTCATAACCGTTAGTTGATATGTAAATATATTCAGCAATACTGAAAACTCACAGACGTAATAATGATTCAAGCAGATCACGATACAGCCGTATGCATGTAAAACTATTTTCGTCACACACAGGCAAAAAAATAAAAAGTAACATTTCTCTCCTTCCCTTGCTTTTAGCCATCTTCAAATAAAATAGCATCCAGTATCCTTCTAGATAGGAGGTGAAACATGACTAGCGAAAGTAATAAAATCGAAGTGTGAATTATTTTGTTATGATCTCCCTCCCTTCTTCGCATGCATGTTTCATATCACGCTCGCTGACATTGAAATAAGCAAAAACAATTGCAAGACAGCACAGGTTATAACCCATCGTAACTAGGTCTGTTTTTTTTTAAAAAAAATAATAATCGTCAGTCCATATGACAATGCTTTTGTGACGTGCACACCCTTTTTTTGGTTGTTGTCCGTGATGAAATTTTTTATCATTGATAGGCCGGGGACTGAGCTTCTAACTTTCCACATTTACAAACAATATCGTTTACAATAATACCTTCGCTAGAAAGCACAGTACAATAAATATCCTTTTTTATATATAAATATTTTAAGTTATGCAATAACTTTGGACAGCAGCTAATTATCATGGCATTATATTCGCGTCCATGTCTGAAACTAGTCTTTATACACACAGCCAACTCACTCATGCAATATAATATCTGATGTAATATAATACAAACAGCTGTGGAAGATTGTCGTCTCTTCGCGAAACAGGACGTACACGTCAGAATTGTGCAGAAGATAGGGTCGACCCCCTTGTCGATTTTGGTGATGTAGAGTACGTGTACGAAATTTGGAGGTCAAGGGTGGGCCAATTGTCAATTTCTTTTCGATAGGATCATCGTAGAGACATGCGCTAGCATTGGCTCCTAACAAAATAAACATAGGTTATCATGGTTGAACCCCCCCCCCTTTCTGTCTGAAGCAGCAGCATGATATTGACATTTCGTAGATGTAGTATCATTATTCCTTTATATTTCAATTTATTGATGAGGTAGATAATTATTTACTTTCCAAGTCCGGCATTAAAAATTGCAAATAACTCGAAAACAGTGAGATATTGCGCGAAAATAAATCGAAAAATCTCCCCCAAACACCACCCCTTGTCGATTTTGGGGATGTAGCGTATGTATGCCAAAGTTTGGTGGTCCTGAGTTCAAGAGTAAGAGATGTTTGCACACACCCACCCAAAACTTTTAATCACTCGTAACTTCCGAACATGTAGCCATAGAGAGGTCTGGGGTTTAGTGTGTTGGTCGAGTCTCGGTATCCTCCGTCCTCCCATACCAAAAATTTAGTATAGGTCATCATCATAGAACCAAATTTTCATCAATCGAAAAAATTTTCCAAGTCCTGCACAGCCCGTTTACGTTTGTCGCGACTATCTTGAATTAACTAAGCGAGTCCAGATAGCGTTGGCATTATTCTGCCTTCAGTTTCTTCACAGTAACATCAATTCATATTAACAACTTACGAGAAAACATCATGCATCTCATTTACAACAGAGCAATTTAATATCCTCGTCTAGTACGCTGCACTTTTTTGCAGTGCAGGTGTATCCCGGTGTCAGGCTGGTGAAAAAAAATAACGTTCAACCAAGTAGACGAATAGCAGTGTTCAAGTTCAGAAAATTCAACAAATACCTGTCTACTGCTTTAAACATTCATTTGATTAGTTAACCACTCACCACGTGGTCATACACCACACCACATATTACACCTCTCCAAGACGTGGTGCAGACACCAAATACACTACATGACACCCAAAATCAACAAGATAGGTTGCACCGTGTAACCAACTAGACGCGTGAGTGCAGTCAAAAAATGCAGCAAACTAGACGGAGCTATTGTATCAAAGTGATCACGTGGCATTCTCTTTGAATCTAACTTCACCCACCCCACCACGCACTCCTGGCAAGGTTATAGAGGCCAGGTATCCTAAAAAACAACAATTATTATTTGTTTGTTTGCATCACAATACAGAAATAATAAGAGGCACGCGCGCGTGTGTGGCACATCATTCCCCCGAGAGAGGTTTACAAAAATCACAATATATAAACATTTGGTCCCCCGGGGACTTCAAAAATTACAATAAGATGCATTCGCTTGTTACTGTTGCCAGCTATAGGTCTCTCTCTCTTTATCTTACAGCAACGTTGGCATCTCTATTTTTTTAGTTGTAGGCGGTTTGCCAACACTCTCTAGTTAATAATGCTACATATTATACACACACACGCACACACATACTATATTACCATCCACCCATCTCTCTCTTTTACGGCAGTGCCGGCTCTCCTTGCCCAGTATGTATAGGTTACCAAAAATTGCTTTATGCACTGTAAAACAAGCCTCAAGCAAAATTGCCAGCTCCTTGCTTTAGGTTACGTTAGACCAAGACAAAAACCTTGGTGATTTTTTTTCAAGTAAGGTGTTAACAACACTGCGAGCCCCACTTCCGGTTGCAGAACTCTCAAGCAAGATTGCCAGCTCCTTGCTTTAGGCTAGGTTAGACCAACAAAAACCTTGGTGATTTTTTCGAGTAAGAAGTTGGCAACACTGCGAGCCCCACCGAGCCCCACTTCCGGTTTATGAACTCTCAAGCAAAATTGCCAGTTCCTTGCTTTTTAGGTTAGGTTAGACCAAAAACCTTGGTGATTTTTTCGAGTAAACTGTTGTCAACACTGCAAGCCCCACATGATGATTCGAGCCCCAATTGAGGGCTGTGAACCGGGGACACTACACTACTCCCGTCGATCGGAATTTCATAAAAATGTAAATTGTTATTGAAGACGTAAAAAATCTTGCCCACATCGTCATCCAATTTCGTCCAAATACTGTTGAGGTGAACGATCAGTAGACCGTTGAGTTTGGATAACATGGAAGGTAAGAGGTTATTGGAATTTGGTGGTGCACTTTCCATGTTGATCTGTTTTCGAAAACCAAAGAGATTCATTGTCCTTGTTAGTTATTTAAATTTTCTATATGCTGTGCCCCTTTATAGATCGAATATAAAAGAAAAGAGAAGATTTTCCTCTGCGGCGATGCAATTCAAAAGACTCGAACATGTAATTATGTCATTAGATCATGATGAAGAAGAAAAAAAGTAAGAGTTGAATTTAATGAGCCTCGTTTAGAGGGAGTTTAACGACATAATATTAACTTCCAACTTTTCATTGCCCGACGGCTTCCCTTTTCTCTTTTCCTCCGTATGTTTTTGAAGAATGGCAAAAGACACAGCGGACTTCATGGCTATGGGGTTACAGTTAACACACGTCACATTTATCGCTTCCATTGCAGTGGCCCCACTCTCTCGTGTGGATTTGACAATCGAGAACACGTAACTTGTTGTCTCTGGCATCCAATGCGACCTTGGTTACGCGCGTCGTATATAGTTCGTGTAATTTATTCGCAATGCGATGATCTGTGCTGAGTTTTCTTTTACCTTGAAACAGGCATTCTTTGTAGTCTTGCATGTTGAATTTACTGGTACTTATTTTTCCCACCCCTTTCGCTTTCTTGATCTCTTTTTCTTCTGCAAGCTTGACGCAGTACATTTTGGCACGAAGCCCCGCAAATTCGCTGATGTAATTACCAGCCGCTTCATCTTTGAACTTTCCTATGGTCATTTTATTTTCTGTCGAATGCAAGTGATGGCCTGATGGTAAGTTGCTAAAATCAAAAATATGCTTCATCGAACTCAGATCATGTTCGAGGCTTGGTGTATGGATTAGAAAAATGAAGCTATCCGTGTCAATGTAACATATTTCAATGTTATCTCCATAAAAGGGTTGAAACTGATCGTAGTACGATTGGTACATGTGCAATTTTGATAGTTCAAAGACCGTGGCACCTATGGCAATCGGCTTGTTGAGCATCACTTGCTTCTTGTTCTTCTCGACGAATACCAGATTCTCGTCGAAAATGGTGAAGTTTTTGAAGTAGGGGGAAGCGACAATTTTCTCGAATTTCTTTTCGTCCGTGACCAACGTTGCGTCGATGTAATTACGCACGTTCTCCACCGTCTTGCCGTAGATGGCGTTGTTGAATAGTTTGTACAGATCCTTGTCTGCAGGCGATGTCGATTGCGCTCTGCGTTGCGTGTTCTCGGCTATGTAGGGTTCGAGCCACTTGCTCTGTCGGAACTTTAATCCTCTATGTACTTTCTTCAGCTGCAAACCGTGGCTCACGTAAAATTGGAGGAGTCGGTAGTGCAGAACGTAATTCCGCTTGTTCTCCATGCTTAGTATTAGTTTTGGCTCCTGTCCTCCAGGTGGCTTCTCTTTGGTGGGGGCCAGGGCCAATCCGTGATGTTTCTCGTGTAGCGTTTCGGGATAATCGAGATCCACTTCCAAGAAACAGCCCAATTCGTTATCTTCGCTCCAGTTGAGAAAATCCTCGCAGGAGAGTTCCTCTTCGGTCATCCACGCGTAGTCGCTGATGGGAAGACACTGGGACATGGAATGGCCGTACAAGTTGTTGACATCCCAGTAGACGATATAGGTGTTGGGCTTCGATGCATCGTAACCAGGCGTATGAGGATTATTTGCCTGAGCATGGCGTCGGGGACATTGGACGTTGCCACCGCGTATCGCACTCTCCATGAAGGCATACTGTTCCTTCTCTGCGATGAGCCCCAGTTCCACGTTGGTGTATTTCATCATCGATTCCCAAGTCAATCCCGGCGTCGTGAAGAAATACGCAGGATCCAACTTGTAGATCGAGATGCATCTCTCGCGAAACGACTCGAAAATGTCCATGAGAAGTGTCACGTCCAATTTGAGATAGAGATCGTGATAATCACGAAAAGTTTGGCAATTGAAGGCCGTCCACACACTACGAGCGTGTTCGTAGTCCTCTTCGGAACAGACGTCCTCAGTGAGATGAGAATAAAATGCCTCCCGGGGTGGAAGTTCCGTCTCGTCAAATTTGTCGAAATCGACGTACTCGTAGGGGTAGACGCCCTTGCGACGCAACAGATTCAAATTTTCATCTCTCCCCGAAAAACACATTTGCTTGGTGGCCACAAGATCTTCGTCGCCAAGTTGAGATGCAAGGTTGGCCAGGCTGGAGGACAGGAAATTGTAAGAGTCCGGGATTCTAACTTCCACACTTCCTCCTTCTTCGAGAGGGATCCACACTCTCACTGCAATATACTTCTCGCTCGTTCTCTGAATGATCCTGATTCGAGAAGTTAGGTTGTAGAGCTCTTTGACGAACAGATGCGTATCGTATTTTTCCGTGTAATGCAGAAACACGGCAACGAAATGCGACTCCTTAATTTTAAGATTGCAGGAATTACAGATCGTGTTCAGGAATAATCCATTGTGATGGTCATGGTGCACGACCTTGTGATTTTCGGAGGTGAAAGCCTGGTTACACTCCGCGCATCTTGTCGCCGTGTCATGTCTCCGCTGTTGTTCCGTCGTGAGAGCAGGTGGAGAAACGTAAGAGCCTTTCAGGCTGGGTGCAAGTTTTCTCGCGCATTCCGCTATCTTCTTAACAAAATGTTTTACCGCATCGGGTCCGCAATACAATATGACCTCATTTAATTTTTCTCCGTAGATGGAGAAACTGCAAGGCTCGTGGTGAAAAATTTGGATTGTGCTTGAGGTAGAGGGATCAGGGTCGCAAGACGTCATGGGAACTTGGAAGCTTTCAAATCGGCATAAAGGACGACGGGATGGTGGAGAAGAGCCTGGTGTTTCTGAAATTTCATCTTGGTTCCGGGTTCCGGCATGACATCTTCGCGTTCTGCATTCACGGAGCCAAAACACTTGTGCTGTTCTTTCATCTTCTTACCCTCGTGAAAAATTCTCAAACACCGATCGCAAATTTCGATCTTATCGCAATGCTTGCTGATCTGTCTTCCTACTAATCGTGAGAAATTCCGTATCAAACTGTAACGGCCATCTACAAGCAACAGTCGAATTACATTATTCTGGCTTCTCGCAGGTCTTAACACACGAATGTTGTCGCAATCGTCAACCCCAAACACAGAAATATCGAGATCTTTTCTTTTTTCCTCTCTATAGTTTTTTAAAAATTGATCGATCTCATTGAGGGACACAGGATAGGAAATTCCTCGCATGACATTCTTGTATTTCCTCTCGTATCGTTTGTAATTGGACAGGCGTTGGGGGTTAACATTATTAGCTGGGTGTAATGCGGCGATGACAGACCATAAGAAACTCTTCGCATCATTACTTTCTATGTTCAACACTGCATTTTGCTTTTTTTGAGCGCTGCGTAATGGTTCGAAATTGCAGACTCGAAGCTCTAACATGTGGCTGCGACCGCAAAGCCTCCATCCACTTCCTCTACCTTCAAACTCTTCTTATTTTTGTCCCAAGTGCTCGAATAGCCGTGTCACAATTTCTTCCAGATCGTCGTGATTGCCCTCATGTAAGCCTTCACACCCTACGTAAAAGCTGAAAGTGCTTGTCTCGGACGAGACAACTTTCTCATACAGCAGGGTCAAGACGAGATGAATTTTAATTGCAACATTAACGAGGCAATCACGTAATTGATCAACTACCAGAGATTTCACATTGTCGAGGAAGGTGCTTGAGTCAGACTTTTCGTCACTTCCAGATTTATACGTCATGATGCGTGCACTTTTATTCAAAGCACCGCCTTCATGCGCATCAGTGCGAGATTTCTTTGCCGGGGGGACGACATCATGTTCCGGTAGACGACATTTTTTCAAATGCCTAGCAATATTAGGTTTCGAAATTAATTTTCCACAGTTACGACATGCCACTTTCCCGCAAAGACCGGAGGGACCTGCTTGCGATTCCATATTTTTCTCTGTTATTTATATATACAGAGAAATTTTTTGGGGGTTGGTGGTGGTGGTAGGGGAAAGCGCACTGAAACAAGGAAAAAAAATAGATAAAAAAATGCTAGACATTTTTCCTTCCACAAGTGCATATATATATTAGACGCGAACAGTATATGTGTGTGTGTGTGTGTGTGTGCACTGTTGTAGGAGCTAAAAAATATGCGACATGTATGTGTGTCAATTTTTATGACTCCTCTGAATATGTGTGTGTCAGACGCAAAACAAGATATAAATATATCATGAAAAAATAAAAACTTACCTTTCAAGAGAGATAGAGAGACTTCAAAAAAACTTGTAGCTCACTAAAACTTCCACGATGATATATATGTATACTACCAGACAAACAAATTAAAAAATAGTGAACTGCCACGATTGACGTTCACTATGATAATGATGTACAAAAAGAGAAACTGGTGCGTTATATAGGAACCCCCACCCCACGCGACCCCCTTTGGTGAAAACACAATGAGCGCTATAGTCAATGTCCTAGCAATAAACCCCGTTGACCGATTCACTCATACGTGTTGCCCTGGTACAAACGAACAATGCTATATACTTCCTTTTTTTTCAACAAAGACCTTTTCTTGACGCATGTCCTGGGGGACAGATAGCAATAAACCCCGTTGACAGTTCCACCACATGCGTGTTTGTCATGGTATTCGATCATTTTTCCTCGACCTCTTCCAGATTCGCTTCGGGCGGAAGCGGATGCGAGATGAATAGGTTCGGGGAGTTGTTGCCGTTGTGGTTGCGGGGGTTGCCGAGGTGGAGTCGTCCACTGCGGAAGCGGATGGCAATGAACCCCGTTGACAGTTCCACCCCATGCGTGTTTGTCATAGTATTCGATCATTTTTCCTCGACCTCTTCCAGATTCGCTTCGGGCGGAAGCGGATGCGAGATGAATAGGTTCGGTGAGTTGTTCCCATTGTGGTTGCGGGGGTTGCCGAGGGTGGAGTAGCGGGCATGGATTGCGATGCGTATGAAAACGATTATTTCTTGCGCCCTCGAAAAAAAAACAGTCGAGCACACACCTGCAGGAAACACAAAAAGCTTTGCGAGCGAAATTGCGAATCGTTCCAAATATGCAGGTTTCGGGAGCAGAAAAAGCAAGTGATGTGTTTCGAAGCCACGATGAACGTTCGATGTCCGCGTCACCCGCACATGTCGCCGCCTCCAAAATTGCATCGTGAAACGACGAGAATTTGGGAAACGCTTGCAAGATATTTTGCACGTTGTGCGAAAACAATTTGGATCTCTCGGACGAAATTGTTGTTTCGGGTTCTTGCCGTGGAAGTTCGGGGATGGTTAATGTATAGGGTGATGCTCCCATCGAATCGAAAATCGATTTCAATTTTTCCGTACCACTCTCGAGAGAGGACATTCGATATTTTCGAACGTTTTGTTTTGCAGAAAATTTTTTGGGATCGATTTGAAAAAGCGTTTGGTCCGTGATGAAAATATTACATTGAGCGATAAAACACAATTTCTCCACGGGGACCAGAAAAAATTCAGTTCTACCGAGCGTCGCTATCCACATAAACATCAAAAATTGCACCAATGCTTTGGGGGCTTCGCACAGGAGTATCAATTTATTTTTCATGGAATAATCTACGTAAGATTCCAACATCGAGAACGAACAACGTTGATTGAATTTTTGGCAGCATTCGCAATACAAATCCAAACTCGTGAGGATGTCGCCACCACCACGCACCCTGGCGAGGTTATAGGGGCCAGGAATCCTAAAAAAACACAATTATTATTATTTGGTTTGTTTGCTTGCCTCACAATACGGAAATAATGAGAGGCACGCGCGCGCATATATGTGTGTGTGTGTGTGTGTGTGGCACATCGTTCGCGAGAGGTTTACAAAGGTCACGATATATATAAACATTGGTCCCGGACTTGGAAAATTACGATAAGGCGCATTCATCCTTCAAGGATGAGAAAGTGAATTTACTCATCACGGCTTTTCTGCGCCGTGAAACATCGTCAGCGCAAAAAATGAGGCTCGGAACGTGGAGAGAAAGTGAGTTTTTGAGGTTTTGGTGCGATTTTCTTGGAGGTCGAAAAATCAGGGTTGTTGTCAAAGATACATTTGTGACCTACTTATACCAGCAACGGATTTTAGAACTTCGTGCGAAGCACCCCAATTTTAATGTGTTTTACACGGATGGGTCCAAGACAGTCGAATCAGTTGGTTGCGCCTTCGTCCTACACTCTCAAAGTTCCAGTTTCGCGCTACATCCTGCCTGTTCCATCTTTACGGCAGAGTTGTACGCCATTCTAAAGGCACTGGATTTTGCCGACGTGAAAGGGCTGAAGAAAGTCCTTGTGTGCTGCGATTCGACCAGCGTTTTGCAATCTCTGGATTCGCCGTATTCCCGGCATCCGGTAGCGCAACGCATAATCAGACGGCTTGTGTCCTTATCTGCCAGCACAGATGTACACTTCTGTTGGGTCCCTAGCCACGTGGGCATCCGGGGGAACGAAGCAGCTGATGCTGCCGCCAAGTCTGCTGATGCAGATGGCGACGTTCTCGTCCACCTTTTGCCAGCTAGCGACCTGCAGAATGTGTTCCGTTGTCGCCTTCTTGACACTTGGCAGACCGAGTGGGATGTGGAAACTGGGAACAAGCTTCACTCTGTTAAGCCCACCATAGGTGCTTGGCGTTCCTCGTCTCGTCCCTCTCGGCGAGAAGACGTTATTCTTACCCGCATGCGTATAGGACACAGCCGTCTCACGCATGGTCACCTACTGCAAGGGCTGGACCCTCCGTTGTGTCGTGCTTGTAATGTTATTTTAAGCATCCAACACATTCTCGTTGAATGTGTCGATCTTGCTTACCTCCGGCAGGCTTTTAACCTTTCCGGCTGTTTGTCATCCCTCTTGGGTGATGACAGTAGTATTTTATCACGTGTTTTTAGTTTTTTGCGAAGAGCTGAACTCTTCCACCGTTTGTAAGGAGGATGTTAGTTTGTTCTGACTTTTTAATGTGTCGTGTTTGTTTCGTGCAGGTCTCTTTACAACCTTGCACTTTTAGTTTTTCCCAAGGGGCTATCTACACCCCTTTTTTAAATCTGTCAGAATTTTAGATAAGGGGACATTTCCCCGTATACACAGAAGGGTGCGAAACGGCCTTAAGTGCCGACGCACCCATAAATTTTAACTCAATCAATCAATCAATCAATCAACAGGCTTTGGTTGGAGGACTCTTTCCCCACTTCCTGGAAAGAAGCTATTATTGTTCCCATCCTGAAACCAGGTAAAGAACGCACCGCAGCCTCGAGTTACAGGCCTATTGCCTTAACTAGCTGTGTGTGCAAGTTGATGGAACGCATGATCAACAAGCGTCTCACCTGGTTTTTGGAGGAAAACTGCTTGATAAGTAATTTTCAATGTGGTTTTCGCTCCAACCGTTCCATACTGGACCATCTGGTTCAGCTGGAAACACACATTCAGGATGCATTCCTCAACAAGGAACATTTAGTTGCAGTTTTCTTTGACCTCCAAAAAGCATATGACACAACGTGGCGTTTTGGCATCCTAAAGCAGCTCCATTCTTGGGGCGTCCGTGGCCATATGGCGTACTTTATTAAAAACGTTTTATCTGATCGTTTTTTCCGAGTACGTGTTGGGAACTCCTTTTCGGATCTTCAAGAACAAGAGAACGGTGTCCCGCAGGGCAGCGTATTAAGTGTGACTGTTTGCCATAGCAGTGAACAGTGTTATGGCGAGCATTGTTGCCCCTGTACATGGTCTTCTGTATGTAGACGACCTCACGATCTTTTGTCGCTCACGGAATCTCGCGTCAGCTTCTCGTCAACTCCAACTGACGATAAACCGTTTGGTTGAGTGGTCCTCCCAAACAGGTTTCACCTTCTCATCCGAGAAATCCGTGTGTTCACTTTTGTCGCCAACGTACATGTCATTTCGATCCTGACCTGTACATGGGGAAATCTCCCCTGTGGTTCGTGAATGAGGTCCGCTTCCTGGGCCTCATTTTCGATAAGAAATTAACATGGCTACCTCACCTTCGCCAGTTAAAGTTCTCTTGTCTTCGAGTTCTCAACGTTTTACGTGTTTTATCCCATACTTCCTGGGGTGCTGATAGGATGGTACTGCTTCGCCTGTACCGTGCACTCATCAGGTCGAAGCTTTATTATGGATGTGTTGTGTATTCTTCTGCCCGCCCATCTAGACTTCGCATTCTAGACACCGTCCACCATGCTGGTATACGTGTGTGCTCTGGTGCTTTTCGGACCAGCCCTATCGCCAGTTTGTACGTAGAGGCATCTGAGCCGTCGCTGCCTCTGCGAAGACAGCGGCTGGTAGTGATCTACTTCCTCCATCTTCGCTCGATGCCTTCACATCCCTCATTTCACACCATCACAGACATGAATAGGCTGGCAAGGTATCGGCTCGATCCTAGTGTCACTAGACCATTTGGTGTTCGTGCAGACGAGATCCTGTCGTCTCTCCACTCATTCCGCCTCTCCCTACCTGGGAGTTTCCTGCAACTTCCATCGATTTTTCTCTAACTGCTCTTCCAAAAGCAGAAACACCAATGGTTGTATACCAGCAACGGTTTTTAGAACTTCGTGCGAAGCACCCCAATTTTAATGTGTTTTACACGGATGGGTCCAAGACAGTGGAATCAGTTGGTTGCGCCTTCGTCCTAGACTCTCAAAGTTCCAGTTACTCGCTTCATCCTGCGTGTTCCATCTTTACGGCAGAGTTATACGCCATTCTAAAGGCACTGGACTTTGCAGACGTCAATGGTCTGAAGATAGTCCTTGTGTGCAGTGATTCGCCCAGCGTGTTGCAGACCCTGGATTCGCCGTATTCCCGGCATCCGGTGCGCAACGCATATTCAGACGGCTTGTGTCCTTATCTGCCAGAACGGATGTACACTTCTGTTGGGTCCCAAGCCACGTGGGCATCCAGGGGAACGAAGCAGCTGATGCTGCCGCCAAGTCTGCTGATGCAGATGGCGACGTTCTCGTCCACCTTTTGCCAGCTAGCGACCTGCAGAATGTGTTCCGTTCTCGCCTTCTTGACACTTGGCAGACCGAGTGGGATGTGGAAACGGGGAACAAGCTTCACGCTGTTAAGCCCACCATAGGTGTTTGGCGTTCCTCGTCTCGTCCCTCTCGGCGAGAAGACGTTATTCTTACCCGCCTGCGTATAGGACACAGCCGGCTCACGCATGGTCACCTACTGCAAGGGCTGGACCCTCCGTTGTGTCGTACTTGTAATGTTATTTTAATCATCCGACACATTCTCGTTGAATGTGTCGATCTTGCTTACCTCCGGCAGACTTTTAACCTTTCCGGCTGTTTGTCATCCCTCTTGGGTGATGACAGCAGTATTTTATCACATGTTTTTAGTTTTTTGCGAAGAGCTGGTCTCTTCCACCGTCTGTAAGGAGGTTTTTAGTTTATTCTGACTTTTTAATGTTTTGTGTTTGTCTCGTGCAGGTCTTTTTACAACCTTGCACTTTTAGTTTTTCCCAAGGGGCTCTTTACACCCCTTTTTTAAGTTCTCAGTCAGAATTTTAGATAAGGGATATTTTCCCGCATACATAGAAGGGTGCGAAATTGCCTTAAGTGCCGACGCAACCATAAATTTTAACTCAACAACAACAACAACAATATGTGTGTGTGTGTGTGTGTGTGTGTGAATATATATATATATATACTGTTATTAGCGGTCATTATCTTACGGTTACAAAGGTATACGGTTTTACACTTTAACCATGAGTTATGTGTGTTAGCAGGTTCTGTGACATACTGCGAATGGTTTGTCATTCTCGTTAGCAGAATATGATACCGCTATCCACCCACTTCCGTACAGAGATATCAACATCCACCCATTTCCTTACAGAGATATCAACATCCACCCATTTCCTTTTGATATTGCGAATGGAAAATGAAACTTGTAGAATACACTGACAGTGTTTGTCCTGACATCTTATAGAAGCCATCAAGAATATGGAGAGAGAGAACTTTGTAAGTATTCGAAGTAAATAATTAACATAACCATTTTTTATATATATTCAATATATGTTTATTATTTCCATTTATTCAAAATACATATATGGATCAGAAAAAACAGTGTTACTCTGCACACATGTCAACTTTTATAAACTGTATGCATAACAATGCGATAAACATACAACTTATATACATTACATATATAGAAATAACAAAAATTGAATAAGATGATTAGTGTGTTAGCATTGTTAGTTTTTAGTTATCCAATTTTCGTTTTTTCAAAATCTCTAGCATCCTCTTCTCCATTTCACCTTCTGTACCCCCATTTTATCTATACCTCTCTGCTTCCGCACACCTTTGAAAACTTCCATCAGTTCAAAACACACTTTCATGCTGAAGTGTGATGGTACATAGGTAGCTTTTCTTATATTTTCAATAAATCCCTCGAACACCGGACTTGTTTGTTTCTTGTCGAATATGTACGTGAACAGCTTGACGAGGTTGTCGAGCCTAACCTCCATATCCTTGCACACCTCTTCCAGATTTTCCAACAACTCTCCAGCTAAACCATTCTCCTCGCAAAAATCTACAAAGCACGCAATCTGCTTCTCAGCCTGCTTCGCATGGGTCTTGCTCCATAGATTCCTTCTCTCACCTCCACGTTCAGCTTCATTTTTCACATTCGCGTGTAGGAGGTCAAATTCGAACGGTAGGGATGCCATCTGGAAATAAGAAACAAAAAGTAAGACATATGTTTTTGTTTTCAGCAAAAGTTTTTCACCATAGGCAACATGATGAAAACACAGTTCATATTAATGCAGATATTCGGTGTGATGACGGGTACGGAAGAGACGTTTCTCAGAAAGATAAGGAATATATCGGCGAAATATGACAGGATAAATCAGCAAAACAGGAATTTCTTCAAGCAAAAAATAGACGCCATGAGGGGACAGTTGGACCAGATGGAAGAGGAGCTGGACCGGAGATTCGGTACTCATGATATGCAGAACGAGATTCTGGACGAGTGCCGTACCCACCAAACAGGGTAAATACCATATTTTATAATACAATATTTTGACACGTCTATTATATTGGAATACATTTTTTCTGGAATTCTCAAATTATAATTTCTTATACAAGTAGTTGTATTGGTGGTATTCCTGGCTCACTTATAGCGTACAAAAGAAGAGGTCATTTGATTAAACAGCCCGATTTGCCTACACTTAAAATTATGCCAAGATGCCCATATTCCCCAATGCTTCAAGTGTGATATGCTCTTAATCCCAAGAATCTTGAATCCTAGTGTAGAAAAGAAGAACCCTCAATAGACAGATTTGCCTACACTTAAAACAATGTCAAGGGGGGCATATACCCCAATCGGCCATGTGTGTACATATTTAAATCTAAAGAATTTTGAGCCCTAGTGTAGAAATGAAGAACTCCCCTCAGACAGATTTGCCCATGTGTGCAAAGGCTGAATTTCTCAGTTTGTTGTCCATAAACTTGTCAAAAATATGCCCCCCTTGATATTGTTTTGACTACACTTAAAACTAGGTCAAAAATGTTTATATTCTCATGCTCTACAACTTACGGATCAATACAATGGGACAGGGGCAGGCAAGAAGTTTCATGTTCTTTCTAATCTTTGATCAGTTTCATGTCCCGGCCAGCAATAAATTATGCACGCCTGGGAGATTTTATATGCTAGCATGCATGAGATAAAATCTACACTGTGCCCTTTCAGGGAAAATTCCCCATACATGCCATCATGTTATTGACTCCAAGGGAAATTCTTAGTAAAAAGAATATTGGCCTCTTGCATGTTGTCATATATGCCTGAATTGGATTCATGTTTTGCCTTGTTCTGATAATATATACCCGAGTGAGACTTACAGAATATTCATTGCACAGTTCAAAGTCCAACTTTGAATTGTATTTAGCTGATATAGAGCTCATAACTCCTGGGTTCTGATGCTCAATAGAATATGGACATAGTCCCATGGCTTATTGCCTTGTAAACAAGAGGTCTGGGTTTGAGCCCTGGTAAAATGTGTAGGCCTCCCCTGATGGCAAAGTGTTAATATTGTTGCCTTGTAAACAAACCCCTCCATGTAGGACTGCCTTGACGGGGCGAGGGGGCTTAGTAGGGAGGTCAATTTCATCTCATCATTTCACCCATTCTTCATATCCATCTCTCACGTTTTTCACCATTCCATCACGTCATTCATCTCCATATCTTTGACCTCCCTCTAAGAAACTTATGTAGGGAGGTCATTTTCATCTCATCATTTCACTCATTCTTCACATCCATATCTCACGTTTTCACCATTCCATCACGTCATTCATCTCCATATCTTTGACCTCCCTATCACTAAGGGTCCTGCTAGAGGAGACAACCTCGATAAAAAAAAACCTATCCCAAGGTGTGAGTTGCACGTGCCGATGGGACAGTGTTGGCTGCAGGGGTAGGTGCAGTCGCGAACGTGGCCTCGGGGATTTCGGTTTGGTCCTCGAGTAGCCTCCATTTTTGGGGGTAGGCCTTCCTCGGCATAGAGGGCATGTCGAGGCGACAATTTATGGACCCTCCACAATAAATCTTTTTGTATATGGGTACAAAAAACAACTCAAACGGGGGGAAACCCCCAAAACGAGCGCGGCCTTCGAGCCCGCTTCAATTATTGGAAAAGACAAGTAACGTGCCACGTTATCTTGTGATTAGTATTGTGCAGAAGACCGAGAGTAACGATGAATCTGCAACAACAAAGAAACATGGAGCTGCTACATTGAAGGACTTGTCACCGTTTCTGATCAAGAAACAGCTAGACTACGCCGCTGGTTCAGACGTACCAGAAATAAAAAAGCTGCGAAACGGGAGTCTACTTATCCAGACCAGCACAGATCGCCAGACCAACAACCTTTTAAAGTTAAGATCTTTGGGCGACTTCCCTGTTAATGTTGAACCTCACCGTCAACTTAACAGTAGTAGAGGTGTGATTCGCCACTGGGATCTGTTAAATGCTGAGGAGGAAGAGATTCTTGAAGCACTCTCAGACCAACATGTGACCGCAGTACAGCGAATAAAGACTCGTAAGTCCGGAGAACTAGTACCAACTGCTTCACTCATAGTGACCTTCCAAACGACCACTCTCCCAGATATTGTACGGGCTGGATATTTGAGACTCAAAGTCCGTCCGTACATACCAAACCCGATGCGGTGTTTCAAATGCCAGCACTTTGGGCACACTCAGCCTTCCTGCAAGGCCACTACCGCCCTTTGTGGTAAGTGTAGTCTGCCTGATCATGGGACCGAACCTTGTTCTTCAGGTCCCAAATGCATTAACTGCCAAGGCGAGCACCCAGTCTGGCATCGTGACTGCCCCTCTTTCCAACAAGAGAAGAAAATCAGAGAGTTGGTCGTTATAGAGAAAATCTCTGCTGGCGAAGCAAAACAACGTCTCCGTGAAAGCATACGCACCACTTTTACCTGTGCCATTCGCTACAGTTGCTGCACCTGCTCTTACCCGTCGAAGTATAGGTGTACAAACCAGCGACGTGTCCACTCAAACTACAACACTTCCCGTAGTAGCCCGCCCTGCTTCGAGGAAAACAGCAACCACTCCTCGCTCCACAGTGAAGAAGTTCAAGCAGGTGCATAGCAAGGATTACTTTCTCAAGTCCAGTAGCTCTCCAGTGAGAGTGGCAGCCACCACCCTGAAACTTAAGGCGCAGCTGAAAGCTGCCCGGCGGGCGCTCAAAGCACCCGCCCCCACTCCCCCTTCTTCATCCCCTTCGCCCTCTGTGTCCTTACCCGAGGACATGATACAGGACGAAGCCGCGGATGAAGAATTTATCAAGGTGACAGGGCCTAGAAATAGAGTACGCCTTAAAAGGTAACTATACTACCTCCAGCTATGGCTTATTGTCTCCAATGGAACCTTAACGGTTTCCGTACACATCTCGAGGAACTGCAAATTCTAATATCTGAATTTGACCCTGCCATCATGTCTCCAAGAGACACATTTTCGTCCAAATGAATCAGTGATTCTAAACGGATACACGCTTTACCGCACCGACAAGCTTCCTGAGGGTCGTCGTGCACACGGTGGTGTTGCAATCGGTGTTCGAGATAACATCCACTCAACGCCAATCTTTCTCACCACCCCCCTCCAAGCTGTCGCCGTGCGGATCCATCTACCACAGCCAATATCTGTGTGCTGTGTCTACATCACAAGGGAGGAGCGATTCTCTCTTGAGGACCTCTTTTCTATATTCGAACAACTTCCGTCTCCTGTAGTTCTTTTGGGCGATTTTAATTCCTACCATTGCTTGTGGGGCTCCGTTCGTACAGAGCCCCGGGGTCAAATTGTAGATCAATTCCGTGAGGCATCAGATTTAACGTTGCTGAATGATGGGACTCCCACATATTTCAGTCCTTCCTCTGGCACATATTCTGCGTTGGACTTGTCCTTTTGCAGTCCCAGCCTTGCTCCTACCACATCTTGGAGCGTTCATCCTGATTTCTGTGGGAGTGATCACTTCCCTCTCATTCTTACCTTCGCACATCTTCAGCAATCACGTGAACAACACCCTCACTGGAATCTCAGTCGGGCCGACTGGGAAGCCTTCGAGCGTGCAGTGGACCTAAAAGTCGATCTTGTGTGGACTTTACCACCAATCGACGCCTTAGATGTCTTTGTGTCAGGAGTGCATGATGCTGCACGCACCTCCATTCCACATCCCAGTGGACCTGCGAGGCGACGCCCAGTCCCCTGGTGGACTGCGGAGATCGGTGCAGCCATCAAGGACCGCAATCATGCTCTCGATCGATTTAATAGGAACCACACTGCTGCAAACCTCGAGCAGTTCCGCATTAAACGTGCCCGTGCCCGTCAGCTCATTCGAGCCAGTAAGAAGGCGTGCTGGGTCCAATACGTGTCTTCTCTGACGAAGCAGGCTTCGTCGAAAGCCGTTTGGACCAAAGTACGTCGCATCCAGGGGGGTGTATCTACTCCTCTGAGCGCTCTGGAGCACGATGGGACGTTGTACACAGATTCCGGAGACATAGCTAATATCTTGGCCACGCAGTTTTCTGGTGCGTCCAGCTCTGTAAATTATGAACCACGTTTCCGCCGTGAGAAGGACCGTCAGGAACGACGCCCTCTCGTTTTTCGAAGTCATAACACCGAGCCATACAACTCTCCATTCACTGAACGGGAGTTCGATCAGGCACTTCGAGATTCTAAGAACACAGCTCCTGGAGTGGACAAGATCCACTATGAGATGCTTCGTCATCTGCCCATTGGAGCAAGAAATTTCCTTTTGGCGGTATTCAACAGGCTTTGGTTGGAGGACTCTTTCCCCACTTCCTGGAACGAAGCTATTATTGTTCCCATCCTGAAACCAGGTAAACAACGCACCGCAGCCTCGAGTTACAGGCCTATTGCCTTAACTAGCTGTGTGTGCAAGTTGATGGAACGCATGATCAACAAGCGTCTCACCTGGTTTTTGGAGGAAAACTGCTTGATAAGTAATTTTCAATGTGGTTTTCGCTCCAACCGTTCCACACTGGACCATCTGGTTCAGCTGGAAACACACATTCAGGATGCATTCCTCAACAAGGAACATTTAGTTGCAGTTTTCTTTGACCTCCAAAAGGCATATGACACAACGTGGCGTTTTGGCATCCTAAAGCAGCTCCATTCTTGGGGCGTGCGTGGCCATATGGCGTACTTTATTAAAAACTTTTTATCTGATCGTTTTTTCCGCGTACGTGTTGGGAACTCCTTTTCGGATCTTCACGAACAAGAGAACGGTGTCCCTCAGGGCAGCGTATTAAGTGTGACTCTGTTTGCCATAGCAGTGAACAGTGTTATGGCAAGCATTGTTGCCCCTGTACATGGTCTTCTGTATGTAGACGACCTCACGATGTTTTGTCGCTCACGGAATCTCGCGTCAGCTTCTCGTCAACTCCAACTGACGATAAACCGTTTGGTTGAGTGGTCCTCCCAAACAGGTTTCACCTTCTCATCCGAGAAATCCGTGTGTGTTCACTTTTGTCGTCAACGTACATGTCATTTCGATCCTGACCTGTACATGGGGAAATCTCCCCTGTGCTTCGTGAATGAGGTCCGCTTCCTGGGCCTCATTTTCGATAAGAAATTAACATGGCTACCTCACCTTCGCCAGTTAAAGTTCTCTTGTCTTCGAGTTCTCAACCTTTTACGCGTTTTATCTCATACTTCTTGGGGTGCTGATAGGACGGTATTGCTTCGTCTATACCGTGCACTCATCAGGTCGAAGCTAGATTATGGATGTGTTGTGTATTCTTCTGCTCGCCCATCTAGACTTCGCATCCTAGACACTGTCCACCATGCTGGTATACGTGTGTGCACTGGTGCCTTTCGGACCAGTCCAGTCGCCAGTTTGTATGTCGAGGCATCTGAGCCGTCGCTGTCTTTGCGAAGACAGCGGCTGGTAGTTAACTACTTCCTCCATCTTCGCTCGATGCCTTCACATCCTTCATTCCACACCATCTCAGACGAGAGTAGGCTGGCAAGGTATCGGTTCCACCCTAGTGTCACTAGACCATTTGGTGTTCGTGCAGACGAGATCCTGTCAGCACTTGGTGTTGACAGTGATCTTCCTGGAGTCTCTCCACTCATTTCGCCTCTCCCTACCTGGGAGTTTCCTGCACCTTCTATCGATTTTTCTCTGACTGCTCTTCCCAAGTCAGAGACACCAATGGTTGTCTACCAGCAACGGTTTTTAGAACTTCGTGCGAAGCACCCCAATTTTAATGTGTTTTACACGGATGGGTCCAAGACATTCGAATCAGTTGGTTGCGCCTTCGTCCTAGACTCTCAAAGTTCCAGTTACTTGCTACATCCTGCCTGTTCCATCTATACGGCAGAGTTGTACGCCATTCTAAAGGCACTGGACTTTGCAGACGTCAATGGTCTGAAGAACGTCCTTGTGTGCTGTGATTCGACCAGCGTGTTGCAGTCTCTGGATTCGCCGTATTCCCGGCATCCAGTAGCGCAACGCATATTCAGACGGCTTGTGTCCTTATCTGCCAGCACAGATGTACACTTCTGTTGGGTCCCTAGCCACGTGGGCATCCAGGGGAACGAAGCAGCTGATGCTGCCGCCAAGTCTGCTGATGCAGATGGCGACGTTCTCGTCCACCTTTTGCCAGCTAGCGACCTGCAGAATGTGTTCCGTTCTCGCCTTCTTGACACTTGGCAGACCGAGTGGGATGTGGAAACGGGGAACAAGCTTCACGCTGTTAAGCCCACCATAGGTGCTTGGCGTTCCTCGTCTCGTCCCTCTCGGCGAGAAGACGTTATTCTTACCCGCCTGCGTATAGGACACAGCCGTCTCACGCATGGTCACCTACTGCAAGGGCTGGACCCTCCGTTGTGTCGTACTTGTAATGTTATTCTAAGCATCCGACACATTCTCGTTGAATGTGTCGATCTTGCTTACCTCCGGCAGACTTTTAACCTTTCCGGCTGTTTGTCATCCCTCTTGGGTGATGACAGCAGTATTTTATCACGTGTTTTTAGTTTTTTGCGAAGAGCTGTACCCTTCCACCGTCTGTAAGGAGGTTTTTAGTTTATTCTGACTTTTTAATATGTTGTGTTTGTCCCGTGCAGGTCTTTTTACAACCTTGCACTTTTAGTTTTTCCCAAGGGGCTATCTACACCCCCTTTTTTAAATCTAAGTCAGAATTTTAGATAAGGGGACATTTCCCCGTATACACAGAAGGGTGCGAAATGGCCTTAAGTGCCGACGCACCCATAAATTTTAACTCAATCAATCAATCAAAACCTTGTAAACAAGAGCTCTGGGTTTGAGTCCTGGTAAAATGTGAAGCCTCCCCTGATGGCAAAGTGTTAATATTGTTGCCTTGTAAACAAGAGCTCTGGGTTTGAGTCCTGGTAAAATGTGAAGCCTCCCCTGATGGCAAAGTTTTAATATTGTTGCCTTGTAAACAAGAGCTCTGGGTTTGAGTCCTGGTAAAATGTGTAAGATTGAAATACATGTGGCAAAATAATATCTCCACACGTGAGATTTTGAGAATATTCACTGCTAGTTGATATACAACTGATAGCTCCCAGATCTGAAACCTGGTAAAGTGTGTTGTACAACAGCATAAGAGAGCAAAATTATTTTATATTGGGGATCACCAGAGCCTAGTTTCTGCTGTTGTCTGGGTATAAAAGCACCAGCTCAGTCACTAACAGCTGTTATAATTGTTTTGGCATATTGTCCATAGTTTTGTTTTTTTGGACCAAGAAATTTTATATAAATAAACAATAAAAATGCCAAACTTCAAATATTGCAATCAATGCAATAAAAATATATCTAGTTTTAATTGGGCTAAGCACCGGTTTATTTGTGACCGTAAGAAATGCAGAAGGGCTACCAAAATGTGTCCAAGATGCCATAAAATATTAAGCAAGGCATATTTATTACAAATGGCATAAGTGTACTTGTTATGTACAGTCATCAATATTGCCCTCACAACCATCTACATCTGGTCTGAAAAGGAAGCATGAAACACCTGTTAATGCTAGACCGGCACAGCAGCCACGCTATGAACCCATCCATAGCAGTTTTAATGGCCAATTAAGGGATTACCGGTTTGTATCAGAGCCAAGATGTGACATTAAGAATTTTTTGAACAGTATAAATCCTGATGTGCAGGCAATTCTAAATGCACAAAATGGCTCTTATAAGCTGTCCCTCAAATTGTTTACACAATATAAGAAGCCAAATGGCACAAAATTTACACAGCCCCACATAATAGAAACTGTACCTATATTCAAATGCAAATTCAGACAAAATAATAAGCAGTTTGATAGATCAATTGAATATTAAACACTCTGAATTTGCAGCAAAAGAGTCAGGATGGAGCCTATGCGGATCTCCACACAAGCTATATATTAATATTTCTGAATTCAGCCCATTACAAGGTTCCACTTATGTGCCTTTACCTGCCAATATTAAAAACAAAAAAGCCGTGATTAACATAAAAAATAATGATGAGAAATGTTTTCTGTGGTGTATTTTAGCTGCTTTGTATCCAGTTTTAGATAATCCAGAGAGAATAAGTTATTATAAACAGCATGAACATGATTTTGATGATGCAATGGAGGGCTTAGAATATCCAATGTCTGTTCAGAATATTGATAAATTTGAAAAAAAGGCCAGGGATATCAATGGTAAACAATTATCTATTAATGTATTTATTTGTTCCACTGGTCGTGGCAATTGCTTGATAGCACCTCTCAGAATCAGTACACTTGATGATGATTCTGCTGTTCCGATTGATCTGCTCTTAATTGAAGAGGATGGCACATATCATTACACTTTGATACATAATCTTGAAGCTTCAGTTAGAACACAGCAAGGCACATCCAATACAATATTCAAGTTGTGCAGAAGATGTTTGACTGTATTTGATGGTAGAAAAATGGTGAATGGGGTTCGGGAAGAGAATGCAGAAATTGCTAAAAACAAGTTAATTGAGCATCTGAAATACTGTGGCAACCATAAACCTGTTCATATGCTTATGCCTAACCCAAGTGAAAATGCCAAATTCAAAAAATTTGAAGCCTTGTTAGAACACCCAGCATATATAGTCTGTGATTTTGAATCAAACCTCAAACCCCTTGCATTCTGCAGCCCAGATCCTGATGAATCTTCAAGTACATCATACCAGCTACATGAACCTTCTAGTTTTTATTATGTGGTTGTACAGGATGGTGTTGTTAGTGAAGAATATTTATACATGGGACCAGATGCCATCAAAGAATTTGCACATAGAATAGAAAATGAGTGCCATGACATAGCATCTAATATCTTATTAAAATCAAAACCTATGTTGCCTTTAACAGAGGATCAGATTGAAGATTTCAACAATGCAGAAAAATGCCCGGTATGTGATTCTAAATTTTCAGATACAAATATCAAGGTTCATCATCATTCTCATACAGCTGGTAAATTCTTAATGGCCCTGTGTAATAGCTGTAATATTAAGATCGAGAGACCAAAATTTGTCCCCATATTTTGCCATGGCGCATCCAATTATGATTTTTATCATTTGATCAGGTACGAGGGGTTTGACAAGCAGAATTTAAATATTTTAGCAGAAAATAATGAGAAATATATTGGTATTAGCAAAATAATTAAAGTTAATGGTGTTCCCATTCACTTAAGATTTCTTGATTCTTACAGAATTCTGTCTGCTAGCCTGGCTACACTGGCCACTCAATTATCTGATGATCAATTCAAAATCACATGTGCTTTGTTTCCAAATCAGGAGCTGAAATTAATTAGGCGGAAGGGTGTATATCCATATGATTATGTTACAGATTTTTCTAAATTTGATGAGTGTGCTCTGCCACCACAACAAGAGTTCTACAGCAAAATCAGAGCATCTGGAATCACTGATGATGATTATCACCATGCTCAGTTGATGTGGAACAATTTAAAATGCCAGACATTTGGTGATTATCATAAGGCATATTTAAAACTTGATGTCACTCTCTTGGCTGATATACTTCAGGCATTTAGAAAATCTTCCATGGAAAATTATAAACTGGATCCAATGTATTTTTACAGTGCACCAGGCCTAGCATGGTCTGCAATGTTTTTAAACACTAAAATGCAATTGGATCTGATCCACGATCAAGATATGTATTTGTTTATGGAACAATGTATAAGAGGAGGCATGGTGCAATGCTCTCAGAGATATGCCAGAGCAAATAACAAATATATTCCTGATTATGATCCAGCACTGCCATCAAATTATATACTGTATGTGGATGGCAATAGCATCTATGGTTATGCTATGATGGATAAATTGCCATATGCAGGGCTTGAGTGGGTTGAAGATTTCAATATTGAAGATCTTCAGGATTTTGATGACAGTAACTATGGCCTGTTCTTAGAAGTTGATCTGACAATTCCAGATAATTTACACAACATATTTTCTGATCTGCCCCCAATTCCTGAGGTTAAGTGTTCACCTGGCTCTAAACAGAAGAAATTGATGATGACTCTGGAGCCAAAACAGGATTATGTCTTATATTACAAAAACCTCCAGTTCCTGATGCATCATGGTGTTCAAGTGATCAAAGTTGGAAAAGTTTTGAGGTTCAGGCACTCAAGATGGTTGAAACCATATATTGATACAAATACAGAGCTTCGAACATCTGCAATGAGCCAATTTGATAAATCTTTGTTTAAATTGATGGTAAATTCTGTGTATGGCAAAACCATAGAAAATGTCAGAAAACATACTGATGTTAAAATAATTACTGACCCCAGCCTGAGCAAAAAATTGATAGCAAAGCCTAATTTCAACTACAGAAGAATTTATGATGAGCATATGGCACTCTTCAACATGAAAAAAAGAAAGATTAAGTTTGATAAGCCTATTTATGTAGGGGCTGTGATATTGGAATTGGCCAAATTACACATGTTAAAATTGTATTATGATGTGTTGAAGCCTATTTATGGTGATTGTGTAAAACTGATGTTAGTGGACACAGATAGTTTTATTCTTGATATTCAAACAGAAGATGTTTATAAAGATATATCACATCCTGAATTAATTAAATATTTTGATACCAGTGAATTGCCAGGCCATCTGAATATTCAACCCCACAACAAAAAGGTGCCTGGCAAGTTAAAAGATGAGACACTTGGTGATGTTATTGTCGCATTTGCTGGGTTAAGGGCCAAGATGTACAGCTTTGAAACATGTAGTGGTGTTGCCAAGAAGGCCAAGGGCATTGGCAGAGTAATTGTAGACAAAGAGCTCCAATTTGAAGATTTCAAAAATTGCCTCAAATCATGTAGCACAATCAGAACATCAGAATCCAGAATTCAGAGAGTGGATCACTTGTTGACTACAAATATTATAAGAAAAATGGCTCTGGACCCTCATGATGATAAGAGATGTATTTTATCATGTGGCATACATACTTTACCATGGGGTCATTGTGATTTGAAAAGTGGCAAACAATGCCCAATTACAAAGCATGATTTGAAATAAATAAACATGCCTGAACTTTTTTGGGTTCAAAAAACAGGCAATATGGACCTGCCAACACCAGCACCCTCTTCTGATATAATATCTAAACTAAGTGCTTTGTTAATTATTCATCTGAACAGCATACTTACAGATGTTGATGATGAAACAGGTAAAACATTGTACATATTTAACAATAATTTAAATCATTACCAATTAACAGTAGGTGGTCAATTACAATTTATTACAACTCCCGAGGGTAATGTCAAGATTTCAATAGGGAGAAATATTTATAGAATTAAGCACTCAAACATGGTTTCTGGCACTGTATATACTGTTTCTGCTGGTGACTGCTTATATATTGAGGTCCCGGGATCCTATGACAAGCTTATACCTTTTTTTTATAGAATTAAGAATTAGATATTCAATAATAAATAACCACTAAAACAAAAATGCCTAATGATATATTTGGCCATACAAGACATGAAGATCACAGTGATGAGATTCTGATGCTTGATGTCAGAGTCAAGAAATTAAGAAGTGATTTACAAGCTTTACAAACCACACTCAATGCCAGTCTTCAACTAGAAATTACAAATTTACAATCACAATGCATGGACCCTCTTCTTAAAATTGATTCAGAACTCAAATTGCTGCTTCAGAAATATACTGACTTGGCCACATTAGATAATTTTCAAAGTTTAGAAGAGGCTGTAGCAGCTCTTCAAGCCAAATTTAAGACCCAGGCCACCAATTCTGAGCAATTGAAACAACAATTGGAAGAGCAGATAAATAATGTCCAGACACAGCTCCAAACAATTGTCAAAAGCATAAAATCACAAGAAGATTTTGATCTAGTGATTTCCACTCTAAAAGAACAGATTCAATCATTACACATACCTAATCTGGACCCTCTGAACAATGCCATAGCCGAGGTTAAAGAAAAAATTGAGACACTTGAAAATTTTATGAACAACTTGCCATCTTCTGATGCTTTGAGTGCAATAACTCGGAGTGTTGCCAACATTAAGCTGCAACTTGAAACATATGAAGATTTTGGAAAAATTCAAAGTACCATAACCCATCTTGAGGGTACAATAGCAGCAGTGCAAAGTGATTTGACAAATGTACAAGAATCTCTAGAATCCCGCTTGCCTGGCATTGTAGACACACTTGTCAGTGTCCAGCAACAGATCACAAAACTTGAAAACCTCAACACTGAATCTGAGCTATCTCATTTTCATCACTTGATCGATGATATCCAAACAAAACTTGAAATTTTACAACAATCAACACCCACTCAGGCAGATATAGCCCTGCTCCAAAATGCTATGCAAAGTGTGGCTGATGCTTCTGAATTAAATAATGTGAAATTGGCACTTGAATCTTTGCAAAATACTGTATCAAATCTGCCTACATCAAAGGAACTTAAAAATATAAAGAGAGCTGTGAATCGCATATTGAAATCAGAAGATTTCAAGAATATCCAAACAGAGATCAAACAACTTACTCAGACAGTGGTCACTCTACCAACTAATCAACATATTAATGAACTGGATGCCCTGTTTGAGGATATCAGAAGACAAGTCCATGATCTTACAGCTCAAAATTCAAAATTGGCAGTTGTTGAAAATTTACAGCAAATTGTAGCTAATATCAAGCAACAGCTAGGGACCATGGAATCCAATCAAGCAAATGCTCTGTCTGTTTTTGCTACCCAGCTACAAGAAATTGTGCAACAATACAAGAAACTTGTTGTGGACATAAAGATCAAGCCAGGCCATGATGATGTTGTTAGGACTATCAATGAGCACCTTGAATCTGTAACAAGTAGATTGCTTACAGCAGAAAAGGAAATAACTGGCATAATCGAGAATTCTAAACATACAGTAATTCTTGAATTGTACAGTATCCCCAACAAAGAATATGATTCACCATTTACACCAGGTGGCAAAATATATATGCTGTCCCCTGCACAATTTTATTACCAGTTTTTTGTTGGGGGCACACTGAGACCAATCAAGATCAAATATTGGCTACAACCACAGGCACACCACTACCCTACCTTATCAATAACAAATGCTGACAACAAACCAAAAATCACCAGTGTAGAGTTAGAGGATTTTACAGACCCCAATACATTAGAAACATCTTATGCTGAAGATGATGGCTCTCTGGAATTTAATATACAAATAGGAGACAAATTTTATTTAGAAAATCCTGTAGTCTCAGCTGCTGAACACCCCATAGTTGCAATATTCATGTTTACATATTATGTCTAGACAAATTATTGTTGATGAATTACACAGACAAACCAGACATAATTATAAGAGACTGCCAGTAGTCACAAAAGGCATAGATGATTTATGGCAGTGTGACTTGGTGGAAATGGCAAGTGGACAGCTGAAAAACTTAGACAAAATCAACAAGGGCTACAAGTATCTACTCACTGTCATAGATACATTTTCAAAATTTGCCTGGGCTGTGCCACTCAAATCCAAGACTAGAGCATGTGTTACAGAAGCCTTCAGGACAATCATCAATCAGAGTGGAAGATCACCGCGCTATTTGCAAACAGATAATGGCAAAGAATTTTATAATTCTGTGTTCCAACAATTTATTAAAAGCCAGTCAATACAACATTATTCGAGTTACAGTGATCTCAAGGCCTCAATTGTAGAAAGATTCAACAAAACCCTAAAAAATCATATGTATAAACAATTTACCCTGCAAGGTAATTATAAATGGCTTAATATTCTTCCAGAACTTCTACATAAATATAACAACTCGGTCCATTCCACAATCAACATGAAACCCTCTCAGGTAACTTCATCTGATGAGCAAAAATTGATCAGCACTGTTTATTATCCTAGATACCAGCCAACAACAAGAAAAGCCAAATACAAGGTTGGTGATCAAGTAAGAATCAGCAAATATAAGCACTTATTCAAAAGAGGCTTTACAAGAAACTGGAGCACTGAATTATTTATAGTGGTTCAAGTTAAACCTGGGACCCTTAACACATATATAATAAAAGATCACCGAGGAGAAATTCTCAAAGGTAGGTTTTATGAAGAAGAACTCAGCAAAACTAAGCAGCCTGACACATATCTCATAGAGAAAGTCATCCGCAGAAAAGGCAACAAGATACTTGTCAAATGGCTAGGACTCCCAGAACACAGGTGGATCGATGCATACAAAGTGATACTATGAACACCTGGGATGTTATAAAGAGGCTGCCAGAACCTGAACAGCAGATTAAGAGAAATGGCAAGTTGCTGCCTGATAATATTAGATGTCTTATTGTTGGGCCATCGGCTTGTGGTAAAACTACACTAATGATTGATAATTTTTTATTGGCACCCAACTGGTTAGACTGGAAAAACAGGCACTTGTATGTTTTCTCTAAGAGCTTGGAACAATTAAAATATCAGCAGCTGATGAAGCTATATGATGGACTGGATATAGCCACTTTTGAACCAGATGTTAAGCCACTCCATGACTGTTTTGATAACTCTGTTGTTGTGTTTGATGACATTATACTGGATAATCAAAACAAGGTTAGAAATTTCTTTACACAGGGCCGACACAAAAACATAGATTGCTTCTACCTGGCACAGACTTTTTCTAAAATACCGAAGCAGCTGATCCGAGACAACAGCAATTTTATATGTGTGTTTCATCAAGATCATAGGAACCTCAAAGACATACATGATGGATATGTAGGTGGGGACTTGAGCTACAATGATTTTTCCAAGTTTTGCAGTAGGTGCTGGAACCAGGACAGTTATGGGTTTGTCACAATTGATATGACAAGAAAACCCAATAGTGGTAAATACAGAAATAAAATCAACAATTTTCTAGACATTGAAACATATATAAATAACCATGAAAAGGCCAATCATTGATGATCTTAAATTAAGAGATTATCTTGTAAAAAGATTTAAGGGATGGAAATCAGAGAACCGAGGAATCTATGAACAACACAAGCAAACAGAACAGCCTATTATTGATGCTATTAGTGAATTAGGTAAAAATATCAAAACTGTTACAGAGCAAAATCAAAATTTGATCACAGAGCTTGTACCTGTAGCTGCTAGGAACATATTAGATTATCCAACCACCCCACTTTCTAGTATTCATACACCTAGTCCTGTTGCTCCTCGAAGAATTGAAGCTACTCAGGATCCTATTGAATTGGGTCTTCTTGCTCAAAAATATTTAAGCACACCTAAAGACAACAAAGATGAGGTTTTTTGCTTATATGCTGACACACAGCGTGATTGTAGCATCATACATAGAATTGGCAATTTCAGAGTAACATTTATGGGAGATGATCGGATTGTATATTCAGAATCTCATCTTGGATAAAAAGGTGGTTTTGTTAAATATCCCGGCACACCTGGATTGTGGGAACTGATGACTAGGAAAAGGCCTGGCAGCTATACAGATCAAGATTATGAGCATTACAAAGAAATATTAATAAAATCAGATGCTCTATCTAAAAGAGTCAAGTCTAGCAGTGGAGCAAAATACAACAATTTAATCAAGCCCATATGGTCACAAATCAAAACAGGTAGTGGAATCAAACAATACAACACCCTGCCTAAAGAATTTGTGTGGGTTGATGATGTCAGGAAACTTGTAGATAGGTTGCTGGTGATAGCTGGGGAGGAAAATGCTGGCAACCACAATTTTTACAATGAAAAGATTGGAATTATGGACATGATAAGCACAAAATTGTCTAATTTTATAGTGAATGACACAAAGGGGATTGGATATCTTATAAAAATTATTAATACTCTACCACCTAAATTTTGGAATATTTCTGAGGGTCGGGGGTTGGTTAATGACATAAACAAGCTGGCATTTGAACTAGATATTCCAGGCTATCAGTATTGTGGTCCCGGTACAAAATTGGACCATAGATTAAACAGAGGGGACCCTGGTGTTAATCCCCTAGATGCTGCTTGTAGAGACCATGACATAGCATACAACACACATTCTGATCTTGACAAGAGACATGTTGCAGACAAGAAATTAGAAGAGGCTGCATTTGGTAGATTTGTAAGCAAAGATGCTTCTTTAAGTGAGAGAATAGCAGCATTGGGAACCACCATAGCTATGAACACCAAACAAAAACTGGGGTGGGGGCTGTGAATATATATATATAATAAACCTAGAATGAAGGCCAAGGGTGTTATGTATCAAATACCTTATGCAGGTCTTAAATCTCTTAAAACTATTGATAGCCTTCTAACCAAAAAGCAGCGGAAGAAAAAAAATTCTTGTCTTGCCAAGGGCCATGGTATGAAATTGTTACTTAGTACCCCCCAATTAAAAAAATTCCAACAATCTAGAAAAAAATTGCATACAGGGGGTTTCATATTTACTATCCCGGCCATCTTAGCAGCACTTGGGGCTGTTGGGAGCTTGGCTGGGGGATCAGCTGCCATAGCAAAAACAGTAATAGATGCCAAGAAAAATAGGGCAGAATTAGATTAATTGAAGCGCCATAACCTGGCCATGGAGAAACAAGGCAAAGGTGTTAAGAGAGCCATGAATAAGTTTAAAAAAACAAGAGCCGCTTACAAACCAAGATATTGAAGCTTTAATCAAGCCACTGGGCATCAAAAATTTTAGAGGTGTGTACATGTCTGATTCTTTACCAGAACAACCACTCAACAAAGAGTGTGGCATTGTTAATTTGGATAAGTACAAAAAGCAGGGCACTCACTCGATTTGTTATCTTAAATATTTAAACAATGAGGCATTTGTGTTTGATTCATTTGGAGGTGTTCCACCTGAAAATTTAATAAAATATCTAAAATCAGCTAATCTTTATTACAATAATGCCCGTGTTCAAAATTTCAAAGATGTTAATTGTGGACATCTGTGTTTATCTGTTCTTAGATATGTCTCAAATAAATAAACCATCAATTGAAGATTTTCAAAAAGCCTTGTGGTATTTAAAACATCATGGGGTATTCCATCTCACCAGCCAAAATTCAATATTGAAACTTAGATTACATGATGATATAATATATCCCAAAACAATAGCACTCAGAGCATTTTATGGCATGTACTTGATCCCTAATATTACACACCACAACAACAAAATTGCAGTTGGTGATCAAAAAATTGTCATCACTCCAGGGCAGTATAATCTGTCCACTCTAAATGCTCAATTACCCAGAGGTATAGTATTAACTCAAAATTCTGTCACTCACAGAGTAGAGATTGTATCTGCTACAGAAACAGTGGATCTGGGTACTATAGGAGAGCTGTTAGGCTTTGAGAACAACACAAAACTTGAACCAGCCATCAAACACACTGCTAGTAATACACCTAAAATCTTAGCCATTGAGACTCTGAATATTCACTGTAATGTGGCTGAGGGTATGATCACCAAATCAAATGGCATAGGCACTCACAAACAAACTGGCATCATTGCAACATTTAAATTTAATTCTGAATTTATGGAGCCCATCATCTACACTCCATCCCCAACATTATATTTTCCTCTGTGCCATAATAGAATAGATAACATTGAATTGATGGTCACTAATGAAAAAGAAGAATTAGTTGATTTTGCTGGAGCCACAACAACTGCAATCATAGAGATTAATATTTAAATAAAAATACATACAAAAAAATGGAAAATATTGAGAGTTATGAGCTACAATCATTCCCTCCAAACAGGAGGACATTTGCAAATATAAATCAACCCAACACAGAGATTGAGGTTGATCTTGATGTAGGGGATGGCTTTATACACCCTCACAGAGCAGATCTATACATCAAATTTGATGTTGTAAAGCTCGATGGTACAGATTATCCGGCAAATTCAAATATAAGATTGGTAGACAATTTTGTGCCACATCTGTTCTCTGAAATTGAGATCAGAAAACATGGTGGTGTTATAAACAGAGTGGATTACCCCAGCATTACCTCCACAGCTTTGGCCACACTAAAATTATCCAAGACCGAGGCTTCTTACTACAAAATAGGTGGATTTGAGGCTGGTGATAAAATATTATCCAAGAGCCACACAGTGCTGTTCCCCATGCGCCTATTGCCAGGATTCTTCTCAGATTACAAATACATTATGTGGAAGGGTGGTTTAAGAATCACATTTAGAAGAGCTGCCAATGATAATAATGCTTTGATGAGGTACAGTACATTAAACTCTACAGGGGAAGCTCTGCCTAATACCCTACCTGATGAAGGCAAGTGCCTTATTCAGACTATGGAGCTAAGAATCCCAGTTGTTGAATATGAAGCCAGTTATGCTCTTAAATACAAAGCAGATATAATAAAAAATCCACAGGTTCCTTTACAATTTTATACATATCAATGTGTACAGAAGCCTGCCACTGGTACCTATTATGAGTTTGATGCTACAAATTCATTCTCCAGTATACAATATGACATGCCAGATTTTGTGGTGGTAGTGTTTCAGACTGGAAGACACAATAATCAGGAAAAAAATTCAAGTAAATTTGATAACTGCAACATCAAGAACATATATCTTAAAAATGGCAGAAATGAGGTGTTCCCTAGAGAAAATTATAATTTAGACATGTCCAAGGATGATTTCCTTAAATTATATGAGGCATTTACAGCATACAAAAGGGTCACTACTGGCAATACTGACATGTATTACACAACAGATGAATTCAAAGCACAGAGTCCCATGTTTGTCATCAACACTTCAAAAGGAAAACAAGTTGTGGTTAATGACAGGACAAACATTAAAATTATCTGTGAATTCCATGATACACTCCCTGATGACACCATATGTAGTGTTATTCTTAGAGGGGAAAAATCATATGTTTATGATGTAAGAAATGAGAGAGTCACAGAGCAATTCTAGAAGATTTCTGCACAATGCATTGTCTTAGTACTAGATATGCAAGTTGAGGCTGGTGTCCAATTAAAATATTGAGCATATTCCAGGTAACATATTAACATAACAGCAACAAGTATTTAAGCATATATTACATTATATTATTGTGTAAGCAAAAGCTCTTATGAGCATTTTCCACCTGATATGAACCAATTTACTGTTTTTGCACGGCAACTCCACCCACATCGTATGAAGGAACTCGAAAAAGTATATATAGATGCAACAAAAGAACCTTTCAGTTATTTGTATATTGATCTCTCCCAGTCAACACCGGGTCCTCTACGTTATCAGAGAGATATTTTTAACGAGAATTACTCGACAGCATATCTTCCTCAGGAATGCTTGAAACATCGAGATGAAGAAAACGAGGAAGAGACGTACCACACAGTTCATATTAATGCAGATATTCGGTGTGATGACGGGTACGGAAGAGACGTTTCTCAGAAAGATAAGGAATATATCGGCGAAATATGACAGGATAAATCAGCAAAACAGAAATTTCTTCAAGCAAAAAATAGGCGCCATGAGGGGACAGTTGGACAAGATGGAAGAGGAGCTGGACCGGAGATTCGGTACTCATGATATGCAGAACGAGATTCTGGACGAGTGCCGTACCCACCAAACAGGGTAAATACCATATTTTATAATACAATATTTTGACACGTCTATTATATTGGAATACATTTTTTCTGGAATTCTCAAATTATAATTTCTTATACACGCATATTTACAATTTTTCGATTAAAGTATCTGATAATTCCCGATTCACACATAGAAACATACTTTCCTATACTTACAAACGTTCTTCTAAATTTAAACATTTTAATCATTACTAATTCGTTCTATATATTTATATGCATGTTCTCACAAAATATTTCTATCTATTTACAGGTTCGATACTCTCCGAAAAAGACATGTAAGACGTTACCAGCATCTAGTATCAGGGAAGAGTTTAAGACGAAAACAAACTTCTTCATCTTCCACAACAGCAAACCCCCACCCCCTCTGTCCCGAATACCTACGTCTCCGTCACCTTTCGACCGTTCCAAACCTTCTACCTCTACTACTCACACTCTTGCTACAGAACCCGTGCCTCTCGAACCTGCATCTCTTCCACAAATTCGGGGTGTAAGGGGTGATCTTCCACGTAGTACACCCAAATGTCAACCTCACTTCCACGTTAGTGCCCCCTGGACTTAAGACTAACGAGGCTCTGGCGACTGGCCCCATGGCCAGTATAATTTTGTTTGTATTGTCCTGTTCTTTTGTCCTTATGTGTGCTGAGTGCCCCTTTACAGCCTCAGCTTTTAACAGAAGTCAGAACATTTAAAATTTTTTAGTTATGCAACGTTAGAGTTGTTATTTGTAGAGGTAAGGGGCTGGCCCCCGTATACTGTGACGGGAGCAAAATAGCCTAAGTGCTGACGCTCCCAAAATTTTAAATTCAAATTCTAGTCTTCCACAAATTCCCCCTCCGAGTTCTGCTCTACTTTTCGCACGCCTGTCCTCCCCCTGATACCGAATGCTGGTAAGTCTACTACTTCACTATCTTCGGGTGGAAATAACCCCCAACCGGAGATAGTGGAGATACTTTCCGGAGAAGAAGAACAAGAAGCTCAACAAGTATAAGTACCGAATCTCCGGTGAGTTTTCTGTTTTTTATATTCTATCGCTTCTAACTTTGTATTTATAGCTCATTTTAAATATATATGTACACGTTTATTACTATTTTTAAATATCGATCTTTTTATTTTACCCTCAGTTTCGGAAATTATACCCTACTCCGGAATACAGAAAAACCAATATGCTTTCTCACCTTTCACTCTTCGTCAATTTCTGAGGTGTCCGTCTCTTCTATGATATCTGGGTACCGCCGTGTCGGTGGGGTTCTACTTCCGGAACACTGTTCCTCCACTTTGTATATGCTGGAAAGGAAAATGAATATTCTTTTTAGTCCACTTATTGTCGGATCGTTACCGTACTCCAGTAATTCCGCAGGATCCAAAACATGGCCGTTCACACCCATTACCGTGCCTATCGAGTCGTTTAACATTATACCGGTGTGGAACCATTTGAAAATCTCGTTCAACGTTAATACAGAGTCTCGGTAACTTTTTCGAAACATCTGCACTAACGTTGAAACGTCACAGTAATCAACTATCATGTAGGACTTGTGGCACCCTACTCGGTAGACACGTGGGATTTTCTCACTAACTAACTCCTCCAAATGCTCATAGCGAACCATCTCGATGCCTGAAACAGAATGTCTCAAGTTCTCGCCGGCTCGCATCAGATATTTTGTGGCAACACATTGAGGAGGAACATGCAGATAATCTACATTTATATGCTCGGAATTTAACTCCGTCTCTGTTTCCTGGCATATACAGTTAGTTGAGGTAACCCCCGTAACTACGATGAACGACCCTGCCTGGTACCCGTGTGTAGCTATATCATCTGCTACCTTCTCCGACCACACACAGTACGGTAAGTGGCTGTACACGGGAGCTCTTTCTGTAAGATCCGTGCGTACGATGTCGGGAATAGAACATACTGATCGCAAATCCATCATTGTCCAATTCCAAAGATCTTTCACGCGATACATTCCTGCTGTAATATGTGACCAGAAGAGATTCTCGGAATCTTACAGGTGCATCTATAATCAGCAACTCACAATTCTTCCCACCAGACAATTTTGGTTTGACCGACGACTTCACTTTCCCTAGACCAGAAATCGTAGCAGGGTATGCCAGACACGTTGTTTTACATGGAGAGTACTCCGTATAGCCATGTAAGGGGTTAGACACAACATTCTTCAGAATATTCGGTTTCCTCCTCCTTGAACGTTTACCGTCATCATCGATACGTTTTAGTTTCTCGTATACATGATGGGCGGCATTTTTTTCCTCCCAACTACGTCGAAATTCTGCTTCGCTAATACAACTACCCTCATACCATTTCTCTTCCGTACTCCCACCTGGACGTATCGATGATTCCGGTAAACTTTCAGGAGCAGGTACGTCACTACTACAATCCGAAAGTGGTTCAGCTGGGGATAATTTTCCAATCACCCCACCGAAAAACGTCAACACCCAGGACACCAAACCCATCATACTTACCTTCGAATAGCGGTTCTATCGCTTCCTCCGGTAACAACTATCTCCAATGATGTACACAGCTGAAGATGTATGGTGAATAGTGAAATTCAAACACAACGGAACTCTTTATATACCTACCTACCCCTCCTCTTCCTCGCTGATAACTTCTCCCTGAAGTTCCTTGCGCATCCTCTCGCGCAGAGCGTCGAGTGCCCACGTACCTCGTCGATCCTCCTCCCCCGGTATCGCATACACATCCACCTCTTCGGAGAAACGTACTTTTTTCTTTTCTTTCCTTCCGTTCTCCATCCAGCAAAAACAGTATCACATTTTCTCTATCTGCATTTACAGTCCCAACCGCAATCAGCACATGTTCCTACACAAATAGCATTTATCTCAACTAAACTGATAACCAACGCCCCTAAAAACCAATTAGACACATCCGCTCTTATAACACATATTCCACCCCTCCCCCCAATTAACACTCAAACCCACTATATCAAACACAACGCGGGGTGTAAGGGGTGACCTTCCACGTAGGCGCCCAAAAGTCAACCTCACTTCCACGTAGTGCACCCTGGACTAAAGACTAACGAGGCTCTGGCGACTGGCACTATGGCCAGTATAATTTTATTTGTGTTGTCCTGCTTGTTGTCCTTGTGTGTGCTGAGTGCCCGTTTACGGCCTCAGCTTTTAACAGAAGTCAGAACATTTTAACATTTTTAGTTATGCAACGCTAGATTTGTTATTTGTAATGATAAGGGGCTGGCCCCCGTATAATGTGACGGGAGCAAAATAGCCTAAGTGCTCACGCTCCCAAAATTTTAAATTCAAATCAAATCAAATCAAACACAACGCCCACCAAAACATGTTCAAGCCTGTCCTCTCTTATCTATCTCCTTATTCCTACACAAACACCATCTATCTGAACTAACATGATAACGAACGCCCCTAAACCAATTAGACACATCCGCTCTTATAACACATATTTACCCCTCCCCCCAATTAACACTCAAAACGCCCACCCCTTATCTCTTATCTACTTTCTTATCTCTCTTATCTTATCTAATTCCGGTAATTAAAACTGCATCAACGCCGGTGCGTTACTACTGTAACGATAAACCAACAGGTTTGATACTTTCGTCTCTTACATTTCGCAACACAATACCAATTTTATCGGTTGCTTTATACTGTCCAACGATATGTAACAGCATATGGTCCAAACCTTGATGCACCCATTGTAACACATCTGTTCCATCCTGTCCATTAAAACCAAACGTCATTGTTGTACATTCCGCATTGTATTTTTTTATACGACGAACGCCTACCTCTTTCAGATTCACTTATTTATTGTACGGCACCTCAACACGAGGATTAGTTTCCTTTTCTCCTACACCTTCTTCGTCTTCTCCATCTTCTACCCGCGTCAAGCTTGATCGCGATTATGTACCTGCACGATCTTGATTTCCACCAGCAACTTCCACTCAGACGGTCCAATAGATCCAACTTGCTACAAAGTTCCCCTTCACCCATTAGTCGAATCACCTCCTGCAGTATCAAACGTTTCCTATCCACACTTCCAATCGTTCCTATTCTCTCGTACTGGTCAAGTAAATAATCACACGCACTCAAATAACTACCGTGTGGTGGTGCAACCATTGTCGTCACTAATCAAACCACCTTACCAACACAACAGTCGAACAAACATAAACGTTTCCCTACCACAACTGTGCTTATATTATCTACCCAGCCATGACGTCAACTCACCTTCACACGGGGTGTAAGGGGTGATTTTCCACGTAGTACACCCAAATGTCAACCTCACTTCCACGTTAGTGCACCCTGGACTGAAGACTAACGAGGCTCTGGCGACTGGCCCCATGGCCAGTATAATTTTGTTTGTGTTGTCCTGTGTTTTGTCCTTATTTGTGCTGAGTGTTCATTGCAGCCTCGGCTTTTAACGAAAGTCAGAACATTTTAATATTTTATGATTTTATTTAAGCAACGTTAGAGTTGTTATGTGTAATGGTAAGGGGCTGGACCCCGTATAGTGTGACGGGTGCAAAATAGCCTTAGTGCTGACGCACCCAAAATTTTAAAATCAAATCAAAATCACATTCACACATTCCCAACCGCCCCCTCCATGTAGGACTGCCTTGACGGGGCGAGGGGGCTTAGTAGGGAGGCCAATTTTCATCTCATCATTTCACCCATTCTTCATATCCATATCTCACGTTTTTCACCATTCCATCACTTCATTCATCTCCATATCTTTGACCTCCCTATTAAGTAAGGTAGAAAGGTCATTTTCATCTCATCATTTCACTCATTCTTCACATCCATATCTCACGCTTTCACCATTCCATCACGTCATTCATCTCCATATCTTTGACCTCCCTATAACTAAGGGTCCTGCTAGAGGAGACAACCTCGATAAAAAACCCCTATAACAAGGTGTGAGTTGCACGTGCCGATGGGACAGTGTTGGCTGCAGGGGTAGGTGCAGTCGCGAACGTGGCCTCGGGGATTTCGGTTTGGTCCTCGAGTAGCCTCCATTTTTGGGGGTAGGCCTTCCTCGGCATAGAGGGCATGTCGAGGCGACAATTTATGGACCCTCCACAATAAACACATTTTGTATATGGGTACAAAAAACAACTCAAACGAGGGGAAACCCCCAAAACGAGCGCGGCCTTTGAGCCCGCTCCAATTAGTGGAAAAGACAAGTAACGTGCCACGTTATCTTGTGATTAGTATAGTGCAGAAGACCGATAGTAACGATGAATCTGCAACAACCAAGAAACATGGAGCTGCTACATTGAAGGACTTGTCACCATTTCTGATCAAGAAACAGATAGACTACGCCGCTGGGTCAGATGTACCAGAAATAAAAAAGCTGCGAAACGGGAGTCTACTCATCCAGACCAGCACAGATCGCCAGACAAACAACCTTTTAAAGCTAAGATCTTTGGGCAACTTCCCTGTTAATGTTGAACCTCACCGTCAACTTAACAGTAGTAGAGGTGTGATTCGTCACTGGGATCTGCTAAATGCTGAGGAGGAAGAGATTCTTGAAGCACTCAGACCAACATGTGACCGCAGTGCAGCGAATTAAGACTCGTAAGTCCGGAGAACTAGTACCAACTGCTTCACTCATAGTGACGTTTCAAACGACCACTCTCCCAGATATTGTACGGGCTGGATATTTGAGACTCAAAGTCCGTCCGTTATAACCCTCTGCCCACGAAGTGAGTTGGTATCATTGTATGACGTCTTGCCTCATTTTGATTGGCTAGCATGCTCAGAGCCATGAGGAAGAATCAAGCCTGCTCAGTGGGAAGGCATCCGTTAAGGGGGAAAGAGTGGAGTGACTCTTACTGTACACGTGAATGGTGAGTGTGGCTATCCGATGGGAGATGTAAGTAGATTGGGGTTCCTTCTAATTTTTTAGTTAGATATTTATTTATTTGTTCAATATTAGATTTGTTAATTTCAAAGGATAATTAGATTATTATTAGAATCAGTATCCAGGAACCTAATCTATAATTCTCAGTCGTATGGCCGCGTGCACTACTCACGTATTGTCCCCCAATTATTAATCTATTAAGTATTAGGATATTAATTTATTTGAATTTGATATAAAAAGAAAGGGAAATATAAACTAGTTGTTTATTAGAATTCTATATTCTGGCATTGTTAAAAGTAAAATGGGAAAGATCTAAGTTCTGGTTTGAATTCGTAAAAATAATTTCCTAGAAGAATGGACTGGGACAACAGCTTACTTTCACTGTTACTCTGTATACAGTAGATCCTGTTTTCATGCAGTTGAGTTTGAGCGTGACTACAATGAGATGGGCCTTTTTTTACAGCTTAGTTGCACCGTACATCCCTAACCCGATGCGTTGTTTCAAATGCCAGCACTTTGGGCACACTCAGCCTTCCTGCAAGGCCACTACCGCCCTTTGTGGTAAGTGTAGTCTGCCTGATCATGGGACCGAACCTTGTTTTTCAGGTCCCAAATGCATTAATTGCCAAGGCGAGCACCCAGTCTTGCATCGTGACTGCCCCTCTTTCCAACAAGAGAAGAAAAGCAGAGAGTTGGTCGTCACAGAGAAAATCTCTGCTGGTGAAGCAAAACAACGTCTCCGTGACAGCATACGCACCACTTTACCTGTGCCATTCGCTACAGTTGCTGCAGCTACTCTCAGCCGTCGCAGTGTAGGTGTACAAACCAGCGACGTGTCCACGCAAACAACAACGCTTCCCGTAGTAGCTCGTCCTGCTTCGAGGAAACCAGCAACCACTCCTCGCTCCACAGAGAAGAAGTTGAAGCAGGTTCACACAAAAGAATACTTCCTGAAGACCAGTAGCTCTCCAGTCAGGGTGGCAGCCACCACCCTGAAACTTAAGGTTCAGCTGAAAGCTGCCCGGCGAGCGCTCAAAGCACCCGCACCCACTCCTCCTCCTTCATCCCCTTCGCCCTCTGTGTCCTTACCCGAGGACATGATACAGGACGAAGCCGCGGATGAAGAATTTATCAAGGTGACAGGGCCTAGAAATAGAGTACGCCTTAAAAGGTAGCAATCATACCTACAGCTATGGCTTATTGTCTCCAATGGAACCTTAACGGTTTCCGTACACATCTCGAGGAACTGCAAATTTTAATATCTGAATTTGACCCTGCCATTATATGTCTCCAAGAGACACATTTTCGTCCAAATGAATCAGTGATTCTGAACGGATACACGCTTTACCGCACCGACAAGCTTCCTGAGGGTCGTCGTGCACACGGTGGTGTTGCAATCGGTGTTCGAGATAATATCCACTCAACGCCAATCTTTCTCACCACCCCCCTCCAAGCTGTCGCCGTGCGGATCCATCTACCACAGCCAATATCTGTGTGCTGTGTCTACATTACAAGGGAGGAGCGATTCTCTCTTGAGGACCTCCTTTCTATATCCGAACAACTTTCGTCTCCTGTAGTTCTTTTGGGCGATTTTAATTCCTACCTTTGCTTGTGGGGCTCCGTTCGTACAGAGCCCCGGGGTCAAATTGTAGATCAATTCCGTGAGGCATCAGATTTAACGTTGCTGAATGATGGGACTCCCACATATTTCAGTCCTTCCTCTGGCACATATTCTGCGTTGGACTTGTCCTTTTACAGTCCCAGCCTTGCTCCTACCACATCTTGGAGCGTTCATCCTGATCTCTGAGGGAGTGATCACTTCCCTCTCATTCTTACCTTCGAACATCTTCAGCAATCACGTGAACAACACCCTCACTGGAATCTCAGTCGGGCCGACTGGGAAGCCTTCGAGCGTGCAGTGGACCTTGAAGTCGATCTTGCGTGGACTTTACCACCAATCGACGCCTTAGATGTCTTTGTGTCAGGAGTGCATGATGCTGCACGCACCTCCATCCCAGTGGACCCTGGTGGACTGCGGAGATCGGTGCAGCCATCAAGGACCGCAATCATGCTCTCGATCGATTTAATAGGAACCACGCTGCCGCAAACCTCGAGCAGTTCCGCATTAAACGTGCCCGTGCCCGTCAGCTCATTCGAGCCAGTAAGAAGGCGTGCTGGGTCCAATACGTGTCTTCTCTCACGAAGCAGGCTTCGTCGAAAGCCGTTTGGACCAAAGTACGTCGCATCCAGGGGGTGCATCTACTCCTCTGAGCGTTCTGGAGCACGATGGGACGTTGTACACAGAATCCGGAGACATAGCTAATATCTTGGCCACGCAGTTTTCTGGTGCGTCTAGCTCTGTAAATTATGAACCACGTTTACGCCGTGAGAAGGACCGTCAGGAACGACGCCCTCTAGTTTTTCGAAGTCATAACACCGAGCCATACAACTCTCCATTCACTGAACGGGAGTTCGATCAGGCACTTCGAGATTCTAAGAATATGGCTCCTGGAGTGGACAAGATCCACTATGAGATGCTTCGTCATCTGCCCATTGGAGCAAGAAATTTCCTTTTGGCGGTATTCAACAGGCTTTGGTTGGAGGATTCTTTCCCCACTTCCTGGAAAGAAGCTATTATTGTTCCCATCCTGAAACCAGGTAAACAACGCACCGCAGCCTCGAGTTACAGGCCCATTGCCTTAACTAGTTGTCTGTGCAAGTTGATGGAACGCATGATCAACAAGCGTCTCACCTGGTTTTTGGAGGAAAACTCATTGATAAGTAATTTTCAATGTGGTTTTCGCTCCAACCGTTCCACACTGGACCATCTGGTTCAGCTGGAAACACACATTCAGGATGCATTCCTCAACAAGGAACATTTAGTTGCAGTTTTCTTTGACCTCCAAAAAGCATATGACACAACGTGGCGTTTTGGCATCCTAAAGCAGCTCCATTCTTGGGGCGTGCGTGGCCATATGGCGTACTTTATTAAAAACTTTTTATATGATCGTTTTTTCCGCGTACGTGTTGGGAACTCCTTTTCGGATCTTCACGAACAAGAAAACGGTGTCCCGCAGGGCAGCGTATTAAGTGTGACTCTCTTTGCCATAGCAGTGAACAGTGTTATAGCAAGCATTGTTGCCCCTGTACATGGTCTTCTGTATGTAGACGACCTCACGATCTTTTGTCGCTCACGGAATCTCGCGTCAGCTTCTCGTCAACTCCAACTGACGATAAACCGTTTGGTTGAGTGGGTCCTCCCAAACAGGTTTCACCTTTTCATCCGAGAAATCCGTGTGTGTCCACTTTTGTCATTAGCGTACATGTCATTTAAATCCTGACCTGTACATGGGGAAGTCTCCCCTGTGCTTCGTGAATGAGGTCCGCTTCCTGGGCCTCATTTTCGATAAGAAATTAACATGGCTACCTCACCTTCGCCAGTTAAAGTTCTCTTGTCTTCGAGTTCTCAACCTTCTACGTGTTTTATCTCATACTTCCTGGGGTGCTGACAGGACGGTACTGCTTCGCCTGTACCGTGCACTCATCAGGTCGAAGCTGGATTATGGATGTGTTGTGTATTCTTCTGCCCGCCCATCTAGACTCCGCATCCTAGACACCGTCCACCATGCTGGTATACGTGTGTGCTCTGGTGCCTTTCGGACCAGTCCAGTCGGCAGTTTGTATGTAGAGGCATCTGAGCCGTCGCTGTCTCTGCGAAGACAGCGGCTGGTAGTTAACTACTTCCTCCATCTTCGTTCGATGCCTTCACATCCCTCATTTCACACCATCTCAGACGTGAATAGGCTGGTAAGGTATCGGCTCCGCCCTAGTGCCACAAGACCATTTGGTGTTCGTGCAGACGAGATCCTGTCAGCACTTGGTGTTGACAGTGATCTTCCTGGCGTCTATCCACTCATTCCGCCCCTCCCTATCTGGGAGTTTCCTGCACCTTCTATCGATTTATCTCTGACTGCCCTTCCAAAGTCAGACACACCAATGGTTGTATACCAGCAAAGGATTCTAGAACTTCGTGCGAAGCACCCCAATTTTAATGTGTTTTACACGGATTTGTCCAAGACAGTCGAATCAGTTGGTTGCGCCTTCGTCCTAGACTCTCAAAGCTCCAGTTATTCACTAAATCCTGCCTGTTCCATCTATACGGCAGAGTTGTACCCCATTATAAAGGCACTGGATTTTGCAGATTTCAACGGTCTGAAGAAGGTCCTTGTGTGCTGTGATTCGACCAGCGTGTTGCAGTCTCTGGATTCGCCGTATTCTTGGCATCCAGTAGCGCAACGCATATTCAGACGGCTTGTGTCCTTATCTGCCAGAACGGATGTACACTTCTGTTGGGTCCCTAGCCACGTGGGCATCCAGGGGAACGAAGCAGCTGATGCTGCCGCCAAGTCTGCTGATGCAGATGGCGACGTTCTCGTCCACCTTTTGCCAGCTAGCGACCTGCAGAATGTGTTCCGTTCTCGCCTTCTTGACACTTGGCAGGCCGAGTGGGATACGGAAACGGGGAACAAGCTTCACGCTGTTTGGCCCACCATAGGTGCTTGGCGTTCCTCGTCTCGTCCCTCTCGGCGAGAAGACGTTATTCTTACCCGCCTGCGTATAGGACACAGCCGTCTCACGCATGGTCACCTACTGCAAGGGCTGGACCCTCCGTTGTGTCGTACTTGTAATGTTATTTTAAGCATCCGACACATTCTCGTTAAATGTGTCGATCTTGCTTACCTCCGGCAGACTTTTAACCTTTCCGGCTGTTTGTCATCCCTCTTGGGTGATGACAGCAGCATTTTATCACATGTTTTTAGTTTTTTGCGATGAGCTGGTCTCTTCCACCGTCTGTAAGGAGGTTTTTAGTTTATTCTGACTTTTTAATGTGTTGTGTTTGTCTCGTGCAGGTCTTTTTACAACCTTGCACTTTTAGTTTTTCCCAAGGGGCTCTTTACACCCCTTTTTTAAGTTCTCAGTCAGAATTTTAGATATGGGATATTTTCCCGCATACATAGAAGGGTGCGAAATTGCCTTAAGTGCCGACGCACCCATAAATTTTAACTCAACAACAACAACATTCCCAATCGACGCAACAATAAAGGACTTAACTCCTTTTCCAAACGCAAAACACGATCACGGAAACGACAACGGTCCGACGCTAACATTACTCTTGGCACCTCGCAATACCTGTCGACCTCGGAAAAACACACCCGTTTCTACATTTCATACACACTAACCTTCTCCTATCACATCCTTCCTTTTTGTACCTGTTCACGTTGATACGAGAACGACTGCTGCCAACTTAACATTCCGTACCACACCCAGTTCACCTTGATCGATCACGTACTTACATATTGAAACTACTTCACCTTTGAACAAGGAAGTTCCTCATTTCACCGCAACGACATTTTATACTTACTCACCTTGAAACAAGGACAACCACACACACACTTCTCTTTTCCTTATTATACTTACTCATCTTGAGAAACCACGGCACCATTCGTTGAGCTGGAAACAATATCCCAACTCCCGCATCACTTCACTTTTCTCGCATATACTCTGTAGAACGACGTAAAATTTACGTTTTCCCTCTTGACCTACAATCCCCGGATGGGTACGTTGATAATAATCAAATAGATAAGGTGTATTATCACGATCACGGAAGTAACCTCCAAGACGCTCCATCGTACGCTCTAAGCACGTAGGACAATTTTCTTTCACATACTCGTCAGAACAATAATCGGAATGATGTCCCTGCTACGTCGCTCATTTTTCGTAATAACACACTCCCGCTCTTTTTCTATAACCTTTATACCAAACTTTCCACATCCCTCCTCTCCAGATCCTGCTCACCTTCGATTCGTATTCCTCCCATTACACAGGCTAACGTTTCACGACTGGATGACTCAGTCTATACAGTATTAGACTCATCGTCCAAGGTTCGAACCTTTCCTACAGCTCTATGTTCACCCCACCTATTCAATCTACCTACAAGCTCCTACGCTATCATTTACTCCCACCCCCTTCACCCACGTTGCGTCATTCTCTCCTACAACACTCGGTAACCTTCAATTATTAAATACCGAGCTCATTTGCATAATTTCAAGGTAAACAACTTTTATAGCGTATGGTTGAACTACATCCGCATTTGTGGAACACCTACAAAAACAGAAATTACATAGGATCAATGTCTCCTCCTTCTGCATACGGCAAAGAATATATGAAAACAGTTGAAGATCAGCACCGTTTGTTTTAGGTCTTGGTATGACATTGGATGCAACAAAAATATACCTTCCAACAACAAAATCCAACTTTACTCTGTTGAGACAAGGATGTTTGAAGCGGAGACAGAATTTCCTAGACATATGCAAGATAGACATTTTCAAGGATTGCCTCACAATAGCATCTGCCTGTTCACTAATTTACAGGCAGAAATTTATGCCGGCTAACACTATAGGAATAATACCTAAAGGAGGTTACCATCATGCAGATCAGATGTCGACGTTTGCATTGAAATGTTTAACCTATGTCGAAGATCAAAATCATGTAATACTTCTTCACGGCGGACGTACTCGCGAAAAATATGTCATAGGAGGACGTTACAGAGTGGACGGCTATCATGCCGTAAACGTGTGGCTTTACGTTCTGAAGAATACCATGTATTCGCAATGTGGGAATGCGATTTCAACAATATATTGACAGCTGATCTATCGACACATCCTATCGTTTGCTGCATTCCTTTAAATCCACGAGACGCCTTATACCGAGGGAGAGTTGAAACAGTCAGGACTTATTATAAGATCAAGGAAAATGAGAAATTACAGTACAACGATTTTACAAGTTTGTACCCTTATGTAAAACAAACAAATACTGTGCCTATCCTGTCGGACATCCTACCATATTTTTAGGAACTTCTATTTCTTCGGTAAATGAGGTTTTAAACATGGAGGGGGTGTAAGGGGTGACCTTCCACGTAGTACACCCAAATGTCAACCTCCCTTCCACGTTAGTACACCCTGGACTGAAGACTAACGAGACTCTGGCGACTGGCCCCAGGGCCAGTATAATTTTGTTTGTGTTGTCCTGTTTTGTCCTTATTCGTGTTTGAGTGCTCCTATACAGCCTCAGCTTTTAACGAAAGTCAGAAGATTTTATGATTTTAGTTCTGCAACGTTAGTTATGTGTAACAATAAGAGGCTGGGCCCCTATTATGTGACGGGTGCAAAATAGCCTTAGTGCTGACGCACCCAAAATTTTGAAATTCATATTCAAATTGAAGTAGAGCAAAAGTAATTGCATATTCGAAATCTGTACGACAAGACGTTTCATCAGAATGTAACATCGAGGGTTTCCGGCCGGAAATAAAGTAGCATTTTCTTCTGAGTAAAATGGCGTTTGAATTGTCCCTCTACCTCAATTAGGAGCAGAGATATTCGAATTTGAAATTTTCAAGGTCGAGGTCAAAGAATTTTTATATATATATTATACATTATATATTTATAGGACATATTTTTTGCCTGCCCCTAAATTATAAACGATATATAACCGATATTATACTATGCACGATTTGTATGGGAGAAACCTGCCTCAGGTTTACACTAATATCATAATATCCATTTTGTAGTCTTTTCCTACCAATATTACAACACTGGTTCAAAACATTACATTCAGAAACAGAAAGAAGGAACTTTATATTAGAACAGTTTATCTCGACCTTATCGGGATATCAGAGAGTTGTATATTTAATTAGACCCTTGTTATTTTTCTGTGAGAGTCTGCCAAGCAATTAACTAGATGCAGCAATTAGTTACCTCGCAAGTGCTGACACCAATTTGATATGATACTGCAATTAAAGTTTACCGGATATACCAATTAGCCAGATACAGGAAATAGCTTACTGTCTTGAAAGGCGATATGATACTGTAATCTTTGCTGATAATGATAACTGTGTGTTTGTGGCAGCTGTATATGTTTTACTACGATGATTTCACACTTAGAAGTTGATCGAAGAACCAGAATGGAGAACGGGGACAATGTAAGTACCTTACAGTAATTTCATATTGTTAAATAATAAGTTCACGTATATACATTGCAACCTTTATTGTTGCCGACCATGAAAATAGTGTACAAAAAATATATATATATACACAGAAATTCTTACACATAATGAAACTCTAAAGGTGAATAATTATATAATATCGGTATTGCAACAAATCAATAAACTTCTCATCTAACTCTTCGAATGCAACAAAATAAAACTGAATACATAAAATTGAACACTGAGTTAGTGTATTAGTACTGTTAGTTCTAACTGTTCAATTTTCTTTTCAGAAGCTGCACCATTCTCTTCTCCATTCCTTTCTCGTCATCGCCAATTTTCTCCTCTCCTTTCTGGTGTCAGACTTTTAAATAACTCCCTTAATTCAAAGCACACTCGAAGAGATAGATGGGAAGGTATATACTGCGTACGTTTTATATTTTCAATAAAATCCCCGAATACTGGAGATTTTTCTTTTTTCACAATTATATACGAAAACATTTTAATCAGATTGTCAATTCTCACTTCCATGTCTTTGCAAACTTCTTGCAAATGTTTTAACAAATCTTCCGCTAAGTTATTTTCTTCTCAAAAGTCTACGTAACATGCAATATGTCTCTCCACTTCCTTAGCTGGTTCTTATTGCACAGGAGAGGTGTAAGGGGTGACCTTCCACGTAGTACACCCTGGACTGAAGACTAACTAGGCTCTGGCGACTGGCCCCATGGTCAGTATAATTTTGTTTGTGTTGTCCTGTGTTTTGTCCTTATTTGTGCCGAGTGTTCTTTGCAACCTCGGCTTTTAACGAAAGTCAGAACATTTTACGATTTTAATTAAGCAACGTTAGAGTTATGTGAAACGGTAAGGGGCTGGACCCCGTATAGTGTGACGGGTGCAAAATAGTCTTAATGCTGACGCACCCAAAATTTTAAAATAAACAAAAAAAAAATATTGCACAGGTTTCTTCTTTCTCTCTGCTGCTTCTCGTTTTTAAGATCAGCATATAGAAGGTCAAACTCGAACGGTAACAATGCCATCTGAAAATAAAAGAAAACTTATTTTATACACACATATTGTTAGTATTATACAATTTTACTACGAAACCAATTTATTTTCAGCAACAGTGGATGAATTTCATCACAACATACCTACGCTAAGTGACACGGAAGAATTACAACACTGCATGGATTCTCAAAACATATTTTGCAGGCTGTTACGGAATCCACACTAGGTTTATCGGATGTTTTCTCAGGAATCTCTATACTGTCACAAAACTTGCAGCTCTTGGAGTTACGATGTAACGCCGCAACACTCTGAATAAAAGGACACTGGGTTATCAACATGTAAAGTCCTAGAAACTGAGAATGTTTGGATGTCCAATCGCAAAGTCAGTACGAACAATGAAAACACAATACCCTGTCGCTAAAGCCTGAATAGTAAAATTCTGCAGTCACTAATTCTTCCGGAGTCGGATATAATCGTATAGGCCACTTTCTGTATGTTCTGTATCTCGAATTCACTGATAAATAATCGATAACGGCTCTGTGCGAGTCCAGCAATCGTTGTGAGTGAACACTCTAATAGGACGTAAAAACGAATACAATCGGATACTGTAGGTGACTGTGTCCTTGGTATGGGCGATAAAGGTTCAGCCACAATATCCTCAGGATCGTCGGGGAACAGCCGTTTGCGAACACCGAAACCTTCGGGAGGGACCACAGGGAGACAAGGATGTCCTTCTGGGGTGTAAGGAGTGCCTTTCACGTAGGCGCCCAAAAGCCAACCTCAGTTTCACGTAGTACTTCCTGGACACGAAAAACTAACGAGGCTCTGGCGACTGGCCCTATGGCCAGTATAATTTTTTGTGTTCTCTTCTTTGTCCTTGTGTGTGCTGAGTGCCCGTTTTCAGCGTAAGCTTTTAACAGAAGTCAGATTTTTAGTTATACAACGTTAGAGTTGTTATTTGTAATGATAAGGGGCTGGCCCCCGTATAATGTGAAGGGTGCAAAATAGCCTAAGTGCTGACGCACCCAAAATTTTATATTCAAAATTCAAAACAAGTAATTTTTGTCTGCCAACAAAGAAAGCCACTCTTTCACTCTCTCCTTCAAAGCTTCGCCAATCTTGTCCACTTGCTTCCTGCGACGTAGTTCGCACATATACCCGTAACTTGGAAATCATGTGCTCTCGTCCGCTCTTCTTTTCCTCTCTTGTATCTTCTTGAAAGTCTCGTTGACTAGGTAACATCCACACCATGGAGATTCAGGAATCGCTACATGGGGTGTAAGGGGTCCTCCTTCCACGTAGTGCACTCAATAGTCAACCTCACTTCCACCCAGTACACCCTGGACTGCAGACTAGACGAGACTCTGGCTACTGGCGCCTTGGCCAGTATAATTTTGTTTGTGTTGTCCTGTGTTTTGTCCTTATTCGTGCTGAGTGCTCCTTTACAGCCTCAGCTTTTAACGACAGTCAGAAGATTTTAATATTTCATGATTTTAGATGTGCAACGTTAGAGTTGTTATGTGTAACGATAAGCGGCTGGACCCCGTATAATCTGACGGGGGCAAAATAGCCTTAGTGCTGATGCACCCAAAATTTTCAATTCATATTCATCAATTATATACGTAGCACTGTACTGCAGTACTGATAACTTAAAACCAGTCTCTATACATTTCAGAAATTAAACAGAATTCACACATTTGAGAAATAATTATATTCGTAGCACTGTACATTGCTGTACTGCACTGTAAAATAACTCAAAATCACTATCAACACATCTACAAGGGAAGGATAAAAAGTAATTGCACAAGTTTTATCAATCAGAAATGGCTGTATTAGAAGGGAAAATACTTTCTACATTCCTTCAATGTGTTCACCCCGCATATCGACAACCTTCTGCCAGACGTACCGAAGGCGCCGTACTCCGTCAGCACGTTGTTCTCTGCCAATGTCTCTGAGGGACCGCCCTAAGGCTGTGAAAATGGCGTGTCTGCTGTTGTATCGTTGTCTCCGAAGTGGTTGCTTCATTTTGGAAAACAGGTCATAATCGCACGGACTCATGTCAGGCGAATATGGTGGATGTTCCAGAATCTCCCATTGCCAGGCACGTAAAAGGTTCGTCACTGCGTTTGCTGTGTGACAGCGTGCATTTTCCTGCAAAATGATTGAAGTCTGTGCCAAAAGATGAGGACGCTTTCTCCGAATTGCGGGACGCAGATGGTGTTGCAAGAACCTGCAGCAATATGCCGCATTCACAGTCTGGCCTTGTGGTACAGCATGGTACATGATAACCCCTTGGTGATCATACTCCACTATCAACATTACCTTCAGTCCTCCTTGACTAGGGCGCACAGTCTTTGGCCGAGGGGAACCGGGATGCTTCCATTGGTTGAATTGGCGCTTCAAACGAGGTTCATATGATCGAACCCAGGTTTCATCGATGGTGACGATCCTGCCTAAGAAATTGTCACCCTCCCTCTGGTGGCAGTGCAGCATCTCTTGAGCGAGATCATATCGGCGCCATTTCTGCACCTCGGTAATGGCACGGGGAACCCAACGTGCGGCAATTTTGCGAAACTTCAGGATGTCGTGCAAAATGTGAAGCACAGTTTTATGGCACACCCCAACCTCTGTCGATAACTCACGCGCTGTCCACCGTCGATCCACGTCCAGCAAGGATGCAAGGAGCTGAATTGTCATGTTGTCCACTGGAGGTCGTCCGCTACGTTGCCGGTCTTCCACGTTCTCCCTACCTTCACGAAACACTTTAACTTAACCCATCGAGCCACGGTGCGGTATGGCAACGCAGCATCACCACAGGCTTCCACCAGTCCCTGAAAACATTCTCGTGCACTACGACCACGTGCCACTTCAATTTTGATCCACGAACGCTGCTCCTGTTTTGTGAACATTGTGTTTAGAGTGCTTCCACTCGCGATACCACTTTGACGCCACTGCTCTCTTTGACTGACTCACTCCACAGCGTTCCCACTCACCTCACTTACTCACCTAACAATCCCTTCTCTGGCACTGCCACCTCGTGGCTATCCGTCGTATGACTGGCGCGTGGCGGCAGGGTTGCCAGTACTTTTTATCCATCCCTTGTATTTCTTGTAAGAAATCGTAACAATCACTAAGATTGTATGTTTATTTTATTAAGTCTCTCTGAACGCTTCATGTTGACCAGGGCATTCACTTGTTTTTCAGCTGTCTCAAGCCTCTTAGGCATGTTTACAATGCATTGTGTTGTGCCATGCAAACCTCCTGAGCATTCAGGAAACAGGTAATACTTCTGGTTATGGTGTCAGCGGTTTGCATGGTAGCAATTATATTAAACACACGATTCGGCATTGAGGAAGAGCTCGATTGCCAGGGAATATAGAGGTGAGACAAGCTGGGAGTTGAAGGACTTTTGGAATTGAGTTGGTTGAGAGAGGGGTTCAGTAAGGCAGGAGGTCGGTAGTGGAAGCACGCTTTGGTCAGCATAAGAGAGAAGCTTACAGAGGACTTCGATTATTTTCATTCAGATAGACAGGTAATTATCCTACACCCAGCCATGATACAGGTTCAACGGTTCGCAAAACCCAACGAGTGACCATTGTCGTTTCAGTAGTTTAATTCCTTTGTGTAATTTGTACCTTTCGCATGCCAAGCGATAACTCGTCATGCTAATGACAAGTGGTCTCATCAAGAGGATGAATGATGAGTAGTCTACATCACCCCAGCAATTAATTGCAGAAACAACTGGTTCAGATCCCATAATTCTTTAGAATGACACGTGGTAGAGATGCGGGCCTTTTCATTTTTTCAGAAAATGAAAAGAGTTGCAGTTAATTTTTAACCAGTTTAAATTCAACCCCACCCCAAATATTGACACATGGTCAAATTCCACCCCAAAATTTTGCTCATTTATTTAGTTTCTTTAGTATGTCCTTGCCATATTTTATTTTTTAAAATACATAGGGCTTAAAGGTTTTAAAATTAATGGGGGGAGAAGAATTTACTTGTGCCATGATAGATGTCGAGCTTTCACCTTGCTGATGAACTCGACGAAACATTAGATCAATTATTAGATATAGCACGAGGAACTACAAGTTTTAATTTAGATGTCAGCGGTCCAGCTGCAAGTTCCATCCCCAAATTTAAACGTAGCCCAATTTTAACTAGACTGCAAACAATCAGGATTGTCATTGTTTCCACCTTTTCTTCTTACAGTAGAAAAGGTATTCTCAAGACAATCCTGGGGTGTAAGGGGTACCTTCCACGTAGGCGCCCAAAAGTCAACCTCACTTCCACGTAGTGCACCCTGGACTAAAGACTAACGAGGCTCTGGCGACTGGCCCCATGGCCAGTATAATTTTGTTTGTGTTGTCCTGTGTTTTGTCCTTATTTGTGCTGAGTGTTCTTTGCAGCCTCGGCTTTTAACAACAGTCAGAACATTTTAATCTTTTATGATTTTAATTAAGCAACGTTAGAGTTGTAACGAGTAACGGTAAGGGGCTGGACCCCGTATAGTGTGACGGGTGCAAAATAGCCTTAGTGCTGACGCACCCAAAAATTTTAAAATCAAATCGAATCAATTTTAACTAGACGCCTTCAGCGACAATTATTAGAAAAACAGAAATGTGAACAGCAATTAGAGCAACAAGATCAAGATATTAGAGATTTAGACCAAACACAATTCGCAACGATGGCTCAGTCGCAGTTTGTTCCCCCAACTATTTTAGAGGGTATACCATTTCAGGGGATAGCCGGGGAAGATGTATAAAAATTTTTAGATAAAGTGGATAGCCTTGCCATACTAAATGGATGGAACAGTACTCGTAAGCAGGAATTATTCCCAGCCCTTCTGGCCGGACCAGCGTTACGATGGTACCAGACTTGGAAAGATGGTACAGAAAATCAAGAAGTTTCTTACGAGGAGATACGGAAAAAAATAAGGATGAATTTACAGGGTCCTTGGATCAATTCCAGATCGAGGAACAAATTCGATATAGATTACAGAAGGAAACTGAGCCAGTTACGAATTATGTTCGGGACAAACAATTACTTCTACTCAAAGCAGACCCCAAAATGAGTGTTCAACAACAGATCATATTAGGATTACAGGTGGATTACATGAAAGATATCCACCATAAAGAGTATGAGTCCGTGCATGGGTTACTTAAGGATTTAAAATCCTTTGAAAAACTTCAGTTCTTGATGAGGCAGCGCAAGCTGAAAGAACTGAGGTACGAAGATCAAAGGGATAGTTTATTGTCTCCTTTGCATAATACACCAACTTTTCCGCAACAGCAGCACATTTTACTGCAGAGTAACAATCTGGTTGCTGCTGAGGCTGCGCAATCGCGACCCATTTCAGACATTGAGGCAAAATTCAAAACCTTGCAAAAGGAGGTTGAGCAATTAAAATTATCTAATAATCCTCAAAATACCAAAGCTCAAGTCCAGGCTCAGGAAACTGGTCTGGAAGCGAGATTAGCCAGTTTCACTTTGAGATTGGATAGCATGGAGGATCAAAAACAGAACCCTGGCACCGACTCATCTACTCCAAAACAATTTAGAGAACCTTATTATAGGGATAGCTATCAGTCAGGTAATAATTATAGAGGCTCCTATCGGGGTAACAATAATAGACGACAGTACAATAGGGGGTACAAGAATGGACGCAATAATAATGGTAACAACTCAGATCGCAATAGGCGATATGGCAATACCCAACAATGGCGAGTACGTGGAAACTTCCGTGGACAGAACTCGCGGAGTTCCTCGTCTTCGGCAGGGCGAGGCCAGGAAAACAGGGAAGAGCTACGGGGGAGACCACGCTGCTCTATTTGTAATTACCCTAATCACACAGCAGCCACTTGTTTTCAGAACACGGAGGCTTTAAACGAACAGTGACTGCCCATAGAAGAGACGTATGCGCAGATTTCGTTGGCAAACAAATATCAGTCTCTACTTTCCCTTATGAGGAATTAATTTATATTAACGCAGTGTTAGGAGGACAACGTCAGAGGTTTCTTGTGGATTCCGGAAGCCAAGTATCGGTCACCAGTGATCGAGGTATTCCTACAACTGCCAAGCGTTTTAAAATTCATACGGCCATAAGGGGAGTAGCAAAAGAACAAATTGAAATTAAAGAGATTGTCCTATTAACATTTGCAATAAACGGCCGTAATTTTACCCATCCTTTTCGGGTGATTCCAAATTTTGAACATGGGACAATCCTGGGAAATGATTTTTGAAGAGCTCATAAAGCAAACTTGGATTTTGATCAAAATCGACTTACTTTGAGGAGATTTGGTACTCCTCCGCGGAACCAGTTAAGGACGGAACACAGAAAAACCTTTGACGTTTCCATAAAAGTTGCTAGTCTGATCAGGGATTTATATGTGCCGGAATTTGTAACTTCCAGACAAATTAGAATTAAACCTAGATCTCATTTGTGCATTCCTGTCAAATTGACAAATTCTCGTAATCAGAATTTAACATATTTGGAACCAGATTTACAGTTTCACATGGACACAGGCTTAATGGTGCCTCGAGCCATTGTAAACCCGGAGTCATTTTTAATTTGGATTACTAATCCAAATTCTTACAAAATTAAAATTAGGAAAGGGGCACGCTTAGGTACCGCAGAGGCATGGCAAAATCCAGTACCAGCTTCGCGTCATATTGCAGATGTCGAAGGACCTAACGTTATGGTGACTAAGGAGACAGGCACCGTGATAAAACCAGTGCACGATATTACTAAATTTGACATTAATCCAGCATTGGAACCCGATCAGAAGTTGCAACTTAGACAATTATTAGAGAAGTATGTAGATGTGTTTTCTTGGTCTGAGCAAGACATTGGTTGTGCCACTAATTATACGCATCGTATAAAGTTAAAGGACGATTCGGAATTTCACGTCCCAGCTTGCCCTATACCAGTTCATCTGCGTAAGGAAATTAATCAGCAAATTGACAATTTGCTAGAAGCAGGGGTCATCAGTCCTACAACATCACCGTACAATTCACCAGTTTTTCTTGTTAAGAAGAAATCAGGAGCTTATCGCATGGTGCAAGATTTTCGATTGCTGAATGCCAGGTCCGTTGTCGACGCAGTTTCAATTGGAAACATTTCAGAGATATTGCACAATATGGCCGGTAAGAGCTACTACTGTAGTGCTGATTTGAAACAAGGATTTTTTCAAATTCCATTAGCGGAAAAATCGAAAAAATATACTGCCTTTACTATACCAGCCAGGGGACAATTTGCGATGAATTTTACACCTATGGGACATGTGACTTCTCCTGCGGCGATGACCCGATGTGTTCAGCTCGCTACAGCGGGTATGAATGACGATAACTTTGCCTTTTATATCGATGACATGTTTGTTTTTGTCAATACATTTAAGGATATGTTGGTGAATTTAGAGAAAATGTTTCAATGTTTACGATCTGCCGGATTGAAACTGGCTGTACCTAAATGTTCATTTGGATACTGAGACAATTGCCTTGGGCCACAATGTGGGCAAATATGGCTATCGTATAAGCGATAGAATACTGTAATATATTAAGAATTATAAGGTTCACACCACCACGAAGAATGTTAAAATGTTTTTAGGTCTTTGCAGCTACGTGATTAAATATGTCAAGAATTTTTCTGATATTGCATCACCATTACAGGGTTTAATTCGTAAGGGCAAGAAATTTACATGGGGTCCTGAACAACAATCAGCATTTGAGAAATTAAAGGAAGCTCTAATTACTGCACCTGTTTTGTTACCTTACGATCCTGCGAAGAACACCAAGGTTTTCACCAATGCTTCATCTCATGCGGTCAGTGGCGTATTAATGCAGCCCAATGCAGAAGGAGAGTACTTGCCATGTGCGTACTGCAGTAGAACATTGACGGACACTGAAAAAAGATTGAGTGTTATTGAGCAAAAGTTAACAGCAATTTTATATGCTTTTAAATCATTTAGATTCTTTCTTGTTGGACGCCATTTTGATTTATATACGGACAATAAAGCTATTACGTACATTAGGACATCCCGTAATTTGAGCTCAAAGCTTCTTCGATGGAGCAACCTTTTGGAGGATTTTTCATTCACTCCTATCCATGTCAAAACTACGGAGAACATCGCTGATCCCCTCAGCAGAGAATGTGGAGAAAACGTAGAGGATGGCAACACTGAAGAGGACATTCCCGAACCCAGGACACTTACTTTATTTGATGCAACCACAGATGTCGCGGAACATCAGAGACAGGATTCATTTTTTGGCCCAATTATTAAAGTTTTGGAGGACCTAGACAGGGACGATGGAACATTACCTTTATACATCCAGAGGCAGGTCTATCATCATGTGTTGGAAGATGGATTATTATATAGACAGCAGAAATTAGGAGCTACTACCAAGAAATTATTATGCATTCCAATGACGTTACGGGATTCTGTGATTGAGACACTCCACGCTTCACCCATAGGAGGTTCTCATCTTTGATTTACCAAATGTTACAACGTTGCGTTACCACGAATTTATTTTCCAAATATGAAGTTATTTATACAACGGAAAATTAAGGAATGTATTACATGCCAGCAGAATAAACGCCGTCCAGGTCTACCAGCAGGAGAACTGTGCACTTTTCCCGCACAGACGCCATTTCAGCGGATTTGCCTGGACTTTTCAGGTCCATATCCTCCTTCATCCAATCTTCGTCATCGATACATAATCGCTGCAACAGATTTTGGGACGCGCTATTTAATAGCCAAACCAGTTGCAGATTGTACGGCCAGTACAGCAGCTGAATTTGTGTATGAGGAAATAGTGTTACGCTACGGAACCCCACAGGATATCCACCGATCGCGGATCAGCATTTAAGTCTAAGCTTTTCCAGGAACTTGGCAATAAATTGGGAATAACAATCAAGTTTTCGCCAGTCGGCTTACATAACTCCATAGGTCTTTCTGAACGGAACCACGGTGTACTGCAGAGTATAATGAAGTGTTATGTTAATTCAAAACATACTGATTGGGTCCAATATTTACAGCCAAGTGTATTTAGTTATAACACTACAAGGAATCAGAATTTGAGGTATATCCCATTCTTTTTAGTACATGGATTCCAACCTACTTTGCCCTGGGAACTTGCATTACACACACCAAGCTGTGAAAATGTGGAGAATGATGTACGGTTCCGAGTATTGGAGAAAGCAAGAACCAATGCTACGGATAACTTAGCGAAGCGACATGTTGAAGTAAAGAAATATTATGATCAAAAGAGGAAACAGATCAAATTTCAACCAGGTGATAAACTATTAATTTTTGACAGCACCCAGAAAATTGGAACCGCACGGTGCTTTTCAGGTATTTATAAAGGCCCAGCCACAGTTATTCGAGAAGAGAATCCTAATACATACCTGGTGGAATTTCAAAACAAGCGCGGAAAGACATTAGTGGACTCTATTGCCGTCCAGAGACTCAAAAAATACTATGCGCCAGATGACGGTGAAGGCGAAGAGAACTTGGCAGGTCAAGATGAACACGAAGATCATCAAGAGGACAAAGCGGACTCACGCATGGATAATGGTCACTAAAAATGAAAATTCATATAAGTAACAGGTTTAATATATTAATTTCACTTGCATGACATAATAATTTATAATAAAATAGCCCGAATAATATTAAAGATTAAAAGCAGACTTATTATATATATTATATTATTATATATTATTTAATAATGTGCTTTAGGCACAAAATTTTTTTGCAGTATTTAAATAATACTAGCTCAGCGAATACATCACTAGAATTTTATAGTTACTCTTCAGAAGAAGGTATATGATTATATTAGCAAAGTTTATTTTAAGCGCCAGTTATGAGAATATTTATATTATATGAATATGTAGACGTCGACGTCAAGATTTTTTGCGCCCTTATAACAAGTATTTTCCTACGGAAGTAGGGTAAACGGTGCGTTCTGGGCCACCCCCGAAATTTTTGTTTACTTTTATTGTGTACACCTATACAGTAATATACTCAAAATCGAACTTTGACTGTTACAAAAAGTGATACAATACAAGCGCAAAAAAAAAGTCAAAGCTCAAATTCCAATTTTCATAGTGCAAAATTGCTAATTTTCGAAAATCCCTCTATAACTTTTGCTAAAATTTTATTTTTCAATAATTAAAACGAAGTGCTAAGTTAAAAATAAGTGCTAAGTTACTTCCGGTTTACTTCCGGTCCACTTCCGGTTTACTTCCGGTCCACTTCCGTTTTAAGTTCAGAGAATTAATATGTTGACTTGTAACATTCTAAATATTTTAATTTAAGACCAGGTACAACTTGTTTATCTAATACTAAGAAAATATAATATGCAAAATTCTTCTAGAATTGCTCTGTGACTCTCTTATTTCTTACATCATAAACATATGATTTTTCACCTATAAGAATAACTCTACATATGGTGTCGGCAGGAAGTGTATCATGGAATTCACAGATAATTTTAATGCTTGTCCTGTCATTAACCACAACTTGTTAAGAATCTTATATTTTATATAAAAGAGTTTGATATTTCTTACATCCAGCTGTAATTAGTTTATATTTAGAGTTTTGGCCTGCTGCTGTTGTAATCTGTTTCCGTGTGTTTTACAAGATCAATACATAACACATGCTATCGGGTCATTGCTTTTCTATGCATGTCTGCACACGCAATTGAGGCAGGTTAGTCTTTCAGTAGGTGACTTCTTTTCTGTTGATCAATACTTATTCTACCGGCTCAGTACTGAAGCGTGCTAGTGATCGACTTTAGGTCTCACCACTGAAGTTTCCGGGTTCAAATCCCTGCATGGGACATTTTTATAATTGTTTTTTATCCAATTTCATCTTCATTCTTATTGTTAGTAGTGTAATTGGTGGTATTACTGGCGCACTTATAGCGTAGAAAAGAAGAGGTCATTTGATTAAACAGCCCGATTTGCCCACACTTAAAATTATGCCAAGATGCCCTTTTTCCCCATTTCTTCAAGTGTGATATGCTCTTAATTCTAAGAATTTTGAATCCTAGTGTAGAAAAGAAGAGTTCATATGCCCCGATTTGCCCACACTGAAAATTATGTCAAGTACCCATATGATTTTATTGTTTATAGTGTGTTATTCTGTCAAAATCCCAAGAATCTTGAATTCTAGTGTAGAAATGAAGAACTCCCCTCAGACAGATTTGCATATGTGTGTAAAAGCTGCATCTGCCAGATTGTTGTCTATAAACTTGTCAAAAATATGCCCCCCTCTTGATATTGTTTTGGTTACACTTAAAATTAAGGCAAAAAGCCACTCTCACCCACCCACACCCATTTATATTTACTTCCGGTCCGGTAATATGCAAAAATCTTCTAGAATTGCTCTGTGACTCTCTCATTTCTTACATCATAAACATATGATTTTTCACCTATGAGAATAACACTACATATGGTGTCATCAGGGATTGTATCGTGGAATTCACAGATAATTTTAATGTTTGTCCTGTCATTAACCACAACTTGTTTCCTTTTTGAAGTGTTGATGACAAACATGGGTCTCTGTGCTTTGAATTCATCTGGTGTGTAATACATGTCAGTATTGCCAGTAGTGACCCTTTTGTATGCTGTAAATGCTTCATATAATTTAAGGAAATCATCCTTGGACGTCTAAATTATAATTTTCTCTAGGAAATACCTCATTTCTGCCATTTTTAAGATATATGTTCTTGATGTTGCAGTTATCAAATTTACTTGAATTATTTTCCTGATTATTGTGTCTTCCAGTCTGAAACAGTACCACCACAAAATCTGGCATGTCATATTGTATACTGGAGAATGAATTTGTAGCATCAATTTCAGAGAACAGATGCGGCACAAAATTGTCTACCAATCTTTTATTTGAATTTGCCGGATAATCTGTACCATCGAGCTTTACAACATCAAATTTGATGTATAGATCTGCTCTGTGGGGTGTATAAAGCCATCCCCTACATCAAGATCAACCTCAATCTCTGTGTTGGGTTGATTTAAATTTGCAAATGTCCTCCTGTTTGGGGGGAATGATCCCCAAGAAATTTTATATAAATACCAAAGCCAAAAATATTAACACACATACACATATACACACAAAATATACAAAGCACACTGCTGAATCCAATTGATATTTTGTATTAAGCATATAGTTTTGATTTGGACCCCAAGAAATTTTATATAATAAACCAACAATAAAAAATGCATAATCAAAAATATTGTAATCAATGCAATAAAAATATATCCAGCCCCAATTGGGATAAGCATCGAAAGAATTGTAATCCAGATAAAAGCAGAATACTCACAAAAATATGCCCAAAATGCCATAGAGAATATAGCATGCAATACTTCACATATAAACATATAGATACTTTTTATGCACAGTCATCAACATTGCCAAACAAAATTGATTGGAAATATTTGTGTGATTGCCCTGTATAGTTTGGATTGCAAGGCTAAGTTTTGCAATTTTCTAGACCAGGAACTAGATATTGCACACCAGAAACAAGCCATAAAATGCCTCTCCACAAATTATGTGAACATCATGGAACACACAACAAGATTTTAATCCCTATCTTGTACAAGTGACCATGATTTGTGGTTACAAATTCAATATAACTATTTATTATTTTCCCAAAAACTTTCTTCAAAAATCTGTAATGTACCCAATTTGCACTCTGATCTGCAATAATATATATCCTGTACTCTGGAGAAAATTCATAGCAATTGCAGAACCAATAATAAGAGCTGTTTTTTTGAAAGCTAACAAACATTCCCACATTTCTCCTAGATCTGTTGTATACAATTTTTTCAAACTTGCTGAGTATTTTCAGGGATATGTATTGAAAAACCCTGTCACTGGCAAGCACCCACTGCATCTCAGTCTTTTTCTGCACTGCAAACAGGTCATACTCGGACAGGCCAAAAAACCTAAGCTTGAAATTATTCACAAGTAACTCGGATTTTATGTATCTTGAAATGGACCTTCTCTCAAAAAAAATCCATACAGGCAGTTATTTAACAACATATCTGTAAAAACATATTACACAGTCAATAATTGCTTCCCACAACTGCACATAATATTAGCCTCATGCAGTGATTCAATAATACACCTATAATTGCAATCCCTGAATTTTTGTCTCAAAAAATACAAAACAATCTCACTAATATGTATGTGCTCGTGGCATTCAACAAGATCCATATTGAAATCCTCACCACTGTACAAATTCCCATCATCTGTTGTGACAAATTTAACACTGTCACCTAGAAACATTTTGTTCATCCTATTGAAATATTTGTAATGTATCCAGTTCAAACTCTGATCTAAAATCATATACATACTGTACTCTGTTAAATTTATTGCAGCTGCTAAAACAATAATTTGCATATAATCTCAACATGCTAAGATTGTGATAAGACTTGTTTTTGTAAAAACTAACAAACATCCCTTCAATCCTCATGTACCTGTTGTAGACAATTCTTTCAAACTTGCTGATCATCTTCAGGAACAAATATTGGAAAATTCTATCACTGGCAAGTACCCACTGCATCTCAGTTTCATTTTGTACTGCAAACAGGTCATACTCAGACAGGCCAAAAAACCTGAGCTTGAATTCCTCAACAAGTGACTCGGATTTTATGTATCTTGAAATGCATCTCCTCTCAAAAAATCCTGAATCCATATAAAATTGTTTCTAGTAAATATTTTGAAATCTCAATTATCTTGATTGATGTCTCCTGTACTGCTTATATTGAGATCTGCTGCAGGCTGTTGCTCATTGCTTATTTCCAGATTCTTGTATCTGAAATACATATTGTATGTATTTTCATACAGGCAGACTGTTTAATTGTTTCCCACAATTGCATATACAATTATTATTATCTAATAATTCAACAATACACTTGTAATTACAATCCCTGAATCTCTGTCTCAGAAAATACAGAACAATCTCACTTATATGTATATGCTCTGGGCACCCGACAAGATCCGGATTAAAATCCTCACCACTGTACAAGTTCCCATCATCTGTTGTTACAAATTCTATATTCTTGTCTATCAATTTTCTGTTAATCTTATTTAAATATTTGTAGTGCTTCCAATTTGAACTCTGATCTGCAATCATGTACATCCTATACTCTGCAGGCAATTCATAGCAATTGTTGAATCAATAATTATCTTACAATCTCAACATGCAATAATATTGATAATACTTGTTTTTGTAAAAATTAACAAAAAATCCAACAATCCTCCTGTATCTGTTGTATATAATCCTTTCAAACTTGCTAAGCATCTTAAGGCACAAATATTTAAAAATCCTATCACTTAACAAGCACCCACTGCATTTCAGTTTCATTCTGTACAGCAAACAGGTCATACTCAGACAGGTTAGAGAATTTGAACTTGAAATCATCAACAAGGGACTTGGATTTTATGTATTTTGAAATATATCTTCTCTGAAAAAATCTTGTATCATGTAATTCCATACAACATAAACACCCCTGCTTGTGTTTCTTAGGGCTGTTACAGCACTAAATTAATATTCACTGTCTACTGCCAGATTCTTGTATTTGAAATATATGTTATGTTAAAAATCAATGTATGTATTATCACACAGGCAGAGTGGATAATTGTTTCCCACAGTTGCATATATAGTTGTTATCCTCTAGGGATTCAACAAGACACTTATGATTACAATCCCTAAATTTTTGTCTCAGAAAATACATAACAATCTCACTTATGTGTGGATCTTTGTAGTACCTAACAAGATCTGCATTAAAATTTTTCCCACTCTACAAGTACCTTTTGTCTGTTGTGACAAATTCAACACTCTTATCTATTAATTTCCTGTTAATTTTATTTAAAAATTTGTAATGCTTCCAATTTGAACTCTGATCTACAATCATGTAAACACTATGCTCTGCAGGAGTCAATTCATAGCAATTATTGAACCAATAATTGTCCAACAATTTTAACACACAGTAGTGATAGCACCTGTCCGTGTGAAAATTAACAAAGAACCCAACAATTCTCCTGTACCTGTTGTATGCAAGCCTTTCAAACTTGCTAAGCATCTTAAGACACAAGTACTGGAAAATCCTGTTACTGATAAGCACCCACTGCATTTCAGTTTCATTCTGTACAGCAAACAGGTTATACTCAGACAGGCCAGAGAATCTAAGCTTGAAATCATCAACAAGTGACTTGGATTTTATGTATTTTGAAATACATAAAAAAATCCTGTATCAGAATTATCCATGCAAAGATAAAACACACATATGCCACTCCTTCTATAAGCTAATATTGTTCCTAGCATATAAAATATTTGACAGGTACAAAGTTCTGTTGTTTCAACAATAATCTCATATTACCTTGTCTGCTGTTTATGCCTTCTATGAACCTGCTGAGATACTCAGGGTTGCTTGCTGTACCTGTTGAACAGGAAATACATATTAATACTTGTGATAATTTATAAATACATACATATTTAAATATTTATCCTGACAGGGTTTGAATGCTGTTAATCCTGACATGGGTTTAAATGCTATTCACTCTACATATTTGATTGCTGTTTATTCTGTATTGTTTATTCTACAGGTTTGAACATATGTTGAAACGTTTATATAGGAACAATGGGCATTGATTGCCACTTTTCAAATCACAATGACCTATGGGTTGCAAACATGCTTAACCTGTAACATTACAGAATAAGCATGTAGAGTGGCACTCCTTTTCGGATCTTCAAGAACAAGAGAACGGTGTCCCGCAGGGCAGCGTATTAAGTGTGACTCTGTTTGCCATAGCAGTGAACAGTGTTATGGCGAGCATTGTTGCCCCTGTACATGGTCTTCTGTATGTAGACGACCTCACGATCTTTTGTCGCTCACGGAATCTCGCGTCAGCTTCTCGTCAACTCCAACTGACGATAAACCGTTTGGTTGAGTGGTCCTCCCAAACAGGTTTCACCTTCTCATCCGAGAAATCCGTGTGTGTTCACTTTTGTCGTCAGCGTACATGTCATTTCGATCCTGACCTGTACATGGGGAAATCTCCCCTGTGCTTCGTGAATGAGGTCCGCTTCCTGGGCCTCATTTTCGATAAGAAATTAACATGGCTCCCTCACCTTCGCCAGTTAAAATTCTCTTGTCTTCGAGTTCTCAACCTTCTACGCGTCTTATCTCATACTTCTTGGGGTGCTGATAGGACGGTATTGCTTCGCCTATACCGTGCACTCATCAGGTCGAAACTAGATTATGGATGAGTTGTGTATTCTTCTGCCCGCCCATCTAGACTTCGCATCCTAGACACCGTCCACCATGCTGGTATACGTGTGTGCACTGGTGCCTTTCGGACCAGTCCAGTCGCCAGTTTGTATGTAGAGGCATCTGAGCCGTCGCTGTCTCTGCGAAGACAGCGGCTGGTAGTTAACTACTTCCTCCATCTTCGCTCGATGCCTTCACATCCTTCATTCCACACCATCTCAGACGAGGGTAGGCTGGCAAGGTATCGGCTCCACCCTAGTGTCACTAGACCATTTGGTGTTCGCGCAGACGAGATCCTGTCAGCACTTGGTGTTGACAGTGATCTTCCTGGCATCTCTCCACTCATTCCGCCTCTTCCTACCTGGGAGTTTCCTACACCTTCTATCGATTTTTCCCTGACTGCCCTTCCAAAGGCAGAAACACCAATGGTTGTATACCAGCAACGGTTTTTAGAGCTTCGTGCGAAGCACCCCAATTTTAATGTGTTTTACACGGATTTGTCCAAGACAGTCGAATCAGTTGGTTGCGCTTTCGTCCTAGACTCTCAAAGTTCCAGTTTCTCGCTACATCCTGCCTGTTCCATCTTTACGGCAGAGTTGTACGCCATTCTAAAGGCACTGGACTTTGCAGACGTCAATGGGCTGAAGAAAGTCCTTGTGTGCTGCGATTCGACCAGCGTGTTGCAGTCTCTGGATTCGCCGTATTCCCGGCATCCGGTAGCGCAACGCATATTCAGACGGCTTGTGTCCTTATCTGCCAGTGCGGATGTACACTTCTGTTGGGTCCCTAGCCACGTGGGCATCCAGGGGAACGAAGCAGCTGATGCTGCCGCCAAGTCTGCTGATGCAGATGGCGACGTTCTCGTCCACCTTTTGCCAGCTAGCGACCTGCAGAATGTTGTCCGTTGTCGCCTTCTTGACACTTGGCAGGCCGAGTGGGATACGGAAACGGGGAACAAGCTTCACGCTGTTTGGCCCACCATAGGTGCTTGGCGTTCCTCGTCTCGTCCCTCTCGGCGAGAAGAAGTTATTCTTACGCGCATGCGTATAGGACACAGCCGTCTCACGCATGGTCACCTACTTCAAGGGCTGGACCCTCCGTTGTGTCGTGCTTGTGATGTTTTATTAAGCATTCGACACATTCTCGTTGAATGTGTCGATCTTGCTTACCTCCGGCAGACTTTTAACCTTTCCGGCTGTTTGTCATCCCTCTTGGGTGATAACAGCAGTATTTTATCACGTGTTTTTAGTTTTTTGCGAAGAGCTGGACTCTTCCACCGTCTGTAAGGAGGTTTTTAGTTTGTTCTGACTTTTTAATGTGTCGTGTTTGTCTCGTGCAGGTCTCTTTACAACCTTGCACTTTTAGTTCTTTCCCAAGGGGCTATCTACACCCCCTTTTTTAAATCTCAGTCAGAATTTTAGATAAGGGGACATTTCCCCGTATATACAGAAGGGTGCGAAATGGCCTTAAGTGCCGACGCACCCATAAATTTTAACTCAATAAATCAACAATCTCCATATCTTTGACCTCCCTCTAAGAAACTAAGGTAGGGAGGTCATTTTCATCTCATCATTTCACTCATTCTTCACATCCATATCTCACGTTTTCACCATTCCATCACGTCATTCATCTCCATATCTTTGACCTCCCTATAACTAAGGGTCCTGCTAGAGGAGACAACCTCGATAAAAAAAACCCTATCCCAAGGTGTGTGTTGCACGTGCCGATGGGACAGTGTTGGCTGCAGGGGTAGGTGCAGTCGCGAACGTGGCCTCGGGGATTTCGGTTTGGTCCTCGAGTAGCCTCCATTTTTGGGGGTAGGCCTTCCTCGGCATAGAGGGCATGTCGAGGCGACAATTTATGGACCCTCCACAATAAATCTTTTTGTATATGGGTACAAAAAACAACTCAAACGGGGGGAAACCCCCAAACCGAGCGCGGCCTTCGAGCCCGCTTCAATTATCGGAAAAGACAAGTAACGTGCCACGTTATCTTGTGATTAGTATTGTGCAGAAGACCGACAGTACCGATGAATCTGCAACAACAAAGAAACATGGAGCTGCTACATTAAAGGACTTGTCACCGTTCCTGATCAAGAAACAGCTAGACTACGCCGCTGGTTCAGACGTACCAGAAATAAAAAAGCTAAGAAACGGGAGTCTACTTATCCAGACCAGCACAGATCTCCAGACCATCAACCTGTTAAAGTTAAGATCTTTGGGCAACTTCCCTGTTAATGTTGAACCACATCGTCAACTTAACAGTAGTAAAGGTGTGATTCGCCACTGGGATCTGCTAAACGCTGAGGAGGAAGAGATCCTTGAAGCACTCTCAGACCAACATGTGACCGCAGTGCAGCGAATAAAGACTCGAAAATCCGGAGAACTTCTACCAACTGCTTCAATTATACTGACCTTTGGAACGACCACTCTCCCACATAGGGTACGGGCTGGATATTTGAGACTCAAAGTCCGGCCGTACATCCCTAACCCGATGCGATGTTTCAAATGCCAGCACTTTGGGCACACTCAACCTTCCTGCAAGGCCACTACCGCCCTTTGTGGTAAGTGTAGTCTGCCTGATCATGGGACCGAACCTTGTTCTTCTGGTCCCAAATGCATTAATTGCAAAGGCGAGCACCCAGTCTGGCATCGTGACTGCCCCTCTTTCCAACAAGAGAAGAAAATCAGAGAGTTGGTCGTTATAGAGAAAATCTCCGCTGGAGAAGCCAAACAACGTCTCCGGGAAAGTATACGCACCACTTTACCTGTGCCATTCGCTGCAGTTGCTGCAGCTGCTCTTACCCGCCGCAGTGTGGGTGTACAAACCAACGACGTAGAGGCTCGCCCTGCTTCGAGGAAACCAGCAAACACGCCTCGCTCCACAGAAAAGAAGATCAAGCAGGTACACAGAAAAGAATACTTTCTCAAATCCAGTAGCTCTCCAGTCAGGGCGGCATCGACCACCCTGAAACTTAAAGCGCAGCTGAAAGCTGCCCGACGGGCGCTGAAGGCACCCGCCCCCACTCCCCCTTCATCCCCTTCGCCCTCTGTGTCCTTACCCGAGGACATGATACAGGACGAAGCCGCGGATGAAGAATTTATCAAGGTGACAGGGCCTAGAAATAAAGTACGCCTTAAGAGGTAACAACCATACCTCCAGCTATGGCTTATTGTCTCCAATGGAACCTTAACGGTTTCCGTACACATCTCGAGGAACTGCAAATTTTAATATCTGAATTTGACCCTCCCATCATATGTCTCCAAGAGACACATTTTCGTACAAATGAATCAGTGATTCTAAACGGATACACGCTTTACCGCACCGACAAGCTTCCTGAGGGTCGTCGTGCACACGGTGGTGTTGCAATCGGTGTTCGAGATAACATCCACTCAACGCCAATCTTTCTCACCACCCCCCTCCAAGCTGTCGCCGTGCGGGTCCATCTACCACAGCCAATATCTGTGTGCTGTGTCTACATCACAAGGGAGGAGCGATTCTCTCTTGAGGACCTCCTTGCTATATTCGAACAACTTCCGTCTCCTGTAGTTCTTTTGGGCGATTTTAATTCCTACCATCGTTTGTGGGGCTCCGTTCGTACAGAACCCCGGGGTCAAATTGTAGATCAATTCCGTGAGGCATCAGATTTAACGTTGCTGAATGATGGGACTCCCACATATTTCAGCCCTTCCTCTGGCACATATTCTGCGTTGGACTTGTCCTTCTGCAGTCCCAGCCTTGCTCCTACCACATCTTGGAGCGTTCATCCTGATCTCTGTGGGAGTGATCACTTCCCTCTCATTCTTACCTTCGAACATCTTCAGCAATCACGTGAACAACACCCTCACTGGAATCTCAGTCGGGCCGACTGGGATGCCTTCGAGCGTGCAGTGGACCTTGAAGTCGATCTTGCGTCGACTTTACCACCAATCGACGCCTTAAATGTCTTTGTGTCAGGGGTGCATGATGCTGCACGCACCTCCATTCCACATCCCAGTGGACCTGCGAGGCGACGCCCAGTCCCCTGGTGGACTGCGGAGATCGGTGCAGCCATCAAGGACCGCAATCATGCTCTCGATCGATTTAATAGTAAACACACTGCCGCAAACCTCGAGCAGTTCCGCATTAAACGTGCCCGTGCCCGTCAGCTCATTCGAGCCAGTAAGAAGGCGTGCTGGGTCCAATACGTGTCTTCTCTGACGAAGCAGGCTTCGTCGAAAGCCGTTTGGACCAAAGTACGTCGCATCCAGGGGGGTGCATCTACTCCTCTGAGCGCTCTGGAGCACGATGGGACGTTGTACACAGATTCCGGAGACATAGCTAATATCTTGGCCACGCAGTTTTCTGATGCGTCTTGTTCTGAAAACTATGAACCACGTTTCCGCCGTGAGAAGGAACGTCAGGAACGACGCCCTCTCGTTTTTCGAAGTCATAACACCGAGCCATACAACTCTCCATTCACTGAACGGAAGTTCGATCAGGCACTTCGAGATTCTAAGAACACAGCTCCTGGAGTGGACAAGATCCACTATGAGATGCTTCGTCATCTGCCCATTGGAGCCAAACATTTCCTTTTGGCGGTATTCAACAGGCTTTGGTTGGAGGACTCTTTCCCCACTTCCTGGAAAGAAGCTATTATTGTTCCCATCCTGAAACCAGGTAAACAACGCACCGCAGCCTCGAGTTACAGGCCTATTGCCTTAACTAGCTGAGTGTGCAAGTTGATGAAACGCATGATCAACAAGCGTCTCACCTGGTTTTTGGAGGAAAACTGCTGGATAAGTAATTTTCAATGTGGTTTTCGCTCCAACCGTTCCACACTGGACCATCTGGTTCAGCTGGAAACACACATTCAGGATGCATTCCTCAACAAGGAACATTTAATTGCAGTTTTCTTTGACCTCCAAAAAGCATATGACACAACGTGGCGTTTTGGCATCCTAAAGCAGCTCCATTCTTGGGGCGTCCGTGGCCATATGGCGTACTTTATTAAAAACTTTTTATCTGATCGTTTTTTCCGGGTACGTGTTGGGAACTCCTTTTCGGATCTTCAAGAACAAGAGAACGGTGTCCCACAGGGCAGCGTATTAAGTGTGACTCTGTTTGCCATAGCAGTGAACAGTGTTATGGCGAGCATTGTTGCCCCTGTACATGGTCTTCTGTATGTAGACGACCTCACGATCTTTTGTCGCTCACGGAATCTCGCGTCAGCTTCTCGTCAACTCCAACTGACGATAAACCGTTTGGTTGAGTGGTCCTCCCAAACAGGTTTCACCTTCTCATCCGAGAAATCCGTGTGTGTTCACTTTTGTCGTCAGCGTACATGTCATTTCGATCCTGATCTGTACATGGGGAAATCTCCCCTGTGCTTCGTGAATGAGGTCCGCTTCCTGGGCCTCATTTTCGATAAGAAATTAACATGGCTCCCTCACCTTCGCCAGTTAAAATTCTCTTGTCTTCGAGTTCTCAACCTTCTACGCGTTTTATCTCATACTTCTTGGGGTGCTGATAGGACGGTATTGCTTCGCCTATACCGTGCACTCATCAGGTCGCAGCTAGATTATGGATGTGTTGTGTATTCTTCTGCCCGCCCATCTAGACTTCGCATCCTAGACACCGTCCACCATGCTGGTATACGTGTGTGCACTGGTGCCTTTCGGACCAGTCCAGTCGCCAGTTTGTATGTAGAGGCATCTGAGCCGTCGCTGTCTCTGCGAAGACAGCGGCTGGTAGTTAACTACTTCCTCCATCTTCGCTCGATGCCTTCACATCCTTCATTCCACACCATCTCAGACGAGGGTAGGCTGGCAAGGTATCGGCTCCACCCTAGTGTCACTAGACCATTTGGTGTTCGTGCAGACGAGATCCTGTCAGCACTTGGTGTTGACAGTGATCTTCCTGGCGTCTCTCCACTCATTCCGCCTCTTCCTACCTGGGAGTTTCCTGCACCTTCTATCGATTTTTCCCTGACTGCCCTTCCAAAGGCAGAAACACCAATGGTTGTATACCAGCAACGGTTTTTAGAGCTTCGTGCGAAGCACCCCAATTTTAATGTGTTTTACACGGATGGGTCCAAGACAGTCGAATCAGTTGGTTGCGCTTTCGTCCTAGACTCTCAAAGTTTCAGTTTTTCGCTACATCCTGCCTGTTCCATCTTTACGGCAGAGTTGTACGCCATTCTAAAGGCACTGGACTTTGCAGACGTCAATGGGCTGAAGAAAGTCCTTGTGTGCTGCGATTCGACCAGCGTGTTGCAGTCTCTGGATTCGCCGTATTCCCGGCATCCGGTAGCGCAACGCATATTCAGACGGCTTGTGTCCTTATCTGCCAGTGCGGATGTACACTTCTGTTGGGTCCCTAGCCACGTGGGCATCCAGGGGAACGAAGCAGCTGATGCTGCCGCCAAGTTTGCTCATGCAGATGGCGACGTTCTCGTCCACCTTTTGCCAGCTAGCGACCTGCAGAATGTGTTCCGTTGTCGCCTTCTTGACACTTGACAGACCGAGTGGGATGTGGAAACGTGGAACAAGCTTCACGCTGTTAAGCCCACCTTAGGTGCTTGGCGTTCCTCGTCTCGTCCCTCTCGGCGAGAAGACGTTATTCTTACCCGCCTGCGTATAGGACACAGCCGTCTCACGCATGGTCACCTACTGCAAGGGCTGGACCCTCCGTTGTGTCGTGCTTGTCATGTTATTTTAAGCATCCGACACATTCTCGTTAAATGTGTCGATCTTGCTTACCTCCGGCAGACTTTTAACCTTTCCGGCTGTTTGTCATCCCTCTTGGGTGATGACAGCAGTATTTTATCACGTGTTTTTAGTTTTTTGCGAAGAGCTGAACTCTTCCACCGTCTGTAAGGAGGTTTTTAGTTTGTTGTGACTTTTTAATGTGTCGTGTTTGTCTCGTGCAGGTCTCTTTACAACCTTGCACTTTTAGTTTTTCCCAAGGGGTTATCTACACCCCTTTTTTAAATCTCAGTCAGAATTTTAGATAAGGGGACATTTCCCCGTATACACAGAAGGGTGCAAAATGGCCTTAAGTGCCGACGCTCCCATAAATTTAACACAATTTTAACTCAATCAATCAATCAGTACGCAAGAACAGAGGAAAGGTATGCAATACTGTAGGGCAGGGGAGGGATTGAACCAGACAACAAAGGATGTCTGGAATGCGCAGCAAGGGTCAATTTTTTTGAAACTGCGCGTCGCTTGCATGCTAGAATATGTTTCTGTCTAAGTATGCCAAGGTTACCGAGAACACAAGAACAAAGGATGATGGGAAGGAGTTCAAGGTGAACTAGAACGCAAGAACAAAGAAAGCGTCGGTTTTATTTCAACCAATCAGAAAACGCGTCGGTTTTATTTGAACCAATCAGAGAAAGCGTCAGTATTGTTTATGAAGTATAAAAAAGCGCGTAAAAGCGAGAAGATGTTAGTTTGAGAAGAATTTCTGAACCATTGTGTCAGAAAAGATATCAACCTGTGATTATTGTCTGTGAGTTTCAGACAAAGAACTCAAAAGAAGCTATAATTAAGGTAAGTGTTTTTTATTATGTAGTGCGTTTTAAATAATATGTAATTCAAATAATGAACCGAAGCAAGAAACAAATATGCGTAATGTGAACTAGTACTACAACTATTTTTCTATTTTCTTTTACAGGTGATTCTATTGTCTGTGTGCGTGTGAGTGGAAGGATCTATTACTGAAAATGGCGTCTACAAGCTCCACAAACGAGGCTAACCACACTGCGGTGAGTACTTCGAACGAAATTATACGTAATTTTAATTCTGGAAAGTATACTTCCCCACTTGAACTTGTTAATGCATACTATGATATGTGTGACAGAGTTATTTTCCACGACGATATCCCCTTATGTGATCCGACTTTTTTCTGCGAGACAGAGCAAACAGCAATGTGTCAATTAGGGGTGGGGGCAAATCAGTTTTCAATTGTGGATGAAAGAGAAAGATATTTTAGACGATTTGGAATGCTAGGGCGGGAGGTATCCATTGAAATACCTAATCAGGTTGTGGGGGACCCTGAATATTTGGTTGGGTCTATGTTCCAATTTCTAATGAAAAATATTTTTTTGATGTGTCACCGGACAGTCAGGTTGGTTTGATTATTTTCGGCAATGATACCAATATCCCTTGGCGCCGCCTTTCGGCATTAAATCCCAAGATTATTCAACACTATGTAACCAAAGTGCTGAACAGCAATGAATCCTTTTTTGTAGATAACTCTTTGAAATGCATGGCGCATATTGTCGAACCCAAGCGCGGTAGAGGGAGGAACAAGTACCCCCTTTACAGAAAGTACGCCCCTTTACTATCAATAAACAATTCTAACCAGAGACAGCGGGCTATCACTATTATGACTAACGATGACAATTTGTGCTTGCCACGCGCTATTGCATTTGCCCAAGTCAAAGTTGACAAGAATACTAAGAAAGTCGACTCGTTCCGAAAGTATGACAATAAGCTGAAAGAAGCGGCTATGCGGTTATGCCATGAAGCACGCGTTGATCCAACCAATGGGTGCACTGTAGAGGACATTGTTAAATTTCAGAACTATATGGGACCAGAGTACCAAATTGTTGTGTTTTCAATTAAAGAGGGGGAAAGGGAGTGTGAAGTTATTCGATCAACTCCGTTCGCCCCTAAACAGATTAATTTACTGTATCACGATCAACATTTTGATATAGTCAACTCTGTCCCCAAACCTTTTGTGAAAAATTATTACTGCCCCAAATGCCAAGTCGGATTTGGATATAAATATCAACATACTGCATGCACTAGGTATTGTTCATTATGTGAATACAGTCTTGATGGCAATGAATCCACTAACACTATTCCCAGAAAATGCACTGCATGTAATATCAAATTTCTGTCCCAGGAATGCTATGAAAATAATTTGCGCACAGAAGGGCGGAAATCCAGTGTTTGCCAAACTATTCACCAATGTAACATATGTTACAAAGTAGTGAACAAGAGATTGCGCAAAACACCACACAAATGCGATGAATTCTTTTGTAAAAGCTGTAATGCTTTTGTTGAGCCAGCACACAAATGCTATATTCAGCCCGTTAAGCCCGAACCAAGTGCAAAGTTTCTTTATATTTTTTATGATTTTGAGTGTATGCTGGTAGAAAGAGAAAATGACCAGAAACACGAAGTCAATCTGGCTGTTGCTAAGCAAGCTTGTCATGTCTGTAAAGACACGGATGCAGATTTCTGCGAGACGTGTGGTCCCCGTGTTCATATTTTCCCTAATCAAGAATTTATGCAATATATTCAAACTCCGAGGGAAGGGTTTGATAAAATTGTATGTATTGCACATAATGCAGGGCGATACGATTCACATTTTGTTTTAAATTACCTGATTACTAAAGAGAATATTACCCCATCCGTAATTATGCAGGGCAGAAAAATAATAGAGATTACCAAGAAAATAGTGTTCAGGGACTCGTTGAATTTCATGCTCATGAAATTGAAAGATCTACCTGCAAGTCTGGGACTAGCGGAAGATTTGCAGAAAGGCGATTTTCCGTATTTGTTTTCCACCCCTGCAAATCAGAATTATGTAGGTCCATTCCCTGATATTCAATATTATGATATAGATTCCAAGTCCCCCAGAGAAAGAGAAGAGATGCTAAAATGGCACAAGGAAACTGTCCAAGCAGGGAAAATTTTTGATTTTCAAAAAGAGTTGCGCGAATACTGTATTAAAGATGTGGAAATTCTTGCTGCTGCATGTATTAAATTCTCTAATCTGATCGAAGATCTGACTGGAATACAGTGCTTTGTTCGCTGCGCGACTCTTGCGTCGTTAGCGTCTTTGATATTTAGAAGTAAATATCTTAAAGAAAACTGTTGTCCTTGTGTGTGCTGAGTGCCCGTTTACGGCCTCAGCTTTTAACAGAAGTCAGAACATTTTAACATTTTTAGTTATGCAACGTTAGAGTTGTTATTTGTAATGATAAGGGGCTGGCCCCCGTATAATGTGACGGGAGCAAAATAGCCTTAGTGCTGACGCTCCCAAAATTTTAAATTTAAAATCAAAATCAAATCACACTTTCTTGTGATATTCAAAAATCCACGTGACAAACACCAAATATACCATTTAGCACGACAATTCAAACCTGACAATAGTGAAAGTGTTTTGGAAGCTTTTCAAGATGCAACTGAAACACCACACAGTTATTTAATGTTCGATTTAACACAAAATACACCTGAAATTTTACGTATGAGGGCGCATATTTTCCCCGATGAACAAATGGCTATTTATGCCACTGGAAAGCATGTAAACAAACCATTTCTTGTGCGAACGTCAGAATGACATCACAACTAAAAGAACATGCTCCGGCACTTAAATTATTGTGTAAATTAAAACCTATTCAACGGAAACGCCTTTTGCAACGACCAACACCAGGACTAGTTCGTGTACTAGGACAATGTGCAGCCAATACAGTACGCGGTAATATTCCGCTTTCAGGGTACAAAAAACCAAGCTTCAAAAGTATAAGGCCAGTTTGCGTAAACTAGCGGCGAAGGCCACTTCGCTCAAAAATAAAAAAAAAAATAATTAAAAAAGGCGCCGGCTTTTTGCCATTTTTAATCGGGCCGATTATATCAGCGTTAGGTAGTGCTTTGTTTTCACAATGAGCGTGAGAAAAATGATTCTTGTTCCCGAGGACTTTGCCACTAATATGCATGCCTCCGTTGAGAAAGCTCAAAGCCACGAATCAAGATTAGATTCTAATATTCGTACAATATTGGCACGTGAAGATATAGGGGAAAATGAAAAATGGAAACTTTACCAACAGGCACTTCGACTATTTGTTAATTTTACTAAGCCTAGTCCCACACACCTACCATTGATCGAAGAAAAAAATAAGCTGCCACAAATAAGTGAACCAATCCAACAAGACGACCCCCCTCCTAGTGTTACTCTCAGGGAAGAAATTCTTGCTTCAGTACCGAAAACTGTTCAGAAGAAAACAGAACTTTTACTTAAATGACTATTCTCTTCTCAATATATAAATTGGGACGCATATGGAACAGTGTACATAAATGGAAAAATAATTCAGGGTTCAAATATCATCGATCTGATTAATGATTCTGTTCGCCCCCGTAAGAAAAGTAGAGATCCAGTCGGGAGAGATCAGTTCCAATCTATCCTTCATTCTCTAAACATACCCAAAGAATATATAGTTACACGCACGCCCCCACCCCCTTCAAGAAATAGGAAAGCTGAGTTTATATGGGAAGATATATAGTGTATGGATCTTAAAACATTGTATTATACACATGAACTACCGACTTCATTTTCCAATACTGAAGAATTATCCAAACATTCTACGCAATCACGAAAGAATATTTCTCAGTGGCTATCAAAACAAGATGCATATACTTTACATGTTCCAGTTAGAAAAAAATTCCCACGTAAACGTTACGAAACCACTTTTCCCCTGGAACTTATGCAAATGGATTTGGCAGATATGCAGAATATCGCGAAGTACAATGACGGTATGCGCTATATACTTTGTGCAATTGACGTATTTTCAAGGCAGGCGTTCTGTATACCAGTGAAAAGCAAAACGGGTGAAATTATGGCAAAAGCAATCACTAAAATTATAAACATGTTAGAATATCCTCCTGTTTACTCCCAGACAGATCAAGGAAAAGAGTTTTATAACGCTCAAGTGAAAAAATTGTTTGACAAGTACAATATTATTCATTATAGCGTTTATTCAGAACTAAAGGCAGCAGTAGTGGAACGATTTATTCGTACTTTAAAATCAAAATTGTATAAACACTTCTCAGCCAATAATACGTATCGTTATGTAGATATTCTCCCCCTTGTAGTAAAATCATATAATCACTCGTATCACCGTTCTATAAAAATGGCTCCTGTTGAAGTGAGCGAAAATAATGCTCTGCAGGTCTGGTCTCAGTCTAGAAACAATACAAGTCAAAAAAACAATAATATCAAATTTAAATTTAATATCGGTAACTACGTAAGGATAAGTAAAGCCAAAATGAAATTCGAGAAAGGATATCTACCTAGTTGGACAGAGGAAATTTTTAGCGATCGTATGAGTACTGATCCCCCTACATATCGTATAAAAGACTGGAGTAACGATCCTGTCAAGGGCATTTTCTACGAACCAGAATTACAAAAAAATACACTTGATCCAGACAAGCCATTTACTATCGAGAAAATTCTAAAACGAAAGGGAGACTTTGTACTAGTAAAATGGAAAAACTACCCCCTCACATGTTCAAGTTATGTACATAAATCAGATATTACGCGTGTTAGGTTAGTTGCCATTATGCCGCTGGACGAATTCTATGTTACATTACCTTCCAATGTAAACTTGAATTTGTTTCCTGATAATAAAATAGCACATTACCGTACTAAACTGAGCGAACCAATATAATTAAATGAACAATGGGTGGTGGCGGCCACAGAGCTTCATTTAACTTGGAGTTTTTATAATATTGTTTCCGATACAAATAGCATTTCATATCAATTTAAACCGAAAAAGAAGGACCAGATTTTTTATAGTGAAAGTATAGTTCCTAAAGGTTACTACTCCAATATTCAATTATTATTAAACAATATTCCCCCTTCAAAAAGAAAACTGTTTGCTCAACATGTCCGATTTGGCTATACTTTGTCCACGCATAGTATGTATACACAAACAACACTAGAGGAAGATGAAATTATGAAATTATATATATCTCCACAATTAGCTCCAGTGTTTGGTTTTTCGTTGGATACTCCTAAGTCAGAAATATCTATACATTCGGTTATTGGTCCAGGTACGGCAAGATCAAGTTCTATTTATCCTTGTAATTTAGATTATCATATCCCCCGTGAAATCAACATATGCACAGATATTGTCAAATATCAAGCAAATATAGGTCCCGTAATACGAACGGTTAGTGTGGTTGATTATGAATATGGAGCAATAAAAAGTTATATATTTGAGCCCAGGCAGTATCTTAAGTCGAGAAGCGTTACTTTGAAACAATTGAAATTATATGAAAAACAGAGCATGGAACTTTGATTCCATTTGAGTTTGGAGCGTCAAGCGTTACATTACATTTTAAAAAAGTGGAATAATGATTTCTGAAGGCAGTGATAATGATTACTATGTAACTTTGGTTTCAAATGCATCCAAAAATATTTTTCCGACTAATACACCTCATTTTTTAACTAAACTTTCTAATGCTGTTAAGCTCGAGTCTGGAGGCTGGTTAGTGGGTCTGTCTGAAACTCATTTCACAAACAGTCTGTTTAATATTCAAAAAGGACAAAATGAAATTATGTGGACTTATTATAACCAAGACTCGGATCAGTCAAGTAAACAGAGCGGTAAAACAATCGTTCCCCCTGGATATTATTCAAGTGTGGACTCTGTTTTACAAGTTTTAAATCAAGATCATATTGCAGAAGGGCTATTTCGATTCGGTTATAACCCGTCCAGCAATATTGTTGAGGGAAAATACAATGCACAATTATCTACACTGAACTTCTCTGATATTTTGGCTCTGCAGTTAGGATTCGAACCAAATAGAAATCTTGTTAAACAACAGAATAGTTCGAAACAGACCAACCTAAATATTGGTTATCCCCAGCAGGTTTTAGTATACACTAATGTACTCAGTTACCAGTTTGTAGGAGATACAAAGGCACCTCTTTTAGGAATGTTTACATTTTCTTCTGTCCCTTATTGCTGGTCACAATCTATAATATTTAACCCCGTTCATTATATGCCTGTATCGAAATATTTATTTGATACAATAGAAATAGTTTTAAGAGACAACACAGGTCGTAAACTCTCATTTGCCTTCGGAGATCTGAGTGTTAAACTACATTTCAAGTGACAATGAGATACGATAGACGTCAGTTGTATCGAGATTATTATCTCAACCAGGCGGGAACAGGTTTACCTTATTTTTCCGGTCCTCCCTATCAGAATGGCCACGGACCCCTCGGTTCAATATTTAAAAGCTTGTTTCGTTTTGCTGCCCCTTTATTAAAACAGGGTGCTAAAGCAATTGGCCATCAAGCTTTACAATCGGGAATGGAATTTGTTGGGGATGTTCTACAAAACAGGCCTCTCAAAGAATCTTTCAGAGATCGTGTAAATCAGGCTGGACAAGCTCTTCGTGAAAAAGGTGAGAAAAAAATTTCTCAGATTCTTTCAGGTAAAGGCAGTCAGAAACGAAAGGCTAAAAGTATAAAATTCGAACCTCCATTTATTACCTGCCAGCCACGCAAAAAAAGGCGAAGGGTACACAGAGATATATTCGCTAATTAACTACCATGTCGTTAGTAAACTGTAACTCATCGGAATGCACAAATACAGAATTGGATTTGTTTTCTCTGCCATTAACTCAAACTAGTATTGAAAATTCTTGTTTAGTGGAGTATCGTCCCATTTCATCTTTAACTAGTAACAGTCCAGTCGAGTTCGCCATTACTGGAGACAGTGGTGAATACATTGATCCAGCTCACATTTATCTGTACCTAAAATGTAAAATAACTAAACCAGATGGTACGGCTTTAGCTGCCGATAACCTGGTTGCCCCCGGAAACAATTTTCTACATACAGCATTCAGTCAGGTCGACGTTTCGTTAAATGACAAATTGATTTCGTCCTCTGCAGGGTGTTACGCTTACAGAGCATACATTGAAACATTACTCAACTATTCTAATGAGGCTAAAAAATCTCATCTTACTGCTTCTCTCTGCTATCGCGATACGCCTGGAAAATTAGAAAATCTAACTGAAAGTAAAGGAATTCAAAAGCGAATGAGTCTTGCTGCGCAAAGTCGGTCATTCGACATGTACGGTCGACTGTATTCTGATTTTTGTGCCAACCTCGTCTTCTGTTGAACAATGTGTCCATGAGAATTAAATTACATAGATCAAACGATGCATTTTCATTGATGGCCGCCGAAAATACTTCGTATCGTGTAGAAATACAGGACATTTCTCTTTATGTAAAAAGAGTTACTGTATCTCCAGATATAGGCCTTGCTCATGCAAACGCTCTTGAAACTACTACAGCTTAATACCCAATTACACGCGTGGAAGTAAAATCAATAACTATCCCTCAACATATTACTTCTTATAATCTAGATAATATATTTTTAGGCACTGTTCCTAAACGTGTAATATTAGGTTTTGTTGAACATTCAGCTTTCAATGGTCAAATACATAAAAACCCCTTTAATATCCATCATTTCGGATTGAATAAAATTCAACTCCAAGTTGGAACTAGAGCCATTCCAATCCAACCTCTCTGCCCCAGCTTCACAGACAAAAATATTATCCAAGCATATTACAATTTATTCTCTGGAACGGGAATACATTACCAGGATACAGGAAATAGTCTCTCCCGAGAAGATTTTGATAATGGATTTGCTTTGTATCCCTTTATTCTTTCACCCACAATGGAAATTGACTCTACTTGGGACATATTACGCGATGGGAGTGTAAGTGCTAAACTGTCATTCTCTGCGCCGTTGCCTACGGCGGTCACGTGCATTATTTATGGAGAGTTCGACTCTTTACTCCAGATAGACAAACACAGAGGTATTTTCCCAGACAATACAAAATAATAATCAGTTGAGTACCAGCCTGGAAGGAGTACGGATCACAATATGAGGGCTGTCGTTGATTTTCAAGGATTCCGAGACAATTCTGGCAAATTTATTCCTAAAGAACTAGCTATTGTCGATGCAGACTCAGATAGTATGCAATAATGGATATTTCTACCACCTTACGAATGGGATACTTTAGATATTGGAGCAAAAAACGAAAATATGTGGCAAACACAAAACAAGCATTCTCTCGAATGGCCTATTGGTGAACTTTGCTATTCAAAATTGTTTTCTATACTTTCCCAGTACACAGAAAACGCATCAGTTACTTATTCTTTTGGAGCTGATAAATGCAAGTTTCTGATTACAGTACTTCACCGCACTGTGGTTAACCTCGAGGACCTAGGATGCCCTAAAGCGTCACTGTTAGCCTTCCCTGCACAAAATTGCTGTCGCAATTATCACAGATTAAGGACAATCAAATGTGCTCTTCGAGACGCACATTTATACGCATCTTATCTCCGTAGCTTCATGCTTCAACAGCATATTATAGGAGAAGCCACAAGGACTGCACCTAAACAGAACACCTCAACATCAGACAGTGGATATTCATCCTTAGCTTCGTTTTACAACGACGCTTCAAATGTGTATTACTTATCCGAGCAAGGTTGCTGTTCCAAGGATAGTGCATTTTCGGATAGTGAACAATGAATAACATTGAAATTGAAAAAACTGTTCAATCAGACAAATGTCTGTCTTTTATTTTTCGAGGTGTTTTTGCTGATAATACATTGCCAAAAAGTGTGCAATTGCCTGCTGCATTGATTATTAACACCGACAATGAATCTGGACCAGGGATACACTGGACAAGTTTGTTTATAAACAGTGATAAGGAGGCCCAGTACTTTGATAGTTTTGGTCAGCCTCCTAGTGCAAATGTACTAAAATTTATAAAAAAGAACTGTATTTCATGGTGCATCAGTGAAACGGTGGTTCAAAACCCAAACTCATCAATGTGTGGAATTTATTGTATTATGTTTTTACATTATATGTGCCGTGAGTTACTCCTAACATATTTTCTGTCATTGTTTGGAACAAACTTAAAAATAAATGACAGAATTATATGGACAAAATTCTCAAGTGCCTTTAATTAATTTACAGTGTGCCTGCAGTGAATACTGCATCGAAGACCAGTGTCTTATTTTTTCTATTGCACAAGCAATAGTAGAAAATTATCCCAACCCTACATGTTCTGAATGTGAACTTGGTGTGAGAAAAAATGAAAAACTTCTGGCGTGTCAAGGTTGACAGTCCAGAGAAAGAACTTTCTATAAAACTAACACTGTCATTTGAATATGGTTTACATGTGCGGGTACATAACAAAATGATTGAGAAAATGAAAAGCGTTGTGTGAACGCTATGTATTACAACATGTGTACAAAATGACTTATAAAAAAACTGTAAAGCGTTGTGTTAACGCTATGTATAACCTTTTGGAAAATTAATTTGACTCTGTATTTATTTTGTAGTAGATTAGTTTTAGAACAATAAACTTGTATGTAGTAGACTTGTGCGTTTTATTTCTTTTAAAAAATAAAAATAAAAGATTTATAGTTATATGTAGAGTAAAAAAAGCTAATATTGTTGGTGCAAACGGTCCTAGGTTCGATCCTTGTTAGGGATATTGCACAAATCTCAAATACATTAATCGCGACTGTTACTACAGTTAACTTTTATTCCGTCTCGCCACGCTAAACACTTGCCGTTAAACAAAAAAACACAACCGAGATAGAACTTGACAAGTTAGTTTGTATTTCGGATAAAACACTAGTCAAATTCCATTCTCGTATAACACTTGTACTTTGATAAAAAAAATGCAATACTTACAATATGCATCATCATCTTGACAAACCAGAAAACTCAGCAGACAAACACAGAACAAAGACAGTAGAAAAATAACAAAAAAATGTGCGGTCAAATTCGGATTCCCAAGTTTAAATACCCCAAAAAATCGGGCCGAAAAATCAAAGCCTTTTCCAACCACCCTTATTTTCCATACTGGAAAATAACAATCCCTTTAAATTCACGCTGCCTTGTTAACTCTAGACGTCCAAATTTAAAACCCACACCCTCTCTTTCCATTAGATAAATTCCTTACGTCCACCCGCCTTCAATTATATCACCTTCACCTCATGTCCTTTTAACTTAAAATCCTTTTTTGTCCAAATTCTGTACCTGCCTTGGCGATTACTATTTTACTGTCCGTATCGCTCCACACACAGACGGACTTTTCCGCTTAGGGGAGACTTTTAAAATTAGCATTTTACAATCTCTTGTCTTTTTTCACGACACAATCACCCCGTGATACATTTTCTTTTTCCACCTGAAATCGAAGCGGATCGTATCTCTAACCAATTTATTTTCCCAAAAATGACTTGTGTATTTGTCCCGTCACAACAACATCCCGTCTCGCCACAACCCTTTCGCCTTGATCGTAACTTCCCCAGACATCCTTTCCCCTCTACCTGCGCTGAATATTAATTCATTCTCTCTGTCTGGCATCAGAGCGGAGTCGAAATTCTGAGACAGTATTCTCTCTAGCGTGTGAAACCATCGTCTTTCATAACATAATAACATACATTATTACATAGTACTAATTAACAACATTACATATCGTGTGTTCGAGTACCGGGACCGTCTTCTTTCGTACCATTACCACCGTTCATAGCGGTTCAGAAACCATAGAAAACTTATTTTCAATATTATAAACATTAATTATTATAGTTTCATACATTGCATACTTTACAGTAATGAATATAAAACCATATGCATACCGTTTAGTACCTCTAATTACCTTCTATATACATATTTTTCATAAAATAAATAATTATATATTCATAAAAAGTTATAAACATGCAAATACATAAATGTAAAGTATTCTAAGTACGTGCAAATGAATTCTGAGTACGTGCAAATTAGTTCTAAGTACGTGCAAATGAATTGCGAATATTAAATAGCAACATCCGTTATCTCATTTACCTTCTACTGAGGGGTAAGTGCAGGGGCCTTAGAAGTAAAACATAAGAAAAGGGGAATGTGGAGAAGTTGAAATTGGTATATGACACCTAGAGTGAGACATGTGAGCCAGACAAAAATTATCATGATGGGAAAATCCGCATGTCTGTAAAGTGGAGTTATAGGAGGGATGTTAAGAACTTTATATTGGGAGAGGTTAAGGTGAGGGATATGAAATGTCCATTGTTTATGATAAAGAGCCGTTGCATTCACAAGGGGGGAAATTTTATAATGGGTGTCTTGTAGAAAATTGGGATTGTTGGTCCAGACAGCAGGAAGGATATGAATTGTTCGGTGGAAGTTTGAATGATCGAAACCACAAGGAAAGATAGCATGAATTTTGATATCGGGGGTGATAAGTACATCTGTACGGCAAGCCTCGTGTAACAATATTGCACCGGGTTCGTGAAAAGTGGTAAGATTATAATGTAAAGTGGAGCCATTAGCGTAAGAAAAAGGTGATGGTAGGAGGAGGATTAATTATTGCATATACATTTAAATCTAATTTGACCACATCGGTGAGGTGGGATTCGTGACATGTGTAGGTACACAAATCCATCGTATCAGCCACGGTTGTTGCTTGAATCAATTTGGAAAGACAGAAATTGAGCCCATCGTGTCTTCCTGTGTGAGAAGGCAGAAGGCACAATTTCTGTGTATGGACCTGACAATTTTCAAGGTCTGTACCCCCCCCCCCTCCATGTAGGACTGCCTTGACGGGGCGAGGGGGCTTAGTAGGGAGGCCAATTTCATCCCATCATTTCACCCATTCTTCACATCCATATCTCACTTTTTCACCATTCCATCACGTCATTAATCTCCATATCTTTAACCTCCCTCTAAGAAACTAAGGTAGGGAGGTCATTTTCATCTCATCATTTCACTCATTCTTCACATCCATATCTCACGTTTTCACCATTCCATCACGTCATTCATCTCCATATCTTTGACCTCCCTATAACTAAGGGTCCTGCTAGAGGAGACAACCTCGATAAAAACCCCTATCCCAAGGTGTGAGTTGCACGTGCCGATGGGACAGTGTTGGCTGCAGGGGTAGGTGCAGTCGCGAACGTGGCCTCGGGGATTTCGGTTTGGTCCTCGAGTAGCCTCCATTTTTGGGGGTAGGCCTTCCTCGGCATAGAGGGCATGTCGAGGCGACAATTTATGGACCCTCCACAATAAACACATTTTGTATATGGGTACAGAAAACAACTGAAAAACGGGGGGAAACCCCCAAAACGAGCACGGCCTTCGAGCCCGCTCCAATTAGTGGAAAAGACAAGTAACGTGCCACGTTACCTTGTTATCAGTATTGTTGAGAAGACCGATAGTAACGATGTTTCTGCAACAACAAAGAAACACTGAGCTGCTACATTTAAGGACTTGTCACCATTCCTTATCAAGAAACAGCTAGACTACGCCGCTGGCTCCGATGTTCCAGAAATAAAGAAGCTGAGAAACGGGAGTCTACTTATCCAGACCAGCACAGATCGCCAGACAAACAACCTTTTAAAGCTAAGATCTTTGGGCGACTTCCCTGTTAATGTTGAACCTCACCGTCAACTTGACAGTAGTAGAGGTGTGATTCGCCACTGGGATCTGCTAAATGCTGAGGAGGAAGAGATTCTTGAAGCACTCTCAGACCAACATGTGACCGCAGTACAGCGAATAGAGACTCGTAAGTCCGGAGAACTAGTACCAACTGCTTCACTCATAGTGACGTTTCAAACGACCACTCTCCCAGACAGGGTACGTGCTGGATATTTGAGACTCAAAGTCCGTCCGTACATACCTAACCCGATGCGGTGTTTCAAATGCCAGCACTTTGGGCACACTCAGCCTTCCTGCAAGGCCACTACCGCCCTTTGTGGTAAGTGTAGTAATCCTGATCATGGGACCGAACCTTGTACTTCAGGTCCCAAATGCATTAACTGCCAAGGCGAGCACCCAGTCTGGCATCGTGACTGCCCCTCTTTCCAACAAGAGAAGAAAATCAGAGAGTTGGTCGTCACAGAGAAAATCTATGCTGGGGAAGCAAAACGTCTCCGTGACAGTATACGCACCACTTTACCTGTACCATTCGCTACAGTTGCTGCAGCTGCTCTTACCCGTCGCAGTATAGGGGTACAAACCAACGACGTGTCAACGCAAACAACAACGCTTCCCGTAGTAGCTCGTCCTGCTTCGAGGAAACCAGCAACCACTCCTCGCTCCACAGAGAAGAAGTTTGTGGGGCTCCGTTCGTACAGAGCCCCTGGTTCAAATTGTAGATCAATTCCGTGAGGCATCAGATTTAACGTTGCTGAATGATGGGACTCCCACATATTTCAGCCCTTCCTCTGGCACATATTCTGCGTTGGACTTGTCCTTTTGCAGCCCCAGCCTTGCTCCTACCACATCGTGGAGCGTTCATCCTGATCTCTGGCCCGACCCTGTGGCCGAGTGGTTAGCACATCGCGCTGCGACGCCAAGGGTCCCGGGTTCGAATCCCTGTCGGGCTTGGTTGTTTGTGAATGTCCATTCATCAATTTCATCACTTCATCACTCATCCCCATCTTCGCAAATTAGTCTAGAGGCACAAAACGCGAAGTAAAATAAAACTAAATCAATCAATCAATCGCCCTGATCTCTGTGGGAGTGATCACTTCCCTCTCATTCTTACCTTCGAACATCTTCAGCAATCACGTGAACAACACCGTCACTGGAATCTCAGTCGGGCCGACTGGGAAGCCTTCGAGCGTGCAGTGGACCTTGAAGTCGATCTTGCGTGGACTTTACCACCAATCGACGCCTTAGATGTCTTTGTGTCAGGAGTGCATGATGCTGCACGCACCTCCATCCCAGTGGACCCTGGTGGACTGCGGAGATCGGTGCAGCCATCAAGGACCGCAATCATGCTCTCGATCGATTTAATAGGAACCACGCTGCCGCAAACCTCGAGCAGTTCCGCATTAAACGTGCCCGTGCCCGTCAGCTCATTCGAGCCAGTAAGAAGGCGTGCTGGGTCCAATACGTGTCTTCTCTCACGAAGCAGGCTTCGTCGAAAGCCGTTTGGACCAAAGTACGTCGCATCCAGGGGGTGCATCTACTCCTCTGAGCGCTCTGGAGCACGATGGGACGTTGTACACAGATTCCGGAGACATAGCTAATATCTTGGCCACGCAGTTTTCTGGTGCGTCTAGTTCTGTAAATTATGAACCACGTTTACGCCGTGAGAAGGACCGTCAGGAACGACGCCCTTTAGTTTTTCGAAGTCATAACACCGAGCCATACAACTCTCCATTCACTGAACGGGAGTTCGATCAGGCACTTCGAGATTCTAAGAATATGGCTCCTGGAGTGGACAAGATCCACTATGAGATGCTTCGTCATCTGCCCATTGGAGCAAGAAATTTCCTTTTGGCGGTATTCAACAGGCTTTGGTTGGAGGATTCTTTCCCCACTTGGGGTGTAAGGGGCGGCCTTCTTCTAAGGCGCCCAAAAGTCAACCTCACTTCCACGTAGTGCACCCTGGACTAAAGACTAACGAGGCTCTGGCGACTGGCACTATGGCCAGTATAATTTTGTGTGTGTTGTCCTGTTTTTTGTCCTTGTGTGTGCTGAGTGCCCGTTTACAGCCTCAGCTTTTAACAAAAGTCAGAACATTTTAAGATTTTTAGTTAAGCAACGTTAGAGTTGTTATTTATAATGATAAGGGGCTGGCCCCCATATAACGTGACGGGAGCAAAATAGCCTAAGTGCTGACGCTCCCAAAATTTTAAATTCAAATTCAAATTCAAATTCTTTCCCCACTTCCTGGAAAGAAGCTATTATTGTTCCCATCCTGAAACCAGGTAAACAACGCACCGCAACCTCGAGTTACAGGCCCATTGCCTTAACTAGTTGTCTGTGCAAGTTGATGGAACGCATGATCAACAAGCGTCTCACCTGGTTTTTGGAGGAAAACTCATTGATAATAATTTTCAATGTGGTTTTCGCTCCAACCGTTCCACACTGGACCATCTGGTTCAGCTGGAAACACACATTCAGGATGCATTCCTCAACAAGGAACATTTAGTTGCAGTTTTCTTTGACCTCCAAAAAGCATATGACACAACGTGGCGTTTTGGCATCCTAAAGCAGCTCCATTCTTGGGGCGTGCGTGGCCATATGGCGTACTTTATTAAAAACTTTTTATATGATCGTTTTTTCCGCGTTCGTGTTGGGAACTCCTTTTCGGATCTTCACGAACAAGAGAACGGTGTCCCGCAGGGCAGCGTATTAAGTGTGACTCTCTTTGCCATAGCAGTGAACAGTGTTATAGCAAGCATTGTTGCCCCTGTACATGGTCTTCTGTATGTAGACGACCTCACGATCTTTTGTCGCTCACGGAATCTCGCGTCAGCTTCTCGTCAACTCCAACTGACGATAAACCGTTTGGTTGAGTGGGTCCTCCCAAACAGGTTTCACCTTTTCATCCGAGAAATCCGTGTGTCCACTTTTGTCATTAGCGTACATGTCATTTAAATCCTGACCTGTACATGGGGAAGTCTCCCCTGTGCTTCGTGAATGAGGTCCGCTTCCTGGGCCTCATTTTCGATAAGAAATTAACATGGCTACCTCACCTTCGCCAGTTAAAGTTCTCTTGTCTTCGAGTTCTCAACCTTCTACGTGTTTTATCTCATACTTCCTGGGGTGCTGACAGGACGGTACTGCTTCGCCTGTACCGTGCACTCATCAGGTCCAAGCTGGATTATGGATGTGTTGTGTATTCTTCTGCCCGCCCATCTAGACTCCGCATCCTAGACACCGTCCACCATGCTGGTATACGTGTGTGCTCTGGTGCCTTTCGGACCAGTCCAGTCGGCAGTTTGTATGTAGAGGCATCTGAGCCGTCGCTGTCTCTGCGAAGACAGCGGCTGGTAGTGAACTACTTCCTCCATCTTCGCTCGATGCCTTCACACCCTTCGTTTGACACCATCTCCGACGAGAGTAGGCTGGCAAGGTATCGGCTCCACCCTAGTGTCACTAGACCATTTGGTGTTCGTGCAGACGAGATCCTGTCAGCACTTGGTGTTGACAGTGATCTTCCTGGCGTCTCTCCACTCATTCCGCCTCTCCCTACCTGGGAGTTTCCTGCACCTTCTATCGATTTTTCCCTGACTGCCCTTCCAAAAGCCTACTGCAAGGGCTGGACCCTCCGTTGTGTCGTGCTTGTCATGTTATTTTAAGCATCCGACACATTCTCGTTGAATGTGTCGATCTTGCTTACCTCCGGCAGATTTTTAACCTTTCCGGCTGTTTGTCATCCCTCTTGGGTGATGACAGCAGTATTTTATCACGTGTTTTTAGTTTTTTGCGAAGAGCTGGACCCTTCCACCGTCCGTAAGGAGGTTTTTAGTTTTTTCTGACTTTTTAATGTGTCGTGTTTGTCTCGTGCAGGTCTCTTTACAACCTTGCACTTTTAGTTTTTCCCAAGGGGCTATCTACACCCCTTTTTTAAATCTCAGTCAGAATTTTAGATAAGGGGACATTTCCCCGTATACACAGAAGGGTGCGAAATGGCCTTAAGTGCCTACGCACCCAAAAATTTTAACTCAATCAAACAATCAATCAATCAATCAAGAACGGAACGCGTGGTTGCACAAATGTGCGTAAGGGCTACAAACCTTCGTGGATAGTAACATCTTAAGCTATGGCGACCGTTGGACATTCCACTCTTTTTGGAGTAGCCAGGATAGTCAGTTATTATTTCGGTCGACCTTCCAGGAAGAAACGAGATTTAATGCTTTTATCTTCCTTGCTCATAGTTAGCGTACCCCTTTTTACCTTATTTGTTTGATTTTTGCACTTGGCAAGGTAGAGTGATGATCGTTATTTCATCAAAGAAATACGGCTATCACCCCAACCTGTCTTATAAGTAATGCCAGGTATGGTAGGTGAGCTGCATTCTTAATACCATTAATCCGAGCTGGAAAGAATAACTCGGAAACCACAATTGTTTTAATTTTACTACTATGTTATATTCATATACATTCTATACTTATTTTTAGCATACACATATCACGCACCCCCCCTCCATGTAGGACTGCCTTGACGGGGCGAGGGGGCTTAGTAGGGAGGCCATTTTCATCTCATCCTTTCACCCATTCTTCAAATCCATATGTCACGTTTTCACCTTTCCATCACGTCATTCATCTCCATATCTTTGACCTCCCTATAACTAAGGGTCCTGCTAGGAGACAACCTCGATAAAAAAACTCCTATCCCAAGGTGTGAGTTGCACGTGCCGATGGGACAGTGTTGGCTGCAGGGGTAGGTGCAGTCGCGAACGTGGCCTGGGGGATTTCGGTTTGGTCCTCGAGTAGCCTCCATTTTTGGGGTTAGGCCTTCCTCGGCATAGAGGGCATGTCGAGGCGACAATTTATGGACCCTCCACACTAACAAATTTTGTATATGGGTACAAAAAACAACTCAAACGGGGGGAAACCCCCAAAACGAGCGCGGCCTTCGAGCCCGCTTCAATTAGTGGAAAAGACAAGTAACGTGCCACCTTATCTTGTGATTTGTATTGTGCAGAAGACCGACAGTAACGACGAATCTGCAACAACCAAGAAACATGGAGCTGCTACATTAAAGGACCTGTCAAATTTCTGATCAAGAAACAGCTAGACTACGCCGCTGGTTCAGACGTACCAGAAATAAAAAAAGCTGAGAAACGGGAGTCTACTTATCCAGACCAGTACAGATCGCCAGACCAACATCCTTTTAAAGCTAAGATGTTTGGGCGACTTACCTGTTAATGTTGAACCTCATCGTCAACTTAACACTAGTAAATGTCTGATTCGCCACTGGGATCTGCTAAATGCTGAGGAGGATGAGATTCTTGAAGCACTCTCAGAGCAACATGTCACCGCAGTGCAGCGAATAAAGACCCGAAAGTCCGGAGAACTTGTGCCAACTGCTTCACTTATACTGACATTTCAAACAACCACTCTCCCAGATAGGAACGGGCTGGATATTTGAGACTCAAAGTCCGTCCGTAAATACCTAACTTGATGCAATGTTTCAAATGCCAGCCCTTGGGAGCCAGCCTTCCTGCAAGGCCACTACCGCCCTTACCCGAGGACATGATACAGGACGAAGCCGCGGGTGAAGAATTTATCAAGGTGACAGGGCCTAGAAATAAAGTACGCCTTAAGAGGTAACAACCATACCTCCAGCTATGGTTTATTGTCTCCAATGGAACCTTAACGGTTTCCGTACACATCTCGAGGAACTGCAAATTCTAAGATCTGAATTTGACCCTGCCATTATATGTCTCCAAGAGACACATTTTCGTCCAAATGAATCAGTGATTCTGAACGTATACACGCTTTACCGCACCGACAAGCTTCCTGAGGGTCGTCGTGCACACGTCATAACATCCACTCAACGCCAAATTTTCTCACCACCCCCCTCCAAGCTGTCGCCGTGCGGGTCCATCTACCGCAGCCAATATCTGTGTGCTGTGTCTACATCACAAGAGAGGAGCGATTCTCTCTTGAGGACCTCCTTTCTATATTCGAACAACTTCCGTCTCCTGTAGTTCCTGTAGAAGCAATTATCGTTCGCATCCTGAAGCCAGGTAAACACCGCACCGCAGTCTCGAGTTATAAGCCTATTGCCTTAACTAGCTGTGTGTGCAAGTTGATGGAACGCATGATCAACAAGCGTCTCACCTGTTTTTTGGAGGAAATCTGCTTGATAAGTAATTTTCAATGTGGTTTTCGCTCCAACCGTTCCACACTGGACCATCTGGTTCAGCTGGAAACACATATTCAGGATGCATTCCTCAACAAGGAAAATTTAGTTGCAGTTTTCTTTGACCTCCAAAACGCATATGACACAACGTGGCGCTTTGGCATCCTAAAGCAGCTCCATTCTTGGGGCGTCTGTGGCCATATGGCGTACTTTATTAAAAACTTTTTATCTGATCGTTTTTTTCCGCGTACGTGTTGGGAACATCTTTTCGGATCTTCACGAACAAGAGAACGGTGTCCCACAGGACAGCGTTTTAAGTTTGACTCTGTTTGCCATAGCAGTGAACAGTGCTATGGCAAACGTTCTTTCCCCTGTTCATGGACTCCTCTATGTAGACGACCTCACGATCTTTTGTCGCTCACAGAATCTCGAGTCAGCTGCTCGTCAACTCCAACTGACGATAAACCGTTTGGTTGAGTGGTCCTCCCAAACAGGTTTCACCTTCTCATCCGAGAAATCCGTGTGTGTTCACTTTTGTCGTCAGCGTACATGTCATTTAGATCCTGACCTGTACATGGGGAAATATCCCCTGTGCTTCGTGAATAAGGTCTGCTTCCTGGGCCTCATTTTCGATAAGAAATTAACATGGCTACCTCACCTTCGCCAGTTAAAGTTCTCTTATCTTCGAGGGGTGTAAGGGGTACCTTCCACTTAGGCGCCCAAAAGTCAACCTCACTTCCACGTGGTGCACCCTGGACAAGAGACTAGCGAGGCTCTGGCGACTGGCACTGTGGCCTGTGTAGTTTTGTGTGTGTTGTCCTGTTTTGTGTCCTTGTGTGTGCTGAGTGCGCGTTTGCAGCCTCAGCTTTTAACGGAGGTCAGAATATTTTAAGGTTTTAAAATTTTTAGTTATGCAACGTTAGAGTTGTTATTTGTGATGGTAAGGGGCTGGACGCCGTATAATCTGACGGGAGCAAAATAGCATAAGTGCTGACGCTCCCAAAATTTTAAATTCAAATTCAAATTCTTATCTTCGAGTTCTCAACCTTTACGTGTTTTATCTCATACTTCCTGGGGTGTTGATATAACGGTACTGCTTCGCCTATACCGTGCACTCATCAGGTCGAAGCTTTATTACGGATGCGTTGTGTAATCTTCTGCCCGCCCATCTAGACTTCGCATGCTAGACACCGTCCACCATGCTGGTATACGTGTGTGCTCTGGTGCCTTTCGTACCAGCCCTATCGCCAGTTTGTACCTAGAGGCATCTGAGCCGTCGCTGTCTCTGCGAATACAGCGGCTGGTAGTGAGCTGCTTCCTCCATCTTCGCTCGATGCCTTCACATCCCTCATTTCAGACCATCTCAGACGAGGTTTTCTGCACCTTCTATCGATTTTTCTCTGACTGCTCTTCCAAAGTCAGAAACACCAATGGTTGTATACCAGCAAAGGTTTTGATAACTTCGTGCGAAGCACCCCAATTTTAACGTGCTTTACACGGATGGGTCCAAGACCGTCGAATCAGTTGGTTCTGCCTTCGTCCTAGACACTCAAAGTTTCAGTTTCTCGCTACATCCTGCCTGTTCCATCTATACGGCAGAGTTGTACGGCATTCTAAATGCACTGGACTTTGCAAACGTCAATGGTCTGAAGAAAGTCCTTGTGTTCTGTGATTCGACCAGCGTGTTGCAGTCTCTGGATTCGCCGTATTACCGGCATCCGGTAGCGCAACGCATATTCTGACGGCTTGTGTCCTTACCAGCCAGTGCGGATGTACACTTCTGTTGGGTCCCTAGCCACGTGGGCATCCAGGGTAACGAATCAGCTGATGCTGCCGCCAAGTCTGCTGATGCAGATGGCGACGTTCTCGTCCACCTTTTGCCAGCTAGCGACGTGCAGAATGTGTTCTGTTGTCGCCTTCTTGACACTTGGCAGGCCGAGTGGGATTTGGAAACGTGGAACAAGCTTCACGCTGTTAAGCCCACCATAGGTGCTTAGCGTTCCTCGTCTCGTCCCTCTCGGCGAGAAGAAGTTATTCTTACCCGCATGCGTATAGGACACAGCCGTCTCACGCATGCTCACCTACTGCAAGGGCTGGACCCTCTCTTGTGTCGTGCTTGTAATGTTATTTTGAGCATCCGACACATTCTCGTTGAATGTTCGACAGACTTTTAAACCTTTCCGGCTGTTTGTCATCCCTCTTGGATGATGGCAGCAGTATTTTATCACATGTTTTTAGTTTTTTGCGAAGAGCTGGACTCTTCCACCGTCTGTAAGGAGGTTTTTAGTTCGTTCTGACTTTTTAATGTGTTGTGTTTGTCTCGTGCAGGTCTTTTTACAACCTTACACTTTTAGTTTTTCCCGAGGGGCTCTTTACACCCCTTTTTTAACTTCTCTGTCAGAATTTTAGATAAGGGATATTTTCCCGTATACATAGAAGGGTCCGAAATGGCTTTAAGTGCCGACGCTCCCAGAAATTTTAACTCAATTCCAATATCACGCACCCAAAGCCGGCTTCGTTGCGGATTTCCCTAATGTAAAAAAGAGAAACGTTAATACATCATTAGGATCGTGTAGATGACCTGGAGCCACTTTGTCGAAAACATTTATTCCTGGGGCTATTTAGGGGTTCTCAGGAATTGTAAAGGCATTTAAGAAGTCATGTTTCATGAAATGAAGAGTGAGCACATTAATAACAGAATCAATTGCCGCGTCGTCGTCAGAGAGCGTGGCGGCTTCTTCCATGAAAGAGCAATCCAATCTCTCTGTGCTTCTTGTACACATACGAAAATAAGAGAAACCTTCTTTTGAACTTTAGCTCATTTCAGGTTCGGGTGTAATTTGTCTCTACTGTACAAACGCCATTACCCTTTTATGGAGTCCTGAAAATCCGTTAAATAAAATGGTGTGCATAACTGCATGTGGATCACTGCTTGATGCTGGCGACGTCAGCTTAACGGTGCATTCAGAATTTAAAATTAGGGGTGTAAGGGGTGACCTTCCACGTAGTACACCCAAATGTCAACCTCACTTCCACATTACTGCACCCTAGACTGAAGACTAACGAGGCTCTGGCGACTAGCCCCATGGACAGCATACTTTTATTTGTGATGTCATTTGTTTTGTCCTTATTTGTTCTGAGTGCCCGTTTACAGCCTCATCTTTTAACAGAAGTCAGAACATTTTAAGATTTTTAAATATGGTACGTTAGAGTTGTTCTTTGTAATGATAAGGGGCTGGCCCCCGTATAATGTGACGGGAGCAAAATAGCCTAAGTGCTGACGCTCCCACAATTTTAAATAATAAAAAAAAATTTAATATTAGGCGCCCTAATACATATTTCAAACGGGCCCAACCATTTAGCATGCTTTTTCTAAAAATTAGCTCCTAGAAGAACCATAGGGAGTTTGTCCCTGCCTGTTACCATTAATTGTAACAACCTCTAGCTGGTAGACGCCGTTACTTGGGTGTGTAACTTAAGAGATTTGGATAGAGACTCGCTTTTTTCATATGCACAACCTTTGATATAATATCTTAGCCTAAGGGTTACATTTAGTACACTCAGAATGTTAACTAATTATGTATATCATGTTACCAAAGGGGTGTAAGGCGTGACCTTCCACGTAGTACACCCAAATGTCAACCTCACTTCCACGTAGTACACCCTGGACTGAAGACTAACGAGGCTCTGGCGACTGGCCCCATGGCCAGTATAATTTTGTTTGTATTGTCCTGTTCTTTTGTACTTATGTGTGCTGAGTGCCCCTTTACAGCCTCAGCTTTTAACAAAAGTCAGAATATTTTAATATTTTATGATTTTAGTTGTGCAACGTTAGAGTTGTTGTTTGTAACGATAAGGGGCTGGACCCCGTATAATGTGACGGGTGCAAAATAGCCTTAGTGCTGGCGCACCCAAAATTTTAAATTCAAATTCAAATTCAAGTTACTAAGAAGAGTAATCTAAGGCACCATCAACAGTCAAATAGAGTCCACCATACATTTTAGTCTAGCCACAGCCAACGTGCAGGAAACTCGCAGGTAGGGAGAGGCGGAATGAGTGGAGAGACGCCAGGAAGATCACTGTCAACACCAAGTGCTGACAGGATCTCGTCTGCACGAACACCAAATGGCCTAGTGACACTAGGTTGGAGCCGATACCTTTCCAGCCTATCCTCGTCTGAGATGGTGTCAAATGAAGGATGTGAAGGCATCGAGCGAAGATGGAGGAAGTAGTTCACAGAGACAGCGACGGCTCAGATGCCTCTACGTACAAACTGGCGACTTGACTGGTCCGAAAGGCCCCAGAGCACACACGTATACCAGCATGGTGGACGGTGTCTAGGATGCGAAGTCTAGATGGGCGGGCAGATGAATACACAACACATCCATAATCAAGCTTCGACCTGATCAGTGCACGGTACAGGCGAAGCAGTACCGTACTGTCAGCACCCCAGGAAGTGAGAGATAAAACACGTAGAAGGTTGAGAACTCGAAGACAAGAGAACTTTAACTGGCAAAGGTGAGGTAGCCATGTCAATTTCTTATCGAAAATGAGGCCCAGGAAGCGGACCTCATTCACGAAGCACAGGGGAGAGTTCCCCATGTACAGGTCAGGATCAAAATGACATGTACGTTGACGACAAAAGTGTACACACACGGATTTCTCGGATGAGAAGGTGAAACCTGTTTGGGAGGACCACTCAACCAAACGGTTTATCGTCAGTTGGAGTTGACGAGAAGCTGACGCGAGATTCCGTGAGCGACAAAAGATCGTGAGGTCGTCTACTTACAGAAGACCTTGTACAGGGGCAACAATGCTTGCCATAACACTGTTCACTGCTATGGCAAACAGAGTCACACTTACTACGCTGCCCTGCGGGACACCGTTCTCTTGTTCGTGAAGATCCGAAAAGGAGTTCCCAACACGTACGCGGAAATAACGATCTGATAAAAAGTTTTGAATGAAGTACGCCATATGGCCACGCACGCCCCAAGAATGGAGCTGCTTGATGATGCTAAAGCGCCACGTTGTGTCATATGCTTTTTGGAGGTCAAAGAAAACTGCAACTAAATGTTCCTTGTTGAGGAATGCATCCTGAATGTGTTTTTCCAGCTGAACCTGATGGTCCAGTGTGGAACGGTTGGAGCGAAAACCACATTGAAAATTACTTATCAGTGAGTTTTCCTCCAAAAACCAGGTGAGACGCTTGTTGATCATGCGTTCCATCAACTTGCACACACAGCTAGTTAAGGCAATAGGCCTATTGGATATTAGAAGAGTCCTCTGGTTTAAACATTCCGAGTGGCTCAAACCGTACATTGAAACAAACAGACAACATAGAACAGTTGCCACTTCCGATTTAGACAATGATTGTTTCAAATTGATGAACAATGCTGTATATGGCAAGACAACGGAGAACGTGAGAAATCACGTGGACGTGAGATTGGTTTCAGATGAAAATAAATGCAGTAAGTGGGTGGCTGATCCTAGATTTAAATTACGAAAAATTTACAACGAGAATCTGTCACTTTTCAATCTAGATATAAAAGTGATAAAATTCCGAAAACCAATTTATGTGGAAGCAACTGTTTTAGATTTATCGAAACTTCACATGTTTCAATTTCACTACAATGTTATGCATCCTTTCTACAACGATAGCATTTCATTATTTACATGGACACCGACAGTTTTATTTATAGCATTAAAACATCCAATCTATATGAAGATGTATAAAATCCGTCCTTGCTTGATTATTATGATACTTCTTCCTACCCTCAACCGAACAGATTTGGAATTCCATCTAGTAACAAAAACGTTCTAGGTAAATTAAAATACGAGTGTGACGGTGACATCATTCTCGAGTTTGCCGGTTTGCGTTCCAAAATGTATACATTTAGAACTGAGAGCAGCATCAGGAAGAAAGCTAAAGGTGTTGGTAAATATACTGTACAAAACAAACTTTCATTTCAAGACTATATTGATTGTGTGAAGGAATTGAAAAAGCAGCTACGATTGGAAAAAAGAATCCAAAGTGTAGAGCATGTGATTACAACAAACAAAGTTAGGAAAGTAGTATTAGATCCACATGATGATAAAAGATATATTTTGTCTTGTGGGATCCACACGTTGCCTTGGGGATACTATCGTTTAGATAGTAGTAAGAAATGCATACAATGCACTTAAAAAAACCTCACGGCTGGCAATATTTATATCAACACAAGCATATAAAATAACCATGCCTGTGAACCTGTTTGGCTTCAGGAAGCAAGCTATGGAAGTGCTCGTCCAGCCTACGTCGTCGTCGAGCTTCAACGAACTCCTGCCTTCCATGCTATCTAAACTTAACGGTCTGTTAATTATACACTTTAATAGCATTCTGACCCAGTACGACGAGGATGTGGGCAAAACTTTCTATGTATTCAACAAGAACTTGAATTCTTACCAGTTCCCCATCTCTGGCAAACTTAAGTTCAACATGAATCCCGAGAACAAAGGGGAGGCCAAGGTTTCCTCTGGCAAGAGCATCTATCGCATCAAGCATGATAGGATGGACAGTACCACTACGTACGATGTGTCTGCTGGCGATCGCCTGTACGTGGAACTCTTGGACGACTACGACAAACTCATCCCTCTTTTTGTGGAGATGCGAATCACGTACCCTATAATAAATAACCACGGTGGTAACAATGCCTAACGATATTTTTGGTCACACGAAACGCGACGACCGTGGAGACGAGCTTCTCATGCTCGACATCAGGGTCAAGAAGTTGCGAAGCGACCTGCAGGCCCTGCAGTCCACGCTCAACTCCAGCCTCCAGTCAGAGATAGCCAGCCTGCAGTCTCAGTGCCTGGACCCCGTACTCAAGATCGACGCCGAGCTCAAATCGCTGCTGCAAAAGTACACCGACCTGGCGTCAATAGACAACTTCGACAACTTGGCGCTGAGCATAGGCAAGCTGCAGAACGAATTTTTGAAGCTGCAGCAAAGGCAGACCTCCGATGTGGAACAGCTGACTGAACTGCAAACCATTATCCAGAGTATAAAAACTCAAGATGACTACGATCGCGTGAATGCCACTATTGCCAAATAACAGGAACAGTTTCAATCGTTCGAAATTCCTACGTTGGAAAGCATCAAGGCTGAGCTTCAAACGGACGCTTTGCATGCAGACATCAACGAAGTCAAAACTAAACTCCAAACGCTAGAAGACTTCATCGACAATCTACCTTCGTCCAGCGAGCTGAATGCGATTGCTCGTACCGTGGCCAACATCAAACTCCAACTTGAGACCTACGAGAATTCCGGGAAGCTGCAAGGTACAGTCATGTTCAAAAAATCTGTCGCATGGATTTTTTCTAAGTCCAACGTCTTAAGAAATTATGTTGGTAGCCCTGAAACAAGGAAGTGTTGTGAAATATACGATCCTCCAATCAGAGTGAAGTTCGATTCGGAGGAGCAGGAGGCGTGACTCACGGTCTTGTCCACAGGAAGTTCAACCAATGCATCATTTCCAAATATGAGATAACGTCCCCATTGGTTAAATATTGTTTCAATAATGCGAATCGGAAGAAAGATTGCGCAAAAGTTTACTTTGTCGTTTTAATTACCTTTAATCGTTTCAAATTAGTATTAAATTGTCCCAATTATAGTTCACGAGCTTAATATAATGTATTCATGTATGTGTTTGACAATCATATATCACTCATTACAACAATTTTCACATTGTTTTCACTACGTGAGATGACATTTCATTTACATTTACGAAAAAATAGTGGTTTGGGTGTAATAACAGTTTTCATTAATTAATTTAGAGATGCATTTTTATTTGTTGAGTTAATGATTAGGTTTATTCGTTATTTCTCGCGAAAAGAGGGAACCACAGGTGAAAGAAAATACACAAATTGCATTATTGAGGTCAAGAGTTCGTTTTAACATCAATTCTTGCACACATAGGCTAATCACGAATCGGGATACATTTAAATTGGAATCTGAAACATTATGCGACCTGACTGGAACTCGGAAAAGGACACACTGATTACAAGACGTCGATACATTACCACTTGGTCTGGCGAACGTCAATAACAATGAGGGGTTGTGGAGTGGGAGAGGGGTGACGGAAAGTAGAAAATAAATAGTATTTTGGGGGTATTTAATGTTATATTTATACACATACAAACCTAAGAAAATATTTATTTTGATACATGTGTGTGGGGGTGGGGAAGTGGGAAAAGAGAGGGACAGAAAGATATTGGGAGAGATGGGTCGAAGATGTGATTGTGGAAAATGTTTTATTTGACGTTCAGTAATAAAAACAATCAAATCAATGATGATTATCTTATAAATATCATATTTAATGTAAATTTGATTTAAAAATGGGGGCGGGGAGCTGTTTGTTTTACGTTCAGTGCAGGATAACAAGTGGAGACACAGTGGTTCGTATCTCACTTTAAACTGTAGGTCCAGACCCCATTAGGCTATTTTTCTGTATAACGTGGATTTAGAATTCAGTAGAAAATAACGTCGATCTAGTATTTTGGATTTTAGATGCGTTGAGACCGATAAAATTTCCAATTCTTATAATAAGAAACCTGTCTTCATATTACCATTTTCAGAGAGAGTTTATTGTATAATCTTTCGTTGTTAGTTTCAAAGAAGACTAATTCAAATAGTAACAATGGGAACGAATAAAGCTTACGAAAAGTTTTTGCCACCGTGGGGATTTGAACTTACGACCATTAGAGTGACAACCCAGTGTGATAACCACTACCCCACGAGTTCGTTCCTTCTTACGGCATGATTATAAGTTAAGAACATTCGTTCAATGTGCATTAGAAATATAATCCCCACCCGCCTCTTTATAAATAACACACCCAAACGCTTCTTTGTAGCAAATGAAATAAAGGTGGTATGAATGTCACAAAACATTTAAGCAAAATCTACTATATTTACGACGCAATCGTTTTACATGGAGAGGCTACAGCTTCGAAAATTGAGGTTGTGACGTGGCTCGTGAACTATAATTGGGACAATTTAATAATAATTTGAAACGATTAAAGGTAATTAAAACGACAAAGTAAACTTTTGCGCAATCTTTCTGCCGATTCGCATTATTGAAACAATATTTAACCAATAGGGACGTTATCTCATATTTAGAAATGCTGCATTGGTTGAACTTCCTGTGGACAAGACCGTGAGTCACGCCTCCTGCTTCTCCGAAACGAACTTCACTCTGATTGGAGGATCGTATATTTCACAACATTTCCTTGTTTCCTTGTTTCAGAGCTACCAACATAATTTCGTAAGACGTTGGACTTATAAGAAATCCATGCGACAGATCTTTTGAACATGACTGTACCATAGCACATTTTGAGGTTGCTCTCGCCGTCATCAAAAATGATCTGGCAAACGTACACGAAGCACTGGAATACAAACTGCCAGGCATCAGGGATACTCTGGCCAGCGTCCAACAGCAGATCACCAAGCTGGAAAATTTAAACACCGAATCAGAGTTGTCGCATTTTCATCACTTGATCGACGACATACAGACTAAGTTGGAACGTTTGAAACAATCCACTCAAACCCAGGACGATATAACACAATTACAAGAAGGCATACACGCTGCTGCTGCTCCTGCCTCAGAGTTGGACGCGATGAGAAAAGCTTTAGAGTCGTTCCAAAACACGGTGGCCACCCTGCCTACCTCGCAGGAATTGAAAAGAGTCAAGAGGGCTCTCAACCGAATACTCAAATCCGACGACATCAAAAACATCCAAACCGAAATTGAATTGCTTCGGGAGTCTGTTGCAACCTTGCCTACCAAACAGAACATAAGCGAGCTACATTACATGGCTTGTTTGCGGAATTAGAACCCAGGTCCACGACCTCGCAACCCAGAGCTACAAGTTGACACTCGTGGAAAGTCTACAGCAGATTATCGCCAATGTGAAAGAGCAAATTGGCACCATCGAGGCGAGAGATAGCCAACTTCAGCACCCAACTACATGAGTTAAACGAAAAATTCAAGAGGCTAATTGTCGATGTGAAGATCAAGCCCAATTACGACACTGTTGTCCGTGCTATTGAGGAACATCTGGAATGAATAAATGGTAGATTAGAAGATGTGGAGAGTGAGGTTCGAACCAATGTAAACACCCTGAACGCCAGCATCGACAATCTCAAGTCCACTTTTTCATCGAACTGTACAGCATTCCAAACAGGAAATTTTCCTCGCCCTTCAATCCAGGTTCCAAACTCTACATGTTGACTCCTGCAAAAGCCTGTCACCAGTTTTTCATCGCTGGCACACTTCAGTTCGTCAATATTTCCTATGGTCTTTGCGTCACGCAACCTACTACCCAACCATGATGGTGACGTACATCATTGACGAGCCTAAAATAAGAGGAGTGGAGTTGGTCGATTTCAACCACCCCGAAACTCGCGAGACTGCCTATGCTGAAGATGCCACTCAAATTATCGACATAGAAATAGGTGACAATCTGTACATAGAAAACCCGGCATTGTCTGCAGCCAGAAATCCCATCCAAGCTATATACTTACTTTCGCGCAATGTCTAGGCAGGCTATTGTAAACGAGCTGCACAAACCTGCACGGCGAAACTACATACGACTGGCGGTAGTGACCAAAGGCATAGACGACCTGTGGCAAGCTGACCTTGTGGAAATGAGCAGTGGCAACTTGAAAAATTTACATAAACTCAACAAGGGATACAAGTATCTTCTCACTGTTATAGACACATTTTCAAAATTTGCGTGGGCTTTACCCCTCAAGTCAAAAACAGGAACCTGTGTAGTGGAAGCATTCACAACTATTTTCGATAAAAGTGGCAGGCGACCTCGATTTCTTCAGACAACGGAAAAGAATTCTACAACTCTGTCTTTCGACAATTTATTCAAAAACAAAATATTCAACATTACTCCACCTGTAGTCACATCAAAGCCAGCGTAGTGGAACGTTTCAAGCGAACTCTCAAAACACGGATGTGGAAACAATTCAAGCTTCAGGGGAATTAAAAGTGCCTCGACATGCTTCCGGAACTTTTTAACCGCTATAATCACAGTTTGCATCGCACGATAAACATGAAACCAGCTGACGTCAACAAATCTGACGAGCAGCGTTTAATTTCTACGGTTTATTGTCCAAAGTACAAATTTACAAGCAAGAAACCGAAATACAAAATTGGAGATCAGCTGAGAATCAGTAAATTTAGGCGTGCGTTTGAAAAAAGGTTTCACTAAAAATTGGAGTACGGAACTTTTCACCATAGTTCGTGTCTTACCCGGAAACAGTCACACGTATATAACAAAAGATAATCGCGACGAAATTCTGAAAGGAAGATTTTACGAAGAGGAACATTCTAAAACAAAATACCCCGACACGTATCTTATTGAAAAAGTATTACGTAGAAAAGGTGACAGACTGTTGGTGAAATGGCTGGGACTCGAGGAAAAAAGTTGGATCGACGCAAACGAGGTGATTGTGTAACGGGTGCTTGGGATGTGGTACAGCGACTGCCAGATTTTCCATCGGAACGTCAGGATAGGAAAAATGGCGAGCATCTACCCGACAACATTCGCTGCCTCATTGTTGGACCCTCTGGATGTGGAAAAACAACGTTACTTATTGATAATTTTCTTCTTGCACCCAACTGGTTAAACTGGAAGAACAGGCACCTGTATGTTTTCTCCAAACGTTTGGAGCAACCGAAGTATCGCCAGCTGTCGAAACTGTACGAGGGACTGGCATAGCTATATTTGCTTCTGAAGTGATACCACTAGACTGCTGTCTCGAAAATTCGGTGGTGGTTTTGGACGATGTGATCCTGGAGAACCAGAACGAAATTCGCATTTTTTTTTACTCAGGGTCGGCACAGAGGCATAGACTGCTTCTATCTTGCTCAGACTTTTTCCAAAATCCCCAAGCAGCTACTCCGAGACAATGCTAATTTTGTTTGTTTGTTTCGTCAAGACTACACCAATTTAATACACGCTTACGATGATTATGTAGGTGGGGACATAAACTACCATCAGTTTTCCAAATTTTGCTCTTCATGCTGGAACCAAGATGATTTCGGATTTGTCACAATAGACATGACGAGGAAACCCAATAACGGAAAACACAGAAACAAAAAATTGCCAATTTAGGTTTTACAGAAGAGCGGCTTGCACCTATTCACTTCTTCCTAAATTGGAACTTATATCCCATTCGGCTAACCTAGGTTTTACAGAAGAGCGGTATACACCTATTCACTTCTTCCTAGATTGGACCCTTTCCTATTTGGCCAGTCTAGGTTTTACAGAAGAGCGGCTTGCACCTATTCACTTCTTCCTAGACTGACACCAGAACAGACCTCCTTACGGACCAAACTCCTTCGTATTTATACCCCCCAAAGTTCCAGCCTCGAACACCTGTCTTTAGGTAATTTCTTATTACAATACTCTAAATTACAACAGAAAGATATTTGAAAAATACATAGTTTGGCAATTAATAATTTACAAAGAATGTTTACATATTCATTTGAGTTAACAATTATTTCTTTAACGTTGATAAAATCTTACATTTTGGAAATATACAAATTTAAATGTTCCGCCATTATTTAATTACAATTAGGTTAGTTCATCAAACATGGATAATCTTTGATTGGCAAATCTATATTTACGTCATAATAAATGCCCGTTGTCTTAAGCGAGCCGTCTTCATTAGATAGTTACAGAAAGGTGAATACATTAGTTCAACAACGCCTTCATTGGCGCGTTCATATTTGCGTCACAACATGTAGTATCACGGACATTAACAATGACTTGAGGTAACACTATATCAAATTTTCTTTTAACACGGAATCTGAAAGTTACAAAATAAGTAAGGTCGTAAAAGGTTCCCCCCTCTGTAGTTTAAAGGAAAATTTGAGAAACGAATGTGAAACAAATTTTTCTTTGTCTAAACTCTTTGCCTTTCTTATTTTTTTTATCCCAATAAACTTACATTTAGGTTCATTAAAGTATAAAGTTTCTTTTTATTTATATATACCAATTGGGTTTATTATTTCAAATTAAATGATTAGTTCAGGAGAACTAATAATCATATTGTTTCCCACATATTAATGCTTTATCAACTATTATAACAACACAGTAGAAATTATATGGTTAGATTTCAATTAAGTACATTTCTAAAATACAATTTTATATCCAAATTTTAAATAGAACTATTAAATCGACATACCATACAATTCTCAAACATTATTACATGAAATAGAAATATTTGATCAAAACTTTTTAAACTCATTTCTTCTTCTATTTTTTTTTTCAAATAAACTTTTGTTAGTAACCCATATCTGAAATCTTTAACACATTTGGGTTAATTAGAAAATTAATTTTTAATTCAACACAACAGTTTTAACGATTTAACAAACAAATCCAACATCACAAACATTTCGAATTATTGAAAATAACACAGAAATTAATGATTACTTATTCAGTCATATCAGTTACAGATCAATCATCTTTGTTATGAGAAGTTTACAGTAAACAATAAAGGTTCTTTGTTACATGTTCAACTTCTTAATACAAAATTAGGACAAATATTTCCTTTGAATATCTAATCTTGTTTATGTAATAAGCCTATTCAAAACCATGAGGCTTTAAATATCATACTTTTCAGTTTATCCACATAATAATTAACAAAATTATTTGATTCGTCATAATTATGAATCATTCTTTTCCAAACCTTTGATCTGGTAATCATCTCAAACTTTATCTTTCACATAATTGGAAATTCTAATTCTCTCATTAGTTCTTATTCCTTTCTCAAGACTTAGCCCTTATAACATTTTTGACCATTTTTTTTATTTGCGCAGCATAAACGTAACATCAAATATATACTCATTCTTACAGGCTAGACCATTCAGTATTAGTTAATGACCCTTTAATGTCACTGTACAACAGTAATTTTAGAGATTCTCATATTTCTTGAACATTAAACCATTCTTTATCAAATCTGACATTTCTTATAAACGTTTACAATTTAAGCCATTTTTGCTAACGCTATGAGGACTCAGCCTCTTAAATAACAATTTCTTCCTTTAAATTGTTACAACAATTTCTCTTCTATCCTCGAAGAGTAAGGGAATCAACCTTTTCCCCTGGTACCCTTTCCTCGGCTTATCAAGCAATAACGCTTACTCGGCTTATGGAAACATCCTCAGTTCCCTGGGATCTGTTTATAAGGTCTTTCTCTTCTCTTAGGTCCTCTTCTACTAACTGTCCATCTTTTATTATGTAAAATCTCTGTCTTCCTGCTTCTAAGCTCGCCATGTGCCTGTTCATGAACGGCTTTCCCAATACTAGGTCCTTATCCCAATCTCGGACTATATATACTGAGTCTTCAAATACATATTCCCGTATTTTAAAACTGATCTGCCTATATCCCATTATCCTAGAATTTCCCTTTCTAGTAAAATTCAATAACATTTCTTCAGAACATCTTTTAATTTTAAGTCCTGGTAATCTGTCTCGCAACTTAAGCCAGACTATATATTTCATTATAGTGTATTCACTCTCTGTATCTAGAGTACACTTTATTTTCAATCCTAAAATTTGGGCGATAATTTCTGGTTTCCTGGACAACAATATTTCCCTATGTTCAGGTTCTTCTATCTTTTTCCATTCTTCATTTTCGATTTCTAATTCTAAATGCAATACTTCTAAAAAATCTTCGGTGACAAAATTGTCGGTACTCTCATTTTTCTCCGATACAGTTTTCCCTTCCGTTATAAATGAGAGAGCTTCATTTACAACGAGGGTTGGTTTAAATTTTGATTTAGGAGCATTGAACCTTCCCAAGCTGGAGCGACAGGATTTAATTCAGTCGGGACTTCTTCAGTTTGGCAGGAGATTTCCTTTGTATTAGAATTTCTATTGAAGTGGTTGTTGGGGAAACGGGATTGATTCCATGGTCGTCTATATGGTTGACTGATATTGCCGTTGCTATAGAAATTCCGCCCTTGGTAACCCCTCTGGTTTCTATTATTGTTCCTATTAGGATTCTGAGGTGTTCTGGTCGTTCCTTCACTTTCGTTGTTAAATCTAGACGAAACTATTTGAGTCTGCCTAACTCTGGGTTGAAACGGCCTTCGGTCTTCTATCTTGTAGTTATCTCCCCTACTTATCTCCAGTTGTTCGGAGGCTTCATATCGACTAAGCTAATTTGCTAGTTGTTCCATGGTTTTTGGATCTCGAGTCAATACTAGTTGTCGAACTTTCACCTGAAGTTGGCTGATTATCAAATGCAAGACTTCACCTTGATTTACTACTTCCACCAGATTGCAGTAGTTTCCATAGACTTCCCAGCAGTATTCTTCTAACGTTAATCCAAGGGACCTCTGAAATGTCTTATTCCTCAACAGCTGCATTTCTCGTTGTTTAGCCTCTAAAGAAGCATACTGCTTTCGAAATGCATAACAGAACTGATCAAAACTCTTCCACTTCCTTTCATTTGCTATAAACCAGGATTTGGCCTTTCCTGTCATTAAGGAAGGTAAAATTTTCAACCTGTAAAATTCTGAAACTTCCATTATATCTAGATAGGTCTTTAAACTTTCGATGTATCGTTCGGCCGAGACTGAATTTATTTCTCCAGAAAACTTCTCTAAGGCTTTTATATCTGCCAGTCTAAAATTCTGACACTTGGATTTCCTAACTCTGTTAGTCTCTTCTTCGGAAGGGTGATTGAAGAATTCTTGTGACTTCTTCACTTTCTTCGAGCGTCGGCTTCTATTCAACTCCGAACCTTCGTCGGACGTAGCACTAGAGGATGAGAGGTTACTTCTTTCAGTATACCTCCTCTTAGATACACTAGCGATAGGACTGGCCAAATTGGCAGAGTGAATCCTCTGACTTTCGTCTACTGAATTAGCACTCAAAGGTAGACGTTCTAATTTCATGGCTAAAGAATCTATTTCACTAGAAGTTTTGTGAAATTGCCATTGTACTTCCTTTATTTCGTCTTCCATTTCCTTTCTTCTTTGCTGTTTTTCTTCCATCAAGCTCTTAGTAGTTTCAAGCCTTAAACTTTCAAATAAGCTTATTAATTCAGTTTCTTTTGTTTTCCTCTGACTTTTTCTTCATCTATTTCTTCCAATAAGGCTTTTTGGGTTGCTTCTATCTGATCTTTCACTTCTTGACTCGTCACTTGTATAAATTCTTCCATTTCGGCCCTCAATCCCGTTTGGCATTCCTCTACAGTTTTTTGTAACTCATTCTTATTGATTTTACACTCTAATCTTACTTCCTCTATTAATTCTCTCATCCTTTTACTATCTTCTTCTCTTTCTTTTCGTCTCTTCTCCTCATCTTCTTGTCTTTCTTTCTGTCTCTTCTCTTCATCTTCTCGTCTTTCTTTTTGTCTCTTCTCTTCATCTTCTCGTCTTTCTTTCTGTCTCTTCTCTTCGTCTTTGTCTTTTCTCTTCATCTTCTTGTCTTTCTTTCTGTCTCTTCTCTTCATCTTCTTGTCTCCACGTTTTCAATAAATCTATCATTTGGTTCGCAGATTTGTTTTGACAACCTTGACATTTAAAACTAGTTATATAACATCTTCATTCGTGGCATCCATATTCAAACAACTTAAGTGGAACAAACACTCGCATTCTTGACATTTGACTGTTCCTTCTTCGGACTTGGAGTCATCAGAGCAGCACTTATAGGTCGCCATGTTTAATTTTCTTTATTCCCCCCTTAAATACCTTCTTGACATGACTAAATACTAATATTTGAGTTTTCACACTTTTAAAATGTAAGTCCTTTTTCTTGAAGAACGTTATCAAACTACTGAAATCTTCAAGTTATAGTTTCGTATAGGAATCTTCTACTCGTCGTTGGTCATCTTCTTCGACTGCAGTGGTCAGGATTCTTCAGCTTCTACGGCGCTACTGCAACTTCAATTCTAACGAAGACCTCTTCCGTAATATTCGTCTGGCTGGATTCTTCAATTGTCGAGCCTCTACGTTGTACGCCAAGAAGAACCTGTTAGGAGTCCAACGTCGGTGGTTGAAGTTCTATACTGTCGTGGCCCCACGTTGGGCGCCAAAAAGGATCTGTAACGTTCCTAGTAACTTTCCTCACCCTTTACTCCTATAGCCGGGAGCATTGAAGCTCTAAGGGTCTACACTGAAACCTATCTTCAGGGTAGGTGCAGAACAAATCCAACCAACGTCGTGAAGTTTTAATGAAATGTTTATTTACTGCTTAAATACTTACAGCCAGTGGTTAGGTAATTCATAACTGGAACTTGGAGATCAATTGTTAATAGATAATTTCAAACTTACTGGAAAGGTCAAACTAGGGTGGCCCAAACCTAGGTTTTACAGAAGAGCGGCATACACTTATTCACTTCTTCCTAGACTTGGAGTTATCACCCGAGATTGCCAATTTAGGTTTTACAGAAGAGCGGCTTGCACCTATTCACTTCGTCCTAAATTGGAACTTATATCCCATTCGGCTAACCTAGGTTTTACAGAAGAGCGGTATACACCTATTCACTTCTTCCTAGATTAGACCCTTTCCTATTTGGCCAGTCTAGGTTTTACAGAAGAGCGGCTTGCACCTATTCACTTCTTCCTAGACTGACACCAGAACAGACCTCCTTACGGACCAAACTCCTTCGTATTTATACCCCCCAAAGTTCCAGCCTCGAACACCTGTCTTTAGGTAATTTCTTATTACAATACTCTAAATTACAACAGAAAGATATTTGAAAAATACATAGTTTGGCAATTAATAATTTACAAAGAAAGTTTACATATTCATTTGAGTTAACAATTATTTCTTTAACGTTGATAAAATCTTACATTTTGGAAATATACAAATTTAAATGTTCCGCCATTATTTAATTACAATTAGGTTAGTTCATCAAACATGGATAATCTTTGATTGGCAAATCTATATTTACGTTATAATAAATGCCCGTTGTCTTAAGCGAGCCGTCTTCATTAGATAGTTACAGAAAGATGAATACATTAGTTCAACAACGCCTTCATTGGCGCGTTCATATTTGCGTCACAATATGTAGTATCACGGACATTAACAATGACTTGAGGTAACACTACATCAAATTTTCTTTTAACACGGAATCTCAAAGATACAAAATAAGTAAGGTCATAACACCTGGATGCGACGTATTTTGGTCCTAACGGCCTTCGACGAAGCCTGCTTCGTGAGAGACGACACATATTGGACCCAGCAGGCCTTCTTACTGTCTCTGATGAGCCGACGGGCACGGGCACGCTTAATGCGGAACTGCTCGAGGTTTGCGGCAGTGCAGTTCCTATTAAATCGATCTAGGGCATGATTGCTGTCCTTGATGGCTGCACTGATCTCCGCAGTCCACCAGGGGACTGGGCGTCGCCTCGCAGTTCCACTGGGATGTGGAATGGAGGTGCGTGCAGCATCATGCACTCTTGACGCAAAGATATCTAAGGCGTCGATTGGTGGTAAAGTCGACGCAAGATCGACTTCAAGGTCCACTGCACGCTCGAAGGCACCCCAGTCGGCCCGACTGAGATGACAGTCAGGGTGTTGTTCACGTGAGTGCTGAAGTTGTTCCAGAGTAAGAAAGAGTGGGAAGTGATCACTCCCACAGAGATCAGGATGAACGCTCCAAGATGTGGTAGGAGCAAGGCTGGAACTGCAGAAGGACAAGTCCAATGCAGAGTATGTCCCTGAGGAAGGACTGAAATATGTGGGAGTCCCATCATTCAGCAACGTTAAAGCTGATGCCTCACGGAATTGATCTACAATTTGACCCCGGGGGCTCTGTACGAACGGAGCCCCACAAACTATGGTAGGAATTAAAATCGCCCAAAAGAACTACAGGAGACGGAAGTTGTTCGAATATAGAAAGGAGGTCCTCAATAGAGAATCGCTCCTCCCTTGTGATGTAGACACAGCACACAGATATTGGCTGCAGTAGATGGACCCGCAAGGCGACAGCTTGGAGGGCGGTGGTGAGAAAGATTGGCGTTGAGTGGATGTTATCTCGAACACCTATTGCAACACCACCGTGTGCACGACTACCCTCAGAAAGCTTGTCGGTGCCGTAAAGCGTGTATCCGTTCAGAATCACTGATTCATTTGGACGAAAATGTGTCTCTTGGCAGGGTCAAATTCAGATATTAGAATTTGCAGTTCCTCGAGATGTGTACGGAAGAAGTTAAGGTTTCATTGGAGACAATAAGCCATAGCTGTAGGTATGATTGTTACCTTTTAAGGCGTACTCTATTTCTAGGCCCTGTCACCTTGATAAATTCTTCATCCGCGGCTCCGTCCTGTATCATATCCTCGGGTAAGGACACAGAGGGCGAAGGGGATGAAGGGGGAGTGGGGGCGGGTGATTTGAGCGCCCGCCGGGCAGCTTTCAGCTGCGCCTTATGTTTCAGGGTGGTGGCTGCAACCCTGACTGGAGAGCTACTGGTCTTCAGGAAGTATTCTTTACTGTGTACACGCTTGAACTTTCTCTCTGTGGAGCGAGGAGTGGTTGCTGGTTTCCTCGAAGCAGGACGAGCTACTACGAGAAGCGTTGTTGTTTGCGTGGACACGTATCAGGTTTGTACACCTACACTGCGACGGCTAAGAGCAGCTGCAGCAACTATAGCGAATGGCACAGGTAAACTGGTGCGTATGCTGTCACGGAGACGTTGTTTAGCTTCACCAATAGAGATTTTCTGTGTGACGACCAACTCTCTGATATTCTTCTCTTGTCAGACTGGGTGCTCGCCTTGGCAGTTAATGCATTTGGGACCTGAAGAACAAGGTTCGGTCCCATGATCAGGCAGACTACACTTACCACAAAGGGCGGTAGTGGCCTTGCAGGAAGGCTGTGTGTGCCCAAAGTGCTGGCATTTGAAACACCGAATCGGGTTAGGGATGTACGGCCGGACTTTGAGTGTCAAATATCCAGCCCGTACCCTATCTGGGCGAGTGGTCGTTTGGAAGGTCAAAATAATGGAAGCAGTTGGAACAAGTTATCCGGAATTTCGTGTCTTGATTCGCTGCTCTGTGGTGACATGTTGGTCTGAGAGTGCTTGAAGAATCTCTTTCTCCTCAGCATTTAGCAGATCCCAGTGGCGAATCACACCTTTACTACTTTTAAGTTGACGATGTGGTTCAACATTAACAGGGAAGTCGCCCAAAGATCTTAGCTTTAGAAGATTGTTGGTCTGGCGATCTGTGCTGGTCTGGATAAGTAGACTCCCGTTTCGCAGCCTCTTTATTTCTGGTACATCTGAACCAGCGGTGTAGTCTAGCTGTTTCTTGATAAGAAATGGTGACAAGTCCTTCAATGTAGCAGCTCCATGTTTCTTCGATGTTGTTCCAGATTCTTCTGAGTAATACTAATTACAAGATAACGTGGAACGTTACTTGTCTCTTCCACTAATTGAAGCGGGCTCGAAGGCCGCGCTCGTTTTGGGGGTTTCCCCCCGTTTGAGTTGTTTTTGGTACCCATATACAAAATTATTTTATTGTGGAGGGTCCATAAATTGTCGCCTCGACATGCCGTCTATGCCGAGGAAGGCCTACCCCCAAAAATGGAGGTTACTCGAGGACCAAACCGAAATCCCCGAGGCCACGTTCGCGACTGCACCTACCCCTGCAGCCAACAGTGTCCCTTCGGCACGTGAAACTCACACCTTGGGATAGTTTTTTTTTTATCGAGGTTGTCTCCTCTAGCAGGACCCTTAGTTATAGGGAGGTCAAAGATATGGAGATGAATGACGTGATGGAATGGTGAAGACATGAGGTATGGATGTGAAGAATGAGTGGAAGGTTGAGATGAAAATGACCTCCCTACCTTAGAGGGAGGTCAAAGATGTAGAGTTTAATGACGTGTGTGTGTAGAGAGTGATATGACGTTGACTTGTTAAGAATGTCACATCCTTCTCTTTTCTCTATAAAAAAGACAGAGAGGGTCATGTAAATTGTGGTGATTTGCTTGGCTAAGGGGAATTTCCTTAGAATTCTTTCCATTCTAAACATTCCTGTGTGTGTGTGTGTGTGTAGAGATTGATGCGCTTATTATGTATGCGTGTAAACATTAAGGCATTGACCTGTTAAGAATGTTACATCAATAATACTGTCTTGGGAATGTTATGCCCTTCTCTTTTCTGATGAAAACAGTGGTATTGGTGCATCTACACATTATTGTTTTGAGACGCATGGTATTCCATGTGTATTTTGTTATGGTATACACGGCATTGCCAAAAAAGATTGTTGGGATTAGGGCATTGGCTTTTTATGGTGGAACCAGAGACAAAGAAGGCTGCACAGACCCGCAACTCCTGTGCATTGTCCTATCATGTAGAAGGGAGGGCAGAGTAAATCAGGCTTCCTAATGGCCAGAGTTGAACTGAAGGCAGGCGGGCACTTTTGGCCCAAGGTTCTTTCATTTTGTTGAAATTCAGTTATATATACATTTTTCAGTGATATGTTTGTTGCCTAGCTTTTTATGTAAAAACAAATCAATTGAAAAATGCTGCTATTTTTGCATTTCTATATGTGAATATTTATTTCTTTTTGGTAGGGAGTAGGGTACATAAATGTTATCACAACATTCATAAAACACAATAATAAAACTGCTGAAAAGTTCATTCAGTTATATGTTGCACACAGAAATGCTGCAAATGGCAAATGTTTTGACAGTGGCCCCAAATGAGGAATATATTTCCCCTTGTTTTATGAGCAGATTAATTTATTTGAATCATTTTTTATTTTTGAGGAGGCAATTTAATTTAATTTAATTTAATTTTAAGAAAAGGCAATGGAATTAATTTGGATTTGTATGTATAATTTGAATTAAACCTATTTCCAATAGTCTCCTTTCATTATTATAATTTTCCTCAAAATTACCTAACCTGTCTATACAAAACAACTTGGACGAGCAGTGCCTACACCAATCATGGGCATTTGTTACGAAGGACTTCTGCAAGCAGCAGTCAACTACCATGCGGAGAGACTCGTTTCACCAACAACTTGAAGGAGACATGCAGACACCATATTTGCTTCACTACAAGAGAACTACACCTTTCCCACCAAGCACAGAATTCGACCATGAATTTCCCAGTTCAGTGGATCTCAGGCTATAGATTATCCACCATATTTTTTGTGAAGAGACCAGATAGAATTTTCCCCCACATCGTTTGCAGTTGGGACAAAATTTTCCCCATCTCCCAAGTTCAACGGGTAGTTATTATACATTTTACATTGCCCCAAACAAAATTAAGAACACAAGTAACGCAAAGGAAGAAGAGAAGCAGAGAGACCAGACATCCAACAGCAGCAGTTTTGGTTAAAACAATAATCACAGAGTTGTTGTCACAATTGTGCTTCGTTGTTTCCCCACACATGCACATGTGTATTCATGTGTCCCATGCACCATGGAAAATAACATTTTGCCATAGTCTTTCTCCATGTGTCCAGTTCCGTACGATGCATGCTAGCCAGTTATATTTTTCGCATGCCTACAAACAAGCAACAAGAAATGAATGCATGCTAGCCAATTTTTAACATGCACCATAATACAAGGAAGCAACAAGCAGCTGTTGTGCCAATTATCAATTGCTAGCAACAAATAGTGTCTATTTTTTAAAGAAGAATTTCCCATAACGGACTACAAAATGAACATGCAAATCTAAGCAAAGCATTCCTACAGCACTTTCGAACATATTCAAGGAAATGTGCTTTATTATTCCAATGTTTTATGCATATACTCATTTATTAACTGTTACCATGTGAGCATCCAAGCATTTTTTTATTTTCACCAAGATGAAACCTATTGAGTGACAATATTTCATGCACATTTAACTTTAGCTATGTTAGCATGAAAAGAACACTTTTACACATGACATTTTTTATGTGTGAAATCTTATTTCTGATGTTTACAATCAGAACAGACAGTGTTTTACAAAGTTATAATGCAGTGTATATAGCAATGCAGTGAAGAAAATTAGGGTTACCTTGATTTTCTGATTTTTATGCCAGTCGCAGTTTCATATTTCAGTGCAAACCAATTTATTTTGTGTACATAATATGCACATACACCTTCCAGTGAAAGTTTATTTTAGATCATATTAGCTTATTTGGCTTTCAACGAAGGGAAGATTTAATATAACAGTGCATGACAACATTTTTCTTTTCGTCTTGTAATAAGTGAAGTGGCAATACAAATCAGCATGACGAACTATACGTCGGTGTAATCAGCCTTTTTCTACATGTACAAACAGTGGTATTTGTTTATATTTTTACAGCGAAAACTGGTTACGATTATTATACGCTCAGTGTTACGCACTACGTTTTAGTTTTCATATACGATACATACTCTTATTTATATATTACTTACGGGGTGTAAGGGGTGATTTTCCACGTAGTACACCCAACTGTCAACCTCACTTCCACGTTAGTACACCCTGGACTGCGTTTTGCAGAGAACGAGGCTCTGGCGACTGGCACTCTGGCCAGTATAATTTTGTGTGTGTTTTCCTGTTTTTTGCCCTTGTGTGTGCTGAGGGCCCTTTACAGCCTCAGCTTTTAACGGAAATCAGAACATTTTAAGCTTTTACTTATGCAACGTTAGATTTGATCTTTGTCAAGATAAGGGGCTGGACCCCGTATAATGTGACGGGTGCAAAATAGCCTTAGTGCTGACGCACCCAAAGTTTTAAAATCAAATCAAATCAAATTATATATTGCTTACCTATTTGGGAATCAACGCTATCATGAACTTAATTATAAACATTTTTTGTTCACGATATCTACTTCAAAGGTCCAATTCTGGCTCAATACTATAGATACGTTGATGAACTGTTGGTTTCCTTGCCAATATACGTCGGCCATTTGCATATAGCACTTTGTTTACATCCCGACTGACACCGCGCTTCGGAATCGCTCTGGCGATGGACAGAAGACGAACGGCGATCGCTCGTGGATCAATAGCAATGAGCAATACTACATGAAATGCATACGTACGCAATTTTGTTATGTCGAATGTTATATTCAGGATTCTCATGACATAATGATATGAACTTTTGTAAATACGAGTCATGTAATAATGTACAATATATATATATATATATATATATATATATATATATATATAATTTACGCATCATTGAAATGCCTGCGCACAATCTTATCAATTATGTACTCATTATGGATTGTAAGGTTTCGGGTAATAGAATATTTTTGGGGGGTAAGGAAGCAAAGAGAAAGTTATACTTTGTTATTCAATTAATTTTATCCTGTTGTTTTTATATTTTTTGTTTGTCTTTTTTTAAGAAAATATATCAAACTGGAGAGCCTGGGTCATGTCAAGCTTTGAGATTTGAATTTTAAATTTTTGAAATGGAAATTTTTTCCGCGGCGGTAGAACGTATCAATCCATAAGATTATATTTTACTTAAAGCCTCTTTGGTGCTTCATGTTGACCAGGTCATTCACTTGTTTATCTCAGTTGTCAACCTCTGTGGTATGTAAATAATGCACAGTCTTGTGCTTTGCAAACTTCCTGATGTATTCAGGATATAGGAAGTTCCATCAGCCTATGGAATCAGCTGTTTGCAATAGAGGCAGTAAAAATCAAGATTCCGCATGGAGGAAGGTCTCCATGGCCTGGGTGATATAGAGGTGAGGCAGACTGAAAAGGGACTGATTTTTTATTTGGATTGAAGAGAGAGAAGAGCTGAGAAAAGGAGTTGAGGGAAAGTGAGGCGAGGCGCTGGTCAACCTGCAACGAAGCCTACAGAGGACTTAGTTTATTTTATTCTTCGAAATTATCATCATTCGTCAGATAGACAAGGAATTATTCTAACCCAGCCATGATTCAGGTTCAAAGTTTCATAAAACCCAATGAGTGACCATTGTATTTTTTAGTTGTTAGTTTTGCTTGTTAGGGGTTTAGCTTTAATTGTGCCTTTCGCACTGCGAAGCGTTTAACTCGTCATGTTAATGACGAGTGCTCTCATCATCGAGGATGAATAAGTTACATCACCCATTGATTAATTGTGGAAGTAACTGGTTCTGATCCCCATCATTCTGTAGAATGACACGGTATCCCCAAGAATCTTGGTTAATGAAGCCATATGGGAATGTTCAGGACAACTCACAGAGGAACTCGACAATAGAAAGCACATGGCAGCCAGGAGTATAGTGGAGTGTACAATAGGCACTCTAAAACAAAGGTGGCGGTGTGTTCTAAAACACAGAGTTCTGCATTACCAGCCACCAGTTGCCTCTAAAATTATAAATATGTGCATGGCATTGCACAATTTTTGCATGCATCACAACATGCCTGTTTTTGAGGAAGATGGCATCCAGTATGAAGATGAAGAGCTACCAAACATTGAGCATGTAGCACAGAGAGGCAACAGGGTTGCCACATTAGGGCAACAAACACGTGATGCTGTTGTGCGGCGTTATTTTGCCCGTTGAAATGATCTCACAACATGCTGGATAGAGCATAAAAAACCTAGGACACCAGGGAATAATGATAGATGTACATTTCACCAGCTTCTCACTGGAATTGCCAAGTAAAATTGGAAGAAAGCTAAAAAAAATGGTAAAGGAAGGAATATTATCTGTTTGATTGCCTCCTCTTCTCTACAAGTTTTTATCCTTACTCCAAATTTTTTTGGCGATGCCAGTGAGAAGATGGTAAAATTTACTTAAACATTATTTCCTGGTGTTCTGTAGATTTTAGTGCAGAAACTTTTTGGCACTATTGGTGCATTTACACCTTATTGTTTTAAGATACGTGGTATTCCATGTGCATTTTTTATAGTACAAGCAGATGTAGACAAACAAGGCATCCGTTCGCCTTGGTGTCAGAAAATTTTCACGATGCGCGAGATTGTCAGTTCGCGGAGAAACTTCGTTTGTTTTCAAAGAAACTCGCATGGCGGCGACTAGACTGCCACCTAGCGAGCTTCTCGTAGTTCAAGTTTTCCTTGTTGAGCAAACCAGTGTTCTCTCCGGGCCGATTCCGATAACAACTCCAGCAACGGTGTTCCACGACGTGATAGCAGGCTGGGTCAAAGTGGCGTGACTCAGCTCTTATCTTCCGATACACCTGAGAGCTTTGACTAGCACGTGGAATCCTTGCAACACGGAGTTAAGTATTATTACAAGAATGGTTTAGTTATCGGTTTACTTTACTAGACATTTTTTTTTGAATCATTCATCTTTTTTTATGTAAAGTTTTTTTTTGGCGAAACATTTTAACTTCATTTTTTTTTAATAATTGCCCCGAGTCTAATTCCTCCAAAGTAAAATGTAGTCAAAAGAAGGATGCAAATGATAGTGGCAATCCAAAGAAAAAATAATCTATGACGTGGATCGTCATTGTAAAAAAAAAAAAAGATCTTGTGAAAATCTGTTAAGAAAAAGGGGGGGTAAGTGGTAACTGTTCTTTTCTGGAGAGAAACGAGTTTTAAATGAAAAGGCATTGTTAATACTGTTGTAATTAATCAAATAACTGTGCCACTTGTTAAGCAAAAATAAAAGGTATTTGTTGAGAAATTATCTAACTTTACTTTCATGTAATTACGCAAAGCGCGGGGCGCTTTTTAAGATAAGTCCACCCCTCTTTCAACATAACTTCTTGTGTAGCAGATTTATTATATTTTCTTTTGGCAAAGGGTCATAAAAAGGGGGGGAGTCGTATTTTTTTTTTGATTGCTCATATACATGTCAGTTCGTCGGGAGTGGGACTAGACGAGCCCGCTATAAAACTCCCGACCACCTGGCGGTACATGGAAGATATTGGAGCGACGCACTACTTAACACCAAAAAAAAAGGTGAAACTGGGATTAGTAATTTTTGACTTGTGCCCATTTTGATGGTTAGGTCCTTTTGATTTTTCTCCCTACAGCACCGAAGCCACCCGAGGTTGAAAAACTTAATATATACATATTTTGTAAGTATATTCTTTTGTGGAGGGTGTGTTATTCTTTTTTTTTACAGGGAGATAGCCAGGCAAAAAAAGCACGTACTTCAAAAAAAAAAAAATAATGGCTTGTGACGGATTGTTCCAAACAACACCGAAAGCGAGCAAGACGTCACAGTGCCTAAACAGGGGTTAAGCCAGTGATATCAAACTGTGCGCCGTTGCTGGCTTACAAGGACACCTCGGAATGCAATTCATACCTAAAAACAGACAGTTTTGTATTATATGCAAACCATTATACTGTAACAACTATCAAGAGAGGTAATGGCTCTTACTTCCAATAACAGTAAAACATAGTGTCAAACTAATTACAATTCTAATACATAAAAAACTAGGTTGGTGTACCATTGATCATTCTGGTTGTGCCTCCAAATTCTACTACTTTCGGGGTGTCATGGGTGATTTTCCACGTAGTACACCCAACTGTCAACCTCACTAGTAGTTGTCATCTACGCCAAGGGCAATTAGCGCACAGGTGTTAATTAATCTGCATATAATTAAGAACTCATTTGCATAATTTGAATAAATTTGCATATCATTAGAATAATTTACATTTATGTATTTGCATGTTTATAACTTTTATGAATATATAAATTTTTATGTTATGAAAAGGGGTGTAAGGGGTGACCTTCCACGTAGTACAGCCAAATGTCAACCTCACTTCCACGTCAGTACACCCTGGACTGAAGACTAACGAGGCTCTGGCGACTGGCCCCATGGCCAGTATAATTTTGTTTGTATTGTCCTGTTCTTTTGTCCTTATGTGTGCTGAGTGCCCCTTTACAGCCTCAGCTTTTAACAAAAGTCAGAACATTTTAAGATTTTTAGTTACGCAACGTTAGAGTTGTTATTTGTAATGATAAGGGGCTGGCCCCCGTATGATGTGACGGGAGCAAAATAGCCTAAGTGCTGCCGCTCCCAAAATTTTAAATTCAAATTCAAATTCAACTTTTATGAATATATAAATATTTATGTTAGGAAAAGGGGTGTAAGAGGTGACCTTCCACGTAGTACACCCAAATGTCAACCTCACTTCCACGTTAGTACACCCTGGACTAAAGACTAACGAGGCTCTGGCGACTGGCCCCATGGCCAGTATAATTTTGTTTGTATTGTCCTGTTCTTTTATCCTTATGTGTGCTGAGTGCCCCTTTACAGCCTCAGCTTTTAACGAAAGTCAGAACATTTTAAGCTTTTAAGATTTTACTTATGCAACGTTCGAGTTGTTCTTTGTAAAGATAAGGGGCTGGACCCCGTATAATGTGACGGGTGCAATTTAGCCTAAGTGCTGACGCACCCACAATTTTAACATCAAATTATGTTATGAAAAATATGTGTATATATACGTTAATTAGTCTTACTAAATGTTATGCATATGATTTACATTCATTACTGTAAAGTATGTAATGTATAAAATGTTAATAATTAATGTTTATAGTATTGAAAATAAGTTTTTATGATTTATGAAACGTTATGAAGGATGGTAAAGGTCCAATTACGATTTAGGATGGTCCCGGTACTTACAGTGTACTATGTAATAATGCTATATGGTAAGAAAGACGGTGGTCCGAGACGGTAGATAAGAATGTGCGTTTAATTAAGGAGATAGTATGGTAAATGTCCTGTTTGATAATTAGGGAAACAGGATGATGAATTTCCTGTATTGGGGGAGGGTTTAATTTTTGAATATTTGAACTTCTTTAGGGTTTTGTTTCTTACGGCCGTCTCATTTTGATCGGTGTGACGTCATAAAGTGGGCGTGGATTATTTTGTAAGGCTGGTTTTGATTGGTGTGACGTCATAAAATGGGCTGGGTTTGGTTTGTGAGGAAGATTTTGATTGGTCGGAGGACGAAAAGTGATGTGCGAGTTTCTCGGAATTGAGTTTGAAATTCCAGGAAGTGTTAACGTTTTTCTGTCTGAATGGAACATACCCGAACATATTTTGGGCGTAGGTTTTTTCTTTGGGTGAGTTTGAAATTCCAGGAAGTGGGTGTAATGTTTTTCTGTCTGAATGGAACATACCCGAACATGTTTTGGGCGTAGCCTTGTAGTTTTGAAGTTTGTTTAACGAAAATCGTGACGTAGGACAAAAAATGTATAAATAGAAGGGACACAAGATAATAGGAACATGTGAGGATGGATGTGTGCGGTACAAGGCTGTCTGATAATGGTGTGAATTTCTACGAGGTTAGCTACGAGGAGTTCTGGGAACTTGTTCGGTCGTGCGGCGACCTGGACAGCGATCGAACGGCCCTGCATCGGGTGCTGAGTTATTTCCCGCTTATGTATGTAGCGATACCTGAACCTCCCTGGTGTGGATGTTACCTGTTCAACGGATTAGGAAATGGAATTCACCATCACTGCGAGACTTTGAAGGAGATAGAAGAGAGGAAAAGAAGAGCGAACGAGAGAACAATATTTCCAAGTCACGGGTGTATGTGCGAACTACGTCTCAGGGAGGAAGAGGAAAAGATCGGCGAAGTTTTGAAGGAGAGAGTGAAAGAGTGGCTTTCTTTTTTGGCAGACAGAAATTCCTTGTGGTGTTCTGGCTGTGATCGTCCTTTGTTATGTAACTCAGAAGGACATCCTTGTGTCCCTGTGGTTCCTCCCGAAGTTTTCGGTGTTCGCAGACGGCTGTTCCCCGACGATCATGAGGATATTCTGGCTGTACCAGGGACACCATCACCTACAGTATCCGAATGTTTTTTTACGACATATGAGAGTGTTTACTTACCACGATTGCTGGACTCCCACCGAGCCGTTTGTTATCGATTACGTATCAGTGAATTCGAGATACAGAACATACAGGAAGTGGCCTATAGGACTATGTCAGACTCCGGAAGAATTAGTGACTGCAGGATTTTACTATTCAGGCTTTAGCGACACAGTTTTGTGTTTTAATTGTTCGTACGGACTTTGCGATTGGACATCCAAAGATTGTCCGATTCTAGGACATTACATGTTGATATCGCAGCGTCCTTTTACACAGAGTGTGGAGGCGTTGCATCGTAACTCCAAGAGTTGCAAGAATTGCGATAGTATAGAGAATCCTGAGAAAACATCCGATAAACCTAGTGAGGATTCCGTGACAGTCTGCAAAATATGTTTTGAGAATCCATGCAGTGTTGTAATTCTTCCGTGTCGATATTTTGTTTCCTGCGGGGCAGCATTGAAGATACATTGACTGATTTCACCTGTTGAATAAAATGGAAGCTTGTTTTTTGGACGTTCAAGGTCTTCGAGGAGCAGGAGGAGAATTTGTGTGGAAAGAAGTTGGGATTTTAAAATTTCCTTTCGACAGTGCATTTGACTGTTTAGTGAAATCTCCATATGGTTTACACTTGTTGAGTGAAAAGTATCGCCGAATGAATTACTGGCTCCGTACCAACAGACACGGTCTCAACTGGGGAGATGGGTGGCTACCGTATGAGAAATTGGGAGACGTTTTATATTTTATGCTTGTGAATCAATAGTCTACGTCAAAGGTATGGAGAACATAAAATGGTTGGAAAAATTACTTGGAGAAAAACGTATGAGTAAAATATCTGTACGCAACATCGAAGAACTTGACTGTCCAAAACTGGATAGTGTGAAAAAGACTATAGGAAAGTGCAGAAAACATAGTAAATGTGAAAACGTAAAAAAAATGTGTGTGGTTGAAAATGTCTGGAAGATGTACAGTTTCTGTTGTAATAAATATAAGAAATAAAATATTTTTTGAACATTTACAAATGTTTTATTTATAATTGTTGATATAGGTTTACAATACCTGAGTGGTTATATTACAATATATAAAAATGATTCAATTACAATGTGAAATATATTTACGATTACATATGGAAGGTTTACATCAATACCAGAATGGTTATTTTACAATTCATAAAAATAACAATGGTTCATTTACAATATGAAATACTTTACAACAGCAAATATATAAAAGTAACAGATCTTATTTACAATGTCAATGTGTGACCAAGGTTGTTCTGAAGATATATTTCGGTCATCAATTCGATGTACCAGAATACACAACCCCCTCCATGTAGGACTGCCTTGACGGGGCGAGGGGGCTTATTAGGGAGGTCATTTTCATTTCATCATTTCACTCATTCTTCACATCCATATCTCACGTTTTCACCATTCCATCACGTCATTTATCTACGTATCTTTGACCTCCCTATAACTAAGGGTCCTGCTAGAGGAGACAACCTCGATAAAAAAACCCTATCCCAAGGTGTAAGTTGCACGTGCCGATGGGACAGTGTTGGCTACAGGGGTAGGTGTAGTCGCGAACGTGGCCTCGGGGATTTCGGTTTGGTCCTCGAATAGCCTCCATTTTTGGGGGTAGGCCTTCCTCGGCATAGAGGGCATGTCGAGGCGACAATTTATGGAACCTCCGCAATAAAACAATTTTGTATATGGGTACAAAAAACAACACAAACGAGGGAAAATCCCCAAAACGAGCGCGGCCTTCGAGCCCGCTTCAATTGGTGGAAAATACAAGTAACGTTCCACATTATATTATTCAGAAGACCGATGATGAATCTGCAAAAACCAAGAAACATGGAGCTGCTATCAAGAAACAGCTAGACTACGCCGCTGGTTCAGATGTACCAGAAATAGAAAAGCTGAGAAACGGGAGTCTTCTTATCCAGACCAGCACAGATCGCCAGACCAACAACCTTTTAAAGCTAAGATCTTTGGGTAACTTACCTGTTAATGTTGAACCACATCGTCAACTTAACAGTAGTAAAGGAGTGATTCTCACTGGGATCTCCTAAATGCTGAGGAGTAAGAGATTCTTGCAGCACTCTCAGACCAACTGCTTCACTTACACTAACGTTTCAAACGACCACTCTCCCAGATAGGGTACGGGCTGGATATTTGTGACTCAAAGTCCGGCCGTACATCCCTAACCCGATGCGGTGTTTCAAATGCCAGCACTTCGGGCACACACAGCCTTCCTGCAAGGACACTACCGCCCTTTGTGGTAAGTGTAGTCAACCTGCTCATGGGACCGAACCCTGTTCTTCTGGTCCCAAATGCATTAATTGCCAAGGCGAGCACCCAGTCTGGCATCGTGACTGCCCCTCTTTCCAACAAGAGAAGAATATCAGAGAATTGGTCGTCACAGAGAAAATCTCCGCTGGTGAAGCAAAACAACGTCTCCGTGAAAGTATACGCACCACTCCTCTTACCAGTCGAAGTATAGGTGTACAAACCAGAAACGTGTCGACTCAAACTACAACGCTTCCCGTAGTAGCCCGCCCTGCTTCGAGGAAAACAGCAACCACTCCTCGCTCCACAGAGAAGAAGTTCAAGTAGGTGCATAGCAAATAATATTTTCTCAAGTCCAGTAGCTCTCGAGTCAGGGTGGCAGCCACCACCCTGAAATTTAAGGTCCAGCTGAAAGCTCCCCCTTGTTCATCCCCTTCGCCCTCTGTGTCCTTACCCGAGGACATTATAAAGGACCAAGCCGCGGATGAAGAATTTATCAAGGTGACACTGCCTAGAAATAGAGTACGTCTCAAAAGGTAACTACAGGGTGTCCCACAAACGGCGCAACTGGGAATTAAGAGTGGCGTTACTTTGTAACCGAAACCTGTACATACATAAGTCATACACCAAATGTTAGCCCTGTCCAAGTAGATATTTTTAAACATAGAACCAACAAACGGGGTGCAGTGTTGTTCATGCAGTGTTGCCAATTGTAAGTGAAAGTGTAAATTTATTTTTCCACAAAGCATGGAAAATTGCATGTCAAACATTCGTACGGAAATTTGGACGTCAATTTCCACCTTGGGTAGGTGGACTATTTCGCCATCTATAGTTGAGAGAAGGGGTGTAAGGGGTACCTTCCACGTAGGCGCCCAAAAGTCAACCTCACTTGCACGTAGTGCACCCTGGACTAAAGACTAACGAGGCTCTGGCGACTGGCACTATGGCCAGTATAATTTTGTGTGTGTTGTCCTGTTTTTTGTCCTTGTGTGTGCTGAGTGCCCGTTTATAGCCTCAGCTTTTAATAGAAGTCAGAACATTTTAATAGTTTTAGTGATGCAACGTTAGAGTTGTTATTTGTAATGGTAAGGGGCTGGTCCCCGTATAATGTGACGGGAGCAAAATAGCCTAAGTGCTGACGCTCCCAAAATTTTAAATTCAAATCAAATCAAAAATATAGTTCAGAGAAGAAAACCGATCGTTTTCGCGTATAGCCAGCCAATCCTGAAATGCCTCGTAAAGGCGTACCGGTCCAAATGGGTGTTTTAAAAAAATATATGAGGTACAGTGGCAACACTGTTGATGTTTGAAGGCAACAAAAGGTGTGTTTAGTGATGGTCCATGACATGGAGATACTGGAAACAGGAAAAAAAGAAAATAAAAATTATGGTGAAAAAAGTGTTACTTACCTACTCCTGGCAACCATGCAATGCGATAAGAGCGCCCACCGAATGAGAACAAAAGAATCAGTTAGTTGTGTACTCAGAACTGTTTGAGCCGTGCATTTCGCATTGTTCGTAGGGGAAGATTAGAATTGTTCTGTGAAATGAAGCACTCTTCGGAAGAGAGGGTGTTCATTGTGGAACATTATTTTTGTTCAAAATTGTACGCTAGTGTAAAACTGTGTTTGGCGAGAAATATCCGAATAACAGTGTTCCGGAAAATTCGACGATATATGGACTTGTTTACAGATTACGTGAAACAGGATCAGTTAATGACAAACCCTACCACAGACAACTACTAGTTTTGACACAAGGTGTGCTGCAGGATGTGGAGCAGAGAATATCACAATCTCCCAGGAAATCTGTTCGTAAACTTGCTGCACAGTCAGGTGTATCAAAAACAACAACTCACCGAGCGTTAGAACAATTGCACCTACGTGCATATAAGGTACAGGCTGTGCAAGAACTGAAGGAAGCAGACAAAAGTGCACGTGTAAGATACTGCCAGTGGTTTAGAAATTTTATTAGAGACAATGGTGTGAATATTTTGGATAAGGTTTTTTCACGGATGAAGCATGGTTCCACTTAAATTTATGTCAGCAGTCAAAATTCTCGACACTGGTCAAGTAACAATCCCCATTTGTTACATGAACAATCACTTCATCCACAAAAGATCGGTGTGTGGTGCGCGATTTCGCGGAGAAAATAATCGGTCCATTCTTTTTGAACACAACAGTTGACGGAATAGTTTATCGTGACCTTATCACACAGTTTATTTCTCTGTTGGAACGTGATTGTTGGTTTCAACAAGACTCCGCAACATGTCACACGTCTAATGAAACTTTAAGACATGTTGGCAGGGATTTTTGGTGATCACATTATAAGCAAAAACTTATGGCCCAGTCGCTCCCTAGATCTGACGTCTCCAGATTTTTTTTCTGTGGGGTTATTTGAAACAAACACCTTACATTAATAACCCAAGAACACTTGATGATCTAAAAATAAACATTTGCACAGCCATTAACAATATAAACCAATCAACCTTGCATAAAGTTGCTTCCAACATGATAAAACGTGTTGATGAATGCCTCAGGGAAAATGGCTGTCATTTTCAACATCTTTTGTAAAGCTATACTGCCTGTTACGCGCATTGCATGGTTGCCAGAAGTAGGTAAGTAACACTTTCTTCACCATAACTTTCATTTTCTTTTTTTCCTGTTTCCAGTATTTCCATGTCATAGACCATCACTAAACACACCTTTTGTTGCCTTCAAACATCAACAGTGTTGCCACTGTACCTCATATATTTTTTTAAACGCCCATTTGGACCGGTACGACTTTACGAGGCATTTCAGGTTTGGCTATACGCGAAAACGATCGGTTTTCTTCACTGAACTATAGATGGCGAAATAGTCTACGTACCCAAGGTGGAAATTTACGTCCAAATTTCCGTACTAATGTTTGACATGCAGGGGTGTAAGGGGTGCTGCTTCCACGTAGTGCACCCAAAAGTCAACCTCACTTCCACGTAGTGCACCCTGGACAAGAGACTAACGAGGCTCTGGCGACTGGCGCTATGGCCAGTATAATTTTGTGTGTGTTGTCCTGTTTTATGTCCTTGTGTGTGCTGAGTGCGCGTTTACTACCTCAGCTTTTAACAGAAGTCAGAACATTTTAAGGTTTTAAAGTTCTTAGTTATGCAACGTTTGAGTTGTAATTTGTAATGGTAAGGGGCTGGACCCCGTATAATGTGACGGGAGCAAATTAACCTAAGTGCTGACGCTCCCAAAATTTTAAATTCAAATTCAAAAAAATTCAAAATTTGACATGCAATTTTCCATGCTTTGTGGAAAAATAAATTTACACTTTCACTTACATTTGGCAACACTTCATGAACAACACTGCACCCCGTTTGTTGTTTCTATGTTTAAAAATATCTGCTTGCGCAGGGCTAACATTTGGTGTATGACTTATGTATGTACAGGTTTCGGTTACAAAGTAACGCCACTCTTAATTCCCAGTTGCGCCGTTCGTGGGACACCCTGTATAATACCTGCAGCTATGGCTCATTGTATCCATGAAACATTAACGGTTTCCGTACTCCTCTCGAGGAACTGCAAATCTAAATATCTGAATTTGACCCTGCCACCATGTCTCCAAGAGACACATTTTCGTCCAAATCAATAGGTGATTCTGAACGGATACACGCTTTACCGCACCGCCAAACTTCCTAAGGGTCGTCGTGCACACGGTGGTGTTGCAATCGGTGTTCGAGATAACATCCACTCAACACCAATCTTTCTCACCACCCAAATCTAAGCTGTCGCCGTGCGGGTTTATCTACCACAGCCAATATCTGTGTGCTGTGTCTACATCACAAGGGAGGAGCGATTCTCTCTTGAGGACCTCCTTTGTATATTCGAACAACTTCTGTCTCCTGTAGTTCTTTTGGGCGATTTTAATTCCTACCATAGTTTGTGGGGCTCCGTTCGTAAAGAGCCCCGAGGTCAAATTGCAGATCAATTCCGTGAGGCATCAGTTTTAACGTTGCTGAACGATGGGACTCCCACATATTATAGTCCTTCCTCAGGCACATACTCTGCGTTGGACTGGTCCTTCTGCAGTCCCAGCCTTGCTCCTACCACATTTTGGAGCCTTCACCCTGATCTCTGTGGGAGTAATCACTTCCCACTCTTTCTAACTTTCGGACACCTTTAGCACTCACGCGAACAACACCCTCACTGGCATCTCAGTCGGGCCGACTGGGATGCCTTCGAGCGTGCAGTGGACTTTGAAGTCGATCTAGCGTCGACTTTACCACCAATCGACGTCTTAGATATACTTGTGTCACGAGTGCATGATGCAGCACGAAGCTCCATTCCACATCCCAGTGGACCTGCGAGGCGACGCCCAGTCCCATGGTGGACTGCGGACATTGGTGTAGCCATCAAGGACCGCAATTATGCCCTAGATCGATTCAAGAGGAAACACAATGCCACAAACCTCGAGCACTTCCGCATTAAACGTGCCCGTCGTCTCATTCGAGCCAGTAAGGAGGCGTGCTGCGTTTAATACGTGTCTTCTCTGACGAAGCAGGCTTCGTCGAAAGCCGTTTGGACCAAAGTACGTCGCATCCAGGGGGTGCGTCTATTCCCCTGAGTGCCGTGGAGCACGATGGGACGTTGCACATAGATTCCGGAGACATAGCTAATATCTTGGCCACACAGTTTTCTGATGCGTCTAGCTCGGAAAATTATGAACCACGTTTCCGCCGTGAGAAGGACCGTCAGGAACGACGCCCTCTAGTTTTTCGAAGTCATAACACCGAGCCATACAACTCTCCTTTCACTGAATGGGAGTTCGATCAGGCATTTCGAGATTCTAAGAATACAGCTCCTGGAGTGGACAAGATCCACTATGAGATGGCTCGTCATCTACCCATTGGAGCAAAACATGTCCTTCTGGGGGACTCTTTCCCTACCTCCTGGAAAGATGCAATTATCGTTCCCATCCTGAAACCAGGTAAACAACGCACCGCAGCCTCGAGTTACAGGCCTATTGCCTTAACTAGCTGTGTGTGAAAGTTGATGGAACGCATGATCAACAAGCGTCTCACCTGGTTTTTGGAAGAAAACTCTTTGATAAGTAATTTTCAATGTGGTTTTCGCTCCAACCGTTCCACACTGGACCATCTGGTTCAGCTTGAAACACACATTCAGGACGCGTCCTCCACAAGGAACATTTAGTTGCAGTTTTCTTTGACCTCCAAAATACTTGACACAACGTGGCGCTTTGGCATCATAAAGCAGCTCCATCCTTGGGGCGTCCGTGCCCATATGGCGTACTTCATTCAAAATTTTTTATCTGATCGTTTTTTCCGCGTACTTGTTGGGAATTCCTTTTCGGATCTTCACGAACAAGAGAACGGTGTCCCGCACGGCAGCGTACTTAGTGTGACTCTGTTTGCCATAGCAGTGAACAGTGTTATGGCAAGCATTGTTGCCCCTGTACATGGTCTTCTGTACACGTGTTCTCACGATGTTTTGTCGCTCACGGAATCTCGCGTCAGCTTCTCGCCAACTCTAACTGACGATAAACCGTTTGGTTGCGTAATCCTCCCAAACAGGTTTCACCTTCTCATCCGAGAAATCCGTGTGTGTTCACTTTTGTCGTCAGCGTACATGTCATTTAGATCCTGACCTGTACATGGGGAAGTTTCCCCTGTGCTTCGTGAATGAGGTCCGCTTCCTGGGCCTCATTTTCGATAAGAAATTAACATGGCTACCTCACCTTCGCCAGTTAAAGTTCTCTTGTCTTCGAGTTCTCAACCTTTTACGCGTTTTATCTCATACTTCTTGGGGTGCTGATAGGACGGTATTGCTTCGCCTATACCGTGCACTCATCAGGTCGAAGCTAGATTATGGATGTGTTGTGTATTCTTCTGCTCGCCCATCTAGACTTCGCATCCTAGACACTGTCCACCATGCTGGTATACGTGTGTGCACTGGTGCCTTTCGGACCAGTCCAGTCGCAAGTTTGTATGTAGAGGCATCTGAGCCGTCGCTGTCTCTGCGAAGACAGCGGCTGGTAGTTAACTACTTCCTCCATCTTCGCTCGATGCCTTCACATCCTTCATTCCACACCATCTCAGACGAGGGTAGGCTGGCAAGGTATCGGCTCCACCCTAGTGTCACTAGACCATTTGGTGTTCGTGCAGACGAGATCCTGTCAGCACTTGGTGTTGACAGTGATCTTCCTGGCGTCTCTCCACTCATTTCGCCTCTCCCTACCTGGGAGTTTCCTGCACCTTCTATCGATTTTTCTCTGACTGCTCTTCCAAAGTCAGAGACACCAGCCTGTTCCATCTATACGGCAGAGTTGTACGCCATTCTAAAGGCACTGGACTTTGCAGACGTCAATGGTCTGAAGAAAGTCCTTGTGTGCTGTGATTCGACCAGCGTGTTGCAGTCTCTGGATTCGCCGTATTCCCGGCATCCAGTAGCGCAACGCATATTCAGACGGCTTGTGTCCTTATCTGCCAGCACAGATGTACACTTCTGTTGGGTCCCTAGCCACGTGGGCATCCAGGGGAACGAAGCAGCTGATGCTGCCGCCAAGTCTGCTGATGCAGATGGCGACGTTCTCGTCCACCTTTTGCCAGCTAGCGACCTGCAGAATGTGTTCCGTTCTCGCCTTCTTGACACTTGGCAGACCGAGTGGGATGTGGAAACGGGGAACAAGCTTCACTCTGTTAAGCCCACCATAGGTGTTTGGCGTTCCTCGTCTCGTCCCTCTCGGCGAGAAGACGTTATTCTTACCCGCCTGCGTATAGGACACAGCCGTCTCACGCATGGTCACCTACTGCAAGGGCTGGACCCTCCGTTGTGTCGTACTTGTAATGTTTTATTAAGCATTCGACACCTTCTCGTTGAATGTGTCGATCTTGCTTACCTCCGGCAGACTTTTAACCTTTCCGGCTGTTTGTCATCCCTCTTGGGTGATGACAGCAGTATTTTATCACGTGTTTTTAGTTTTTTGCGAAGAGCTGGACTCTTCCACCGTCTGTAAGGAGGTTTTTAGTTTATTCTGACTTTTTAATGTGTCGTGTTTGTCTCGTGCTGGTCTCTTTACAACCTTGCACTTTTAGTTTTTTTTTTTCCCACGGGGCTATCTACACCCCTTTTTTAAATCTGTCAGAATTTTAGATAAGGGGACGTTTCCCCGTATATACAGAAGGGTGCGAAATGGCCTTAAGTGCCGACGCACCCATAAATTTTAACTCAATCAATCAATCAATCACCTTCTCATCCGGGAAATCCGTGTGTGTCCACTTTTGTCGTCAGCGTCATATAGATCCTGACCTGTACATGGGGAAATCTCCCCTGTGCTTCGTGAACGAGTTCCGCTTCTTGGGCCTCATTTTCGATAAGAAATTAACATGGCTACCTCACCTTCTCCAGTTAAAGTTCTCTTGTTTGATTTGATTTGAATTTAAAATTTTGTGAGCGTCAGCACTTAGGCAGATAACCAGCCCCTTACCATTACAAAATAACAAATCTAACGTTGCGTAACTAGAAATCTTAAAATGTTCTGACTTCTGTTAAAAGCTGAGGCTGTAAACATGCACTCAGCACACACAACGACAAAAAAACAGGACAATACACAAAATTATACTAGCCATTGTGCCAGTCGCCAGAGCCTCGTTAGTCATTAGTCCAGGGTGCACTACGTGGAAGTGAGGTTGACTTTTGGGCGCCTACGTGGAATTTGAATTTGAATTAAAAATTGTGGGTGCGTCAGCACTAAGGCTATTTTGCACCCGTCACATTATACGGGGTCCAGCCCCTTATCGTTACAAATAACAACTCTATCGTTGCAACTAAAATATTAAAATGTTCTGACTTGCGTTAAAAGCTGAGGCTGTAAAGGGGCACTCAGCACACATAAGGACAAAAAACAGGACAATACAAACAAAATTATACTGACCATGGGGCCAGTCGCCAGAGCCTCGTTAGTCTGCAGTCCTGGGTGTACTACGTGGAAGTGAGGTTGACATTTGGGTGTACTACGTGGAAGATCACCCCTTACACCCCGGGCGCCTACGTGGAAGGTACCCCTTACAACCCGAAGTTCTCCTGGGCTCGAGTTCTCAACCATTTACGCGTTTTATCTTATACTTCTTGGGGTGCTGATAGGACGGTACTGCTTCGCCTGTACCGTGCACTCATCAGGTCGAAGCTTGATTATGGATGTGTTGTGTATTCTTCTGCCCGCCCATCTAGACTTCGCATCCTAGACATCGTCCACCATGCAGGTACACGTGTGTGCTCTGGTGCCTTTCGTATCAGTCCAGTCGCCAGTTTATACGTAGAGGCATCTGAGCCGTCGCTGTCTCTGCGAAGACAGCGGCTGGAAGTTAACTATTTCCTCCATCTTCGCTCGATGCCTTCACATCCTTCATTTCACACCATCTCAGACGAGAGTAGGCTGGCAAGGTATCGTCTCCACCCTAGTGTCACTAGACCATTTGGTGTTCGTGCAGACGAGATCCTGTCAGCACTTGGTGTTGACAGCGATCTTCCTGGCGTCTCTCCACTCATTTCGCCTCTCCCTACCTGGGAGTTTCCTGCACTTTCCATCGATTTTTCTCTGCCTGCCGGGGTGTAAGGGGTGACCTTTCACGTAGTGCACCCAATTGTTAACCTCACTTCCACGTTAGTGCACCCTGGACTGAAGACTAACGAGGCTCTGGCGACTGACCCCCATGGTCAGTATAATTTTGTTTGTGTTGTCCTTTGTTTTGTCCTTGTGTGTGCTGAGTGCCCTTTTACGGCCTCAACTTTTAACTAAAGTCAGAACATTTTAACATTTTAATATTTTCTGATTTTATTTCGGCAACGTTAGAGTTGTTATTTGTAACGATAAGGGGCTGGACCCCGTATAATGTGAAGGGTGCAAAATAGCCTTAGTGCTGACGCACCCACAATTTTGAATTAAAATTCAAATTCTCTGACTGCCTTTCCAAAAGCAGAAACACCAATGGTTGTATACCAGCAACGGTTTTTAATGTATTTTACACGGACGGTCCAAGACAGTCGAATCAGTTGGTTGCGCCTTCATCCTAGAATCTCAATGTTCCAGTTACTCGCTACATCCTGCCTGTTGCATCTAAACGGCAGAGTTGTACGCCAATCTAAAGGCACTGGACTTTGCAGACGTCAATGGTCTGAAGAAAGTCTTTGTGTGCAGTGATTCGACCAGCGTGTTGCGGACTCTGGATTTGCCGTATTCCCGGCATCCGGTAGCACAACGCATATTCAGACGTCTTGTGTACTTATCTGCTAGTGCGGATGTACACTTCTGTTGGGTCCCTAGCCACGTGGGCATCCAGGGTAACGAAGCAGCTGATGCTGCCGCCAAGTCTGCTGATGCAAATGGCGATGTTCTCGTCCACCTTTTGCCAGATAGCGACCTGCAGAATGTGTTCCGTTGTTCCCTTCTTGACACTTGGCATGCCGGGTGGGATACGGAAACGAGGAACAATCTTCACGCTGTTAAGCCCACGATAGGTGCTTGGCGTTCCTCGTCCCGCCCCTCTCGGCGAGAAGAAGTTATTCTTACCCGCATGCGTCTAGGACAAAGCCGTCTTACGCATAGTCACTTGCTACAAGGGCTGGACCCTCCGTTGTGTCATGTTGTAATGTTATTTTAAGCATTCGAGACATTCTCGTTGAATGTGTCGATCTTGCTTACCTCCGGCAGACTTTTAACCTTTCCAGCTGTTTGTCATCCCTGTTGGGTGATGACAGCAGTATTTGATCAAATGTTTTTAGTTTTCTGCGAAGAGATGGACTCTTCCACCGTCTGTAAGGAGATTTTTAGTTTGTTTGTTCTGAATTTTTAATGTGTTATGTTTGTCTCGTGCAGGTCTCTTTACAACCTGTACTTTTAGTTTTTCCCAAGGGGCTATTTACCCCCTTTTTTAGTTTTCAGTCAGAATTTTAGATAAGGGGTTATTTCCCCGTATACATAGAAGGATGCAAAATGGCCTTAACTGCTGACGCACCCATAAATTTTAAATCAATCCAATCCAGAATACATTAAAATAGTTCATTACATCGGGTACTTCTTTTCTTTCTGAAACCATAACCTTTTTGATACCATACACAAAAACCTCTATTTCAGGTTGTAATTTATGATAACGTTCGTTCATTAATTTTTGCAGAGGTCTAAAAAGGTTACACAAAAATAAATGTAGTTCAGAGGCTGTGAAAATAACAGCATCCGTTGAATGATGTTGATACATCGAGATACAACTTTTCCCGAAAAAATTTACACAACTAACGGTGATATTTCCCGTGACCAAATAATTGAATCGTCGGCCAGTGTCGACATAATTTAGTAAGTCAGATTTCAAATCACACAGTTCTCTAATCTGTTTAGAATCGATGAGTAAGGGTGATTTCCCCTATTGCGAAAATTCCCACACTAAATAGAAAGGGGATTCCTTTTCGAATCTATCCCGGGTTCGATCCCCGGCCGGTTCAAATCCGGAAACTTTTCTAACGATGGAAGCGGCCCCGTGCCCACCCAGCGTCGAATAACATGGGTACCTGGGGGAAACCCTGGGGGGTAAAGGCGGTCAGGGGCGTGATGCTGATCACATCACCCCCACTCAGGACCTGATCAAGAAAGTGTGGGGCGTTACCCCCACACCACCTATACGCCTTCATGGCGTTGTGCTAAGCACAGGGGAGCACTTTAACTTTTTTTACTTTACCTTTTTTACGTACTTGTTTTTCTCCTTGTTCAGAAAATATGTGTTTGCAAGATAGAGATCTAAACATACCTCTACGTCTTGTAGTTTAGGACACTCGATTTTGTCTTTGGAAAGACCTATTTCCCTACCACTTTTTATGAAATCACAGTCCGTAGTCACATCCATTCCCTGTTCAACCGTCTCGTTCTTGATAGTGACGGTTTTTAATTTAACGGTTTGCGAGGTTCACGTTTGGAAACATCATCCTGATGTGACATACGTGTCACAAGTTTGTCGTGTTTCTCCACTGCTTTTTGTAAAATATGTCAATGCTTGCAGTGCGACTTTTACTGAGAAAGAATAATTTTTGATTGCTGCTTTTGGGAGACTGCATAATTTTGTGAAACGTTGCCACGACAAGTACAACCTAGACTGGACGTTCGACTGTGACTTCCAGGTCTCTAACAAAACGCTAGGTTTCTACGCGTATTAACCTGGATCTTCCACAGGACAGTCCCCTTAGTGACGATGACGCTATCAGTCCACGATACCATATCCTAGATCCCCTTCGGAAATGATGGACTTAGATGAAGAGGTTGAGGTCATCTCTTCCACTTACGATTCTACGGACTTGACGGATATTCTTCCATTCCCGTATTCCGTCGATATGACTGATGCAGTGGATATACAGTTAGCTTTGACCCCAACTGACTTTGACGAGGAGACAGATGTCTTAATTTTTAACCTTCTAAACCATGAATTACCCACTGAGTAGTTGTATTTACGGTATTATAAACCCGAGAAAGGAAGAGCACCTCTCCAGCAGCTTTGGCTATACTTAAAACAGGCTCAACATGGCCATATGAGCTTTTTGCTCTAGTGTAGTACTCTGCCTAATTCAAGATTTTTGTAAAAATGCCCTCGGGAATTTTTCAGAAAGGAAGAGCTCTTCTCATGCAGATTTGCTATACTTAAAACTTGCTCAACATGTTCATATGAGTTTTTTGTTCAAGTGTAGCACCTGCCTAACCCAAGAGTTTTGTATTCGGAAAGTATCAACCCCCCCTCAAGCAGATTTGCTCATATTTACAAAAATTGCATCAGCCAGATTTTTGTCTATAAACTTGTATCCATACCTACCTATACATATTTTACTTCAGGTTTAAGTTTAATTGGATACTATTCAATTTGCTTATCTAATATTAAAACAATGCAATATGCAGAGCCCCTCTAGAATTGCTTCGTGTTTGCATGTTTCCCCCTCTGTGTCAGTGTGTACAATTCCCGAGACGGTAGTATTGATTTTTGCTTTGCATGTTCTCCTCAGCGCCAGTATTTACAGAAATTCCCGAATATTGCATCAGCCAGTATTGTGAGAATGATTGAGGAGAACAGACGTGTTGATACAGTGCTTCTCATACTTACTGGTTTAAATTCATATTGAACAATATAAAATCTGATATTTGTTGTAATACACTCATATTTAGAGTCAAGCTTATATTTGTCCCAGCCTGTTATACATAACAAGGTTATTGCCATTCTAGACATGCATGTTTGTACAGGTATTTGTGATGGGTCAGTGTGAATGAATATTTATTCTCTTTTTCCACTTGTGGGCTATTGGCTTTACAACCTGTCATAAGATAAGCATAGAGATTAGATTTGAAACCCAGGAAATTGTATATAAATACCAAAGCCAAAAATATTAAGTGTATACACACATACACACATACATACACATACAAATCACAGTGCTGAACCCAACTGATATTTTTTATTCAGTATAAAGTTTTGAATTGAAACCCAGGAAATTGTATATAATAAACAACAACAAAAATGCCGAATCAAAAATATTGTAATCAATGCAATAAGAATATATCCAGCTCTAATTGGGCCAGACACCAAAAGATTTGTAACCCGGACAAATACAGAACTCCCACAAAAATTTGCCCCAAATGCAATAGAAAATATAACATGGAATACTTCACATATAAACATAAAGATACTTGCTCTGCACAGTCATCAACACAACCATCTACTTCTGGTCTGAAAAGAAAGCACGAAGCACCTCTTAATGCCAGAGCAGCAAAGCAGCCACGCCATGAACCTATCCATAGCAGTTTTAATGCCCAACTTAGGGATTATCGGTTTGTATCAGAGCCAAGATGTGGCATTGAGAATTTTTTGAATAGTATAAATTCTGATCTGCAGGCAATTCTAAATGCACAAAATGGCTCTTATAAGCTATCCCTTAAATTGTTTGTACAATATAAGAAGCCAAATGACACAAAATTTACACAGCCCCACTTAACAGAAACTGTACCTGTATATTCAAATGCAAATTCGGACAAAATAATAAGCAGGTTGATAAATCAATTGAATATCAAACACTCTGAATTTGCTGCAAAAGAGTCTGGATGGACCCTATGTGGCTCTCCGCACAAGTTATATGTTAATATTTCCGAATTCAGCCCATTACAAGGTTCCACTTATGTGCCATTACCTGCTAATATCAAAAACAAAAGAGCCGTGGTCAATATTGAAAATACCGACCAGAAATGCTTTTTGTGGTGTATATTAGCTGCTTTGTTTCCAGTTTCAAGGCATCCTGAGAGAATAAGTTATTACAAACAGCATGAACATGATTTTGACGATGCAATGGAGGGTTTAGAATATCCAATGTCTGTCCAGAATATTGATAAATTTGAAAAAAAGGCCAGGCATATCAATGGCAAACAATTATCTATTAATGTATTTATTTGTTCCACTGGCAATTGCCCGATAGCACCTCTCAGAATCAGTACATTTGATGATGAATCTGCTGTTCCGATTGATCTGCTCTTAATTGAAGGGGATGGCACATATCATTACACTCTGATACATAATCTTGAAGCTTTAGTCAGAACACAACTAGACAAATCCAATACAATATTCAAGTTGTGTAGAAGATGCTTAACTGTATTTGATGGTCAAAAAATGGTGAAGGGGGTTCGGGAAGAGAGTGCAGAAATTGCCAAAAACAAGTTAATTGAGCATCTGAAATACTGTGGCAATCATAAACCTGTTCATATGGTGATGCCCAATCCAAGTGAAAATTGCAAATTCAAAAAGTCTGAAGCCTTGTTGGAACACCCAGCATATATTGTCTGTGATTTTGAATCGAACCTCAAACCTCTTGCATTCTGCAATCCAGATCCCGATGAATCTTCAAGTACACCATACCAGCTACATGAACCTTCCAGCTTTTGTTATACAGTTATACGGGATGGTGTAGCTAGTAAAGAATATTCATACATGGGACCAGATGCCATCAAAATATTTGCACATAGAATAGAAAATGAGTGCCGTGACATAGCATCTAACATCTTATTAAAATCAAAGCCTATGTTGCCATTAACAGAGAAACAGATTGAAGATTTCAACAAAGCAGAAAAATGCCCGGTATGTGATTGTGAATTTTCAGATACAAATATCAAGGTGAAACACCATTCTCATACAGATGGTAAATTCTTAATGGCCCTGTGCAATAGCTGTAATATTCAGATCAAGAGACCAAGATTTGTCCCCATATTTTGCCATGGAGCATCCAATTATGATTTTCATCATCTGATCAGGTACGAGGGGTTTGACAAGCAGAATTTAAATATTTTAGCTGAAAATGATGAGAAATATATATCTATTAGCAAGATAATTAAAGTTGATGGTGTTCCTATTCACATAAGATTTCTTGATTCTTACAGATTTTTATCGGCTAGCCTGCCTACACTGGCAAATCAATTATCTGATGAACAATTCAAAATCACACGTGCATTGTTTCCAAATCAGGACCTGAAATTAATTAGGCGGAAGGGTGTATATCCATATGACTATGTTACAGATTTTTCTAAATTTGATGAGTGTTCTCTGCCACCACAACAAGAGTTTTACAGCAGAATCAGAGGATCTGGAATCACTGATGAAGATTATCACCATGCTCAGTTGATGTGGAACAATTTAAATTGCCAGACATTTGGTGATTATCACATGGCATATTTGAAACTTGATGTCACTCTCTTAGCTGATATATTGCAGGCATTCAGAAAATCTTCCATGCAAAATTATGGACTGGACCCAGTGTATTTTTACAGTGCCCCGGGCCTAGCATGGGCCGCAACGTTTTTGAACACCAAAATGCAATTGGATCTGATCCACGATCAAGATATGTATCTGTTTATGGAGAAATGTATAAGAGGAGGGATGGTGCAATGTTCCCAGAGATATTCCAGAGCAAATAACAAATATATGCCTGATTATGATCCAGCACGGCCATCAAATTATATAGTGTATGTAGATGCAAACAGCCTCTATGGTCATGCCATGATGGATAAACTGCCATATGCAGGGCTTGAGTGGGTTGAAGATTTCAATATTGAGGATCTTCAGGACTTTGATGACAGTAACTATGGCCTCTTCTTAGAGGTTGATCTGATAATTCCAGATAATTTGCACAATAAATTTTCTGATCTGCCCCCAATTCCCGAGGTTCAGTGCTCACCTGGCTCTAAACAGAAGAAGCTCATGATGACTCTGGAGTCAAAACAGGGATATGTCATATATTACAAAAACCTCCAGTTCCTGATGAAACATGGTGTTCAAGTGACCAAAGTTGGCAAAGTTTTGAGGTTCAGGCACTCAGAATGGTTGAAACCATACATTGATACAAACACAGAGCTTCGAACATCTGCAAAGAGTCAATTTGATAAGGGCTTGTTTAAATTGATGGTGAATTCAGTGTATGGCAAAACAATTGAAAATGTCAGAAAACATACCGATGTTAAAATAATTACTGACCCCAGCCTGAGCAAAAAATTGGTTGCAAAGCCCAACTTCAATTACAGAAGAATTTATGATGAGCACATGGCACTTTTCAACATGAAGAAAACAAAGATCAAATTTGATAAACCTATTTATGTAGGGGCTGAGATATTGGAATCGTCCAAATTACATATGTTAACATTGTATTATGATGTGCTGAAACCTTTTTATGGTGATCGTGTAAAATTATTGTACATGGACACGGATAGTTTTATTCTTGATATTCAAACAGAAGATGTTTATCAAGATATGTCACAGCCTGAATTGTTTAAATATTTTGATACCAGTGAACATACAATAATTCAACCCCACAACAAAAAGGTGCCTGGCAAGTTAAAAGATGAGACACTTGGTGATGTTATTGTGAAATTTGCTGGGTTAAGTGCCAAGATGTACACCTTTGAAACATGTAGTGGCGCTGTTGCCAAAAAGGCTAAGGGCATTGGCAGAGTTACTGTTGACAAAGATCTCCAATTTGAAGATTATGAAAATTGCCTCAAATCCCAGAATTCAATCAAAACATCAGAAAATAGAATTCAGAGTGAGGATCACTTATTGACTTCAAATATTGTAAGAAAAGTGGCTCTGGACCCACATGATGATAAGAGATGCATTTTATCATGTGGCATACATACTCTACCATGGGGGCATTGTGATTTGAAAAATGGGAAACAATGCCCAATTACAGAGCATGATTTGAAATAAATAAACATGCCTATGAACTTATTTGGGTTCAAAAAACAGGCTATTATGGAGCTGCCAACACCACAACCCTCTCCTGATATGCTGTCTAAGCTGAGTGGCTTGTTAATTATTCATCTGAACAGCATACTTACAGATGTTGATGATGGAACAGGCAAAACATTATACATATTTAACAATAATTTAAATCATTACCAATTACCTGTAGGTGGGCAATTGCAATTTATTACAACCCCTGAGGGTGATGTTAAAATTTCAGTAGGGAGAAATATTTATAGAATTAAGCACTCAAACATGGTTTCTGGCACTGTATATACTGTTTCTGCTGGTGACTGCTTATATATTGAGGTCCCTGGGTCATATGACAAGCTTATACCCTTTTTTATAGAATTAAGAATCAGATACTCTATAATAAATAACCACTAAAACAAAAATGCCTAATGATATATTTGGCCATACAAGACATGAAGATCACAGTGATGAGATTCTGATGCTTGATGTCAGAGTCAAGAAATTAAGAAGTGATTTACAAGCTTTACAAACCACACTCAATGCCAGTCTTCAATTAGAAATTACAAATTTACAATCACAATGCATGGACCCTCTTCTTAAAATTGATTCTGAACTCAAATTATTGCTTCAGAAATATACTGACTTGGCCACATTGGATAATTTTCAAAGTTTAGAAGAAGCTGTAGCAGCTCTTCAAGCCAAATTTAAGACCCAGGCCACCAACTCTGAGCAATTGAAACAACAATTGGAAGAGGAAATAAATAATGGCCAGGCACAGCTCCAAACAATTGTCAAAAGCATAAAATCACAAGAAGATTTTGATCTAGTCATTTCCACTCTAAAGGAACAGATTCAATCACTACAGATACCTAATCTGGACCCTCTGAACAATGCCATAGCCGAGGTTAAAGAAAAAATTGAGACACTTGAAAATTTTATGAACAACTTGCCATCTTCTGATGCTTTGAATGCAATAACTCGGAGTGTAGCAAATATTAAGCTGCAACTTGAAACATATGAAGATTTTGGAAAAATTCAAAGTTCCATAACCCATCTTGAAGGTACAATAGCAGCAGTGCAAAATGATTTGGCAAATGTACTAGAATCCCGATTGCCTGGAATTGTAGATACCCTTGTCAGTGTCCAGCAACAAATCACAAAGCTTGAAAACCTCAACACTGAATCTGAGCTGTCTCATTTTCATCACTTGATAGATGATATCCAAACAAAACTTGAAATTTTACAACAATCCACACCCTCTCAGGCAGATATAGCCCTGCTCCAAAATGCTATGCAAAATGTGGCTGATGCTTCTGAATTAAACAATGTGAAATTGGCACTTGAATCTTTGCAAAATACAGTATCAAATCTTCCTACATCACAGGAACTTAAAAATATTAAGAGGGCAGTGAATCGCATATTGAAATCAGAAGATATCAAGAATATCCAGACAGAGATCAAACATCTCACTCAGACAGTGGCCACTCTACCAACCAATCAACATATTAATGAACTGCATGCCCTGTTTGAGGATATCAGAAGACAGGTCCATGATCTTACTGCTCAAAATTCAAAATTGGCAGTTGTTGAAAATTTGCAACAAATTGTAGCTAATATCAAGCAACAGCTAGGGACCATGGAATCCAATCAAGCAAATGCTCTGTCTGTTTTTGCCACGCAGCTACAAGAAATTGTGCAACAATACAAGAAACTTGTTGTGGACATAAAAATAAAGCCAGGCCATGATGATGTTGTTAGGACCATCAATGAGCACCTTGAATCTGTAACAAGCAGATTGCTTACAGCAGAAAAAGAAATAACCGGCATAATCGAGAATCCAAAACATACAGTAATTCTTGAATTGTACAGCATCCCCAACAAAGAATATGATTCTCCATTTACACCAGGTGGCAAAATATATATGCTGTCCCCTGCACAATTTTATTACCAGTTTTTTGTTGGGGGCACACTGAGACCAATCAAAATCAAATATTGGCATCAGCCACAGGCACACCACTACCCTACCTTATCAATAACAAATGCTGACAACAAACCAAAAATCACCAGTGTAGAGTTGGAGGATTTTACAGACCCCAATACATTAGAAACAGCCTATACTGAAGATGATGGCACTTTGGAATTTAAAATACAAATAGGGGACAAATTATATTTAGAAAATCCTGCAGTATCAGCTGCTGAACACCCTATAGTTGCAATATTCTTGTTTTCATATTATGTCTAGACAAATTATTGTTGATGAATTACACAGACAAGCCAGACATAATTTTAAGAGACTCCCAGTAGTCACAAAGGGCATAGATGATTTATGGCAGAGCGACTTGATTGAGTTGTCAAGTGGACAGTTGAAAAACTTAGACAAAATCAACAAGGGCTACAAGTATCTACTCACTGTAATAGACACATTTTCAAAATTTGCCTGGGCTGTGCCACTCAAATCTAAGACTGGAAAATGTGTTACAGAAGCCTTCAGGACAATCATCAATCAGAGTGGAAGATCCCCGCGCTATTTGCAAACAGATAATGGCAAAGAATTTTATAATTCTGTGTTCCAACAATTTATTAAAAGCCAGGCAATAAAACATTACTCGAGTTACAGTGATCTTAAAGCCTCAATTGTAGAGAGATTCAACAGAACCTTAAAAAATCTTATGTATAAACAATTTACCCTCCAAGGTAATTATAAATGGCTTAATATTCTTCCAGAACTTCTACATAAATATAACAACTCGGTCCATTCCACAATCAACATGAAACCCTCTGAAGTAACTTCATCTGATGAGCAAAAATTGATCAGGACTGTTTATTATCCTAGATATCAGCCAACAACAAGAAAGGCCAAATACAGGGTGGGCGATCAAGTAAGAATCAGCAAATATAAGCACTTATTCAAAAGAGGCTTTACGAGAAACTGGAGCACTGAATTATTTACAGTGGTTCAAGTTAAACCCGGGACCCTTAACACATATATAATAAAAGATCACAGAGGAGAAATTCTCAAAGGCCGATTCTATGAACAAGAGCTCAGCAAAACTAAACAGCCTGACACATATCTCATAGAAAAAATCATCCGCAGAAAAGGCAACAAGTTATTTGTCAAATGGCTAGGACTTCCGGAACACAGCTGGATCGATGCAAACAAAATAATAATATGAGCACCTGGGATGTTATAAAAAGGCTGCCAGAACCTGAACAGCAGATTAAGAGAAATGGAAAATTGCTGCCTGAAAATATTAGGTGTCTTATTGTTGGGCCATCAGCTTGTGGTAAAACTACACTAATGGTTGATAATTTTTTATTGGCACCCAACTGGTTAGACTGGAAAAACAGGCACTTGTATGTCTTCTCTAAGAGCTTGGAACAATTAAAATATCAGCAGCTGATGAAGCTATATGATGGATTGGATATTGCTACTTTTGAACCAGATGTTAAGCCACTTCATGAATGTCTCGATAATTCTGTTGTTGTGTTTGATGACATTATACTGGATAATCAAAACAAGGTTAGAAATTTCTTTACACAGGGCCGGCACAAAAATATTGATTGCTTCTACCTGGCACAGACTTTTTCTAAAATACCGAAGCAGCTGATCCGAGACAACAGCAATTTTATATGTATGTTTCATCAAGATCATACCAACCTCAAACACATACATGATGAATATGTAGGTGGGGACTTGAGCTACAATGATTTTTCCAAGTTTTGCAGCAGGTGCTGGAACCAGGACAGTTATGGGTTTGTCACAATTGATATGACAAGAACACCCAATAGCGGCAAATACAGAAATAAAATCAACGATTTTCTAGACGTTGAGACATATATAAACAACCATGAAACGACCAATCATTGACGATCTTAAGTTAAGAGACTATCTTGTAAAACGATTCAAGGGATGGAAATCAGAGAACCGTGGAATTTATGAAAAACACAAACAAGCAGAACAGCCTGTAATTGATGCTATTAATAATTTAGGTAAGAATATCAAAACTGTTACAGAGCAAAATCAAAATTTGATCACAGAGCTTGTACCTGTAGCTGCCAGGAACATATTAGATTATCCATTCACCCCACTTTCCAGTATTCATACACCTAGTCCTATTGCTCCTAGAAGAATTGAAGCTACTCAGGATCCTATTGAATTGGGTCTTCTTGCTCAAAAATATTTAACCACACCTAAAGACAACAAAGATGAGGTGTTTGGCTTATATGCTGACACAGAGCTTGATGGCAGCATCATACATAGAATTGGCAATTTCAGAGTAACTTTTATGGGGGATGATCTGATTGTTTATTCAGAATCTCGTCTCGGAGAAAAAGGTGCTTTTGTTAAGTACCCCGGCACACCTGGATTGTGGGAACTGATGACTAGGAAGAGGCCTGGCAGCTATACATATCAAGATTATGATTATTACAAAGAAATATTAATAAAATCAGATGCTCTATACCAGAACAATGATCCCACACAAAAAAGAGTCAAGTCTAGCAGTGGGGCAAAATACAATAATTTAATCAAGCCCATATGGTCACAAATTAAGACTGGCAGTGGAATCAAACAATACAACACCCTGCCTAAAGAATTTGTGTGGGTTGATGATGTCAGGAAACTTGTAGATAGGTTGCTGGTGATAGCTGGGGAGGAAAATGCAGGGAACCACAATTTTTACAATGAAAAGGTTGGAATTATGGACATGATAAGCACAAAATTGTCTAATTTTATAGTGAATGACACTAAGGGGATTGGATATCTTATAAAAATTATTAATACTCTACCACCTAAATTTTGGAATATTTCTGAGGGTCGGGGGTTGGTTAATGACATTATAAACAAGCTGCCATTTGAACTACACATTCCAGGCTATCAGTATTGTGGTCCCGGTACAAAATTGGACCATAGATTAAACAGAGGTGATCCTGGTGTAAATCCCCTAGATGCTGCTTGCAGAGACCATGACATAGCATACAACACACATTCTGATCTTGACAAGAGACATGTTGCAGATAAAAAATTAGAAGAGGCCGCATTTGGTAGATTTGTAAGCAAAGATGCTTCTTTGAGTGAAAAAATAGCAGCATTGGGAACCACCATAGCTATGAGCACCAAACAAAAACTGGGGTGGGGGCTGTGAATATGTATATAATAAACCTAGAATGAAGGCCAAGGGTGTTATGTATCAAATACCTTATGCAGGTCTTAAATCTCTTAAAACTATTGATAGTCTTTTAACCAAAAAGCAGCGCAAGAAAAAATATTCTTGTATTGCAAAGGGCCATGGTATGAAATTGTTGCTTAGTACCCCCCAATTAAAAAAATTACAACAATCCAGGAAAAAATCACATGTAGGGGGATTCATATTTACTATCCCGGCCATCTTAGCTGCTCTCGGGGCTGTGGGGAGCTTGGCCGGGGGATCAGCTGCCATAGCAAAAACAGTAATAGATGCCAAGAAAAATAGTGCGGAATTAGATGAGCAGAGGCGCCATAACCTCGCCATGGAGAAAAAAGGCAAAGGTGTTAAGAGAGCCATGAATAAGTTTAAAAAAAACAGGAGCCGCTTACAAACCAAGATATTGAAGCTTTAATCAAGCCACTGGGCATCAAAAATTTTAGAGGTGTGTACATGTCTGATTCTTTGCCGGAACAACCACTCAACAAAGAGTGTGGCATTGTTAATTTGGATAAGTACAAAAATCAGGGCACTCACTGGATCTGTTATCTTAAATATTTAAACAATGAGGCATTTGTGTTTGATTCATTTGGAGGTGTTCCACCTGAAAATTTAATAAAATATTTAAAATCACCTAATCTTTATTACAATAATGCCCGTGTTCAAAACTTCAAAGATGTTAATTGTGGACATTTGTGTTTATCTGTTCTCAGATATATGTCTCAAATAAATAAACCATCAATTGAAGATTTTCAAAAGGCCCTGTGGTATCTGAAACATCATGGGGGTATTCCATCTCACCAGCCAAAATTCAATATTGAAACTCAAATTGCATGATGACATAGTGTATCCCAAAACAATAGCTCTCAGAGCATTTTACGGCATGTACTTGATCCCTAATATTACACGCCACAACAACACAATTGCAGTAGGGGATCAAAAAATTGTCATTACTCCAGGGCAGTATAATCTGTCCACTCTAAATGCTCAATTACCCAGAGGTGTAGTTTTAACTCAAAATTCTGTCACTCACAGAGTAGAGATTGTATCTGCCACGGAGACAGTGCATCTGGGTACTATAGGAGAGCTGCTAGGCTTTGAGAACAACACAAAACTTGAACCGGCCATCAAACACACTGCTATGAATATACCTAAATTCCTAGCCATAGAGACTCTGAATATTCACTGTAATGTGGCTGAGGGTATGATCACCAAATCAAATGGCATAGGCACTCACAAACAAACCGGCATCATTGCAACATTCAAACCTAATTCTGAATTTATGGAGCCCATCATCTACAATCCATCCCCAACATTATATTTTCCCGTGTGCCATAATAGAATAGATTACATTGAATTGATGGTCACTAATGAAAAAGAAGAATTAGTTGATTTTGCTGGAGCCACAACAACTGCAATCATAGAGATTAATATTTAAATAAAAATACATACAATGGAAAATATTGAGAGTTATGAGCTACAATCATTCCCCCCAAACAGGAGGACATTTGCAAATTTAAATCAACCCAACACAGAAATAGAGGTTGATCTTGATGTAGGGGACGGCTTTATACACCCTCACAGAGCAGATCTATACATCAAATTTGATGTTGTAAAGCTCGATGGAACAGATTATCCGGCAAATTCAAACATAAGATTGGTAGACAATTTTGTGCCGCATCTATTCTCTGAAATTGAGATCAGAAAGCATGGCGTTGTTATAAACAGAGTGGATTATCCCGGCATTACCTCCACAGCTTTGGCCACATTAAAATTATCCAAAACCGAGGCTTCTTACTACAAAATAGGTGGATTTGAGGCTGGTGATAAAATTATATCTAAAAGCCACACAGTGCTGTTCCCAATGCGCCTGTTGCCAGGGTTCTTCTCAGATTACAAAGATATTATGTGGAAGGGTGGTTTAAGAATCACATTTAGAAGAGCTGCCAATGATAACAATGCTTTGATGAGGTACAGTACATTAAACTCTACAGGGGAAGCTCTGCCCAATACCCTACCTGATGAAGGCAAATGCATTATTCAGACTATGGAGCTAAGAATCCCGGTTGTTGAATATGAAGCCAGTTATGCTCTTAAATACAAAGCAGATATAATAAAAAATCCACAGATTCCTTTACAATTTTATACATATCAATGTGTACAGAAGCCTGCCGCTGGTACTTATTATGAGTTTGATGCTACAAATTCATTCTCCAGTATACAATATGACATGCCGGATTTTGTGGTGGTATTGTTTCAGACTGGAAGACACAATAATCAGGAAAAAAATTCAAGTAAATTTGATAGCTGCAACATCAAAAACATTTATCTTAAAAATGGCAGAAATGAGGTTTTTCCTAGAGAAAATTATAATTTAGACATGTCCAAGGGTGATTTTCTCAAATTATATGAGGCTTTTTCGGCTTTCAAGAGGGTCACTACAGGCAATACTGACATGTATTACACTCCAGATGAATTCAAAGCACGGAGGCCCATGTTTGTAATCAACACTTCAAAAAGGAAACAGGTTGTGGTGAATGACAGGACAAACATTAAAATTATCTGTGAATTCCACGAGGCATTACCCGATGACACCATTTGTAGTGTCATTCTCATAGGTGAAAAATCATATGTTTATGACGTAAGAAATGAGCGGGTCACAGAGCAATTCTAGAGATCCGATTCAAACACAGAGGCCCTTTGGATATAAAACAATACTTTACCGTCAGAAAATATATTACCTACCCATTTTATACCACCTCTGCTCGTAGCAGAAAAGCTTTTACCTAACACAGCGCATCTGCCATTGCAATTATTCTGTTGCGACAAGACCAAACCTTTGCATGACAATATCCGAGAAGGAATTTCCTCAATATGATGGATGGTCCCTGAAAGAGTGCATAGTGTAGATAAGAATTTCTCTTTGAGTTCCATGACAAATGACATGTAATTTCCCTCGGAAAAGGCACAGTGCAGGTAATATCAACAGATATAATCACTCAGGCATACAGAAAGAAGGCAATTACTCTTTGATGATAAATAACTCTGAAAAGACGCAGTGTAGATTATATCTGCTGGCATAAAAGAAATATAATTTTCCCGGGCAAGCATGATTAATTGTTGGCCGAAACATGGGACTGATCAAAAGATTGGAAAGAACATGCAAACAATTAATTATGTTTGCTTGACCTCCATTCTATTGTATTGATCAGGCAATTTTGCCCGTATTGTTGAGCTGATATTTTACCCAGATAACAGCAATACCAAAACTCTGGTGGTTCTTAATAGAGAATAATTTTGCTCTGTTGTATAACATTTTTACCAGGTTTAAGATCTGGGAGCTATCAACTAGCAGTAATTATTCTCAAAATCTCACGTATGGAGTGCCACACATATTTCAATCTATCAGGACTCGAACCCGGAGCCCCTTGTTTACAAGACAACAATATTAACATTTTGCCATCGGATTTTATGAGGACTCAAACCCAAAAACCTCCTGATTACAAGGCAATAAAAACCATGCACCACACTCCACTAAGTCTCAGAACCCAATAAATATCAATTCAAGATTCCTGGGATTTTGACAGAAAAACATACTATAAGCAATAAGATAATAAGAGAACTTGCCATTGTTTTAAGTATAGCAAATCTGCATGAGAAGAGCTCTTCCTTTCTGAAAAATTCCCGAGGGCATTTTTACAAAAATCTTGAATTAGGCAGAGTACTACACTAGAGCAAAAAGCTCATATGGCCATGTTGAGCCTGTTTTAAGTATAGCCAAAGCTGCTGGAGAGATGCTCTTCCTTTCTCGGGTTTATAATACCGTAAATACAACTACTCCACTGCGTTTGTCGCACCTTTCAACAGTTATGTGGATCTTGGGGAGAATGTTATGGATCTTGTCTTACCTCGGGATTCTCCTAATTTTTTCTTTACAATCTTTGACGTTGTCTCGTTCTTACGAGCTGGACTAGGATGCCTTAACTCTCTTCAATCCCGAGAAGACTGGCTTTTCCATTTCGCCCAGATCTTGCGACTCCACGTCCAGATGATGATTGTCGCCGCTGGTTGTCGCCGCTGGAGATTTATGGACCCTTCATACATACTTTGACGACCTCGGGGGCACATTGCACTTTTGGCCCCTCTACTTGGAACCTCGAGTAGGTCTCTTCGTAGAATAAACCCAACGACTACGATGTACATCTAGTATATTGCAATCTTTTTTCTCTTTTTCTTTTACCTTATCTTATTTTCATATTATCTATGTCATGACATATGTTTTTGTTATTTTGTTTGCATGTTCATTCATTACTAGTTTAGGTTATCATCCCACTTGCTTCGGGGCGAAGCACTCTTGTGGGGGAGCTATTTAATGAGAATAGTGGCAATCAAACTCTTTTTAGTTTCAGACCCAATAATGAGATTAATATATCTGTTCTTGTTGCTGGGATGGGCATGGTCCAGCCCTGCAATTAGGCTCATGTCAGGAGCCTACTGGAAGAAACTTCCTAGGGTAACCCTCTACGAAGGCAGTGTGCCCTTGACGTACACGCAGGAAATAACACCTTCACTTACCTTGGACAAGACGCTGAGTGAACTAACCAATGGAGAGAAATTCAATTAGGTAGCAGACAGAAATGAAGACCAGGTGTGTAACGCACTAGAACAATTGGTAAGTACTTACCAGAAATTACTACAAGAACACTTAAATACGTCATGGATGGATTTTCCTGTCCCATTTGACGACTATGCAAGGACAAAAAGAGGACTAGGACTTAATTTTAAAGGAGATTTTACCAATTGGTGCTGTGGAATCATCAGCCAGCTGCAATTTCAAGACGTCCTAGTAAATGAACGCACCTTAAATTCAGAAATTTATAAAATCAATTCGAGCTTGAAGGGAGAACAGGCTCAGATTCACGACATAGTATTTCAGACTAATAATACACTTGTAGAAATGGAAAATCAGATAAATATCCTACGAACGACAGTTAAAAACGCTCTTTCAGAACTCACCAAGCAAGAAGAAGTAACCATCTATAAATTACACTTAATTGCATTGCGTTCAGTAATTTTGCATCAAATAGTAATATTAAACACAAGAAACAGAGAATTGCACGAGTTAAGAACAGTATGTTTCACAAACAAAATTCCATTGAATTTAATTAAACCTCAGATTCTCAAAAGCGAGTTAAAACGGCTACAATTCACTCTAGAGAAACATGGTTATCAATTAGCTATTTCTTCGGCCCAACTTATGAAATAATACACTATGCCACTTGCCCACTGTTTATTTTCACCAAGAAAAGTTGCTGTTACTTTGAAGATCCCTATTATTAAAATTAGTGAAAACCCTGTATTAGAAGAATTTCTAACGGTTCCCTTTACATGGGGAAACAGCATGCAGTATTATTCACCCACCTTTATTTTCGGCAACAAGTTCCGAATCCATAAGACTCTTATCAGAAACATTTCTATCAACTTGTGACCCACATAACTCCCCTATGTGCAACATACCTCGTTATGGCCACGATGCCACCCTTGGAAACTCCTGTGCACAAAAGATGGACGATGGTCCAGAACCCAATTAATGTCTCCGTAATCAGAGGCGAGGGCCACCTGCACCAATCACGTCATGAGAGCATCCAAACAATCCTCTCCACACCAAAATTACAGTAACTTCAAATTTATGTTTCAGATAGCTCCCACGAGTCTTACCTAGTAACGCCGGCAGCGCTGATTTGTTATATACTGTGGGGGACAACTGACCTCGAAAGGGATTCCTTTTATGTGAACAATATAAGTTTACTCAATAAAATCAATATTCAAATAAGAGTATGCCCGTCAGCCACCATATAATTCAGTCTTGGATATCAAATTCAGAGCTAGTACAATTGTATGTGATGCAGTTTACATGTTTAATGCAGTATACTTCCACACCGTTCAAACGTGTCTAACAGAATATCAAATTTTGTAGTAACCCAACAACCTGACCTTTCCCTAGCTGATTGCCAAACCAATTACAAGCAAGAAATAATATGAGTTACGTTGGCAAGACACACAAAGTTCTTCCCTCTGAAAGAAAACACACAATATTAAAATATGTCAACATGCAATTATCACATACCGATTTTGTAAGCATATATAGAATGAAATGGGAGTTTCGAAATAATTAACCATTTATTCACATGAGAAATTACACCTCTCCCTGATCATTAACAGGAGCTGTTTATATATTCACTTGCACTCAGCTCGTAACTTAATTTAGTACGAACAGCTGAATTAGAATTAAATATCTTCACCGTGTGTCTGATTTGGCAACAATGCCTCATTCATGGTTATAATTCGTCAAGTTTATATAATTAACTCAGATAATTTTACACAGACAATTTCAAGCAATTGCACATCTCTTACTAACCGTGCAAAACTTTCACTAATTCGTGATTCTGCCGATTACATGCCTGCATTAGGACATGTGACCATCAAATATTAAGACGCAATAAAATACCTTTTGTCTCTGATTATTACCCAGATTTAAAATTATAAGGATAAGCACTTATTCAAGGTTCTCTGGATGTATTGTATCAGATCATGTTCAAATTATTGAAGAAAACTCCATTTTTACATGTAACGGCATCGCCCGCCATTAGCTGTCAACCACGAGATACGGAACGCTAAATTTTCGATTTATATTCCACACTAGATACACACGCTAGCATGCTTTATTCGAAACGTACTTTAGGTAGATCTACCTTTGAAGTATATAAACATGAGCTCATGAAAAGTGATTAAACTGCTGCAGCTTACCTCCTGAAACGGTGGGTCACGTGATCCTTTTCACACCCTACCTTTGTCATGGAACTGCCTAATCGCATCACCTTACTTCCATCAATTGCTCGATCCAACGGCCGATCTCCTGTTGTACAAAGTGCAGTACATTCCTTCACTGTCGGACACTTATCTTCCGTAAGTTAATCAGTGAGGATTCCTTCCCACATGGTTCCGTTATTTCTCTCCTTCCTCCTCTTTCTTCCATCACTCCATACTTCCACCTCCCGTTCCGTTTCTTCTATTCTTCTTTATACATCACGTTTTCCGCGTGACACAAGAAGTTATACTGAACATAATATTAAGTACAAATATTCATATATGTATGTATTAATATTCTTAATGTAATAAAGACTTAATTGATTATAGTTATTTTATTCAACACAATAATGGAGAATATTACGCTGTAAATTTTATAAGTTTTCGCCATCACTGCAAATTGTCCTTGCGTGCAGCCGCCGTCACAACAAAATGTCCTTGTGCATAGCGAAAGCAAACTGTTTTTGGCGGTAAATTTTATGACAATGAGATCTACAACAACAAGAGATTAAAACTTGTTATAAAGGCACTTGCAATACCATGACTTTGAATTTAACTTCGAAATAACATTCACGAACAATGTGATTTTAAAATTTTACAATTTATAATGAATTACAAATAGTGCCATCTAGCGTTATTTTCTGAACTTCGTAATATACCGGTTTACGGACGTAAGTAAAATATTGAAATGTTCTCAGCATTCATTACAATCTTGTAACATTATGATACCATATGACAATAACCGTCATATTTGGCGCCCAACAAGGGGCTCGACCCCTTTCAACAAGTTTACATCATCAAGTATATATATTTTACCTTTACACCAGATAACCTAACCATTCGTCAGGACATATTCACCTAAAACATACATTCGCATGATTACATTCATAAAATCTTGATATAAATACAATATGTACAATACAATTGTTCCTTACCGGAAGGAAGAACTCCGTGCGTGCCCCAGATGTAACCCTTCTTTGCCATTTATGCCCAAAATTTTAAGATCAGGAAATCCCTTGCTAACCCAAGAAAGAAAATTTCAGGCCCACATCTCCTGTGCTGGTGCGCCGCAGAACTGCACCTACTTGGTTCCTTACCCGCCGCAGGTACAAATTTCACTTCACCCACAGGAGAATGTTCCAAACCTCAGTCCTCACTACCCCCAACTTCATCTTGATTGCCCTTAATGGCAACACCTTGGGTGATGCTATCTCTCATCATCTGCAACCATTTTTCCGTATCCTCTAAACCCAAATCTGATAACCTTTTCATCCAAACCATCAACTTGTCCTCGGAACAATTCCATATTTTACAATTTTCAATAGATTGGTTCTCTAATTTCTCCCCATTAATACAATCTACCAAAGACAGTGTAGAATCTTGGTTGTTTTTTACGCAAAGATAAGGACCGACAAAGAGCTCGCAATATTTTCGTATAACTTTATCCCCTATACCACTCTGCGCTTGATTTTTAACGAAGACCAATCTACCTTCGTCAACTACAGGATTAGTGACATGTCTTGCGTTAAGTACTTTCAACCTTTCCCGCCTTTTGGTGATACTGCCTAAACTTGCCATAACCAATTTTTCATCCCATGTGAGCTTATTAGTTTCTACTCCCAACAACGGTATTTTTGTCAAACTCTTTTGCATGTTTAGCCTCAACTCAACTGGTGAATAACCCGTTTGAGAGGAGATTGAACCATTGAGGAAGTTAAGGGCTTCTGGAATCCTTTCTGGCCATTTGGCATGGTTGGATATACATAGTACCCTCATCAGCCGATTTAATTCCAAGTGATACCGTTCCACTAAATTTGAGCACGGGTGGTACACAGGAGTGTACAGGAGTTGTACTCCCCATCTTTTCATGACATCCTGAAATATTTTAGATTTGAACTGTGGTCCGTTATCAGACATTATCTTTTGTGGTACACCTAAATGAACAAAGTATACTTTAGTTAATCTGTTTACAATAGTGGCTGCATTACTGTTAACAACCGGATATGCCACTAAATATCTCGTGGCCGCATCCAACACGGTAAAAAGAAATCTTTCACGCCTTGGTCCCAGTGCAAAGGGACCTTGCAAGTCTATAAATAACAACTGGCCTGGTTTGTCTGTGACATGCGACCTAGCAACGAACTTGGCCGGATGCTTATTAGGTTTGGTGCGTTGGCAGATATCACAATCTTTAATGTACGACTTAATATCAGATTTCATGCCTTTCCAATAAAATGCCTGATAGATCATTGCAAGAGTCTTGGCAACTCCAAAGTGCCCCATGTCATCGTGACAAGCTATTAAGACCTTTCCTATCAAGTTTCCGGGAATGCAAATTCTGTGACGTGAATTGTCATGGAAGTCTTTGATGTAGAGTACGCCACCCTTCAAACAGTAAGTTTGTTCCCAGGACCTAGAACGAGCATTTATCTTTTGAACCACTCCTTGTAGGTGATTGATTATTTCCAGCAAACCTATATCCTTGTGCTGCAAAGTTATCAATTCTTCTTTGGTAAACAACTCTCGACCAGAATTCATAACCGTAGATACGTTCACCAAGAACTGAGAATCCGGAATGTTTGGAAAATTTCGACTAAGTGTGTCAGCTAAAACATTATCCGCCCCTTTGCAATATTGCACACTAAAGGAGTATTGCTGAATTTGTATGAACCATCTCGTTAAACGAGAGTTCCAAGAGTGAGCCGATTCGAGCCACGTGAGCGACTTGTGGTCTGACACCACGACAAATTGCCTGCCTTTGAGAAACGTAGAGAATTTCTCTATCGTAAACAATATGGCAAGGACCTCTATTTCTGTGGACGTGTAAGACTTCTCGTACGTCTTCAACAATCTACTTACAAATCCTAACGGCTTGATGTTGTCGTCCACAATTTGGTAACAATAACCACCAATTCCAATTAAAGATGCATCCGTTTGGATATATAATTTGTTGTCAAAATCCGGATAATTCAACGTTACCTCTTGAACGACTAATGTCTTGAGGAGCTTAAAAGCTTTTTCCGCTTCCCCTGACCAATGCCATTTTGACTTATGCTTCAATAATTCATAGAGAGGTTGTGCTGCAAGAGCGTAATTGGGAATATATTTGGATAGCCAGTCGAAACACCCTAAAACTCTTTGAAGCTGTTTCAAATTTTCCGGTCTACGCAAATTAACGATGCTCTCAACATACGAGGGATCCTTTTTAAACCCTTTTGTCGTGACCACATGCCCCAAGAACTTAAATTCCGTAACCGCAAACTTGCATTTCTCTAATTTTAAAGTGAAACCTGCACGTTTCAATCTCTCAAGCACCAGACTAACATGCCTGAGGTGAGATTCAAAATCTTTTGACTTAATAATGATGTCATCCACGTACACCACTACGAATTCTAGGAAAGACCCAAGCACCCGATTCATAACGTCGACAAACACTGCCGTACCATTGACCGACCCAAACACAACCCTTTTAAATTGGTAGAGGATCCCCTCGAATGCGAATGCCGTATACTTTCTGCTATCTTCATGCAACGGAACCTGCCAGTACGCATTTCCCAAATCTAGCGATGTGAAAAATTGACAACCAATGAAGGACGTCAGCAAATCGTTGATTTTCATCGGCGTGAGTTGCATAGGTTTGACGTGTTGATTTATTTTCTTTAAATCCACACACAGTCTAATTCCCCCATTTGGCTTCGGGACGACTAGCAGAGGCGAACGATACTCAGAAACTGAGAGTTCAATTATTCCCCATGCTAACATTTGACTTAAATGATCCCTAACCTTATCCCTATATGCAAAAGGTATTGGGTAATTTCTAGCAACTATTGGCACGCTGGAATCCAATTCCATTCGATGAACATATTCACAACATAAACCTGGTTTCTCTGAGAACATTGGTTCAAAATTATGGATCATATCAACGAAACGCGAACTTAAGTTACCCTCCAAATTTAGAGAGTCCTTTACCTTATCCGCAAAATTTGGCCGAACATGCCCTGAAATCTCATCACTTAATACAACCTTGGAAACTGACAAATAGTGCTCCATGCTACCTGTTTCAACAAGTGGAGTAAATTTTAGAAGTGTCCTGCCATTGGGAGTTTGATAGAAGAACGCATCATTATTAAAATTTAATTCCCCTTGAATTCCATAAATAACATCTAAACCTAAAATTATTGGTACACTTAACTTCTTTACGACAATTAATTGAACATAGAATTCATAACCCCCCAAATTAATATTTAACTTGGTGATACCCTCAACTGATTTCGATTTTGTACCAGAATAGTCCACTAGCTTGATGTTGGAGACGGACTCCAACCTGGGCCTAGAAATTAAAGACGAAACCGATCTCCACGTATTGTATTCAAGGAGACTGACCTCAGCACCGCTATCACAGAGGGCTACATATGGCTTTCCTAAAATAGTAACGTCAATCAAAGCCGATGCACAACGTTGCGGACTAGCATTAATGGGGGTAACTAATTTCATGTCATCATCTAAATCACACTCCTCACTGCCACCAACAATATTTACAAATAATATGTCAGGCCGAAACATTACGCCCTCACCCCCTGCCCATTGGTAAGGGACCTCTGACGGTTTTCCGTCTTAAATAGTTGTCGTCTATCACTAGGATACTCCTCAATGGCGTGAACCTCCGCCTCTCCCACGAGCTGAGTACCACCAATGGACTTCATCTTACCTAGATTTTTAAACACTCCCTTTCTTTGAAGGAAATTCATAACCTGTGTCATCCCATCCTTATTCCAATGTACTTTATCTACCTTACCACGGGAAGGATTACCCAAATACTCTTCATACAAATTCCCCTTAATTGCTCCCTGATCATTAAAGAACAGAGAAGCAATATCATGAACCTTTACGTTTTCACCATTATGAAACGACATTATAAATTCATTGACTCCCTGCCATTTCCGCCAGATGCCTGAGTCTTTGTCCCGCATGATACGCGCCAAGGGTGGCAACGTCAACCAATTAACTTCTTTTGTACGCTCCACCAACAGCTTCAAAATTTCCAACAAGTTCTCTGTGATGGCCTCTACCGATTTGAATTGAAGAATATCATTTGTTCCTATCAAAACAATCACTGCGTCCGGCAACCTCGGACATGAACGAAGCCTGTCAATCAATTGTCCAGTGGTTTGCCCACTTACCGCCCAACCTATTTTTCGGCAGCCTCTTTCGTCAAACGTGATTTTGTAATTTCCAATTGTTTGCGCTAACCTGACTGACAAACTGTCTCCTATCAATAGCTTGTCTTCAAACATCGGATCCATTCCTCGATAACTGTCTTCTACTTCCCTACAAACTCGCGTATATGTCGAAGGCCTATGATCCTTGGGAGGATTACCCGCGAACAAACCCACATCACCTCCTACGATGTGAGTTCCTCCTCGTTTCCCAACGAAGATTCACTAGACATACTACCCCTGCCTGGAACGTGCCGTTTGGACTTTGGACTATTCTGAGAATCTTTCCATGCACCCCTGGGTGAACTCTTTGGGAAGCGAGAGTCAAGATTACCCTTATTTTCAGGACTCGGCGACTTAACCCTGACTTTGTTTATTCCCCCTTTTATCCCTTTACCTTTGGAGGGAAGAACCCATTCCTTTTTGACAACTGCATCCTTAAGTGATTCAAAATTTTCGATAACATGGACAGCCTCTGTAAAAGACGATATGTCTTTCATTACGAAATGTTCCCTTAACTTGTACGGCAAAAGCGCGCCAAGCTGAGCCACAATATGGGACTCCTCAGCCTTAGGTTGGATGGAACGCAATAACTTGAAGTTCCTGGAGAAGTAAAGCAACACGCTCTCCTCAGATGTTTTCTGATACGGTGAGCTCAGAACCTTAGCTAGACAGGAACTTCGCCACCTTGAGCTTTCGTAATGACCGATAAACTCAGTTTTGAATAGGTCATAAGAAATCAGTTGCGACTTCTTTTCTGAAAACCAAAGTTTTGCACTTTCTGTTAGGAGTTTTGGAACATAATTTATATATTGAGCTTGGTCAACTCCATACAACTCCAAGAGTTCCTCTACCTTTTCAAGGAATTCAGTGGGAGTTATATCAGTGATCAAACCGTTAAATTTGGGAAATTTTAATAAGTCCTGTGGCTTGATACTAAATTGTTTCCCTCGAGCTAAACCAGGACTAATGCTAGGATCAACTTGATCCACCTTCCCTAACTTCGACTTTTCCTGATCATTTCCTGTTCCCTGAAACCTACTGATCTTAGCCCTTTTATGCCTGGTTTTAATATAACCTCTCCTGTTTGAAACGAAACTCTTTTTGCACGGTCTGTCAGTGTCAGATGCAGATTCTGCACAGGAATCGCTGATGCCCGCCAGTGGCTTCACTGTACTACTCAACCTACCAGGTACGGTATCGGAATCATCTGTGGACGTAGCCTTATCTACAAATTTCCTTCCCACAAAATCCGGCACTTCCCGATCAATTACCTGAACTTTACTCTGCTTTTCGCCAAAGTCACGACCATTACCGGTATTTCGCCGTTCCCATCTGGCCAGAACCTGATCAACCCTATCCATCGACTCCTCAAGAGATCGCAACGTAACCATAACTTCTACGGGCACATTATTTACCACCGAAGCCTTACTACTCTGATGTTTAGAAGAAATATTAACCACCGGCCGAGAGGGTGAAGGAGATTCCCTTTTTATTTCCAACAACTCACTTTCACTAACTGCTTTTCCTAACTGAGACCCGATCGTGACTTGGCCCAACTCTTCCTTCCTACAGGCTAACCTTCCCCACACTTTCTCAACAATTTTCCCTTCCAAAGAACTGATATTAGTTTCATTATCAAATTACATCTGTTCCATAGACTTTTGCATGACCTGAACTTCCGAATCTAATCTACCTGTCAGTTCTTCCAACTTTTCTTCCAACCCCTCTGCCCTGCTCATACATTCGACCCTATACTGAGAGACTGACAGAGTGAGATCTTGAAGACCCTCACTCGTCTTAACAATGTCTTTCTGCAAGTTCAGAATACATTTGTTGGTGTCATTTATATTAGATTGTAGTCCCCCCACCAAACTGCTTGCATGAGCTGTAAGTTCTGACTTCAGCAAATCAGCGTTTTCCCTGTTTCTCTCATCACACTGCTTGATGAAAGCAAACAAGGATTCAATTGTAACAGGCTCTTGTTCTGTTCCCATTTTTTATTTTTTATTATTCAAACTTATTATTCAGATTTATTTGTTCAAATTTATTGTTCAGATTTGTTTGTTCCCCACCGCAACAACTAAACCATTGAGTCTACATGATCTTTTACGAAGGTCCAGAACCCAATTAATGTCTCCGTAATCAGAGGCGAGGGCCACCTGCACCAATCACGTCATGAGAGCATCCAAACAATCCTCTCCACACCAAAATTACAGTAACTTCAAATTTATGTTTCAGATAGCTCCCACGAGTCTTACCTAGTAACGCCGGCAGCGCTGATTTGTTATATACTGTGGGGGACAACTGACCTCGAAAGGGATTCCTTTTATGTGAACAATATAAGTTTACTCAATAAAATCAATATTCAAATAAGAGTATGCCCGTCAGCCACCATATAATTCAGTCTTGGATATCAAATTCAGAGCTAGTACAATTGTATGTGATGCAGTTTACATGTTTAATGCAGTATACTTCCACACCGTTCAAACTTGTCTAACAGAATATCAAATTTTGTAGTAACCCAACAACCTGACCTTTCCCTAGCTGATTGCCAAACCAATTACAAGCAAGAAATAATATGAGTTACGTTGGCAAGACACACAAAGTTCTTCCCTCTGAAAGAAAACACACAATATTAAAATATGTCAACATGCAATTATCACATACCGATTTTGTAAGCATATATAGAATGAAATGGGAGTTTCGAAATAATTAACCATTTATTCACATGAGAAATTACACCTCTCCCTGATCATTAACAGGAGCTGTTTATATATTCACTTGCACTCAGCTCGTAACTTAATTTAGTACGAACAGCTGAATTAGAATTAAATATCTTCACCGTGTGTCTGGTTTGGCAACAATGCCTCATTCATGGTTATAATTCGTCAAGTTTATATAATTAACTCAGATAATTTTACACAGACAATTTCAAGCAATTGCACATCTCTTACTAACCGTGCAAAACTTTCACTAATTCGTGATTCTGCCGACTACATGCCTGCATTAGGACATGTGACCATCAAATATTAACTAATTTGCTCCCGTCACATTATACGGGGTCCAGCCCCTTACCATTACAAATTACAACTCAAACGTTGCATAACTAAAAACTTTAAAACCTTAAAATGTTCTGACTTCTGTTAAAAGCTGAGGCTGTAAACGCGCGCTCAGCACACACAAGGACATAAAACAGAACAACACACACAAAATTATACTGGCCATAGCGCCAGTCGCCAGAGCCTCGTTAGTCTCTTGTCCAGGGTGCACTACGTGGAAGTGAGGTTGACTTTTGGGTGCACTACGTGGAACCAGCACCCCTTACACCCCAGGGGTTGAATCCTTGTATGTTCACTGGTATCAAAATATTCAAGCAATGCAGGCTGTGACATATCTTTATAAACATCTTCTGTTTGAATATCAAGAATAAAACTATCTGTGTCCATGTACATCAATTTTACACAATCACCATAAAAAGGTTTCAACACATCATAATACAATTTTAACATGTGTAATTTGGCCAATTCCAATATCACAGCCCCTACATAAATAGGCTTATCAAATTTGATCTTTGTTCTTTTCATGTTGAAAAGTGCCATATTTTCATCATAAATTCTTCTGTAATTGAAATTAGGCTTTGCAATCAATTTTTTGCTCCGGCTGGGGTCAGTAATTATTTTAACATCAATATGTTTTCTGACATTTTCAATTGTTTTGCCATACACTGAATTTACCATCAATTTAAACAAAGATTTATCAAATTGGCTCATTGCAGATGTTCGAAGCTTTGTGTTTGTATCAATATATGGCTTCAACCATTTTGAGTGCCTGAACCTCAAAACTTTTCCAACTTTGGTCACTTGAACACCATGATTCATCAGGAACTGGAGGTTTTTGTAATATATGACATAATCCTGTTTTGGCTCCAGAGTCATCATCAATTTCTTCTGTTTAGAGCCAGGTGAACACTTAACCTCAGGAATTGGGGGCAGATCAGAAAATGTGTTCAGTAAATTATCTGGAATTGTCAGATCAACCTCTAAGGAGAGGCCATAGTCACTGTCATCAAAATCTTTAAGATCTTCAATATTGAAATTTTCAACCCACTCAAGCCCTGCATATGGCAGTTTATCCATCATAGCATAACCATAGAGGCTGTTTGCATCTACATACAGTATATAATTTGATGGCAATGCTGGATCATAATCAGGAATATATTTGTTATTTGCTCTGGCATATCTCTGAGAACATTGCACCATGCCTCCTCTTATACATTGTTCCATAAACAAATACATATCTTGATCCTGGATCAGATCCAATTGCATTTTAGTGTTTAAAAACATTGCAGACCATGCTAGGCCCGGAGCACTGTAAAAATACATTGGATCCAGCTTATAATTTTGCATGGAAGATTTTCTGAATGTCTGCAATATATCAGCTAAGAGAGTGGCATCAAGTTTTAAATAAGCCTCGTGATAATCACCAAATGTCTGGCATTTTAAATTGTTCCACATCAATTGGGCATGGTGATAATCTTCATCTGTGATTCCAGATCCTCTGATTTTGCTGTAAAACTCTTGTTGTGGTGGCAGAGAACACTCATCAAATTTAGAAAAATCTGTAACATAATCATATGGATATACACCCTTTCGCCTAATTAATTTCAGGTCCTGATTTGGAAACAAAGCACATGTAATTTTGAATTGATCATCAGATAATTGAGTGGCCAGTGTAGCGAGGCTAGCCGATAAAATTCTGTATGAATCAAGAAATCTTAAGTGAATAGGAACACCATTAACTTTAATTATTTTGCTAATGGCAATATATTTTTCATTATTTTCAGCTAAAATATTTAAATTCTGCTTGTCAAACCCCTCGTACCTGATCAGATGATGAAAATCATAACTGGATGCACCATGGCAAAATATAGGGACAAATTTTGGTCTCTGGATCTTAATATTACAGCTATTACACAGGGCCATTAAGAATTTACCATCTGTATGAGAATGGTGTTTCACCTTGATATTTGTATCTGAAAATTCAGAATCACATACCGGGCATTTTTCTGCATTATTGAAATCTTCAATCTGATCCTCTGTTAAAGGCAACATGGGTTTTGATTTTAATAAGACATTAGATGCTATGTCATGGCACTCATTTTCTATTCTATGTGCAAATTCTTTGATGGCATCTGCTCCCATGTATAAATATTCTTTACTAACAACCCCATCCTGTACAACCACATAATAAAAGCTGGAAAGTTCATGTAATTGATATGATGTAATTGAAGGTTCATGAGGATCTGGGCTGCAAAATGCAAGGGGTTTGAGATTTGATTCAAAATCACAGACTATATATGCTGGGTGTTCCAACAAGGCTTCAAACTTTTTGAATTTTGCATTTTCACTTGGCATTGGCATCACCATATGAACAGGTTTATGGTTGCCACAGTATTTCAGATGCTCAAGTAACTTGTTTTTAGCAATTTCTGCATTTTTTTCCCGAACCCCATTCACCATTTTTTGACCATCAAATACAGTCAAACATCTTCTGCACAACTTGAATATTCTATGAGTTTTGTCTAGTTGTGTTCTGACTAAAGCTTCAAGATTATGTATCAGAGTGTAATGATTTGTGCCATCCCCTTTAATTAAGAGCAGATCAATCGGAATAGCAGATTCATCAAGTGTACTGATTCTGAGAGGATCTATCAAGCAATTGTCACGGCCAGTAGAACAAGTAAATACATTAATAGATAATTGTTTGCCATTGATGTGCCTGGCCTTTTTTTCAAATTTATCAATATTCTGAACAGGCATTCGATATTCTAAACCCTCCATTGCTTCATCAAAATTGTGTTCATGCTGTTTATAATAAGTTATTCTATCAGGATTCCTTGAAACTGGATACAAAGCAGCTAAAATTCACCACAAAAAGCATTTCTGGTCATTATTTTTTATATTAACCACGGCTGTTTTGTTTTTGATATTGGCAGGTAATGGCACATAAGTGGAACCTTGTAATGGGCTGAATTCAGAAATATTAACATATAACTTGTGTGAAGATCCGCATAGGCTCCATCCAGACTCTTTTGCAGCAAATTCAGAGTGTTTAATGTTCAATTGATCTATTAAACTGCTTATTATTTTGTCTGAATTTGCATTTGAATATACCGGTACAGTTTCTGCTATGTGGGGCTGTGTAAATTTTGTGCCATTTGGCTTCTTATATTGTGTAAACAATTTGAGGGACAGCTTATAAGAGCCATTTTGTGCATTTAGAATTGCCTGCACATCTGGATTTATACTGTTCAAAAAATTCTTAATGTCACATCTTGGCTCTGATACAAACCGGTAATCCCTTAATTGGCCAGCAAAACTGCTATGGATGGGTTCATAACGTGGCTGCTTTGCTGGTCCAGCATTAACAGGTGTTTCATGCTTTCTTTTCAGACCAGATGTAGATGGTTGTGGGGGCAATGTTGATGACTGTACAGAACAAGAACCCACATGTCTATTGAAATATGCCTTGCTAAATATGTTGTGTCATTTAGGGCAAATTTTTGTGGGAGTTCTGAATTTGCCTGGGTTACAATTCTTTTGGTGTCTGGCCCAATTGGGGCTGGATATATTCTTATTACACTGATTGCAATATTTTTGATTTGGCATTTTTGTTGTTGGTTTATTATATAAGATTTCCTGGGGTTCAATTCAAAATTTTGTACTTAATATATATATATATTTTGTTCAGCTGTGTGCTTTGTTTATTTCTTGTGTATATTTAATATGTTAATATTATTAATTTTTATTCTCAGTTTATTATACACAATTTTTTGGGTTTTAAACCAAAACTCTATGCTTATTATGACAGGTTGTAAAGCTAATAGCCTACAAGTGGAAAAAGAGAATAAATATTGATCTACACTGACCTTCCGCAAATGCCTGCACAGACATGCATGTCCTAGAATGGCAATGACCTAGCGCTGAGTGTTATGTATTGATTTTTGTATAACAGGCTGGGACAGATATAAGCGTGACTCTAAATAAGAGTGGATTACAACAAACAAGCTGGATGCAACAAATATCAGATGTTTTATACAAAATATAAGCCCTTTTTGTTCAATATACCAGAAATATATTTAATATGAATAAAAAGAATTAAACCAAACAGGCCTGTAAGTATGAGAAGCACTGTAACAACACATCTGTTCTCCTCAGCCACTCTCACAATACTGGCTGAGGAGTAGCGCAAAATCTCTTTATATACCCTAAGCACGGATTAAAACATCTGAAACAATAAAGCAATCAGAATATAACACATCATCACATTATGTCATAATTAACCCATCAGAAAACAACACATGCATAATAATTTATTGGATAATAATTTGTTGTACAGCATGATGCAATAGAAATAAACCAGAAGTAAGCATGTATGTGTGTGGGTAGGTGTGTGCGTGTATGTGTGTGGGTGTGGGTGGGTGTGTGTTTTATGAGGATTTTGGCTTAATTTCAAGTGTATCCAAAACAATATCAAGAAGAGCTTATTTTTAACAAATTTATGGACAACAATCTGGCTGATGCAACTTTTGTAAGTATGGGCAAATCAATCTGAGAAGGCTCATCATTTGTACACTGTAGTTTCGGGAATTTTAGAAAAATCTTGGATTAGACGGGGTGCTACACTTGAGCAAAAAACTCATATGGGCATGTTGAGCTAGGTTTAAGTGTAGGCAAATCTGCTTGAGGGGGCTCATCATTTGTACACTGTAGCTTCGGGCATTTTTACAAAAATCTTGGATTAGACGGGGTGCTACACTTGAGCAAAAAACTCATATGGGCATGTTGAGCTAGGTTTAAGTATAGCCAAATCTGCTTGAGGGGGGCTCATCATTTGTACGCTATAAGTGCGCTGGTTGTAGCATCAATTACACTACTTGTGTTGTTGGTAAATTGGTGTAAAAATGTGTTTAAGAATCCACCTTTAGCCCTATGTGAAATGTAAAATAGGCAGTAATGCCCACATACATCGCTGTTCAGTCCCTGTAGCTGAAAGGTATTGTGTGAAAATGATATTGTGTTGTTTTGAAGAAAGTTTTGCACAATAGCTGCATGTGGTGGCATTCCAAAACTATCAAAATATTCTCCTGTTCTTGAAACATCAATGTAGATGGCTACCCAATGTCTTCCTGCCTTGTAACTAGGGTCTGTGTTTACAATAATGGCTGCAGGTGTGGATACTGATGGCGGTAACATATCAAATGGATACACGCCTATATGATTATGGTTATGAAGCTTCTGCAGCGGTGCAAGTAACTGAAGGGTGTTCATATTTCCAGCGAGCAAGACTATAAGCATTTGATAGTGAGCAAGAAAAAGTAGACTGCGCATGTGCTGAATGAAAGCAACGAGGTGAAAGTTTATGCGAGGACAGCTTTAATGAAGGGCAACCGTACACACTGAGATCCTGAACTTGTCTGTGAAGTAAATTAGATAAAAAAATTGACTTTTCTAACCCCTTAGAGAATATCGTGGAGTATGGGGTAAGAGTGTGTTGTAGAAGAGTTTGTAATAAGTCAAATTGGACAGTCCCCTCGAACCATGATAAACCGTGATAATTTTTCTCTAACCATTTTGCGGATCGAAAATCTTTTTCAGAGAGATAATGCATTGGAAACGGTGGTTTTACCACCCAGTGATAGGATTGACTACAGTCACCACTGCAAATTCCAACCTCTTTGGGTACGAATTTGTTGTCTACATTAAATCCTTGAATATCAACTACTGCACACCCCATCTCACTACTAAATGAAATAAAAAGAAACACTCACCTTTTATGTCGTCAGCCTGTGTAGTCGACAATGATGTTCCTATCCTTGTCTACTTCTAGAAGGTTTTGAAATTCTGCATATACTACGCTGTTTACTGTCTCCGTTAAGGCTGTGTTGAAGTGCACCTCCAATCGAACAGTCCCATGTCGTAACAGATTCCAGTGGGTTGATGTATGGGCAGACATATCGGGAGTTAAGTCCAAGGCGAACAAGGTGTATCCTTGACCGTAGTCTTCTCTAGAGAGTCCATTTCCATCATTAAGATACTGAATTCCTGTATTCTGGAATAACGTCTGGTATGATCGAACGAAAAGATTGTTTCTGAAGTCAGGTTGAAGTGGATTTGAGGGTATCTGCTTACCATCCACGTACAGGCAGAGAAAGTTGATATTAAAATGATTAAAATTAAAAGGATTTTTATTATATTTTCCGTTGAACGATGCATTAGTCACAAATCCTAGAATAATGCGTTTTGGAATTTGCCCAAGGAATAGATTGTCTATGGTTTTGTTCAAAATTCCTCTTGGAAATGTGATTACTTTCATATGTACACGGTTTATCGGATATTTTGCAGTTGTTTTTTGAAGCACTTGAGAGTGTGCAATCTTAATATTTGGGCTTAGTGAAACCTTTCTGACAAATAATGTAGCATCTTCTATGTGAACTTTAAACGTGTTACTCTCGGCCATTAGACAGAAAGCATCTTTAGCACGTATCAACTTCACTCTCATTTCGATGTTATTAAGTACAAGACGTTTCAAGTTAAACACATCACAATGAAAATGACCGAATAGATCGATCGATTTATTACTTGTGATGAAACTTCTTCTTTTCTGGAAACCCTTGTTTTCTTCACTGTTTAGAGAGTCCATGTAGCCTGGAGTATCCTGATACCACAAGCATGAAGTCAAATGGGATTCTTTGGCAGCTGGACCATAATTTAGAAAATTTTCAATATATGCACGATATGGATATGTGTGAGACGGTGATGTCACAAGCTTTTGATTAAGAAATACATCAACCTGATTGAACATAGAGTGCATAAAATTATTGGTAGGTGCAACTTTATCCGTAGCACTTATTGTTGTATTGTCCGTTGAGTAAATTTTAACTTTTAGATAGAGGCATGTGTGTGGTAGATCCAGGTAATCTTCACCGTGTCCAGGAACTGTAAATTCTACGGGTGCATCATCTGTTAGGGATGCTAATGGTTTGTATGAAATCCACTGTCCTGACTGTATACTTGTTTGTGTGGGAGGAACAGAGAAGATCTCCAATTCTGAATTGGCACATTGACAAGAAAAGTTGCTTATAAACGACATGATGAATAGAACCTCTTCCTTCAACAAGCAATCTGATACTAAACTGTGTGAAGTAAGATTGCTGGTGAAATCTGTTATCCAAATATATCCAAGTCTATATTTTTTCTATTACTTTTTGTTTTCTTTCTTTTTTTGTTTGTTATTTTTCTTTTCGTTGTTGTGCGTTTGAGTTTTCTGGAATTAGTTTTATTTTGTGGTCTATTCAATGGAACTTTTCTTTTCTTACCCGAACCAACCATTCTGTTAATCTTGTCTTCTGCCTTTCGTTTCAATCTTTCACCGGCCTCTGAAACTCTTACTTTAAATGATTCCTTCATTGGTTGATTCTGTGAAATATCACCAAGCACATTTATTCCTGTAGTGAGCATTTCTCTGCCTACTGCTTTTGCTCCTCTGGTTATAAGTGGAAGAACAGATCTAAACAGTCCTCCAAGGAAACTTCCAATACCATGTCCTTTCTGAAAGGGTGAACCTTGGTATACATTTGAAATACCTTTTCTGGAAAGTATATGATAGTGATGTGCATACGGGTTCATTATTCTTGGGAACGTCTGAAGTGAAGTTTAATGGACACTTCTCCAAATATAAATGGTACTTTTTGACCCGTGTGATCTCTAATATCTATCTTGATAGTATCAAATTGTTTTTTCATTAATGGGGTGTACTGTGGAGAATGAAAGTCGATATGTGCATCACTTCCGAAAACAAAGTGTCTAATATGTGTTCCTACTATCTTCAGAAGTGGTGCAAAACTGTCTCCTACAATTACATGCTCTAATATATCACAGTATATAAACATTTGTTGCGGGACACCAAGAGATAAGTTGGTGGGAGAAGAAGAGTGTACACGTTGGTTACCAACAAACTTGATTGTTTTAAAAGGGTCAAATCCTAATTGGGTTGCGAGTTTTGGTGAAAATCTCACCTCAATAAATATTCTTGATTCTTCCCCTTTTGCTGCTAACTGTTCATTGACTCTTAGTAGAATATGTTGATCATCCAGAAGCGAGATGAGGAAGGGTACACCACTATTCTGGATTGCAGCAACTACCTCCACCATGTTTCTGTAGTATCCCGGCTGTATTTTTACCTTTTTCCAAACATGATCTACCGGGTCAAGGTTATAGTAGATAATATTCTGTCTCTCTGTCACATTATACATGAAGTTGGGATAATGGATTTCAACCGCAGCAACTTCCCATTCTCCATGAAGTTCCACTTGTTTGAGAAGTTTAGTTGTATAGTTGGCGAGTGTATTATTAGGAAATATGTCCATCGAACTGCTGCTGGGTAATGTTATGTAGAAGGAAGATCTCATGTTAAATTTTTCAACCGTGAGTGTGGGATCCAAGTATTAAAAGATGCCGGATATCCTCTCCATTTAACAAACGACTTTCTTCTGCTGCCTTTACCACTAGTCTTCAGTATTTCTTCAATTTTGAACTGGGTTGGTAGTCGTACTTTCTGAATCTCTTCTTTGTAAAATTTACCATCGATAGTTTCCTGGTTTAAATCTTCAAGTTTGTACACTCTTGGGATATGTCTAATAACCTGTTTAATCTTAAAAATTTCTTGTGACCATTTTCCGATATAGCCTTTTTCGAAAGGCATAGTTTCCTTGCTGATTCTTACATAATCTCCTTCTCTAAAGTTTGGCAATTTTTTTCGTGTTGCTGTGGATGTTTTACTATGCATGTTTTTTCCAAACTTGGACAATATTGTCAGGTTTCACCTCTACTGGGGCCATTTTAATTGTTCTATGCTTACTGTTGTTATAGGCTTGTAAAATTTTAGGTAACACATGAATATAAGTATACTTGTTTGTTGATGTGAAATACTTCCACATTTTCTCCTTGAGAGTTCTATTAAACCTTTCGATAATACTGGCTTTCACATCAGCATTTTTTGTTGTAAAATGACGGATGTTATTGTTTTTAAAGAATGTTTGAAGTTTAGTATTAAGAAACTCTGATCCTTTGTCTGTTTGTATAGCGATCGGTTTTCTCCCCTTTGACTATTCCAAAATTTTCTCAAATGCTTTAAGAATCTCTTTGCTTGTTTTACCGAACAGCAAGACTGCCCAGGCGAACTTAGAAAATGTATCTATAACTGTCAAAATATATTTTCTGCTTTCATTATAGTTACTTAAACTTCTCAAATCGACAAGATCTGCCTGCCACAAATCATCAATATTATTCAGAATATATTTATTACGCTGAAAATTTTTTCGTGCTGGTTTGTGTAAGGTATATGTTTCCTGTGCTTGCAACCACATTTCAACTTTTTTTCTTGAATACTTTCTATTGATACCTTCCCACAAGCGATGTACAGTGGAAAAACCGGATGGATTTGTAATATCGTAGTAAATATTTTTTAATGTGGAATTCATATTTCATAAGGAATATAAAATAAATGTGTGTAAAATTTCAATACTTCAACCATTTGCTCCGGTTTTCTTCTCTCACAGTATCTACCTTCTGATAACCAGATTTTAATTTCTCTATCAATTTCCAACGTCGGTTATTAACAACAACCTCTTGAGGAACATTCAGGTTTGCAAGTAGTTCAGAGAAACGTTCGTAACCCGTGGGAGAACTGTGTTGGCGATTCCTTACAATATCTCCAACAAGGTCGATAATGTTACTTCCTGGGATAGTTTTGTTATATATACTAGTTTCACCTTGAGAATCCCACATGATATCATTGTTGTTCTTCAATCTTTTATATAATAGCTCTGCCTTTCCATGAAATCTTCTTGGTATGGTAGCCAATATTTCATCATAAATACGATCTTGCGCTGGTTGTTTTTCTTCTTCATCATCACCTTTGATCTTCAAATTGTCTTCCTTCTGTGCTTCTCCTTTTGATACAATCGATAGTTCTATAGGCTTATTTAAATTACGTGCAAAGTGAAGATACCTAGCTAGAACTTGCTGATATAAATTCCATTTCTCCAGGTCAGGTATGTTCTTCTTCAATATTTTATTCATTTCTATATCCAATTCTGATACCGGTGTTGTATGTTGCTGCTGTTGGTTGTGAATTTTCTGCAGAGTATCCTCAGGTACTAACACCATTTTCCTTCCGTATTCCATTATTTGAAGAGAGTTGAAAAAATTCCACCAATTAATGGCCCTATTAGATACGGTAGAAAACCACCAGATTGCACAATAAATCGTTTCTTCTTCTTCCAAGATATTCCTCGTTTTACCAGTTTTCTTAACACATGTCTGTAACGGGTAAGTTTTTTCCTCTGAGCTGGTTTGAGTGGCACATTGCCTTTTAAAGTGTTGTGAGCACACTCACAAATATCATGCACCAACGATGCATCTGCATTTTTGACAATGGCATTTCGCATCGATGGTTTACATTTTGAGAGAATGCGGAGTAAATCTGTGTTCCTAATTGGAGAAGACATAGTAGGTAAGTGATATAATTTTCAAAAGTAGGTGTTACTTATTTTGGGACGTAAACATAATTATAAGGGTCGTCAGGAAATATACACGTTCGATATCTGAGATTATCTGGCGTAGACTGCTTTAGATCAATCAGAAAATATCCATAGGGAGGATATATTGCGTCATTATATGCTTCCATCATAAATTTCTTATTTTCAGGACAAATTTGACATGAGAGATGTTTTATTTGCGCTTTATCCCTAGGATTTTTGAAGCAGATTAAATAATGACAATTGACTGATATATCTCTTCGACCTTTGCCCTGGTGGAAAATGTTCTGTGTAAGAAAAATTGAGCTGATATTTCTGTGGTGGCAGCCTTTAGTAAAAAGATCCACAACTCTAGTGTCAGCTTCCCTCATTAAATCGTCCAGAATAATTAAATGTGGCCCTTCTTCTGGTAGATACGTGTCGGTGTCCGGTAAGCCTTTCTGAAATTCCACATTAGATGAAATTGTTTCGTATAAAGGTTGCCATTCGCTGTAACACCAAGTAATCTTCTTAAAATCTACATTCACTAAATGTTCAAGATGTGTGAGTATTCTTGACACAAAATTGGATTTTCCACACCCAGAAGGACCAGCAAGGATCATGGAAAATGGATGTGTCAACATGTGTGCCATTGTTAACAATAATTATATTTGGTTGGAAGCACTTCATTTAGAGGGTACAAAATTTGAAGAAATCCAACTGTCTGAAGTCTATACAAGTTAAGGGTTTGATGTCGCTTAGACATTATTAACGTCGCTGTTTCTTATGTGGTTGGATATAACCATAAGGAACTGTATTGAAATTGTCAATAATTCTCCTTTTCGTGTAAACAACACGGAGAACCTTACTTTCAGGTCTGTTGATTACCCTCAAATCTTTCGTTCTGCAGATTTTTCTTTGGTTGTGAACTGTAATTGGTGGGGCGTCATAAACTACCAAATCCTTGAGTGAAGGCATGTTTATTTCTCTGCTATTTGCATAATTCAAAGTTATCCCTTTCACTTTACACACAGTATTTTCAACCCCTGTGACAGGATTTATTACATTATATGCATAGGATTTGGGGCCACTTGAAACAAATTCTGTGATGTAACTTCCTATCCCGTATATTTCCAATTCATCCGTCATCTCCCCAAGACATTCGCCCGTTTGAGGGTTAACATCTCCTGGTTCTGTCGTGTAAATAACACTGTCCGTGTCATAATACAGTACTCTATCCTTTAGCTGCTCCAGATATTGATAGAGATGCAATCTTGCTCCAGCTGTTGTAAAAGCAGCAATCACCACGTTCACATTTGGTAACTCACCGATCGAATCATTCACAAGCTGCCAATTTACTACTAACGCATTTTCGTCAATTGGGAGTAGAGAATTCACACAGACAGATGGGTTGGAAAGTTTATCATATAATTCTGACGGTTGGGAAATGACTGTGGTTTTTGGAAGATTAGAGCGTTGCCCAAATTTGCCCCAGAAACTGTTCAACATAAGTTTAGCAAGACTCCGCTTTCCCGGATTTTTCTCAATTCTGTCATAATCTAGGGATACACCTTCTTTGTCGTAAAATTCTGAAATAAACTTTTCCCTGTCTTCTGTTGTTATACACCTGGATGGCCAACCACTTGCTTCAACCTTCATTTTCAGAAATTTATCAATATATTCAACAAATAACCCTCCTTCTCTGGTTTCTGGATTGTACACAGTTACATCATACTGCCATACTTCTATCATTTCGATTATCTGGTACCCTTCTTTTACTTCCTTTTTCAACTCGTCAGCAACCCAAGTTCCTATGAAAGTTTCATTCTTCATCACTATGGTTACAATCTCCTTGGTACTTCTCCTCCACACAGGTTCTACATAGAGCAAAAAATAATGTTCCATCCATTTTCACGGGAAGAACAGGGTGGTAAAGGTGACGCGGTGGGAGGATTGAGCACTTTACCAAACCTTCCACTTTCTCTATAGGAGGGCAATCATTGGCTAGGTATATTTTAGAATGTCCTACTGGAAATTTTCCGTACTTGCATACATACGGATATAGGGAACACACATCGATGTAGTTAATTTTCTCACCATCAGTAACTTTGTGATGTAATCTTGTTGCATTCGTCCGTCCACCAGTTAGACTCATTCGCGGATCAAGAGGTTTATTACGGGTCATGGGGTGATTCCTTACATACTCCGAGATCGTGTCATTTTCTTTCTTCATCTTTTGCCAATCACATTCCCACATAATTTCAACCTTATTTCCTGTTCTTTCCAGACGTTCCTTCACTCTCCTAGTTCTCTCCCTCCTAGCATCCACCGTGTCACATTTCTCATCAGTAACTTGTCCACTTTTAGTTGATAAACATCTCTCGCAGGAATGAAAGTAGCAGCCATGATATTGAAGTATATGACCATCTCCGTTGTCATCTTCGTAGTATCCATCAACTTTCAGACCATCTATCTTTTTCTCCAAACCTCTCCCAGCATGTTGGATAACAACACCTCTCCGTTTCTCTTCATACACAAGCCATTCCACTGCTCCAATGGACTGCGTATCTGCCCAACGATAACCTGAAGAAGGTATCACACCGATAGTATTTTCCTTTAGAAATTTTCTTCGGAAAAGTAAATTGCACACTCCAGAAATTGTGACACCCTCTCTCCATACATCAATTTCGCTTTCTTCCAAAAACGTTTGTCTAAACTTAAGGCAGGCTAGTCGTAGAATTTCTACGTCGCTAATACAATAATCAGTTAGCTCTTGCTCTAGGTCAAAAATATTGTCTTTGGCTTGTCTTCGCCCCTCATACCATCTCAAAAATTTATCTCGTTCTTCTGGCTTCATTTGATCTGGCAAGTAGTATTCACTACCAGGTAACTCGCCTTTGTATCTTCTGTTTGAAAAAGTGTTGAATAAATGAGGAAACCAACCCTTTTTTTCTCAGGTGGTAGATCAAATGCTGATGGCAGACTGGACAGAGGCATCGGCAGAAAATTCAGTGAATCCAGAAATCTTATATGACCACACTTCATCAGTAAAATTTTCGACCCATTCATGATAATTTCCGGGTAGACCTTAAACTCAGTGATCATGGACCGTAGAAGAAAATGACCATCGTACCCTTTCATGTTATGACATATGCAATATATGTCAAACTTGTGAGGTATTTCTTTAATGTAGGACAATAGTTCCCGAACTGGTGATTTCCTAAATATATGTTGCCTAATTCCACAGGTGTCACAGGAGGTTGAAACATCTAACTTGTTTACACAATCAGTACAAACTTGTTGCATAACACACAGATTAGGCTGATGCTCGGTTCTATCTGGATGATTATCGAAGGGAGTATCTTGGCTGCATTCCAGATCGTAGAATATCATTATAAATGTTTTTTTGTGTTCGGGTGCTGAAGATTTTTTCACATAACACTGGTGGCTACTGGAGAAATATTTTCTGCATATTTTGCAATAAACCTCCCCACAAACATGCTTAGATTTTCGTTCATTCATAGCAATAACTTTAAGGCAAACAGTGCATTGATGAATTTTTTCACATATGCTTTTACCACCTTTAGGCTTCTTTTATGTTCTTGAAAACACTTGTCACCATTAAACTGCCTATTACAATCATTACAATCCCTAAGAACATTCGCCATTTCGTGAGATTGTAAACAACTTCTGCACCTGTTTGGACAGTCTCTGTGTTTTGTTACTGACGAGAATCTTTTCTTGCAATGTTCGCAATAATACGAACAACTGAAGGCTGAAGTCAAGGAGGTTATAACATTGTAATGGTGATCAGTGTGTAAGAGATATAATGGTCTTCTTGTCATGTCTTTACTGCCTTCAAACATGATGTTGCTACCGGTGAGATCAGCATGTACAACAATTCAATACTGTGGCAGAACATTTTGAAATTTTTCAAGTTCTAAAATACCACACCCTTTTCTAGTAATCTGCACACCAGCGTCTTTAAACAATTGTTCTGCCTCTGTTTTTACAATTGGACGTCCCATCCTATATTTACTTCTTTCATTGTGTCCTTTCAAAATTGTATAAGCTCTGGCCACAACAAGTGCGCGTGGAAGACACAGATAATCCCTATTTTTAATTGTTATAATACCAGAGCGCCTTTTACATACTTCATCCATATCTTCTAACCCAATCTTGAATCTCCCAGTTGGACCTGTCCCACTTGGTACTCTGACACGATGTAAATGAAAAATCAATTCGTCCGATGCAAGAAAACTGGAGTTACTTTGCATAACATTTTCTAGAGACTCCCAAATAATCTCAGCATTCAACTCGCTTGCTAGGCGAAAGCTAACCCAAAATGGGTCTCTTGAGGAATGTACATTTCTAATGGTTAAACCAACATGGTCTCGAGCATCAGAATCTTCTGTAAGGGTGTCGATAATCTGGTCTAATCCTGTACGAATCCAGTTAAGGGGATTAACGTTATCTGGAACAGGCTGAAGGCGTACATTCATTTGACGACCTTCCAAATTAAATTTCTTGTACTTTCGGGTAAAGTCTCCCAACACAATGAATTGTTTATCATCACTCGAGGAGCTACTTTCAGATGCTTCCCCCTTTGAACCACAACCATGTTACACTATTACGGGTAGCATTCACCCTAACATTTGCAGGTTATTTTTTAGCAAAATCACTTCCTTATTTATGGGGGTTCTAAGTGCACAACTTAAAAATTTTTCCATGCCTTCCTCTTCATTTCTTCTTGGAACATCAGAAATTACATCTAAAATCATTTCATCCACAACTTCGTCCAAAATAACATCCTCATTTTCTTCTTCAGATTTCTCTGTCATTGTTAATATCTGATATCATGTGCACTACATCCCGCAGAGACTTGCCTAAATCTTTATTATTTTTGTTTTCCGAAATTTGTATTTGGGAAAACAAATTTGGATTGGCATCTGTAGATCCGATATATGCATCGATCTCGTGAAGAATATTTTGGGTAGATAGAACTGTACCTATCTCCCCTTCTGATGTATTAACTATTTTAGGTTCGTGCACAAAACTATCAGGTTGACAACTACTACCAGATAACAATATGGGATTCAATGTTTCTCTTTGTGACCCATTAAGAAAATTATCTATATCTCCAACAACTCGCTGTGTCGGAACCACATCTACATCATTGCACCCGGTAAATTCTTCAATTAAATTCTGTGTTGAATCCACAACACCTCTGGCATCTGAAAACAAAAATTATTCTACTTGTAGTGTTTGCCTGTACACTATTAAAACGAATATTTACGTAAACTGATACTATTTCTACATACTTGTATCAGTTAATTGTGTTCTTCCCTATCTTTATACAGCCAGTTCACTACTTATTCTCATCGTCACGATTGTACGGTATTTGATAGCCGGTGGAGAGTGGTTCGGACCCCACTTTAAACTGTAGGTCCAGTCCAGATTAGCTTTCCTGTGCATAACGTGAACTTGAAACACCAACGCAAACAAACAAGAAAAGAACCTCATTGTCACCATTAACAGTAAGAAACAGAAACCAAGTAAAATAAATGTGAATTTAAACTCCACTTTAAGTATATAAGTTAATCTGACTTGAAATTACAGTTTAGAGCGGGATCCAAATCACTATATACCTCCACAAGGTATCAAACCAGGACCCCTTGATTACAAGACGATAACGTTACCAACATATTTGAAGCTATTAACTCTTCATCTATGATCCTTGTCAAGTGATCAACATTTTTATTTCAATTTTATTATTTAGCGCTGCTTTTTTTTAACTTTTAGCTAATGTCGATGATGAGGATAAGTGATAACATGATGAAATTAATGATAGAACACCCTTAAAAAATACCCATGCGCAGTGCGGGATTCGAACCCATACCCGCCGCATCGTAGCGCTCTAAGTGGTCAACATCAAAGATTACAGAGACAGATGTTCTAGGTCCTTATCCTCATTAGAGGATAATGGAACAGAGTTTGATCAAATCACTATTGAATCAATTCATTATTCATCTTCATCGTCGCGGTTAGCCCGAGAAATAGAAAACGACTTAAAATAACCCAAAAAGTAAAAACTATTTTTAAAGCGTCAATATATCTACCAACAGTTCATCCTACATCCTCAGCGTTGCGATTAATACATAAAGTAGAAAAGCAATATCTGGATACAATATTTTTCTTAAATCACATTACTCAGTGGTACTGTTAGTCTTCTACATATTTAGAATTACATACATTAATACCAATTCAATATAGAAAGTTACTTACCCATCGTTGACTCCAAAAAGATAGGGATACAGCTCACAGATATATCTAACTTCCAATTGTATTGTAGATAATCACTTTCAAACACAGAACAACAGTTTCCAATAAACACACACACACTCAAACCACCATGCGAATCGTTTTCAAAACGAACAGAAGAGCTATAAAGCAAATGTACTCTCGAATGTCTCAAATCCGAATGATTCTGAAAAACAACAGGTCATAGCTTGACTGGCTACGTTGAGACTTTGACTGGTGACTCATTTTCAGATAACAGGTCGCAAGAACCTATTTCTCAGGAAAGCAATCATGTGTGTAGAATATAGAGGTTTAAAAACTCTTAGAAAATGAGGTTAAAATACCAATTTTTTCATCTACCCATTAAAAATATATTCGTAAATAAATTAAACTGCTCACGCAAATACGAAGTGGGCCACGCCTTGCAATTTCTAGCGGAAACTCTCGCATACAGATGCCATTGTCAATATGCTAAAGCCACTCTAGAAAATAACGTCGCCACTACATATATGAGCCAGCAACAAAAAAAGTAAAATCAAATCAACAACAGAAAACACAAAATCTTCCACAATTACAATTTATTTACTTCTAAATCAGTTATTACACAAAATATCACAGTCACTTCTTACTTGAAGTTTAAAAAGAAATCTGGCGTCTCAATTGTTCTAGCACTTGATAGTAACATGGGAGCCAACATCTCGATGGTCATCTGCTCGTAAAAACATTCCACCTCTAGTAAGAGTCGATCGCCGTCTATTGCAACACAATCTTCCCCGACAGTTTCCAAACATCGCCCTTTATGTTCTTCGATGAAATCAGGTTCAAGGCATCTATGAACAGAGGAATCGTTGCAGCAAGCATCACATTTCTCACTAACATTTTGAGAACATTTTGATAGGTATCTGCCGTACCACTCCGATACAGATTTCTCATTTCTCTGTAGTCGAATTAATGCATAATCAACACAACTACTTAGGTTAAGCAAACCTTTCCAACCCTTTCTGGCAAGACATACGCATAAATTGTAGTTAACATTACAAACAGGTTCTGAACTCACCACTTTGGTGCCATGGAAACGCCAGAAACGAACGTTCAAATTGAATCCAAGTTTTATAGCTGGTGGAGGACGTTTTACACTGTCGTTCTCAAAATATTCATCTATAACCACCTGCAAGTTCATCAAAGTTTTCCATTCATCGACAGAAAATATTGCGCCTTGTTGGCCAGCTTTGAATACACGTACAAATGTAGCAAAGTTTTTCAAAGGATCCATGCCGACAATAATCTGCTTCGATGCACTCTCGTTCAAATTATAGCACACTTCCAACAAACCTTGGCGAATGGGCTCACGTAGAGTCTTCACAATCTCCTCCTCTCTTCCCTCTGTATCCTCTTCTGTTTTTGTTTCTTCGTCCTCCGCTGTCTGTTTTCGTCCCATCTTCTTCTTCGCTTGCTTTGCGCGCTTGTCGTCTTCTTGCGGACGCTTCACTCCAGCTTTCTTTGGAACAGTTTTCACCGATGCAGAATTCATAGCTAAACTCGCAGATAAAGCACAACTTACAAGAGAACAACTGACTCCTTCTTCAGCTTGTAAAGAACTAAGGCTCTTCCTTATCTATGGTGACCTCTCAGATGCCAATATCACCATCTACGTCACAGAACTTGCTGGGACTTGTCATCTGTCTATGGCGACCTGTCAGATGTCAATGTCACCATCTACGTCACAGAACGTGCTGGGACTTGCATCGAAAGTCGCAGACAGCTTGACGCCTCAGGTTTGTTCATACAGTAGCAGACTGCAGCACCATGACGTCACGTAACTTCAACCAATCACAGCTTGTTCCCAAAACACAAGCAGAAAGAAAATGGCGGCGCGGAATGCTCAGATTGCACTACGTTAAAACTTTCCATCGCCATGTGACGTCACAACGTTTCAGCAAGCTGGATCATGTCAGCGACAATGCCAGACAGCTTGACGCCGTACATCAAAACAAGAATCGAGCTCCCCCTAGCACTCTTATCAGCAATGTGACGTCAAAAACAAAATGGCGACTTAGGTTAACTCATGCCTTAGCCTGCTACTATGCACTGTGACACACAGTCATCGTAGGTTTGCGTAACATTTCGAACGCTACTCTTATCACTAGTGACGTCACACGTCACAAGATTTGCTTCTTCCCAACTGCAATCCTGAGGTGGTTAGGTTTATTCATGCTCTACCCCGCTATCATCACAGTGACGTCACCGTGGTTAGGTTTGTACACGCTCTTCCCCGCTTTAACCATAGTGACGTCAGAAATTTCGACCAATCAGATCACGTTCCCAGCTGACGTCACCATGGTTAGGTTTACTCATACTCTACCCCGCTATGACCACAGTGACGTCAGAAATTTCGACCAATCAGATCACGTTCCCAGCTGACGTCACCATGGTTAGGTTTACTCATGCTCTACCCCGCTATGACCACAGTGACGTCAGAAATTTCGACCAATCAGATCACGTTCCCAGCTGACGTCACCATGGTTAGGTTTACTCATGCTCTACCCCGCTATGACCACAGTGACGTCAGAAAAATCGACCAATCAGATCCATGTTCCCAACTGCCTCCCTTCTACTGACCGTTGACATCTGCAAAGTCCAGTGCCTTTAGAATGGCGTACAGTCGGAGAAAGAATTACCTGGGTCACGGGACCTTGAATTTCGTAACGTCTTAAAGCCTGTTGTTTATGCAATCCAAATAACAAATTATTCGCTTAAGTTTGTCTGGTGGATCTGAGTTCTCGGGAAGGATTGAGCATTGATAGCATGAGTCACATGACTCATGCCCCAGCAACAACAAACAACAGCTGGGTGCTACGTGGCCTCAAGAAGAACATTTCAGCAACTGGTTTCTTAACAAGATCTACTCGTAAGGAAATATTTTTCCAGTGATACTAGTCATTGTCAAGAAGGTTCACTGAAATGATGGTTCTCATCACAGGCCACATCCCCCACGATAATTGTTTAAGTCCATTTTATGCACTGGACCTACAGATTAAAGTGGGATCCGAACCAAATGTTCCTCTATCTGGTATTGAATTCGGAAGCCTTTGATTACATGTCGAAGACGTTACCACTACGCCATCGGAGAGGCAATGGAACGCCTTGAGAAAGAGACGAGTGAAACCGTATTTGGCGTAAATTTTAAAAATAAGACAATATTTTGTGGTCACAGTTTCGAACCGTGGGAGAGGCATATATATTTTTTTGTCCCATCGTTCATTTCACGAGTTTATAATTCTTCCTCGCCGACACGATTAACGCCAGTGGGAGAAGAAAAGCGAAGTAAAATAACTGAAACAGAAATGAAAGGTAAAAGCGAAACAAATTTTATCCATAATATTCTGCAGCCACTTCAGTCGTGTTCAAGGAAAGCTACCTTTAAAGAGAGCCGTGGTCTCTAACTTGTCTTTTCCCCTTCCTTTGTGCTCTCGATTCCCTCTGTCACGATTGGTCTAAAACTAATTAATGTGACGTTAATTAAACAACCCAAATAACGAAACAATGCACAATCAACTGCTCAACATTCCATTTTTTTTCGAATCGGAAAACAATTGAGATGCAGTAAAATGAAGCAAGAAGCAGTAATAAACTGGGAATTTGGTACGGTATAGAATTAAATCGGTGAAGATGGTCCATTTGATTGGATTTTTGTTATTTAGTGTCGCTATTCTTTCACTTTTGGCAAATAGCGACGATGAAGATGAGTAATGAATGATGATATGATGACATTGATTAACGGACACACAACAAGAACACCCATGGCCAAGCCGAGATTCGAACCAGGGGCCCATGCTGTCGTAGCGCGCTGTGCTAACCACTCCGCCACGGAGGTTGGTTAGGAGTGGACATTATACCATATTTTGTGTGCGCAATTGGGATCAATCAATGGAATGAATAGGCATATTATATTATTAATATATTCATATCATAATATCACGTCATATTATTCGGCACGAAGTAACATCATAGACATTGAATCTTGCATTATTGCCTTTCAACTATTTCTTCGACTTCAGGTTAATAACATCAATAAGATAAATTATGAAACAAATGATAATGAATGTGGGATATTGACAGTTATATCGAATTACCTGACACAAGCAACGTTAAGTAGACTCGGTGGCAAGCTCATTAAGTGGTCGACATTCGATCTCGTCACCAAAGTTCCCGGATTTGAGTACCGTCCTTGTCACAGGTGTTTGAATATTTCGTCATTAATTTCATGTAATGGTCACTCGTCCGCGACTAGGAAGAAAAGTGATGTTACGTAACATAACTAATAAAAATAAACATGATCGAAGAGTACTTATTTCATCTCTCACGAAATCTCCTATAAAACCGGGATATATGAAATATATGTATCTTCACATACTATTTCGATTTCTATATTTAACTAGCCGAGACCGAGAACGGGAGAGCAATTTTCAATTCGAGAAACCGAGAGACGGAGACACTGTAAAGTCTTGTTTCATTCTTGACATCTCCCTAATTGAGTTGCTGTTCAGTTCGTTATTGGCCCCCTCCATGTAGGACTGCCTTGACGGGGCGAGGGGGCTTAGTAGGGAGGTCAATTTCATCTCATCATTTCACCCATTCTTCATATCCCTATCTCACGTTTTTCACCATTCCATCACGTCATTCATCTCCATATCTTTGACCTCCCTCTAAGAAACTAAGGTAGGGAGGTCATTTTCATCTCATCATTTCACTCATTCTTCACATCCATATCTCACGTTTTCACCATTTCATCACGTCATTCATCTCCATATCTTTGACCTCCCTATAACTAAGGGTCCTGCTAGAGGAGACAACCTCGATAAAAAACCCCTATCCCAAGGTGTGAGTTGCACGTGCCGATGGGACAGTGTTGGCTGCAGGGGTAGGTGCAGTCGCGAACGTGGCCTCGGGGATTTCGGTTTGGTCCTCGAGTAGCCTCCATTTTTGGGGGTAGGCCTTCCTCGGCATAGAGGGCATGTCGAGGCGACAATTTATGGACCCTCCACCATAAAATAATTTTGTATATGGGTACAAAAAACAACTCAAACGGGGGGAAACCCCCAAAAAGAGCGCGGCCTTCGAGCCCGCTCCAATTTGTGGAAAAGACAAGTAACGTGCCACGTTACCTTGTTATCAGTATTGTTGAGAAGACCGATAGTAACGATGTTTCTACAACACCAAAGAAACACGGAGCTGCTACATTGAAGGACTTGTCACCATTCCTTATCAAGAAACAGCTAGACTACGCCGCTGGTTCCGATGTTCCAGAAATAAAGAAGCTGAGAAACGGGAGTCTACTGATCCAGACCAGCACAGATCGCCAGACCAACAACCTTTTAAAGTTACGATCTTTGGGCCATTTCACTGTTAATGTTGAACCCCATCGTCAACTTAACAGTAGTAAAGGTGTAATTCGCCACTGGGATCTGCTAAATGCTGAGGAGGAAGAGATTCTTGAAGCACTCTCAGACCAACATGTCACCGCAGTGCAGCGAATCAAGACGCGAAAATCCGGAGAACTTGTGCCAACTGCTTCTATTATATTAACGTTCCAAACGACCACTCTCCCAGATATTGTACGGGCTGGATATTTGAGACTAAAAGTCCGACCTTACATCCCTAACCCGATGCGATGTTTCAAATGCCAGCACTTTGGGCACACTCAGCCTTCCTGCAAGGCCACTACCGCCCTTTGTGGTAAGTGTAGTCTGCCTGATCATGGGACCGAACCTTGTTCTTCTGGTCCCAAATGCATTAATTGCCAAGGCGAGCACCCAGTCTGGCATCGTGACTGCCCCTCCTTCCAACAAGAGAAGAAAATCAGAGAGTTGGTCGTCACAGAGAAAATCTCTGCTGGCGAAGCAAAACAACGTCTCCGGGAAAGTATACGCACCACTTTACCTGTGCCATTCGCTACAGTTGCTGCAGCTGCTCTTACCCGCCGCAGTGTGGGTGTACAAACCAGCGACGTGTCAACTCAAACACCAACGATTCCCGTAGTAGCCCGCCCTGCTTCGAGGAAACCAGCAACCACTCCTCGCTCCACAGAGAGGAAGTTCAAGCAGGTGCATACAAGGGAATATTTTCTGAAGTCTACTAGCTCTCCAGTCAGGGTGGCAGCCACCACCCTGAAACTTAAGGCGCAGCTGAAGGCTGCCCGGCGGGCGCTCAAAGCACCCGCCCCCACTCCCCCTTCTTCATCCCCTTCGCCCTCTGTGTCCTTACCCGAGGACATGATACAGGACGAAGCCGCGGATGAAGAATTTATCAAGGTGACAGGGCCTAGAAATAAAGTACGCCTTAAAAGGTAACACCCATACCTCCAGCTATGGCTTATTGTCTCCAATGGAACCTTAACGGTTTCCGTACACATCTCGAGGAACTGCAAATTCTAATATCTGAATTTGACCCTGCCATCATATGTCTCCAAGAGACACATTTTCGTCCAAATGAATCAGTGATTCTAAACGGATACACGCTTTACCGCACCGACAAGCTTCCTGAGGGTCGTCGTGCACACGGTGGTGTTGCAATCGGTGTTCGAGATACCATCTACTCAACACCAATCTTTCTCACCACCCCCCTCCAAGCTGTCGCCGTGCGGGTCCAGCTACCACAGCCAATATCTGTGTGCTGTATCTACATCACAAGGGAGGAGCGATTCTCTCTTGAGGACCTCCTTTCTATATTCGAGCAACTTCCGTCTCCTGTAGTTCTTTTGGGCGATTTTAATTCCTACCATAGTTTGTGGGGCTCCGTTCGTACAGAGCCCCGGGGTCAAATTATAGATCAATTCCGTGAGGCATCAGGTTTAACGTTGCTGAATGATGGGACTCCCACATATTTCAGTCCTTCCTCAGGCACACACTCTGCGTTGGACTTGTCCTTCTGCAGTCCCAGCCTTGCTCCTACCACATCTTGGAGCGTTCACCCTGATCTCTGTGGGAGTGATCACTTCCCACTGCTTCTAACTTTCGAACATCTTCAGCACTCACGTGAACAACACCTTCACTGGCATCTCAGTCGGGCCGACTGGGGTGCCTTCGAGCGTGCAGTGGACATTGAAGTCGATCTAGCGTCGACTTTGCCAGCCATCGACACCTTAGATATATTTGTGTCAAGAGTGCATGATGCTGCACGCACCTCCATTCCACATCCCAGTGGACCTGCGAGGCGACGCCCAGTCCCCTGGTGGACTGCGGAGATCAGTGCAGCCATCAAGGACCGCAATCATGCCCTAGATCGATTCAATAGGAACCACACTGCCGAAAACCTCGAGCAGTTCCGCATTAAGCGTGCCCGTGCCCGTCGGCTTATTCGAGCCAGTAAGAAGGCGTGCTGGGTCCAATACGTGTCTTCTCTGACGAAGCAGGCTTCGTCGAAAGCCGTTTGGACCAAAGTACGTCGCATCCAGGGGGGTGCATCTACTCCTCTGAGCGCTCTGGAGCACGATGGGACGTTGTACACTGATTCCGGAGACATAGCTAATATCTTGGCCACGCAGTTTTCTGATGCGTCTAGCTCTGAAAATTATGAACCACGTTTCCGCCGTGAGAAGGACCGTCAGGAACGACGCCCTCTAATTTTTCGAAGTCATAACACCGAGCCATACAACTCTCCATTCACTGAACGGGAGTTCGATCAGGCGCTTCGAGATTCTAAGAATACAGCTCCTGGAGTGGACAAGATCCACTATGAGATGCTTCGTCATCTGCCCATTGGAGCCAAACATTTCCTTTTGGAGGTATTCAACAGGCTTTGGTTGGAGGACTCTTTCCCCACTTCCTGGAAAGAAGCTATTATTGTTCCCATCCTGAAACCAGGTAAACAACGCACCGCAGCCTCGAGTTACAGGCCTATTGCCTTAACTAGCTGTGTGTGCAAGTTGATGGAACGCATGATCAACAAGCGTCTCACCTGGTTTTTGGAGGAAAACTGCTTGATAAGTAATTTTCAATGTGGTTTTCGCTCCAACCGTTCCACACTGGACCATCTGGTTCAGCTGGAAACACAGATTCAGGATGCATTCCTCAACAAGGAACATTTAGTTGCAGTTTTCTTTGACCTCCAAAAGGCATATGACACAACGTGGCGCTTTGGCATCATAAAACAGCTCCATTCTTGGGGCGTGCGTGGCCATATGGCGTACTTTATTGAAAATTTTTTATCAGATCGCTTTTTCCGCGTACGTGTTGGGAACTCCTTTTCGGATCTTCACGAACAAGAGAACGGTGTCCCGCAGGGCAGCGTACTTAGTGTGACTCTGTTTGCCATAGCAGTAAACAGTGTTATGGCAAACATTCTTTCCCCTGTACATGGCCTCCTCTATGTCGACGACCTCACGATCTTTTGTCGCTCACGGAATCTCGCGTCAGCTTCTCGTCAACTCCAACTGACGATAAACCGTTTGGTTGAGTGGTCCTCCCAAACAGGTTTCACCTTCTCATCCGAGAAATCCGTGTGTGTTCACTTTTGTCGTCAGCGTACATGTCATTTAGATCCTGACCTGTACATGGGGAAGTCTCCCCTGTGCTTCGTGAATGAGGTCCGCTTCCTGGGCCTCATTTTCGATAAGAAATTAACATGGCTACCTCACCTTCGCCAGTTAAAGTTCTCTTGTCTTCGAGTTCTCAACCTTTTACGCGTTTTATCTCATACTTCTTGGGGTGCTGATAGGACGGTATTGCTTCGCCTATACCGTGCACTCATCAGGTCGAAGCTAGATTATGGATGTGTTGTGTATTCTTCTGCTCGCCCATCTAGACTTCGCATCCTAGACACTGTCCACCATGCTGGTATACGTGTGTGCACTGGTGCCTTTCGGACCAGTCCAGTCGCAAGTTTGTATGTAGAGGCATCTGAGCCGTCGCTGTCTCTGCGAAGACAGCGGCTGGTAGTTAACTACTTCCTCCATCTTCGCTCGATGCCTTCACATCCTTCATTCCACACCATCTCAGACGAGGGTAGGCTGGCAAGGTATCGGCTCCACCCTAGTGTCACTAGACCATTTGGTGTTCGTGCAGACGAGATCCTGTCAGCACTTGGTGTTGACAGTGATCTTCCTGGCGTCTCTCCACTCATTTCGCCTCTCCCTACCTGGCAGTTTCCTGCACCTTCTATCGATTTTTCTCTGACTGCTCTTCCAAAGTCAGAGACACCAATGGTTGTATACCAGCAACGGTTTTTAGAACTTCGTGCGAAGCACCCCAATTTTAATGTGTTTTACACGGATGGGTCCAAGACATTGGAATCAGTTGGTTGCGCCTTCGTCCTAGACTCTCAAAGTTCCAGTTTCTCGCTACATCCTGCCTGTTCCATCTTTACGGCAGAGTTGTACGCCATTCTAAAGGCACTGGACTTTGCAGACGTCAATGGGCTGAAGAAAGTCCTTGTGTGCTGTGATTCGACCAGCGTGTTGCAGACCCTGAATTCTCCGTATTCCCGGCATCCAGTAGCGCAACGCATATTCAGACGGCTTGTGTCCTTATCTGCCAGCACAGATGTACACTTCTGTTGGGTCCCTAGCCACGTGGGCATCCAGGGGAACGAAGCAGCTGATGCTGCCGCCAAGTCTGCTGATGCAGATGGCGACGTTCTCGTCCACCTTTTGCCTGCTAGCGACCTGCAGAATGTGTTCCGTTCTCGCCTTCTTGACACTTGGCAGACCGAGTGGGATGTGGAAACGGGGAACAAGCTTCACTCTGTTAAGCCCACCATAGGTGTTTGGCGTTCCTCGTCTCGTCCCTCTCGGCGAGAAGACGTTATTCTTACCCGCCTGCGTATAGGACACAGCCGTCTCACGCATGGTCACCTACTGCAAGGGCTGGACCCTCCGTTGTGTCGTACTTGTAATGTTTTATTAAGCATTCGACACATTCTCGTTGAATGTGTCGATCTTGCTTACCTCCGGCAGACTTTTAACCTTTCCGGCTGTTTGTCATCCCTCTTGGGTGATGACAGCAGTATTTTATCACGTGTTTTTAGTTTTTTGCGAAGAGCTGGACTCTTCCACCGTCTGTAAGGAGGTTTTTAGTTTATTCTGACTTTTTAATGTGTCGTGTTTGTCTCGTGCTGGTCTCTTTACAACCTTGCACTTTTAGTTTTTTTCCCAAGGGGCTATCTACACCCCTTTTTTAAATCTGTCAGAATTTTAGATAAGGGGACATTTCCCCGTATATACAGAAGGGTGCGAAATGGCCTTAAGTGCCGACGCACCCATAAATTTTAACTCAATCAATCAATCAAGTTCGTTATTGGCTTTGTATTGGCAATTATTGTCATTATTCCTACCCTGTAGGTAAACCATAACGACGATTTATGATGATTGGATTGGATTGGTTGAATTGATTTGTTGTGTTAAGTCCACTTTATGCACAGTAAGGTTATCGGGACTGGACCTACAATTTAAAGTGGGATCCGAACCACTTGTGCCTCCACCGATTTATGATGAAATACAGTAGAGCAGATATAAGGGCAAGAACAAGAGAGTCATGCGTGCCCGGGACTTCAACCCAGAACCTTACTTAACGAGATTTGAAATTCTGGAGAAGGCATCTGTCTTTCGCTTGGCTTTGTCTTTCCTCAACTTCTGTTATTTTATCATGCACGTATAATTAAAATGGATCTGAGAAAATACGTTGCGATCCATAATTGTGTTTGTTAGATGCTATAAATGTGAACTCCAACATGGAATAAATTATTCCCTTTTGTATGTGGTTGAACATGAAATTTTCTTACACTGTGACAATTTCTTTTTTTAGTTTTTCTGCACAGATAAGCTAATCTGGACTGGACCTTCAGTTTAAAATGGCATACGAACTACTACGTGCATCCACCGTGTATCGAACCCAGGATCCCTTGATTATAAGGTGACGACGTTATCATTACGCCATCGAGGAGGCCCCGTGAGAAAATATTATTCACTCGATCTATACAATAATTTATTTAAACATTTACATTTCCGTTTTCTTCTTTCTTTTTTGTTAACTACTCTTCTACGACTCTTTTTTTGTCTTGGAATTTCTTCTTGTTTCAGGAAAAAAAATAATACATGCAGGCTGTATACCCCCCCATACAAATAGATAGAAAGCTCACTCTGGAGAACTAATTTATAAATAACGTAACCATTAGGAAACAATTCGAACGTTAACTGATATAACTGCATATGAAACAATACTTACAGACGCTAACGAAATATCTATTCTTGTATAAGCTCACAGGCAACAGGTATCTGGTGAGTCATTCACTCTTGCTTACTACCAGCGAAGGTCACGGAACCAAAGGGTGGCAAACAGGCGTCTGCTCTACGAAACTAGGGTTAGCAGACGAGGCCCGTGTTCCTGTTATCAATGACGTACGAAGTAAGGAGGAACACAGCTTTCATATCAAAGTAGACCCATGTTTTGGTCCCGTCATTGCATGTAAAACATTTTTTCGTGTTGGCCTTGAAGGCCTACGTAAAGGCTTCTCTGCAAGAAAGATATCTTACCATTGAGGGGAGGAAAAGTGTGTGTGTGTATCGAGGTCCTTCAACTTTCGTATTCTTCTTCATTTTAGAACGCGTGCTGTATCGTCGATTTAATCCAATCTAGCCGTTCTAGGTTCTGTTCGGAAATTTCACATTGTCTTCCTGCTTATGTTATTCGCGACGAAGCTTCTGGTTTCGATGGTTTCGATAATCTGGATGATAATGGGATTGTGTTGGTTGGTTGATTTGGTGTCTTAAGTCCACTTTATGCACAGTAAGACTAATCGGGAATGCACCTACAGTTTAAAGTGGTATCCGAACCACTATGTGCCTACACATTACTTTGCTGCTAGATATTTGCATGCTAAGATGTAGGAAATGCTACATCTTTCAGTGTGTAGAATTAAGATTTATTTCTAATACGAAGAATCGGAGAATGGAGTAGTGAGAATAGTATCACCTCACATGTTTGAATTATAGCCCCCCCACACACACACAGGATATCGGCCGTGGTTTTTATAACGAAATATAACATGGATGAATTGTGTCAAGAAAAACTGGAGCCTATTCACATCCCTACGGAACTTGGAAGAAAGTCCACGTAGAAATTAGAAAGTTCTGTTCCGACAAAATCGGGACGTATAGTAAATGAAAAAGCAAAGTTCTACCTTGTGCTTTGCACCAAGCCATGAAGGCGTGTAGGGGGTGCGGAGTTAGGGTCCCACACTTTCTTGTTACGGCCGAAGGTGGGGATAATGTGATCAGCACCACGCCCCTGGCCACCTTTACCCCCCCAAGTTTCCTAGAGGTACCCACTTTATACGATACTGAGTGGGCGCCGGAGCCACTTGAACAGGTCGACAAAATTCCAATTCTCCCCAGTCGGAGATCGAACTCAGATCTCTCGCATGGTAATCAAACTCCCTAACGACCGAGCTACCGCGGCACATATAGTATAGTAAGTAGTTGTATTTATGATACTATAAACTCGAGAAAGGAAGAGCTTCTCTCCAGCAGATTTGCTATACTTAAATCAAGCTCAACATGCCTACATGAGTTTTTTGCTCTAGTGTGGAACCCTAGTCTAACCCAAGAATTTTGGAAAAATGCCCTCGGGAATTTTTCAGAAAGGAAGAGCCTTTTTCATGCAGATTTGTTCATACTTACAAAAGTTGCATCAGCCAGATTTTTGTCCATAAACTTGTCAAAAATTGATATATTTTTGGCCATACCAGAAATTAAGCAAAAACCCATACATATACACACATATTTACTTCCAGTTTAAGTTTAATTGGACCCCAGGTTCAATTTACTTATCTAATATTAAAACAATGCAATATGCAGAGACCCTCCGTTTCAAGTAATTCCCCTCTGTAGCAATGTGTGGAATTCCCGAGACGGTAGTATTGATTTTTGCTTTGCATGTTTCTCCTCAGCGCCAGTATTTACAGAAATTCCCGAATATTGCATCAGCCAGTATTGTGAGACTGACTGAGGAGAACAGACGTGTTGATACAGTGCTTCTCATACTTACTGGTTTAAATTCATATTGAACAATATAAAATCTGATATTTGTTGTAATCCAATCATATTTAGAGTCAAGTTTATATTTGTCCCAGCCTGTTATACATAACAAGGTTATTGCCATTCTATACATGCATGTCCGTGCAGGCATTTGCGGAATGGCAGTGTGAATGAATATTTATTCTCTTTTTCCACTTGTGGGCTATTGGTTTTACAACCTGTCATAATAAGCATAGAGATTAGATTCAAAACCCAGGAAATTGTATATAAATACTAAAGCCAAAAATATTAAGTGTATACACACATACACACATACACACACAAACAAATCACACAGCTGAACCCAACTGATATTTTTTATTCAGCATAAAGTTTTGAATTGAAACCCAGGAAATTGTATATAATAAACAACAACAAAAATGCCGAATCAAAAATATTGCAATCAATGCAATAAAAATATATCCAGCTCTAATTGGGCCAGACACCAAAAAATTTGTAACCCGGACAAATACAGAACTCCCACAAAAATTTGCCCCAAATGCAATAGAAAATATAACATGGAATACTTCACATATAAACATAAAGATACTTGCTCTGTACAGTCATCAACATTGCCCCCTCAACCATCTACATCTGGTCTGAAAAGAAAGCACGAAGCACCTCTTAATGCCAGAGCAACAAAGCAGCCACGCCATGAACCTATCCGTAGCAGTTTTAACGGCCAATTAAGGGATCACCGGTTTGTATCAGAGCCAAGATGTGGCATTGAGAATTTCTTGAACAGTATAAATTCTAATCTGCAGGCAATTCTCAATGCACAAAATGGCTCTTATAAGCTGTTAGTAGACCCAGTGTCCGGGTTCTAAGTCATCAATTGGCGCTCGAATCATCATTTGGCGCTCGATCGCCTTAATGGATTTCTCTCGTAAGGCATGTGTTGCCAACTCCTTACCCGAAAACATCACCAAGATTATGACGCTCGTCGTAGCTTTTTATGATGTACATTTTGAGGGCAGAGTTGGCAACACTGTGGGTTTACTGTAGCCTTTTATGAGGGGGGGGGTTTATTGCTTTCTGTTTGCATCTGGCAACACTACCGTAGATTGACAGTGTTGTTAACCTACTGGGTTTTTCACTGTAAATTTTCATCAAAGGGCCTGAGGGGGTCCATGTATTTTTTATGTCTGGCAACACTGTTGGGGGCCTAGTGTTGGCGACACTGTGGGTTTACTGTAGCCTTTTATGAGGGGGGTCTATTGCCCCCTTTTTATATTTGGCAATTTTATTGGATGTTCCTTTTTTTTGAGGCTCGAAATTATTATTTGAGGCTTGAAATCATCATTTGATGCTCGTCGGTGTTGCCTACCCACTCTACAAAAATTCTACTATATCGTAACAATATGATTTTTCACTGGCTAAGCTAACCTACAAATAGGAATTGGCAGCACTGACTTATAAACCAACTGGGTCCTCTTGGCATGTTTTTTCATGATGTGTTGCTAGGCTATTGAGCATCTTGGCGTATACAATGTATATATTTTGAGAGGGGGTTATAGCTTTTTACGCTGTACGAATACTGGAAGCTTGACAGTGACAACCAACAGAGTAGGTAACACTAGTTTCTGACAGTGAATTTAAAATAAAATATTAAACAAAATACATGAGTAAGTACTGTGATTACAAATAGTACCAGTGTTATGCCCCCCCAACTCCAACTGGACAACTGGGGAAAATAATTGTACAACAATTTGTACCTAATTGTACAATACTTGTACCTAATTGAGAGAGCCTTCCCGTAACTTACCTCATGTACAATTTATATGATTTTACAACTGTGAAAAGAAAGCATATGTGTTCTGTATGCACACATTCATTCTTATTTTTCGAAGTTGAATGGAAGCACATGTTTTTTTACGCTCTCGTAATACTGACCTTGCCCCAGTGATTTTAAATTGCTTCCATCCGCTATTTTTTCTGTGTTATTTCCGCATGCACGCAACATTCGCTTTCAATAGTTTAATGAAATACAGAAGGAGTGTTAGTATAGCAGGCTCCAAGTTTACAATTTATTAAATTAAACAATAATTTATGTAAGAATATACTTGTACTTACCGAACACAAAATAATAAAAGCATATGTGAATTTTTGCGTGTGTTTATGTTATATGACGACTGAGTAAAAAAAATAATGTTGACTCCCCGAAAGATAAAAGTTCCCGGTTCGATATCAGATGCATGCAAATTTTATGTTTTGCTCTCCAAAATCTTGATTTTTATGTTTGTGCTATTTGTCATACAGCAGAGGAGAAGAGGGGAGAGGGCAGGGGAGGGGGTACTATTAGCGCCATCTATTAGCAAACAATAGAAATAAAAAGTAGCGTCAAACTTTTTCAACACCCAAAAATTTTAAACGTCCTCGCGTAGTAATACGATCTAGCTGAAGATGTTTGAAGGAGTACTCTTAGTCGACGAAGCTAATTGCTAGGGCCCATATATTGCTAAAATGTTCTTTGATTTGCATATTTCTCATACCGCCATATGTTGTTCTAGTTGACTTCTTCCAAAAAAAATGCTAATTAGCGAGAGTTAATTAAGCAAGGCAAGTAAAAGAAGCAAATAGGACAATATGTGGTGGCGTGAGAATATGTAAAAATTCGATTCAGAGGTGGATCGAATTAAAATTGGGGGATATTTTGCATTTTTTCCCTATAATGTACAAAACATTTACCGTACATAATCTTTTCCATTTACAACAGTATAAAATAAGAGGAATGTGTGACAATATCCATATTAATTAGGAAGGTATGTTGTATGCTAGGTTAGCTAATTGTGTCTTCTACAACTTTACTGTATAGAGGAAAGATGGAAAAAGAGAGCTCTACAAAAACTAACGCTCTTAACAATATTGAATGCCCCGTGAAAATTATATATAAATAAGGCATAAGCGTATTATCTGCTTTCATGTCAGATTTTCCCAACCTGTGAGCTGTAGTGTTTAGGCGACAAGCGACGTGCTCAAATATAATACCGTTGACAATATTGAACGCCCCGTGAAAATTATATATAAATAAGGCATAAGCGTATTATCTGCTTTCATGTCAGATTTTCCCGACCTGTGAGCTGTAGTGTTTAGGTGACAAGCGACGCGCTCAAATATAATACCGTTGACAATATTGTACGCCCCGTGAAAATTACATATAAATAAGGCATAATCGTATTATCTGATTTCATGTCAGATTTTCCCAACCTGTGAGCTGTAGTGTTTAGGCGACAAGCGACGCGCTCAAATATAATACCGTTGACAATATTGAACGCCCCGTGAAAATTACATATAAATAAGGCATAAACGTATTATCTGCTTTCATGTCAGATTTTCCCGACCTGTGAGCTGTAGTGTTTAGGTGACAAGCGACGCGCTCAAATATAATACCGTTGACAATATTGAACGCCCCGTGAAAATTATATATAAATAAGGCATAAACGTATTATCTGCTTTCATGTCAGATTTTCCCGACCTGTGAGCTGTAGTGTTTAGGTGACAAGCGACGCGCTCAAATATAATACCGTTGACAATATTGAACGCCCCGTGAAAATTATATATAAATAAGGCATAAACGTATTATCTGCTTTCATGTCAGATTTTCCCGACCTGTGAGCTGTAGTGTTTAGGTGACAAGCGACCTGTTCAAATATAATACTGTTGACAATATTGTACGTATATTGTATTGTATAGGAGACTAGAAGCATATAATTTGGCGAAAAAAAAACCCAAATAAGGTCATAGAAAATAGTTAAAAAAAAAGTGAGCAATTATATTTTGCATTGCACAGCATTTGGTATTAAATAACATACCCCCAAAAAATCTCTGCATTATGCGTTCTGTAAAAAATTGCCCTACGTGCCAAATTGCTATGTCAAGTGAACATTTTCAAAGGCACTGTCGTACTTGTGTGCCGGGAAAGCGAATATGTGCAACCAAACTGTGCTCTAAGTGTGGGAAAAATAAATCTATTGCCAACTTCAAGCGACACCAGCTTACTTGCAAGAGCACTGGAACATCTCTACCGCAACCTTCCAAGCGAAAGGTAGAAGTAACCTCCCTCAATGCATCGCCACCTGCCAAACGCGTCAAGCTGGCGAAGAAAGCAGACCGATTTGCGTTTGAGCATTTATTAGAAGACTTTAACATAACATCAGACAGCTCATGCGATGTGCGTAGTTTTCTGGAGAGCGAGCGAGCTAAGATAATATCCATCCTCAACGATGCATTGGCTACATACTCCACTAAATTCTATGCTGTGCTATGCTGCAAGTATAAAAAACCGTCTGATGAAATATATAAATTCTTCCATGCCACAAAAGCAAAAACACTGCATCAGGCAGATATCACTGACCTCGACAGCATCTACAACAAGTTTGTCGAGGAGTTTGTGGCAAAGCACGAGGAGCATCAGGCTAAAGGCTCGGGCGGTTCGCTGTGTGGCGACCCCCACGAACTTTGTCTGACACTTAGCAAGTTCCTGCCACTGGCAGGGTCTAGCTATATTGCCCTGCCACCCGAGGTTGAAGCAAGGAAAGCTGTTCTCAATATTCAGAACAAAGACACCAAATGCTTCCTCTGGTCGGTGCTGGCAGCATTGCACCCTGTTCACTGGAAAAACAGTCCATGCCGTGTTAACCACTACACGCAGTATGAGTCGGAACTGGAGGATGCAATGGCCGGGATTGCCTACCCTGTAGAAGTCTCGCATATTCACAAGTTTGAGGTTCGTGCTCGTGACTTGTTGGGCCTGCAATTAGCCATCAATGTTTACGGTCTCACCGAGAATGAAAATGAGGTCCATCCCATCCGGGTGAGCAACGTGAGCAACAACAACGAGGTACGAGAAATCAACCTCCTGCTCATCAAGGACGAGACCCATCACCATTACACCCTTATCCGTTCCCTCTCTCGGCTTGTTTCGAGCCAACGGAGCAAAGACAAAACCCACGTCGAGGTGTGTCGCAGGTGCTTGGCTATATTTTATAATCGAGAACAGCAAAATTACCGGTACATCAGAGGACCCAACATTGCTGCTGAGAAGCTAGCTCGCCACATGTTCTACTGTGGTACCAACGAGCCTGCACGAATTATCCTGCCCGAACCTGGTGCAGTAGAGTGCTTTCGCATGCACAGTGCTATGGTGAAGCATCCTGCCTATATTGTAGCAGACTTCGAGGCCTTTCTTCAACCTCTGTCTAACTGCGAGCCCAACCCCGAAACATCCTCTACCATTCCTTTCCAAATCCACGAGGCCTCGAGTTACTCCTATGTTGTGGTGTGGCGAGACCAACATATTGCCTCCGAGCCCTATGTGTATCGCGGTCCCGACCCGGTTAAACACTTCCTGGAGAGAATGCAACAGGAAGCCATCAAGATAGGGAAGGTGCTGTTGGCCCCCAAGCCCATGCTGCCTCTGTCTCCCAAAAACAAGCATCAGCACGAAATGGCTCTAAATTGTCCTGTTTGCAACTCGGTCTTCACTGACGATAACAAAAAGGTCCACCACCATGACCATTATGGGACCGGAAGCTACATTGGCCCGTGGTGCAACAGATGTAACTTGAGAGCCAGGGACCCGCGCTTCATACCGGTCTTTTTTCACAATGGCTCGGGATATGATTTCCATCACTTGGTTACACATCTAGGGTACGACAATGCGAGAATCAATGTCCTGGCGCAGAACGAGGAGCGTTATATTAGCATCAGCAAGTGGGTGCCGATCCCCAACTCAAGCAAGAGCATCGAGCTTCGGTTCCTCGACTCTCTGAGGTTCCTCCAGGCAAGCCTCGATGCTCTTGCTGGGAAGCTCAGAGACGACCAACTAGCCATTACCACATCAAGTTTCCCGAACTTAGATGTCGCACTCATCAGACGTAAAGGGGTCTACCCCTACGAATACGTCACAGACCCTTCCAAGTTCGAAGAAGAGTTGCTGCCTCCCCAGGATAAGTTCTACAGCCAGCTGAGAGGTTCTGGTATTACCGACGAGGAGTACAAGCATGCTCAGTCTATGTGGGTCGAGTTGGGTTGCCGAACTTTCGGTGATTACCACGATGCATACCTGAAGCTTGATGTGACGCTTCTTGCCGATGTGTTCCAGGCGTTTCGGGCGACTGCGATAAACATTTACAACCTGGACCCTGTATATTTTTACAGCCTTCCTGGACTGGCATGGTCGGCCATGCTCCTGCTGACTAAAGTTAAACTTTCACTTATCACCGATAATGATATCATGCTTTTCATCGAGAGAGCTATCCGGGGCGGCATGGTCCAAGTGTCGCAACGCTTCGCACACGCCAACAATCCCCACATGGCCACTGGTTACGACCCCTCCCAACCATCAAGCTACATCATGTACACTGACGTGAATAATCTTTACGGGCACTCCATGATGCAGCCACTCCCAACAGGACAGTTTGAGTGGGCTGACCCCTCCAACTTCGACATCGAAAAAGAGTGCGACGAGTTTGGGTTTTTTGCCGAGGTGGACCTCGACTTCCCCGAGAAGCTGCAGGATACATTCTGTGACCTTTCGCCTGCTCCGGAATTGAAGTGCCCACCTGGCTCGGATCAACCGAAGCTCGTCATGGACTTGGAGCCCAAAAAGCGTTATGTGCTACACTACCGGAACCTCCAGTGGTTAATGCAGCAAGGGGTCTCGGTCAAAGCAGTTTACGGCGTGCTCTTGTTCAGGCAGTCTCCATGGTTGAAGCCGTACATCGAACTGAACACCAAACATCGCACTGATGCCACTTCGGAACTTGATCGCGATTTTTTCAAATTAATGAACAATGCGGTATTTGGGAAGACCATGGAGAATGTGCGAAATCGCGTTGATGTGAGGTTGGTGACGAAGAAAACACAGTGCCGTCGACTTGTTGCAAGCCCGCTGTTCAGGTCTCGAACAATTTACAACGAACAGATGTCTCTGATTCACATGAACCGGGGCAAGGTGTTACTCAACAAGCCCATCTATGTGGGAGCTGCAGTTTTGGATCTGAGCAAGTTGTGCATGTTCGAGACATATTACGGCATACTACGTGCACACTACAACCACAATATCTCGCTCCTCTACACAGACACAGACAGCTTGGTGTACCATGTTCGCACGGCCGATGCGTATGGTGATATGGCCAAAGTTCCAGCTCTTGTCAAGCTCTTCGACACATCGGGCTATCCCCAGCTAAACCGGTATGGAATTCTGCCCCGGAACAAAAAAATACCCGGCAAACTCAAGGACGAGAAAGACGGGGATGTGATTGTGGAGTTTGCTGGACTTCGTGCCAAAGCCTATGCGATCCGGGCTGAGGGTTCAGTAACAAAAAAGGCAAAGGGTGTAAGCAGGCAAGTGGTTCGGGAGCACCTCAAGTTTGAGGATTACCTCGAGTGCCTCAGAACAAAATCGCCCATTCTACAAAAAGAGCATCGTATCCAAAGCGTCGATCATGTGCTTACAACTAATATTGTCAGGAAAGTTGCTCTGGATGCACACGACGACAAGAGGTGTATTCTTGAATGTGGGGTCCATACACTTCCGTGGGGCCACTATCGCCTCCAAACTAGTAAGGCCTGCCCAGAGTGCAACAAAAAGTAATAGGCAATGCGAAAAAAAAAAACAATTTTAATTTACTTCCACTTCCTCGATTACATGCATGCATGGCACAGCAAAATTAAACTTCTGGAAACTGCTAATTGCAATTTGTACTTATATATATAAAATTCCACATTTCTTATTGTGTGCTATTTTTTTTTTATTTATTTAAAACTGTTCAGTCACTCTTTCATTCTTGACGTCATACACAAATGTTTTCTCTGCAATAAGAATGACACTGCACAGGGTATCTGCAGGCAAGGCATCGTGGAAGTCGCAGACGATCTTGATGTTGGTACGATCGTTGACCACAACCTTCTTCCTCTTAGATGTGTTGATGACGGTCATGGGTCTCCGTGCTTTGAATTCGCTGGGCGCGTAGTACACGTCCACGCTTCCCTCGGTCACGCGTTTGTAAGCCGTGTAAGCTTCGTAAAGTTTGAGGTAATCGTCTTTGGTCATGTCGAGGTTGTAATTCTCGCGCGGGAACACTTCGTTTCTACCGTTCTTCAGATAAACGTTCTTGATCTTGCAGTCGTCGAACTTGCTGGAATTTTTTTCCTGATCGTTATCGCGTCCGGTCTGAAAGAGCACTACGACGAAATCTGGCATGTCGAACTGTATGTTGTTGAACTGTGTCGTCACGTCGAATTCCATGTGACTTCCCGACGCCATCTTCTGCACGCACTGGTAACCGTGAAAGTGAATCGGCACCTGCGGACTTTTCAAGATCTCCGCTTTGTACTTGAGGGCGTAGTTCGTTTCGTATTCCACCACCGGCATTCTCAATTCCATGCTTTGGATGACGCACTTGGCCGCTTCGGGTAAAGTGTTGGCTATCGGCGTGGTGCCGTCCGGACCCAAAGTAGCGTATCGCATCAGTGCGTCGTTGTCGTTGGCCGCTCTTCGAAACGTAACGCGCAGTCCTCCCTTCCACATGATCTCCTTGTAGTCCGAGAAGAAACCAGGCAGCAGACGCATGGGAAAGAGCACCGTGTGACTTCTCGTCGATATTTTGGTCCCGGCTTCGAATCCCCCGGCCTGGTAGTACGCTGCGTCCGTTTTGGATAATTTCAAAGTTCCCACTGCCGTCGACGTGATGCCTGGATAATCTATTCTGTCGATGACGGTGTTGTGTTTCCTCACCTCCACCTGCGAGAACAGGTGAGGCACGAAGTTGTCCACGAGTATCAAGTTTGCTGCTGCGGGAAACGCGTCTCCGCTTTCTTTCTTCACCACGTCGAATTGAAGGTAGAGGTCCGCTCTGTGAGGATGAACGAACCCGTCGCCTACGTCCACGTCGTATTCGATCTCCCTGTTCGCTTCGTTCAGATTGGCGAACGTGCGACGGTTGGGAGGGAAAGATTGCAATTCGTAACTTTCGATTTGCTCCATTTTACATGTATGGTTATTTATTATACGTTGATCTCCACGATGGCCGTCGTAGTGGCACCTGCGAAATCCACCACGTCTCCTTTCTCGTTCGTCACCACCAACTCTATGTCGTCTATGCGGTTGCGACATACTGGAAAATAGATCGGCGAAGAGGGCGTGTAGATGATCGGTTCCATGAACTCGGAACTTGGTTTGAAAGTGGCTATGATTCCCGTCTGCTTGTGACTTCCTAACAATCCGTCCGAAGATTTCGTGATCATGCCTTCCGCCACGTTGCAGTGTACGTTCAGAGTCTCTATGGCCAAGAATTTAGGAATGTTGGTTGCTACGTGCTTGATGCCAGCTTCGAGTTTGGTGTCGTTCTCGAAACCTAAAAGTTCTCCCATGGTGCCCAGGTCCACGGTCTCCGTAGCGGATAGGATTTCCACTCTGTGCGTGACCGAATTTTGAGAAAAGTACGTGCCTTTGGGTAACTGAGCTTGCAAAGTGGAAAGATTGTATTGGCCTGGCGTGACGACGATGTGTTCGCTTCCGACGCTAATTTTGTTGTTGTGCTGCGTAACGTTGGGTATGAGGTACATGCTGTAGAATGCACGCAGAGCCACGGATTTAGGATAGACGATGTCGTCGTGCAGCGTGAGTTTTAAGATTGAAGATTCGCTCGTGAGATGGAACACGCCCATCCTAGTGATGCTGTTTGAGGTTCCACAATGCTTTCTGGAAATCCTCGATCGTAGGGTTATTTATTTTAGAGAGAAACGCGAGCACGGAGAGGCAGAGATGACCGCAGTTCACGTCTCCGAAATTTTGAATGCGTTCGTCGTTGTAGTATATAGAGGTTTTGTTCGTTTTCAGATAATAGACTAAATTTGTAGGTGGAACACCTCCGAAAGAATCGAAAACGAATGCTTTATCATTATTTTTGTGGTAACATATCCAATGCGTGCCTGGATTTTCTTGACCGTCCAAGTTGACTACTCCGCATTCTCTTCTTTTAACGCTTGAAGGTAACGAGTCGGACATGAAAACTCCTCTGAAGTGTTTGATTCGTAACGGTCCGATCAGAGATTCAATGTCTCGGTTGGTGAGTGCTTCTGTTTCTTTTTTTTAAACTTCTTCATCACGCCCTTTCCTCCTTTCTTCTCCATGGCCAGGTTGTGACGTTTCTGTTCTTCCAATTCCGCTTTGTTCTTCTTCGAGTCGATGACGGTTTTCGCGATGGCGGCACTTCCACCGGCCAAACTTCCAACGGCCCCCAATGCTGCTAGGATGGCCGGGATGCTGAATATGAAACCTCCGACCTTTTGCTGTTTCCGCGAACGCTGCAATCTTTTCAATTGAGGTGTGCTGAGCAGCAATTTCATTCCGTGTCCTTTCGACAAGCAAGAACGTTTCTTCTCGCGTTGTTTCTTGGTGAGTAACCCATCGAGGGCACCTAGATTTTTCAGATTGGAGTATGGTATCTGGTACACGACACCCTTGGGCTTCATGTTGACGCTCTATGTGTTATTTTCACGGTATGTTATTTATATATATATTCTGAGATTTTTTCTTGTGTAGTTTTTTACGGTATGTTATTTATATATTTTCAAGGCCTCGCAGTCGTTACACAAATTCTATAACGTGCTTCGTTTTCTTGCCAAGAAGTTCCTTTGTCCCCTTGTACACGATTCGAGTTTTGTTCTCGATTAAAATAGATAGCTTCTCGTCGCATAACATGTTAGCGTATCGATCTGGTAAAAATAGACTGTATTGTGCGTTGAGCAACAGGCGTACCTTGGGACCATACTGGGTAGAAACGATTGAACCGGAAGTTATCGTGTAAGGTTTGTCGACTTCCAATTCCTGAATTTTTACATACTCAACTGACAAATTTAGCATTTGTTTTAATGCTTGGAGATCACTTATTTTTTCGGTCGTCATATCAAAAAAAATTTCAGAGTGTTAGAGAGAAATTTAATTGTTTTTTCACGATGTGTGTTATTTATATATACCGGAGATTTTTTTTTTCACGATGTGTGTTATTTATATATCAAGTTTTTTTTGGCACGTATATATATTATTATTTTTTTAACAGAGGAAGAAAGTCCGTGCTTCGGAAAACGCGATGATGTGCGTAATGATATCTTCCTTCTCCTGCATAGACTTGTACCAATCTACTGTGTACCGTCTTCTTCCCTGCATCGCCTCGTGCAGTTCGTCCGACCTCTCGTTCAATTTTTCCCCTGCAGCCGAAAGCAGAATGTTGAGATCACTGCACCTCAGGCCGCTGATCCCCCGAAGATGGTCCTTGAGAACCATTTCACAAGGGATGCGAAATTCCGGCGTCGTTCTTGCTATGATTACAAGTTTCCCTACATCTCCGTTAACTACCTTTTTGAATATTTTAGATAGTAGCTCGGGTGGCAAATCAGTTATGCAAGCCATGTTGTTTTTTTTTACTGTATGTTATTTATATACCCCACCCCAATTTTTGTTTCGTGTTCATGGCGATGGTGGTGCCTAGTGCGGCGACCCGTTCACCCAACGATGCGTCTCTGCTCACGAACCTTTCGAAAGCTGCGTGCTCTAACTTTCTGTCTGCTTCGTGACGTGCGTCCAGATCCGTCTGCGTGGTGTTGTAGGCGATGTCGTGATCTTTGCATGCCGCGTCCAACGGATTCACACCCTTGTCTCCTCTCTCCAATCTTTTCTCGAGTTTGGTACCCGGTCCGCAGTACTGGTAGCCAGGTAGATGCATCTCGAAAGGTAACTTGTTGATGATGTCGTTCACGAGTCCCTTTCCTTCGGCCACGTTCCAAAATTTCGGAGGCAGCGTGTTGATGATTTTGATCAGGTAACCTATGCCCTTGTCGTCGTTCACGATGAAGTTGGAAAGTTTCGTGCTGATCATGTCCACGATGCCAACCTTCTCGTTGTAGAAATTACGGTTGCCTGCATTCTCTTCGCCGGCTATCACCAACAATCGGTCCACGAGTTTCCTAACGTCGTCCACCCAAACGAATTCTTTGGGTAACGTGTTGTAGCGTTTGACGCCGCTGCCCGTTTTGACCTGGTTCCAAATCGGTTTGATGAGATTCCTGTACTTCTCGCCGCTGCTCGATTTCACCCTATTCTGCGAGGCGTCGTTGTTCTGGTACAAGGCATCCGTCATGATCAGAATTTCCTTGTAACTCTGGTAATCTTCGTCGGTGTAATCTTTCGGCTGCTTTTTGGCAACGAGTTCCCACAGTCCCACCGTACCCGGATACCTGTTCCAACTGTCCTTGTCGCCTAAATTGACTTTAATGTCGTTGCCTTCGAAGGTCACCTTCGATTTCCCAATCTTCCACACCACACCGCCGCCTTCGCTGGTTTCCATGCTGGGATACAATCCGAACACTTCATCCTTGTCGAATTTCCCCGTGCTCAGGTAGTCTCGTGCCAAAGGTCCCAACTCGATTTTATCCGAAGACGACGTGCTACCAATGGCTCGACGTCGTGCCGGTGCATCCTTCAGTTCGAACGGTGTCGAAGGAATGCTCGAAATGGGTGTGGGTACGGCGTAACTTTTAGCTGCGAGCGGTACGAGTTCATTAATCAAATTTTTATTTTGTTCCGTGACACTTTTAATTTCTTTACCTAGACTGCTGATGGCATCGATCACGGGTTGATCCTGACGTTTCTTCTCTTCGTAGAATCCGCGATTCTCGGATTTCCAACCTTTGAAGCGTTTCGCGAGGTAATCGCGAAGCTTGAGATTTTCGTCTTCGATTTTTCGTTTCGTCATGACGTTATTTATATACGTCGTTTCTCACAACGTTGCAACGTTTAGAAAATCGTTGATTTTGTTTCTGTATTTTCCATCGTTGGGTTTCCTCGTCATGTCGATCGTCACAAATCCGAAATCGTCACCGTTCCAGCAAGTAGAGCAGCCTTCCGAAAATTGATTGTAGTTCATGTCTCCGCCTACGTAGTCATCGTACGCGTGCTTGAGGTTGGTGTGATCTTGACGAAACAAACATATGAAATTGGCGTTGTCGCGCACTAACTGTTTTGGAATTTTGGAAAACGTTTGAGCTAGGTAAAAACAATCCATTCCTTTGTGACGACCTTGCGTGAAAAAGTTGCGAATTTCATTTTGATTTTCCAGGATGGCGTCGTCGAACACAACGACTGAATTTTCACGACAATCGTCGAGCGGTTTTATTTCCGAGGCGAATGTTGCAATGTCCAGACCATCGTACAGTTTTATCAGTTGCTGGTATTTGGATTGCTCCAAACTTTTCGAGAACACGTACAGGTGCCTGTTCTTCCAATTTAACCAATTCGGTGCGAGGAGAAAATTGTCCACGAGCAGTGTCGTTTTCCCACACCCCGAAGGACCTACGATCAGACAGCGGATGCTGTCGGGAAGCAACTCGCCGTTCTTTTTCTTCGTTTGACTTTCCGGATCCGGTAGACGCTTCACCACGTTCCACGTACTCACAAGATCACTTCGTCCGCGTCGATCCAACTTTTTTCTGGAAGTCCCAGCCATTTGACAAACAGTTTGTCACCTTTCCTACGCAATACTTTCTCGATGAGGTACGTGTCGGGGTGTTTTGTTTTAGAGAGTTCCTTTTCGTAAAATCTTCCTTTCAAAATCTCGCCGCTACTATCTTTTATTATATACGTGTGTCGGTTTCCGGGTAGAACTCGAACCACGGTAAAAAGTTCCGTGCTCCAATTTTTTGTGAATCCCTTCTCGAAGGTGCGTTTGAATTTGCTGATCCTCACCTGGTCTCCAATTTTGTATTTAGCTTTTTTTGTCGTGGGTGTGTACTTTGGACAGTAAACTGTAGAAATTAAACGCTGCTCGTCGGACTTGGTAACGTCGGCTGGCTTCATGCCTATCGTTCTGTGTACCGTATCATTATAGGTGTCGACGAGTTCCGGCAGGATGTCGACCCATTTGTAATTTCCCCGAAGCGTGAATCGTTTCCACATGTGTGTTTTCAAGGTTCGATTAAATCTTTCCACGATGCTGGCTTTGATGTGACTGAAGCTCGAATAATGTCGAATGCCATGTTTTTGAATAAATTTTTGGAATACGGCGTTGTAAAATTCTTTACCGTTGTCCGTTTGCAGAAACCGTGGTCGTCTGCCACCGCTTTCGCGAAAAATTAATTTGAATGCTTCCGTGACGCAGGTTCCTGTTTTCGCCTTCAAAGGTAGAGCCCATGCGAATTTCGAAAACGTGTCTATGACGGTGAGGAGGTACTTGTTGCCCTTGTTCAATTTATGCACGTTTTTCAAATTGCCGCTACTCATCTCCACGAGGTCACTTTGCCAGAGGTCGTCGATGCCCTTGGTTACCACAGCCAAACGTTCGTAGTTGCGGCGTGCAGGTTTATGCAATTCTTCGACGATGGCCTGCCTAGACATTTTTTTGTTTAGAGATTACGTTTCAAGAGAAGCACAAGCGTGATGGGATTCAAAGAGGGCGGCACTTCGCTCGTGTTTTGAATGATCAGCTTATCGCCGGCACTCACGTCGAAAACGGTGAGATCTTCGTCTTCGTGTATTTCATATATGTTGCGCGTTTCGTTCCAACGTGCCAGAGGAACGTTTCCTGCTTTCTGGACACCACGATTCGATATCAAGGTCATGGTGGGAACGCTAGCTTTTCTACCGTGAGACCAGTACGAAAATTCGTTTATCTGAATCGTGCCGTCGAGGAGAAACTTGTAGTACGGATGATAAGGATGCAACATGTACAGTTTGTTACCTTCGACGAACGTGGAGATTCTCTGTTGATTGGGTATGCTGTTGATTTCGATGGCTTGCAGAAAATGCAGTTTAGCGAATTTAGTGTCGACGCCGAGCAGATTACTGTGAACTTGTCCGAGTTTATTTTCGATGGGCAGCAAATGCTCGACTATGGTATCCGTTACGGTAGAAAACGACGGTTTGATTTTCACTTCCACGTTCAACTGCTTGTAGTTTTCGTTGAGTTCTTGCAACTTGGCACCGAAAGAGGCCAGCGTCGATTCCTGCGTGGATTCCAGCACTCCAACTTGATCTCTGATGTTGACGACGATGTTCTGAAGGTTCTCGACTTGATTCAATTTCGAGCTCTTCTCGGTAAGATCGTTCACGATGCTTCGCATCTCTGTAAACTGCGTGTGAAGGTCGGCGACGCTCTGCGAAGTGGGCAGCGTCGATACCAGCGAACTAATTTCGTCTCGAATCTGTTCCACGTTCGCCGTTTCCGTTTCTAGTCGTTTCAGCATTCGAGATATGTTTCTTTTCAAAACGTGCAATTCTTTGGAGGTGGGGAGATTGGCCACCCTACTCTCGAGATCGCTCAATGAACTTTTGATGTCGCTCGAATCGGATAGTGCCGTCACCGCCGTTTTCAATTTTTCCAAATCTTCGCTCGAAGGTACGCTCGTCCGTAACGATTCCAAGTCACCCTGTATGTTGTCGAGTACGTGATGAAAATGAGCGAGATTCGTTTCGACGTTCAAATTTTCTAAATATTCGATCTTCTGCTGAACCGTGCTCAACGTGTCTTGAATGCTCGTCAACGCTCTCGCTTCAGCGTGAATATTTTTAATTTCTTCGTTGATCAATTCCAAGGACGCCTGAAGCGTAGCGATGGTGGTTTGAATGTGTTCGAAATCTTGATAGGCCTCCAATTGAATTTTTATGTTCGCGACGCTTTTACCGATGACCTGCAGTTCGTCCGACGATGGTAGGTTCGTCATTGTATCTTCCAAAGTCTGCAACTTGGATTTAATTTCTTCCAACGTACTGGTGAATTCTTCTTGTAATTTGGAAACAACAACATGCAAGCGTTCTGCGTCTATATCGTTCACCACGGTTTGAAGTTCGGAGAAATTCTTTTCTATTGCGGAAGTTCGTTCTTCGATTTCGAGTTTCAATTTTTCCAAATCTTCATTTTTCGATTGAAATTGCTGTAATTTGGCCAAATCATTTTGAAGCGAATCCACGCTCAACTGTATATTTTGAACGCTGTCGTAAGAAGGTACGTCGACATAATTTTTTATGAGCGTTTTCAGTTCGGAATCGATTTTCAGAATGGGGTCGAGACATTGCGTTTGGAGCGTAGCGATTTCCGACTCTAAACTTTTGTTTAAGGTTTCCTGCAAAGCGATCAAATCGGTCCTCAACTTCTTAACTCGAATGTCCAACATGAGAATCTCTTCTGCGTGGTCTACACGCTTGGTGTTGCCGAAAATGTCGTTAGGCATTTTTGGTTAACGGTTATTTATAATAGGATAGACGATTCGTAATTCTACGAAGAGAGGAATGAGTTTGTCGTAATCTCCGAGGAGTTCCATGTAAAAATAATCTCCTGCAGACACATCGTACGTAATGTTAGAAAGCATCTTGTCGTGCTTGATTCGAAAAATGTTCTTGCCGGTAGAAATTTTGATTTCGCCTGCGTTTTCCGGATTCACGGTGATTTGAAGTTTCCCGTCGATCGGAATTTCGTAGAAATGTAAATTGTTATTAAAAACATAAAACATCTTGCCCACATCGTCATTCAGTTTCGTCCAAATGCTGTTGAGGTGAATGATCAACAGACCGTTGAGTTTAGGTAACACGGAAGGTAAGAGGTTATTGGAATTTGGTGGTGCAGTCTCCATGTTGATCTGTTTGCGGAAGCCAAAAAGATTCATTGTCTTTGTTAGTTATTTAAGAATACGGTCAAAGTGTATTTTGTAATGACACGCAAAGTTTTTTTTGTTTGCTTGCGTCACAATACAGGCACGCGCGCGCACGTGTGTGTGTGCGACACATTGTTCCCGAAAAAGGTTTACAAAAGTCACGATATATAAACATTTGGTCCCACAGTTGGAAAATTACGATAAGTTGCATTCAAAAGTTTCAAAATATCATATAGTAGAATTTTTGTAGAGTGGGTAGGCAACACCGACGAGCCTCAAATAATAATTCAAGACTCGTCGGTGTTGCCAACTCCTATTTGTAGGTTAGCTTAGCCAGTGAAAAATCATATAGTAGAATTTTCTTCGGATGGGTAGGTAACACCAACGAGCCTCAAACAAAACATCCAATAAAATTGCCAGATGTAAACAGAGGGCAATAGACCCCCCTCATAAAAGGCTACAGTAAACCCACAGTGTCGCCAACACTAGGCCCCCAACAGTGTTGCCAGACATAAAAAATACATGGACCCCCTCAGGCCCTTTGATGAAAATTTACAGTGAAAAACCCAGTAGGTTAACAACACTGTCAATCTACGGTAGTGTTGCCAGATGCAAACAGAAAGCAATAAACCCCCCCCTCATAAAAGGCTACAGTAAACCCACAGTGTTGCCAACTCTGCCCTCAAAATGTACATCATAAAAAGCTACGACGAGCGTCATAATCTTGGTGATGTTTTCGGGTAAGGAGTTGGCAACACATGCCCTACGAGAGAAATCCATTAAGGCGATCGAGCGCCAAATGATGATTCGAGCGCCAATTGATGACTTAGAACCCGGACACTGGGTCTACTGCTGTTCCTCAAATTGTTTGTACAATATAAGAAGCCAAATGACACAAAATTTACACACCCCCACATAACAGAAACTGTACCGGTATATTCAAACGCAAATTCAGACAAAATAATAAGCAGATTGATAGATCAATTGAATATCAAACACTCTGAATTTGCGGCAAAAGAGTCAGGATGGACCCTATGTGGCTCTCCGCACAAGTTATATGTTAATATTTCTGAATTCAGCCCATTACAAGGTTCCACTTATGTGCCATTACCTGCTAATATCAAAAACAAGAGCCGTCGTCAATATTGAAAATACCGACCAGAAATGCTTTTTGTGGTGTATATTAGCTGCTTTGTATCCAGTTTCAAGAAATCCTCAGAGAATAACTTATTATAAACAACATGAGCACGATTTTGACGATGCAATGGAGGGTTTGGAATATCCAATGTCAGTTCAGAATATTGATAAATTTGAAAAAAAGGCCAGGCACATCAATGGCAAACAATTATCTATTAATGTATTTATTTGTTCCACTGGCAATTGCCCGATAGCACCTCTCAGACTCAGTACACTTGATGATGAATCTGCTGTTCCGATTGATATGCTCTTAATTGAAGGGAATAGCACATATCATTACACTCTGATACATAATCTTGAAGCTTTAGTCAGAAAACAACTAGACAAAACTCATAGAATATTCAAGTTGTGCAGAAGATGTTTAACTGTATTTGATGGTCAAAAAATGGTGAAGGGGGTTCCTGAATGTAATGCAGAAATTGCCAAAAACAAGTTAATTGAGCATCTAAAATACTGTGGGAATCATAAACCTGTTCATATGGTGATGCCTAATCCAAGTGAAAAAGCAAAATTCAAAAAGTCTGAAGCCTTGTTGGAACACCCAGTACATATTGTCTGTGATTTTGAATCGAACGTCAAACATATTGCATTCTGCAATCCAGATCCCGAAGAATCTTCAAGTACATCATACCAGTTACATGAACCTTCCAGTTTTTGTTATACAGTTGTACAGGATGGTGTTGTTACCAAAATAGATTCATACATGGGACCAGATGCCATCAAAATATTTGCACATAGAATAGAAAATGTGTGCCGTGACATAGCATCTAACATCTTATTAAAATCAAAGCCTATGTTGCCTTTAACAGAGGAACAGATTGAAGATTTCAACAATGCAGAAAAATGCCCGGTATGTGATTCTGAATTTTTAGATACAAATATCAAGGTACATCACCATTCTCATACAGATGGTAAATTCTTAATGGCCCTGTGTAATAGCTGCAATATTCAGATCAAGAGACCAAAATTTATCCCCATATTTTGCCATGGAGCATCCAATTATGATTTCCATCATCTGATCAGGTACGAGGGGTTTGACAAGCAGAATTTAAATATTTTAGCTGAAAATGATGAGAAATATATATCTATTAGCAAGATAATTAAAGTTGATGGTGTTCCTATTCACATAAGATTTCTTGATTCTTACAGATTTTTATCTGCTGGCCTGCCCACACTGGCAAATCAATTATCTGATGATCAATTCAAAATCACACGTGCATTGTTTCCAAATCAGGACCTGAAATTAATTAGGCGGAAGGGTGTATATCCATATGACTATGTCACAGATTTTTCTAAATTTGATGAGTGTTCCCTGCCACCACAACAAGAGTTTTACAGCAGAATCAGAGGATCTGGAATCACTGATGATGATTATCACCATGCTCAGTTGATGTGGAACAATTTAAAATGCAAGACATTTGGTGATTATCACATGGCATATTTGAAACTTGATGTCACCCTCTTAGCTGATATAATGCAGGCATTCAGAAAATCTTCCATGCAAAATTATGCACTGGACCCAGTGTATTTTTTCAGTGCCCCGGGCCTAGCATGGGCCGCAACGTTTTTGAACACCAAAAAGCAATTGGATCTGATCCACGATCAAGATATGTATCTGTTTATGGAGAAATGTATAAGAGGAGGGATGGTGCAATGTTCCCAGAGATATGCCAGAGCAAATAACAAGCATATGCCTGATTATGATCCAGCACGGCCATCAAATTATATACTGTATGTAGATGCAAACAGCCTCTATGGTCATGCTATGATGGATAAATTGCCATATGCAGGGCTTGAGTGGGTTGAAAATTACAATATTGAAGATCTTAAGGATTTTGATGACAGTGTCTATGGCCTCTTCTTAGAGGTTGATCTGATATTTCCTGATAATGTACACAACAAATTTTCTGATCTGCCCCCAATTCCCGAGGTTCAGTGCTCACCTGGCTCTAAACAGAAGAAGCTCATGATGACTCTGGAGCCGAAACAAGGCTATGTCATATATTACAAAAACCTCCAGTTCCTGATGAAACATGGTGTCCAAGTGACCAAAGTTGGCAAAGTCTTGAGGTTCAGGCACTCAGAATGGTTGAAACCATACATTGATACAAACACAGAGCTTCGAACATCTGCAAAGAGCCAATTTGATAAGGGCTTGTTTAAATTGATGGTGAATTCAGTGTATGGCAAAACAATTGAAAATGTCAGGAAACATACCGATGTTAAAATAATTACTGGGGTGTAAGGGGTGACCTTCCACATAGTACACCCAAATGTCAACCTCACTTCCACGTCAGTACACCCTGGACTACAGACTAACGAGGCTCTGGCGACTGGCCCCATGGCCAGTATAATTTTGTTTGTGTTGTCCTGTTCTTTTGTCCTTATGTGTACTGAGTGCCCGTTTACAGCCTCAGCTTTTAACGAAAGTCAGAATATTTTATGATTTTATTTATACAACGTTAGAGTTGTTATGTGTAATGGTAAGGGGCTGGACCCCGTATAATGTGACGGGTGCAAAATAGCCTTAGTGCTGATGCACCCAAAATTTTAAATTCAATTCAATTCAATTAAAATAATTACTGACCCCAGCCTGAGCAAAAAATTGGTTGCAAAGCCTAATTTCAATTATAGAAGAATTTATGATGAGCACATGGCACTTTGCAACATGAAGAAAACAAAGATTAAGTTTGATAAACCTATTTATGTAGGGGCTGTGATATTGGAATTGTCCAAATTACATATGTTAATATTGTATTATGACGTGTTGAAACCTTTTTATGGTGATCGTGTAAAATTATTGTACATGGATACGGATAGTTTTATTCTTGATATTCAAACAGAAGATGTTTATCAAGATATGGCACAGCCTGAATTGTTTCAATACTTTGATACCAGTGAACATACAAAGATTCAACAACACCACAACAAAAAGGTGCCTGGCAAGTTAAAAGATGAGACACTTGGTGATGTTATTGTGAAATTTGCTGGGTTAAGTGCCAAGATGTATAGTTTTAAAACATGTAGTGCTGTTGTCAAAAAAGCCAAGGGTATTGGCAAAGTAACTGTGGAAAAGGAGCTTGTATTTGAAGATTATGAAAATTGCATCAAATCCCAGAGTTCAATCAGAACATCAGAAAATAGAATTCAGAGTGAGGATCACTTGTTGACTAGCAATATTGTAAGAAAAGTGGCCCTGGACCCACATGATGATAAGAGATGCATTTTATCATGTGGCATGCATACTCTACCATGGGGGCATTGTGATTTGAAAAATGGCAAACAATGCCCAATTACAGAGCATGATTTGAAATAAATAAACATGCCTATGAACTTATTTGGGTTCAAAAAACAGGCTATTATGGAGCTGCCAACACCACAACCCTCTTCTGATATGATATCTAAACTGAGTGGCTTGTTAATTATTCATCTGAACAGCATACTTACAGATAATAATGAAGAAACAGGTAAAACATTGTACATATTTAACAATAATTTAAATCATTACCAATTACCTGTAGGTGGGCAATTGCAATTTATTACAACCCCTGAGGGTGATGTCAAGATTTCAGTAGGGAGAAATATTTATAGAATTAAGCACTCAAACATGATTTCTGGCACTGTATATACTGTTTCTGCTGGTGACTGCTTATATATTGAGGTCCCGGGATCATATGACAAGCTTATACCCTTTTTTATAGAATTAAGAATCAGATACTCAATAATAAATAACCATTAAAAGAAAATGCCTAATGATATATTTGGCCATACAAGACATGAAGATCACAGTGATGAGATTCTGATGCTTGATGTCAGAGTCAAGAAATTAAGAAGTGATTTACAAGCTTTACAAACCACACTCAATGCCAGTCTTCAGTTAGAAATTACAAATTTGCAATCACAATGCATGGACCCTCTTCTTAAAATTGATTCTGAACTCAAAGTGCTGCTTCAGAAATATACTGATTTGGCAACATTAGATAATTTTCAAAGTTTGGAAGAAGCTGTAGCAACTCTTCAAGCCAAATTTAAGACCCAGGCCACCAACTCCGAGCAATTGAAACAGCAATTGGAAGAGCACATAAATAATGTCCAGGCACAGCTCCAAACAATTGTCAAAAGCATAAAATCACAAGAAGATTTTGATCTAGTGATTTCCACTCTAAAAGAACAGATTCAGTCACTCCAAATACCTAATCTGGACCCTCTGAACAATGCCATAGCCGAGGTTAAAGAAAAAATTGAGACACTTGAAAATTTTATGAACAACTTGCCATCTTCTGATGCTTTGAATGCAATAACTCGGAGTGTTGCAAACATCAAGCTGCAACTTGAAACATATGAAGATTTTGGAAAAATTCAAAGTACCATAACCCATCTTGAAGGTACAATAGCAGCAGTGCAAAGTGATTTGACAAATGTACAAGAATCTCGCCTGCCTGGAATTGTAGACACACTTGTCAGTGTCCAGCAACAGATCACAAAGCTTGAAAACCTCAACACTGAATCTGAGCTATCTCATTTTCATCACTTGATCGATGATATCCAAACAAAACTTGAAATTTTACAACAATCCACACCCTCTCAGGCAGACATAGCCCTGCTCCAAAATGCTATGCAAAATGTGGCTGATGCTTCTGAATTAAACAATGTAAAATTGGCACTTGAATTTTTGCAAAATACAGTATCAAATCTTCCCACATCACAGGAACTTAAAAATATTAAGAGAGCAGTGAATCGCATATTGAAATCAGAAGATATCAAGAATATCCAGACAGAGATCAAACAACTCACTCAGACAGTGGCCACTCTACCAACCAATCAACATATTAATGAACTGCATGCCCTGTTTGAGGATATCAGAAGACAGGTCCATGATCTTACTGCTCAAAATTCAAAATTGGCAGTTATTGAAAATTTGCAACAAATTGTAGCTAATATCAAGCAACAGCTAGGGACCATAGAATCCAATCAAGCAAATGCTCTGTCTGTTTTTGCCACCCAGCTTCAAGAGATTGTGCAACAATACAAGAAACTTGTTGTGGACATAAAAATCAAGCCAGGCCATGATGATGTTGTTAGGACCATCAATGAGCACCTTGAATCTGTAACAAGCAGATTGCTCACAGCAGAAAAGGAAATAACGGGCATAATCGAGAATCCAAAACATTCAGTAATTCTTGAATTGTACAGCATCCCCAACAAAGAATATGATTCACCATTTACACCAGGTGGCAAAATATATATGCTATCCCCTGCACAATTTTATTACCAATTTTTTGTTGGGGGCACATTGAGACCAATCAAGATCAAATATTGGCATCAGCCACAGGCACATCACTACCCTACCTTATCAATAACAAATGCTGATAACAAAGCAAAAATCACCAGTGTGGAGTTAGAGGATTTTACAGATCCCAATACATTAGAAACAGCCTATACTGAAGATGATGGCACTTTGGAATTTAAAATACAAATAGGGGACAAATTATATTTAGAAAATCCTGCAGTCTCAGCTGCTGAACACCCTATAGTTGCAATATTCTTGTTTTCATATTATGTCTAGTTGTTGATGAATTACACAGACAAGCCAGACATAATTATAAGAGACTCCCAGTAGTCACAAAGGGCATAGATGATTTATGGCAGAGCGACTTGATTGAGATGGCAAGTGGGCAGTTGAAAAACTTAGACAAAATCAACAAGGGCTACAAGTATCTACTCACTGTAATAGATACATTTTCAAAATTTGCCTGGGCTCTGCCACTCAAATCCAAGACTGGAAAATGTGTTACAGAAGCCATCAGGACAATCATCAATCATTCAGGAAGATCACCGCGCTATTTGCAAACAGATAATGGCAAAGAATTTTATAATTCAGTGTTCCAACAATTTATTAAAAGCCAGGCAATAAAACATTACTCGAGTTACAGTGATCTCAAAGCCTCAATTGTAGAGAGATTCAACAGAACCTTAAAAAATCTTATGTATAAACAATTTACACTTCAAGGTAATTATAAATGGATTAATATTCTTCCAGAACTTCTACATAAATATAACAACTCGGTCCATTCCACAATCAACATGAAACCCTCTGAAGTAACTTCATCTGATGAGCAAAAATTGATCAGGACTGTTTATTATCCTAGATACCAGCCAACCACAAGAAAGGCCAAATACAGGGTTGGCGATCAAGTAAGAATCAGCAAATATAAGCACTTATTCAAAAGAGGCTTTACAAGAAACTGGAGCACTGAATTATTTACAGTGGTTCAAGTTAAACCCGGGACCCTTAACACATATATAATAAAAGATCACCGAGGAGAAATTCTCAAAGGCAGGTTTTATGAACAAGAGCTCAGCAAAACTAAACAGCCTGACACATATCTCATAGAAAAAATCATCCGCAGAAAAGGCAACAAGTTACTTGTCAAATGGCTAGGACTCCCAGAACACAGCTGGATCGATGCAAACAAAATAATAATATGAGTACCTGGGATGTTATAAAAAGGCTGCCAGAACCTGAACAACAGATTAAGAGAAATGGCAAGTTGCTGCCTGAAAATATTAGGTGTCTTATTGTTGGGCCATCTGCTTGTGGTAAAACTACACTGATGGTTGATAATTTTTTATTGGCACCCAACTGGTTAGACTGGAAAAACAGGCACTTGTATGTCTTCTCTAAGAGCTTGGAACAATTAAAATATCAGCAGCTGATGAAGCTATATGATGGATTGGATATTGCTACTTTTGAATCAGATGTTAAGCCTCTTCACGAATGTCTCGATAATTCTGTTGTTGTGTTTGATGACATTATACTAGATAATCAAAACAAGGTTAGACATTTCTTTACACAGGGGCGGCACAAAAACATTGATTGCTTCTACCTGGCACAGACTTTTTCTAAAATACCGAAGCAACTGATCCGAGACAACAGCAATTTTATATGTGTGTTTCATCAAGATCATACCAACCTCAAACACATACATGATGAATATGTAGGTGGGGACTTGAGCTACAATGATTTTTCCAAGTTTTGCAGTAGGTGCTGGAACCAGGACAGTTATGGGTTTGTCACAATTGATATGACAAGAACACCTAATAGTGGCAAATACAGAAATAAAATCAACGATTTTCTAGACGTTGAGACATATATAAATAACCATGAAAAGGCCAATTATTGATGATCTTAAGTTAAGAGATTATCTTGTAAAAAGATTTAAGGGATGGAAATCAGAGAACCGTGGAATTTATGAAAAACACAAACAAACAGAACAGCCTGTAATTGATGCTATTAATAATTTAGGTAAGAATATCAAAACTGTTACAGAGCAAAATCAAAATTTGATCACAGAGCTTGTACCTGTAGCTGCTAGGAACATATTAGATTATCCATTCACCCCACTTTCCAGTATTCATACACCTAGTCCTGTTGCTCCTAGAAGAATTGAAGCTACACAGGATCCTATTGAATTGGGTCTTCTTGCACAAAAATATTTAACCACACCTAAAGACAACAAAGATGAGGTGTTTGGCTTATATGCTGACACAGAGCTTGATGGGAGCATCATACATAGAATTGGCAATTTCAGAGTAACATTTATGGGAGATGATATAATTGTTTATTCAGAATCTCGTCTCGGAGAAAAAGGTGCTTTTGTTAAGTATCTCGGAACACCTGGATTGTGGGAACTGATGACTAGGAAAAGGCCTGGCAGCTATACAGATCAAGATTATGAACATTACAAAGAAATATTAATAAAATCAGATGCTCTATACCAGAACAATGATCCCACACAAAAAAGAGTCAAGTCTAGCAGTGGGGCAAAATACAATAATTTAATCAAGCCCATATGGTCACAAATTAAGACTGGCAGTGGGATCAAACAATACAACACCCTGCCTAAAGAATTTGTGTGGGTTGATGATGTCAGGAAACTTGTAGATAGGCTATTGGTGATAGCTGGGGAGGAAAATGCTGGCAACCACAATTTTTACAATGAAAAGGTTGGAATTATGGACATGATAAGCACAAAATTATCTAATTTTATAGTGAATGACCCTAAGGGGATTGGATATCTCATAAAAATTATTAATACTCTACCACCTAAATTTTGGAATATTTCTGAGGGCCGGGGGTTGGTTAATGACATTATAAACAAGCTGCCATTTGAACTACATATTCCAGGCTATCAGTATTGTGGTCCAGGCACAAAATTGGATCATAGATTAAACAGAGGTGATCCGGGTGTTAATCCTTTAGATGCTGCTTGTAGAGACCATGACATAGCATACAACACACATTCTGATCTTGACAAGAGACATGTTGCAGACAAGAAATTAGAAGAGGCTGCATTTGGTAGATTTGTAAGCAAAGATGCTTCTTTAAGTGAAAAAATAGCAGCATTGGGAACTACCATAGCTATGAGCACCAAACAAAAACTGGGGTGGGGGTTGTGAACATGTATATAATAAACCTACAATGAAGGCCAAGGGTGTTATGTATCAAATACCTTATGCAGGTCTTAAATCTCTTAAAACTATTGACAGTCTTTTAACCAAAAAGCAGCGCAAGAAAAAAAGCTCTTGTCTTGCAAAGGGCCATGGTATGAAATTGTTGCTTAGTACCCCCCAATTAAAAAAATTACAGCAATCTAGAAAAAAATTGCATACAGGGGGTTTCATATTTACTATCCCTGCCATCTTAGCTGCTCTCGGGGCTGTGGGGAGCTTGGCTGGGGGATCAGCTGCCATAGCAAAAACAGTAATAGATGCCAAGAAGAATAGGGCAGAATTAGATGAGCAGAAGCGCCATAACCTGGCCATGGAGAAAAAAGGCAAAGGTGTTAAGAGAGCCATGAATAAGTTTAAAAAAAACAGGAACCGCTTACAAACCAAGATATTGAAGCTTTAATCAAGCCACTGGGCATCAAAAATTTTAGGGGTGTGTACATGTCTGATTCTTTACCGGAACAACCACTCAACAAAGAGTGTGGCATTGTTAATTTGGATGAGTACAAAAATCAGGGCACTCACTGGATCTGTTATCTTAAATATTTAAAAAATGAGGCATTTGTGTTTGATTCATTTGGAGGTGTTCCACCTGAAAATTTAATAAAATATCTAAAATCAGCTAATCTTTATTACAATAATGCCCGTGTTCAAAACTTCAAAGATGTTAATTGCGGACATTTGTGTTTATCAGTTCTCAGATACATGTCTCAAATAAATAAACCATCAATTGAAGATTTTCAAAAGGCCTTGTGGTATCTGAAACATCATGGGGGTATTCCATCTCACCAGCCAAAATTCAATATTGAAACTCAAATTGCATGATGACATAGTGTATCCCAAAACAATAGCTCTCAGGGCATTTTACGGCATGTACCTGATCCCTAATATTACACACCACAACAACAAAATTGCAGTAGGGGATCAAAAAATTGTCATTACTCCAGGGCAGTATAATCTGTCCACTCTAAATGCTCAATTACCCAGAGGTGTAGTGTTAAGTCAAAATTCTGTCACTCACAGAGTAGAGATTGTATCTGCTACAGAAACAGTGGATCTGGGTACTATAGGAGAGCTGTTAGGCTTTGAGAACAACACAAAACTCGAAGCAGGCATCAAACACACTGCTATGAATATACCTAAATTCTTAGCCATAGAGACTCTGAATATTCACTGTAATGTGGCCGAGGGTATGATCACCAAATCAAATGGCATAGGCACTCACAAACAAACTGGCATCATTGCAACATTCAAACCTAATTCCGAATTTATGGAGCCCATCATCTACAATCCATCCCCAACATTATATTTTCCTGTATGCCATAATAGAATAGATTACATTGAATTGATGGTCACTAATGAAAAATAAGAATTAGTTGATTTTGCTGGAGCCACAACAACTGCAATCAAAGAGATTAACATTTAAATAAAAATACATACAATGGAAAATATTGAGAGTTATGAGCTACAATCATTCCCCCCAAACAGGAGGACATTTGCAAATTTAAATCAACCCAACACAGAAATTGAAGTTGATCTTGATGTAGGGGACGGCTTTATACACCCCCACAGAGCAGATCTATACATCAAATTTGATGTTGTAAAGCTCGATGGAACAGATTATCCGGCAAATTCAAACATAAGATTGGTAGATAATTTTGTGCCGCATCTGTTCTCTGAAATTGAGATCAGAAAGCATGGTGTTGTTATAAACAGAGTAGATTATCCCGGCATTACCTCCACAGCTTTGGCCACACTAAAATTATCCAAAACCGAAGCTTCTTACTACAAAATAGGTGGATTTGAGGCTGGTGATAAAATATTATCTAAAAACCACACAGTGCTGTTCCCTATGCGCCTGTTGCCAGGATTCTTCTCGGATTACAAAGATATTATGTGGAAGGGTGGGTTAAGAATTACATTTAGAAGAGCTGCAAATGATAATAATGCTTTGATGAGGTACAGTGCAATAAACCCTACAGGGGAAGCTTTGCCTAATACCTTACCAGATGCAGGCAAATGCATTATTCAGACTATGGAGCTAAGAATCCCTGTTGTTGAATATGAGGCCAGTTATGCTCTTAAATACAAAGCTGATATAATAAAAAATCCACAGATTCCTCTGCAATTTTATACATATCAATGTGTACAGAAGCCTGCCGCTGGTACCTATTATGAGTTTGATGCTACAAATTCATTCTCCAGCATACAATACGACATGCCGGATTTTGTGGTGGTACTGTTTCAGACTGGAAGACACAATAATCAGGAAAAATTTCAAGTAAATTTGATAACTGCAACATCAAGAACATATATCTTAAAAATGGCAGAAATGAGGTATTTCCTAGAGAAAATTACAATTTAGACATGTCCAAGGATGATTTTCTTAAATTATATGAGGCATTTTCGGCTTTCAAACGTGTCACTACTGGCAGCACTGATATGTATTACTCACCAGATGAATTCAAAGCACGGAGACCCATGTTTGTAATCAACACTTCAAAAAGGAAACAAGTTGTAGTTAATGACAGGACAAACATTAAAATTATCTGTGAATTCCATGAGGCTTTACCTGAAGACACCATTTGTAGTGTTATTCTCATAGGTGAAAAATCATATGTTTATGATGTAAGAAATGAGAGTCACGGAGCAATTCTAGAAGAATTACATTGTTTTAATATTAGATAAACAAATTGAAGCTGGTGCCCAATTGAACTTAAACCAGAAGTAAATATGTATGTGTGTGTGTGTAGGTGGCTCTTATAAGCAGCTTGGCCTAGTTTTAAGTATGGCTAAAAAATATCAAGAGGGGCATATTTTTGACAAGTTTATGGACAACAATCTCACAGAAGTGCCTTTTGTAAGTATAGACAAATCAATCTGAGGGGCTTCATACTTTCTGAAAAATTCCCGAGGGCATTTTTACAAAAATCTGGGATTAGAGGAGGGTTCCACACTTGAGCAAAAAGCTCATTTGGGCATGTTGAGCTAGTTTTAAGTATAGCAAATCTGCTTGAGGGGGGGTTCATACTTTCGTGGGTTTATAGTACAGTCAACCCCACTACTATAGTAGCCTTTATAATTAAGGCAAGAATTATTTTAGCGTTTCGTTCAACGGTTTTAGGGTAATCATTTTCGGACATAGGCTATAACTCTTGTCGGTTCTGCGACCAGGCTTGAGAAAAGACGATTTTATGACGAACAACATTCCACATGATGTCACGTGACTTTCCTACATTTCCTGTGTCTGTTGGCTTTTGCATGAAAGACGAGTTGCTCCTTGAGACAGACAGAATCACCCGATCACATAAAGGTGCAATGTGTGTTGCCTACCTTTCCGGCATTATTTACTGCCATTAAAGTCTTATGGGGAAGAACTTTTTTCCACCACTGTACAACTCTGCCGTATAGATCGAACAGGCAGGATGTAGCGAGTAACTGGAACTTTCAGAGTCTAGGACGAAGGCACAACCAACTGATTCCACTGTCTTGGACCCATCCGTGTAAAACACATTAAAATTGGGGTGCTTCGCACGAAGTTCTAAAAACCTTTGCTGGTATACAACCATTGGTGTCTCTGACTTTGGAAGGGCAGTCAAACAAAAATCGATAGAAGGTGCAGGAAACTCCCACGTAGGGAGAGGCGGAATGAGTGGAGAGACGCCAGGAAGATCACTGTCAACACCAAGTGCTGACAGGATCTCGTCTGCACGAACACCAAATGGTCTAGTGGCACTAGGGCGGAGCCGATACCTTGCCAGCCTATTCTCGTCTGAGATGGTGTGAAATGAGGGATGTGAAGGCATCGAGCGAAGATGGAGAAAATAGTTCATTACGAGCCGCTGTCTTCGCAGAGACAGCGACGGCTCAGATGCCTCTACGTACAAACTAGCGACTGGACTGGTCCGAAAGGCACCAGAGCACACACGTATACCAGCATGGTGGACGGTGTCTAGGATGCGAAGTCTAGATGGGCGGGAAGAAGAATACACAACACATCCATAATCTAGCTTCTACCTGATGAGTGCACGGTAGAGGCGAAGCAATACCGTCCTATCAGCACCCCAAGAAGTATGAGATAAAACGCGTAAAAGGTTGAGAACTCGAAGACAAGAGAACTTTAACTGGCGAAGGTGAGGTAGCCATGTTAATTTCTTATCGAAAATGAGGCCCAGGAAGCGGACCTCATTCACGAAGCACAGGGGAGATTTCCCCATGTACAGGTCAGGATCTAAATGACATGTACGCTGACGACAAAAGTGAACACACACGGATTTCTCGGATGAGAAGGTGAAACCTGTTTGGGACGACCACTCAACCAAACGGTTTATCGTCAGTTGCAGTTGACGAGAAGCTGACGCCAGATTCCGTGAGCGACAAAAGATCGTGAGGTCGTCTACATACAGAATACCATGTACAGGGGCAACAATGCTTGCCATAACACTGTTCACTGCTATGGCAAACAGAGTCACACTTAATACGCTGCCCTGCGGGACACCGTTCTCTTGTTCGTGAAGATCCGAAAAGGAGTTCCCAACACGTACGCGGAAAAAACGATCAGATAAAAAGTATTTAATAAAGTACGCCATATGGCCACGCACGCCCCAAGAATGGAGCTGCTTTAGGATGCCAAAACGCCACGTTGTGTCATACGCCTTTTGGAGGTCAAAGAAAAATGCAACTAAATGTTCCTTGTTGAGGAATGCATCCTGAATGTGTATTTCCAGCTGAACCAGATGGTCCAGTGTGGAACGGTTGGAGCGAAAACCACATTGAAAATTACTTATCAATGAGTTTTCCTCCAAAAACCAGGTGAGACGCTTGTTGATCATGCGTTCCATCAACTTGCACACACAGCTAGTTAAGGCAATAGGCCTGTAACTCGAGGCTGCGGTGCGTTGTTTACCTGGTTTCAGGATGGGAACAATAATAGCTTCTTTCCAGGAAGAGGGGAAAGAGTCCTCCAACCAAAGCCTGTTGAATACCGTCAAAAGGAAATTTCTTGCTTTAATGGGCAGATGACGAATCATGTCATAGTGGATCTTGTCCACTCCAGGAGCTGTTTTCTTAGAATCTCGAAGCGCCTGATCGAACTCCCGTTCCGTGAATGGACAGTTGTGTGGCTCGGTGTTATGACTTCGAAAAATTAGAGGGCGTCGTTCCTGACGGTCCTTCTCACGGCGGAAACGTGGTTCATAATTTACAGAGCTGGACGCACCAGAAAACTGCGTGGCCAAGATATTAGCTATGTCTCCGGAATCAGTGTACAACGTCCCATCGTGCTCCAGAGCGCTCAGAGGAGTAGATGCACCCCCCTGGATGCGACGTACTTTGGTCCAAACGGCTTTCGACGAAGCCTGCTTCGTCAGAGAACACACGTATTGGACCCAGCACGCCTTCTTACTGGCTCGAATGAGCTGACGGGCACGGGCACGTTTAATGCGGAACTGCTCGAGATTTGCGGCAGTGTGGTTCCTATTAAATCGATCGAGAGCATGATTGCTGTCCTTGATGACTGCACCGATCTCCGCAGTCCACCAGGGGACTGGGCGTCGCCGCTCATGTCCACTGGGATGTGGAATGGAGGTGCGTGCAGCATCATGCACTCGTGACACAAAGATGTCTAAGGCGTAGATGGCTGGCAAAGTCGACGCTAGATCGACTTCAAGGTCCACTGCACGCTCGAAGGCATCCCAGTCGGCAAGACTGAGATGCCAGTGAGGGTGTTGTTCACGTGAGTGCTGAAGATGTTCGAAAGTTAGAAGGAGTGGGAAGTGATCACTCCCACAAAGATCAGGGTGAACGCTCCAAGATGTGGTAGGAGCAAGGCTGGGACTGCAGAAGGACAAGTCCAAGGCAGAGTGTGTGCCTGAGGAAGGACTGAAATATGTGGGAGTCCCAACATTCAGCAACGTTAAACCTGATGCCTCACGGAATTGATCTACAATTTGACCCCGGGGCTCTGTACGAACGGAGCCCCACAAACGATGGTAGGAATTAAAATCGCCCAAAAGAACTACAGGAGACGGAAGTTGTTCGAATATACAAAGGGTGTCCTCAAGAGAGAATCGCTCCTCCCTTGTGATGTAGATACAGCACACAGATATTGACTGTGGTAGATGGACCCGCACGGCGACAGCTTGAAGGGGGGGTTGTGAGAAAGATTGGCGTTGAGTGGATGTTATCTCGAACACCGATTGCAACACCACCGGGTGCACGACGACCCTCAGGAAGCTTGTCGGTGCGGTAAAGCGTGTATCCGTTTAGAATCACTGATTCATTTGGACGAAAATGTGTCTCTTGGAGACATATAATGGCAGGGTCAAATTCAGATATTAGAATTTGCAGTTCCTCGAGATGTGTACGGAAACCGTTAAGGTTCCATTGGAGACAATAAGCCATAGCTGTAGGTATGATTGTTACCTTTTAAGGCGTACTCTATTTCTCGGCCCTGTCACCTTGATAAATTCTTCATCCGCGGCTTCGTCCTGTATCATGTCCTCGGGTAATGACACAGAGGGCGAAGGGGATGAAGAAGGAGTAGTGGGGGCGGGTGCTTTGAGCGCCCGCCGGGCAGCTTTCAGCTGCGCCTTAAGTTTCAGGGTGGTGGCTGTCACCCTGACTGGAGAGCTAGTAGACTTCAGAAAATGTTCTTTATTATACACTTGCTTGAATTTCTTCTCTGTGGAGCGAGTAGTGGTTGCTGGTTTTTTCGGAGCGGGGTGAGCTGCTCCGGGAATACTTGTTGTCTGAGTGGACACGTCGCTGGTTTGGACGCCAATACTGCGACGGGCAAGAGCATTTGAAGCAGCTGTAGCGAATGGCACAGGTAGAGGAGTGCGTACACTTTCACGGAGACGTCTTTTTCTTCGCCGGCAGAGATTTTCTCTGTCACAACCAACTCTCGGATCTTCTTTTCCTCTTGGAAAGAGGGGCAGTCGCGATGCCAGACTGGGTGCTTGCCTTTGCAATTGATGCATGAGGGACCAGATGAGCAAGGCTCGGTTCCATGGTCGGGCTCGCAACATTTGCCACAAATGGCAGTGGTGGCCTTGCAAAAAGGCTGAGTGTGCCCGAAGTGCTGGCATTTGAAACATCGCATCGGGTTCGGGATGTACGGCCGGACATGGAGGTTGTAATAACCAGCCCGTACCTCAACCGGGAGAGTGGTCGTTTTAAAGGTGAGAATGAGCGAAGCTGTCGGTAAAATTTATCCGGATTTTTTGGTCTTGATTCGCTGCACTGCTGTTACATGTTGATCGGAGAGCTCTTGAAGGATTTCTTCTTCTGTGCAATTCAAAAGATCCCAGTGACGTATAACACCTTTACAACTGTTCAGTTGACGGTGAGGTTCTACCTGAACAGGAAAGTCGCCCAAGGTCGTAAGCTTAAGGAGGAGGTTAGTCTGGCGATCTGTACTGGTCTGGATGAGAAGGCTTCCGTTGCGCAGTTTTTTGATGTCAGGGACATCACTTCCAGCGGCATAGTCCACTTGCTTCTTTATAAGGAATGGTGACAGGTCCTTTAATGTTTTGGCTCCATTTCTCTTCGTGCTTGTACATTCATCGTTCGTGTCTTTCTTTTCCACAATGCTTATTACAAGGTAACGCGGCACTGACGTGATGTTCCCTGTCTTTTCCAATAAACTCGTCGGGCTCAAAGGCCTCCGACGCTTTGAGGGTTTCCCCCCGTTAAAAGGTGATTTAGTTCCTCTAAACTAAGATTTTTAAGTGGAGGGTCCATAAATTGTCGCCTCGACATGCCCTCTATGCCGAGGAAGGCCTACCCTCAAAAATGGAGGCTACTCGAGGACCAAACCCAAATCCCCGAGGCCACGTTCGCGACTGCACCTACCCCTGCAGCCAACACTGTCCCATCGGCACGTGCAACTCACACCTTGGGATAGGTTTTTTTTATCGAGTTTGTCTCCTCTAGCAAGACCCTTAGATATAGGGTCAAAGATATGGAGATGAATGACGTGATGGAATGGTGAAAACGTGAGATATGGATGTGAAGAATGAGTGAAATGATGAGATGAAAATGACCTCCCTACCTTAGTTTCTTAGAGGGAGGTCAAAGATATGGCGATGACTGACGTGATGGAATGGTGAAAACGTGAGTGATGGATGTGAAGAATGTGTGAAACGATGGGAAGAAAATGACATCCCTACTAAGCCCCCGGGCGACTTCCCTGTTAATGTTGAACCTCACCGTCAACTTAACAGTAGTAGAGGTGTGATTCGCCACTGGGATCTGCTAAATGCTGAGGAGGAAGAGATTCTTGAAGCACTCTCAGACCAACATGTGACCGCAGTACAGCGAATAAAGACTCGTAAGTCCGGAGAACTAGTACCGACTGCTTCACTCATAGTGACCTTCCAAACGACCACTCTCCCAGATATTGTACGGGCTGGATATTTGAGACTCAAAGTCCGTCCGTACATCCCTAACCCGATGCGGTGTTTCAAATACCATCACTTTGGGCACACTCAGCCTTCCTGCAAGGCCACTACCGCCCTTTGTGGTAAGTGTAGTAAGCCCGATCATGGGACCGAACCTTGTTCTTCAGGTCCCAAATGCATTAACTGCCAAGGCGAGCACCCAGTCTGGCATCGTGACTGCCCCTCTTTCCAACAAGAGAAGAAAATCAGAGAGTTGGTCGTCACAGAGAAAATCTCTGTTGGTGAAGCAAAACAACGTCTCCGTGAAAGTATACGCACCACTTTACCTGTGCCATTCGCTACAGTTGCTGCAGCTGCTCTTACCTGTCGCAGTATAGGGGTACAAACCAGCGACGTGTCCACGCAAACAACAACGCTTCCCGTAGTAGCTCGACCTGCTTCGAGGAAACCAGCAACCACCCCTCGCTCCAAAGAGAAGAAGTTCAAGCAGGTACACAGTAAAGAATACTTCCTGAAATTTAGTAGCTCTCCAGTGAGGGTGGCATCGACCACCCTGAAACCTAAAGCGCAGCTGAAAGCTGCCCGGCGGGCGCTAAAAGCACCCGCCCCCATTCCTCCTCCCTCATCCCCTTCGCCCTCTGTGTCCTTACCCGAGGACATGATACAGGACGAAGCCGCGGATGAAGAATTTATCAAGGTGACAGGGCCTAGAAATAGAGTACTCCTTAAAAGGTAACAATCACACCTACAGCTATGGCTTATTGTCTCCAATGGAACATTAACGGTTTCCGTACACATCTCGAGGAACTGCAAATTCTAACATCTGAATTTGACCCTGCCATTATATGTCTCCAAGAGACACATTTTCGTCCAAATGAATCAGTGATTCTGAACGGATACACGCTTTACCACACCGACAAGCTTCCTGGGGGTCGTCGTGCACACGGTGGTGTTGCAATCGGTGTTCGAGATAACATCCACTTAACGCCAATCTTTCTCACCACCCCCCTCCAAGCTGTCGCCGTGCGGGTCCGTTTACCACAGCCAATATCTGTGTGCTGTGTCTACATCACAAGGGAGGAGAGATTCTCTCTTGAGGACCTCCTTTGTATATTCGAACAACTTCCGTCTCCTGTAGTTCTTTTGGGCGATTTTAATTCCTACCATTGTTTGTGGGCTCCGTTCGTACAGAACCCCGGGGTCAAATTGTAGATCAATTCCGTGAGGCATCAGATTTAACATTGCTGAATGATGGGACTCCCACATATTTCAGTCCTTCCTCTGGCACATATTCTGCGTTGGACTTGTCCTTTTGCAGTCCCAGCCTTGCTCCTACCACATCTTGGAGCGTTCATCCTGATCTCTGTGGGAGTGATCACTTCCCTCTCATTCTTACCTTCGAACATCTTCAGCAATCACGTGAACAACACCCTCACTGGAATCTCAGTCGGGCCGACTGGGAAGCCTTCGAGCGTGCAGTGGACCTTGAAGTCGATCGTGCGTCGACTTTACCACCAATCGACGACTTAGATATCTTTGTGTCAGGAGTGCATGATGCTGCACGCACCTCCATTCCACATCCCAGTGGACCTGCGAGGAGACGCCCAGTCCCCTGGTGGACTGCGGAGATCGGTGCAGCCATTAAGGACCGCAATCATGCTCTCGATCGATTTAATAGGAACCACACTGCCGCAAACCTCGAGCAGTTCCGCATTAAACGTGCCCGTGCCCATCAGCTCATTCGAGCCAGTAAGAAGGCGTGCTGGGTCCAATACGTGTCTTCTCTGACGAAGCAGGCTTCGTCGAAAGCCGTTTGGACCAAAGTACGTCGCATCCAGGGGGGTGCATCTACTCCTCTGAGCGCTCTGGAGCACGATGGGACGTTTTACACAGATTCCGGAGATATAGCTAATATCTTGGCCACGCAGTTTTCTGGTGCGTCTAGCTCTGTAAATTATGAACCACGTTTCCGCCGTGAGAAGGAACGTCAGGAACGACGCCCTCTCGTTTTTCGAAGTCATAACACCGAGCCATACAACTCTCCATTCACTGAACGGGAGTTCGATCAGGCACTTCGGGATTCTAAGAACACAGCTCCTGGAGTGGACAAGATCCACTATGAGATGCTTCGTCATCTGCCCATTGGAGCAAGAAATTTCCTTTTGGCGGTATTCAACAAACTTTGGTTGGAGGACTCTTTCCCCACTTCCTGGAAAGAAGCTATTATTGTTCCCATCCTGAAACCAGGTAAACAACGCACCGCAGCCTCGAGTTACAGGCCTATTGCCTTAACTAGCTGTGTGTGCAAGTTGATGGAACGCATGATCAACAAGCGTCTCACCTGGTTTTTGGAGGAAAACTGCTTGATAAGCATTTTTCAATGTGGTTTTCGCTCCAACCGTTCCACACTGGGCCATCTGGTTCAGCTGGAAACACATTCAGGATGCATTCTTCAACAAGGAACATTTAGTTGCAGTTTTCTTTGACCTCCAAAAGGCATATGACACAACGTGGCGCTTTGGCATCCTAAAGCAGCTCCATTCTTGGGGTGTGCGTGGCCATATGGCGTACTTTATTGAAATTTTTTTATCAGATCGCTTTTTCCGCGTACGTGTTGGGAACTCCTTTTCGGATCTTCACCAACAAGAGAACGGTGTCCCGCAGGGCAGCGTACTTAGTGTGACTCTGTTTGCCATAGCAGTAAACAGTGTTATGGCGAGCATTGTTGCCCCTGTACATGGTCTTCTGTATGTAGACGACCTCACGATCTTTTGTCGCTCACGGAATCTCGCGTCAGCTTCTCGTCAACTCCAACTGACGATAAACCGTTTGGTTGAGTGGTCCTCCCAAACAGGTTTCACCTTCTCATCCGAGAAATCCGTGTGTGTTCACTTTTGTCATCAGCGTACATGTCATTTAGATCCTGACCTGTACATGGGGAAGTCTCCCCTGTGCTTCGTGAATGAGGTCCGCTTCCTGGGCCTCATTTTCGATAAGAAATTAACATGGCTACCTCACCTTCGCCAGTTAAAGTTCTCTTGTCTTCGAGTTCTCAACCTTTTACGCGTTTTATCTCATACTTCTTGGGGTGCTGATAGGACGGTATTGCTTCGCCTATACCGTGCACTCATCAGGTCGAAGCTAGATTATGGATGTGTTGTGTATTCTTCTGCTCGCCAATCTAGACTTCGCATCCTAGACACTGTGCACCATGCTGGTATACGTGTGTACACTGGTGCCTTTCGGACCAGTCCAGTCGCCAGTTTGTATGTAGAGGCATCTGAGCCGTCGCTGTCTCTGCGAAGACAGCGGCTGGTAGTTAACTACTTCCTCCATCTACGCTCGATGCCTTCACATCCTTCATTCCACACCATCTAAGACGAGGGTAGGCTGGCAAGGTATCGGCTCCACCCTAGTGTCACTAGACCATTTGGTGTTCGTGCAGACGAGATCCTGTCAGCACTTGGTGTTGACAGTGATGTTCCTGGCGTCTCTCCACTCATTTCGCCTCTCCCTACCTGGGAGTTTCCTGCACCTTCTATCGATTTCTCTCTGACTGCCCTTCCAAAGTCAGAGACACCAATGGTTGTATACCAGCAACGGTTTTTAGAACTTCGTGCGAAGCACCCCAATTTTAACGTGTTTTATACGGATGGGTCCAAGACATTCGAATCAGTTGGTTGCGCCTTCGTCCTAGACTCTCAAGGTTCCAGTTACTTGCTACACCCTGCCTGTTCCATCTATACGGCAGAGTTGTACGCCATTCTAAAGGCACTGGACTTTGCAGACGTCAATGGTCTGAAGAAAGTCCTTGTGTGCAGTGATTCGACCAGCGTGTTGCAGACCCTGAATTCGCCGTATTCCCGGCATCCGGTAGCGCAACGCATATTCAGACGGCTTGTGTCCCTATCTGCCCGTGCCGATGTACACTTCTGTTGGGTCCCTAGCCACGTAGGCATTCAGGGGAACGAAGCAGCTGATGCTGCCGCCAAGTCTGCTAGTGCGGACGGCGATGTTCTCGTCCATCTTTTGCCAGCTAGCGACCTGCAGAACATGTTCCGCTGTCGCCTTCTTGAAACTTGGCAGGCCGAGTGGGATACGGAAACGGGGAACAAGCTTCACGCTATTAAGGCCACCATAGGTGCTTGGCGTTCCTTGTCCCGTCCCTCTCGGCGAGAAGTCACTCTAACTCGCATGCGTCTAGGACACAGCCGTCTTACGCATAGTCACTTGCTGCAAGGGCTGGACCCTCCGTTATGTCGTGTTTGTAATGTTTTATTAAGCATTCGACACATTCTCGTTGAATGTGTCGATCTTGCTTACCTCCGGCAGACTTTTAACATTTCCGGCTGTTTGTCATCCCTCTTGGGTGATGACAGCAGCATTTTATCAAATGTTTTTTAGTTTTTTACGAAGAGCTGGACTCTTCCACCGTCTGTAGGGGGTTTTTTAGTTTGTTTGTTCTGACTTTTTAATGTGTTTTGTTTGTCTCGTGCAGGTCTTTTTACAACCTTGCCCTTTTAATGTTTTCCCAAGGGGCTATTTACACCCCTTTTTATGATTTTAGTCAGAATTTTAGATAAGGGGCTACTTCCCCGTATACATTGAAGGGTGCAAAATGGCCTTTAGTGCCGTCGCACCCAAAAAAGTTTTAAATCAATCAATCAATCAATCAATCTGTAGAGGTAATGCCAGGGTAATCTACTCTGTTTATAACAACACCATGTTTTCTGATCTCAATTTCAGAGAACAGATGTGCCACAAAATATTCTACCAATCTTATATTTGAATTTGCCGGATAATCTGTTCCATCGAGCTTTACAACATCAAATTTGATGTATAGATCTGCTCTGTGGGGGTGTATAAAGCCATCCCCTACATCAAGATCAACCTCAATCTCTGTGTTGGGTTGATTTAAATTTGCAAAGGTCCTCCTGTTTGGGAGGAATGATTGTAGCTCATAACTCTCAATATTTTCCATTTTTTGTATGTATTTTTATTTAAATATTAATCTCTATGATAGCAGTTGTTGTGGCTCCAGCAAAATCAACTAATTCTTCTTTTTCGTTAGTGACCATCAACTCAATATAATCTATTCTGCTATGGCACACAGGAAAATATAATGTTGGGGATGGAGTGTAGATGATTGGCTCCATAAATTCAGAGTTAGGTTTGAATGTTGCAATGATGCCAGTTTGTTTGTGAGTGCCTATGCCATTTGATTTGGTGATCATACCCTCGGCCACATTACAGTGAATATTTAGAGTTTCTATGGCTAAGAATTTAGGTATATTAATAGCAATGTGTTTAATGGCTGGTTCAAGTTTTGTGTTGTTCTCAAATCCTAACAGGTCTCCTATAGTACCCAGATCCACTGTTTCTGTAGCAGATACAATCTCTACTCTGTGAGTGACAGAATTTTGAGTTAACACTATACCTCTGGGTAACTGAGCATTTAGAGTAGATAGATTATATTGCCCTGGAGTGATAACAATTTTTTGATCACCAACTGCAATTGTGTTGTTGTGGTGTGTAATACTGGGGAACACGTACATGCCATAAAATACTCTGAGAGCTATTGTTTTGTGATACACTATATCATCATGTAATCTAAGTTTCAATATTGAATTTTGGCTGGTGAAATGGAATACCCCCATGATGTTTTAAATACCACAGGGCCTTTTGAAAATCTTCAATTGATGGTTTATTTATTTGAGACAGATATCTAAGAACAGATAAACACAGATGTCCACAATTAACATCTTTGAAGTTTTGAACACGGGCATTATTGTAATAAAGATTAGTTGATTTTAGATATTTTACTAAATTTTCAGGTGGAACACCTCCAAATGAATCAAACACAAATGCCTCATTGTTTAAATATTTAAGATAACAAATCCAGTGAGTGCCCTGATTTTTGTACTTATCCAAATTAACTATGCCACACTCTTTGTTGAGTGGTTGTTCTGGTAAAGAATCAGACATGTACCTCTAAAGTTTTTGATGCCCAGTGGCTTGATTAAAGCTTCAATATCTTGGTTTGTAAGCGGCTCTTGTTTTTTTTAAACTTATTCATGACTCTCTTAACACCTTTGCCTTGTTTTTCCATGGCCAGATTATGGCGCTTCATTTCATCTAATTCTGCCTTATCCTTCTTAGCATCTATTACTGTTTTTGCTATAGCAGCTGATCCCCCAGCCAAGCTCCCAACAGCCCCCAAAGCTGCTAAGATGGCCGGGATAGTAAATATGAAGCCACCTGTATGCAATTTTTTTCTAGATTGCTGTAATTTTTTTAATTGAGGGGTGCTAAGTAATAATTTCATACCATGGCCCTTGGCAAGACAAGAGCTTTTTTCTTGCGCTGTTTTTTGGTTAAAAGACTATCAATAGTTTTAAGAGATTTAAGACCTGCATAAGGTATCTGATACATAACACCCTTGGCCTTCATCCTAGGTTTATTATATACATATTCACAACCCCCACCCCAGTTTTTGTTTAGTGTTCATAGCTATGGTGGTCCCCAATGCTGATATTCTCTCACTTAAAGAAGCATCTTTGCTTACAAATCTACCAAATGCAGCCTCTTATAATTTCTTGTCTGCAACATGTCGCCTATCAAGATCAGAATGTGTGTTGTATGCTATGTCATGGTCTTTGCAAGCAGCATCTAGGGGATTAACACCAGGATCACCTCTGTTTAATCTATGATCTAGTTTTGTGCCTGGACCACAATATTGATAGCCTGGAATGTGTAGTTCAAATGGCAGCTTGTTTATGATGTCATTAACCATCCCCCGACCCTCAGAGATATTCCAAAATTTAGGAGGTAGAGTATTAATAATTTTTATAAGATATCCAATCCCCTTAGTGTCATTCACTATAAAATTAGACAATTTGGTGCTTATCATGTCCATAATTCCAACCTTTTCATTGTAAAAATTGTGGTTGCCAGCATTTTCCTCCCCAGCTATCACCAGCAACCTATCTACAAGTTTCCTGACATCATCAACCCACATAAATTCTTTAGGCAGGGTGTTGTATTGTTTGATTCCACTACCAGTCTTGATCTGTGACCATATGTGCTTGATTAAGTTGTTGTGTTTTGTTCCACTGCTAGACGTGACTCTTTTTTGTGTGGGATCATTGTTCTGGTATAGAGCATCTGATTTTATTAATATTTCTTTGTAATGCTCATAATCTTGATCTGTATAGCTGCCAGGTCTCTTCCTAGTCATCAGTTCCCACAATCCAGGTGTGCCGGGATACTTAACAAAAGCACCTCTTTCTCCAAGATGAGATTCTGAATATACAATCAGATCATCTCCCATAAATGTTACTCTGAAATTGCCAATTCTATGTATGATGCTACCATCACGCTCTGTGTCAGCATATAAGCCAAAGACCTCATCTTTGTTGTCTTTAGGTGTGCTTAAATATTTTTGAGCAAGAAGACCCAATTCAATAGGATCCTGAGTAGCTTCAATTCTTCGAGGAGCAACAGGACTAGGTGTATGAATATTAGAAAGTGGGGTGAATGGATAATCTAATATGTTCCTTGCAGATACAGGTACAAGCTCTGTGATCAAATTTTGATTTTGCTCTGTAACAGTTTTGATATTTTTACCTAATTCACTAATAGAATCAATAATAGGCTGTTCTGTTTGCTTGTGTTGTTCGTAGATTCCTCGGTTCTCTGATTTCCATTCCTTAAATCTTTTTACAAGATAATCTCTTAATTTAAGATCATCAATTATTGGCCTTTTCATGGTTATTTATATATGTTTCAATGTCTAGAAAATTGTTAATTTTATTTCTGTATTTGCCACTATTAGGTTTCCTTGTCATATCAATTGTGACAAACCCATAGCTGTCCTGATTCCAGCACCTACTGCAAAACTTGGAAAAACCATTGTAGCTCAAGTCCCCACCTACATATTCATCATGTATGTGTTTGAGGTTGGTATGATCTTGATGAAACACACATATAAAATTGCTGTTGTCTCGGATCAGCTGCTTCGTTATTTTAGAAAAAGTCTGTGCCAGGTAGAAACAATTATGTTTTTGTGTCGGCCCTGTGTGAAAAAATTTCTAACCTTGTTTTGATTATCCAGTATAATGTCATCAAATACAACAACTGAGTTATCAAGACATTCAAGGAGTGGCTTAACATCTGATTCAAAAGTGGCTATATCCAATCCATGTACATCAGTTTTACACGATTCTTATAAAAAGGCTTCAACACATCATAATAGAGCTCCAGCATGTGTAATTTGGCCAATTCCAATATCACAGCCCCTACATAAATAGGATTATCAAACTTAATCTTTGTTTTTTTCATGTTGAAGAGTGCCATATTTTCATCATAAATTCTTCTGTAGTTGAAATTAGGCCTTGCAATCAATTTTTTGCTCCGGCTGGGGTCAGTAATTAATTTAACATCAGTATGTTTTCTGACATTTTCTATGGTTTTGCCATACACTGAATTTACCATCAATTTAAACAGGGTCTTATCAAATTGGCTCATTGCAGATGTTCGAAGCTCTGTGTTTGTATCAATATATGGCTTCAACCATCTTGAGTGCCTGAACCTCAAAACTTTGCCAACTTTGGTCACTTGAACACCATGACGCATCAGGAACTGGAGGTTTTTGTAATATATGACATAATCCTGTTTTGGCTCTAGAGTCATCATGAGCTTCTTCTGTTTAGAGCCAGGTGAGCACTTAACCTCAGGAATTGGGGGCAGATCAGAAAATGTGTGGTGCAACTCATCAGGAATTGTCATATCAACTTCTAAGAACAGGCCATAGTTACTGTCATCAAAATCCTGAAGATCTTCAATATTGAAATCTTCAACCCACTCAAGCCCTGCATAGATTCTTACAGATTTTTATCTGCGACCTTGGACGCTCTTGCAAGCAAACTTTCGGCTGAACAATTTAGAATAACGAGAGCTAATTTTCCCACCGTAGACATAGAAATGATTAGACGTAAAGGTATTTATCCATACGAATATGTTAGTGATAATTCTAAATTTAACGACGACACACTTCCACCTCAAAAAGAATTTTACAGTCGACTCAGAGAGAAAGGAATCACGGATGATGAATACGAACACGCGAAACGGATGTGGGACAAATTAGGATGTAGGACACTCGGCGATTATCACGATGCCTACTTAAAACTGGACGTGACAATACTCGCGGATGTTTTTCAAGCATTCAGGAAAACGTCGGCGAATATTTACAAATTAGATCCTGCATATTTTTACGGTCTCTCGGGCTTAGCGTGGTCTGCCATGTTATTACAGACAAAAATAAAACTCGAATTGATACCGGACGTGGACATGTTATATTTTATCGAGAGGGGGATACGAGGTGGAATGGTGCAATGCGTACAGAGACATGCAAAAGCAAATAACGTTCACATGACAGAAGAATACGATCCTAACGAACAATCGAAATTCATATTTTATGTGGATGCAAATAATTTATACGGACATGCTATGATACAAAAACTTCCTTACGGCGGGTTCGAATGGGTGGATACCACTTCCATTAACATTCATAATTTCAACGACTGTGAATTTGGCTTGTTTATAGAGGTGGACCTCGAATTCCCCGACCATCTACACGATTACTTCAAAGATCTACATCCTGCACCCGAACTAAAATGTTCGCCTGATTCAAATCAACGTAAGCTTCTGTTAACATTGGATAGGAAAGAGAGATACGTTCTCCATTACAAAAATCTTCAATTCTTAATTGAGAAGGGAGTTCAAGTAATAAATGTGAGAAGAATAATGAAATTCAAACATTCCGAGTGGTTAAAACCTTACATTGAAAAAAATACGTATCATAGAACACGCGCCACGTCAGATTTAGATAAAGATTTTTTTAAACTCATGAATAATGCTGTTTACGGAAAAACAATGGAGAATGTCAGGAAGCACGTGGACGTGAGATTAGTTCCCGATTCAAATAAATGTAGAAAATTGATAGCATCGCCGACATTCAAATCACGAAATATATATGATGAAAATCTGGCCCTGTTTGTGATGGATAAAAAAATAATCAAGTTCAACAAACCAATCTACGTGGGGGCGACGGTTTTGGATTTATCTAAACTGCATATGTTTGAATTTCATTATAATGTCATGAAACCCTTCTATAATGAAAATATAACACTTTTGTACACGGACACGGACAGTTTTATTTATTCCGTACAGACATCTGACCTCTACAACAATTTGAAACAACCGAAAATGATTGATAATTTCGACACATCTTCCTTCCCTCAACCAAACAGATTTCATCTCCCTTCTCGCAATAAAAAAAGTACTTGATAAAATGAAGGATGAATGCAACGGAGAAATCATTCTGGAGTTCGCCGGCTTACGTTCCAAAATGTATGTGGTGAAAACAGAAACCAACATCACCAAAAAAGCCAAAGGTGTTGGTAAAAATACCGTGAAAAACAAGCTTGTGTTCGAGGATTACATCAATTGCCTCTATTCACAGTCGAGGATTCTACGTTTGGAGACAAGGATACAAAGCGTAGACCACGTGCTTACCACAAACAAAGTTAAGAAAATTGCGATGGATCCGCATGACGATAAAAGATGTATTTTGTTTTGTGGAATCCACACGTTGCCTTGGGGGCACTATCGTCTAGAAATTAGTAAAAATTGTAGGCAATGCAAATGAAAAAAATAAACTTAAATAACTATAACTAAAATAAAAAAACTTTAACTGTCTCACATACACAATAAGTAAATAGCATGGACAATGAATCTTTTTGGTTTCAAAAAACAGATCATCATGGAAACTGCACCGTCCATACCAGATCATGAAGTCTTACCTTCCGTGTTACCTAAACTCAACGGTCTGTTGATCATTCACCTCAACAGCATTTGGACGAAATTGGATGAAGACGTCGGCAAAACTTTTTACATCTTCAACAACAATTTACATTTTTACGAAATTCCGATCGGTGGGAAACTTCAAATCATCGTGAATCCGGAAAACGTAGGCGAAATCAAAATATCTACCGGCAAGAACATTTTTCGAATCAGGCACGACAAGATGCTTTCTAACATGGCGTACGATGTTTCCGCAGGAGATTGTTTATACGTTCAACTCCTCGCAGATTACGACACACTCATTCCTCTCTTCGTAGAATTACAAATCACCTATCCTATTATAAATAACCGTTAACAAAATGCCTAACGACATTTTCGGGCACACCAAGCGTGTAGACCACGCAGAAGAAATTCTCATGCTGGACGTTCGAGTTAAAAAGTTGAGGAGCGATTTGATAGCTTTGCAGGAGACATTAAACAAAAGTTTAGAGTCGGAGATCGCTACGCTCCAAACGCAATGTCTCGATCCCATTCTGAAAATCGATTCCGAACTGAAAACGCTCATAAAAAATTATGTCGACGTATCTTCTTACGACAACGTTCAAAATATACAGTTGAGCGTGGATTCGCTTCAAAATGATTTGGCCAAATTACAGCAATTCCAATCGAAAAATGAAGATTTGGAAAAATTGAAACTCGAAATCGAAGTACGAACTTCCGCAATCGAAAAGAATTTCTCTGAACTTCAAACCGTCGTGAATGATATCGATGTAGAACGCTTGCATGTCGTCGTTTCCAAATTACAAGAAGAATTCACCAGCACATTGGAAGAAATTAAATCCAAGTTACAGATTTTGGAAGATACCATGACAAACCTACCATCGTCAGACGAACTGCAGGTCATCGGTATAAGCGTTGCAAACATAAAAATTCAATTCGAAAGTTTGAGGCTCGTACACACAACCCTCAGTTGGCCATCAACGTTTATGGCCTCACTGACAAAAATGTGGTGTACCCCATCCGGGTGAGCGACGTAGACGACGATGATGCTCGAGAAATTCACCTTCTGCTCATCAAGGACGAGACCCATCACCATTACACCCTCATTCGCTCGCTCTCTCGGCTTGTTTCGAGCCAACGGAGCAAAGACAAAACCCACATAGAAGTTTGTCGCAGGTGCTTGTCAACTTTTGATAATCGAGAACAGCAGGATTACCAGCGCATCAGAGGCTCCAACATTGCTGTCGAGAAGCTCGCTCGCCACAAACTTTATTGCAATGCCAACGAGCCGGGGGTGGCAGTCTTACCCAAACCTGGCACCGTGGAGCGTTTCCACATGCACGGTGCCATGGTAGAGCACCCCGCTATCATCATCGCGGACTTCGAGGCCTTCGTCAAACCCCTGTCCACTTGCGATCCCGATCCCGAAGTTTCCTCCACCACCCCTTACCAACTCCACGAGGCATCCAGTTTCGCATACGTTGTGGTGCGACGTGACCAGCACATCGCCCCCGAGCCCTACGTGTACCGTGGTCCCGACGCAGCCAAACACTTCCTCGAGAGGATGGTTGTCGAGGCCATCGAGATAGAGAAAGTACTGTTGGCCCCCAAGCCTATGCTCCCGCTGTCCCCCGACGACCAACGTAGACACGACGAGGCCATCGTTTGCCCCCCTGCGTCGAGGAGTACACCGCCAACAACCGTAAAGTCCAACACCACGATCACTTTAACGGTAGGTACGTTGGTCCTTGGTGCAACGATTGCAACCTCATGGCCCGGGACCCGCGCTTCATCCCTGTGTTTTTTCACAACGGCTCGGGGTACGACTTTCACCACCTGATCAAGCATCTTGGATACGACAACGAGGGAATCAACGTCCTCGCCCAGAACGAGGAGCGTTACATCAGTGTGAGCAAACGAGTGTCGATCCCAGGATCACGCTCTACCGTCGAGCTTCGCTTCCTCGACTCCCTGAGGTTCCTCCCAGCAAGCCTCGATGCTCTCGCAGGGAAGCTTAGCGACGAGCAAATGCTCATTACCTCCGGAAACTTTCCGAACTTGGACGCCGGTGTCTTCTGGCGTAAGGGGGTCTATCCCTACGAATACGTCACGGACCCTACCAAGTTCGCGGAGACGTCGCTACCTCCTCGAGCAAACTTCTATAACAAGCTGCGAGGCTCGGACATATCTGAGGATGACTATAACCATGCTCAGTCCATGTGGCGCGAGCTGGATTGCCAAAATCTCGGGGACTTGATGTGACGCTCCTCGCCGACGTGTTCCAGGCGTTTCGTGCAACTGCGAAGACCATCTACAAGCTGGACCCTGCATAATTCTACAGTCTTCCCGGACTGGCCTAGACACCGTCCACCATGCTGGTATACGTGTGTGCTCTGGTGTCTTTCGTACCAGTCCAGTCGCCAGTTTGTACGTAGAGGCATCTGAGCCGTCGCTGTCTCTGCGAAGACAGCGGCTGGTAGTGAACAACTTCCTCCAACTTCGCTCGATGCCTTCACATCCTTCATTTGACACCATCTCAGACGAGGATAGGTTGGAAAGGTATCGGCTCCACCCTAGTGTCACTAGACCATTTGGTGTTCGTGCAGACGAGATCCTGTCAGCACTTGGTGTTGACAGTGATCTTCCTGGCGTCTCTCCACTCATTCCGCCTCTCCCTAGCTGGGAGTTTCCTGCACTTTCCATCGATTTTTCTCTAACTGCTCTTCCAAAAGCAGAGACACCAATGGTTGTATACCATCAACGGTTTTTAGAACTTCGTGCGAAGCACCCCAATTTTAATGTGTTTTACACGGATGGGTCCAAGACAGTGGAATCAGTTGGTTGCGCCTTCGTCCTAGACTCTCAAAGTTCCAGTAACTCGCTTCATCCTGCGTGTTCCAGCTTTACGGCAGAGTTACACGCCATTCTAAAGGCACTGGACTTTGCAGACATCAATGGTCTGAAGAAAGTCCTTGTGTGCAGTGATTCGACCAGCGTGTTGCAGACCCTGGATTCGCCGTATTCCCGGCATCCGGTAGCGCAACGAATATTCAGACGGCTTGTGTCCTTATCTGCCAGTGCGGATTTACACTTCTGTTGGGTCCCTAGCCACGTGGGCATTCAGGGGAACGAAGCAGCTGACGCTGCCGCCAAGTCTGCTGATGCAGACGGCGATGTTCTCGTCCACCTTTTGCCAGCTAGCGACCTGCAGAACATGTTCCGTTGTCGCCTTCTTGACACTTGGCAGGCCGAGTGGGATACGGAAACGTGGAACAAGCTTCACGCTATTAAGCCCACCATAGGTGCTTGGCGTTCCTCGTCCCGTACCTCTCGGCGAGAAGAAGTCATTCTAACCCGCATGCGTCTAGGACACAGCCGTCTTACGCATAGTCACTTGCTACAAGGGCTGGACCCTCCGTTATGTCGTGTCTGTAATGTTATTTTAAGCATTCGACACATTCTCGCTTACCTCTGGCAGACCTTTCCGGCTGTTTGTCATCCCTCTTGGGTGATAGCAATATTTTATCAAATGTTTTTAGTTTTTTACGAAGAGCTGGACTCTTCCATCGTCTGTAAGGAGGTTTTTAGTTTGTTTGTTCTGACTTTTTAATGTGTTGTGTTTGTATCGTGCAGGTCTTTTTACAACCTGCACTTTTATTTTTTCCTAAGGGGCTATTTACACCCCTTTTTTAATTTTGAGTCAGAATTTTAGATAAGGGGCTATTTCCCCGTATACATTGAAGGGTGCAAAATGGCCTTAAGTGCCGACGCACCCAAAAAATTTTAAATCAATCAATCAATCAATCAGATATCAGATGCACACAACGATTGTCTCTCAATTTGAAGTAGGCAATTCCTTGATCTGATATTCTGAAATCAAAATCACCCCTTTGTAACTTTCTGTCATCCGCAAGTTTTGGAAGTCCAACACGATTGGGACGCACAGTTCCACATGCATTCACACCCTGTGCCTTCAGATATTCAAGAAGCTCCAGAAATGTAAAATAATTGTCCATCATAACGACATAATTTTTATGACACAAAGACAAGGTCAGTTTCTCAACTACACTTCCACCTAGGCCAAATCGTTTATTACCCATGTCGTTACCCTGTTTGCCCTGATAAACATGAAATTCATATATATATATATATATATATCCAGACATGTCTGCCCGGCACCATAATTTGAATCCCCGTTTGATAGATTTCATGGGATTGTATTGTTTCAATGATGAACGTCCTTCGAATCGCACCATACTTTCATCAATGTTCTGAAATTGATCAGGTAACCTGAATTTTTGAAAATTCAGATTCAAAGCAGTTATCAGTGGACGAAGCTTGTATAATCTGTCACTATTATCTGAAGGGATTGACTCATTGTCATTCACATGCAAATTGGTCAGGATTTGTTTGTATCTTTCCCGCGTCATTGCTTGAGATACAGCTGGTACTGTGAGGTCAAAATCACTACACCAGTAATGCTGCAACTGTGGTAGACGATGATAACCGAATAGGAACTCAAGACCAAGGAAACCGTATAGCTCTTCCTCTGATATTTGTAATACTCTTTTGATTTTGCTGGATATATAAGTTGCTTTGAAATATTATATCGCAAACAGTAGTTTAACCTTGTACTGTGAGGAAAAAATCTGTTGGACATGTTTTGCCTGCAAAGAACTGCTCAACAGTATCCTTTTGTAAAGTAAAGATAGGCACTGTAGATACACTGTTACTTTTTCTGAAGTTTCTAGTGAATGCGCAGATGATACAGATGATACATCTTCACATTCGCTGTCAGAAGATTCAGGTTGTTCTCCACTATCATGTTGCTGTCCTGCATCATCACAAATGCCCTCCCACTCATCACCACTGTCCTCAAATGACGTATCTGCATCAGAGAGATCATCAGCGAGCCAACCCTCAATATCATCATCGGTTGTCGGTTTCCGTGCCATAGCCCTACAACACCAAAAAAGAGTTGTTTAGAAACGGAGAAAAGATACGTCGACTTATTCACGCACCATTGACAAAAACAGCAGACGCCTGTCGGGACTGGAAAGTCCGGGGCGATTTTTTGTTCCTGAAACACATTTCGCCAAAATTATTTCCTACACAAATTTACAATAGTTAAAACTAAGATATAAAAAAATCTGGGGTACTTACAGTTATTAGTAGTGTATATTGGCCGTTTCTACGCAATACTTTGTAGGTATGCATTTGTAGCCTCTTTTTTTTTATCAATTGAATATCAGTTTTTGATATATTTTGACAATTTTTTGTCGATGTTTTAGCGTTTAGCGATGTTTTAGTAAAATTTCCCTTTTTTCCCACTCATACTTGGTAGGTATGCATTTGTATCCTCTTTTTTTATCAATTGAATATCAGTTTTTGACATATTTTGACAATTTTTTGTCGATGTTTTAGCGTTTAGCGATGTTTTAGTACAATTTTCAATGCACCACTTTTTTCCCCCACCTCGCACTTGGTAGGTATATCACGATCTTACGTGATACAACTTAACCTATTCATTTTTTTTGTGCTAAACTACACGAGAGCCTCTACGTGCTTTGACCTACTTAGAGAGTAGGTGGAACCCAACGTTCTGGAAGGGCCCTTTGACCTACTTTTTATTTTACCACGTTTTACGGACTAAACTAACCTACAATGAGAGAAAAATGGACAGAAAAAGCTCTGGCATAACTTTTTAAGCTATTTTTTTACCTCCTGCAAATTTTGCTCTTATGCTAACTCGCCCTTTGACCTACTACTTTTTTATTTTACGACGTTTTACGGACTAAATTAACCTACAATGAGAGAAAAGTGGACAGAAGAAGCTCTGGCATCCCTTTTTAAGCTATTTTTTTACCTCCTGCAAATTTTTGCTCTTATGCTAACTCGTTCTTTGGCCTTCTTTTGAAATGACTTACGACATTTTCCTATAAGTCTGCTGTCTCCTCTTACTGTAAGGTCCCCTCAGTGTAATCTACTACGACCTTGCTCTCAGCGTAATCTGCCACGATGTTTTTTAAAACTCTCATGTGTGATCTTCTACAATGTGTGCCCCCCCTGCTACGACCTAACGGGACCTCTCCTTTTTTTTTAGATTAAAAATTTTGTAATGGAGGATGTAGAAAAAGCCATTCTTGCTCGACGAAGGCGATATATTTAAAACTGCTCCGTGACCCTCTCGTTCTTCACGTCGTACGCGAAAGACTTCTCTGCGATCAGGATGACGCTGCACACGGTATCCTCGGGCAATGGACTGTGGAACTCGCAGACGACCTTGATGTTGGTTCGATCGTTGACCACCACCTGCTTCCGTTTCGTGGTATTGATGACGAACATCGGCCTGTGGGTTTTGAATTCGCTGGGAGTGTAGTACATGTCCACGCTTCCCTCCGTTACCCTCTTGTAAGCCGTGTAAGCTTCGTAAAGTTTTAGATAATCATCTTTGGTCATGTCGAGGTTGTAATTCTCGCGCGGGAACACTTCGTTCCTACCATTCTTGAGATAAACGTTCTTGATCTTGCAGTCGTCGAATTTGTTGGAATCTTTTTCCTGATTCTTGTCCCTCCCGGTCTGAAAGAGCACTACGACGAAATCTGGCATGTCGAACTGTATGTTGTTGAACTGAGTCGTCACGTCGAATTCCATGTGACTCCCCGATGCTAATTTCTGCACGCACTGGTAACCGTGAAAGTGAATCGGTACCTGCGGACTTTTCAATATCTCCGCTTTGTACTTGAGGGCGTAGTTCGTCTCGTATTCCACCACCGGCATTCTCAACTCCATGCTCCGGATGACGCACTTGGCTGCTTCGGGTAAAGTGTTGGGTAGCGGCGTGGTGCCGTCCGGACCCAAAGTAGCGTATCGCATCAGTGCATCGTTGTCGTTGGCCGCTCTTCGAAACGTGATTCTCAGTCCTCCCTTCCACATGATCTCCTTGTAGTCCGAGAAGAATCCCGGAAGCAGACGGATAGGAAAGAGCACCGTGTGACTTCTCGTCGATATTTTGGTTCCCGCTTCGAATCCTCCCGCCTGGTAGTATGCCGCGTCCGTTTTGAATAATTTCAATGTTCCCACTGCCGTCGACGTGATGCCTGGATAATCGATTCTGTCGATGACGGTGTTGTATTTCCTCACCTCCACCTGCGAGAACAGGTGAGGCACGAAGTTGTCCACGAGTATCAAATTTGCTGCTGCTGGGGGAAACGCGTCTCCGCTTGCCTTCTTCACCACGTCGAATTGAAGGTAAAGGTCCGCTCTGTGAGGATAAACGAACCCGTCGCCTACGTCCACGTCGTATTCGATCTCCCGGTTCGCTTCGTTTAAATTGGCGAACGTGCGACGGTTGGGAGGGAAAGAATGCAACTCGTAACTTTCGATTTGCTCCATTTTCACTATGTGTTATTTATTATACGTTGATCTCCACGATGGCCGTCGTAGTGGCACCTGCGAAATCCACAACGTCTCCTTTCTCGTTCGTCACCACCAACTCTATGTCGTCTATGCGGTTGCGACATACAGGAAAATAGATCGGCGAAGAGGGTGTGTAGATGATCGGTTCCATGAATTCGGAACTTGGTTTGAACGTGGCGATGATTCCCGTCTGCTTGTGACTACCCAACAACCCGTCCGAGGATTTCGTGATCATGCCTTCCGCTACGTTGCAGTGAACGTTCAAAGTTTCGATGGCTAGAAATTTAGGAATGTTTGCTGCCGTGTGTTTGATGCCAGCTTCGAGTTTTGTGTTGTTCTCGAAACCTAAAAGTTCGCCTATGGTGCCCAGATCCACGGTCTCCGTCGCCGACACGATTTCGACCCTGTGCGTGACCGAATTTTGAGAAAGGTACGTGCCTTTGGGTAATTGAGCTTGCAAAGTAGAAAGGTTGTATTGACCTGGCGTGACGACGATATGTTCGCTTCCGACGCTAATTTTGTTGTTGTGCTGCGTGACGTTAGGTATGAGGTACATGCTGTAGAATGCACGCAGAGCTACGGATTTAGGATAGACGATGTCGTCGTGCAGCGTGAGTTTCAAGATCGAAGATTCGCTCGTGAGATGGAACACGCCCATCGTGATGCTGTTTCAGGTTCCACAATGCTTTCTGGAAATCTTCCACCTGTGGCTTATTTATTTTAGAGAGAAACGCGAGCATGGAGAGACAGAGATGACCGCAGTTCTCGTCTCCGAAATTTTGAATGCGTTCGTCGTTGAGTAAATAGAGGTTTTGTTCGTTTTCAGATAATGAACTAAATTTGTAGGTGGAACACCTCCGAAATAAATCGAAAACGAATGCTTTATCATTTTTGTGGTAACATATCCAATGCGTGCCTGGATTTTCTTGACTGTCCAAATTGACTACGCCGCATTCTCTTTTTTTAACGGTTGAAGGTAACTAGTCGGACATGAAAACGCCTCTGAAGTGTTTGATTTGTAATGGTTTGATCAGAGATTCAATGTCTCGGTTGGTGAGTGCTGTTTCTTTTTTTTTTAAACTTTTTCATGACCCCCTTCCCCCCTTTCTTCTCCATGGCCAGATTGTGACGTTTCTGTTCTTCCAATTCCGCCTTGTTCTTCTTCGAGTCGATGACGGTTTTCGCGATGGCGGCGCTACCCCCAGCCAAATTTCCAACGGCCCCCAATGCTGCCAGGATGGCCGGGATGCTGAATATGAACCCCCTGTCTTTTGCTGTTTTCGCGAACGCTGCAACCGTCTCAATTGTGGAGTGCTGAGCATCAATTTCATTCCATGTCCTTTGGACAAGCAAGAACGTTTCTTCTCGCGTTGTTTCTTGGTGAGTAACCCATCGAGGGCACCCAGCGTTTTCAGATTCGAATATGGTATGTGGTACACGACACCCTTGGGCTTCATGTTTTTTTTCACGGTATGTTATTTATATATAAATGTTCTGAGATTTTTTTTGTTTCCCTCTCTCGTGTATTTTTTTTTTCAACGTATGTTATTTTATATACTCCGCGCAGTCGTTACACAAATTCTATTACGTGCTTCGTTTTCTTACCAAGAAGTTCCTTTGTCCCCTTGTACACGATTCGAGTTTTGTTCTCGATTAAAATAGATAGCTTCTCGTCGGATAACATGTTAGCGTATCGATCTGGTAAAAATAGACTGTATTGTGCGTTGAGCAACAGACGCACCTTGGGACCATACTGGGTAGAAACAATTGAACCGGAAGTTATCGTGTAAGGTTTGTCGACTTCCAATTCCTGAATTTTTACATATTCGGCTGACAAATTTAGCATTTGTTTTAATGCTTGGAGATCACTCATTTCTTTCAGTCATATCGAATAGAAATTTCAGGGTGTGTGTGTTAGAGAATTTTAATTTTTCACAATGTGTGTTATTTATATACCGAAGAATTTTTTTTGATCTCGTAGATTTTTTTTCACGATGTGTGTTATTTATATATCAAGTACATTTTTTTGGCACGTTCATTTTTGTCTTGTATATTTTTTTGACACGTATATTTTTTCTCGTATATTTTTTTTGACGTACATTTTTGGGACACGTACATTTTTTTGTTGCACATTTTTTGACAACTTTTTTTGCCATATTTTTTTGACACGTACTTTTTTTGACACGTATATTTTTACACCTACTTTTTTTTCTCACATTTTTTTGACAGGTACATTTTTTTGACACGTCCTTTTTTTGTTGCACATTTTTTGACAACTTTTTTTTTAAGAGACAACTTCTTTTTGACGATAAAAACTTTTTACGATAAGGCAACATTTTTTTTGACGGTGATAATTTTTCCACGTCAACTTTTTTTGGCGTGACAATTTTTTTTGACGATAAAAAATTTTTACGATAAGGCAACTTTTTTTTGACGAGACAAATTTTTTTTGCCGATAAAAAATTTTTACGATAAGGCAACTTTTTTTCTGACGATGATAATTTTTCCACGTCAACTTTTTTTTGACGAGACAAATTTTTTTTGACGATAAAAAAATTTTCCATGGCAATTTTTTTTTGACATGTACATTTTTTTTGACGTATATTTTTTTGTCTCATTTTTTTCGAAGGTGACTTTCGATTTCCCAATCTTCCACACGACACCGCCGCTCGGACACAATCCGAACACTTCATCCTTGTCGAACTTCCCCGTGCTCAGGTAGTCTCGTGCCAAAGGTCCCAACTCGATTTTATCCGAAGACGTGCTGCTTATGGCTCGGCGTCGTGGTACGTCCTTCAGTTCGAACGGCGTCGAAGGAATGCTCGAAATGGGCGTGGGTACAATGTAACTTTTAGCTGCAAGTGGTACGAGTTCGTTGATCAAATTTTTATTTTGTTCCGTGACACCTTTAATTTCTTTACCTAGATCGCTGATGGCATCGATCACAGGTTGATCTTGACGTTTCTTCTCTTCGTAGAATCCGCGATTCTCGGATTTCCAACCTTTGAAGCGTTTCGCGAGGTAATCGCGAAGCTTAAGATTTTCGTCTTCGATTTTTCGTTTCGTCATAACGTTATTTATACACGTCGTTTCTCACAACGTTCTCACAACGTTTAGAAAGTCGTTGATTTTGTTTCTGTATTTTCCGTCGTTGGGTTTCCTCGTCATGTCGATCGTCGCGAATCCGAAATCGTCACTGTTCCAGCAAGAAGAGCAGCGTTCCGAAAATTGATTGTAGTTCATTTCTCCGCCTACGTAGTCATCGTACGCGTGCTTGAGGTTGGTGTGATCTTGACGAAACAAACATATGAAATTAGCGTTGTCGCGTACTAACTGTTTTGGAATTTTGGAAAACGTTTGAGCTACGTAAAAGCAATCCATTCCTTTGTGACGACCTTGCGTGAAAAAGTTGCGAATTTCATTTTGATTTTCCAGGATGACATCGTCGAACACAACGACTGAATTTTCACGACAATCGTCGAGTGGTTTTATTTCCGAAGCGAACGTTGCAATGTCCAGACCATCGTACAGTTTCGTCAGTTGCTGGTATTTGGATTGCTCCAAACTTTTCGAGAACACGTACAGGTGCCTGTTCTTCCAATCTAACCAATTCGGTGCGAGGAGAAAGTTGTCCGCGAGCAGTGTCGTTTTCCCACACCCCGAAGGACCTACGATTAGACAGCGGATGCTGTCGGGAAGCAACTCGCCGTTCTTTTTTTTCGTTTGACTTTCCGAATCCGGTAGACGCTTCACCACGTTCTACGTACTCACAAGATCACCTCGTTCGCGTCGATCCAACTCTTTTCCGGAAGTCCCAGCCATTTGAAAAACAGTTTGTCACCTTTCCTACGCAATACTTTCTCCATGAGGTACGTGTCGGGGTGTTTCGTTTTAGAGAGTTCCTCTTCGTAAAATCTTCCTTTCAAAATCTCGCCGCTACTATCTTTTATTATATACGTGTGTCGGTTTCCGGGTAGAACTCGAACCACCGTAAAAAGTTCCGTGCTCCAATTTTTTGTGAATCCCTTTTCGAAGGTGCGTTTGAATTTGCTGATTCTCACCTGAGTAGATGAAACGGTACGTCCTGGGCCGGCCTTTTGACCTACTTTTGAAATGCCTTACGATATTTTCCTGTAAGGCTGTTTCTCCTTACGATGTTTTTCTGTAAGGCGGCGATTTTACGATTTACGTCATTTTCCTGTAAGGCTGTATTCTCACGCTGTAAGGTGGCCCTCAGTGTAATCTACTACGACCTATTTTTGAAATGCCTTACGACATTTTTTTGTAAGACTGTCTCCTCTTACGATGTTTTTTTGTAAGGCAGTGATTTTACGATTTACGATATTTTCCTGTAAGGCTGTATTCTCACGCTGTAAGGTGCCCCTCAGTGTAATCTACTACGACCTGCTAATAGGCTTCTGCTCTGCTGGACGCATTTTTTGACCCACTTTTGAAATGACTTACGATATTTTTCTATAAGGCTGTCTCCTCTTACGATGTTTTTCTGTAAGGTGGCGATTTTACGATTTACGATGTTTTACGCACTAAACTAACCTACAATGAGAGAAAAATGGAGAGAAAAAGCTCTGGCATTATTTTTTAAGCTATTTTTTTACCTCGTGCAAATTTTGCTCTTATGCTAACTTGTTTTTTGACCTACTTTTGAAATGACTTACGATATTTTCCCATAAGGCTGTCTCCTCACACTGTAAGGTCCCCCTCAGTGTAATCTACTACGACCTGCTAATAAACTTTTGCTCTCAGCGTAATCTGTTTTTACGATGTTTTACGGATTAAAACTAACCTGCAATGAGAGAAAAATGGACAGAAGAAAAGCTCTGGCATCACTTTTTAAGCTATTTTTTACCTTCTGCAAATTTTGCTCTTATGCTAACTCGCTTTTTGACCTACCTTTGAAATGACTTACGATATTTTCCTATAAGGCTGTCTTCTCACACTATAAGGTCCCACAGTGTAATCTACTACGACCTGCTAATGGGCTTCTGCTCTCAGCGTAATCTGTTTTTTTACGCACTAAACTAACCTACAATGAGAGAAAAATGGACAGAAGAAAAGCTCTGGCATTACTTTTTAAGCTATATTTTTACCTTGTGCAAATTTTGCTCTTATGCTAACTCGCTTTTTGACCTACCTTTGAAATGACTTTCCTATATGGCTGTCTCTTTTACTGTAAGGTCCCTCAGTGTAATCTAGCACGACCTTGCTCTCAGCGTAATCTGCTATGATGTGTTTGTTTTTTAAAACTCTCAGGTGCGATCTTCTACGATGTGTGTGTGTGTGTGATAATCAAAATTTATTTTTGTTAAGGAAATCCCTGGCCCCTCAAAAAAAGAAAATATCCCGCCAGGGGTGCGTGGTGCCCAACACAGTTCTAATGGCCACGGCTAACAAAGCCGTGCCTCTGTAGTTTCATGGGTTTTGTTTTTTTTAACCCCCCCCATGACTCCCTACAGAGGACCTCCGTGTGTAATGTGTGTGTTTTATGATTGAAGAGAAGAAAAAAAAATTGGTTAAGAATGGAATGTGTAAGAACTAAAAAAAGTTTCCGTGGGGGTGTAGCATCTGAAAAAAAATAAAAAATATATACTCAAATAGTGTACATAATATGATAGAAAAATATTAAAAAAATGTGTGAATGCAAAAATTAGTCTGAATGATTGTTTTTTTTTTAAAAAAAAAATAAAAAGTGGTGCAAGAAATAATACGTACTTTTTTTGATGCGGAAGTCTAATGGTGCGAGCAGATTTCTTCCTCGTCATGGTATCCCCATTCTCGGGTGTGGATGTTGCAGTCCAGTAGCCTCAATTTGGTGTCGTGGGGATCAAGCGCCACTTTGTTGATCGTGGATGTACGCAATTGGTCGATGGTGCTCGTGATCCGATGTTCGGTCATGCGTTTGATTTTTTTGTCGAACAAGCACGACTTGTAATCTTCTACGGTTAGTTTGTTTGTGCTCGAACGCCCCACCCCTTTTGCCTTTTTTATTTCGGTCTCATCCTGAACTTTGATGGCATACATTTTCGCTCGAAGACCAGCAAACTCTGTGATGATGCGCCCGTTGACTTCATCCTTCATCTTCCCGATCGTCATTTTCTGGCTGTCGTCGAAGAGAGCGTGATTTTTCGGATAATTAGAGAAGTCGAAATGCTGGCTCATGTTTTTCAGATCTTCGTATAGATCATCGGTGTGGATGTTGTACACGAAGCTGTCCGTGTCGGTGTACGCCACCTCGATCGCCTCTCCATAGCGTGGTTTCATGATGTCGTAGTGAAACTTGTACATGGCCAGCTTCGACAACTCGAGGATCGCGACTCCCGCGGCGATTGGTTTGTTGAATGTTATGAGGTGGAGAGCACGTTCGATCAATACCAACGTGTCGCTCAGTATCGTGAAGTTTTTGTACGTGGGCTGAGCGACGCGCTTGTTTATTTTCTTCGGGTCGGAGACCAAGTTGATATTTCTTTTTTTCCTCGCATCTTCCATGCTCTTGCCGTAGATGCTGTTGTTCATCAATTTGTATAGGTCTTTGTCTGCGGAAGAAGAAGCTGATGCTCGACGTTGAGTGTTGCCGTCGATATAGGGTGCTAGCCACCTGGTCTGTCTAAACTTCAATCCCGAGTGCACGCGCTTCAAAACCAATCCATGCCGGAGGTAGAATTGTAGGAGACGATAATGCACCACGTAATTCTTTTTGCTCTTGAAGGTGAGCATCAGCTTCTTCTCCGGGGCCGATTCCATCACAGGTGCCATCGCAAATCCATGGTGTTTTCGATGAAGCGATGCAGGATATTCCAAATCTACTTTCAGAAACCATCCATTTTCATGAGTAGTGTATATTGGTTGTTTCAAAATAGTACTTAGTAGGTATGGTCTTTTTTTACCAATTGAATATCGCTTTTTGACATATTTTGACAATTTTTTGTCGATGTTTTAGCGTTTAGCGATGTTTTAGTACAAATTTTCACTATACTCATTTTTCCCCCACTCGTACTTGGTAGGTATATCATGATGTTACGTGATACAACTTAACCTATCCTTTTTTTACGATTATTTAATTTTTTTACGATCCTAAGTGATATAACTTAACCTATCATTTTTTTTATTTAGGTGCTGTTTGAACGTTATTATTTGAGGATCATATTTTGTAGGTATTTTTTTCATCAATCGAATATAAGTTTTTGACATATTTTGACAATTTTTTGTCGATGTTATAGCGTTTAGCGATGTTTTAGTACAAATTTTCACTGCACTCATTTTTCCCCCACTCGTACTTGGTAGGTATATCACGATGTTACGTGATATAACTTAACCTATCTTTTTTTTTACGATTTTTTTAATTTTCTTACGATCCTAAGTGATATAACTTAACCTATCATTTTTTTTATTTACGCACCGAACTAACCTACAAGGGGGACTCCGTTTGTTTTAATATTTCAGTATTATAAGGTTTTCACAAATTTTATATAACCTAAAATGTGTTGGATGTTGATTTTTAGTATGTGGCAATTTTTTATGAATTTAAAACTGCTCTGTGACCCTCTCGTTCTTCACGTCGTAGGCGAAGGACTTCTCTGCAATCAGGATGACACTGCATAGGGTATCCTCGGGCAAGGCATCGTGGAACTCGCAGACGACCTTGATGTTGGTTCGATCGTTAACCACAACCTTCTTTCTCTTAGATGTGTTGATGACGGTCATGGGTCTCCGTGCTTTGAACTCGCTGGGCGTGTAGTACATGTCCACGCTTCCCTCGGTCACGCGTTTGTAAGCCGAGAACGCTTCGTAAAGTTTGAGGTAATCGTTTTTGGTCACGTCGAGGTTGTAATTCTCGCGCGGGAACACTTCGTTGCGTCCGTTCTTCAGATAAACGTTCTTGATCTTGCAGTCGTCGAACTTGCTGGAATCTTTTTCCTGATTCTTGTCCCTCCCGGTCTGAAAGAGCACCACGACGAAATCTGGCATGTCGAACTGTATGTTGTTGAACTGCGTCGTCACGTCGAATTCCATGTGACTTCCCGACGCCATTTTCTGCACGCACTGGTAACCGTGAAAGTGAATCAACACCTGCGGACTTTTTAAGATCTCCGCTTTGTACTTGAGGGCGTAGTTTGTTTCGTATTCCACCACCGGCATTCTCAATTCCATGCTCCGGATGATGCATTTTGCTGCTTCGGGTAAAGTGTTGGCTATCGGCGTGGTGCCGTCCGGACCCAAAGTAGCGTATCGCATCAGTGCGTCGTTGTCGTTGGGCGCTCTTCGAAACGTGACCCTCAGTCCTCCCTTCCACATGATCTCCTTGTAGTCCGAGAAGAAACCAGGCAGCAGACGCATGGGAAAGAGCACCGTGTGACTTCTCGTCGATATTTTGGCCCCGGCTTCGAATCCCCCGGCCTGGTAGTACGCTGCGTCCGTTTTGGATAATTTCAAAGTTCCCACCGTCATCGACGTGATGCCTGGATAATCTATTCTGTCGATGACGGTGTTGTGTTTCCTCACCTCCACCTGCGAGAACAGGTAAGGCACGAAGTTGTCCACGAGTATCAAGTTTGCTGCTGCGGGAAACGCGTCTCCGCTTTCCTTCTTCACCACGTCGAATTGAAGGTAGAGGTCCGCTCTGTGAGGATGAATGAACCCGTCGCCTACGTCCACGTCGTATTCGATCTCCCTGTTCGCCTCGTTCAGATTGGCGAACGTGCGACGGTTGGGAGGGAAAGATTGCAATTCGTAACTTTCGATTTGTTCCATTTTACATGTATGGTTATTTATTATACGTTGATCTCCACGATGGCCGTCGTAGTGGCACCTGCGAAATCCACCACGTCTCCTTTCTCGTTCGTCACCACCAACTCTATGTCGTCTATGCGGTTGCGACATACTGGAAAATAGATCGGCGAAGAGGGCGTGTAGATGATCGGTTCCATGAACTCGGAACTTGGTTTGAAAGTGGCTATGATTCCCGTCTGCTTGTGACTTCCTAACAATCCGTCCGAAGATTTCGTGATCATACCTTCCGCCACGTTGCAGTGTACGTTCAGAGTCTCTATGGCCAAGAATTTAGGAATATTTGTTGCCGTGTGCTTGATGCCAGCTTCGAGTTTGGTGTCGTTCTCGAAACCTAAAAGTTCTCCCATGGTGCCCAGGTCCACGGTCTCCGTAGCGGATAGGATTTCCACTCTGTGCGTGACCGAATTTTGAGAAAGATATGTGCCTTTGGGTAATTGAGCTTGCAAAGTGGAAAGATTGTATTGGCCTGGCGTGACGACGATGTGTTCGCTTCCGACGCTAATTTTGTTGTTGTGCTGCGTGACGTTAGGTATGAGGTACATGCTGTAGAATGCACGCAGAGCCACGGATTTAGGATAGACGATGTCGTCGTGCAGCGTGAGTTTCAAGATTGAAGATTCGCTCGTGAGATGGAACACGCCCATCCTAGTGATGCTGTTTGAGGTTCCACAATGCTTTCTGGAAATCCTCGATCGTAGGGTTATTTATTTTAGAGAGAAACGCGAGCACGGAGAGGCAGAGATGACCGCAGTTCACGTCTCCGAAATCTTGAATGCGTTCGTCGTTGTAGTATATGGAGGTTTTGTTCGTTTTCAGATAATAGACTAAATTTGTAGGTGGAACACCTCCGAAAGAATCGAAAACGAATGCTTTATCATCATTTTTGTGGTAACATATCCAATGCGTGCCTGGATTTTCTTGACCGTCCAAGTTGACTACTCCGCATTCTTTTTTTTTCACGGTTGAAGGTAACGAGTCGGACATGAAAACTCCTCTGAAGTGTTTGATTTGTAACGGTTCGATCAGAGATTCAATGTCTCGGTTGGTGAGTGCTTCTGTTTCTTTTTTTTAAACTTTCTCATCACGCCCTTCCCCTTCTTCTCCATGGCCAGGTTGTGACGTTTCTGTTCTTCCAACTCGGCCTTGTTCTTCTTCGAGTCGATGACGGTTTTCGCGATGGCGGCACTTCCGCCAGCCAAACTTCCAACGGCCCCCAATGCTGCTAGGATGGCCGGGATGCTGAATATGAAACCTCAGAACTTTTGCTGTTTCCGCGAACGCTGCAATCTTTTCAATTGAGGTGTGCTGAGCAGCAATTTCATTCCATGTCCTTTCGACAAGCAAGAACGTTTCTTCTCGCGTTGTTTCTTGGTGAGTAACCCATCGAGGGCACCTAGATTTTTAAGATTGGAGTATGGTATCTGGTACACGACACCCTTGGGCTTCATGTTGATGCTCTATGTGTTATTTTCACGGTATGTTATTTATATATATATTCTGAGATTTTTTTTGTGTAGTTTTTTACGGTATGTTATTTATATATTTTCAAGGCCTCGCAGTCGTTACACAAATTCTATTACGTGTTTCGTTTTCTTGCCAAGAAGTTCCTTTGTCCCCTTGTACACGATTCGAGTTTTGTTCTCGATTAAAATAGATAGCTTCTCGTCGGATAACATGTTAGCGTATCGATCTGGTAAAAATAGACTGTATTGTGCGATGAGCAACAGGCGTACCTTGGGACCATACTGGGTAGAAACGATTGAACCGGAAGTTATCGTGTAAGCTTTGTCGACTTCCAATTCCTGAATTTTTACATACTCGACTGACAAATTTAGCATTTGTTTTAATGCTTGGAGATCGCTTATTTTTTCAGTTGTCATATCAAGAAAAATTTCAAAGTGTTAGAGAGAAATTTAATTGCTTTTTTTTCACGATGTGTGTTATTTATATATACCGAAGATTATTTTTTTACGATGTGTGTTATTTATATATCAAGTTTTTTTTTACGGTATGTTATTTATATACCCCACCCCAATTTTTGTTTCGTGTTCATGGCGATGGTGGTGCCTAGTGCGGCGACCCGTTCACCCAACGATGCGTCTCTGCTCACGAATCTTTCGAAAGCTGCGTGCTCTAACTTTCTGTCTGCTTCGTGACGTGCGTCCAGATCCGTCTGCGTGGTGTTGTAGGCGATGTCGTGATCTTTGCATGCCGCGTCCAACGGATTCACACCCTTGTCTCCTCTCTCCAATCTTTTCTCGAGTTTGGTACCCGGTCCGCAGTACTGGTAGCCAGGTAGATGCATCTCGAAAGGTAACTTGTTGATGATGTCGTTCACGAGTCCCTTTCCTTCGGCCACGTTCCAAAATTTCGGAGGCAGCGTGTTGATGATTTTGATCAGGTAACCTATGCCCTTGTCGTCGTTCACGATGAAGTTGGAAAGTTTCGTGCTGATCATGTCCACGATGCCAACCTTCTCGTTGTAGAAATTACGGTTACCTGCATTCTCTTCGCCGGCTATCACCAACAATCGATCCACGAGTTTCCTAACGTCGTCCACCCAAACAAATTCTTTGGGTAACGTGTTGTAGCGTTTGACGCCGCTGCCTGTTTTGACCTGGTTCCAAATCGGTTTGATGAGATTCCTGTACTTCTCGCCGCTGCTCGATTTCACCCTATTCTGCGAGGCGTCGTTGTTCTGGTACAAGGCATCCGTCATGATCAGAATTTCCTTGTAACTTTGGTAATCTTCGTCGGTGTAATCTTTCGGCTGCTTTTTGGCGACGAGTTCCCACAGTCCCACCGTACCCGGATACCTGTTCCAACTATCCTTGTCGCCTAAATTGACTTTAATGTCGTTGCCTTCGAAGGTCACCTTCGATTTCCCAATCTTCCACACCACACCACCACCCTCGCTGGTTTCCATGCTGGGATACAATCCGAACACTTCATCCTTGTCGAATTTCCCCGTGCTCAGGTAGTCTCGTGCCAAAGGTCCCAACTCGATTTTATCCGAAGACGACGACGTGCTACCAATAGCTCGACGTCGTGCCGGTGCATCCTTCAGTTCGAACGGCGTCGAAGGAATGCTCGAAATGGGTGTGGGTACAGCGTAACTTTTAGCTGCGAGCGGTACGAGTTCATTAATCAAATTTTTATTTTGTTCCGTGACACTTTTAATTTCTTTACCTAGACTGCTGATGGCATCGATCACGGGTTGATCCTGACGTTTCTTCTCTTCGTAGAATCCTCGATTCTCGGATTTCCAACCTTTGAAGCGTTTCGCGAGGTAATCGCGAAGCTTGAGATTTTCGTCTTCGATTTTTCGTTTCGTCATGACGTTATTTATATACGTCGTTTCTCACAACGTTGCAACGTTTAGAAAGTCGTTGATTTTGTTTCTGTATTTTCCATCGTTGGGTTTTCTCGTCATGTCGATCGTCGCGAATCCGAAATCGTCACCGTTCCAGCAAGTAGAGCAGCCTTCCGAAAATTGATTGTAGTTCATGTCTCCCCCTACGTAGTCATCGTACGCGTGCTTGAGGTTGGTGTGATCTTGACGAAACAAACATATGAAATTGGCGTTGTCGCGCACTAACTGTTTTGGAATTTTGGAAAACGTTTGAGCTAAATAAAAACAATCCATTCCTTTGTGACGACCTTGCGTGAAAAAGTTGCGAATTTCATTTTGATTTTCCAGGATGGCGTCGTCGAACACAACAACTGAATTTTCACGACAATCGTCGAGTGGTTTTATTTCCGAGGCGAACGTTGCAATGTCCAGACCATCGTACAGTTTCATCAGTTGCTGGTATTTGGATTGCTCCAAACTTTTCGAGAACACGTACAGGTGCCTGTTCTTCCAATCTAACCAATTCGGTGCGAGGAGAAAATTGTCCACGAGCAGTGTCGTTTTCCCACACCCCGAAGGACCTACGATCAGACAGCGAATGCTGTCGGGAAGTAACTCGCCGTTCTTTTTCTTTCTCGTTTGACTTTCCGGATCCGGTAGACGCTTCACCACGTTCCACGTACTCACAAGATCACTTCGTCCGCGTCGATCCAACTCTTTTCCGGAAGTCCCAGCCATTTGACCAAAAGTTTGTCACCTTTCCTACGCAATACTTTCTCGATGAGGTACGTGTCGGGGTGTTTTGTTTTAGAGAGTTCCTCTTCGTAAAATCTTCCTTTCAAAATCTCGTCGCTACTATCTTTTATTATATACTTGTGTCGGTTTCCAGGTAGAACTCGAACCACCGTAAAGAGTTCCGTGCTCCAATTTTTTGTGAATCCCTTCTCGAAGGTGCGTTTGAATTTGCTGATCCTCACCCGGTCTCCAATTTTGTATTTAGCTTTTTTTGTCGTGGGTGTGTACTTTGGACAGTAAACTGTAGAAATTAAACGCTGCTCGTCGGACTTGGTAACGTCGGCTGGCTTCATGCCTATCGTTCTGTGTACCGTATCATTATAGGTGTCGACGAGTTCCGGCAGGATGTCGACCCATTTGTAATTTCCCCGAAGCGTGAATCGTTTCCACATGTGTGTTTTCAAGGTTCGATTGAATCTTTCCACGATGCTGGCTTTGATGTGACTGAAGCTCGAATAATGTCGAATCTTGTGTTTTTGAATAAATTTTTCGAATACGACGTTGTAAAATTCTTTACCATTGTCCGTTTGCAGAAACCGTGGTCGTCTGCCACCGCTTTTGCGAAAAATTAATTTGAATGCTTCCGTGACGCACGTTCCCGTTTTCGCCTTCAAAGGTAGAGCCCATGCGAATTTCGAAAACGTGTCTATGACGGTGAGGAGGTACTTGTTGCCCTTGTTCAATTTATGTACGTTTTTCAAATTGCCGCTACTCATCTCCACGAGGTCACTTTGCCAGAGGTCGTCGATGCCCTTGGTTACCACAGCCAAACGTTCGTAATTGCGGCGTGCAGGTTTATGCAATTCTTCGACGATGGCTTGCCTAGACATTTTCTTAGAGATTACGTTTCAAGAGAAGCACAAGCGTGATGGGATTCAAAGAGGGTGGCACTTCGCTCGTGTTTTGAATGATCAGCTTATCGCCGGCACTCACGTCGAAAACGGTAAGATCTTCGTCTTCGTGTATTTCATATATGTTGCGCGTTTCGTTCCAACGTGCCAGAGGAATGTTTCCTGCTTTCTGGACACCACGATTCGATATCAAAGTCATGGTGGGAACGCTAGCTTTTCTGCCGTGAGACCAGTACGAAAATTCGTTTCTGAATCGTGCCATCGACGAGAAACTTGTAGTACGGATGATAAGGATGCAACATGTACAGTTTGTTACCTTCGACGAACGTGGAGATTCTTTGTTGATTGGGTACGCTGTTGATTTCGATGGCTTGCAGAGAATGCAGTTTAGCGAATTTAGTGTCGACGCTAACGAGGTTACTGTGAACTTGTCCGAGTTTATTTTCGATGGGCAGCAAATGCTCGACTATGGTATCCGTTACGGCAGAAAACGACGGTTTGATTTTCACTTCCACGTTCAACTGCTTGTAGTTTTCGTTGAGTTCTTGCAACTTGGCACCGAAAGAAGCCAGCGTCGATTCCTGCGTGGATTCCAGCACTCCAACTTGATCTCTGATGTTGGCGACGATGTTCTGAAGGTTCTCGACTTGATTCAATTTCGAGCTCTTCTCGGTAAGATCGTTCACGATGCTTCGCATCTCTGTAAACTGCGTGTGAAGGTCGGCGACGCTCTGCGAAGTGGGCAGCGTCGACACCAGCGAACTAATTTCGTCTCGAATCTGTTCCACGTTCGCCGTTTCCGTTTCTAGTCGTTTCAGCATACGTGATATGTTTCTTTTCAAAGCGTGCAATTCTTTGGAGGTGGGGAGATTGGCCACTTTACTCTCGAGATCGCTTAATGAACTTTTGATGTCGTTCGAATCGGATAGTGCCGTCACCGCCGTTTTCAATTTTTCCAAATCTTCGCTCGAAGGCACGCTCGTCCGTAACGATTCCAAGTCACCCTGTATGTTGTCGAGTACGTGATGAAAATGAGCGAGATTCGTTTCGACGTTCAAATTTTCTAAATATTCGATCTTCTGCTGAACCGTGCTCAACGTGTCTTGAATGCTCGTCAACGCTCTCGCTTCAGCGTGAATATTTTTAATTTCTTCGTTGATCAATTCCAAGGACGCCTGAAGCGTAGCGATGGTGGTTTGAATGTGTTCGAAATCTTGATAGGCCTCCAATTGAATTTTTATGTTCGCGACGCTTTTACCGATGACCTGCAGTTCGTCCGACGATGGTAGGTTCGTCATGGTATCTTCCAAAGTCTGCAACTTGGATTTAATTTCTTCCAACGTGCTGGTGAATTCTTCTTGTAATTTGGAAACAACGACATGCAAGCGTTCTACATCAATATCGTTCACGACGGTTTGAAGTTCAGAGAAATTCTTTTCTATTGCGGAAGTTCGTTCTTCGATTTCGAGTTTCAATTTTTCCAAATCTTCATTTTTCGATTGAAATTGCTGTAATTTGGCCAAATCATTTTGAAGCGAATCCACGCTCAACTGTATATTTTGAACGTTGTCGTAAGAAGGTACGTCGACATAATTTTTTATGAGCGTTTTCAGTTCGGAATCGATTTTCAGAATGGGGTCGAGACATTGCGTTTGGAGCGTAGCGATTTCCGACTCTAAACTTTTGTTTAAGGTTTCCTGCAAAGCGATCAAATCGGTCCTCAACTTCTTAACTCGAATGTCCAACATGAGAATCTCTTCTGCGTGGTCCACACGCTTGGTGTTGCCGAAAATATCGTTAGGCATTTTTGGTTAACGGTTATTTATAATAGGATAGACGATTCGTAATTCTACGAAGAGAGGAATAAGTTTGTCGTAATCTCCGAGGAGTTCTATGTAAAAATAATCTCCTGCAGACACATCGTACGTAATGTTAGAAAGCATCTTGTCGTGCTTGATTCGAAAAATGTTCTTGCCGGTAGAAATTTTGGTTTCGCCTGCGTTTTCCGGATTCACGGTGATTTGAAGTTTCCCGTCGATCGGAATTTCGTAGAAATGTAAATTGTTATTAAAAACATAAAACATCTTGCCCACATCGTCATTCAGTTTCGTCCAAATGCTGTTGAGGTGAATGATCAACAGACCGTTGAGTTTAGGTAACACGGAAGGTAAGACTTCATGATCTGGTATGGTTTCCATGATGATCTGTTTTTTGAAACCGAACAAGTTCATAGGCATGCTGGTTATTTAAGGATACGAGCATAGTTTTATTTTGTAATGACAGTCAAAGTGTTTTTTTTACTCAGTAACAAAATGTTTTTTTTTCTTGAGTTAGTAAAAATTGTTGTGTGTGGTGGTGAGTGTTAATTATTTGCACTGTGCGCAATTCTTATTTATTTCTAAACGACGATGTCCCCACGGCAATGTGTGAATACCACACTCGAGAACGCACCTCTTGTCGTCATCGGGATCCAGCGCAATTTTTCTAATTTTGTTTGTTGTGATGATATGGTTGACGCTCTGGATTCTTTGTTCTTCTCTTAGAACCGACGACCTGGTCTTGAGGCAATCGATGTAATCGTGGAAGGTGAGTTTGTTCTCCACCGTATTTTTGCCCACACCTTTTGCTTTCTTCGTAACACTACTCTCTGTTTTTATGGCATACATCTTCGAACGCAAACCCGCGAACTCGACAATAATATCACCGTTACATTCATCTTTCAGCTTACCTAGGACTTTTTTGTTGAGGGATGGAATTCCAAATCTGTTGGGTTGAGGGTACGCAGAAGTATCGAAATACTCAAGCATGGAAGGATTTTTTATGTCTTCGTATAGGTTGGGTGTTTGTATGCTGTAAATGAAGCTGTCGGTGTCCGTGTACAAAAGTGATATTTTATCATTGTAGAAGGGTTTCATCACGTCATAATGAAATTCGAACATGTAAAGTTTCGACAAGTCGAGAACCGTTGCGCCAACGTAAATTGGTTTTCTGAATTTCATCAATTTTATATGTAGATTGAAAAGTGCCAAATTCTCGTTGTAAATTTTTCTCGACTTGAATCTAGGATCGGCTATCCACTTCCGACATTTATTCTTATCGGAAATTAATTTCACGTCTACGTGCTTTCTAACATTCTCCATGGTCTTTCCATACACCGCATTGTTCATTAATTTAAAGAAGTCCTTGTCTAAATCGGAAGTGGCAGCTGTTCTATGTTGTGTGTTAATTTCTATGTAAGATCTTAACCACGTGGAATGTTTAAACTTTAGTATTCGTCTAACATTCACTATCTGAACACCCTTCGCAATCAAAAACCGGAGATTCTTGTAGTGGACAACGTATCTCTGTTTAGGATCCAATGTTAACAAAAGCTTGTCTTGAACCGAGTCGGGTGGACATTTGATTTCGGGAGTCGGAGGCAAATCCGAAAACGTGTCGTGCAGGTGGTCGGAGAATTGGAGATCTACCTCTGCGAAGAAACCACACTCGCTATCGTCGAAATGAATAATATCTATCGAAGTGGGATCTAACCATTCGAATCCCCCGTAAGGAAGTTTCTGAACCATGGCATGTCCGTAGAGATTATTAACGTCAGCGTAGAAGATGTAATTCGATGCTCGATTTGAATCGTAATCTTCTTTCATGTGTACGTTATTAGCTTTTGCATGTCTCTGTACGCATTGCACCATTCCACCTCGTATCCCTCTTTCGATGAATAGCAACATGTCAACGTCCGATATCAGTTCCAGCTTGACCTTTGTCTGGAATAACATTGCCGACCACGCTAATCCCGGTAGACTGTAGAAATACGCTGGATCTAATTTATAAATATTCGTTGCCGTTTTCCTGAACGCTTGAAAAACATCCGCGAGTATCGTCACATCCAATTTTAAGTATGCGTCGTGGTAGTCTCCGAGTGTCCTACATTCTAATTTCTCCCACATGAGTTGCGCGTGTTGGTATTCTTCGTCCGTGATTCCTTTCTCTCTGAGTCTGCTGTAAAATTCTCTTGGAAGTGGAAGAGCGTCGTCGTTAAATTTAGAACCATCACTAACATATTCGTAAGGATAAACCCCTTTACGTCTAACGAGTTCTATGTCTACGTTGGGAAAACTAGCTCTAGTTATTTTAAATTGATCGTCGGTGAGTTTGTTCGCTAAAGCATCCAGACTTGCAGAGAGAAATCTATACGAATCCAGGAAGCGCATCTCGATTGTATTTTTCGTTCCCGGAATCGACACTTGCTTGCTGAGACTAATGTAACGTTCTTCATTCTCGGCCAAGACACCTATACGTTTCGGATCGTAGCCAAGATGTCTCACCAGGTGGTGAAAATCATATCCGCTTCCGTTGTGAAAAAATATGGGGATGAATTTAGGTTTCTGGATTTTAAGATTGCACGTGTTGCAAATTCCACCTATGTAGTTTCCGCTGAAATGATCGTGGTGGAATATTTTTTTGTTCTCATCAGTGAAACTTTGATCACATACCGGACACACCTCAGTGGAATTGTAATTTTGAAGTTCATTTTCAGTTAAAGGTGCCATCGGTTTTGATGTAAGCAGTACGCTACCAATTACCTCAACCTCCTCCACCATTTTTTCCAGGAAGTGTTCGATTACATTTGGCCCGCGGTATATATATGCTTCATTTATTTTATCACGTCGCACAACAACATAGCCGAAACTATTAGGTTGATGAAGCTGGTACGGCGTTGTGGAGGAAATTTCAGGATCCGGTTCGCAGTAGGAGAGTGGTTTGAGGAACGCCTCGAAATCTGCGACGATGATTGCAGGATGTTCCAACAATGCCTTGTGCATTTTGAATTCTTCGACTTCGTTCGTTTCGGGCATCAACATTCTAGCCGGTCTGTTGTCGCCGCAATAAATTTTATGTTCGGCAAGTTTCTCCAGAGCAATTTGACGTCCGGTGTAATTTCGATAATCGAGTTGTTTTCGATCGTCGAACGTGGTTAGGCATCTCGGGCAAACTTCGATGTTGTTTGCATGCTTGGTTGATTGACTTCTGACCAAACGTGATAGTGAACGAATTAGCGTATAGTGATGAACATCCTCGTTGGAAATTAGAAGGAGATTTATTACACAGGCATCGTCATCGTCGATATCGCTTATCCTGACAGGGTGCACGAGATATTTATCTGACGTGAAGGAATACACATTAATAGCGATGCGTTTTCCTGTACGATTTTCGAACTTTGTTATATCCGACAATGTCACCGGGTATTCAATGTCAGACATTACACTTTGAAAGTCGGTCTCGTATTGTTTGTAATGTCCAACCCACTGTGGATTATTTTTGCAATGAACAGGATGCAGTGCAGCCAACACACACCAGAGAAAACACTTGTTATCGCTGTTCTGTATATTTAACACAGCCCTCTTGTGTTGAATGTTCGGTGGAAGAGGAACGTAGCTGGAAGCTCGAAGAGGCGAGAATCGGTTCACGTAAACAGTTAACGTGTGAGGACTTCCACATAGAGACCATCCCGACCCTTTAGCCTCGAAATCGTCATGTTTGCTAACCAGCTCGTTGGAAACTTTATAATAGAAGTTGTCCAAATTTTCGACGTCCGCCAAATAAAGAGTCTGGTTTTTTGTACGATGATAAAAAATACTCGTTGTGCCATCAACTTTCTTGTATTCGGAAAACAGAACAACGTATACTTTTATAGAGTTGTTTTCAAGTTTATCTTTTAAAATATTTAGTACAGATGTTTTCGTTTCATCCAAGAAACTAAGGATGTCACGACCTGGTTCTGACTTAATTGAAAAATCCTGGAGTTGGTCGTTAAATGCAGATCTAATTGGTTTGCGTTCATTAGATAATTTAATTTGCTTGGAAGTGGAAGCTTCCGTTTCTGAATTATCGATTTTCCTTTTCGATGTTGCTTGTCCGGTCGATGGTTTGCAAATTTTGAGATGTTTACTTAAATTTGTAATGCTGATTATTTTTCCGCATCGAGCACATGGCTTAGAAGGTAACGAACGATTAATTCTCGAACCTGTTTCGCTACATCTTGCCCTGTGTACCGATAAATTGTTCCTTGAGATTAGCTTCCCACAAGTAACACATTCAGTTTTATCATTTTTACGATTGAAACTGGCGGTGGATGCCATTGGTTTCTCCAAAATCACAGAAATCAAAAAGTCTAGTATATAGCGACACAATTTTCAGGTATGTTATTTTATATAGAATTTCTTGGAGTGATTACAAAACTCAAAAATTCAATCTACTGTAAATAGAATTTCAGGTATGTTATTTATATAGAATTTCTTGTGTGCGAATACAAAAACTCAAGAATTCAATCTACTGTAAATACAATTTTCAGGTATGTTATTTTATATAGAATTTCTTGGGGTAATTACAAAACTCAAAAAATGAATCTACTGTGAATATAATTTTTAGGTATGTTATTTTATATGGAATTTTCTCGGGCGTTCAATATTGTCAACGGTATCATATTAGAGCACGTCGCTTGTCGCCTAAACACTACAGCTCACAGGTCGGGAAAATCTGACATGAAAGCAGATAATACGTTTATGCCTTACTTATATATAATTTTCTCGGGGGCGTTCAATATTGTCAACGGTATCATATTAGAGCACGTCGCTTGTCGCCTAAACACTACAGCTCACAGGTCGGGAAAATCTGACATGAAAGCAGATAATACGTTTATGCCTTATTTATATATAATTTTCTCGGGGGCGTTCAATATTGTCAACGGTATCATATTAGAGCACGTCGCTTGTCGCCTAAACACTACAGCTCACAGGTCGGGAAAATCTGACATGAAAGCAGATAATACGCTTATGCCTTATTTATATATAATTTTCACGGGGCGTTCAATATTGTCAACGGTATCATATTTGAGCGCGTCGCTTGTCGCCTAAACACTACAGCTCACAGGTCGGGAAAATCTGACATGAAAGCAGATAATACGTTTATGCCTTATTTATATATAATTTTCTCGGGGGCGTTCAATATTGTCAACGGTATCATATTAGAGCACGTCGCTTGTCGCCTAAACACTACAGCTCACAGGTCGGGAAAATCTGACATGAAAGCAGATAATACGTTTATGCCTTATTTATATATAATTTTCTCGGGGCGTTCAATATTGTCAACGGTATCATATTAGAGCACGTCGCTTGTCGCCTAAACACTACAGCTCACAGGTCGGGAAAATCTGACATGAAAGCAGATAATACGCTTATGCCTTATTTATATATAATTTTCACGGGGCGTTCAATATTGTCAACGGTATCATATTAGAGCACGTCGCTTGTCGCCTAAACACTACAGCTCACAGGTCGGGAAAATCTGACATGAAAGCAGATAATACGCTTATGCCTTATTTATATATAATTTTCACGGGGCGTTCAATATTGTCAACGGTATCATATTAGAGCACGTCGCTTGTCGCCTAAACACTACAGCTCACAGGTCGGGAAAATCTGACATGAAAGCAGATAATACGTTTATGCCTTATTTATATATAATTTTCTCGGGGGCGTTCAATATTGTCAACGGTATCATATTAGAGCACGTCGCTTGTCGCCTAAACACTACAGCTCACAGGTCGGGAAAATCTGACATGAAAGCAGATAATACGTTTATGCCTTATTTATATATAATTTTCTCGGGGCGTTCAATATTGTCAACGGTATCATATTAGAGCACGTCGCTTGTCGCCTAAACACTACAGCTCACAGGTCGGGAAAATCTGACATGAAAGCAGATAATACGTTTATGCCTTATTTATATATAATTTTCTCGGGGCGTTCAATATTGTCAACGGTATCATATTAGAGCACGTCGCTTGTCGCCTAAACACTACAGCTCACAGGTCGGGAAAATCTGACATGAAAGCAGATAATGCGCTTATGCCTTATTTATATGTAATTTTCACGGGGCGTTCAATATTGTCAACGGTATCATATTAGAGTGCGTTGCTTGTCACCTAAACACTACAGCTCACAGGTCGGGAAAATCTGACATGAAAGCAGATAATACGCTTATGCCTTATTTATATATAATTTTCACGGGGGCGTTCAATATTGTTAAGAGCGTTAGTTTTTGTAGAGCTCTCTTTTTCCATCTTTCCTCTATACAGTGAAGACACAATTAGCTAACCTAGCATACAACATACCTTCCTAATTAATATGGATATTGTCACACACTCCTCTTATTTTATACTGTTGTAAATAGAAAAGATTATGTATGGTAAATGTTTTGTACATTATAGGAAAAAAATGCAAAATATCCTCCAATTTTAATTCGAATCGAGTCGAATTTTTACATATTTCCACGCCGCCACATATTGTCCTATTTGCTTCTTTTACTTGCCTTGCTTAATTAACTCTCGCTAATTAGCATTTTTTTGGAAGAAGTCAACTAGAACAACATATGGCGGTATGAGAAATATGCAAATCAAAGAACATTTTAGCAATATATGGGCCCTAGCAATTAGCTTTCTCGACTAAGAGTACTCTTTCAAACGTCTTCTGCTGATCGTATTACTAAACGAGGACGTTTAAAATTTTTGGGTGTTGAAAAAGTTTGACCCTACTTTTTTATTTCTATTGTTTGCTAATAGATGGCGCTAATAGTACCCCCTCCCCTCCCCTCTCCCCTCTTCTCCTCTGCTGTATGGCAAATAGCACAAACATAGAAATCAAGATTTTGGAGAGCAAAACATAAAATTTGCATGCATCTGATGTCGAACCAGGAACTTTTATCTTTCGGGGAGTCAACATTATTTCTTACTCAGTCGTCATATAACATGAACGCACGCAAAGATTCACATGTGCTTTTATTATTTTGTGTTCGGTAAGTACAAGTATATTCTTACATAAATTATTGTTTAATTTAATAAATTGTAAAACTCGGAGCCTGCTAAACTAACACTCCTTCTGTATTTCATTAAACTATTGAAAGCGAATGTTGCGTGCACGCGGAAATAGCACAGAAAAAAAAACCGGATGGAAGCAATTTAAAATCACTGGGGCAAGGTCAGTATTACGAGAGCGTAAAAAACACGTGCTTCCATTCAACTTCGAAAAATAAGAATGAATATGTGCATACAGAACACATATGCTTTCTTTTCACAGTTGTAAAATCATATAAATTGTGCATGAAGTAAGTTACGAGAAGGCTCTCTCAATTAGGTACAAGTATTGTACAATTAGGTACAAATTGTTGTACAATTATTTCCCCCAGTTGCCCAGTTGGAGTTGGGGGCATAACACTGGTATTATTTGTAATCACAGTGCTTACTCATGTATTTTGTTTAATATTTTATTTCAAATTCACTGTCAGAAACTAGTGTTGCCAGTTTCTGCATGTAGGTTTACCTACTCTGTTGGTTGTCACTGTCAAGTTTTTAGTATTCGTACAGCATAAAAAGCTATAACCCCTCCCCCTCAAAAATATATACATTGTATACGCCAAGATGCCCAATAGCCTGGCAACACATCATGAAAAAACATGCCAAGAAGACCCAGTGGGTTTATAAGTCAGTGCTACCAATTCCTATTTGTAGGTTAGCTTAGCCAGTGAAAGATCATATAGTAGAATTTTTGTAGAGCGGGTGTTTGCGAGTTCCACGATGCCTTGCCCGAGGATACCCTATGCAGTGTCATCCTGATTGCAGAGAAGTCCTTCGCCTACGACGTGAAGAACGAGAGGGTCACAGAGCAGTTTTAAATTCATAAAAAATTGCCACATACTAAAAATCAACATCCAACACATTTTAGGTTATATAAAATTTGTGAAAACCTTATAATACTGAAATATTAAAACAAACGGAGTCCCCCTTGTAGGTTAGTTCGGTGCGTAAATAAAAAAAATGATAGGTTAAGTTATATCACTTAGGATCGTAAGAAAATTAAAAAAATCGTAAAAAAAAAGATAGGTTAAGTTATATCACGTAACATCGTGATATACCTACCAAGTACGAGTGGGGGAAAAATGAGTGCAGTGAAAATTTGTACTAAAACATCGCTAAACGCTATAACATCGACAAAAAATTGTCAAAATATGTCAAAAACTTATATTCGATTGATGAAAAAAATACCTACAAAATATGATCCTCAAATAATAACGTTCAAACAGTACCTAAATAAAAAAAATGATAGGTTAAGTTATATCACTTAGGATCGTAAAAAAATTAAATAATCGTAAAAAAAGGATAGGTTAAGTTGTATCACGTAACATCATGATATACCTACCAAGTACGAGTGGGGGAAAAATGAGTATAGTGAAAATTTGTACTAAAACATCGCTAAACGCTAAAACATCGACAAAAAATTGTCAAAATATGTCAAAAAGTGATATTCAATTGGTAAAAAAAGACCATACCTACTAAGTACTATTTTGAAACAACCAATATACACTACTTTCATGATCTTCGCTCCATTCCAAACAATCTTGAAGTTCCTGCTCGCTCATCCATTCGTATTCTCCGATGGGCAGAGGCTCGGACATGGCATAACCATAGAGATTGTTCATGTCCCAGTATGCCAAGAAGTTTGTCGGTTTCTTTGCATCAAAATCGGCGACATATGGATTGTTGGCCTTGACGTATCGAAGGGGACACTGGACGATTCCACCACGTTTTGCCTCTTCGACAAACAAAAGTTGATTGACGTCTTTGATGAGTTCTATCTCCACCTTCGTGGATTTTAACATCGCCTGCCAAGAATAACCCGGTGTGGTGTAGCTGAAAGCGGGGTCCAAACCATATGCTGCCATTCCTCTCGAGCGATGGAGATGAAAACGGTCGCTCAATAGCGTAACATCCAGTTTCAGATACAGATCGTGATAGTCGGCCATGGTTTGACAAGAGAATGTAGACCACACGAGCTGAGCATGATGGTAGTCCTCTTCGGTGCAACAGGTGTCGCTAAGGCGACTGTAGAATGCTTCTCTCGGTGGTAACGATGTTTCTGAGAATTTGGAAGCATCCGTCATGTATTCGTACGGGTAAACACCCTTGCGTCTCAACAGTGCTAAATGTTGGTCGCCGAAACATTTCCTGGTGGCGACCAAATCATCGTCGGTGAGTTGAGACGCGAGTGTCGCCAAACTCGAAGACAGAAAGTTGTAGGAGTCCAAGAAGCGAATTTCTACGTGATTGCGATTTCCAACGTCCACCTTCTTGCTGAATGAAATGAATTTCTCGTTGGTGCGAGGTATGACGCTAATGGGTTGAGCGTCGCATCCCATCTCCTTTATGAAGATTTTGGCGTCGTAGCCCTCCAAATTGTGAATGAATACGGGAATAAAATTTGGTTTTTTGATTTGAAGATTACAGTTGTTACACACGGGGGCCACATATTTTCCCGTGTGATGGTTGTGGTGGCGAACTTTGACATTTTCAAGGGTGAAGTTACTTTCGCACACACCACACTGAGAGGCAAGGTCGTATGCTTCCTTCTCTTCCTGGGTGAGAGGCTCCATTGCTTTGTCTTCTCTTAGTAGAGGAGCGAATTGTATGGCCATCTGTTTCAGGGTTTGAATGAATTTTTGTGGAGCATCATTGCCACGATGTAAAATAACATTACCTGTGTTGTTGACCATCAATCCAAAAGCGCAGGCTTCGTGATGTAGAATTTCGGTGGTGCTCGATACGCTGGGATTCGGTTCGCATGTGGCGAGTGGAAGTTGGAAACTTTCAAAGTCGGCGCATATCACCACGGGATGCCAGAGTAATGCCTTGTAGTTGGAAAATGTCATGTCTTGAGAAGGCATTTTGATAGCCGTAGTCGGATGTTTACTACACATTTCATGATGATCTCTGAGTTCTTCATCAGCATTCTTTTTTCCTCGACCGTAGAATATACTCAGACATCTGTCGCATACTCGAATTTTATGTTGATGTGTGGTAATTTGACTTCTTGTTAATTTTGGAAGATTCTGAATTAGACAGTAATGATAATTATCATCATCTTCGATCAGGAGTAATCTGATGACACGATTACTTTTAATGTTGCTGTGTCTGAGAACGTAGATGGTGTTGTTTTTGTCTAATCCGAAGATGTGTACTGCTATACTTTCGTTTTTATCTGTCTTGTACTGTGCCTCAAATTTACTAATGTCTCGTAGATTTACAGGGTAATTAATGCCAGCCATAGGTTTTTCAAATTCTGAGAGATATTCTGGCTTGTTGTAGTGGTATAAACGATGTTTGTGATCATTGACTGGGTGATGATCGGCAATGATGCACCACAAAAAGCATCTGTTATCCTCATTTTGTATGTTGATTATGGCTTTCTTAGCGGCTATTTCCCGAGGCAAATTGATGTAGCTGGATGCTCCCATCGGGTTGTATCGTGCCACCTTCAAAGTTAAAGTGTGAGGCGAACCGCAAAGTGTCCAACCCGATCCACGTTTTTGGAAAATCTCGTGCTTGTTCAACAAAGCGTCAAACATCTGGTTGCAAATGGCATCCACCTCATCGACGTCGGCGGCGTGGAGGCTCTTTACACCAGTGTAATGATGGAAAGTTTCTCGCTCTTTTTTCATGTTTTCGTAAATGACGGAAACGATGAGGTGGATTTTCAACGAGCATTGCAACAAAACTTCGGTGATAGACGAAATTAACTTGCTTTTGACCGAGCGAAAAAAGTTGTTTAGATCAGATGTTTCTTCAGATCGGAAAGTCTCCTCGGTTAAAATATTTTTAATATTTTCGCCGACACTCTTCTGCTTTTTTCGTGGCGCTTGATCGTCAACATCGAGCTCTCTCTTACTTGATCCTTCCCCATGCACATCCTTCCGATGTCTTCTCAAGTGAGAAATGGATATATATTTCCCACATTGGTCGCATGCACGTTTCGCTTCCTTCTTCTCCATTTTTTTTTGCTACGAAAAAAAAGATGAAGTTACTAAAAATTGCACATTTTTTTGTGGTGTTATTTATATTAGATACGATCTCAATTTTTTCTTAAATAACCAACATGAATCTTTTTGGTTTCCGAAAGCAAACAATGGAGACTGTACACCGCACGACGACAGATCATGAATTTCTACCTTCCGCGTTAACTAAACTCAACAGTCTGTTGATCATTCACCTCAACAGCATTTGGACGAAATTGGATGAGGACGTGGGCAAGATGTTTTATGTTTTTAATAACAATTTACATTTCTACGAAATTCCGATCGACGGGAAACTTCAAATCACCGCGAATCCGGAGAACGTAGGCGAAATCAAAATTTCTACCGGCAAGAACATTTTTCGAATCAAGCACGACAAGATGCTTTCTAACATTACGTACGATGTGTCTGCCGGAGATTACCTGTACGTGGAACTCCTCGGAGATTACGACAAACTCATTCCTCTTTTTGTAGAATTACGAATCGTCTATCCTATTATAAATAACCGTTAACCAAAAATGCCTAACGACATTTTCGGCAACACCAAGCGTGTAGACCATGCAGAAGAGATTCTCATGTTGGACGTTCGAGTTAAGAAGTTGAGGACCGATTTGATTGCTTTGCAGGAGACCTTAAACAAAAGTTTAGAGTCAGAAATCGCTACGCTCCAAACGCAATGTCTCGACCCCATTCTGAAAATCGATTCCGAACTGAAGGCGCTGATAAAAAATTATGTCGACGTACCTTCTTACGACAACGTTCAAAATATACAGTTGAGCGTGGATTCGCTTCAAAATGATTTGGCCAAATTACAGCAATTTCAATCGAAAAATGAAGATTTGGAAAAATTGAAACTCGAAATCGAAGAACGAACTTCCGCAATCGAAAAAAATTTCTCTGAACTTCAAACCGTCGTGAACGATATTGATGTAGAACGCTTGCACGTTGTCGTTTCCAAATTACAAGAAGAATTCACCAGCACGTTGGAAGAAATTAAATCCAAGTTGCAGATTTTGGAAGATACCATGACGAACCTACCATCGTCGGACGAACTGCAGGTCATCGGTAAAAGCGTCGCGAACATAAAAATTCAACTGGAGGCCTATCAAGATTTCGAACACATTCAAACCACCATCGCTACGCTTCAGGCGTCCTTGGAATTGATCAACGAAGAAATTAAAAATATTCACGCTGAAGCAAGAGCGTTGACGAGCATTCAGGACACGTTGAGCACGGTTCAGCAGAAGATCCAATATTTAGAAAATTTGAACGTCGAAACGAATCTCGCTCATTTTCATCACGTACTGGACAACATACAGGGTGACTTGGAATCGTTACGGACGAGCGTGCCTTCGAGCGAAGATTTGGAAAAATTGAAAACGGCGGTGACGGCGCTATCCGATTCGAGCGACATCAAAAGTTCGTTGAGCGAACTCGAGAGTAGGGTGGCCAATCTCCCCACCTCCAAAGAATTACACGCTTTGAAAAGGAACATATCACGTATGCTGAAACGACTGGAAACGGAAACGGCGAACGTGGAACAGATTCGAGACGAAATCAGTTCGCTGGTGTCGACGCTGCCCACTTCGCAGAGCGTCGCCGACCTTCACACGCAGTTTACAGAGATGCGAATCATCGTGAATGATCTTACCGAAAAGAGCTCGAAATTGAATCAAGTCGAGAACCTTCAGAACATCGTCGTCAACATCAGAGATCAAGTTGGAGTGCTGGAATCAACGCAGGAATCGACGCTGGCCTCTTTCGGTGCCAAGTTGCAAGAACTCAACGAAAACTACAAGCAGTTGAACGTGGAAGTGAAAATCAAACCGTCATTTTCTACCGTAACAGATACCATAGTCGAGCATTTGGTGCCCGTACAAAACACACTGGGTCAGCTTCACAGCAACCTCGTTAGCATCGATACTAAATTCGCTAAACTCTATTTTCTGCAAGCCATCGAAATCAACAGCGTACCCAATCAACAGAGAATCTCCACGTTCGTCGAAGGTAACAAACTGTACATGTTGCATCCTTATCATCCGTACTACAAGTTTCTCCTCGATGGCACGATTCAGATAAACGAATTTTCGTACTGGTCTCACGGCAGAAAAGCTAGCGTTCCCACCATGACTTTGATATCGAATCGTGGTGTCCAGAAAGCGGGAAATATTCCTCTAGCACGTTGGAACGAAACGCGCAACATATATGAAATACACGAAGACGAAGATCTCACCGTTTTCGACGTGAGTGCCGGCGATAAGCTGATCATTCAAAACACGAGCGAAGTGCCACCCTCTTTGAATCCCATCACGCTGGTGCTTCTCTTGAAACGTAATCTCTAAAAAAATGTCTAGGCAAGCCATCGTCGAAGAATTGCATAAACCTGCACGCCGTAACTACGAACGTTTGGCTGTGGTAACCAAGGGCATCGACGACCTCTGGCAAAGCGACCTCGTGGAGATGAGTAGCGGCAATTTGAAAAACCTACATAAATTGAACAAGGGCAACAAGTACCTCCTCACCGTCATAGACACATTTTCGAAATTCGCATGGGCTCTACCTTTGAAGGCGAAAACGGGGACGTGCGTCACGGAAGCATTCAAATTAATTTTTCGCGAAAGCGGCGGCAGACGACCACGGTTTCTGCAAACGGACAAGGGGAAGGAATTTTACAACGCCGTATTCCAAAAGTTTATTCAAAAACATGGCATTCGACATTATTCGACCTTCAGTGACGTCAAGGCCAGCATCGTGGAAAGATTCAATCGCACTCTGAAATCGCGCATGTGGTCACGCTTCACGCTTCAGGGAAGCTACAAGTGGGTCACTATTCTTCCGGAACTTGTTAACGACTATAATCACACACGGCACGGAACGATAGGCATGAAGCCAGCTGACGTTACCAAGTCTGATGAGCAACATTTAATTTCTAGCGTTTACTGTCCAAAGTACACGCCCACGACAAAAAAAGCTAAATACAAAATTGGAGAACATGTGAGGGTCAGTAAATTGAAGCGAACGTTCGACAGGGGTTTCACGCGAAACTGGAGCACTGAACTTTTTACCGTGGTTCGAGTTTTACCCGGGAACCGTCACACGTATATAATAAAAGACAGTGGCGGTGAAATTTTATTGGGGCGCTTCTACGAGGAGGAACTCTCTAAAACTAAATACCCCGACACGTACCTTATCGAAAAAGTTTTGCGCAAGAGAGGCAACAAACTTTTGGTGAAATGGCTGGGACTTCCGGAAACAAGTTGGATCGATTCAAACGAAGTGATTCTATGAGTACGTGGAATGTTGTGAAACGTTTACCTAATTCGGAAAGTGGAACGAAGAAAAAAAAACGGTGAATTGCTCCCCGACAGCATCCGCAGTCTGATCGTAGGACCTTCGGGGTGTGGAAAAACGACACTGCTCGTGGACAATTTTCTCCTCGCACCGAATTGGTTAGATTGGAAGAACAGGCACCTGTACGTGTTCTCGAAAAGTTTAGAGCAATCCAAATACCAGCAACTGATGAAACTGTACGATGGTCTGGATATTGCAACGTTCGCCTCGGAAATAAAACCACTCGACGATTGTCGTGAAAATTCAGTCGTTGTGTTCGACGACGCCATCCTGGAAAATCAAAATGAAATTCGCAACTTTTTCACGCAAGGTCGTCACAAAGGAATGGATTGATTCTACCTAGCTCAAACGTTTTCCAAAATTCCAAAACAGTTAGTGCGCGACAACGCTAATTTCATATGTTTGTTTCGTCAAGATCACACCAACCTCAAGCACGCGTACGATGACTACGTAGGCGGAGACATGAACTACAATCAATTTTCGGAACGCTGCTGCTCTACTTGCTGGAACGGTGACGATTTCGGATTCGCTACGATCGACATGACGAGGAAACCCAACAACGGAAAATACAGAAACAAAATCAACGACTTTCTAAACGTTGCAACGTTGTGAGAAACGACGTATATAAATAAACGTCATGACGAAACGAAAAATCGAGGACGAAAATCTCAAGCTTCGCGATTACCTCGCGAAACGCTTCAAAGGTTGGAAATCCGAGAATCGCGGATTCTACGAAGAGAAGAAACGTCAGGATCAACCTGTGATCGATGCCATCAGCGGTCTAGGTAAAGAAATTAAAAGTGTCACGGAACAAAATAAAAATTTGATCAACGAACTCGTACCGCTCGCGGCTAAAAATTACGCCGTACCCACGCCCATTTCGAGCATTCCTTCGACGCCGTTCGAACTGAAGGATGCACCGGCACGACGTCGAGCTATTGGTAGCACATCTTCGGATAAAATCGAGTTGGGACCTTTGGCACGAGACTACCTGAGTACGGGAAAATTCGACAAGGATGAAGTGTTCGGATTGTATCCCAGCATGGAAACCAACGAAGGTGGCGGTGTGGTGTGGAAGATTGGGAAATCGAAGGTGACCTTCGAAGGCAACGACATTAAAGTCAATTTAGGCGACAAGGATAGTTGGAACAGGTATCCGGGTACGGTGGGACTGTGGGAACTCGTCGCCAAAAAGCAGCCGAAAGATTACACCGACGAAGATTACCAAAGTTACAAGGAAATTCTGATCATGACGGATGCCTTGTACCAAAACAACGATGCCTCGCAGAATAGGGTGAAATCGAGCAGCGGCGAGAAGTACAGGAATCTCATCAAACCGATTTGGAACCAGGTCAAAACAGGCAGCGGCGTCAAACGCTACAACACGTTACCCAAAGAATTCGTTTGGGTGGACGATGTGAGGAAACTCGTGGACCGATTGTTGGTGATAGCCGGCGAAGAGAATGCAGGCAACCGTAATTTCTACAACGAGAAGGTTGGCATCGTGGACATGATCAGCACGAAACTTTCCAACTTCATCGTGAACGACGACAAGGGCATAGGTTACCTGATCAAAATCATCAACACGCTGCCTCCGAAATTTTGGAACGTGGCCGAAGGAAAGGGACTCGTGAACGACATCATCAACAAGTTACCTTTCGAGATGCATCTACCTGGCTACCAGTACTGCGGACCGGGTACCAAACTCGAGAAAAGATTGGAGAGAGGAGACAAGGGTGTGAATCCGTTGGACGCGGCATGCAAAAATCACGACATCGCCTACAACACCACGCAGACGGATCTGGATGCACGTCACGAAGCAGACAGAAAGTTAGAGCACGCAGCTTTCGAAAGATTCGTGAGCAGAGACGCATCGTTGAGTGAACGGGTCGCCGCTCTGGGTACCACCATCGCCATGAACACAAAACAAAAATTGGGGTGGGGTATATAAATAACATAGAGTAAAAAAAAAAAACATGTCTCGTATAACTGATTTGCCGCCCGAGCTACTATGTAAAATATTCAAATACGCGGTAAACAGAGATTGTGAGGATGTAGGGAAACTTGTAATCATAGCAAGAACGACGCCGGAATTTCGCATCCCTTGTGAAATGGTTCTCAAGCACCATCTTTGGGAGATCAGCGGCCTGAGGTGCGGTGATCTCGACACTCTTCTGTCGGCCGCGGGGGAGAAATTGAACGAGAGGTTGGATGAACTGCACGAGGCGAGGCAGGGAAGACGGTATACTGATGATTGGCGCAAGTCTAAGCAGGAAACTGAAGAAATCATCACCCACATCATCGCGTTCTCCGAAGCACGAACTTTCTTCCTCTGTTAAAAAAATCTTCGATACAAATCGTGAAAAAAAAAATATATAAATAACACGCATCGTGAAAAAAATAATCTTCGGTATATATAAATAACACACATCGTGAAAAAAAAAATTACATTTCTCTAATATACACACTGAAAATTTCTCTTCTTCGATATGACAACTGAAAAAATGAGTAACCTCCAAGCATTAAAACAAATGCTAAATTTGTCAGTTGAGTATGTAAAAATTCGGGAATTGGAAGTCGACAAACCTTACACGATAACTTCTGGTTCAATTGTTTCTACCCAGTATGGTCCCAAGGTACGCCTGTTGCTCAACGCACAATACAGTCTATTTTTACCAGATCGATACGCTAACATGTTATCGGACGAAAAGCTATCTATTTTAATCGAGAACAAAACTCGAATCGTGTACAAGGGGACAAAGGAACTTCTTGGCAAGAAAACGAAGCACGTAATAGAATTTGTGTAACGACTGCGAGGCCGTAAAAAAAATCTCTGAACATTTATATATAAATAAAATACCATAAAAAAACTACACGAGAAAAAATCTCAGAATATATATATAAATAACATACCGTGAAAATAACACATAGAGCATCAACATGAAGCCCAAGGGTGTCGTGTACCAGATACCATACTCCAATCTTAAAAATCTAGGTGCCCTCGATGGGTTACTCACCAAGAAACAACGCGAGAAGAAACGTTCTTGCTTGTCGAAAGGACATGGAATAAAATTGCTGCTCAGCACACCTCAATTAAAAAGATTGCAGCGTTCGCGGAAACAGCAAAAGGTCGGAGGTTTCATATTCAGCATCCCGGCCATCCTAGCAGCATTGGGGGCCGTTGGAAGTTTAGTCGGCGGTAGCGCCGCCATCGCGAAAACCGTCATCGACTCGAAGAAGAACAAAGCAGAATTGGAAGAACAGAAACGTCACAACCTGGCCATGGAGAAGAAAGGGGGCAAGGGGGTGGGCGTGATGAAAAAGTTTAAAAAAAAGAAACAGCACTCACCAACCGAGATATTGAATCTCTGATCGAACCGTTACAAATCAAACACTTCAGAGGAGTTTTTATGTCCGACTCGTTACCTTCAAGTGTTAAAAAAAGAGAATGTGGAGTAGTCAACTTGGACGGTCAAGAAAATCCAGGCACGCATTGGATATGTTACCACAAAAATGATGATAAAGCATTCGTTTTCGATTCTTTCGGAGGTGTTCCACCTACAAATTTAATTCATTATCTGAAAACGAACAAAACCTCTATATACTACAACGACGAACGCATTCAAGATTTCGGAGACGTGAACTGCGGTCATCTCTGCCTCTCCGTGCTCGCGTTTCTCTCTAAAATAAATAACCCTACGATCGAGGATTTCCAGAAAGCATTGTGGAAGCTGAAACAGCATCACTAGGATGGGCGTGTTCCATCTCACGAGCGAATCTTCAATCTTGAAACTCACGCTGCACGACGACATCGTCTATCCTAAATCCGTGGCTCTGCGTGCATTCTACAGCATGTACCTCATACCTAATGTTACGCAGCACAACAACAAAATTAGCGTCGGAAGCGAACACATCGTCGTCACGCCAGGACAATACAATCTTTCCACTTTGCAAGCTCAGTTACCCAAAGGCACATACCTTTCTCAAAATTCGGTCACGCACAGAGTGGAAATCCTATCCGCGACGGAAACCGTGGACCTGGGCACCATGGGAGAACTTTTAGGTTTCGAGAACGACACCAAACTCGAAGCTGGCATCAAGCACGTAGCAACCAACATTCCTAAATTCTTGGCCATAGAGACTCTGAACGTACACTGTAACGTGGCCGAAGGAATGATCACGAAATCTTCGGACGGATTATTAGGAAGTCACAAGCAGACGGGAATCATAGCCACTTTCAAACCAAGTTCCGAGTTCATGGAACCGATCATCTACACGCCCTCTTCGCCGATCTATTTTCCAGTATGTCGCAACCGCATAGACGACATAGAGTTGGTGGTGACGAACGAGAAAGGAGACGTGGTGGATTTCGCAGGTGCCACTACGACGGCCATCGTGGAGATCAACGTATAATAAATAACCATACATGTAAAATGGAGCAAATCGAAAGTTACGAATTGCAATCTTTCCCTCCCAACCGTCGCACGTTCGCCAATCTGAACGAAGCGAACAGGGAGATCGAATACGACGTGGACGTAGGCGACGGGTTCATTCATCCTCACAGAGCGGACCTCTACCTTCAATTCGACGTGGTGAAGAAGGAAAGCGGAGACGCGTTTCCCGCAGCAGCAAACTTGATACTCGTGGACAACTTCGTGCCACACCTGTTCTCGCAGGTGGAGGTGAGGAAACACGGTACCGTCATCGACAGAATAGATTATCCAGGCATCACGTCGACGGCAGTGGGAACGTTGAAATTATCCAAAACGGACGCAGCGTACTACCAGGCCGGGGGATTCGAAGCCGGGGCCAAAATATCGACGAGAAGTCACACGGTGCTTTTTCCCATGCGTCTGCTGCCTGGTTTCTTCTCAGACTACAAGGAGATCATGTGGAAGGGAGGACTGAGGATCACGTTTCGAAGAGCGGGCAACGACAACGACGCACTGATGCGATACGCTACTTTGGGTCCGGACGGCACCACGCCGATAGCCAACACTTTACCCGAAGCGGCGAAATGCGTCATCCGGAGCATGGAATTGAGAATGCCGGTGGTGGAATACGAAACGAATTACGCCCTCAAGTACAAAGCGGAGATCTTGAAAAATCCGCAGGTGCCGATTCACTTTCACGGTTACCAGTGCGTACAGAAGGTGGCATCGGGAAGTCACATGGAATTCGACGTGACGACGCAGTTCAACAACATACAGTTCGACATGCCAGATTTCGTCGTAGTGCTTTTTCAGACCGGACGTGATAAGAATCAGGAAAAAGATTCCAGCAAGTTCGACGACTGCAAGATCAAGAACGTTTATCTCAAGAACGGGAGGAACGAAGTGTTCCCGCGCGAGAATTACAACCTCGACATGACCGAAAACGATTATCTCAAACTTTACGAAGCATTCTCGGCTTACAAACGCGTGACCGAGGGAAGCGTGGACATGTACTACACCCCCAGCGAATTCAAAGCACGGAGACCCATGACTGTCATTAACACATCTAAGAGAAAGCAGGTCGTGGTCAACGATCGCACCAACATCAAGGTCGTCTGCGAGTTCCACGATGCCTTGCCTGAGGACACCGTGTGTAGCGTCATCCTGATTGCAGAGAAGTCTTTCGCGTACGACGTGAAGAACGAGAGGGTCACAGAGCAGTTTTAAATATCCCCTTTCGTCGAGCAAGAATGGCTTTTCTACAATCCCAATTACAAAATTTTTAATCTAAAAACGTCCAAAGCACTCCAATAGGATGCGGGAACAAAACTAGAATTTCGTAAAAAAAAAAAAAAAAAAAAAAAAAAAAAAAAAAAAAAACTTGAGGGGGCACTTGCTTGTAGTTGAGTAGTTATCATCAAAACCTATCCAACAAACCCACAATCATCATCCTAGCTCAATTAGGAGCCGAGAAAATGAATGTCTTGGAAAACGTCTTAAGATATTTGTCTTAAGAAAATTTTCTTGATAGACCGGAAGTAACATCTTGACAGACCGGAAGTCGACTTTCTTAAAGATTAAGATAATTGTCTTAAGACGTTTTCCAAGACATTGATTTTCTCGGCTCCTATGGGACCTACAACAATGTAACTTTTTGGTCTAGTGCCTTCACGGATCTCCCCTAACTCTCCCGCTTTTTGGATTTAGAACAACTCGCATATGTGATGTGGTTAGCACCACGCAACCGGTTATTAGCTAAGAAAAACACAGCAGACAGGGCCTACCCCATGGCGCAGTAATGCATCATTGTTGTAATCGGCAGCTCCCGGGTTCGATACTCGGTGGAGGCACACATTCGTTCGGATTTTACTTTAAACTGTAGGTCTAGTCCCGATTAGCCTCACTGTGCATAAAGTGGATTTAAAACAGCAGACAGCCCCCCTGCAATACAGCCTTTGAGCTGAAAATTCACATTCATAAAATTTTGGGTCTACACTTTTTTTTCTTCTGAACATAAATAGGCCTACAGTTGTTTTTTTTTTAGTATAAAAAATTAAAACAGTTAACATCCGAACCACACTTTCCACTTGATATCAAGCGCAATAAAAAAATAGCCTAATAATGTGTCCCGCACACACATTTTTTCCTATCAACAAACGGTACACAAACAAAAAATGCATGCTAAAATGTATGTGTAGTTCTGCGAGTATATTTTCTTCTACAATACGTTAAGAGGCCGTTTTGGTTTGTTTCATGCGAGTCGCTCGTTTCAAGAATCAACTCGCAGAATAAAACACCAATAAGAAAACATATCATGCAAGGTACTTACTTTTCTCTGGAACACACACTTAACAGGAACACTGAACAGTCGCTCTAGATGATATGGAAGTTTCCATGGCAGAGCTTCGGATTATAAGGGCGTGCGAGGAGTGATATGTTGAGCAATAGTCCCTCAATTCGCATTGTCTAAACTGAACGTCATCGCACGCCACGCTTTCGATGAAAAGCCGGGAAGTGCTGCTCTTCCGGGGGCTTTTCATCGCACCTCACGATTTCGATGAAAAGCCGGGAAGTGCTGCTCTTCCGGGGGCTTTTCATCGCACCTCACGATTTCGATGAAAAGCCGGAAAATGCTCTTCCGGGGACTTTTCATCGCACCCCACGATTTTCGATGAAAAGCCTGGAACTATTCTTCCACTCTCCTATTGTTCAGTGAACATGGAGAGATTTTCCCCCTTCACGCGGCACACTCGATTTCACATACCGCTACAATACCAATGTTTTACATTATGAGGAGCAATTTACAGAAAAATATCGTAACAGGAGCCCAAAACATCGTAGAAGAAGTCCCCTGTTAGGTCGTAGCAGGGGCCAGGGATTTCCTTAACAAAAATAAATTTTGATTATCACACACACACACACATCGTAGAAGATCGCACCTGAGAGTTTTAAAAAACAAAAACACATCATAGCAGATTACGCTGAGAGCAAGGTCGTGCTAGATTACACTGAGGGACCTTACAGTAAAAGAGACAGCCATATAGGAGTCATTTCAAAGGTAGGTCAAAAAGCGAGTTAGCATAAGAGCAAAATTTGCACAAGGTAAAAAAATAGCTTAAAAAGTAATGCCAGAGCTTTTCTTCTGTCCATTTTTCTCTCATTGTAGGTTAGTTTAGTGCGTAAAAAAACAGATTACGCTGAGAGCAGAAGCCCATTAGCAGGTCGTAGTAGATTACACTGTGGGACCTTACAGTGTGAGAAGACAGCCTTATAGGAAAATATCGTAAGTCATTTCAAAGGTAGGTCAAAAAGCGAGTTAGCATAAGAGCAAAATTTGCAGAAGGTAAAAAATAGCTTAAAAAGTGATGCCAGAGCTTTTCTTCTGTCCATTTTTCTCTCATTGCAGGTTAGTTTTAATCCGTAAAACATCGTAAAAACAGATTACGCTGAGAGCAAAAGTTTATTAGCAGGTCGTAGTAGATTACACTGAGGGGGACCTTACAGTGTGAGGAGACAGCCTTATGGGAAAATATCGTAAGTCATTTCAAAAGTAGGTCAAAAAACAAGTTAGCATAAGAGCAAAATTTGCACGAGGTAAAAAAATAGCTTAAAAAATAATGCCAGAGCTTTTTCTCTCCATTTTTCTCTCATTGTAGGTTAGTTTAGTGCGTAAAACATCGTAAATCGTAAAATCGCCACCTTACAGAAAAACATCGTAAGAGGAGACAGCCTTATAGAAAAATATCGTAAGTCATTTCAAAAGTGGGTCAAAAAATGCGTCCAGCAGAGCAGAAGCCTATTAGCAGGTCGTAGTAGATTACACTGAGGGGCACCTTACAGCGTGAGAATACAGCTTTACAGGAAAATATCGTAAATCGTAAAATCACTGCCTTACAAAAAAAACATCGTAAGAGGAGACAGTCTTACAAAAAAATGTCGTAAGGCATTTCAAAAATAGGTCGTAGTAGATTACACTGAGGGCCACCTTACAGCGTGAGAATACAGCCTTACAGGAAAATGACGTAAATCGTAAAATCGCCGCCTTACAGAAAAACATCGTAAGGAGAAACAGCCTTACAGGAAAATATCGTAAGGCATTTCAAAAGTAGGTCAAAAGGCCGGCCCAGGACGTACCGTTTCATCTACTCACCTGGTCTCCAATTTTGAATTTTGATTTCTTGGTAGTCGTGGGAGTGTACTTTGGACAGTAAACTGTCGAAATTAAACGCTGCTCGTCGGACTTCGTAACGTCAGCTGGCTTCATGCCTATCGTTCTGTGTAGCGTATCATTATAGGTGTCGATGAGTTCCGGCAGGATGTCGACCCATTTGTAATTTCCCCGAAGCGTGAATCGTTTCCACATGTGTGTTTTCAAGGTTCGATTAAATCTTTCCACGATGCTGGCTTTGATGTGACTGAAGGTCGAATAATGTCGAATGTCATGTTTTTGAATAAACTTTTGGAATACGGCGTTGTAAAATTTTTTACCGTTGTCCGTTTGCAAAAACCGAGGTCGTCTGCCGCTTTCGCGAAAAATTAATTTGAATGCTTCCGTGACGCATGTTCCCGTTTTGGCTTTCAAAGGTAGAGCCCATGCGAATTTCGAAAATGTGTCTATGACGGCGAGGAGGTACTTGTTGCCCTTGTTCAATTTATGTACATTTTTCAAATTGCCGCTGCTCATCTCCACGAGGTCACTTTGCCAGAGGTCGTCGATTCCCTTGGTTACCACAGCTAAACGTTCGTAGTTGCGGCGTGCAGGTTTATGCAATTCTTCGACGATGGCTTGCCTAGACATTTTGAAGATTACGTTTGAAGAGAAGCACGAGCGTGATGGGGTTCAAAGAGGTTGGTACCTCGCTTGTGTTTTGAATGATAAGCTTATCACCTGCACTCACGTCGAACACGGTAAGATCTTCGTCTTCGTGTATTTCATATATGTTGCGCGTTTCGTTCCAACGTGCCAGAGGAATGTTTCCTGCTTTCTGGACACCACGATTCGATATCAACGTCATGGTGGGAACGCTAGCTTTTCTGCCGTGAGACCAGTACGAAAATTCGTTTATCTGAATCGTACCATCGAGGAGAAACTTGTAGTACGGATGATAAGGATGCAACATGTACAGTTTGTTACCTTCGACAAACGTGGAGATTCTCTGTTGATTGGGTACGCTGTTGATTTCGATGGCTTGCAAGGTGAACAATTTGGCGATTTTAGTGTCGACGCTGAGCAGATTACTGTGAACGTGTCCGAGTTTATTTTCGATGGGCAACAAATGCTCGATTATGGTATCCGTTAAGGCAGAATATGACGGTTTGATTTTCACTTCCACGTTCAACTGCTTGTAGTTTTCGTTCAGTTCTTGCAATTTGGCACCGACAGAGGCCAGCGTCGATTCTTGCGTGGATTCCAGCACTCCAACTTGATCTCTGATGTTGACGACAATGTTCTGAAGGTTCTCAACTTGATTCAATTTCGAGCTTTTCTCGGTAAGATCGTTCACGATGCTTCGCATCTCTGTAAACTGCGTGTGAAGATCCGCGACGCTATGCGATGTAGGCAACATGGAAACCGTGTCTCGCAGCGAAGTAATTTCATCTCGAAACTGTTCCACGTTTGCCGTTTCCGTTTCTAGTCGTTTCAGCATTCGAGATATGTTCCTTTTCAAAGCGTGTAATTCTTTAGAGGTGGGGAGATTGGCCACCGTGCTTTCGAGATCGCTCAATGGATTTTTGATGTCACTCGAATCGGATAATGTCGTCACCGCCGTTTTCAATTTTTCCAAATCTTCCTTCAAAGGCACACTCGTCCGTAACGATTCCAAGTCACCCTGTATGTAGTCGAGGACGTGATGAAAATGAGCAAGATTCGTTTCGACGTTCAAATTGTCCGGATTCACGATGATTTGAAGTTTCCCACCGATCGGAATTTCGTAAAAATGTAAATTGTTGTTGAAGATGTAAAATGTTTTGCCGACGTCTTCATCCAATTTCGTCCAAATGCTGTTGAGGTGAATGATCAACAGACCGTTGAGTTTAGGTAACACGGAAGGTAAGACTTCGTGATCTGGTATGGACGGTGCAGTTTCCATGATGATCTGTTTTTTGAAACCAAAAAGATTCATTGTCCATGCTATTTACTTATTGTGTATGTGAGACAGTTAAAGTTTTTTTATTTTAGTTATAGTTATTTAAGTTTATTTTTTTTCATTTGCATTGCCTACAATTTTTACTAATTTCTAAACGATAGTGCCCCCAAGGCAACGTGTGGATTCCACAAGACAAAATACATCTTTTATCGTCATGCGGATCCATCGCAATTTTCTTAACTTTGTTTGTGGTAAGCACGTGGTCTACGCTTTGTATCCTTGTCTCCAAACGTAGAATCCTCGACTGTGAATAGAGGCAATTGATGTAATCCTCGAACACAAGCTTGTTTTTCACGGTATTTTTACCAACACCTTTGGCTTTTTTGGTGATGTTGGTTTCTGTTTTCACCACATACATTTTGGAACGTAAGCCGGCGAACTCCAGAATGATTTCACCGTTGCATTCATCCTTCATTTTATCAAGCACTTTTTTATTGCGAGAAGGGAGATGAAATCTGTTTGGTTGAGGGAAGGAAGATGTGTCGAAATTATCAATCATTTTCGGTTGTTTCAAATTGTTGTAGAGATCAGATGTCTGTACGGAATAAATAAAACTGTCCGTGTCCGTGTACAAAAGTGTTATATTTTCATTATAGAAGGGTTTCATGACATTATAATGAAATTCAAACATATGCAGTTTAGATAAATCCAAAACCGTCGCCCCCACGTAGATTGGTTTGTTGAACTTGATTATTTTTTTATCCATCACAAACAGGGCCAGGTTTTCATCATATATATTTCGTGATTTGAATGTCGGCGATGCTATCAATTTTCTACATTTATTTGAATCGGGAACTAATCTCACGTCCACGTGCTTCCTGACATTCTCCATTGTTTTTCCGTAAACAGCATTATTCATGAGTTTAAAAAAATCTTTATCTAAATCTGACGTGGCGCGTGTTCTATGATACGTATTTTTTTCAATGTAAGGTTTTAACCACTCGGAATGTTTGAATTTCATTATTCTTCTCACATTTATTACTTGAACTCCCTTCTCAATTAAGAATTGAAGATTTTTGTAATGGAGAACGTATCTCTCTTTCCTATCCAATGTTAACAGAAGCTTACGTTGATTTGAATCAGGCGAACATTTTAGTTCGGGTGCAGGATGTAGATCTTTGAAGTAATCGTGTAGATGGTCGGGGAATTCGAGGTCCACCTCTATAAACAAGCCAAATTCACAGTCGTTGAAATTATGAATGTTAATGGAAGTGGTATCCACCCATTCGAACCCGCCGTAAGGAAGTTTTTGTATCATAGCATGTCCGTATAAATTATTTGCATCCACATAAAATATGAATTTCGATTGTTCGTTAGGATCGTATTCTTCTGTCATGTGAACGTTATTTGCTTTTGCATGTCTCTGTACGCATTGCACCATTCCACCTCGTATCCCCCTCTCGATAAAATATAACATGTCCACGTCCGGTATCAATTCGAGTTTTATTTTTGTCTGTAATAACATGGCAGACCACGCTAAGCCCGAGAGACCGTAAAAATATGCAGGATCTAATTTGTAAATATTCGCCGACGTTTTCCTGAATGCTTGAAAAACATCCGCGAGTATTGTCACGTCCAGTTTTAAGTAGGCATCGTGATAATCGCCGAGTGTCCTACATCCTAATTTGTCCCACATCCGTTTCGCGTGTTCGTATTCATCATCCGTGATTCCTTTCTCTCTGAGTCGACTGTAAAATTCTTTTTGAGGTGGAAGTGTGTCGTCGTTAAATTTAGAATTATCACTAACATATTCGTATGGATAAATACCTTTACGTCTAATCATTTCTATGTCTACGGTGGGAAAATTAGCTCTCGTTATTCTAAATTGTTCAGCCGAAAGTTTGCTTGCAAGAGCGTCCAAGGTCGCAGATAAAAATCTGTAAGAATCTAAAAATCTCATCTCCACAGTTTCGTTTGTTCCCGGAATCAATACTCGCTTGCTGACACTGATGTACCTTTCTTCATTCTCTGCTAGAATATTTATTTTTTGTCTATCATATCCAAGATTCCGAATTAAGAGATGGAAGTCGTAACCGCTGCCATTATGAAGGTATATGGGGACAAACGTAGGTTTTTGGATCTTTAGATTACACGTGTTACAGATTCCACCGATGTAGTTTCCGGTGAAGTGATTATGGTGAAATACTTTCCGGTTCTCGTCGGTGAAATGTTGATCGCACACCAGACAGGTTTCAATGTTATTGTGAGATTGAAGTTCATCGCTGGATAATGGAAGCATTGGTTTCGATTCGCGTAAGAGGCTGCCAATGGTCTCAACCTCTTCAACCATCTTTTCAAAAAAATGTTTGATTACGTCTGGTCCTCGGTAAACATACTGTTCATCTATCCTATCCTGTCGCACAACATATCCGAAACTCGAGGCTTCGTGCAACTGATACGGTGTTGTGGAAGAAAGTTCGGGGTCTGGTTCGCAGTACGACAACGGTTTGAGAAAAGACTCAAAATCAGCAATGATGATTGCGGGATGCTCCAACAATGCCTTATGCATCCTAAATTCTTCGACGTCTTTTGATTTCGGCATCAACATGCGAGTCGGTCTGTTGTCACCGCAATAAATTTTATGTTCGGCAAGTTTCTCGATAGCAATTTGACGACTATGAAGATTTTGATGATCACGTCGGTCACGATCGTCGAACGTGGTTAGGCATCTCGGGCAAACTTCGATGCAATGTTCATACTTGGTAGTTTGACTTCTGACCAAACGTGATAGAGAACGAATTAGCGTGTAATGATAGACATCCTCGTTGGAAATGAGCCGCGGCTTCGTCCTGTATCATGTCCTCGGGTAAGGACACAGAGGGCGAAGGGGATGAAGAAGGGGGAGTGGGGGCGGGTGCTTTGAGCGCCCGCCGGGCAGCTTTCAGCTGCGCCTTAAGTTTCAGGGTGGTGGCCGCCACCCTCACTGGAGAGCTACTGGACTTGAGAAAGTAATCCTTGCTATGCACCTGCTTGAACTTCTTCTCTGTGGAGCGAGGAGAGGTTGCTGTTTTCCTCGAAGCAGGGCGGGCTACTACGGGAAGCGTTGTAGTTTGAGTGGACACGTCGCTGGTTTGTACACCTATACTTCGACGGGTAAGTGCAGGTGCAGCAACTGTAGCGAATGGCACAGGTAAAGTGGTGCGTATGCTTTCACGGAGACGTTGTTTTGCTTCGCCAGCAGAGATTTTCTCTGTGACGACCAACTCTCTGATTTTCTTCTCTTGTTGGAAAGAGGGGCAGCCACGATGCCAGACTGGGTGCTCGCCTTGGCAGTTAATGCATTTGGGACCTGAAGAACAAGGTTCGGTCCCATGATCAGGCTTACTACGCTTACCACAAAGGGCGGTAGTGGCCTTGCAGGAAGGCTGAGTGTGCCCAAAGTGCTGGCATTTGAAACATCGCATCGGGTTAGGGATGTATAGCCGGACTTTAAGTCTCAAATATCCAGCCCGTACAATATCTGGGAGAGTGGTCGTTTGGAATGTTAGTATATTCGAAGCAGTTGGCACAAGTTCTCCGGATTTTCGCGTCTTGATTCGCTGCACTGCGGTGACATGTTGGTCTGAGAGTGCTTCAAGGATCTCTTCCTCCTCAGCATTTAGCAGATCCCAGTGGTGAATCACACCTTTACTACTGTTAAGTTGACGATGGGGTTCAACATTAACAGTGAAGTGGCCCAAAGATCGTAACTTCAAAAGGTTGTTGGTCTGGCGATCTGTGCTGGTCTGGATAAGTAGACTCCCGTTTCTCAGCTTCTTTATTTCTGGAACATCGGAACCAGCGGCGTAGTCTAGCTGTTTCTTGATAAGGAATGGTGACAAGTCCTTCAATGTAGCAACTCCGTGTTTCTTTTTTGTTGCAGAAACATCATTACTATCGGTCTTCTCATCAATACTGATAACAAGGTAACGTGGCACGTTACTTGTCTTTTCCACTACTTGGAGCGGGCTCGAAGGCCGCGCTCGTTTTGGGGGTTTCCCCCCGTTTGAGTTGTTTTTTGTACCCATATACAAAATTTATTTTAAGTGGAGGGTCCATAAATTGTCGCCTCGACATGCCCTCTATGCCGAGGAAGGCCTACCCCCAAAAATGGAGGCTATTCGAGGACCAAACCGAAATCCCCGAGGCCACGTTCGCGACCACCTACCCCTGCAGCCAACACTGTCCCATCGGCACGTGCAACTCACACCTTGGGATAGGGGTTTTTTATCGAGGTTGTCTCCTCTAGCAGGACCCTTAGTTATAGGGAGGTCAAAGATATGGAGATGAATGACGTGATGGAATGGTGAAAACGTGAGATATGGATGTGAAGAATGAGTGAAATGATGAGATGAAAATGACCTCCCTACCTTAGTTTCTTAGAGGGAGGTCAAAGATATGGAGATGAATGACGTGATGGAATGGTGAAAAACGTGAGATATGGATATGAAGAATGGGTGAAATGATGAGATGAAATTGACCTCCCTACTAAGCCCCGTCGCCCAGTCAAGGCAGACCTACATGGAGGGGGATGTTTGTTTGTTTGTTTGTTTATTTAAAATTTTGGGAGCGTCAGCACTTAGGCTATTTTGCTCCCGTCACATTATACGGGGTCCAGCCCCTTACCATTACAAATGACAACTCTAACGTTGCGTAACTAAAAAATTTAAAATGTTCTGACTTCTGTTAAAAGCTGAGGCTGTAAAGGGGCACTCAGCACACATAAGGACAAAAGAACAGGACAATACAAACAAAATTATACTGGCCATGGGACCAGTCGCCAGAGCCTCGTTAGTCTGCAGTCCAGGGTGTACTAACGTGGAAGTGAGGTTGACATTTGGGTGTACTACGTGGAAGGTCACCCCTTACACCCCATGGAGGGGGATGGTCCAGTGTGGAACGGTTGGAGCGAAAACCACATTGAAAATTACTTATCAAGCAGTTTTCCTCCAAAAACCACGTGAGACGCTTGTTGGTCATGCGTTCCATCAACTTGCACACACAGCTAGGTAAGGCAATAGGCCTATAACTCGAGGCTGCGGTGCGTTGTTTACCTGGTTTCAGGATGGGAACGATAATTGCTTCTTTCCAAGACGAAGGGAAAGAGTCCTCCAACCAAAGCCTGTTGAATACCGCCAAAAGGAAATTTTTGGCTCCAATGGGCAGATGACGAAGCATCTCATAGTGGATCTTGTCCACTCCAGGAGCTGTATTCTTTGAATCTCGAAGCGCCTGATCGAACTCCCGTTCAGTGAATGGAGAGTTGTATGGCTCGTTGTTATGATTTCGAAAAACTAGAGGGCGTCGTTCTTGACGGTCCATCTCACGGCGGAAACGTGGTTCATAATTTTCCGAGCTAGACGCATCAGAAAACTGCGTGGCCAAGATATTAGCTATGTCTCCGGAATCGGTGTACAACGTCCCATCGTGCTCCAGAGCGCTCAGAGGAGTAGATGCACCCCCCTGGATGCGACGTACTTTGGTCCAAACGGCTTTCGACGAAGCCTGCTTCGTCAGAGAAGACACGTATTGGACCCAGCACGCCTTCTTACTGGCTCGAATAAGCCGACGGGCACGGGCACGTTTAATGCGGAACAGCTCGAGGTTGGCGGCTGAGTGGTTCCTATAAAATCGATCTAGGGCATGATTGCGGTCCTTGATGGCTGCACTGATCTCCGTAGTCCACCAGGGGACTGGGCGTCGCCTCACAGGTCCACTGGGATGTGGAATGGAGGTGCGTGCAGCATCATGCACTCGTGATACAAATATATCTAAGGCGTCGATTGGTGGTAGAGTCGACGCAAGATCGACTTCAAGGTCCACTGCACGCTCGAAGGCACCCCAGTGGGCCCGACTGAGATGCCAGTGAGGGTGTTGTTCACGTGAATGCTGAAGATGTTCCAGAGTAAGAATTTGAATTTTGTTTGAATTTGTATTTAAAATTTTGGGAGCGTCAGCACTTAGGCTATATTGCTCCCGTCACATTATATGGGGACCAGCCCCTTATCATTACAAGTAACAACTCTAACGTTGCTTAACTAAAAATCTTAAAATGTTCTGACTTTTGTTAAAAGCTGAGGCTGTAAACGGGCACTCAGCACACACAAGGACAAGAAACAGGACAACACACACAAAATTATACTGGCCATAGTGCCAGTCGCCAGAGCCTCGTTAGTCTTTAGTCCAGGGTGCACTACGTGGAAGTGAGGTTGACTTTTGGGCGCCTTAGAAGAAGGCCGCCCCTTACACCCCTCCAGAGTAAGAAAGAGTGGGAAGTGATCACTCCCACAGAGATCAGGGTGAACGCTCCAAGATGTGGTAGGAGCAAGGCTGGGACTGCAGAAGGACAAGTCCAACGCAGAGTGTGTGCCTGAGGAAGGACTGAAATATGTGGGAGTCCCATCATTCAGCAACGTTAAAGCTGATGCCTCACGGAATTGATCTACAATTTGACCCAGGGGCTCTGTACGAACGGAGCCCCACAAACGATGGTAGGAATTAAGATCGCCCAAAAGAACTACAGGAGACGGAAGTTGCTCGAATATAGACAGGAGGTCCTCAAGAGAGAATCGCTCCTCCCTTGTGATGTAGACACAGCAAACGGATATTGGCTGTGGTAGATGGACACGCACGGCGACAGCTTGGAGGGGGGTGGTGAGAAAGATTGGCGTTGAGTGGATGTCATCTCGAACACCGATTGCAACACCACCGTGTGCACGACGACCCTCAGGAAGCTTGTCGGTGCGGTAAAGCGTGTATCCGTTCAAAATCGCTGATTCATTTGGACGAAAATGTGTCTCTTGCAGACATATGATGGCAGGGTCAAATTCAGATATAAGAATTTGCAGTTCCTCGAGATGCGTTCGGAAACCGTTAAGGTTCCATTGGAGACAATAAGCCATATCTGTAGGTAAGATTGTTACCTTTTAAGGCGTACTCTATTTCTAGGCCCTGTCACTTTGATAATTTCTTCATCCGCGGCTTCGTCCTGTATCATGTCCTCGGGTAAGGACACAGAGGGCGAAGGGGATGAAGGGGGAGTGGGGGCGGGTGCTTTTAGCGCCCGCCGGGCAGCTTTCAGCTGCGCCTTAAGTTTCAGGGTGGTGGCTGTCACCCTGACTAGAGAGCTAGTAGACTTCAGAAAATGTTCTTTATTATACACTTGCTTGAATTTCTTCTCTGTGGAGCGAGTAGTGGTTGCTGGTTTCTTCGGAGCGGGGTGAGCTGCTCCGGGAATACTTGTTGTCTGAGTGGACACGTCGCTGGTTTGGACGCCAATACTGCGACGGGCAAGAGCATTTGAAGCAGCTGTAGCGAATGGCACAGGTAGAGGAGTGCGTACACTTTCACGGAGACGTCTTTTTGCTTCGCCGGCAGAGATTTTCTCTGTCACAACCAACTCTCGGATCTTCTTTTCCTCTTGGAAAGAGGGGCAGTCCCGATGCCAGACTGGGTGCTTGCCTTTGCAATTGACGCATGAGGGACCAGATGAGCAAGGCTCAGTCCCATGATCAGGTTCGCTACATTTGCCACAAATGGCAGTGGTGGCCTTGCAAGAAGGCTGGGTGTGCCCGAAGTGCTGGCATTTGAAACATCGCATCGGGTTCGGGATGTACGGCCGGACATGGAGGTTGTAATAACCAGCCCGTACCTCATCCGGGAGAGTGGTCGTTTTAAAGGTGAGAATGAGCGAAGCTGTGGTAAAAGTTCTCCGGATTTTTTGGTCTTGATTCGCTGCACTGCTGTTACATGTTGATCGGAGAGCTCTTGAAGGATTTCTTCTTCTGTGCAATTCAAAAGATCCCAGTGACGTATAACACATTTACAACTGTTCAGTTGACGGTGAGGTTCTACCTGAACAGGAAAGTCGCCCAAGGTCGTAAGCTTAAGGAGGAGGTTAGTCTGGCGATCTGTACTGGTCTGGATGAGAAGGCTTCCGTTGCGCAGCTTTTTGATGTCAGGGACATCACTTCCAGCGGCATAGTCCACTTGCTTCTTTATAAGGAATGGTGACAGGTCCTTTAATGTTTTTGCTCCATTTCTCTTCGTGCTTGTACATTCATCGTTCGTGTCTTTCTTTTCCACAATGCTTATTACAAAGTAACGCGGCACTGACGTGACGTTCCCTGTCTTTTCCAATAAACTCATCGGGCTCAAAGGCCTCCGACGCTTTGAGGGTTTCCCCTAGTTAAAAGGTGATTTAGTTCCCATAAACTAAGATTTTTAAGTGGAGGGTCCATAAATTGTCGCCTCGACATGCCCTCTATGCCGAGGAAGGCCTACCCCCAAAAATGGAGGCTACTCGAGGACCAAACCGAAATCCCCGAGGCCACGTTCGCGACTGCAGCTACGCCGCAGCCAACACTGTCCCATCGGCACGTGCAACTCACACCTTGGGATAGGGGTTTTTTATCGAGTTTGTCTCCTCTAGCAGGACCCTTATTTATAGGGAGGTCAAAAATATGGAGATGAATGACGTGATGGAATGGTGAAAACGTGAGATATGGATGTGAATAATGAGTGAAATGATGAGATGAAATTGACGAGATGAGATGAATGACGTGATGGAATGGTGAAAAACGTGAGATATGGATATGAAGAATGGGTGAAATGATGAGATGAAATTGACCTCCCTACTAAGCCCCCTCGCCCCGTCAAGGCAGTCCTACATGGAGGGGGAAGACACGTATTGGACCCAGCACGCCTTCTTACTGGCTCGAATGAGCAGACGGGCACGTTTAATGCGGAACTGCTCGAGGTTTGCGGCAGTGTGGTTCCTATTACATCGATCTAGGGCATGATTGCGGTCCTTAATGGCTGCACTGATCTCCGCAGTCCACCATGGGACTGGGCGTCGCCTCACAGGTCCACTGGGATGTGGAATGGAGGTGCATGCAGTATCATGCACTCTTGACACAAATATATCTAAGGCGTCGATTGGTGGTAAAGTCGACGCAAGATCGACTTCAAGGTCCACTGCACGCTCGAATGCAACCCAGTCGGCCCGACTGAGATGCCAGTGAGGGTGTTCTTCACGTGAGTGCTGAAGATGTTCCAGAGTAAGAAAGAGTGGGAAGTGATCACTCCCACAGAGATCAGGGTGAACGCTCCAAGGTGGTAGGAGCAAGGCTGGGACTGCAGAAGGACAAGTCCAACGCAGAGTGTGTGCCTTGTGTGTGTGCCTTGACTTGAGAGCTAGTAGACTTCAGAAAATATTCCTTTGTACGCACCTGCTTGATCTTCCTCTCTGTGGAGCGAGTAGTGGTTGCTGGTTTCCTCGAAGCAGGGCGGGCTACTACGGGAATCGTTGGTGTTTGAGTTGACATGTCGCTGGTTTGTACCCCTACACTGCGACGGGTAAGAGCAGCTGCAGCAACTGTAGCGAATGGCACAGGTAAAGTGGTGCGTATACTTTCCCGGAGACGTTGTTTTGCTTCGCCAGAGAGATTTTCAGTCCATTCAGAGGCACTGTTATATGGTCATTAAATATGCTAAGATTGGAAATTTAAATCTTCATTTTTCAGTAGGGGCTTTTATTTCATTGCATTCCCCATAATAAATTACCAAAGATTACGAAATGTCATCATTTTCGGAGATATATTTTAAAAGTTATTCAAAATTAAAATATGGTCACGTATTTTATTTATTTTCATGCTCCATTGTAAGCATTGCAAAGAACGGAAAATTTTGTAGCAGTAATTCTTGTATTTGTTAATATTTCTTTGCTAATTAGTACTCACATTTGTTTCACAAGGTTTTCCATACATTTGCAATAAAAAAGGGCACAATTTTTAGTTAATTTAACATTTTGATGAAATTTGTCAAAGAAAAATGCTTAATAGTGATTGATCTTAGTTCATGGCTATTTTGCAGTGTTGCTAAATCACTTTGTGGTAAGATCGAAAATATCACAATAATATAAGGACAATAAACATACAAAATATGTTCAATTGAGATAGTAAATAATACAAAAATGTCTTAAAATTGTATGAAACATAATTTTATTACATATTTGAACTTGTAAAATAAGTTTACAGCAGTTTCTATCAGAAGGTACATTCGTGATGTACAAAAAAGTAGTGATTCAATAGTCTGTGTGTCCTTATCACAACTTGACAGTGAAGAATACCTGGTTCAGGGCTTCGGAATAAAAAATGGCTTCCAAAAAGACGACAAGTTAAGCGTCGGGGCCAAAAAATTGATATTTGTCTGTAACAAATCCAAATTAAAGTTCATAATGGACAAAAAAACGGAATACTAGTTGTTGAAATAACAGTGACATCACTTTATACCGAAGGATCTTCATAGCAGAAGTGGTGAAGTGATCTTTAGACTTAGAAATCTTAGAAACCAGATATATATTTTTAAAAGCCAGCCCCAGGTAAGGGAGGCTGGACTTTTCTGCCAACATACAATATATTTTACAAAGAAAAGAACATATTTGATAAGAAGATAGAACTTTTAAAATATACAAATATGGCCACCTAAGCTTGCCATCAGTATTGTCAACGCTTGGTACATTTGTAACTTACTTGTAAGAGCATTGTATAAAAGAAAAGGCAATGTAAATGTACTCGTAGGCATGGCCATGCATTCCAAATATAAGTTTCTTAAATTGTGAAGAATATATAATTGTTCGAAAGTTTGATTTCTGGCTTATTTGTGAAAGCATAATTTTAGAAGTATTGTTAGTTAGTTTATATTGACTGAATATTATTTTTTAAGAAATTGCAAATAGAATAGATTTGTAACATGTTTGAAGATTAAGTTTCTGTTCACAGCACGCCCTGACATTGGGAGTCTTAACTCGCTACTTATTGCGCGAAATCTTTATCAATACTGAGGCGAGGAACATTCATTTCGGTGGTTGTAACCTCATACAAGATTTAGGAGACTCATTTTGGGCTCCTGAAGTTTCTTGAATAGTTCATTAATCCTCATACTAGATTATGAGGACTTAATTGTGCTGCTAATGTCAGGTAAGTTGTGCACATTCACTTAACATATTATTTTGTCATTTGTGAGATTTCTGGTTTAACATAAAGCATATGATGATGGAAAATGAAATCACATTGGCTGACCTCGCAAGTATGGTCAAGAATGTGCACAGTGACGTAGATTCCAAATTAAGGGAACACTCTGAAACTTTGGCATCTCAATGTGTGAGCATAGCCAAAATGCAGGAGCAAATAAATGCTTCCAACACAGCTCATTCAAATGACATATAGTCTTTGAAGGTTGACATAGTTCAATTCAGAAATGAGTGCATGTTACGCACAGAGAAAGTAGAGCATGATTTTGGTGATCTTGAAAAGAGAATGGATGATGAATTAGAAAGTAGGGTTTGTAAGTTACGTGATGAGGTTGATGAAAGGATGGGTAGCTTTACAAAGCATTTTGATGCTCAATTGGATGAATGCATTTCTGCTACTAGGCAATGTACTTTAGCAATTGATCAGTTGAAAACGGAATGGTCAAGAATGAAAGGTAGGAATAGTGATGATTTAGTTATGCTAGATGTAAGTGTACGGTCACAAGGAGTTCAATGCTCACCAACATGTTATGAAACAAACATTGATGGTGTTTATCTCAATGATGTTCATCCTTATCTGAATGTTATGCAAGGTATGGGTAGTGTAGACACAGATGAAAGGCACTCTAAAAAGGTTGAAACCAGAAACCACACCTTTGTCTCGCCCGTAAAGCAAGAGTTGTCAGAAGTAAATAAATCTTCATTAGAGACTACGATTAATGAGGCGTTATCAAAAATAAAAACAGGAATTTTGTCTGTGGTAGAGGATATTCCGTCACCCTTATGTAAACATTCTAAGTTAAGTTTAATGCACGATAGGAATATTGTTAGTAGTGAAATACCTATAACTTCGCATATTATTAACAAATCTTTGCATGTTCCTCAGTTTGAAGATAAAGCAGTGAATACTGACTCATCTTTTGGTAGTATTCATGTCAGTCCTTCAAGGAACATGAAAAAGAAACCAGAAGTTGTTGTAAACTCTGATTCCGAAGCCTCCGGACTTGTTGATTCGGATGGTGTTGGTGTTAAACATTCAAACAGTATGCCTTATAGTAGACACAGGTTAGATCATAGGAAGTATAAGCATCGTAAACAGAATAGTGATGCACTTAATGATACCAATAAAGAAGTAAATGAAATAAAAGTGTGTTCCGAACCTATATGTGGCGTTCCACATACTGAAGTTGACCCTTCTTAGTAGTAAATGATACCATTAGACGTGCTTTTATCAAGCCTCAAGAACTACGTCATTTCCCTCACTTCGATGGGATATCAACAGATGTTGCACCATCTGAGTTCATGGAAAAGGTTGAAGAAAATCTAGATTTATATAATATAAGGGAATCTGAGTACATGCGTTACTTGCCAAAACTTTTGAACGATTGCGCGCGTAGTTGGTATGTGCAAAATAAAACCACTTTAACTACATACTCAGAATTTAAAAGAGCATTCTTGTCTCACTACGAGAACGATAGGTGGAAGACAGTAAAGTTGTCCAAAGTTCTCAGTAGTCCTTATTCAAATGTAACACATGGTAATTTGCTACAATATGTAAATAAAAACTACAAAACGTTGAAATCGGTACAGCCTCATGCAGAGGAGGCACATCTGATAGCACAGATTGCCACACTTTTACCACACAAGATACGAGAACATATCGTAATTAACAATATCAGTTCCTTGCAACAGATTTTGCTTGTAATAGAAAATTTTGAATCCTTGAAGGTTAATCCTCCAAGAACTAGTGAAAACAACTTTGATGCAAAAAACCGAAATTTTAAGGCACGAGTTGCTACTGTTTCAGTTAGTAGCAAATGTGATAACAGTGAAGAATCTAACTGTCTAACTAAACAGAATGTTGCAACTGGTAAAGATAAAAGAAATTTTAGTATGCCTGTTAATAAAGCTAGGACATTTACACGTAACTTTAGGCAAGTCAATCCTAGTAATAAGGTGTATTCACAGCAGGAAAACGCTTAACTGCTTGTGTCAATGGAGGTGACAGAAGCAGTGGTGTTGCAAATCCTCCTCAATTGAATACAGAGTATAATAGTAAATATAGGAGTGATACTCATTTTAACAATGGTGGCTTTAGAAACCTAGTTCCAATGTTAGATGATGCCCAATTAGTAGGAGACAGTTTACTCCTTAGGTTAGCTCAAAATATACTAGGCTATAGATATTCTAAAGAGACAGGAGGTTCCAGATACATAGGTTTATGTGTTTCTGGACAAATGATTGACAATCTTCGCCAACGTGTTGAAGGTGGAGCCAAAGTAAATGATAAGCTTATTTTGTTAATTGGCACAAATGATTTGCTAAGAAGGAGATCACTAGAACAGATGATAGGATCTTTTACAAGGCTTCTTAATTTACTAAAAACTAAGACTAGGAAAATAATCATTCTCACTTTGCCTCCGGTAGCAAGGTTTGTGGCATCGGAAGATGAACCAATATGGAAAACTTGGGACAGATTTAATACTTATTTAATGACATTACATAATGATGATACTGTCAAAGTTTATAATATTGCACCTCTATTTTTTCAGGATAATGGTAGGGTAGATGAAAGTCTCTATGTAAAATTCTTTGGTAATCCAGCACACAATAGATTGGATATGGTTCATTGGAACAATGCAGGGATGAATAAAGTTATTCAGTTTTTAGCCAGCATGTCGGTATGTAAATTTAGGCATGACAACATTGTTCACAATGCCAACAGAAGTACAGTTGAAGCCACGGTACATTCCGTTAGCACTAGCAAGGTGAACGCTGATAATAAAGTACATTTTAATCGAGGTGATGAAATTATTTCTAATTTTCAGGAAAACTAGATAGTGGCCTTTGCTCGAATGTAGGTGACAAAGGTACTCTCGTGAATCCTACAATATGCACAGTTAGTGTAGGCAACTGGGACCAAGAATTTCAATATGAAAGTTATGGTGATGAGCAAAAAATCCGGATACCATTAAATTCCTCTTTTAAGAAACCTAGTACTGCAAAAATTGAAGTAAAAATTCTTAACCGACCTTACGTGGCCTTGTTTGATAGTGGCGCGGAAATGAGTCTAATTTCGGAGAAAGTATGGAAAGATATTAGTGTGTTAGTCAGTAAGCCTAGGCTACTTCCAGCTTCAAACATCAGATTGGTAGATTTTGCAGGTTACACCAAATCAAAGGTACTAGGCATAGTTAAACTAAATATAAACATAGTTACAGTAGATTTGTATGTTCAATTTCTTGTAGTCCAAAATTTACAAACCAGTATAATATTGGGCTTAGACATTCTTTATGCTATGCAGAGTTCTTTGGATTTTATGAACAAAGCTCTTATGTGCAAGACACCTCAAGGGCAAATCCTAGCTCGTTTTATTCCAATTGGTGCAGGAGATGATGATAACCAGTATTATAATTGCGCACTAGTGCATAATGATGAAAATTCTAACATTACCAAAATTGAGCATGTAAATAAATTTAACGATCTTTTGGACAATGCTGACACTTTAACTGATAGTCAAAAGATTTTACTCTTTGATCTTTTGAAAGAATATGACAGTGTATTTTCAAACACCTGGATTGTGCGAAGGGTGGTGGATGGGAGTTTCTACTAGACTGTCTGTCTAGGGAGGTATATTAGACCGCAGTACTTTTCTTCTTCTTAACCTAAAAATATTTTAATACATAATTTATTACTACAAAGATAACTGGATGAGTTTATTGTAAACTGATGTTCTAGATGACCACAGAACAAGTCATTCTTCAATTTAGTTTATTTTATAATATTTGACAATATTTTGTGCGTATGGACCTACACCTTATACCCGATGATTATGGTAAAGAAAAGTTTTTTCTTCTTCCTAAGGTCAAGAAAATTAATGTTGATCTTTCTGTAGGAATTCATTTTCATGCAAAAAATTTTATTATTTTCTTTGTTTACAATTTTCCTTTCTCAATTCATAAACAAGCAGTTGAAGAAATTTAATTCATGTTCACTGGAAGTGACTGATAGCTCTGACATGTTGAATGTTAGTAGTCTATGCACCTAATATGACTTTAATACAATATCTGAACATAACATGTTATACCAAGTATAACCAGAAAGTTAGTTGTTCGTAAAGTGTACTGGCTGAATAGTAGTCCCAAAGCACATATTTGCTGGTGCTGAATACTGGTAACAAGTGTGTAAGGATACATAATATATTTTTAAGCATGCATTGCACGTTAAACTAAAATCCCTGTGGGTACATTGTATTTTTAAGTATGCATTGCATTTTGAACTAAAATCCCTATGGGTACATTACATTTTAAATTTGCACTGCAGTTAAAAAAGAAATCCCAACGCACATATCTGCAGGAGCAATTATTTGACACAAAATATGTGTGGGTACAGTTGACAATGGAAACAATAAAATTATTATTATTGCTTGTGTAGCATTTTAGTGTACTGTGATTCCATGATGAGAATCATACACTCCAATATATATGTAGTTGACAAAAAGCACAGAGATCCAAGTGATGATCCAAGCTTGTCACTCGTATAGTTTTTTCCTAGGACATGCCAAAGTTGCATGAAGACTTTTAAGATGTGTTCACCAAGGGCAGAGATAGTTCCTGCCGTGACACTATAAAGTCAAGGAACCTTTATATATAAGTATTATGTGTTAAATTTATGATGCACAAGTCAAAAAATGGTATAATTTCAATTTTAGGTCATAATGATAAACGTAAGTTGATAGTAAGGAATATTTTATTCTGCTATTCACCTATGACAATAATTGTTATGAATTCAGTGCTCAAGAGTTAGCAAGAATTACATATTGATTAAACTAACATGTTACTGGATTAAAGAAACATTACCCAGTTAAACGAGGTAAAATACGAATTTAAGTTAACATACTGTTAAAGCACCTCCGTGATGCATGTTAACTTACATCAATTGTTTTTAGGTACATTTTTAACAAGCAGGTACCAAGAAATACATTTTTGAGATAAGCTATGTCTTTGCGGAACTAACACAACAAAAATGCATTTCATGGTTTAATTAACATGAAAGTCAATGACTTTATTTCCGAGATTATGCCAATGTTGATTAGTTTCCTTACAAACTGACATTATTCTTGAATTTTGAATATAGTTTTAATGATATGACAAGCTATAAGAAAAATCTAATATGACTGGTCAGGTTGAGATGTGACATATTATGATTATTGATATGTAAATATGTATGTGTATGCATGTTAAACATGGCACATTATCATATATTATGTAAAGACAGGATACTGATTGGTGTAGTGATTATTGCCGTTTCATTTAACTTACTTGTTTATGGCAATTTAATTTCACATTTAATAATCATAGGACATTCCTAAGAATGATATTAAATAATATGATTATAAATTACTTTCAACTTAAATTCAAACAACACACTTTTCAAAATCTCATATGTTTTACAAACATACTCTTGTGTGTTAAAACAAATTATTTAAGACACTCAATGGATAATATATCCTGAGTGGATTGACTGATGCAATATTGCAGATGTTTGTAATTTGCAACAGGTTCCATGAAATAATGTTAAGTGTAAATACACACATTACTGGATAGATAAGTAACATAATTTATTGTTCGTTACGATAGTAACATTTTAGTATTTATGGTTTTGTAAAAAACTTTATTATACATAAACTAGTTGCCTTGTATGCAGGCACAAACTCTATTCATATTTTTGGCTTAAAATGTGTAATTTTTATCATACAATCTTATTTATTCTTTAGATGATAACATGTTGAAATTTTAACTTATGGTATTAATATAATTTATGCTTTATGAATAAGATGGTATTATAGCCATAATTAGTTTTCATCAGTTGATACAAATAGTGTTACACATTAGAACTCTAATGTTGTTTACATACATATGGAACTTTATAGGTGTTCACACATATTTTTCAAAATAATTTTTGGCACTCAATAAAATTGTGTTGCCTGTCATATATTAAAAATATTATTATTTATTTGATTTGGTATTCATTGTATGTACTTGTATGATATTTCGTTCACTATCATCCATGTGTATTGGAAACCAAAATGGCAGTTGCATATTTATATTATCTTGATTATTGTAATTTAATACATGACTGAATGTTCTTATTATTTTGGATAATGATATGTAAGTCAGATTAATGTTTATTTTAACATGTGCAACAGCACACTACAAATGATAATGTTCAAACAATTTTTTATTCAAGACACACGCATTATATATAAAGTGTTATCTCTTTATGATGTGATCATAAAATTGTTCACGAATTATTATTTTATTTCGTCAAGCTTAAATTCATTGCTAATACATGTTTAGTATACACAACATTTTCTTTAAATGTATAAGTAAATTAGTTAGTCTTAAACTTAATTTTTGCGTGGGTTCGCCCTGTTGCGCGCCAAATATAACAAGTCCATTCAGAGGCACTGTTATATGGTCATTAAATATGCTAAGATTGGAAATTTAAATCTTCATTTTTCAGTAGGGGCTTTTATTTCATTGCATTCCCCATAATAAATTACCACAGATTACGAAATGTCATCATTTTCGGAGATATATTTTAAAAGTTATTCAAAATTAAAATATGGTCACGTATTTTATTTATTTTCATGCTCCATTGTAAGCATTGCAAAGAACGGAAAATTTTGTAGCAGTAATTCTTGTATTTGTTAATATTTCTTTGCTAATTAGTACTCACATTTGTTTCACAAGGTTTTCCATACATTTGCAATAAAAAAGGGCACAATTTTTAGTTAATTTAACATTTTGATGAAATTTGTCAAAGAAAAATGCTTAATAGTGATTGATCTTAGTTCATGGCTATTTTGCAGTGTTGCTAAATCACTTTGTGGTAAGATCGAAAATATCACAATAATATAAGGACAATAAACATACAAAATATATTCAATTGAGATAGTAAATAATACAAAAATGTCTTAAAATTGTATGAAACATAATTTTATTACATATTTGAACTTGTAAAATAAGTTTACAGCAGTTTCTATCAGAAGGTACATTCGTGATGTACAAAAAAGTAGTGATTCAATAGTCTGTGTGTCCTTATCACAACTTGACAGTGAAGAATACCTGGTTCAGGGCTTCGGAATAAAAAATGGCTTCCAAAAAGACGACAAGTTAAGCGTCGGGGCCAAAAAATTGATATTTGTCTGTAACAAATCCAAATTAAAGTTCATAATGGACAAAAAAACGGAATACTAGTTGTTGAAATAACAGTGACATCACTTTATACCGAAGGATCTTCATAGCAGAAGTGGTGAAGTGATCTTTAGACTTAGAAATCTTAGAAACCAGATATATATTTTTAAAAGCCAGCCCCAGGTAAGGGAGGCTGGACTTTTCTGCCAACATACAATATATTTTACAAAGAAAAGAACATATTTGATAAGAAGATAGAACTTTTAAAATATACAAATATGGCCACCTAAGCTTGCCATCAGTATTGTCAACGCTTGGTACATTTGTAACTTACTTGTAAGAGCATTGTATAAAAGAAAAGGCAATGTAAATGTACTCGCAGGCATGGCCATGCATTCCAAATATAAGTTTCTTAAATTGTGAAGAATATATAATTGTTCGAAAGTTTGATTTCTGGCTTATTTGTGAAAGCATAATTTTAGAAGTATTGTTAGTTAGTTTATATTGACTGAATATTATTTTTTAAGAAATTGCAAATAGAATAGATTTGTAACATGTTTGAAGATTAAGTTTCTGTTCACAGCACTGAGTGTGCCCAAAGTGCTGGCATTTGAAACATCGCATCGGGTTAGGGATGTATGGCCGGACTTTTAGCCTCAAATATCCAGCCCGTACAATATTTGGGAGTGGTCGTTTGACTTTTTTTTATTTTAAAATTTTCGGTGCGTCAGCACTAAGGCTACGTTGCACCCGTCACACTATACGGGGTCCAGACCCTTACCGTTTCACACAACTCTAACGTTGCTTAATTAAAATCATAAAATATTAAAATGTTCTGACTTTCGTTAAAAGCCGAGGCTGCAAAGAGCACTCAGCACAAATAAGGACAAAACACAGGACAACACAAAAAAAATTATAATGGCCATGGGGCCAGTCGCCAGAGCCTCGTTAGTCTTCAGTCCAGGGTGTACTGACATGGAAGTGAGGTTGACATTTGGGTGTACTACGTGGAAGGTCACCCCTTACACCCCGAGTGGTCGTTTGGAACGTTAGTATAATCGAAGCAGTTGGCACAAGTTCTCCGGATTTTCGCGTCTTGATTCGCTGCACTGCGGTGACATGTTGGTCTGAGAGTGCTTCAAGGATATCTTCCTCCTCAGCATTTAGCAGATCCCAGTGGCGAATCACACCTTTACTACTGTTAAGTTGACGATGGGGTTCCATATTAACAGTGAAGTCGCCCAAAGATCGTAACTTTAAAAGGTTGTTGGTCTGGCGATCTGTGCTGGTCTGGATCAGTAGACAACCGTTTCTCAGCTTCTTTATTTCTGGAACATCGGAACCAGCGGCGTAGTCTAGCTGTTTCTTGATAAGGAATGGTGACAAGTCCTTCAATGTAGCAGCTCCGTGTTTCTTTGTTGTTGCAGAAACATCGTTACTATCGGTCTTCTCAACAATACTGATAACAAGGTAACGTCGCACGTTACTTGTCTTTTTCACTAATTGGAGCGGACTCGAAGGCCGCGCTCGTTTTGGGGATTTCCCCCCGTTTGAGTTGTTTTTTGTACCCATATACAAAATGTGTTTATTGTGGAGGGTCCATAAATTGTCGCCTCGACATGCCCTCTATGCCGAGGAAGGCCTACCCCCGAAAATGGAGGCTACTCGAGGACCAAACCGAAATCCCCGAGGCCACGTTTGCGACTGCACCTACCCCTGCAGCCAACACTGTCCCATCGCCACGTGCAACTCACACCTTGGGATAGGTTTTCTTTTATCGAGGTTGTCTCCTCTAGCAGGACCCTTAGTTATAGGGAGGTCAAAGATATGGAGATGAATGACGTGATGGAATGGTGAAAACGTGAGATATGGATGTGAAGAATGAGTGAAATGATGAGATGAAAATGACCTCCCTACCTTAGTTTCTTAGAGGGAGGTCAAAGATATGGAGATGAACGACGTGATGGAATGGTGAAAAACGTGAGATATGGATGTGAATTTGAATTTAAAATTTTGGGTGGGTCAGCACTAAGGCTATTTTGCACCCGTCACATTATACGGGGTCCAGCCCCTTATCTTTACACATAACAACTTTAACGTTGCTTAATTAAATCATAAAATATTAAAATGTTCCGACTTTCGTTAAAAGCTGAGGCTGCAAAGATCACTCAGCACAAATAAGGACAAAACACAGGACAACACAAACAAAATTATACTGGCCATGGGGCCAGTCGCCAGAGCCTCGTTAGTCCAGGGTGTACTAACGTGGAAGTGAGGTTGACAGTTGGGTGTACTACGTGGAAAATCACCCCTTACACCCCGAAATATGGATGTGAAGAATGGGTGAAATGATTAGATAAAAATGGCCTCCCTACTAAGCCCCCTCGTCTTATCAAGGCAGTCCTACATGGAGGGGGCCTCGGGGAAAGGAAAGAAAACATTAATGAGGCATAAAGAAAAGGAAGCGAGACGACACAATTGGACTTCTTGTATATAGAAGAAATAATCAAAGAAGAAGAAGCCTTCTCGATAATCAAAGAAAAAGCCTTTTCGATAATCCAAGAAGAAGAAGCCAATAAAAGAAGAAGCCTTTTCGTTAATAAAAGAAGAAGCTTTTTTCCTATAGAAGAAATAGATACAAGAAAAAAGAAAATACCTTTTCGATTATATACATATATATATATATATATTCTCTGTATTTTGTATTGTTATCAGAATATACTATATCCTCTTGGCTATAAAACGCTTTTTTATTTGGAATTCTCGAATTGAATTGAATTGAATTTAAAATCTTGGGAGCGTCAGCACTTAGGCTATTTTGCTCCCGTCACATTATACGGGGGGCCAGCCCCTTACCATTACAAATAACAAATCTAACGTTGCATAACTAAAAAAATTAAAATGTTCTGACTTCTGTTAAAACCTGAGGCTCTAAATGGGCACTCAGCACACATAAGGACAAAAGAACAGGACAAGACACACAAAATTATACTGGCCATGGGGACAGTCGCCAGAGCCTCGTTAGTCTTCAGTCCAGGGTGCACTAACGTGGAAGTGAGGTTGACATTTGGGTGTACTACGTGAAAGGTCACCCCCTTACACCCCTTGGAATTCTCGAATAAGGAATCTTATCCCCCTGAGATAAAGATATCTGTAGCCGCGGTAAATAACATTTTAAGTACGTACCCCCAAGGGGCGTAGCATAGTGGCGACCAACGTTGCGGCTAGCAGAATTGTGAATAAGAAAGCGAAGAGAGAGAAAGCTAAAATGGAGGAAGAAAATAAAATGGAAGGCGAGAACAGAGAAACTATAATGGAGGAAATGGAAGAAAGAAAAGAAATATTAAACTGCTGTGGAAGAGAGGGAGATAATGAAGAAACCATCCTATGCACCTCATGCAAAGAAATGAAACATTGGCTATGCGAGAAGATAAGAAGAGAAAAGTACATAGGAATAAGTGAAAGAGGAGATTCCGTATGCAAAAATTGCAAGGAAGAAAGGATAAATGAAAAAGAAGAGAAGAAAAGGGAAAAAGAAGAAGGTGAACCTGAAAGCCTGAAAATTTTGATTTGATTTTGATTTTTGATTTGATTTTAAAATTTTGGGTGCGTCAGCACTAAGGCTATTTTGCACCCGTCACACTATACGGGGTCCAGCCCCTTATCTTTACACATAACAACTCTAACGTTGCTTAATTAAAATCATAAAATATTAAAATGTTCTGACTTTCGTTAAAAGCTGAGGCTGCAAAGAACACTCAGCACACATAAGGACAAAAGAACAGGACAATACAAACAATATTATACTGGCCATAGGGCCAGTCGCCAGAGCCTCGTTAGTCTTCAGTCCAGGGTGTACTAACGTGGAAGTGAGGTTGACATTTGGGTGTACTACGTGGAAGATCACCCCTTACACCCCAATTTTGATTTGATTTTGAATTTAAAATTTTGGGAGCGTCAGCACTTAGGCTATTTTGCTCCCGTCACATTATACGGGGGCCAGCCCCTTATCATTACAAATAACAACTCGTTGCATACCTAAAAATGTTAAAATGTTCTGACTTCTGTTAAAAGCTGAGGCCGTAAACGGGCACTCAGCACACACAAGGACAACAAACAGGACAACACACACAAAATTATACTGGCCATAGTGCCAGTCGCCAGAGCCTCGTTAGTCTTTAGTCCAGGGTGCACTACGTGGAAGTGAGGGAAAGCGTGAAAATAACAGCCAAGAAAACTGTACACAGTTTTAGTCTCTTCATGGAACCCGTCCAGCTTATAACGGCCTACTTTCGCTTCCCCGAGATTGCCAGCATGCCTCAATGTGTTATTGTTGGTATATTCTAACCATTTCAGCCATTTGAACGAAATTAATGAGTAAGTATCCTGGTCCCGGAATCCCATCGGTGGTATCTTGATAAGCGTGTTTTCTTTTAGAAATTTAGCCCTGAATATCAATGAGGCTAAAGAAGCAAGTGTGACACATCTCGGAAAGCACTGAATTCCCGACAATTGTTCAATTGAATTTGAAAATTTAATGCACGCAGCTGCAAGGATTTCAACATCACCAATACAATACTGTCGCAACTCTTGTTGGAAATCAAATATTTTCCCAGCCTGAATAGTTTCTTCATGCCACTTGCGAATTTCCTCCCGTTCTTTAGTGGACTAGACATCCACATCATAAAAGGAAATATCAGGGTATGGCCCTACATAATTTTGGTTCTCAGGCGTAGAGAAAAGATAGGGAAAGTCATGTTTACACAGTTCATCCCCGAGACCCAGACTTGTAGGCAAATCTTTTAATTTCATTAACATGAAATTTAATGAATCGCGGAAAATAATTTTCTTGCCCACGCTCATTTCAATAATATTACGACCTCTCTTAATTACTGAAGGCATAATATTTTCTTTAGTGAACAAATAGTTCAGTACAAAATGGATATCGTAGCGTCCCGCATTATGTGCAATGTACACAATTTTCTCCAACCCTTCCCTGGGTGTTTGCATATAATGCATAAATTGTGCAATATTGGGAAAATATGCATACGAGGGCCACACGTTTCGCAGAAATCTGCTTCCGAGTCTTTCACGCGTGACAAGCCTGCTTGGCAACAGCCAGATTCATTTCGTGTTTCTGTGCATCTTCCCCGTCAACCAACATATATTCAAAATCATAAGAAATATACAGAAATTAAGTAATTGCATCTACTTTCACCGGGAGAATATAACATTTGTATGTAGGGTCGACAAAAGCACTACAGCTTCTACGAAAAAATTCTTCACATTTATAGGGCACTTTGCGTGTCCTTGTATTAATAATCTTGCATATATTTTTTTACTTTATGCAACAGATGGTGCACTGCTGCACTGTTTCACACATATACTGGATTTCTGCCTTTCGTACGTAAATGATTCTGGAAACATTTTCCAGACAGAAACGTGCGGTTACATGCTTCACATTTTCGTGGGACAGAGTTAGTGTTTTCCTCTAAATGACTACCCTCACATTTAGAACAGTGCAATGTACACTCACTATGTTCATTTTTGTGAGCAAATCCTACTTGGCATTTGGGGCAGTAATAATGTTTCACTATAAGTGAGGGAACAGAATTAACTATATCAAAGTGTTCGTTAGGATACAACAAATTGATTTGTTTTGGGGGCGAATGGAGTAGACCGAATCACCTCGTCTCTTTCCCGGTCTTTCATTGCAAAAACAATAATCTGGTAATCTAGACCAAGATTATTCTGGAATTTAATATTATCTTCCACAGAACAGCCATTGGAAGGGCTTTCAAGCTAAACACTTGAGAACTCTCTTGGACCGCTTCGTCTTCTGCTAGTTATTTATAGATTCTTAGACAAAAGGCCCCTCAATATGAATATTATTTTCCATTGCTCTTCTCTGATTGGTTGATTCATTTATTAAAAACCTTCTCTCATTCATTAATATTTTCTAGAGTCTACCCGGAACCCTTCGAGCTCCTCAATTATACCACATGTGACTCGCCACCGACGCCAAAATGCCCACTCGTGACATCATTACCAACTGCAAACCTCGCATAAATAGACAAAAAATGGCTTAGAATAGTCCGGAACCGTCTCCTCGTTACTGAATAAAACGCATTAACTTCAAGTTCCCCCGACTGCATGAATCAGCTTCGACTCAACCTCGCATATAATAAAAGCATACAGTGCCTTAGAATAGGCCGGAACCGGGTTTCTTGGGTTAGAATATGTCGGAACAGGGTTCCATAATAGTATCTATTGTGCACTAATGGAAAACCCTTAAGCCCAAGTTCCCACGCCAGCCTGAATCGTCCATGACTCAAATCCGGCTGAAACACATATAAGAAAAGCATAAATGAGAGATGCAAAAGGCCGAAAACTGTCTCCATAATAGCATCTATTCTGCACTAATGGAAAACCATTAAGATCAAGCCCCCACGTGTGCATGAGGCATCCATGAGTCATATCCGGCCGTAACGCATATATAAAGTACAACAATAGTGTGAGGTTGGGGTAAAGACGGGATACATAATAGTGTATTTTGTACACTAATGGAAAACCATTAAAACCAAGTTCACACGTGCACATGAGTCATCCATGACTCATCTCTCCCTATACTCTCCGCTTGATTAATTAACAATAGCGTCACCCCTCGAAACTGAATAAAAAAAAAACCATTAATGTCAATTAAAAATACGGTATCTCGTTCCAATTCTACTTGTCCCAATACATTTGGCTGGTCCGCCTCAGCCCTACATGAAAGACAAGGCTAGAGCTGATGGTGTGCGGTTTCAGAGAGTGGAAGCCTCCCTTGCCGATATAAAGGACGTCACTTGGGAAATCGTCCAGCTAGGGGGATAAATATTGGGATCCTATCCAACCTGGGATGGCATGTGGTACACGAGAGCTCACCAGGAATGTACCAAAACATGCAGCAGTTCCTGTGCTTCATTGATCTCTACCTAACGTGACGGGAGTACGCCTTATTTGTACACTAAATTCCCTATCATTATGCCTTATTTGCACACTAAATTTCCTATCATGATATAGTATTATTGTAATATATGTAAAACTAATTGAAGAATAAAATGTGAACGGAGGTGGGAGACAAAAAACGGTACACAGTTCGTTGCCCAAATTGAGGAAAGGAAATCACAAATGCAAACGGACAGGACAATATAAATCTCAACATCGAATTTTACTTGGTGTGAATCCAGTCATTCAGGGCAGTATAACGTTGTAAAAGCTTTCTGTAACACGCCAGTAACATCACGTTTACCATGAAAATACACGTTTCACGACCATTGTCAGTGAATGATAGTAATAACGATCATCACTCTACCTTGCCAAGTACAAAAGCCAAGCAAAACGACCAGAAATTTGGTGTTTGTTTGACGACAACTAATATTCTTCAGCTGAAATTAATGGAAACGAAAAAGTTCCTTAAACATGTTAAAAGCGGAGGCTGGAAAAGGGCACTTAATAAATGTAAGGACAAAACAGCCCCACAGAGGATTTTACTGTTTGTGGTTCCAGACGACAGAGCCTTGTTGGCTTGCAAAAGCAGATACCGGGCTGTACTACAGTGAAGTGAAGGCCTGCCTTACTAGAAGTTCACTCCTCACACTTCGGAAGAAAAGAAGTAATGGTGTGGTGTTTCACTGTAATTCTGAAAAGCTTCCATTCACATTTTCTATTGTCGGGTTTGAATTGCCGTGCCAAATGTTATACTTGCCGTTTGTCTCGTTGTAATAATAGGAATTGAAGGGTAAATCCTTCACTTGTGTCTCTTGTTAAGTACGTTTTGTACTATAATTAACATTTAATTGAGAAACCAATATTTTGTAAATATTCTAGAGGAACTGGTGGAAATATGGGCTAGGGTCCAAATACGTAGTTTTTGTCAACACAATACATCAAGTGGAAAGTTGTGTGTCATTTTATTTACAATTCAGGAGTTAGCTCCAATAAGGGCATATACCGACAGGTATGTGCGCTTTTTATGGAGAACGCTTTAAAAGATTCACCATATTTTTCTGCACTAGTCTGTGTAAAATCTCTGGGGTGTTTCAATTTTTGATTGTGGTAGACCTGTTTGTTTGAACAAATGCGCAATAAAAATGATTTTCCATCTTGTGTGTTTTCCAGCATTGGACGGGTGTAAAAATGAGTAGGCCTACTACTACTAATTCAGAACCAGCACTAAAGGTTTCCAAACTGGCTGGAAAGAAACCGGCAAACATGAGTAAATGAAAACAAATAGTAAACAAGAGAAACGAATTCAGGACATGCCTACACCTCTAGCTCTGGTGATTTGATTGCTGCAAAAACATTTTCAGTATTCAAAGGGTGTTGTTTGAAACAGTGCTGGAAAATTTTAATTTTAATGATTTGATTTGATTTGAATTTAAAATTTTGGGAGAGTCAGCACTTAGGCTATTTTGCTCCCGTCACATTATACGGGGGCCAGCCCCTTATCATTACAAATAACAACTCTAACGTTGCATAACTAAAACATTTAAAACGTTCTGACTGCTTTTAAAAGCTGAGGCTGTAAAGGGGCACTCAGCACACATAAGGACAAAAGAACAGGATAATACAAACAAAATTATACTGGCCATGGGGCCAGTCGCCAGAGCCTCGTTAGTCTTCTGTCCAGGGTGCACTAACGTGGAAGTGAGGTGGACATTTGGGTGTACTACGTGGAAGGTCACCCCTTACACCCCATTTTTTTTTTTAATTTTAATTTTAATTTAAACTTTTGGGTGCGTCAGCACTAAGGCTATTTTGCTCCCGTCACATTATACGGGGTCCAGCCCCTTATCGTTACACACAAAAACTCTAACGTTGCATAACTCAAATTATAAAATATTAAAATCTTCTGACTTTCGTTAAAAGCTGAGGCTGTAAAGAAGCACTCAGCACAAATAAGGACAAAACACAGGACAACACAAACAAAATTATACTGGTCATAGGGCTAGTCGCCAGAGCCTCGTTAGTCTGCAGTCCAGGGTGTACTACGTGGAACGAGCACCCCTTACACCCCACAGTGCTGGAAAAGTGTGATAAGAACAACAGTGTACATTGTAGTGGACAGTTAAGGAACTTCAAAGAAGTGCAAGATTCTTCTCTCGCCTACTGCACGAGAAACGAACCTCTGCAAACAGCTGCAATGAGCCTTAAGAAAAAAATACGTAACATTTGGTGCTATAAAGTACGGGATGGTGTTTCAGGTATGTCAGAAATTCATTTTAAGTTTATTTCAACTCAGCAGGAAAAGATTTGGTTTGAATTTAAAATTTTGGGAGCGTCAGCACTTAGGCTATATTGCTCCCGTCACATTATACGGGGTCCAGCCCCTTATCATTACAAATAACAACTCGAACGTTGCATAACTAAAAATCTTAAAATGTTCTGACTTCTGTTAAAAGCTGAAGCTGTAAATGGGCACTCAGCACACACAAGGACAAAAAACAGGACAACACACACAAAATTATACTGGCCATAGTGCCAGTCGCCAGAGCCTCGTTAGTCTGCAGTCCTGGGTGTACTGACGTGGAAGTGAGGTTAACATTTGGGTGTACTACGTGGAAGGTCAACCCTTACACCCCGATTGCTCTTCGAATCCTATTGCTACGGACTTGCTTCTCGCCTTGTTGAGAAAATATATGTTAGCAAGATCTAAACATGCCTCTACGTTGTGTACTTCTACTTCGGGACTTTCGGTTGTACCTGCGGAAAAGTCGATCTCCTATAACGAATATTGTTATAAATACCTTTTTAATTGTAGACTGCATTTATTCTTTACCAAATTCACGTCAAAAGTGTAGGTTAATAGCACGGACCTTGATTTGAATAGTTTACCTGTGTTTTGATGGTGTTCAGGATTTACTCATTAGGTAGTAGTAGTCTGCGACGCTGTCACAAATAGTATGATTTTTGCTCAATAGATGGCCTTTGCTGTTTCTGTGGGCGTAGATAAAGTGTATTGGTATGTAAAAATTAAAGCTGATTACTTCAACATTTTATTTATTGTCATCGTGATAATTGTTACGGCAAAGCGATACTTATATAGTAAATAAAAAGATTTATGTCTTTAATGTGAACTTAAATTGAAAGAAGGTAATTGACTTCAGGGAGACTTAGTGTGCATAAGATATCTTGGCAGTACAAGAAGAAGAAAAAGCGTGCACCGAAACTGGAACTTTTGAACGCGGCTGTGCGCTCGCGGGAAGGATGGAGAACGAAGGATGTTGCAAGGGAATACGCACTGAGAAAAATCGAACAATATCAGATTTATAAAGATAGTGCGAGTTGTTATGCATATCACGTTTTAAGCACAAGAGTTTGGGAATCACGTACATGTGCAAGTACTGAGCCGAACGACTGTCAGATCGGAAGATATGTGAAATTTTCGGCCGACTGTCATAGTCACATGGTTTGTATTTGCAGCTCCAATGTAAGTCCAAAATTCTCCTTGTATTTAAATGGCGGATGGTTGTTTAAGAAACTTTGAAAACGTTACGTTCAAATCTTCTACGCATGCTAGCATTCGTGTGATGCGTCTTATGGCCATAATTCGCGAACTTCTTGCGTCACATATCTTGGAATATGACAAAGAGCGTTGCGCCGTCATTTTGAAAACAATACGATTACGAGAATTTGCTGAACAATAGAATAACTGAAAGGGACAAGAATATGGACCTATGATGTGAATAAATTAACATTGATTGATTGATTGTTTGATTTAAAATTGTTTGGGTGCGTCGGCACTTCAGGCCATTTTGCACCCTTCTATGAATACGGGGAAATAGCCCCTTATCTAAAATTCTGACTCAAATTAAAAAAGGGGTGTAAGTAACCCCTTAGGAAAAAAATAAAAGTGCAGGTTGTAAAAATACCTGCACGAGATAAACAGAACATATTAAAAAGTCAGAATAAACAAACTAAAAACCTTCTTACAGACGGTGGAAGAGTCCAGCTCTTCGCAAAAAAACAAAAAACATTTGATAAAATGCTGCTGTCATCACCCAAGAGGGATGACAAACAGCCGGAAATGTTAAAAGTCTGCCGGAGGTAAGCAAGATCGACACATTCAACGAGAATGTGTCGAATGCTTAAAATAACATTACAAACACGACATAACGGAGGGTCCAGCCCTTGTAGCAAGTGACTATGCGTAAGACGGCTGTGTCCTAGACGCATGCGGGTTAGAATGACTTCTTCTCGCCGAGAGGGACGGGACGAGGAACACCAAGCACCTGTGGTGGGCTTAATAGCGTGAAGCTTGTTCCCCGTTTCCGTATCCCACTCGGCCTGCCAAGTGTCAAGAAGGCGACACCGGAACATGTTCTGCAGGTCGCTAGCTGGCAAAAGGTGGACGAGAACATCGCCGTCTGCATCAGCAGACTTGGCGGCAGCATGAGCTGCTTCGTTCCCCTGAATGCCCACGTGGCTAGGGACCCAACAGAAGTGTACATCCGCACTGGCAGATAAGGACACAAGCCGTCTGAATATGCGTTGCGCTACCGGATGCCGGGAATACGGCGAATCCAGAGTCTGCAACACGCTGGTCGAATCACTGCACACAAGGACATTCTTCAGACCATTGACGTCTGCAAAGTCCAGTGCCTTTAGAATGGCGTACAACTCTGCCGTATAGATGGAACACGCAGGATGAAGCGAGTAACTGGAACTTTGAGAGTCTAGGACGAAGGCGCAACCGACTGATTCCACTGTCTTGGACCCATCCGTGTAAAACACATTAAAATTGGGTGCTTCGCACGAAGTTCTAAAAACCGTTGCTGCTATACAACCATTGGTGCTTCTGCTTTTGGAAGAGCAGTCACAGAAAAATCGATGGAAGGTGCAGGAAACTCCCACGTGAACGGACAGCGCAAAAGTGGTTTCAGACCTTCTCGAGTGGCGATGAGACACGGGCAGACCGAAATCTCTCCATGTGGACCAACTGAAGGCAGCAATTGAAGAGGATTCAAGTCAAACGTGTCAAGAACTCGCTCATCGATTTGCGGTATATGCTGAAGCAATTGGTGTGCACTTGCATGAGCTTGGCAAATCATGGAAACTGAGTAAGTGGGTCCCGCACGAGCTGACTGCTGCGAACCGTCTCCAACGACTGAACATTTGCGCTTCTTTGCTCACTAGGAACAACAACTGTCCAATTTTGGACCGCATTTTGACGTGTGATGAAAAGTGGGTAATGTACGATAACAAGAAACGCTCATATCATTGGCTATCGTCAAATGACACCATACCTTTAACTGCAAAACCTGCTCTTCATCAGCGGAAGGTGCTGCTGTGTTTCTGGTGGACTACGGCTGGGATTGTGCATTATGAGCTCTTGGAAAGTGGTAAAACCATGAACAAAGAGGTGTACCCCGCGCAATTGCAAAGAGTGGCCGAACAGCTTACAAAAAAAACAACCTACATTGGTGAGTAGGAAGCGTGTTCTTTTCCACCAAGACAAAGCTAAACCGCATACATCAAAGATCACCCTGGAGATGATTTCGTAACGAACCGTAAAGTTTGTGGGATCTTACGAGTACCTAGAATGTTAACCAATTAATCAATGGGTGATGTAAGTTACTCATCATTCATCCTCTGATGAGAGCACTCGTCATTGGCATGACGACTTAACGCTTGGCAATGCGAAAGGTACAAATAAAATTAAGGAACTAAACTGCAGAAAAGACAATGGTCACTCGTTGGTTTTGTGAACTTTTGAACCTGAATCATGGCAGGGTGTTAGGATAATTACCTGTCTATCTAATGAATTAGGATGAATAGAATATACGAAGTCCTCTGTTGGCTTCTCAATTTGTCGACCAGAGCGTCGACCACTATGCAAACCACCGACTCCATAGGCAGAAGAAACTACCTGTTTCCTGAATGGCTCAGGAGGTTTGCATAGCACCACTGTGCATTGTTTACATGCCTCAAAGGCTGAGACAACTGAGAAAAACAAGTGAATGCCCTGGTCAAAGTGAAGCATTCAGAAAAACTTTATAAAATAAACAAATAATCTTAGAGATTGATACGTTCTACCGCCGTGGAGAAAATTTTCCATGTTGAAAATTTAAAAGTCAAATCGCAAAGCTTGACATGAAATGGAAATCGAGTTAAAATTTCTGGGTGCGTCGGCACTTAAGGCAGTTTCGCACCCTTCTATGTATACGGGGAAATATCCCTCATCTAAAATTCTGACTGAGAACTTAAAAAAGGGGTGTAAAGAGCCCCTTGGGAAAAACTAAAAGTGCAAGGTTGTAAAAAGACATGCACGAGACAAACACAACACATTAAAAAGTCAGAACGAACTAAAAACCTCCTTACAAAAGGTGGAACAGTCCAGCTCTTCGCAAAAAAATAAAAACGTGATAAAATACTGCTGTCATCACCCAAGAGGGATGACAAACAGCCGGAAAGGAATTGGAATTGAGTTAAAATTTCTGGGTGCGTCGGCACTTAAGGCCAATTCGCACCCTTCTATGTATACGGGGAAATAGCCCATTATCTAAAATTCTGACTGAGAACTTATAAAAGGGGTGTAAAGAGCCCCTTGGGAAAAACTAAAAGTGCAAGGTTGTAAACACAACACATTAAAAAGTCAGAACGAACTAAAAACCTCCTTACAGACGGTGGAAGAGTCCAGCTCTTCGCAAAAAACTAAAAACATGTGATAAAATACTGCTGTCATCACCAAGAGGGATGACAAACAGCCGGAAAGGTTAAAAGTCTGCCGGAGGTAAGCAAGATCGACACATTCAACGAGAATGTGTCGGATGCTTAAAATAACATTACAAGCACGACACAACAGAGGGGCCAGCCCTTGACCATGCGTGAGACGGCTGTGTCCTATACGCATGCGGGTAGAATAACTTCTTCTCAAAGAGAGGGACGAGACGAGGAACGCCAAGCACCTATGGTGGGCTTAACACCGTGAAGCATGTTCCCAGTTTCAACATCCCACTCGGCCTGCAAAGTGTCAAGAAAGGAACAACGGAACACATTTTGCAGGTCGCTAGCTGGCAAAAGGTGGACGAGAACGTCGCCATCTGCATCAGCAGACTTGGCGGCAGCATGAGCTGCTTCGTTCCCCTGGATGCCCACGTGGCTAGGGACCCAACAGGAGTGTTCATCCGCACTGGCTGATAAGGACACAAGCCGTCTGAATATACGTTACGCTACTGGATGCCGGGAATACGGCGAATCCAGAGACTGCAACACGCTGGTCGAATCACAGCACACAAGCGAGAAAGTGGAACTTTGAGCGTCTAGGACGAAGGCGCAACCAACTGATTCGACTGTCTTGGACCCATCCGTGTAAAACAGATTAAAATTGGGGTGCTTCGCACGAAGTTCGAAAGACCTTTGCTGGTATACAACCATTGGTGTTTCTGACTTTGGAAGGGCAGTCAGAGAAAAATCGATAGAAGGTGCAGGAAACTCCCAGGTAGGGAGAGGCGGAATGAGTGGAGAGACGCCAGGAAGATCACTGTCATCACCAAGTGCTGACTGGATCTCGTCTGCACGAACACCAAATGGTCTAGTGGCAATAGGGTGGAGCCGATACCTTGCCAGCCTATTCTCGTCTGAGATGGTGTGAAATGAGGGATGTGAAGGCATCGAGCGAAGATGGAGGAAGTAGTTAACTACCAGCCGCTGTCTTCGCAGAGACAGCGACGGCTCAGATGCCCCTACGTGAAACTGGTGATAGGTCTGCTACGAAAGGCACCAGAGCACACACGTATACCAGCATGGTGGACGGTGTCTAGGATGCGAAGTCTAGATGGGCGGGAAGAATACACAAACACATCCATAATCAAGCTTCGACCTGATGAGTGTACGGTACAGGCGAAGCAGTACCGTCCGATCAGCACCCCAGGAAGTATGAGATAAAACACGTAAAAGGTTGAGAACTCGAAGACAAGAGAACTTTAACTGGCGAAGGTGAGGTAGCCATGTTAATTTCTTATCGAAAATGAGGCCCAGGAAGCGGACCTCATTCACGAAGCACAGGGGAGATTTCCCCATGTACAGGTCAGGATATAAATGACATGTACGCTGACGCCAAAAGTGAACACACACGGATTTCTCAGATGAGAAGGTGAAACCTGTTTGGGAGGACCACTCAACCAAACGGTTTATCGTCAGTTGGAGTTGACGAGAAGCTGACGCGAGATTCCGTGAGCGACAAAAGATCGTCAGGTCGTCTACATAGATGAGCACATGTACAGGGGAAAGAATGTTTGCCATAACACTGTTCACTGCAATGGCAAACAGAGTCACACTTAAAACGCTGCCCTGTGGGACACCGTTCTCTTATTCGTGAAGATCTGAAAAGGAGTTCCCAACACGTACGCGGAAAAAACGATCTGATAAAAAGTTTTTAATAAAGTACGCCATATGGCCAAGGACGTCCCAAGAATGGAGCTGCTTTAGAATGCCAAAGCGCAACGTTGTGTCATATGCTTTTTGGAGGTCAAAGAAAACTGCAACTAAATGTTCCTTGTTGAGGAATGCATACTGAATACTGAATATGTGTTTCCAGCTGAACCACATGGTCCAGTGTGGAACGGTTGGAGCGAAAACCACATTGAAAATTACTTATCAAGCAGTTTTCCTCCAAAAACCAGGTGAGACGCTTGTTGATCATGCGTTCCATCAACTTGCACACACAGCTAGTTAAGGCAATAAGCCTATAACTATTACCTGGCTTCAGGATGGGAACGATAATTGCTTCTTTCCAGGAGGAAGGGAAAGAGTCCTTCAACCAAAGCCTGTTGAATACCGCCAAAAGGAAATATTTGGCTCCAATGGGCAGATGACGAAGCATCTCATAGTGGATCTTGTCCACTCCAGGAGCTGTATTCTTAGAATCTCGAAGCGCCTGATCGAACTCCCGTTCAGTGAATGGAGAGTTGTATGGCTCGGTGTTATGACTTCGAAAAACTAGAGGGCGTCGTTCCTGACGGTCCTTCTCACGGCGGAAACGTGGTTCATAATTTTCCGAGCTAGACGCATCAGAAAACCACGTGACCAAGATATTAGCTTTGTTTTCGGAATCTGTGTACAACGTCCCATCGTGCTCCAGAGCGCTCAGAGGAGTAGATGCACCCCCTGGATCGGACGTACTTGGGTCCAAACGGCTTTCGACGAAGCCTGCTTCGTGAGAGAAGACACGTGTTGGACCCAGCACGCCTTCTTACAGGCTCGGACGAGCCGACAGGCACGGGCACGCTTAATGCGGAACTGCTCGAGGTTTGCGGCAGTGTGGTACCTATTAAATCGATCCAAGGCATGATTGCGGTCCTTGATGGCTGCACTGATCTCCGCAGTCCACCAGGGGACTGGGCGTCGCCTCGCAGTTCCTCTGGGATGTGGAATGGAGGTGCGTGCAGCATCATGCACTCTTGACACAAAGATATGACGTATATTATGACGAGACTAGGTAGACGAGACTTTCCCGTTCCTATTTGTCCTCATGCAGTGCACTACAAAGTTTCCCAAACCTATATTCTCCTAAAAAAAATTTCATAGAACCACCGCATTTTGGACTCACCCGTCCAGCAATGCACGGATAAGCAGCATCGTAATTGCTCGTGAGATTAAACCCCTTTAAGTTCCCAGATAAAAAAAAATCAGTCCAAAATACCACATGTGTGAATTAACCGGTTGGAAAGAACAAATCTGCAAATGAAATTATCTCACCCTAGCCTTTTACCTTTAACTTACATTCCCACAGGCCTTTAGAAAGAAAAAGAAGACAATTAATCTACACTGATGTATGAAATTTGTAAACAAAAAAAAAATCAGCAGTTCCGCTTAACCACAAAAAGAATAACAAAGGGGGGGAATATGCTAGCTTTTCGAACACCCAACCCAGAACAGTAGAATTTAACATAAAACCCCTGCCGAAATGGAAGTTCAGTTTATCGACTTATGAGACCAGAGCGAGATGAACCTTTCCATCCTGAAAGAAACATTCTTATTAACACGATACCATTTAAATTACATCAAACATGCCAGGATACAAAATATTGATTTGGAGTCAGAAATACTGCTTTGACTACAACTATTTATTTACAATAGCATGTAAACAAATTTGTATTAAACAATAAATATTTTCTTACAGGTCAGGTGCCAAGTACAAATTATTATTTTTCCTACCGAAATATTTTAACGGTTTCAAATACCGGCATTGTATTATCCAAACAAAACAAAACTGAATCATTCATCAAAGTTTGTCGTAAAGACATACGTCTGAGACTTTTAATATTCTTTAACGACTGAAAGTAAAATTCCTCAACGTTCTTATTTACATTTATCCAATATGGCTGCCACGGACGCCAAGTTTTCCGCCAAATCTTAAAACAAAGAAAGCACACGAATTATGGCCATTTGTGACACACGGATGCTAGCATTATTATATTTGAGAAATAATTTGGGTGTAGATCACAATTCTTCCCATTCTTGTAACTGTGATGCAAGGAATGACATCAAAACAGTACTTACGGATCAGATGCCATCGGGGAAATTTCCGTTATGTTTAATTTAAAATATCCATCTTTAGACACAATGGAGAATCCATACTCATCGAGATTTTTGACGAACAGTCCTTCATGAACAATTTAAGAAATATGGATTCACTTAACACTTCCCATTATGTTCGATTTCCATTGATGCTTCCTCCAATTCCTTTTTACATCCACCAAGATTCTTTCCTATCCCGGACCGAGTCCCCGAACAGTTCCCTCGATTCCGATTCCTGCTCTTTCCAATCCACCGCTTATGCACAGGTAACGGGTGCGATGACCCGTTCCTCGAACCAGTTCACTTTTATTGTGCAGTCTTCCGGCGTTGACGAAAGTTTCTCTTTTGTTGCAATACCACAACGTACGTTACTAATTGCGATATATTTTAAATGTTCATAATCTAATTTAAATATTATTATTTTTTGTCGTATACACAATACAATCTTATTTATAACACTTATACAAACATTCGTGTTAATTTTCACATAAAGTACCTTGAGGCCATCTATTGTCAAATCTTTGTACTAATGTTCGGTTCAAGGTAAATTCAACACTCAAATGCCATCTACCGGCAGTTTCGGCACAATCGGCCTTAATTCACTTTACAAATGTTACAGCCATGACAAATATTGTCATAATATGAACTGTTAGAAGCTCTTACAAATGAAGTTAAAAACTTGAAGCAGCAGCAAGAAGAAACGGAACGTGAACTAGGAAAATCACTAAACCTTGCTCACGAGAAATTAGATGAAAACGCTGAACTAATAAAAAACAGTCCGAGAGTATAGGTGCATGCTTAGGGCGGATAGAAGTGTTGGAAAGTGAGAATCTATTATTAAAGAAGCAATTGAAGGAGACACAGCTTCAAGTAGACGATCTGGAACAGTATGGTAGGAGAAATACACTTGAAATATATGGTGTACCAGAAAACTTGAATGAAGATCCCTACGAAATTCTAAAAAAAAGTAGGACAAGTACTAGATGTAAAGGCAGAAAATGAAATGATTGACATATGTCACAGAATTGAAAAACTTAACAATAATGCCTGCCGATTTCTGTTGCTGAAGTTTGTTAGACGTGTAGTTAGAGATAAGATAATTGAAAGACGTAAAGTTAAGAGAAATCTAAATTGTACACATCTGGGCTACACAAATAACGAAGTTGTATATATTAATCAAAGTCTCACTCCCCTCAGGAAGAAAATTTATGGCTATGCCAGGAAAGTTAAAAGAGAGAAAAACTACGCATACTTATGGGTTGATGGTTCAGGGTCTATAAAATTAAGAAAAAGAGAAGTTGATAGAGATATTTTTGTTCTGAAAACAATTGAAGATGTTGATAAGTTAGTATAATTTAAAATGGCTTCACAAAAGGATGTATATGTAATAACTGATGACACATATAACTTGAAGCAATAAATGGCTTCGTCTTATATTATGGTTTACTATCAAAATGTGAGGGGTCTCAATACAAAAACTTATGAGTTTTATGTAAATAATATAGCAAGTAGATATGATATTATTGTCTTAACAGAAACATGGTTACATGATGGGGTCCTAAGCAGTGAATTATTTCATGATAATTATAGGGTCTTTCGTCATGATAAAACTGGTAATCATAAAGGAGGTGGTGTTCTTATTGCAGTTAAAAATAAAATACCTTCAGATGTTGTTGAACTAAAAAGTAATCTTGATATGTTATGTATTAAAGTCTCTATATGTAACAAATTGTATTATATAATCGGGATCTATATCTCTCCTGCTTCCAAATTTGATATCTATAAATCATTTTACAATTTGTTTGAATGCAAAGAGTTACAAATAATCTGTTTATAATTGGAGACTTTAATTTACCGTTAATATCTGACTGTTCATACAATCTACAAGAAGGTGGGCCCTGTTATAAATTGTTGCAAAACTTTTTAAGTTTTTATGATTTACATTCAATAAACAATGTTAAGAATGGCAATAACAGAACCTTAGATCTTATACTTACTAATGTGTATAGTAACATTACAGTATCTAGAGATGAATATCCTCTTGTTAAGGAGGATACACATGATCCTGCATTAATTATAAATGTGTCTATGGAAATAAAGTTCAAGAGTATTATAAATAATATCACTCTCAAAAGGAACTTTTGTAAAGCAAACTTTATGCGCATGTACGAATTATTACGAGGTATAGACTGGGCATATTTATACAAAATGGGTAATGTAGAAGAGGCCATAACTTATTTTTATAATGTAATTAATAAGGTATTTGATGAAACTGTTCCATATAAGAAAACTAATATGCACAGCAAATATCCACGATGGTTTACTGTAGAAATTATTAATAAATTAAAACTAAAAGAATATCATAGAAAGCGAAAGAAAGATAGTGTAAATAGCGAGGTAGAATATAAAAAGCTTAGAAAAATAACTAAAATATTGATAGATAAAGCATACAAAATCTACATCAAAGAAATAGAACAAAATATACAAAAAGATACCAAAGGATTCTGGGAATTTCTGCAAAGTAAAAGGGGCAAGAGAACCAATTATAAACCTACAATGGTCTTTGGAAATAAATTACTTGAAATTACATGATACATAATTAATGGCTTTGCGTCCTATTTTAAATCAGTGTATGTAGATAGTACTGGCGTTTATAATCCATCAGAATATTCTAAAACGGAAGTCCCTTATGAACTATCAATTAGGACAATAACATCTAAAGAATATTTTGAAGCCATAAAACAATTGAAACCAAAAAAATCAACTGGGCCGGATGGAATCCCTCCTTACGTATTAAAAGCATGTTCAGAAATATTAGAAAAACCTTTGTGTTCAATATTCAATTTAATAATAAAAAATCAATACTTCCCTACTCTATGGAAATTAACGCAAGTCTGCCACATTTTAAAAACAGGAGATTCTAGAAATATAGAAAATTATAGACCCATTGCAATTTTATGTGCACCAGCAAAAGTATTTGAACATATTATATATATGCGAATATTTAATCGTGTAAAGAGTTTTATAAGTGAAAGTCAACATGGATTTCTTACTGGTAGATCGACAACAACGAATCTAATTAATTTTGTCCAATATGCACACAACATACTGCATGATCGTTCAAGTATGCATGTAATTTATACTGATTTCTCCAAAGCATTTGATAAAATTAATCATGATGTCTTGTTAAAAAAACTTTCAAGCTTTGGGTTGACACTTAATTTTTTATCGCTTATTGAGTCGCATTTGAATCATAGGAAACAGTATGCAACATATAAAAATGCTAAGTCATATATGTATACTGCACAGTCAGGAGTACCTCAAGGATCCAACTTAGGACCATTGTTTTTCATTCTTTTCATAAATGATTTACCGTTACATGTTAAACATTCATATTGTTTAATGTATGCTGATGATGTAAAGTTATATAAACAAATTAATGGGCCCCAGGATGTTATGAAACTACAAACAGATTTAAACAGCTTATTTGAGTGGAGTGTTAAAAGTAATCTTGGACTCAATATCAAGAAATGCTGTTTTATGATAATATCAAATATAGAACATACCACACATTATGAGTACTTCATTAATCAGGAAAAACTGAAACAAGTGAAAAGTATTAAAGATCTGGGAGTAATAATTGATTGTAAACTAGAGTTTTATGAACATATATCTCATATAATAAATAATGCGTATAGATCTTTGGGTTTACTAATAAGAAATTGTCTCAATTTTAGCAGTACTACTTCTATTAAGCTTCTGTATAGTGCCTTAGTTACAAGCAAACTAGAATATACATCTATTGTTTGGTCGCCACTTTACAAAACCCACATAAAACAAATAGAGCAAGTGCAAAAAAAAGTTTTTGAGATACCTATATTACAAGAGGTACAACATGTCTGCATAAGCAAACAGAGTTTCATATGTCCTTTTACTGAAGGAATTCTCATTTATGACACTCAGCAGTAGAAGAGAATTAGGAAAACAGATATTTCTTTATAAAATTATAACTGGATTGTTGGATAATAGAGAGTTTCTTCACCAAATATGTTTCAATACTAGCACATGTAATTTAAGAAAAAGAAATTTATTGCTATATAATATCCCTAAAACTGAAAAGTACAAACAATCAGCATCAATTAGAATGAGTAGTATGTATAATAGAATAACATCCACAAATCCAAATATTGATTTTAATCTTAACATTTTGGAATATAAAAATGCTATAAAAGCCACACTTAACAGAGATACTTTCACAAATGGTTGATTATTTATTGTATCCACATAAATGTGTGTGTGTGTGTGTATAATGTAAATATATGTATGTAGCTTAAGGATATGTGCCCATTAATATGTGTATGTGTTTATTTCATTGTCGTTTCTATCTTATTATGATCATATTTATTCTGTACACCTCATGTGAAAGATGATAATATTGGTTGAGGATATATGAATAATTTATGTGTGTTGTGTATATGTTTGTATGTGTGTATGTATATATATATATATATGTTTGTGGGGGGGTGCGAGCACGTCATTACTCTCCGTTACATAAGTGTACTTATGTTGTAGTTAATAACTATGTAATATGTAAGCATGTTATTTAATCCCATTTATATTCATATTCACATTATTTATGTTATACTAATGCCTCTGTAATTGGAGATATCGTTTCTCTGTAGAAGGCAAATAAATAAATAAATAAATATCTAAGGCGTCGATTGGTGGTAAAGTCCACGCAAGATCGACTTCAAAGTCCACTGCACACTCGAAGGCACCCCAGTCGGCCCGACTGAGATGCCAGTTAGGGTGTTGTTCACGTGAGTGCTGAAGATGATCCAGAGTAAGAAAGAGGGGGAAGTGATCACTCCCACAGAGATCAGAATGAACGCTCCAAGCTGTGGTAGGAGCAAGGCTGGGACTGCAGAAGGACAAGTCCAACGCAGAGTATGTGCCTGAGGAAGGACTGAAATATGTGGGAGTCCCATCATTCAGCAACGTTAAACCTGATGCCTCACGGAATTGATCTGTAATTTGACCCCGGGGATCTGTAAGAACGGAGACCCACAAACAATGGTAGGAATTAAAATCGCCCAAAAGAACTACAGGAGACGGAAGTTGTTCGAATATAGAAAGGAGGTCCTCAAGAGACAATCGTTCCTCCCTTGTGATGTAGACACAGCACACAGATATTGGCTGCGGTAGATGGAACCGCACGGCGACAGCTTGGAAGGGGGTGGTGAGAAAGATTGGCGTTGAGTGGATGTTATCTCGAACACCGATTGCAACACCACCGTGTGCACGACGACCCTCAGGAAGCTTGTCGGTGCGGTAAAGCGTGTATCCGTTCAGAATCACTGATTAATTTGGACGAAAATGTGTCTCTTGGAGACATATGATGGCAGGGTCAAATTCAGATATTAGAATTTGCAGTTCCTCGAGATGTATACGGAAACCGTTAAGGTTCCATTGGAGACAATAAGCCATATCTGTAGGTAAGATTCTTACCTTTTAAGGCGTACTCTATTTCTAGGCCCTGTCACCTTGATTAGTTCTTCATCCGCGGCTTCGTCCTGTATCATGTCCTCGGGTAAGGACACAGAGGGCGAAAGGGATGAAGAAGGGGAAGTGGGGGCGGGTGCTTTGAGCGCCCGCCGGGCAGCTTTCAGCTGCGCCGTAAGTTTCAGGGTGGTGGCTGCCACCCTGACTGGAGACCTACTGGACTTCAGAAAGTATTCTTTCGTGTGTACCTGCTTGAACTTTTTCTCTGTGGAGCGGGGAGTGGTTGCTGGTTTCCTCGAAGCAGGACGATCTACTACCGGAAGTCTTGTTGTTTGCGTGGACACGTCGCTGGTTTGTACACCTACACTGGGACGGGTAAGAGCAGCTGCAGCAACTGTAGCGAATGGCACAGGTAAAGTGGTGCTTATGATTTCACGGAGACGTTGTTCTGCTTCACCAGCAGAGATTTTCTCTGTGACGACCAACTCTCTGATTCTCTTCTCTTGTTGGAAAGAGGGGCAGTCACGATTCCAGACTGGATGCTCGCCTTGGCAGTTAATGCATTTGGGACCAGAAGAACAAGGTTCGGTCCCATGCTCAGGCAGACTACACTTACCACAAAGGGCGGTAGTGGCCTTGCAGGAAGGCTGAGTGTGCGCAAAGTGCTGGCATTTGATTTGATTTGATTTGATTTGAAGTTAAAATTTTGGGAGCGTCAGCACTGAGGCTATTTTGCTCCCGTCACATTATACGGGGGCCAGCCCCTTATCATTACAAATAACAACTCTAACGTTGCATAACGAAAAAATTTAAAATGTTCTGACTTATGTTAAAAGCTGAGGCTGTAAAGGAGCACTCAGCACAAATAAGGACAAAACACAGGACAACACAAACAAAATTATACTGGCCATGGAGCCAGTCGCCAGAGCCTCGTTAGTCTTCAGTCCAGGGTGCACTAACGTGGAAGTGAGGTTGACATTTGGGTGCACTACGTGGAAGGTCACCCCTTACACCCCTGCTGGCATTTGAAACATCGCATCGGGTTAGGTATGAGTCTCAAATATCCAGCCCGTACAATATCTGGGAGAGTGGTTGTTTGAAATATCAGTATAAGTGAAGCAGTTGGCACAAGTTCTCCGGACTTTCGGGTCTTTATTCGCTGCACTGTGGTAACATGTTGGTCTGAGAGTGCTTCCAGAATCTCTTCCTCCTGAGCATTTAGCAGATCCCAGTGGCGAATCACACCTTTACTACTGTTAAGTTGACGATGGGGTTCAACATTAACAGGTAAGTCGCCCGAAGATCTTAGCTTTAAAAGGTTGTTGGTCTGGCGATCTGTACTGGTCTGGATAAGTAGACTCCCGTTTCTCAGCTTTTTTATTTCTGGTACGTCTGAACCAGCGGCGTAGTCTAGCTGTTTCTTGATCAGAAATGGTGACAGGTCCTTTAATGTAGCAGCTCCATATTTCTTGGTTGTTGCAGATTCATGGTTATTGTCGGTCTTCTGAATAATACTAATCACAAGATAACGTGGCACGTTACTTGTCTTTTCAACTAATTGAAGCGGGCTGGAAGGCCGCGCTCGTTTTGGGGGTTTCCCCCCGTTTGAGCTGTTTTTTGTACCCATATACAAAATTTGTTAGTGTGGAGGGTCCATAAATTGTCGCCTCGACATGCCCTCTATGCCGAGGAAGGCGTAACCCCAAAAATGGAGACTGCTCGAGGACCAAACCAAAATCCCCGAGGCCACGTTCGCGACTGCACCTACCCCTGCAGCCAACACTGTCCCATCGGCACGTGCAACTCACACCTTGGGATAGTTTTTTTTTTATCGAGGTTGTCTCCTCTAGCAGGACCCTTAGTTATAGGGAGGTCAAATATATGGAGACGAATGACGTGATGGAATGGTGAAAACGTGAGATATGGATGTGAAGAATGAGTGAAATGATGAGATGAAAATGGCCTCCCTACCTTACTTATAGGGAGCCCTGACCTCAACCCGTTAGACTACAAATTGTGGTCAGTGCTTGAGGGCATGGTCTGTACGAGGAGGCATGCCAATATTGACAGTCTGAAACGGTCCCTCGTGAAGGCAGTGGCGACTTTCCCTACGGAGACATTGCGTAATGCTGTAGATGAGTGGCTGCAGAGACTTCAGGCCTGTGTGAAGGCCAAAGGCGGCCATTTTGAAAAATGATTGGTGTTGTGTTCGTTAGACCTGTAAGTAACCTATACAATCAGGACATTAAAGTATCTTTAACACTTTCGTCATAATTCAATTTCAATGTTGTGTCAATATTTATGATATGACTAGGTATATGAATTGCAATGAATGATGGGGATATTGTAGCCTAATGTCTTAGATGCCTATATGCAAAACTTCAGAACCGTAGGTGCAATAGTAAATTTGTTTTTCTCGTTTTAGGTGTGAGAGGTGGCACTTAGTTTGAAAAATGGAGAAAACAGAACAACGAGCTGTACTAAGTACCTCCAGAAAAAGGGGCTAAGCCCAAAGGAGATTCATGAGGATATGGTCAGTGTGTTGGGTGATGGGGCTCCTACCTACCAGGTGGTAAAAAACTGGTGCCGCGATTTCCGTTGCGGCAGGGAAAGCTCTCAACAGGGTCCTCCAACAACAGCATCCACCCCAGAAAACATTGATACTGTGTATGACATGATTATGGCTGACAGAAGAATCACGGTGCAACAGTTAGCAGACATCATGCACATCTCTGTAGGCTCAGAGGAAACCATTGTGCATGAACACTTAGGATTCAGAAAGGTGTCAGCGCGATGGGTCCCCAAAATGTTATCCCGTGAACAACAGAAAGACAGAGTTCAATGTTCAAGGGCTGGTTTGGAGCTGATGGGGGCAGACCTGAAGTAGTTCTGTGATAGATTTGTGGCAGTGGATGAGACATGGCTCCACCACAATGATCCCGAGTCCAACCGACAGAGTATGGAGTGGCAGCACAGCAATTAACTTCCCCCCTTCCCCAGCAAATTCAGGGTGCCAGCATCAGCACGCAAGGTTATGGCCACAATTTTTTGGGATGCGAAGGGTGTGCTCTTTATTGACTACCTGGTGGACACATTGTTACTGGGGACTATTATTCAGCCCTAATCCCTAAGTTACGCGAAGCAATCAAGGAGAAACGGCGTGGGATGTTGCGGCGAAAAGTGCTGTTTCACCACGATAATGCTCCAGCACACAGAAGCCACGTTACTGGTTCCGCAATCCATGCTGCTGGTTTCCATGTCTTGGAACACCCTCCCTACTCACGCGACCTCGCCCCTAGTGACTTTCATTTGTTCCCGAAGTTGAAGGAGCACCTCAAGGGGACGCATTTTCCCTCAAATATTGCTGTTATAGACGCTGCGGAAGAATGGCTCACGGCTCAGCCACAGATATTCTTTGAAGCTGGCATAGTGGCTTTACAGCATAGGTGGAAGAAGTGCATTACTGTGAAGGGGGACTTTGTGGAAAAATAATACTGCTTATATGTCAGGGAAAATAATTATTAATCCACCCTCTTACGAACGAAGAATGGCTTCCAGCTCCAGGTCCAACATCAGTGCGGTGAGTACTGCCGAATCTATTTTAACCCATTTTAGCCTGGGATTTTACACAATCCAGATGATATTATTAACGCATATTACAACTTTTGCGAGAGGGTGGTTATTTACTATGATTACCCATATTCTGATCCGACCTTGTTTTGTGAGACCGCTCACAACATATTGAATCAAATTGGCGCTGGCAAACCCCTTTTTTCAGTAGCGGGGGAACGGAACAGATATTTCAGGCGCTTTGCCATGCTAGGCCGGGAGGTTTCCTTTGATATCCCAACGCAGGTAGTCGCCGATCCCCAATCTTTTGTCACTGCGATGTTTTTTAATGATTGATTGATTTAAAAATTGTTTGGGTGCGTCGGCACTAAAGGCCTTTTTGCACCCTTCAATGTATACGGGGAAGTAGCCCCTTATCTAAAATTCTGACTAAAATCATAAAAAGGGGTTTAAATAGCCCCTTGGGAAAACATTAAAAGTGCAAGGTTGTAGAAAGACCTGCACGAGACAAACAAAACACATTAAAAAGTCAGAACAACCAAACTAAAAACCTCCTTACAGAAGGTGGAAGAGTCCAGCTCTTCGTAAAAAACTAAAAACATTTGATAAAATGCTGCTGTCATCAGCCAAGAGGGATGACAAACAGCCGGAAATGTTAAAAGTCTGAAGAAGGTAAGCAAGATCGACACATTCAACGAGAATGTTTCGAATGCTTAATAAAACATTACAAACACGACATAACGGAGGGTCCAGCCCTTGCAGCAAATGACTATGCTTAAGACGGCTGTGTCCTAGACGCATGCGAGTTAGAGTGACTTCTTCTCGCCGAGAGGGACAAGACGAGGAACGCCAAGCACCTATGGTGGGCTTAATAGCGTGAAGCTTGTTCCCCGTTTCCGTATCCCACTCGGCCTGCCAAGTTTCAAGAAGGCGACAGCGGAACATGTTCTGCAGGTCGCTAGCTGGCAAAAGGTGGACGAGAACATCGCCGTCCGCATCAGCAGACTTGGCGGCAGCATCAGCTGCTTCGTTCCCCTGAATGCCTACGTGGCTAGGGACCCAACAGAAGTGTACATCGGCACGGGCAGATAGGGACACAAGCCGTCTGAATATGCGTTGCGCTACCGGATGCCGGGAATACGGCGAATTCAGGGTCTGCAACACGCTGGTCGAATCACTGCACACAAGGACTTTCTTCAGACCATTGACGTCTGCAAAGTCCAGTGCCTTTAGAATGGCGTACAACTCTGCCGTATAGATGGAAGAGGCAGGGTGTAGCAAGTAACTGGAACTTTGAGAGTCTAGGACGAAGGCGCAACCAACTGATTCGAATGTCTTGGACATATCCGTGTAAAACACATTAAAATTGGGGTGCTTCGCACGAAGTTCTAAAAACCGTTGCTCGTATACAACCGTTGGTGTTTCTGACTTTGGAAGGGCAGTCAGAGAAAAATCGATAGAAGGTGCAGGAAACTCCCAGGTAGGGAGAGGCGAAATGAGTGGCGAGACGCCAGGAAGATCACTGTCAACACCAAGTGCTGACAGGATCTCGTCTTCACGAACACCAAATGGTCTAGTGACACTAGGGTGAAGCCGATACCTTGCCAGCCTACCCTCGTCTGAGATGGTGTGGAATGAAGGATGTGAAGGCATCGAGCGAAGATGGAGGAAGTAGTTAACTACCAGCCGCTGTCTTCGCAGAGACAGCGACGGTTCAGGTGTCTCTACATACAAACTGGAGACTGGACTGGTCCGAAAGGCACCAGTGCACACACGTACACCAGCATGGTGGACAGTGTCAAGGATGCGAAGTCTAGATGGGCGAGCAGAAGAATACACAACACATCCATAATCTAGATTCGACCTGATGAGTGCACGGTATAGGCGAAGCAATACCGTCCTATCAGCACCCCAAGAAGTATGAGATAAAACGCGTAAAAGGTTGAGAACTCGAAGACAAGAGAACTTTAACTGGCGAAGGTGAGGTAGCCATGTTAATTTCTTATCGAAAATGAGGCCCAGGAAGCGGACCTCATTCACGAAGCACAGGGGAGACTTCCCCATGTACAGGTCAGGATCTAAATGACATGTACGCTGACGACAAAAGTGAACACACACGGATTTCTCGGATGAGAAGGTGAAACCTGTTTGGGAGGACCACTCAACCAAACGGTTTATCGTCAGTTGGAGTTGACGAGAAGCTGACGCGAGATTCCGTGAGCGACAAAAGATCGTGAGGTCGTCGACATAGAGGAGGCCATGTACTGGGGAAAGAATGTTTGCCATAACACTGTTTACTGCTATGGCAAACAGAGTCACACTAAGTACGCTGCCCTGCGGGACACCGTTCTCTTGTTCGTGAAGATCCGAAAAGGAGTTCCCAACACGTACGCGGAAAAAGCGATCTGATAAAAAAATTTTAATAAAGTACGCCATATGGCCACGGACGCCCCAAGAATGGAGCTGCTTTAGGATGCCAAAGCGCCACGTTGTGTCATATGCCTTTTGGAGGTCAAAGAAAACTGCAACTAAATGTTCCTTGTTGAGGAATGCATCCTGAATATGTGTTTCCAGCTGAACCAGATGGTCCAGTGTGGAACGGTTGGAGCGAAAACCACATTGAAAATTACTTATCAAGCAGTTTTCCTCCAAAAACCAGGTGAGACGCTTGTTGATCATGCGTTCCATCAACTTGCACACACAGCTAGTTAAGGCAATAGGCCTCTAACTCGAGGCTGCGGTGCGTTGTTTACCTGGTTTCAGGATGGGAACAATAATAGCTTCTTTCCAGGAAGTGGGGAAAAAGTCCTCCAACCAAAGCCTGTTGAATACCGCCAAAAGGAAATATTTGGCTCCAATGGGCAGATCACGAAGCATCTCATAGTGGATCTTGTCCACTCCAGGAGCTGTATTCTTAGAATCTCGAAGAGCCTGATGGAACTCACGTTCAGTGAATGGAGAGTTGTATGGCTCGGTGTTATGACTTCGAAAAATTAGAGGGCGTCGTTCCTGACGGTCCTTCTCACGGCGGCAACGTGGTTCATAATTTTCAGAGCTAGACGCATCAGAGAACTCCGTGGCCAAGATATTAGCTATGTCTCCGGAATCAGTGTACAACGTCCCATCGTGCTCCAGAGCGCTCAGAGGAGTAGATGCACCCCCCTGGATGCGACGTACTTTGGTCCAAACGGCTTTCGACGAAGCCTGCTTCGTCAGAGAAGACACGTATTGGACCCAGCACGCCTTCTTACTGGCTCGAATAAGCCGACGGGCACGGGCACGCTTAATGCGGAACTGCTCGAGGTTTGCGGCAGTGTGGTTCCTATTGAATCGATCTAGGGCATGATTGCGGTCCTTGATGGCTGCACTGATCTCCGCAGTCCACCAGGGGACTGGGCGTCGCCTCGCAGGTCCACTGGGATGTGGAATGGAGGTGCGTGCAGCATCATGCACTCTTGACACAAAGGTGTCTAAGGCGTCGATGGCTGGCAAAGTCGACGCTAGATAGACTTCAAGGTCCACTGCACGCTCGAAGGCACCCCAGTCGGCCCGACTGAGATGCCAGTGAGGGTGTTGTTCACTTGAGTGCTGAAGATGTTCGAAAGTTAGAAGCAGTGGGAAGTGATCACTCCCACAGAGATCAGAGTGAACGCTCCAAGATGTGGTAGGATCAAGGCTGGGACTGCAGAAGGACAAGTCCAACGCAGAGTGTGTGCCTGAGGAAGGACTGAAATATGTGGGAGTCCCATCATTCAGCAACGTTAAACCTGATGCCTCACGGAATTGATCTATAATTTGACCCCGGGGCTCTGTACGAACGGAGCCCCACAAACGATGGTAGGAAATATAATCGCCCAAAAGAACTAGAATTTTTTGACTAGAATTTGAATTTAAAATTTTGGGAGCGTCAGCACTTAGGCTATTTTGCTCCCGTCACAGTATACGGGGGCCAGCCCCTTACCTCTACAAATAACAACTCTAACGTTGCATAACTAAAAAATTTAAAATGTTCTGACTTCTGTTAAAAGCTGAGGCTGTAAAGGGGCACTCAGCACACATAAGGACAAAAGAACAGGACAATACAAACAAAATTATACTGGCCATGGGGCCAGTCGCCAGAGCCTCGTTAGTCTTAAGTCCAGGGTGCACTAACGTGGAAGTGAGGTTGACATTTGGGTGTACTACGTGGAAGATCACCCCTTACACCCCCCAAAAGAACTACAGGAGACGGAAGTTGCTCGAATATAGAAAGCAGGTCCTCAAGAGAGAATCGCTCCTCCCTTGTGATGTAGACACTGCAAACGGATATGGGCTGTGGTAGATGTACTCGCACGGCGACAGCTTGGAGGGGGGTGGTGAGAAAGATTGGTGTTGAGTGGATGTTATCTCGAACACCTATTGCAACACCACCGTGTGCACGACGACCCTCAGGAAGCTTGTCGGTGCGGTAAAGCGTGTATCCGTTCAGAATCACTGATTCATTTGGACGAAAATGTGTCTCTTGGAGACATATGATGGCAGGGTCAAATTCAGATATTAGAATTTGCAGTTCCTCGAGATGTGTACTGAAACCGTTAAGGTTCCATTGGAGACAATAAGCCATAGCTGGAGGTATGGTTGTTACCTTTTAAGGCGTCCTCTATTTCTAGGCCCTGTCACCTTGATAAATTCTTCATCCGCGGCTTCGTCCTGTATCATGTCCTCGGGTAAGGACACAGAGGGCGAAGGGGATGAAGAAGGGGGAGTGGGGGCGGGTGCTTTGAGCGCCCGCCGGGCAGCCTTCAACTGCGCCTTAAGTTTCAGGGTGGTGGTTGCCACCCTGACTGGTGAGCTAGTAGACTTCAGAAAATATTCCCTTGTATGCACCTGCTTGAACTTCCTCTCTGTGGAGCGAGGAGTGGTTGCTGGTTTCCTCGAAGCAGGGCTGGCTACTACAGGAATCGTTGGTGTTTGAGTTGACACGTCGCTGGTTTGTACCCCTACACTGCGACGGGTAAGAGCAGCTGCAGCAACTGTAGCGAATGGCACAGGTAAAGTGGTGCGTATACTTTCGCGGAGACGTTGTTTTGCTTCGCCAGCAGAGATTTTTTCTGTTACGACCAACTCTCTGATTTTCTTCTCTTGTTGGAAAGAGGGGCAGTCACGATGCCAGACTGGGTGTTCGCCTTGGCAATTAATGCATTTGGGACCAGAAGAACATGGTTCGGGTCCATGATCAGGCAGACTACACTTACCACAAAGGGCGGTAGTGGCCTTGCAGGAAGGCTGAGTGTGCCCAAAGTGCTGGCATTTGAAACATCGCATCGGGTTAGGGATGTATGGTCGGACTTTTAGTCTCAACTATCCAGCCCTTACAATATCTGGGAGAGTGGTCCTTTGGAACGTTAGTATAATCGAAGCAGTTGGCACAAGTTCTCCGGATTTTCGCGTCTTGATTCGCTGCACTGCGGTGACATATTGATCTGAGAGGGCTTCAAGGATCTCTTCCTCCTCAGCAGATCCCAGTGTCGAATCACACCTTTACTACTGTTAAGTTGACGATGGAGTTCAACATTAACAGTGAAGTGGCCCAAAGATCGTAACTTTAAAAGGTTGTTGGTCTGGCGATCTGTGCTGGTCTGGATAAGTAGACTCCCGTTTCTCAGCTCCTTTATTTCTGGAACATCTAGTAGACTGCAATGCTTAGTGATTTTGTTGGGTGTATACAATTTTTTCAAAATATGCACAAAGTACTACAAAAGCAAGGGAAATCTTCACCAATACATGGTTCCTACAAAAGAAAAATAATCAGTTTGACTTTTATCTAACCAATATTTCCTATTTCAAGTAACTACAGCGTGTTTATAAATGAATGATGCGGTTATAAAAATTAATAATAAATCTATTTATTACCTTACACGGGTAAAACCTACACCGTAAGGAGTGGCAACTGTCGAAGTTTTTGATGCGCTACCTGCTGCTTGCTTGTCATGCTTGCTGCGGGGCCGCATCGTCAATTCCGAGTCAGTCAGTTTCCGCAGCGAGCGTTAGTTTCGAGATGGCGTCGCAACAGGAAAAGGCTTTCTGTGTGCTCCGTTTTGAGGTGTCCAGATCAGTGGTAACAGTGCAACGTGAGTTTCGTGCACGGTTTAGGAAAGACCCACCACACAAGAATAACATAAATCGGTGGTACCGACAGTTCGTGAAAACTGGATGCTTGTGTAAAGGGAAGAGTTCTGGTCGACCTCGTGTGTCCGATGAAAACGTTGAAAGAGTGCGCCAGGCGTTTCAGCGAAGTCCTCGGAAGACACTTAATAAAGCAAGCAGGGAATAGGATTGCCAAAGAATACGGTGTGGAAGGTGTTGCGTAAGCGACTCTGTTTTAAACAGTACAAACTGCGAATAGTGCAGGCCCTTAAACCAATAGACAAAGTTAAAAGGCGTGAATTCTTTGAAGAGATGCAGTTGAAAATGGAACAAGAACATGGTTTTGTAGAAAGACTCATCTTCAGTGATGAGGCCACTGGGAAAGCGAGAAACCACTCTCCAAAAGTGAACGTTTTCTGTGCGGTTTCCCGGGAGCAAGTGCACGGCCTATTTTTCTTCGAAGAAGCAACAGTCACCGGTGAATCATTTCCAGACATGTTGGAAACCTGGTTGTTACCCCAGCTTAACACCAATTACGATGATTACATTTTGCAACTTGACGGTGCTCCGCCCCATTTTCACAGGAATGTGAGAGAAGTTCTTAATCGTGTTCTTCACCATCGCTGGATTGGACGTGCTGCAAAAGAAGACACCAACCTTCTACCCTGGCCAACCCGTTCGCCGGATTTAACACCATGCGATTTCTTTCTTTGGGGGGTTGTTAAAGACAAAGTTTATGTACCGCCAATGCCCGTGACCGTGGAGTAAGTTTGTGAACGGATAACTAATGCACTGCAAACCATCACGATGGACGATCTACAGCGAGTATGGAATGAATTTGTTTACCGCGTCGATGTGTGTCGTGTGACCAATGGTGCGCATATTGAAGGATTGTGAATAATGGATCAGAAACTTAGACAGTTGCCACTGCTTACGGTGTAGGTTTTACCCGTGTAAGGTAATAGATTTATTATTAATTTTTATAACCGCACCATTCATTTATAAACACGCTGACATGAACCAGAAGCACTTGCACCCCAACTCTAACTAGACTTCGATTTATACTATATCAGGAGCTAAGAGAAATTTTTTGAGAATTACAAAAGCAGATTCTGCAATGTAAATAGCCTCTTGCAAGAGGCCGATGACAAAATTTTAAAAATTGTAACAGCCCAGACAGGGACTCGAACCCTGGACCGATAGGTTAAAAGCCTAATGCTATACCAACTAAGCTATCTGGGCACGCAGTCTACACGTGAAAAGTTGGTTATGTTAAGAAATATCCAAGGGTTCAATAGCATACAAGTGTTATGTGTATGAAAGGAAAATGTAAGGTTGACATTACTAATTATTACACTAAAAGCATACAAGACCCGTCCACAAAATCCCCTGAAGAAGTGTGGGGCAAACGTTTTGCGATGAGCAAAGAAAGACTGCCAAACCCTTACCCAGGGGGAAATTTTCCCACCAGTCGCTCGCACGTGGGGTGAGCCTCCATTGTTAATTCTCGCGGTCTTTGCTAAAAGGTTTTTTTCTCTCTCATGTAAGGGCATTACGCCCTGACTATTATGATTTTTGAATGGTGCTTAAATGTGTAGTGGTTAGCGCGTGTCGCCAATATTTTATTTTGGAAAGTTGCACGCGCCCACGATAGTCGAATTTGAATTTGATTTTAAAATTTTGGGTGCGTCAGCACTTAGGCTATTTTGCACCCGTCACATTATACGGGGTCCAGCCCCTTATCTTTACAAAGAACAACTCGAACGTTGCATAAGTAAAATCTTAAAAGCTTAAAATGTTCTGACTTTCGTTAAAACCTGAGGCTGTAAAGAGACACTCAGCACACACAAGGACAAAAAACAGGACAACACACACAAAATTATACTGGCCAGAGTGCCAGTCGCCAGAGCCTCTGTTCGTCTGCAAAACGCAGTCCAGGGTGTACTAACGTGGAAGTGAGGTTGACAGTTGGGTGTACTACGTGGAAAATCACCCCTTACACCCCACGGATAGTCGAGACTTCTGTGAAAAAACATCTATAATTGTTTACCGAATATAGATAGTTTTACTGGATGCCACATATCTCACATTCTATAAATAGGAAGTAATAAGTTATGTATCTGGGAGGGCTACGAAGAGACTGCAAGACTGAATAGCAAAGTTATCGGGTAAAATGAATCTGGATTTTCTTATAAGGTACTTTATGATGCTTGGGGGTATATAGCTGCTCCCTCTTGTAATCTGATACCAAATTGTTACTTTGGAGTGTGGTGAGAATAGCGTCCACATAAAAGGCTAGGAAGAGTTCCGAACCAATGAGTACTGTAAGTATATTTCTTAATACTGTGGTGGTTTATTTACTTTTCAGATATCTTTCTTAGTAACACAATACCATTTTTTAAAAAGAAACAAATGGTTTCTACACACGAAATTTTTATTTTCACAAACTAGTCTACTACAAAGTATAGCATTTTGAATTGTTACATATCAGAGAATACTTTTGATTTTGAATTTAAAATTTTGGGAGCGTCAGCACTTAGGCTATTTTGCTCCCGTCACATTATACGGGGGCCAGCCCCTTATCATTACAAATGACAACTCTAGCGTTGCATAAATAAAAATGTTAAAATGTTCTGACTTCTGTTAAAAGCTGAGGCCGTAAACGGGCACTCAGCACACACAAGGACAACAAACAGGACAACACACACAAAATTATACTGGCCATAGTGCCAGTCGCCAGAGCCTCGATAGTCATTAGTCCAGGGTGCACTACGTGGAAGTGAGGTTGACTTTTGGGCGCCTACGTGGAAGGTCACCCCTTACACCCCATCAGAGAATACTATTTTACTACAAAGTAGCGTTATACTAACGCTTTTTCTATCTCAAATATACATTTGTAAACATTACATTATTGTTTGAGAAAGAGCTCCTCTTTTTTTTTTACTGGTTTTTGGATTGATTGTTGCAAATTGCCTACCAGAACTCGTCCTCTAAAGAACAATCATGAATGTCAGCAGGGTAAAATCTAATGCACAAATAGAATCGGGTATATAGATTGGTCCCTGCCCACAAAAGTGAAACTTTTTTGACGGGACTTCATTATATCTAAACAAACAGTGGCGTACGGGATTACCGTACAACTCCCTTGTTCGTAATGTCTGTATGGGGGTAACAGAAAAGTACATTTTATCATCATTGGTGACAAATGTATTTATGTGCCTTACACCTTTTTGATCAGTCCTTGATTTGTTTCCTTGCCACAGATCATTGCATGTATATGCAAAGCTGACCTGAAGATCAGATAGCATTTTGGTATATAATTGCATAACAAGAGTAATACCCAGACTGTCTATTTTTGTTTCAAAGGTTTGTTTATTTCTCACAACTATTCTGTTGTGACTGGTTTGAAATAGGCTCCAGACACGTCCTTTGTATTTGTTGATCAACTGCTTCATTTTTTTTCTTTATACACTCGAGATTAAGGCATCTATGATTGATTTTGATTTTGATTTTGAATTTAAAATTTTGGGAGCGTCAGCACTTAGGCTATTTTGCTCCCGTCACATTATACGGGGGCCAGCCCCTTATCATTACAAATAACAACTCTAGCGTTGCATAACTAAAAATGCTAAAATGTTCTGACTTCTGTTAAAAGCTGAGGCCGTAAACGGGCACTCAGCACACACAAGGACAACAAACAGGACAACACACAAAATTATACTGGCCATAGTGCCAGTCGCCAGAGCCTCGTTAGTCATTAGTCCAGGGTGCACTACGTGGAAGTGAGGTTGACTTTTGGGCGCCTACGTGGAAGGTCACCCCTTACACCCCGCATCTATGATTGCTTTCTTCTTTTTCTCCATGCTCGCATTCCACACAAGTAGGGTGAGGATTCGATTGGATGTTAAAATTTTGGGTGCATAATCAGCACTTAGGCTATTTTGCACCCGTCACATTATACGGGTTCCAGCCCCTTATCTTTACAAAGAACAACTCTAACGTTGCATAAGTAAAATCTTAAAATGTTCTGACTTCCGTTAAAATCTGAGGCTGTAAAGGGCCCTCAGCACCCACAAGGACAAAAAAACAGGAACACACACAAAATTATACTGGCCACCAGAGTGCCAGTCGCCAGAGCCTCGTTCGTCTGCAAAACGCAGTCCAGGGTGTACTAACGTAGAAGTGAGGTTGGCAGTTGGGTGTACTACGTGTAAAATCACCCCTTAAACCCCAAGTAGGGTGAGGATAGTGAAACACTATTGTCCAGGCCACAGCTTCTACGAGGCACTGCTCATTGATTAGGTACTCACAGTATCCACACTGTTGATAAAGTCAAGAAAAACTCATTTGTAATTTTTTTTTTCAAATCTTACGCAAAGATATTGTGTAACAGTTCCTGCTACACATTGGTCAAGGAATAATTATTCAGGTTGTACACTTACAGTTCAGTTTAAAAAACACTGGGGTTTTCGCCAAAAATGTCAAAGTATGTTCCGTGGCAATTCGAATCAATGTACAGGGCAGACCAATGTATTCCAGGCAGTCTGATGTCGAGATGTTCTCGTCTTGGGTTGAGGCACATGCAGGTACAATGTGCTGAATGAAACCGTAGTGGTGTAGAAACTGACCGTACAGGTGAGCGTTTCTCAGAGAACAAGCTATTTTTCTCAGTCGGTGGTTCTTCTCATAGCAGGTATAGGCAGGAAAACTTAGTAGAGCTTATTTAGGACATCCAAGCTGCTCCAAGTTAATCACAGTGTTGTGAACTAAGCTAGAAAAGAAATGGCACTTTTCTGCGCCAAAGGAATAAATGGCTGAGGCATTTTCGGTACAGTGGGATAAAATAGTGGACATATTGGAAAAACTCACTTCTCCAGCTTGCCAAGAGAGGCCGTGCATATTTTGAGTTTCCCATAAATTTTCATTTTGTATTCTGATATCAAGATCTTCCCATGTGCACGGAGGATTAAATACCCATGATTGCAAACAATTAGAATCTGGATCCACAACAGCTTTTTCTTTTGGAATATATTTTCCATGATTATCTCGAAATCCTATAAAATCGGTAACGGCTCTCATATTGTGATCCGACTTTGTGGCTGACAGTCACTCAACTGAAGGGATATTTGCTATAATCAAAATATACGTCACGATAAGACCATCGTGAAATCAGTTTCAATGGATGGTGAAAGAATAAAGATATACAGAACAGATTATGCTCAATACGTAGGAAAAGTTGGTTATTTTAGAGTTTCTTTGTTATTTAGAAGCAGGTTAAGTTTCCTACTCTATTTTCCATTATATTGAGGGTTGGTGGGTCCTAGAGCCACTTATGCACGAGATGAAAAATTGATGTCAGATAACCCACAACCTTCTGTGAGAGTACATATTTCTTACATGGTACATTTTTGTTTTCAGGAAGACATAAAGCAGGAGTGCCCCTACTGTGATATTCAAGGATTTAGGGGGATGAATGAACTATTACCCCATATATATTTACACCATCCCTCCTACCTATGAAGAAGAAGAAAACCATCAAGGAGGAAGCACTCTGGCGGAACATTTATCAGTATATGTGAAAGACAATATAAGAGTGAGTGAGAAGAGAACAATATAAAAGTGCGTGTGTGAGAGAGAGTGTAAGTGTGTGTAAAAAAAAAGAGAATGTGTGTTTATTGATTATAACATTATATATACAGCTTTTGAAAAATGACATTTATATTTTGTTTACATCCCGTAGGGTAAAGAGACATAGTACTCCAATTTTCGGCGTTTCGTGTGAACTGCCTGGCGAGTTTTTTGTTCCTTTTCCGAGACTATCTCGAAATTAGCTTTAAGTTTAATTTTTCAAGGGTTTTCACCACTCTCTTTTCAATTTCTCCTTTAACAAGTTGCTTGAAAGTCAAAATTAATTTGCAATTGTGTCCTGTACTTCAAGGTAATTCCGCGCACTTTAATGACATGATTCTTATCGTTTGCATCATATTTGTTTTACATTTTATTTGCATAATTCTTGGGGCCATCTCCAAGAAAACAAGATTTCATACGCATCCTTAATCTCATCTGTCAGTTCACCGAGAAAGGAACCTGTAGGTAACAGCGTTTCTTCCTGCTTTTCAACATACAATACACATAATGGATAGATTCTTTTACTTGATCCATGAATGAATATAAATGCATTCTTCCATAAGCAGTGATAAATGCTGAGACAAGGACATTGGAGAGTACTAGCGGCGAATTGGCCGTTTCCAGGTCGACAAAGTTTACTAGCAAGCATTTTTCAGAAATAGGGACTACATTTTTAATCTCAAATTGCGGATTGAATACAATATCATGGAATTTCTTTTCTGTATTGACAAAAACTGGCTTAGTTTTTATATCGGATTCTGCGAATTTACCAAAAATTGAGTTAAGGAGTATTTTGGATATGTAACGCAGCCCAGCATTGTATCCAATTTCTTCCTCCGCAAGCTGAATACCCTCATGTTCGAAATAATCTCGAATGTACCTGTCCTTGTCATGTTCTGTATTGCAAGTGGAAGGATATCCTGAGGACTGTTGTTTCAGTCTAAGGAAAGTGATTTTTTTTATTTGATTTTGATTTTAAAATTGTGGGAGCGTCAGCACTTAGGCTATTTTACTCCCGTCATATTATACGGGGACCAGCCCCTTATCATTACAAAAAACAACTCTAACGTTGCACAATTAAAAATCTTAAAATGTTCTGACTTCCGTTAAAAGCTCAAGCTGCAAACGGGCACCCAGCACACATAAGGACAAAAAACAGGACAGCACACACAAAATTATACTGGCCATAGTGCCAGTCGCCAGAGCCTCGTTAGTCTTCAGTCCAGTGTGCACTACGTGGAAGTGAGGTTGACTTTTGGGTGCATACGTGGAAGGTACCCTTACACCCCACTACCCCGAATATGTTCTCCAGTGGGGGAAACTCGGAAGTGTAAATCACAGGTTTGCCCGTAGGCATCATTCGATGTTTCATCATGGCCGGGTACGGGGAAACAACATCTAAAAGTTTCATACATGAATTCTCGCCATCCTTGCGTTCGTATAGAGCCCTGAAAAGTTCTGTACGAGCGCCACTGAAAGCTTGTTTGGGGATAAGCGGGGAGTCAAGTGAGTAGCAGTTCTCACCAATAAATTTGCGTAGTTCCGGATTGGTTTTGATTTCGTTATGGAACTCAACATTCCCATTTTTCAATTACCGTGTACCCCATTTTCTCCAGCAACGCTTTTTTGTTACTGTGCGTTCGTACCTCTGATTTAATGTTTCTCCTGTATCATTAAGGGGCAGTAGTAGAGAAATAAGATAAGCTCGGTCGCTATTTAATATTCACAATTTATTTGTACGGGTGTTAATTAATTTGCACGTATTTAGAACGCATTCGCATGTATTTTGAATTTATTCGCATATCATTAGAATACTTTACATTCATGTATTTGCTTATTTATAACTTTTTATGAATATAAGTAGTAGACAAAATATGCCTTCTACGCCAACCCTGATTTTTTTACCTCTAAGAAAATCGCACCAAAACCTCAAAAACTCACTTTCTCTCGACGTTCCGCGCTTCATTTATTGCGCTGACGATGTTTCACAGCGCAGAAAAGCAGTGATGAGAAAATGCACTTTCTCATCCTTGAAGGATGAATGCACCTTATCGTAATTTTCTAAGTCCGGCCATGTTTGTATATCGTGATCTTTGTAAACCTCAAAAAAATGCTCGAAACGATGTGATCTCTGCCACACACGCGCGCGCGCGCCTCTCATTATTTCTGTATTGTGACGTTTTTTTTCAAGCAAACAAATAATAATTGTTTTTTTTAGGATTCCTGGCCCCTATAACCCCGGCAGGGTGCTTGGTGCCCAACCAAAAAAAGGTTCTAACGGCTGCGGTTAGATAACCTTCGCTTCTTTCACCCTCGCGTCCAAACGAAGGATCTGGTAATCAACCATCCGAAATTCAAATCCGACATCGCTCGACGCGCAGGCGACAAAATAATTTACATCACCATCGTCCATGCCGTTCTATCCTGTCTACAACATCCAACACGTATAATAAATAGCGGATGAGGACCGGTTCGGTCGTGACGGCATCTTTCTGCAACGCTGCGCGTATATCGGCACGAGAATCTCGAGATTTCAAATAATTGTACATGCGACACATGAATAAAATCCGATCGTCCATTTTCACGAAATTTTGGACGTTCCTGCTCAGGTACACGAGCGTTTCTCCCTCTGGATTTTTTGGACGTGATCTCGATCATCTGCATGTGATCGTTCCAAAAAATCAGCGTGGGCATGCCGAATAACCATTGCAGCATTTTGTAACCTTTGGGATGCTGAGCAAGCGGGGAATCCACTTGGGCACTTCTACTTTTGAGAAAAAACGTGTTCCCACAGACACGAGGCGCCGTATCCATTGAAGTAATTGCACGTTTTTCGCAAGGACAATTTATCGAAGAGAAGGGGTGTAAGGGGTGCTCCATCCACGTAGTGCACCCAATAGTCAACCTCACTTCCACGTAGTGCACCCTGGACTAAAGACGAACGAGGCTCTGGCGACTGGCCCCATGGCCAGTATAATTTTGTTTGTGTTGTCCTGTGTTTTGTCCTTATTTGTGCTGAGTGTTCTTTGCAGCCTCAGCTTTTAACGAAAGTCAGAACATTTTAAGCTTGTAAGATTTTAATTCAGCAACGTTAGAGTTGTTATGTGTAAAGATAAGGGGCTGGACCCCATATAGTGTGATGGGTGGAAAATAGCCTTAGTGCTGACGCACCCAAAAATTTTAAATTCAAATTCAAATTCAAATTATCGAAGAGAAAATTTTGCTCCAGATTGGTTGGGGGTGTGAACCGTGAGAACCTCGACGGACGCGAGGAAATGCAGAGGGTTTTTTTGGGGGGAAGTTCTCGCGTCAGGTGCTTGTCTATCTAACAATTCGAGAACGTCATCGAAGGAAAAACACAAGTTTTTTGGGCCTTGAGTGAAACATTCAGCGCAGTAATTGTTGAGCCGGTCTAAAAAAAATCCTCCTCGAGTGCGTAGCTTGGTAAGAAAATCCTGCAAATTGAAACACGTGTAGGAACGAGAGTAAAAATCTCTCACCATGTCCTTCATGAGAATCGCCAAAGAATCTCGGAAGCTAATTGATTGGTGAACATACCGCAACTGTAGATCATTCCCGTTGAAACATCAGGTGATTCGTGCAAGCAGAGTGAATTTCGGGCACGACGTCCGTGGTGACATTCTGAACTATGTGATCGCCGTCGTAATCTAAATTACTGCTCGGTCGGATTCGTCGGATGTCGGAAAAATGATCACCCTCTCTCTCTCTCTCATGTCAATTGCTCTCGGGTGAAAAAGTAGGAAGTACGTGGCATTGTTATTTTGTACCAAGCCAAAAAATTACTCATGGGTGTGGTGGATCTGTCAACGATCATTTGTCATTTTTTTTCACCCAGAAAAACATCCGGTCCGCTGAAAAAGGTATGAAGTAGCATTGTTCTTTGTAGCAGACCTTAAAACGCCCAAATGGGTAGATCGGTCAAAGAACCATTTTTGCCATTTGTCCCCCAGGACATGGGCGTCAAAGGTCTTGCTGGGAAAAAAATAGGAAGTATATAGCATTGTTCGTTTGTACCAGGGCAACACACACACACGCATGAGTGAATCGGTCAACGGGGTTCATTTGCTGGGACATTGACTATAGTGCTCATTGTGTTTTAACCAGGTGGTCGCGAGGGTGGGGTTCCTATATAACGCACCAGTTTCTCCTTTTATACATCATTATCATAGTGAACGTCAATCGTGGCAGTTCTGTATCCTTAATTGTTTGTCTGGCAGTATACATACATATAATCGTGGAAGTTCAGTGAGCTACAAGTTGTTTTTTTTTAAGTCTCTCTCTCTTAAAAGGTAAGTTCTTTTTTCAAGTGTGTTTTTTTTTCATGATATATTTATTTTGTTTTGCGTCTGACACACATATTCAGAGGAGTCATAAAAATATTGACACACACATGCCGCACATTTTTCTTTTTTTACCTCCTACAACAGTGCACATACACACACACACTGCTCGCGTCTAATATATATATATATGCACTTGTGGAAGGAAAAAATGTCTAGCACTTTTCAGCTTTTTTATCTATTTTTTTTCCTTCTGTTTCAGTGCGCTCTCCCCCACAACCCCCAAAAAATTTCGCGTATATAAATAACAGTATATATATATATATATATATATATATATATATATATATATATATATATACAGTGTCCGTAAAGTCATGGTGCACTTTTGACCGGTCACAGGAAAGCAACAAAACAAGGTAGAAATGTGAAATCTTCACCAAATAAAAGGTTAACTCTCCAAGTTTCCGTACTATGATGCGCAAGCATGTGCGCACACAGGTGATGACGCAACACCACGAAATGCGCAGCAGCGGATCAACCCTCGCCCACGCCAGTCGAGATGTGGACGGTACAGAGGAAAGTCCAGTGTGTTCTGTGGCTTGCAAAGTTCGAATCCGTGAGCAAAGTGCAACGTGAATATCGTCCCGTGTACAACGAAGCGCCCCTGTACAGTCCACGTCTAGACTGGCGTGGGCGAGAGCTGATCCGCTGCTGCGCAGTTCGTTGTGTTGCTTTCCTGTGACCGGTCAAAAGTGCACCATGACTTTACGGACACACTGTATATATATACATATGTATATATATACAGAGAAATGTAATCGCAACCAGTCCCCTCAGGGTTTTGCGGGAAAATGGCATGTCAGTAGTGCAGGTTGGGGAGTTCACCAACCGAAAATGGGGCTCGGTGGGGCTCGCCTTAATGGATTTCTCTCGTAAGGCATGAGCCCCATTTTCTGGCAGTGTTGCCAGCTGCTTACTCGAAAAAATCACCAAGGTTTTTTTTTGGGTCTAACCTAGCCTAAAGCAAGGAGCTGGCAACCTTGCTTGAGGCTCGCCTTACAGTGCATAAAGCAAGAAGCTGGCAACCTTGCTTGAGGCTTGCTTTACAGTGCATAAAGCAAAGTTGCCAACCTACTGGTACTTTTGCCATAGCCTTTTACAAAAAAGAGAGAGGAGAGAGAGAGGGAAGAGTTAAACAACCGACAGCTGCCAACACCCACCTACAGCTTTTTTTTTTCTTGGTCTAACCTAACCTAAAGCAAGGAGCTGGCAACCTTACTTAAGACTTGCCTTACAGTGCATAAAGCAAGGTTGCCAACCTACTGGTATTTTTGCCATAACCTTTTACAAAAAAGAGAGAGAAGAGAGAGAGGGAAGAGTTAAACAACCGACAGCTGCCAACACTCACCTACAGCTTTTTTTTTCTTGGTCTAACCTAGCCTAAAGCAAGGAGCTGGCAACTTTGCTTGAGGCTTGCCTTACAGTGCATAAAGCAATTTTTGCCAACCTACACACACTAAACAAGGAGAGCCGGCAACAAACACGCACTGTCGTAAAAGAGAGAGATATGGGTGGATGGTAATATAGTATGTGTGTGCGTGTCTGCGTATAATATGTAGCATTATTAACTAGAGTGTGTTGGCAATTTACTTACAACTAAAAAAAATAGATGCCAACTTTGCTGTAAGATGAAAAGAGAGAGAGGGAGAGATTTATGGCTGGCAACAGTGGTGAGCGATGTCCTCTTATTGTAAATTTTTTCCAAGTCCCAAAAAAAAAAGAGAGAGGCCAATGTTTATATATTGTGACTTTTGTAAACCTCTCTCGGGGGAACAATGTGCCACACACGCGCGCGCGCGTATGTATTGTGACGCAAACAAACAAACAAAATAATAATTGTTGTTTTTTTAGGATACCTGGCCCCTATAACCTCGCCAGGGTGCGTGGTGCCCAGCCAAAAAAGTAAAAGTTTTCTAACGGCTGCGGTTATCTACAACCGCACCTCTGTAGAGTTTCACGTGTTTTTTTGTTTTTTTTCTCAAACTTCCATGAAACTCTACAGAGGACCTCCGTAATGCATGCAACGTGTACTAACGACTCTAGTGTTATTTGATGTTGTGATATTTTTGGATATAGAGTTTTATTGTGAGATATAGATAAAAATAATTATGTTTATTATAATATTTTCTTGATGAAGATGGAGAATATGTGTGTGTTACAAATAAAGTTGCATGCTTTTTTTTTCTAGTGTGTGTATGTGTTTTTGATGTTTCGACAGCATCTGAAACGATAAAAAAAAAGAAATTTTATTGTTAATTTTCACGTGTAAAAACAACAACAAATTTTGTGCAAATTTTCTGATTGTCTTGTGCTATAGTGCAAAAAAAGGTATTGTAACTGATAACTAATGAAATTGACATTTGTAACTGATCTGAACTAGTGAAATTCGTATTGTGCTATTGTAACTGATTGTGCTAGTACAAAAAATTTCTTATTTGTGCAAGAAAAGATGTTAAAAACTTGTTAAAACTGCTCTGTGACCCTCTCGTTCTTCACGTCGTAGGCGAAGGACTTCTCTGCAATCAGGATGACACTGCATAGGGTATCCTCGGGCAAGGCATCGTGGAACTCGCAGACGACCTTGATGTTGGTTCGATCGTTGACCACAACCTTCTTTCTCTTAGATGTGTTGATGACGGTCATGGGTCTCCGTGCTTTGAACTCGCTGGGCGTGTAGTACATGTCCACGCTTCCCTCGGTCACGCGTTTGTAAGCCGAGAACGCTTCGTAAAGTTTGAGGTAATCGTTTTTGGTCACGTCGAGGTTGTAATTCTCGCGCGGGAACACTTCGTTCCTACCGTTCTTCAGATAAACGTTCTTGATCTTGCAGTCGTCGAACTTGCTGGAATCTTTTTCCTGATTCTTGTCCCTCCCGGTCTGAAAAAGCACTACGACGAAATCTGGCATGTCGAACTGTATGTTGTTGAACTGCGTCGTCACGTCGAATTCCATGTGACTTCCCGACGCCATTTTCTGTACGCACTGGTAACCGTGAAAGTGAATCGGCACCTGCGGACTTTTCAAGATCTCCGCTTTGTACTTGAGGGCGTAATTCGTTTCGTATTCCACCACAGGCATTCTCAATTCCATGCTCCGGATGACGCATTTCGCTGCTTCGGGTAAAGTGTTGGCTATCGGCGTGGTGCCGTCCGGACCCAAAGTAGCGTATCGCATCAGTGCGTCGTTGTCGTTGGCCGCTCTTCGAAACGTGACCCTCAGTCCTCCCTTCCACATGATCTCCTTGTAGTCCGAGAAGAAACCAGGCAGCAGACGCATGGGAAAGAGCACCGTGTGACTTCTCGTCGATATTTTGGTCCCGGCTTCGAATCCCCCGGCCTGGTAGTACGCTTCGTCTGTTTTGGATAATTTCAACGTTCCCACTGCCGTCGACGTGATGCCTGGATAATCTATTCTGTCGATGACGGTGTTGTGTTTCCTCACCTCCACCTGCGAGAACAGGTGAGGCACGAAGTTGTCCACGAGTATCAAGTTTGCTGCTGCGGGAAACGCGTCTCCGCTTTCTTTCTTCACCACGTCGAATTGAAGGTAGAGGTCCGCTCTGTGAGGATGAATGAACCCGTCGCCTACGTCCACGTCGTATTCGATCTCCCTGTTCGCTTCGTTCAGATTGGCGAACGTGCGACGGTTGGGAGGGAAAGATTGCAATTCGTAACTTTCGATTTGCTCCATTTTACATGTATGGTTATTTATTATACGTTGATCTCCACGATGGCCGTCGTAGTGGCACCTGCGAAATCCACCACGTCTCCTTTCTCGTTCGTCACCACCAACTCTATGTCGTCTATGCGGTTGCGACATACTGGAAAATAGATCGGCGAAGAGGGCGTGTAGATGATCGGTTCCATGAACTCGGAACTTGGTTTGAAAGTGGCTATGATTCCCGTCTGCTTGTGACTTCCTAATAATCCGTCCGAAGATTTCGTGATCATACCTTCCGCCACGTTGCAGTGTACGTTCAGAGTCTCTATGGCCAAGAATTTAGGAATGTTGGTTGCTACGTGCTTGATGCCAGCTTCGAGTTTTGGGTGGTTGTTTTCGAAACCTAAAAGTTCTCCCATGGTGCCCAGGTCCACGGTCTCCGTCGCGGATAGGATTTCCACTCTGTGCGTGACCGAATTTTGAGAAAGGTATGTGCCTTTGGGTAATTGAGCTTGCAAAGTGGAAAGATTGTATTGTCCTGGCGTGACGACGATGTGTTCGCTTCCGACGCTAATTTTGTTGTTGTGCTGCGTGACGTTAGGTATGAGGTACATGCTGTAGAATGCACGCAGAGCCACGGATTTAGGATAGACGATGTCGTCGTGCAGCGTGAGTTTCAAGATTGAAGATTCGCTCGTGAGATGGAACACGCCCATCCTAGTGATGCTGTTTGAGGTTCCACAATGCTTTCTGGAAATCCTCGATCGTAGGGTTATTTATTTTAGAGAGAAACGCGAGCACGGAGAGGCAGAGATGGCCGCAGTTCACGTCTCCGAAATTTTGAATGCGTTCGTCGTTGTAGTATATAGAGGTTTTGTTCGTTTTCAGATAATGAATTAAATTTGTAGGTGGAACACCTCCGAAAGAATCGAAAACGAATGCTTTATCATCATTTTTGTGCTAACATATCCAATGCGTGCCTGGATTTTCTTGACCGTCCAAGTTGACTACTCCGCATTCTCTTCTTTTAACGCTTGAAGGTAACGAGTCGGACATGAAAACTCCTCTGAAGTGTTTGATTCGTAACGGTCCGATCAGAGATTCAATGTCTCGGTTGGTGAGTGCTGTTGTTTCTTTTTTTAAACTTCTTCATCACGCCCTTCCCCCCTTTCTTCTCCATGGCCAGGTTGTGACGTTTCTGTTCTTCCAATTCCGCTTTGTTCTTCTTCGAGTCGATGACGGTTTTCGCGATGGCGGCACTTCCGCCGGCCAAACTTCCCACGGCCCCCAATGCTGCCAGGATGGCGGGGATGCTGAATATGAAACCTCCGATCTTTTGCTGTTTCCGCGAACGCTGCAATCTTTTCAATTGAGGTGTGCTGAGCAGTAATTTCATTCCGTGTCCTTTGCTCAAGCAAGAACGTTTCTTCTCGCGTTGTTTCTTGGTGAGTAACCCACCGAGAGCACCTAGATTTTTTAGATTGGAGTATGGTATCTGGTACACGACACCCTTGGGCTTCATGTTGATGCTCTATGTGTTATTTTCACGGTATGTTATTTATATATATATTCTGAGATTTTTTCTTGTGTAGTTTTTTTACGGTATGTTATTTATATACCCCACCCCAATTTTTGTTTCGTGTTCATGGCGATGGTGGTACCCAGTGCGGCGACCCGTTCACCCAGCGATGCGTCTCTGCTCACGAACCTTTCGAAAGCTGCATGTTCCAATTTTTTGTCTGCTTCGTGACGTGCGTCCAGATCCGTCTGCGTGGTGTTGTAGGCGATGTCGTGATCTTTGCATGCCGCGTCCAACGGATTCACACCCTTGTCTCCTCTCTCCAATCTTTTCTCGAGTTTGGTACCCGGTCCGCAGTACTGGTAGCCAGGTAGATGCATCTCGAAAGGTAACTTGTTGATGATGTCGTTCACGAGTCCCTTTCCTTCGGCCACGTTCCAAAATTTCGGAGGCAGCGTGTTGATGATTTTGATCAGGTAACCTATGCCCTTGTCGTCGTTCACGATGAAGTTGGAAAGTTTCGTGCTGATCATGTCCACGATGCCAACCTTCTCGTTGTAGAAATTACGATTGCCTGCATTCTCTTCGCCGGCTATCACCAACAATCGGTCCACGAGTTTCCTAACGTCGTCCACCCAAACGAATTCTTTGAGTAACGTGTTGTAGCGTTTGACGCCGCTGCCTGTTTTGACCTGGTTCCAAATCGGTTTAATGAGATTCCTGTACTTCTCGCCGCTGCTCGATTTCACCCTATTCTGCGAGGCGTCGTTGTTCTGGTACAAGGCATCCGTCATGATCAGAATTTCCTTGTAACTTTGGTAATCTTCGTCGGTGTAATCTTTCGGCTGCTTTTTGGCGACGAGTTCCCACAGTCCCACCGTGCCGGGATACCTGTTCCAACTATCCTTGTCGCCTAAATTGACTTTAATGTCGTTGCCTTCGAAGGTCACCTTCGATTTCCCAATCTTCCACACCACACCGCCGCCTTCGCTGGTTTCCATGCTGGGATACAATCCGAACACTTCATCCTTGTCGAATTTCCCCGTGCTCAGGTAGTCTCGTGCCAAAGGTCCCAACTCGATTTTATCCGAAGACGTGCTGCCTATGGCTCGACGTCGTGCCGGTGCATCCTTCAGTTCGAACGGCGTCGAAGGAATGCTCGAAATAGGCGTGGGTACGGCGTAACTTTTAGCTGCAAGCGGTACGAGTTCGTTGATCAAATTTTTATTTTGTTCCGTGACACTTTTAATTTCTTTACCTAGACTGCTGATGGCATCGATCACGTGTTGATCCTGACGTTTCTTCTCTTCGTAGAATCCGCGATTCTCGGATTTCCAACCTTTGAAGCGTTTCGCGAGGTAATCGCGAAGCTTGAGATTTTCGTCTTCGATTTTTCGTTTCGTCATGACGTTATTTATACACGTCGTTTCTCACAACGTTGCAACGTTTAGAAAGTCGTTGATTTTGTTTCTGTATTTTCCGTCGTTGGGTTTCCTCGTCATGTCGATCGTCGCGAATCCGAAATCGTCACCGTTCCAGCAAGTAGAGCAGCAGCGTTCCGAAAATTGATTGTAGTTCATGTCTCCGCCTACGTAGTCATCGTACGCGTGCTTGAGGTTGGTGTGATCTTGACGAAACAAACATATGAAATTAGCGTTGTCGCGTACTAACTGTTTTGGAATTTTGGAAAACGTTTGAGCTAGGTAGAAGCAATCCATTCCTTTGTGACGACCTTGCGTGAAAAAGTTGCGAATTTCATTTTGATTTTCCAGGATGGCGTCGTCGAACACAACGACTGAATTTTCACGACAATCGTCGAGTGGTTTTATTTCCGAGGCAAACGTTGCAATGTCCAGACCATCGTACAGTTTCATCAGTTGCTGGTATTTGGATTGCTCCAAACTTTTCGAGAACACGTACAGGTGCCTGTTCTTCCAATCTAACCAATTCGGTGCGAGGAGAAAATTGTCCACGAGCAGTGTCGTTTTCCCACACCCCGAAGGACCTACGATCAGACAGCGGATGCTGTCGGGAAGCAACTTGCCGTTCTTTTTTTTTCTCGTTTGACTTTCCGGATCCGGTAGACGCTTCACCACGTTCCACGTACTCACAAGATCACTTCGTCCGCGTCGATCCAACTCTTTTCCGGAAGTCCCAGCCATTTGACAAACAGTTTGTCACCTTTCCTACGCAATACTTTCTCGATGAGGTACGTGTCGGGGTGTTTTGTTTTAGAGAGTTCCTCTTCGTAAAATCTTCCTTTCAAAATCTCGCCGCTACTATCTTTTATTATATACGTGTGTCGGTTTCCGGGTAGAACTCGAACCACCGTAAAGAGTTCCGTGCTCCAATTTTTTGTGAATCCCTTCTCGAAGGTGCGTTTGAATTTGCTGATCCTCACCTGGTCTCCAATTTTGTATTTAGCTTTTTTTGTCGTGGGTGTGTACTTTGGACAGTAAACTGTAGAAATTAAACGCTGCTCGTCGGACTTGGTAACGTCGGCTGGCTTCATGCCTATTGTTCTGTGTACCGTATCATTATAGGTGTCGACGAGTTCCGGCAGGATGTCGACCCATTTGTAATTTCCCCGAAGCGTGAATCGTTTCCACATGTGTGTTTTCAAGGTTCGATTGAATCTTTCCACGATGCTGGCTTTGATGTGACTGAAGGTCGAATAATGTTGAATCTTGTGTTTTTGAATAAACTTTTGGAATACGGCGTTGTAAAATTCTTTACCGTTGTCCGTTTGCAGAAACCGTGGTTGTCTGCCGCCGCTTTCGCGAAGAATTAATTTGAATGCTTCCGTGACGCATGTTCCCGTTTTCGCCTTCAAAGGTAGAGCCCATGCGAATTTCGAAAACGTGTCTATGACGGTGAGGAGGTACTTGTTGCCCTTGTTCAATTTATGTACGTTTTTCAAATTGCCGCTACTCATCTCCACGAGGTCGCTTTGCCAGAGGTCGTCGATGCCCTTGGTTACCACAGCCAAACGTTCGTAGTTACGGCGTGCAGGTTTATGCAATTCTTCGACGATGGCTTGCCTAGACATTTTTTTTAGAGATTACGTTTCAAGAGAAGCACAAGCGTGATGGGATTCAAAGAGGGTGGCACTTCGCTCGTGTTTTGAATGATCAGCTTATCGCCGGCACTCACGTCGAAAACGGTAAGATCTTCGTCTTCGTGTATTTCATATATGTTGCGCGTTTCGTTCCAACGTGCCAGAGGAATGTTCCTGCTTTCTGGACACCACGATTCGATATCAAAGTCATGGTGGGAACGCTAGCTTTTCTACCGTGAGACCAGTACGAAAATTCGTTTATCTGAATCGTGCCATCGAGGAGAAACTTGTAGTACGGATGATAAGGATGCAACATGTACAGTTTGTTACCTTCGACGAACGTGGAGATTCTCTGTTGATTGGGTACGCTGTTGATTTCGATGGCTTGCAGAGAATGCAGTTTAGCGAATTTAGTGTCGACGCCGAGCAGATTACTGTGAACTTGTCCGAGTTTATTTTCGATGGGCAGCAAATGCTCGATTATGGTATCCGTTACGGCAGAAAACGACGGTTTGATTTTCACTTCCACGTTCAACTGCTTGTAGTTTTCGTTGAGTTCTTGCAACTTGGCACCGAAAGAGGCCAGCGTCGATTCCTGCGTGGATTCCAGCACTCCAACTTGATCTCTGATGTTGACGACAATGTTCTGAAGGTTCTCGACTTGATTCAATTTCGAGCTCTTCTCGGTAAGATCGTTCACGATCCTTCGCATCTCTGTAAACTGCGTGTGAAGGTCGGCGACGTTCTGCGAAGTGGGCAGCGTCGACACCAGCGAACTAATTTCGTCTCGAATCTGTTCCACGTTCGCCGTTTCCGTTTCTAGTCGTTTCAGCATTCGAGATATGTTTCTTTTCAAAGCGTGCAATTCTTTGGAGGTGGGGAGATTGGCCACCCTACTCTCGAGATCGCTCAATGAACTTTTGATGTCGTTCGAATCGGATAGTGCCGTCACCGCCGTTTTCAATTTTTCCAAATCTTCGCTCGAAGGCACGCTCGTCCGTAACGATTCCAAGTCACCCTGTATGTTGTCGAGTACGTGATGAAAATGAGCGAGATTAGTTTCGACGTTCAAATTTTCTAAATATTCGATCTTCTGCTGAACCGTGCTCAACGTGTCTTGAATGCTCGTCAACGCTCTCGCTTCAGCGTGAATATTTTTAATTTCTTCGTTGATCAATTCCAAGGACGCCTGAAGCGTAGCGATGGTGGTTTGAATGTGTTCGAAATCTTGATAGGCCTCCAATTGAATTTTTATGTTCGCGACGCTTTTACCGATGACCTGCAGTTCGTCCGACGATGGTAGGTTCGTCATGGTATCTTCCAAAGTCTGCAACTTGGATTTGATTTCTTCCAACGTGCCGGTGAATTCTTCTTGTAATTTGGAAACGACGACATGTAAGCGTTCTGCATCTATATCGTTCACGACGGTTTGAAGTTCAGAGAAATTCTTTTCTATTGCGGAAGTTCGTTCTTCGATTTCGAGTTTCAGTTTTTCCAAATCTTCATTTTTCGATTGAAATTGCTGTAATTTGGCCAAATCATTTTGAAGCGAATCCACGCTCAACTGTATATTTTGAACGCTGTCGTAAGAAGGTACGTCGACATAATTTTTTATCAGCGTCTTCAGTTCGGAATCGATTTTCAGAATGGGGTCGAGACATTGCGTTTGGAGCGTAGCGAATCAAAGCAATCAAATCGGTCCTCAACTTCTTAACTCGAATGTCCAACATGAGAATCTCTTCTGCGTGGTCGACACGCTTGGTGTTGCCGAAAATGTCGTTAGGCATTTTTGGTTAACGGTTATTTATAATAGGATAGACGATTCGTAATTCTACAAAGAGAGGAATAAGTTTGTCGTAATCTCCGAGGAGTTCCATGTAAAGATAATCTCCTGCAGACACATCGTACGTAATGTTAGAAAGCATCTTGTCGTGCTTAATTCGAAAAATGTTCTTGCCGGTAGAAATTTTGATTTCGCCTGCGTTTTCCGGATTCACGGTGATTTGAAGTTTCCCGTCGATCGGAATTTCGTAGAAATGTAAATTGTTATTAAAAACATAAAACATCTTGCCCACATCGTCATTCAGTTTCGTCCAAATGCTGTTGAGGTGAATGATTAACAGACCGTTGAGTTTAGGTAACACGGAAGGTAAGACTTCATGATCTGGTATGGTTTCCATAATGATCTGTTTTTTGAAACCGAACAAATTCATAGGCATGCTGGTTATTTAAGAATACGGTCAAAGTTTTTTTTGTAATGACAGTCAGTGTTTTTTTTTTGTTTTGTTTTGTTTTTATGAATCTTCTGTTGAAGATGGACATATGTTGCAGGTTTTGCTTTCTGCTAAGCGATAGTGCCCCCACGGCAATGTGTGAATACCACACTCGAGGACGCACCTCTTATCGTCATCAGGATCCAGCGCAATTTTTCTAACTTTGTTTGTGGTCAACACATGGTCGACGCTCTGGATGCGCTGTTCTGCTCTTAGAACCGACGACCTGGTCTTGAGGCAATCGACGAAGTCCTCGAATGTGAGATGCTCCCGAACCACCTGTCTGCCGACACCCTTGGCCTTCTTGGTAACGCTGCCCTCGGCTTTGATGGCATAGGCCTTAGCGCGAGGACCTGCAAACTCGAGAATTACATCACCGTCCTTCTCGTCTTTGAGTTTGCCAGGCACCTTCTTGTTGCGGGGCAGGATACCGTACTTGTTTTGCTGGGCATAGCCCGAGGTGTCGAAAAGGTTAACCAAAGATGGAACTGTGGCTATATCCCCGTACGCGTCGTCCGTGCGAACGTGGTACACCAAGCTGTCCGTGTCCGTGTAGAGTAGGCTAATATTGTCGTTATAGTGCTGGCGTAGTTTCCCATAATATATTTGAAACATGTGCAGCTTGCTCAGGTCTAATACTGAGGCGCCAACATAAATTGGCTTGTTGAGCTTCACCTCGCTCTTCCTCATATGCACCAGAGCAAGCTGTTCGTTATAAATGGTCCTCGATTTGAATAACGGGTTTGCTACGAGCCTGCGACATTGTGCTTTGTTTGATATTAGCCTCACATCTACACGATTCCGTACATTCTCCATGGTTTTCCCGAACACCGCATTGTTCATAAGCTTGAAGAAATCCTTATCAAGCTCGGACGTGGCTGCGGTGCGGTGTTTGGTGTTGACTTCAATATATGGACGCAACCACGGAGAATGCTCGAACTTGAGGATGCTGTGAACTGCGTGGACCGTGACCCCTCGCTGCATCAACCACCGGAGATTCTGGTAGTGCAGGACGTAACGCTCTTTGGGTTCGAAATCCATGACGAGCTTCTTCTGGTTGGAATCGGGTGGACACTTGAACTCGGGTGCAGGGGGGAGATCGCTGAACAAATCCTGCAGCTTCTCGGAGAATTGCAGATCAACCTCGGCGAAGAACCCATGTTCTGAATCGTCGAAGCTTTCGATGTCGAAGTTGGAGGGGTCAGCCCACTCGAAGCCTCTAAAGGGGAGTGGCTGCATCATGGAGTGTCCGTAGAGGTTATTAACGTCCGTGTACATGATGTAGCTGGACGGTTGTGAGGGGTCGTAGCCGGTGGCCATGTGGTGATTGTTGGCGCGCGAGTGTCGCTGCGACACCTGGACTATTCCACCCCGCACGGCATGTTCCACAAACAGCACCATGTCCACGTCCGAAAGAAGCTCCAGCTCGATCTTCGTCACCAGAAACATGGCTGACCACGCCAGTCCGGGGAGACTATAGAAGTAGGCAGGGTCCAGCTGGTAGATCTTCATTGCGGTCGCACGGAACGTCTGGAACACGTCGGCGAGGAGCGTCACATCAAGTCTGAGGTAGGCGTCGTGGTAGTCCCCGAGAGTTCGACAGCCCAGCTCGCGCCACATGGACTGGGCGTGGTGATATTCCTCGTCGGTGATGTTCGAGCCTCGCAGCTTGCTATAGAAGTTTGCTCGAGGAGGTAGCGACGTCTCTGCGAACTTGGAAGGGTCTGTGATGTATTCGTAGGGATAGACCCCCTTACGCTTGAAGAGGCTGGCGTCCAAGTTCGGAAAGTTTCCGGAGGTAATGAGCATTTGCTCGTCGCTAAGCTTCCCTGCGAGAGCATCGAGGCTGGCCGGGAGGAACCTCAGGGAGTCGAGGAAGCGAAGCTCGACAGTAGAGTGTGATCCTGAGATTCGCACCCACTTGCTCAAGCTAATGTAACGCTCCTCGTTCTGCGCCAGGACGTTGATTCGCATGTCGTCGTACCCAAAGTGAGGCACCAGATGATGGAAGTCGTATCCCGAGCCATTATGAAAAACACAGGGATGAAGTGCGGGTCCCGAGCCATGAGGTTGCATCCGTTGCACCATGGACCAACATACCTACCGTTAAAGTGATCATGGTGTTGGACTTTACGGTTGTTGGCGGTGTACTCCTTGACGCAGACAGGGCAAGCGATGGCCTCGTCGTGTCTACGTTGATCGTCGGGAGACAGTGGGAGCATAGACTTGGGGGCCAACAGTACCTTCCCTATCTCGTTGGCCTCGACAACCATCCTCTCGAGGAAGTGTTTGGCTGCGTCGGGGCCACGGTACACGTAGGGCTCGGGGGCGATGTGCTGGTCACGTCGCACCACAACGTATGCGAAACTGGATGCCTCGTGGAGTTGGTAAGGGGTGGTGGAGGAAACTTCGGGATCGGGATCGCAAGTGGACAGGGGTTTGAGGAAGGCCTCGAAATCCGCGATGATGATAGCGGGGTGCTCCACCATGGCACCGTGCATGCGGAAACGCTCCACGGCACCAGGTTCGGGCAAGACTGCCACACCCGGCTCGTTGTTACTACAGTAGAACTTGTGGCGAGCGAGCTTCTCGACAGCGATGTTGGGACCTCTGATGTGCTGATAATCCTGCTGTTCTCGATTGTCAAAAGTTGACAAGCATCTGCAACAAACTTCTATGCTACCATGATGCTTGCTTTTTTGGCTAGACACCAACCGGGAGAGAGAACGGATAAGGGTGTAGTGGTGATGGGTCTCGTTCTTGATAAGTAGGAGATGGATTTCTCGAGCATCATTGTTGTCTACGTCGCTCACGCGAATAGGGTACACTGCATTTTTGTCAGTGAGACCGTAAACGTTGATAGCCAACCGCGCACGAGCCTCGAACTTTTGAATGTCCGGGACCTCTACGGGATAGTCGATCCCAACCATCGCATCTTCCAGCTCTGACTCGTAGGGTAGGTAGTGGTTAACTCGGTGTGGTTGGTTTTTCCAGTGGACAGGGTGTAATGCTGCCAGAACACACCATACGAAGCACTTGGCGTCACTGTTCTGAATGTTCAGGACGGCCTTCTTTGCCGCAATAGTAGGTGGTAAGGGGACGTAGCTGGAGGCGGAGAGAGGCACGAACTTACAAAGTTTGACGCACAGTTCGTGAGGCTCGCCACACAGCGAACCCCCCGAGCCTTTAGCTTGATGTTCTTCTTGTTTTGCCACCAGCTCCTCTGCAAACTGGTTGTAGATGACCTCGAGGTTGTCGACATCCGTCAGATGCAGCGTCTTCGCCTTGGTGTTGTGGCAGAAGCTGTAAATTTCATCAGACGGCTTCTTGTACTGGCAACGTAGCGATGCGTAGAATTTGGTGGAGTGCGTTGCAAGCGCATCACCGAGGATGGAAATGATTTTGGCTTGCACGTTCTCCAAAAAGCTACGCACGTCGCATGAGCCCTCCGAAGTGAGGACAAAGTCCTCTAACAACCGCTCGAAAGCAGTCTGGTTCGCTTTCGCCACAGGCTTGACAAGTTTGGCGGATGGTGCATTGATGGAGGCTGCTTCTGCCTTCCTCTTGGTGGAGGTCGAAGGCTGGGCCCCAGATGTATTTTTGCTTAGACAATTAAGCTTATGCTTCTTGGCATACGCAATTGTGATCTGTATATTGCATCCGGAACATAGTTCAGTGGCAGCCAAATGCTTGCCTGGCACGCAGGTACGACAATGTCTTGCAAAACGTTTGCTTGATATGGTTCTCTTGCACACAGGACAACTTTTCATGGAGCGCATTTTTTTGGGGGGTATGTTTATTTATATGTGATCTGTTGGTGGTAGAGTGTTTACAAAAAAATGCCTTACGAAAAAAATTTTGTAGGCTAATTCTAATTAGTGCTAGTTTGAGGGGTTTATTTATATATGGGTGGCGTTGTTTTCCTCAAATATGTGCTTTAATAAACCCTGTAAAAAAATTTAAAAAAATATATAAGAAAAATATGATTGTAGATAGAAAAAAGCACAATAAATATTGTATGCATGTGTAATTCTATTTAGTTTATTTTTTGCTAGACACGAATCTTCTTCAGATTTTATTGCCCATTAGTATATTTTTCTACCAATCTAGTAGAGGTATGAAACTATGAAAATGTACTTGTTTATATATATTCTATTGTTTCGGCTGATATAATAGCAAATATATATATATAGCTATTTTGAAATTCTAAAACTTTCAGGTATACTTATTTTTACATGCAAACATACATCATAAAAAATTACACAATCGTATTTTTTTTCCATACACACATTTTTTATTTTCAGAAAACAAAGTTATTTTCGATTTTTTTTAAATCAAACAATAAACATTATTTGTGTTTATAGTATTTGTCGGGCAATAGCAGATAAAACAAGAATAGGTTTTCTACGACCCCTAGTTTACGAGTTACAAAACAACTTAGAAATCACATCTTGAAATTTAAATTTAAAATAACTCGAAAACAGTAAGCACTAATCATTATGTTTCCAATAGGTTGTAGAGTACATTCAATTTTTTATCAAATGTCATTAAAATTTTCGAAATAGAGTAAAAACTAAGCCAGCAAATCAAGTTTCTCAAAAAATAAAAAAAAAATTGTCTATATTTTCGAAACTTGAGGGGGTGGAATCGATTTTATTTGCTAGTCGTATAGTTTTCGTCAAATCCTATCCAACAAACCTAAAATCATCATCCTAGGTCAATTAGGAACCAAGAAAATCAATGTCTTGGAAAACATCTTAAGACAAATATCTTAAGAAAATTTTCTTGACAGACCGGAAGTAACATCTTGACAGACCGGAAGTCGACTTTCTTAAAGATTAAGACAAATATCTTAAGATGTTTTTCCAAGATATTGATTTTCTTGGTTCCTATGGGGCCTAGAACCACGCAACTTTGGATTATGTATATACTGTTGTTTTTTCCTACATATTCACTAGGGCTCGAAAGTGCGGTGGTTGTGTTGTTGCCTTGTAATCAAGAGGTCCTAGGTTCGAACCCGATAAAAGTACATAGTGGTTCGGGTCCTATTTTAAAAAACTGTAGGCCTAGTCCCGATTAGCCTTACTGTGCATATGTGAATATAGGAAAGTACAATGCAAAGTCAGCAATGTGTGATGTGGTCAGCACCAAATATTTTAATTTTATATGTATATTTAAGTTTCATGCATAAACATGGCAGTTTTCCTATATGCTTTTATGGTATGGTGCTATGCACGGAGGAGCACTTTATTTAAGCATATTTAACTTCTCTTTCCATCTCTCAATCTATTCATATTTGACACGGTCATTGCAAGTCGGCCATTTTGTTTACGTAGCAATTAGGCTTAAAAAAACTTTGACACACTCATTGCAAGTCGGCCATTTTGTTTACGTAGCAATTACGTTAAAAAACTTTAAACCACATTATTGTTATTTTTTTGTGAATGCTTGTTGTAATAAAAAAACATAATTAGATATATTTTATTTAATTTTATGTTTAATATCTTTTCTGTGTATAAAACTAAATAATAATAAAATTCGAAACACTATGTACCTCCACTAAATATCAAACGCACAAAAAAAAACAGGCTAACACACGCAAAATTATACTGGTCTGCCAGACGCCAGAGCCTCGTTACTCTACAGTCCAGGGTGTACTACGTGGAAGTGAGGTTAACTGTTGGGCGTCTTACCAGAAAGTCGTCCTCTTACACCCCGCATATTGCTATTTTGCATATGCCTGATGTATATAGTAATATGTAATAAATATATATATAAAAAAAGCAAGAAAAAAAGAAGAGAGATACATGCAACACACTTAAAACTTGTATACTTTCTCTCTCTTCTTTTTGCGTGCTTTGCGAGTATATATTCCTTCCACAATATGCTTAAGAATTGTTTGGCTTTTGTAGAGAGTTTTACCTTTTATCTACAATTCCTTTACATTTGTTTGGCTATTACAGAATCAACTCACAGAAGCAACACTACCTATTTATATAACACAAAGCCAACTCATGCAAGCTAACAAACAAATTTACTCACGTTAGTTAATTTCAATCACAATCACAATGTTCTTCTTGCAGCTCACAATGTTCTCCTTGCAGCTCACAGAGTAGAATGATGCTTTATTAGTCAGAATAGAGGAAGCTCGCTTGTGTGATCTCCCGTTACATGTCCGCCTCCCGCCCCACTTCCCCTAGTTGTTATAAAATGGCGACGGAAGCGTGTACATGTCTCTCTTCTCCCCGTCTTTTTTTTTTTGGTTTATGAATAGAAGCAGGAAACTTGGTTCTGGCGGCATCAGTGATGGGTAATGTGAAAGTCTGTGACGGTCTAATGTTAATGCCCTCGAGCTTCTAGTTTTATTAGTCGAGGAGTAATATGTAGGTTAACAACGTGGACTAGTAGAAATCCGCTCTGTCAGCATGAAATTCCATCATTATTTTTACCTTTTTAAAAAAACAGGAAGTACATCCGCCACTGTGAATAGCCAGAAATGCTACCCCTCCCAGTCATCCATCTCTCTTACAATAGCGTGTGTGTGTTGGCAACTCTCTCTAGTTGCAGGTTTTTTTTTAGTTAACTCGTAATCCCCGTCAAAAACTACAGTAACATCATAATATCATATTGCACAGAAGAGGGAGGACATCGCTCACCACTGTTGCCAGCCATAAATCTCTCCCTCTCTCTCTTTTCATCTTACAGCAAAGTTGGCATCTCTATTTTTTTTAGTTGTAAGTAAATTGCCAACACACTCTAGTTAATAATGCTACATATTATACGCACACACGCACACACATACTATATTACCATCCACCCATATCTCTCTCTTTTACGACAGTGCGTGTTTGTTGCCGGCTCTCCTTGTTTAGTGTGTGTAGGTTGGCAAAAATTGCTTTATGCACTGTAAGGCAAGCCTCAAGCAAAGTTGCCAGCTCCTTGCTTTAGGCTAGGTTAGACCAAGAAAAAAAAAGCTGTAGGTGAGTGTTGGCAGCTGTCGGTTGTTTAACTCTTCCCTCTCTCTCTTCTCTCTCTTTTTTGTAAAAGGTTATGGCAAAAATACCAGTAGGTTGGCAACCTTGCTTTATGCACTGTAAGGCAAGTCTTAAGTAAGGTTGCCAGCTCCTTGCTTTAGGTTAGGTTAGACCAAGAAAAAAAAAGCTGTAGGTGGGTGTTGGCAGCTGTCGGTTGTTTAACTCTTCCCTCTCTCTCTCCTCTCTCTTTTTTGTAAAAGGCTATGGCAAAAGTACCAGTAGGTTGGCAACTTTGCTTTATGCACTGTAAAGCAAGCCTCAAGCAAGGTTGCCAGCTTCTTGCTTTATGCACTGTAAGGCGAGCCTCAAGCAAGATTGCCAGCTCCTTGCTTGAGGCTAGGTTAGACCCAAAAAAAAACTTGGTGATTTTTTCGAGTAAGCAGCTGGCAACACTGCCAGAAAATAGGGCTCATGCCTTACGAGAGAAATCCATTAAGGCGAGCCTCAAGCAAGATTGCCAGCTCCTTGCTTTAGGCTAGGTTAGACCCAAAAAAACCTTGGTGATTTTTTCGAGTAAGCAGCTGGCAACACTGCCAGAAAATGGGGCTCATGCCTTACGAGAGAAATCCATTAAGGCGAGCCCCACCGAGCCCCATTTTCGGTTGGTGAACTCCCCAACCTGCACTACTCATGTCGCAACTGTGGGAAGCTGGTTTGTAAACCTAATATTGCTAGGCATTTGAAAAAATGTCGTCTACCGGAACATGATGTCCCCCCGGCAAAGAAATCTTGCATTGATGCGCATGAAGGCGGTGCTTTGAATAAAAGTGCACGCATCATGACGTATAAATCTGGAAGTGACGAAAAGTGTGACTCGACCACGTTCCTCGACAATGTGAAATCTCTGGTAGTTGATAAATTACGGGATTGCCTCATTAATATTGCAGTTAAAATTCATCTCGTCTTGACCCTGCTGTATGAGAAAGTTGTCTCGGACAAGACAAGCACTTTCAGCTTTTACGTAGGGTGCGAAGGCTTACATGAGGGCAATCACGACGATCTTGACAGGCCTATTTCAGCACCTGTCACAAAAACAAGAAGAGTTTGAAGGTCGCGGAAGTGGATGGAGTCTTTGCGGTCGCAGCCACATGTTACAGCTTCGACTGTGCAACTTCAAACCGTTACGCAGCGCTCAAAAAAAAGCAAAATGTTGCACCAGACATTAAAAAAAGAGCCGTGTTAAACATAGAAAGTAATGATGCGAAGAGTTTCTTATGGTCTGTCATCGCCGCATTACACCCAGCTAATAAAATGATAAACCCCGTCGTTTGTCCAATTACAGACGATACGAGAGGAGATATAAGAATGTAATGAAAGGAATTTCCTATCCTGTGCCGCTGAATAAGATCAATCAATTTTTAAAAAAACTATAGAGAGGAAAAAATAGAAGATGTCGATATTTCTGTTTTCGGGGTTGACGATTGCGGCGACATTTGTGTGTTAAGACCTGCGAGAAGCCAGAATAATGTAATTCGACTCTTGCTTGTAGATGGCCGTTACAGTTTGATTCGCAATTTTTCTCGCCTAGTCGGAAGACAGATCAGCAAGGATCACGATAAGATTGAAATTTGCGATCGTTGTTTGAGAATTTTTCGCGGGGGAAAGAAGATGAAAGAACAGCACAAGTGTTTTGGCTCCGTGAATGCAGAACCCGAAGATGTTATGCCGGAACCCGGAACCAAGATGAAATTTCAGAAACACCAGGCTCTTCTCCACCATCCCGTTGTCCTTTATGCCGACTTTGAAAGCTTCCAAGTTCCCATGACGTCTTGCAACCATGATCCCTCTACCTCAAGCACAATACAAATTTTTCACCACGAACCTTGCAGTTTCTCCATTTACGGAGAAAAATTAAATGATGTCATCTTGTATTGCAGACCCGATGCGGCAAAAATTTTGTTAAGAAGATAGCGGAATGTGCAAGAGAACTTGCACCCAGCCTGAAAGGCCCTTACGTTTCTCCACCTCCTCTCACAACGGAACAACAACGGAGACATGACACGGCGACAAGATGTGTGGAGTGTAACCAGGCTTTCACCCCCGAAAATCACAAGGTCGTACACCATAACCATGAGAATAGATTTTTCCTGAACACCATCTGTAATTCCTGTAATCTTAAAATTAAGGAGTCGCATTTTGTTGCTGTGTATCTGCATTACACAGAAAAATATGATACGTGTCTGTTCATCAAAGAGTTGTACAATATCACGACTCGAATCAGCATCATCCCTAGAACGAGCGAGAAGTATATTGCAGTAAGAGTGTGGATCCCTCTTGAAGGAGGAGGAAGTGTGGAAGTTAGAATCCTGGACTCTTACAATTTCCTGTCCTCCAGCCTCGCCACCCTTGCAACTCAACTTGGCGACGAAGATCTTGTGGCCACCAAGCAATGCTTCGGGGATGAGAATTTGAATCTGTTGCGTCGCAAGGGAGTATACCCCTACGAGTACGTCAATAATTTCAACAAATTTGACGAGACAGAACTTCCACCCCGGGAGGCATTTTTTTCTCATCTCACGGAGGACGTCTGTTCCGAAGAGGACTACGAACACGCTCGTAGTGTGTGGACGGCCTTCAATTGCCAAACTTTTCGCGACTATCACGACCTGTATCTGAAATTGGGTGTGACCCTTCTCATGGACATTTTCGAGTCGTTTCGCAAGAGATGCATCGCGATCTACAAGTTGGATCCTGCGTATTTCTTCACGACGCCGGGATTGACTTGGGAATCTATGAAATACACCAACGTAGAACTGAGGCTCATCGCAGAGAAAGAACAGTATGCTTTCATGGAGAGTGCGATACGCGGTGGTATTGTCCAATGTCCCCGACGCCATGCTCTCGCAAACAATCCTCATACGCCTGGTTACGATGCATCGAAGCCCAACACCTACACTGTCTACTGGGATGTCAACAACTTGTATGGTCATTCCATGCCGCAGTGTCTTCCCATCGGCGGCTACGAATGGATGAACGAAGAGGAACTCTCCTCCGAGGATTTTCTCAACTGGACCGAAAATAACGAATGGGGCTGTTTCTTGGAAGTGGATCTCGATTATCCCGAAACGCTTCACGAGAAACATCACGGATTGGCCCTGGCCCCCACCAAAGAGAAGCCACCTGGAGGAGGATCGGAGCCAAAACTGATACTAAGCGTGGAGAACAAGCGGAATTACGTTCTCCACTACAGACTCCTGCAATTTTACGTGAGTCACGGGTTGCAGCTGAAGAAAATATATAAAGGATTGAAGTTTGTACAGAGTAAGTGGCTGGAACCGTACATAGCCGAGAACACGCAACGCAGAGCGCAATCAACATCCCCTGCAGACAAGGATCTGTACAAACTATTCAACAACGCCATCTACGGCAAGACGATGGAGAACGTGCGCAATTACATCGACGCAACGTTGGTCACGGACGAAAAGAAATTCGAGAAGATTGTCGCGTCCCCCTACTTCAAAAACTTCAGCATTTTCGACGAGAATCTGATATTCGTCGAGAAGAACAAGCAAGTGATGCTCAACAAGCCGATTGCCATAGGTGCCACCGTCCTTGAACTCTCTAAATTGCACATGTACCAATCCTACTACGATCAGTTTCAACCCTTTTATGGAGATAACATTGAAATATGTTACATTGACACGGATAGCTTCGTTTTTCTAATCCAAACACCAAACATACAACATGATCTGAATTCGATGAAGCATCTTTTTGATTTTAGTAATTTACCATCAGGCCATCACTTGCATTCGACAGAAAATAAAATGACGATTGGAAAATACAAATATGAAGTTGGCGGGAAGTACATCAGCGAATTTGCGGGACTTCGTGCCAAAATGTACTGCGTCAAGATTCCAGATAAGAAAGAGATTAGGAAAGCGAAGGTGGTGGGAAAAACAAGCACTGGTAAAATCACCATTAAAGACTACAAAGAATGCCTGTTTCAAGGTAAAAGAAAACTCAGCACCGATCATCGCATTGCGAATACATTACACGAACTGTACACGACGCGCGTAACCAAGGTAGCATTGGATGCCAGAGACAACAAGTTACGTGTTCTTGAATGTCAAATCCACACAAGAGAGTGGGGCCACTGCAATGGAAGCGACAAATGTGACGTGTGCGCACTCTAACCGCATAGCCATGAAGTTCGCTGTCTTTTTCCGTCTTGCCTTCTCCAAAAACATAGAGAGGAAAAGAGGAAAGGGCCTCAGGCGATGAAAAGAGTGGAAGTCATTACGCTCGCTCTAACGAGGCTCATTAAATTCAACGCTTACCTTTTTTTTTTCTTCATCATGATCTAATGACATAATTACATGTTCGAGTCTTTTGAATTGCATCGCTGCAGAGAAAATCTTCTCTTTTTTTATTCGATCTACAAGGGAAAAATTGTGGCATACCATAGAAATTTTATTTTAAATAACTACCAAGGACAATGAATCTCTTTGGTTTCCGAAAGCAAACCAACATGGAAACTGTACACCGCACGACAGATCATGAATTTCTACCTTCCATGTTAACTAAACTCAACGGTCTACTGATTATTCACCTTAACAGCATTTGGATGAAATTCGGTGACGAGGTCGGCAAGATTTTTTACGTCTTTAACAACAATTTAAATTTCTACGAAATTCCGATCGACGGGAAACTTCGGATCACAGTGAATCCGGAGAACGCAGGCGAAATCAAAGTCTCCTCCGGCAAGAACATTTTTCGAATGAAGCATGACAAGGTGCTTTCTAACATGGCGTACGATGTTTCTGCAGGCGATTATCTTTACGTTCAACTCCTTGGAGATTACGACAAACTCATTCCTCTCTTCGTAGAATTACGAATCACCTATCCTATTACACTGATGATCAAATTCAAACTTTTTTTCCTCCTTTGAACGAAAATAGGTGATTATTAATAATTCGACCCCGCTGAATCCAAATCTGAAAGTAGAAATGCTGTATCACCTATCGTTTTCCCTGGAGTTTCATTTTTTTTTAATAAAAATTTAATTCTCTTTGTAATAATACATCGAAATTTGAAATTATTTTTGTTTGTTTGCTCATGAAATAAGATTTAAATATTGAAGTGATAACTATGAAATATAAATAAATTAAAATATATATAGAACCGATTTTGACTGTTCAATTAAGAAATTTCATGCAAAAAATGAAAAAAAAAACACTTTTTACTCACATTTTCAAAATTTCTTTCTTGAACTCTGCCGTTTGTAACTGCCACCAGAAACCTCTTCCTTGAGGTTCCAACAGTAGTCTGCTAACATGTTCAGTACCGATTTTCCTGCATATCGTTTCTCCATGACTGAAATATCCTGGTGAAATCTCTCGAGGCATTCGTCACTAACCGCGTCCAAGTTAGGTGGGAAAAAGTACAAATGCGAAAGTAAAAAGTGAATTTTCAAGGACAAATTGCAAGACCATGCACTGATAACACTTCAACAAGTTCTTAACAAGTTTCTTGTAGTTGTCAGCTTTCACATTTCCAGAAAATTACAGCATACTTGTCTGAAAGCTAACCACGCGCATTTCTCTTTTTCTGTTAGCAATTCCACAAAGTTGTCATCATGAATGATCTCACGGATTTCCGGCCCAATAAATATGCCTTCTTTTAACTTACTATCACTGAGTTTAGGAAATGTTTTTCTCAAGTACCCAAAACCCTCACCGTGTTTATCCAAAGCCTTAACAAAATTTTTCATCAGCCCTAACTTTATATGCAACGGTGGTAACAAAACCTTGTCTTTCTCAAGTAGAGGGTGATTCCTAACACTCTTCTCTCCAGGAATTAAGTTTTTTCGTATGGGCCAATACACAATGTTGTAATGTTTATCTTTTGCCCGGCTGTCCCTTTGCAAAGCAACAAAATTTTGTAAACCCAGACTGCATGGCTAACAGTATATCAATCATTTTGAGGTCTCCACATATCTGCCAACCATACTTTTCATAATTTATCACTTTTAATATTGTATCCATATTTTCATACGTTTCCTTCATGGTGGAAGAATAGGCAAGGGGTACTGATGGGTATATATTCTCATTATGCAACAATACTACTTTTAAACTTTTCTTAGATGAATCTAAAAATAGTCTCCACTCAATTGGGTTGCGACTCCTTCCAAGTTCTTGCAGAAGGCCTTTTACATCATTGCAGTAAGTTAACTCATTACTAACAGAAAGAAAAATGTGTCAGTGATTGTTGGAGTTTCCGATATGACACCTTAACAACATCTTGCAATAAATTCCACCCTCGGAGATGAGAACCTAATAATTCCGCTTGAACTTTAGAAAGGTTCAGGTCTCTGACTAGATAGATCATTTAGTTCGGATTGGGAAATAAAGTGAGGTATATTTGGATCAGGAAAATTTGGATCGGTGTTTGAATATGAGGGTCCAGGTTCGTCATCTGGAGAAGCACGGCTTGGTTCTGTTTCATCCACTGTCCATTCTTTAGGAGACTTAGGAATTGGTATAAAATCATGACTCATAGGTTTCTTGACTGAAGGAACATCAGGATAAAATATAGAATGTTTTGATTTTGAACTATATCCCACTATGTTTGTTAAACAGAAGTAACAATCTGTAGTATGATCTTTCTGTTCTAACGTAACAAAACAAGTTTGGGTTATTCACACATTTGCGTGACATGGCGAACTCATTAATTGAGTTATAATGAATTTCTTTAGAAAAACAATTATGAATGCTCTGATCGTTTTGTTAAAAAACAACTTACACTTCACTTCACTATACACAATATTACATTCACAATTTCACGAACACACACAAACATAAAATGTGGCTACTCGCGAAGGCTACTCGCGAAGTTATCGGAAAGGAACTTAAGACTCGACTAACCCACAAAAGAACAAATTTTAACAGAGAAACAGGAAATTACTCTACTGCTAGATGTTTCCTCCTCGAAATATTAAGTGCCAGTCATAAATACACAAGGTGGCTAAAAAGGTTCTAATCCATTTGCTAGGAACCAAACGTTAAGCCGTATGCGGAGCAGGGTGCGGAGACCTGAAACCATAAAACTATAAAATGTGGGTGTTCTGCAAAAACTTTACGTGATACAGGAAAACGGATGCGATATTCATTATCAGCACATCTGAATACATAAAGATCACTTAGTTTTATTTAAAGGAGTATTTCATTGTTTATCAGTGTTATAAATAACCATTAACAAAATGCTTAAAGACATTTTTGGCCACACCAAAGACCACGCAGAAGACATTCTCATGCTCGACGTTCGACTTAAAAAGTTGAGGAGCGATTTTATTGCTTTGCATTGGATTGGATTGAGTTAAAATTTCTGGGTGCGTCGGCACTTAAGGCCATTTCGCACCCTTCTATGTATACGGGGAAATGTCCCCTTATCTAAAATTCTGACTTAATTTTAAAAAAGGGGTGTAGAAAGCCCCTTGGGAAAAACTAAAAGTGCAAGGTTGTAAAAAGACCTGCACGAGACAAACACAACACATTAAAAAGTCAGAATAAACTAAAAAACTCCTTACAGACGGTGGAAGAGTCCAGCTCTTCGCAAAAAACTAAAAACATGTGATAAAATACTGCTGTCATCACCCAAGAGGGATGACAAACAGCCGGAAAGGTTAAAAGTCTGCCGGAGGTAAGCAAGATCGACACATTCAACGAGAATGTGTCGGATGCTTAAAATAACATTACAAGTACGACACAACGGAGGGTCCAGCCCTTGCAGTAGGTGACCATGCGTGAGACGGCTGTGTCCTATACGCAGGCGGGTAAGAATAACGTCTTCTCGCCGAGATGGACGAGACGAGGAACGCCAAACACCTATGGTGGGCTTAACAGCGTGAAGCTTGTTCCCCGTTTCCACATCCCACTCGGTCTGCCAAGTGTCAAGAAGGCGACAACGGAACACATTCTGCAGGTCGCTAGCTGGCAAAAGGTGGACGAGAACGTCGCCATCTGCATCAGCAGGCTTGGCGGCAGCATCAGCTGCTTCGTTCCCCTGGATGCCCACGTGGCTAGGGACCCAACAGAAGTGTACATCTGTGCTGGCAGATAAGGACACAAGCCGTCTGAATATGCGTTGCGCTACTGGATGCCGGGAATACGGCGAATCCAGAGACTGCAACACGCTGGTCGAATCACAGCACACAAGGACTTTCTTCAGTTGCTTTGCAGGAGACCTTAAACAATAGTTTACAATCGGAAATCGCTACGCTCCAAACGCAATGTCTCGACCTTATTATGAAAATCGATTCCGAACTGAAAACACTCATAAAAAATTATGTTGATGTACCTTCTTACGACAACGTTCAAAATATACAGTTGAGCGTGGATTCGCAACAAAATGATTTGACCAAATTACTGCAATTTCAATCGAAAGATATGGAAAAATTGAAACTCGAAATCGAAGAACGAACTTCCGCAATTGAAAAGAATTTCTCTGAACTTCAAACAGTTGTGAATGATATCGATGTAGAACGCTTGCATGTCGTCGTTTCTAAATTACAAGAAGAATTCACCAGCACGTTGGAAGAAATAAAATCCAAGTTACAGACTTTGGAAGATACAATGACAAACCTACCATCGTCAGACGAACTGCAGGTCATCAATAAAAGCGTTGCGAACATAAAAATTCAATTGGAGGCTTATCAAGATTTCGAACACATTCAAACCACCATCGCTATGCTTCAGGCGTCTTTGGAGTTGATCAACGAAGAAATTAAAAATATTCACGCTCAAGCAAGTGCGTTGACGAGTATTCAAGACACGTTAAGCACGGTTCAGCAGAAGATCGAATATTTAGAAAATTTGAACGTCGAATCGAACCTTGCTCATTTTCATCACGTACTCGACTACATACAGGGTGACTTGGAATCGTTACAGACGAGTGTGCCTTCGAAGGAAGATTTGGAAAAATTGAAAACGGCAGTGACGGCATTATCCGATTCGAGTGACATCAAAAGTTCATTGAGTGATCTCGAAAGTACGGTGGCTAATCTCCCCACCTCCAAAGAATTACACGCTTTGAAAAGGAACATATCTCGAATGCTGAAACGACTAGAGTAGTATAAAATACAATATTATAAACCCGAGAAAGGAAGAGCCCCCCTCGAGCAGATTTGCTTACACTTAAAACAAGCTCAACATGCCCATATGAGCTTTTTGCTCAAGTGTGGAACCCTGCCTAATCCAAGATTTTTTGTAAAAATGCCCTTATGGATTCCATGAGAAAGGAAGAGCCTCCTCAGATTGATTTGCTTATACTTACAAAAGGCACTTCTGTGAGATTGTTGTCCATAAACTTGTCAAAAATATGGCCCTCTTGTGCCCATACCTAAAACTAGGCCACCCACACCTATACACACCTACACCCACCCACACCCACCCACACATATTTACTTCCGGTCCACTTCCGGTTTGCCTACTTCCGGTTTAAGTTCAATTGGACACCAGGCTCATCTTGCATATCTAGTACTAAGACAATGCAATATGCAGAGACCCTCTAGAACTGCTCTGTGACCCTCTCATTTCTTACATCATAAACATATGATTTTTCTCCTATGAGAATAACACTACATATGGTGTCATCTGGTAAAGCCTCGTGGAATTCACAGATAATTTTAATGTTTGTCCTGTCATTCACCACAACTTGTTTCCTTTTTGAAGTGTTGATTACAAACATGGGTCTCCGTGCCTTGAATTCATCTGGTGTGTAATACATGTCAGTATTGCCTGTAGTGACCCTCTTGAAAGCCGAAAATGCCTCATATAATTTAAGAAAATCATCCTTGGACATGTCTAAATTGTAATTTTCTCTAGGAAAAACCTCATTTCTGCCATTTTTAAGATAAATGTTCTTGATGTTGCAGTTATCAAATTTACTCGAATTTTTTTCCTGATTGTTGTGTCTTCCAGTCTGAAACAGTACCACCACAAAATCAGGCATGTCGTATTGTATGCTGGAGAATGAATTTGTGGCATCAAACTCATAATATGTACCAGATGCGGGCTTCTGTACGCATTGATATGTGTAAAATTGCAGAGGAATCTGTGGATTTTTTAGGATATCAGCTTTGTATTTAAGAGCATAACTGGCCTCATATTCAACAACCGGGATTCTTAGCTCCATAGTCTGAATAATGCATTTGCCTTCATCAGGTAAGGTATTAGGCAGAGCTTCTCCTGTAGGGTTTAATGTGCTGTACCTCATCAAAGCATTATTATCATTGGCAGCCCTTCTAAATGTAATTCTTAAACCACCCTTCCACATAATATCTTTGTAATCCGAGAAGAATCCTGGCAACAGGCGCATGGGGAACAGTACAGTGTGGTTCTTGGTTAATATTTTCTCACCAGCCTCAAATCCGCCTATTTTGTAGTATGAAGCCTCGGTTTTGGATAATTTTAGTGTGGCCAAAGCTGTGGAGGTAATGCCGGGATAATCTATTCTGTTTATAACAACGCCATGCTTTCTGATCTCAATTTCAGAGAACAGATGGGGTACAAAATTGTCTACCAATCTTATATTTGAATTTGCCGGATAATCTGTTCCATCGAGCTTTACAACATCAAATTTGATGTATAGATCTGCTCTGTGGGGGTGTATAAATCCATCCCCTACATCAAGATCAACCTCAATCTCTGTGTTGGGTTGATTTAAATTTGCAAATGTCCTCCTGTTTGGAGGGAATGATTGTAGCTCATAACTCTCAATATTTTCCATTGTATGTATTTTTATTTAAATGTTAATCTCTATGATAGCAGTTGTTGTGGCTCCAGCAAAATCAACTAATTCTTCTTTTTCATTAGTGACCATCAATTCAATGTAATCTATTCTATTATGGCACACAGGAAAATATAATGTTGGGGATGGATTGTAGATGTTCGGCTCCATGAATTCGGAATTAGGTTTGAATGTTGCAATGATGCCAGTTTGTTTGTGAGTGCCTATGCCATTTGATTTGGTGATCATACCCTCAGCCACATTACAGTGAATATTCAGAGTCTCTATGGCTAAGAATTTAGGTATATTCATAGCAGTGTGTTTGATGCCTGCTTCAAGTTTTGTGTTGTTCTCAAATCCTAACAGTTCTCCTATAGTACCCAGACCTACTGTTTCTGTAGCAGATACAATCTCTACTCTGTGAGTGACAGAATTTTGACTTAACACTATACCTCTGGGTAATTGAGCATTTAGAGTGGATAGACTATATTGCCCTGGAGTGATGACAATTTTTTGATCCCCTACTGCAATTTTGTTGTTGTGGTGCGTAATATTAGGGATTAGGTACATGCCGTAAAATGCTCTGAGAGCTATTGTTTTGGGATACACTATGTCATCATGCAATTTGAGTTTCAATATTGAATTTTGGCTGGTGAGATGGAATACCCCCATGATGTTTCAGATACCACAAGGCTTTTTGAAAATCTTCAATTGATGGTTTATTTATTTGAGACATATATCTAAGAACAGATAAACACAAATGTCCACAATTAACATCTTTGAAGTTTTGAACACGGGCATTATTGTAATAAAGATTAGTTGAATTTAGATATTTTATTAAATTTTCAGGTGGAACACCTCCAAATGAATCAAACACAAATGCCTCATTGTTTAAATATTTAAGATAACAGATCCAGTGAGTGCCCTGATTTTTGTACTTATCCAAATTAACAATGCCACACTCTTTGTTGAGTGGTTGTTCTGGCAAAGAATCAGACATGTACACACCCCTAAAATGTTTGATGCCCAGTGGCTTGATTAAAGCTTCAATATCTTGGTTTGTAAGCGGCTCTTGTTTTTTTTAAACTTATTCATGGCTCTCTTAACACCTTTGCCTTTTTTCTCCATGGCCAGGTTATGGCGCTTCTGCTCATCTAATTCTGCCTTATTCTTCTTGGCATCTATTACTGTTTTTGCTATGGCAGCTGATCCCCCAGCCAAGCTCCCAACAGCCCCGAGAGCAGCTAAGATGGCCGGGATGGTAAATATGAAACCCCCCACATGTGATTTTTTTCTTGATTGCTGTAATTTTTTTAATTGGGGTGTGCTAAGCAACAATTTCATAGCATGGCCCTTTGCAATACAAGAATTTTTTTTCTTGCGCTGCTTTTTGGTCAAAAGGCTGTCAATAGCTTTAAGAGATTTGAGACCTGCATAAGGTATTTGATACATAACACCCTTGGCCTTCATTGTAGGTTTATTATATATATATTCACAACCCCCACCCCAGTTTTTGTTTGGTGCTCATAGCTATGGTGGTTCCCAATGCTGCTATTTTTTCACTCAAAGAAGCATCTTTGCTTACAAATCTACCAAATGCAGCCTCTTCTAATTTTTTGTCTGCAACATGTCTCTTGTCAAGATCAGTATGTGTGTTGTATGCTATGTCATGGTCTCTACAAGCAGCATCTAGGGGATTTACACCAGGATCCCCTCTGTTTAATCTATGGTCCAATTTTGTGCCTGGACCACAATACTGATAGCCTGGAATATGTAGTTCAAATGGCAGCTTGTTTATAATGTCATTAACCAGGCCCCGGCCCTCAGAAATATTCCAAAATTTAGGTGGTAGAGTATTAATAATTTTTATGAGATATCCAATCCCCTTAGGGTCATTCACTATAAAATTAGAAAATTTTGTGCTTATCATGTCCATAATTCCAACCTTTTCATTGTAAAAATTGTGGTTGCCAGCATTTTCCTCCCCAGCTATCACCAATAACCTATCTACAAGTTTCCTGACATCATCAACCCACACAAATTCTTTAGGCAGGGTGTTGTATTGTTTGATTCCACTGCCAGTCTTGATCTGTGACCATATGGGCTTGATTAAATTGTTGTATTTTGCTCCACTGCTAGACTTGACTCTTTTTTGTGTGGGATCATTGTTCTGGTATAGAGCATCTGATTTTATTAATATTTCTTTGTAATGTTCATAATCTTGATCTGTATAGCTGCCAGGCCTTTTCCTAGTCATCAGTTCCCACAATCCAGGTGTGCCGGTGTACTTAACAAAAGCACCTTTTTCTCCGAGACGAGATTCTGAATAAACAATTATATCATCTCCCATAAAAGTTACTCTGAAATTGCCAATTCTATGTATGATGCTCCCATCAAGCTCTGTGTCAGCATATAAGCCAAACACCTCATCTTTGTTGTCTTTAGGTGTGGTTAAATATTTTTGAGCAAGAAGACCCAATTCAATAGGATCCTGAGTAGCTTCAATTCTTCTAGGAGCAACAGGACTAGGTGTATGAATGCTGGAAAGTGGGGTGAATGGATAATCTAATATGTTCCTAGCAGCTACAGGTACAAACTCTGTGATCAAATTTTGATTTTGCTCTGTAACAGTTTTGATATTCTTACCTAAATTATTAATAGCATCAATTACAGGCTGTTCTTTGTTTGTGTTTTTCATAAATTCCTCGGTTCTCTGATTTCCATCCCTTAAATCTTTTTACAAGATAATCTCTTAACTTAAGATCATCAATAATTGGCCGTTTCATGGTTATTTATATACGTCTCAACGTCTAGAAAATCGTTGATTTTATTTCTGTATTTGCCGCTATTGGGTTTTCTTGTCATATCAATTGTGACAAACCCATAACTGTCCTGGTTCCAGCACTTGCTGCAAAACTTGGAAAAATTATTGTAGCTCAAGTCCCCACCTACATATTCATCATGTATGTGTTTGAGGTTGGTATGGATTTGATGAAACACACATATAAAATTGCTGTTGTCTCGGATCAGCTGCTTCGGTATTTTAGAAAAAGTCTGTGCCAGGTAGAAGCAATCAATGTTTTTGTGCCGCCCTTGTGTAAAGAAATTTCTAACCTTGTTTTGATTATCCAGTATAACGTCATCAAACACAACAACAGAATTATCGAGACATTCATGAAGTGGCTTAACATCTGGTTCAAAAGTGGCAATATCCAATCCATCATATAGCTTCATCAGCTGCTGATATTTTAATTGTTCCAAGCTCTTAGAGAAGACATACAAGTGCCTGTTTTTCCAGTCTAACCAGTTGGGTGCCAATAAAAAATTATCAACCATTAGTGTAGTTTTACCACAAGCAGATGGCCCAACAATAAGACATCTAATATTTTCAGGTAGCAAGTTGCCATTTCTCTTATTCTGCTGTTCAGGTTCTGGCAGCCTCTTTATAACATCCCAGGTGCTCATATTATCACTTTGTCTGCATCGATCCAGCTGTTTTCCGGATGACCCAGCCATTTGACAAATAACTTGTTGCCTTTTCTGCGGATGATTTTTTCTATGAGATATGTGTCAGGCTGTTTAGTTTTGCTGAGTTCTTCTTCATAGAACCGGCCTTTGAGAATTTCTCCTCGGTGATCTTTTATTATATATGTGTTAAGGGTCCCGGGTTTAACTTGAACCACTGTAAATAATTCAGTACTCCAGTTTCTTGTAAAGCCTCTTTTGAATAAGTGCTTATATTTGCTGATTCTTACTTGATCACCCACCCTGTATTTGGCCTTTCTTGTTGTTGGCTGGTATCTAGGATAATAAACAGTCCTGATCAATTTTTGCTCATCAGATGAAGTTACTTCAGAGGGTTTCATGTTGATTGTGGAATGGACAGAGTTGTTATATTTATGTAGAAGTTCTGGAAGAATATTAATCCATTTATAATTACCTTGGAGGGTAAATTGTTTATACATAAGATTTTTTAAGGTTCTGTTGAATCTCTCTACAATTGAGGCTTTGAGATCACTGTAACTCGAGTAATGTTTTATTGCCTGGCTTTTAATAAATTGTTGGAACACAGAATTATAATAGTTTACAATCGGAAATCGCTACGCTCCAAACGCAATGTCTCGACCTTATTATGAAAATCGATTCCGAACTGAAAACACTCATAAAAAATTATGTTGATGTACCTTCTTACGACAACGTTCAAAATATACAGTTGAGCGTGGATTCGCAACAAAATGATTTGACCAAATTACTGCAATTTCAATCGAAAGATATGGAAAAATTGAAACTCGAAATCGAAGAACGAACTTCCGCAATTGAAAAGAATTTCTCTGAACTTCAAACAGTTGTGAATGATATCGATGTAGAACGCTTGCATGTCGTCGTTTCTAAATTACAAGAAGAATTCACCAGCACGTTGGAAGAAATAAAATCCAAGTTACAGACTTTGGAAGATACAATGACAAACCTACCATCGTCAGACGAACTGCAGGTCATCAATAAAAGCGTTGCGAACATAAAAATTCAATTGGAGGCTTATCAAGATTTCGAACACATTCAAACCACCATCGCTATGCTTCAGGCGTCTTTGGAGTTGATCAACGAAGAAATTAAAAATATTCACGCTCAAGCAAGTGCGTTGACGAGTATTCAAGACACGTTAAGCACGGTTCAGCAGAAGATCGAATATTTAGAAAATTTGAACGTCGAATCGAACCTTGCTCATTTTCATCACGTACTCGACTACATACAGGGTGACTTGGAATCGTTACAGACGAGTGTGCCTTCGAAGGAAGATTTGGAAAAATTGAAAACGGCAGTGACGGCATTATCCGATTCGAGTGACATCAAAAGTTCATTGAGTGATCTCGAAAGTACGGTGGCTAATCTCCCCACCTCCAAAGAATTACACGCTTTGAAAAGGAACATATCTCGAATGCTGAAACGACTAGAAACGGAAATGGCAAACGTGGAACAGATTCGAGATGAAATTACTTCGCTGGTGTCGACGTTGCCCACTTCACAGAGCGTCACGGATCTTCACACGCAGTTTACAGAGATGCGAAGCATCGTGAACGATCTTACCGAGAAAAGTTCGAAATTGAATCAAGTTGAGAACTTTCAGAACATTGTCGTCAACATCAGAGATCAAGTTGGAGTGCTGGAATCCACGCAGGAATCGACGCTGGCCTCTTTCGGTGCCAAGTTGCAAGAACTCAACGAAAACTACAAGCAGTTGAACGTGGAAGTGAAAATCAAACCGCCATTTTCTCCCATAACGGATACCATAGTCGAGCATTTGTTGCCCATTGAAAATAAACTTGGACACGTTCACAGTAATTTGCTCGGCGTCGATACTAAAATCACCAAATTGTTCACCTTGCAAGCCATCGAAATCAACAGCGTACTCAATCAACAGAGAATCTCCACGTTCGTCGAAGGTAACAAACTGTACATGTTACATCCTTATCATCCGTATTAAGAGTTTCTCCTCGATGGCACGATTCAGATAAACGAATTTTCGTACTGGTCTCACGGCAGAAAAGCTAATGAGCAGCGGCAATTTAAAAAATGTACATAAATTGAACAAGAGCAACAAGTACCTCCTCACCGTCATAGACACATTTTTGAAATTCGCATGGGCTCTACCTTTGAAAGCCAAAACGGGAACATGCGTCACGGGAACATGCGTCACGGAAGCATTCAAATTAATTTCTCGCGAAAGCGGCAGACGACCTCGGTTTCTGCACACGGACAAGGGGAAGGACTTCTACAATGCCACGTTCAGGCAGTTTATTCGGAAACACGACGTTCAACATTACTCGACCTTCAGTGACTTCAAAGCCAGCATCGTGGAAAGATTCAATCGGACTCTGAAATCGCGCATGTGGTCACGCTTTACGCTTCAGGGAAGCTACAAGTGGGTCACCATTCTTCCGGAACTCGTTAACGACTATAATCACACATTGCACAGAACGATAGGCATGAAGCCAGCTGACGTTACGAAGTCCGACGAGCAGCGTTTAATTTCTACCGTTTACTGCCCAAAGTACACACCCACGACAAAAAGACCTAAATACAAAATTGGAGACCAGGTGAGGATCAGTAAATTCAAGCGAACGTTCGACAAGGGATTCACACGAAACTGGAGCACGGAACTTTTTACCGTCGTTCGCGTTTTACCCGGGAACCGTCACACGTATATAATAAAGGACAGTGGCGGTGAAATTTTATTGGGGCGCTTCTACGAGGAGGAACTCTCTAAAACTAAATAACCCGACACGTACCTTATCGAAAAAGTTTTGCGTCAAAGGTGACAAACTTTTGGTGAAATGGCTGGGACTTCCGGGAACGAGTTGGATCGACTCGAACGAAGTGATTCTATGAGTACGTGGAATGTTGTGAAACGTTTACCTGATTCGGAAAGTCAAACGAAAAAAAGGAACGGCGAATTGCTCCCCGATAGCATACGATGTCTGATTGTAGGACCTTCAGGGTGCGGAAAGACGAAACTGCTCGTTGATAATTTTATCCTCGCACCCAATCGGTGGGACTGTGGGAACTCGTTGCCAAAAAATATCCGAAAGATTACACCGACGAAGATTATCAGAGTTACAGGGAAATTCTAATCATGACGGATGCCATGTACCAGAACAACGATGCCTCGCATAATAGGGTGAAATCGAGCAGCGGTGAGAAGTACAGGAATCTCATCAAACCGATTTGGAACGAGGTGAAGAGTGGAAGCGGCGTCAAACGCTACAACACGTTACCCAAAGAATTCGTTTGGGTGGACGACGTGTGGAAACTCATCGACAGATTGTTAGTGATAGCCGGTGAAGAGAATGCAGGCAATCGTAATTTTTACAACGAGAAGGTTGGCATCGTGGACCAGCACCAAACTTTCCAACTTCATCGTGAACGACGACAAGGGCATAGGTTACTTGATCAAAATTATCAACACGCTGCCTCCGAGATTCTGGAACGTGGCCGAAGGAAAGGGACTCGTGAACGACATCATCAACAAGTTACCTTTCGAGATGCATTTACCTGGCTACCAGTACTGCGGACCGGGTACCAAACTTGAATTTGAATTTAAAATTTTTGGGAGCGTCAGCACTTAGGCTATTTTGCTCCCGTCACATTATTCGGGGGCCAGCCCCTTATCATTACAAATGACAACTCTAACGTTGCATAACTAAAAATAACTAAAAATCTTAAAATGTTCTGACTTTAGTTAAAAACTGAGGCTGTAAACGGGCACTCAGCACACACAAGGACAAAAAACAGGACAAAACACACAAAATTATACTGGCCATTGTGCCAGTCGCCAGAGCCTCGTTAGTCTTTAGTCCAGGGTACACTACGTGGAAGTGAGGTTGACTTTTGGGCGCCTACGTGGAAGGTCACCCCTTACACCCCAGGGGTACCAAACTCGAGAATAGATTGGAGAGAGGAGACAAGGGTGTGAATCCGTTGGACGCTGCATGCGAAGATCACGACATCGCTTACAACACTCGCACCGATCTGGATGCACGTCACGAAGCAGACAAGAAATTGGAACATGCCGCTTTCGAAAGATTCGGCAGCAGAGACGCTTCTTTGGGAGAAAAAGTTGCAGCATTGGTCACCACCATCGCCATGAACACGAAACAAAAATTTGGGTGGGGTATATAAATAAATAACATACAGTAAAAAAAAAAATAACAACATGTCTTGTATAACCGCCTTACCGCCCGAACTGCTATGTAAAATATTCAAACACTCTTTAAACGGAGATTGCGAGGATGTTGAGAAACTTGTAATCATAGCAAGAACAACGCCGGAATTTCGTATCCCTTGTGAAATGGTTTTCAAGGACCATCTTCGGGAGATCAGTGGAATGAGGTGCGGTGATCTCGACACACTTCTTTCGGCTGCAGGGGAAAAATTAAACGACAGGATGGACGAACTTCACGAGGCGAGGCAGGGGAGAAGACGATACACGGATGATTGGCGCAGTCTAAACAGGAGACCGAAGATATCACACACATCATCGCGTTTTTCAAAGCACGAACTTTCTTCCTCTAACACACACATTGAAAAAAAATAATATACATGTCAAAAAAAATATGATACAAAAAATTATACGTCAAAAAAAATGTACATGTCAAAAAAACTTCATATATAAATAACACACATCGTGAAAAAAAAATTTTCGGTATATAAATAACACATTGTGAAAAATTAAAATTCTCTAACACACACACCCTGAATTTCTCTTCGATATGACTGAAAAAATGAGTGACCTCCAAGCATTAAAACAAATGCTAAATTTGTCAGTCGAGTATATAAAAATTCAGGAATTGGAAGTCGACAAACCTTACACGATAACTTCCGGTTCAATTGTTTCTACCCAGTATGGTCCCAAGGTGCGTCTGTTGCTCAACGGACAATACAGTCTATTTTTACCAGATCGATACGCTAACATGATATCCGATGAGAAGCTATCTATTTTAATCGAGAACAAAACTCGAATCGTGTACAAGGGGACAAAGGAACTTCTTGGTAAGAAAACAAAGCACGTAATAGAATTTGTGTAACGGCTGCGGAGTATATAAAATTACATACCTTGAAAAAAAAATTACACGAGAGGGAAACAAAAAAAATCTCAGAACATAAATATATATAAATAACATACCGTGAAAACAACATGAAGCCCAAGGGTGTCGTGTACCACATACCATATTCGAATCTGAAAACGCTGGGTGCCCTCGATGGGTTACTCACCAAGAAAAAAAGCGAGAAGAAACGTTCTTGCTTGTCCAAAGGACATGGAATGAAATTGCTGCTCAGCACTCCACAATTGAGACGGTTGCAGCGTTCGCGGAAACAGCAAAAGACAGGGGGGTTCATATTCAGCATCCCGGCCATCCTGGCAGCATTGGGGGCCGTTGGAAGTTTGGCTGGGGGTAGCGCCGCCATCGCGAAAACCGTCATCGACTCGAAGAAGAACAAGGCGGAATTGGAAGAACAGAAACGTCACAACCTGGCCGTGGAGAAGAAAGGGAAGGGGGTCGCGAGCAAGTATAAAAAAAAGAAACAGCACTCACCAACCGAGACATTGAATCTCTGATCAAACCATTACAAATCAAACACTTCAGAGGAGTTTTCATGTCCGATTCGTTACCTTCAACCGTTAAAAATAGAGAATGTGGAGTAGTCAACTTGGACAGTCAAGAAAATCCAGGCACACATTGGATATGTTACCACAAAAATGCAAATAACAAAGCATTCGTTTTCGATTCTTTCGGAGGTGTTCAACTTACAAATTTAGTTCATTATCTGAAAACGAACAACCTATACTACAACGACGAACGCATTCAAAATTTCGGAGACGTGAACTGCGGTCATCTATGTCTCTCCATGCTCACGTTTCTCTCTAAAATAAATAAGCCATCGGTGGAAGATTTCCAGAAAGCATTGTGGAACCTAAAGCATCACGTTGGGCGTGTTCCATCTCACGAGCGAATCTTCGATCTTGAAACTCACGCTGCACGACGACATCGTCTATCCTAAATCCATAGCTCTGCGTGCATTCTACAGCATGTACCTCATACCTAACGTCACGCAGCACAACAACGAAATTAGCGTCGGAAGCGAACATATCGTCGTCACGCCAGGCCAATACAATCTTTCTACTTTGCAAGCTCAATTACCTAAAGGCACGTACCTTTCTCAAAATTCGGTCACGCACAGAGTCGAAATCGTGTCCGCGACGGAGACCGTGGACCTGAGCACCATAGAACTTTTAGGTTTCCAGAACAACACCAAACTCGAAGCTGGCATCAAGAATACGGGAGCAAACATTCCTAAATTTCTAGCCATGGAAACTTTGAACGTTCACTGTAACGTGGCCGAAGGTAATGATCACGAAATCCGGCGGATTAGGAAGTCACAAGCAGACGGGAATCCTAGCCACGTTCAAACCCAGTTCCGAATTCATGGAACCGATCATCTACACACCTTCTTCGCCGATCTATTTTCCAGTATGTCGCAACCGCATAGACAACATAGAGTTGGTGGTGACGAACGAGAAAGGAGACGTGGTGGATTTCGCAGGTGCCACGACGACGGCCGTCCTGGAGATCGACGTATAATAAATAACACATAGTGAAAAAAAATGGAACAAATCGAAAGTTACGAATTGCAATCTTTCCCTCCCAACCGTCGCACGTTCCCAAATTTGAACGAAGCGAACCGGGAGATCGAATACGACGTGGACGTAGGCGATGGGTTCGTTCATCCTCACAGAGCGGACCTTTACCTTCAATTCGACGTGGTGAAGAAAGAAAACGGAGAAGCGTTCCCCGCAGCAGCAAATTTGATACTCGTGGACAACTTCGTGCCTCACCTGTTCTCGCAGGTGGAGGTGAGGAAACACAACACCGTCATCGACAGAATCGATTATCCAGGCATCACGTCAACAGCAGTGGGAACTTTGAAATTATCCAAAACGGACGCAGCATACTATCAAGCGGGGGGGTTCGAAGCGGGAACCAAAATATCGACGAGAAGTCACACGGTGCTCTTTCCCATGCGCCTGCTTCCGGGATTCTTCTCGGACTACAAGATCATGTGGAAGGGAGGACTGAGAATCACATTTTGAAGAGCGGCCAACGATAACGACGCACTGATGCGATACAGCAACTTGAACGCAGACGGTATCACGCCGCTGCCCAACACTTTACCCGAAGCAGCCAAATGCGTCATCCGGAGCATGGAGTTGAGAATGCCGATCGTGGAATACGAGACGAACTACGCCCTCAAGTACAAAGCGGAGATCTTGAAAAGTCCACAGGTGCCCATTCACTTTCACGGTTACCAGTGCGTGCAGAAAATAGCGTCAGGAAGTCATCTGGAATTTGACGTGACGCCGCAGTTCAACAATATACAGTTCGACATGCCAGATTTCGTCATTGTACTCTTTCAGACCGGGAGGGACAAGAATCAGGAAAACGATTCCAGCAAATTCGACGACTGCAAGATCAAAAACGTTTATCTCAAGAATGGCAGGAACGAAGTGTTCCCGCGCGAGAATTACAACCTCGACATGACCAAAGATGATTACCTAAAACTTTACGAAGCGTACTCTGCTTACAGGCGCGTGACCGAGGGAAACGTGGACATGTACTACACGCCCAGCGAATTCAAAACCCACAGGCCGATGTTCGTCATCAACACGACGAAGCGGAAGCAGGTGGTGGTCAACGATCGCACCAACATCAAGGTCGTCTGCGAGTTCCACGACGCGCTGCCCGAGGACACCGTGTGCAGCGTCATCCTGGTCGCCGATAAGTCCTTCATCCATGACGTGAAAAACGAGAGGGTCACACAGCAGTTTTAACAAGTTTAACATTTTTTCTTGCACTTGCACAATCAGTTACAATAAGAATTTGTACTAGCACAATCAGTTACAATGATAATATGCACAATACGAATTTCACCAGTTTGCACTATCAGTTACAATGTCAATTTCATCCTATCAGTTACAATGTTTTCTTTTCATCAGTTTGCACTATAGCACGAGTCAATCAGTTACAATCAGAATTTGCACAAAATTTGTTGTTTTTTTTTACATGAGAAAATTAACAATGAAATTCTTTTTTGTAATTTATCGTTTCAGATCCTGTCGAACATCAAAACACATACACATACACACTAGAAAAAAATAGCATGCAACTTTATTTGTAACACACATTCTCCATCTTCATCAAGAAAATATTATAATAAACATAATTTTTATCTATCTCACAATAAACTCTATATCAAAATACAACATCAAATAACACTAGAGTCGTTAGTACACGTTGCATGCATTACGGAGGTCCTCTGTAGAGTTTCATGGAAGTTTGAGGAAAAAAAACACGTGAAACTCTACAGAGGGGTGGTTATCTAACCGCAGCCGTTAGAACCTTTTTTTTTTGGTTGGGCACCACGCACCCTGGCGGAGTTATAGGGGCCAGGAATCCTAAAAAAAAACAATTATTATTTGTTTGTTTGCTTGAAAAAAAACACGTCACAATACAGAAATAATGAGAGGCGCGCGCGCGCGTGTGTGTGGCAGACATCACATCGTTTGGAGCATTTTTTTTTTTTTTGAGGTTTACAAAGGTCACGATATATAAACATGGCCGGACTTAGAAAATTACGATAAGGTGCATTCATCCTTCAAGGATGAGAAAGTGCATTTTCTCATCACTGCTTTTCTGCGCTGTGAAACATCGTCAGCGCAACAAATGAGGCGCGGAACGTGGAGAGAAAGTGAGTTTTTGAGGTTTTGGTGCGATTTTCTTAGAGGTAAAAAAATCAGGGTTGGCGTAGACGGCATATTTTGTCTACTACTAATATATAATTATTTATTTTATGAAAAATATGTATAAAGAAGGTAATGAGAGGTACTAAACGCTATGCATATGATTTTATATTCATTACTGCAAAGTATGTAATGTATGAATTGATAATTATGATATTGAAAATAAGTTTTTATGGTTTATGAACCGCTATGGAAGGTGGTAATGGTACGAAAGAAACGATCCCGGTACTCGAACCCGCGATATGTAACGGTAATAAATGGTTAGGCCTATAGTGTATATAATGTATGTATGTATGTATGTAATAATGTATGTTATTATGGTATGAAAGATGGTTGGTCCGAAACAGGAGACTGTGAACTCCGCGCTGAGGGTAGACGAGAAAGGAATTTGGGGGATGTGCGATCGAGGTCAAATGACGCCAGAACAAAGAATGAGCCCGATGATGTTCATTTAGGTTATGGCGGAAGGCTTGTGGGCGAGAGGGGTTGTTGTTGTGTCGGAAGAAATATACAAGTCATTTAGGGAAAATAAATTGGTTAGAGATACGAATCGCTTCCATTTTAGGTAGAAAGAAAAATGTATAACGGGATGATTGTTTCTCTTGAAAAAAGACAAGAGATCGTAAAATGTTAATTTTAAAAGTCTCCCGGTAAGCTGTAAAATCCGTTTCTGTGTGTGTGGTGGGGCGATACGGGCAGTAAAATATTAATCGCCAAAGCAAGTAGTGAATTTGGATGAAGAAAAGTCAATCCGAAATGATGGAAATTAAAGGGGTTTTTATGTATTTGACCATTGAATGCTGAATTTTCAACAAAACCTAATATTACACGTTTAGGAACAGTGCCTAAAATATATTATCTAGATTATAAGAAGTAATATTTTGAGGGGTAGTTATTGATTTTACTTCCACGCGTGTAAGTGGGTATTTAGCTGTAGTAGTTTCAATAGCGTTTGCATGAGCAAGACCTATATCTGGAGATACAGTAACTCTTTTTACATAAAGAGAAATGTCCTGTATTTCTACACGATAAGAAGTATTCTCCGCGGCCATCGATGAAAATGCATAGTTTGATCTATGTAATTTAATTCTCATGGAGACATTGTTCAAGAGAAGACGAGGTTGGCACATAAAATCAGAATACAGTCGACCATACATGTCGAATGACCGACTTTGCGCAGCAAGACTCATTCGTTTTTCAATTCCTTTATTTTCAGTTAGATTTTCTAATTTCCAGGCGTATCGCGATACCAGAGAGAAGCAGTGAGATGAGATGTTTTAGCCTCATTAGAATAGTTGAGTAATGTTTCAATGTATGCCCTGTAAGCGTAACTCCCTGCAGAGGACGAAATCAATTTGTCATTTAACGAAAAGTCGACCTGACTGAATGCTGAATGTAGAATATTGTTTCCAGGAGCAACCAGGTTATCGGCAGCTAAGGCCGTACCATCTGGTTTAGTTATTTTACATTTTAGGTACAGATAAATGTGTGCTGGATCAATGTATTCCCCACTGTCTCCAGTAATGGCAAACTCGACTGGACTGTTACTAGTTAAAGATGAAATGGGACGATACTCCACTAAACAAGAATTTTCAATGCTAATTAGAGTTAATGCCAGAGAAAACAAATCCAATTCTGTATTTGTGCATTCCGATGAGTTACAGTTTACTAACGACATTGTAGCTAATTAACGAATATATCTCTGTGTACCCTTCGCCTCTTTTTGCGTGACTGGCAGGTAATAAATGGTGGTTCGAATTTTATAGTTTTAGCCTTCCGTTTTTGTCTCCCTTTTCCTGATAGAATCTGAGAAATTTTTCTCTCCCCTTTTCACGAAGAGCTTGTCCTGCCTGATTTACACGATCTCTGAAAGATTGTTTGAGAGGCCTGTTTTGTAGAACATCCAAAACAAACTCCATTCCCGAATGTAAAGCTTGCCAATTGCTCTAGCTCCCTGTTTTAATAAAGGGGCAGCAAAACGAAACAAGCTTTTAAATATTGAAACGAGGGCCCCGTGACCTTTCAAATATGGAGGACCGGAAAAATAAGGTAAACCTGTTCCCGCCTGGTTGAGATAATAATCTCGATATAACTGACGTCTATCGTATCTCATTGTCGCTTGAAATGTAGTTTAACACTCAGATCTCCGAAGGCAAATGAGAGTTTACGACCTGTGTTGTCTCTTAAAACTATTTCTATTGTATCAAATAAATATTTCGATACAGGCATATAATGAACGGGGTTAAATATTATAGATTGTGACCGGCCGTAAGGGACCGAAGAAAATGTAAACATTCTTAAAAGAGTTGCCTTTGTATCTCCTACAAATTGGTAACTGAGTACATTAGTGTATCGTGTCATTCTAAAGAATGATGGGATCTGAACCAGTGTTTGTGCAATTAATTGCTGGGTGATGTAAGTTACTCATCATTCATCCTCTGATGAGAGCACTCGTCATTGGCATGACGAGTTAACACTTGGCAATGCGAAAGGTACAAACTCAAACTAAGGAACTAAACTGCAGAAAAGACAATGGTCACTCTTTGGGTTTTGTGAACCATTGAACCTGAATCATGGCTGGGTGTTAGGATAATTACCTGTCTATCTGAAGAATCAGGCTGAATAGAATATACGAAGTCATCTGTTGGCTTCTCAGTTTGTCGACCAGAGCGTCGTCTCACTTCTGCCCTACTGCTCTCCTAACCACTTCTCCCTTCTCAACTCTAATCCAAAAGACAGTCCCCTCTCAGCTTGTCTCGCCTCTATATCACTAGGCCATCGAGCTCTTCCTCTATGCCGAATCGTGTTTTTTTAATTGCCACCATGCAAACCGCTGATTCTATAACCAGAAGAAACTACCTGTTTCCTGAATGCTCAGGAGGTTTGCATGGCACAACACTGTGCATTGATTACATGCCTCAGAGGCTGAGACAACTGAGAAAAACAAGTGAATGCCCTGGTCAACGTGAAGCATTCAGAGAGACTTTATAAAATAAACATATAATCTTAGGGATTAATACGTTCTACCGCCGTGGAGAAAATTTTCCATGTTGAAAATTTAAAAGTCAAATCGCAAAGCTTGACATGACCCAGGTTCGCCAATTCCATATATTTTCTTAGAAAAACAAACATACAAAATATAAAAACAACAAAACTTAGCTTTCTTTTGATTTCCTAACCCAAAAAAAAATTCCATTCCCTAAAAAATTACAAATCGACAAAAACAAGTAAGAACGTCGATATGATATAAAAACAATATTATGTATGATTATATGACTAGTAATTACAAAAGTTCATGTCTTTAAATGATATAACTCGCGATATAATAAAATTCTGCCTACGTAAGTGTTTTGATGTAGAATTGCTTATTCCTACGAATCGCAAGCGCATGGTCATTAGTCTGTGGTCCATCGCCAGGGCAAATGGCTGAAGTGTTTTCGTAAGGAAAAGCATAGTTCACAATGTTTCTGTAAATTGGAACCCGATGTGGACCCTTCAAATACATTGTGAAAACTAAAAAAGGTTTATAAGTACACAAAAGCGTGGATTGTCACATATGTAAGTAAAATTTTAAATAAACATGTAAAACACATATGAAGAAATGGACGTAATACGTAGCATTGAAATCTAAGGGAAACAAGTGTTCGTTGCAACATTATCACAATATACACATCTCATTGTTTCTGCATGTAAAAAAACCTGGGTACACCAAAGTGTAATATGTTTTGCTAAATGTATAGCCACTTCACTTATGACCAAACGAAAGGAAAATATTGGTATGCACTGTTTATTTCAATGGCTATTTTACTTATTCCTATGTGTGAGTATAAAATATTCGATGCACATAATTATTTACACTGAATAACTGTCGCTGGCAAAAACCCTAAATATATCGTTCGATTTCCTTGCCTATGTTATTATGTACACTGTAATGTATATATAGCTTTGTATTTATATAGCCTTGTAAATACTGATGTTTAACTGCACAAAGAGAGGAAAAAAAATCTTGCAAGTATCCACCAACTGTCTGCTCTGATTGTAAACATCAGAAAAATGTCCGGTGTACAAGTGTGTTGCTTACTATGTTCCATGTTGGTGAAACGAAAATAACTGCTTGGAAGAAACACATGCATAAAACATTGGCATACTAAAGCATACTTCCTGAGATATTCGAAAGTGCTGCAGGAATGTTTTGCTATTGCTTACATGTTCGTATGGTTATCCATTGTGAAAATTGCTTCTTAAAAAAAAAATATACACTAGTTGTTGCTAGCGCTGGTTAATTGGCACCTGGCGCTTGTCGCCTCCTTGTAGTATGATGTGAACTATAATACATGTAAGAACTGGCTAGTATGCATGGTACGGAACTGAGTATGGGAAGAATGGCTATGGAGAAATAGTCTTTCCCATAATGCATGTTAAATGTCCACATAAATACACATGGTATAAGCTTGCATGTGTATGTGTGGGAAAACACTGTAGCACAATTTGAACAACAATTCCGTAACTATTGTTGTAACCAAAACCTGCTGCTTGTGGGATATATGTTTTCTCTGCTTTTTTCCTTCTTTGTATTGCTTGTCTTCTTGACTTAGTTTGGGGCAATGTAAAATGTGAATAGTGGGTGACAAGATAAAGTGGGTGAAAAGAGTATCACGAACATGAACACAGAGGGACAAAACAACACAGGTCCATTGAGGATTATATTGGCCGTGGGTCCAGATGCCAGAGCCTTGCTAGTCTGCAAAATGCAGTCCAGGGTGTACTACATGGAAGTGAGGTTGACAATTGGGTGTACTACGTGAGAGGTCACCCCTTACACCCATAACTAAAATATAACTAACATAATTGTAATGTCATTGGACTGAAATATTCTTACTTGGTTAAAAGCTGATGATGTAAAGGGACACTCAGCATACATGAGGACGAAACACAGGACAACACATACACAGCCATACAGAGGATAATACTGGTCATAGGTCCAAATGCCAGCGCCTCGTTTGTCTACAAAAATGAAGTCCAGGGTGTACTACCTGGAAGGGTCACCCCTTACACCACACTTTGTGATTGTTTGGGGTATACTTATAATGAGAGAGTATCCGAGCAGACAGCAAACAGGTCAGAAAAGTTGAAGGTCATAAATAAGATCCACACTATATTTTGTCATTATTTATTATGTATTAAACATGCCCATAAATTATACATGGACAATTTCTTTAGCTCTCCTGGCCTGTTTGATGACCTCAGAGCAAGTTCTGTGGGACCGTCAATCCACGAAGACTAGGACTGCCTCCGGGCATAGGACAAGAGGGCATGAAAGTGAATCGAGGTGACATACGCTCCTTCACCAAAGGTGACATGGCAATGACCTGTTGGAAGGACAACAGAGAAATTTACCTTCTCTCCAACTTCTTAAGATAGGGAAGACAACAGCCTCAAGCATCTTGTGGACAGTGCATACCATAGGCATATGGGGTATGTTGACTTGGCAAACCACATGACAAATCCTTGCAATGTGCATCGCCAGACAGTGAAATAGACAAACAAGCTATTTTCTTACCTTCTTGAAAAGACAATCCTAAACACTTAGCTCATTCTGAGGGCTTATCATCCTCGCCTGACCAACCTACAATTCTGGAACACTTTGATACTGGCACTGAAGCAAACCAGGGCATCCGCTCATGCTCGTCTGTCTGCCATTCGAACTGAAGGACATGCTACTGTCCCAGAAGAGAAAAGAGCCTCTACATATGGGTCATTGGCCACAAAAACAAAGAAGCCGGTGGTGCAAGTTCTGCACGGAAAAGGATAACATCTGCTGGACAATGGTCATGTGCATTGGGTGTGATGTGCCACTGTATACATCCCTGTTTTCAACAGTGGCACAAGTGAGCCTGACCCGCCGCAGACTCTCCATCCAAGTGAAGCTGAGGACACTAACCATTACAGTGACATTCTTTCTCTTATTACCATATGTTTTGCAAAAGTAAAATAAAATAACATTTTCATAAAATTAAGGACTTCATCAGCCTTTTCTTTATATACAAGTGTGGGAATTTTATTAAATTGTCTCCAACAGGGACTTGGCTGGGACAAAAAAGGGGTGTAAAAAGGCCCTTGAGATAGAATAAAAAATGCAAGGTTGTAACAAGATCACATAAAAACTTACGGATAAACTAAAACTTTCTCACATACAATGGAAGAGTGCTGCTCTTCTCAAAGAGGCAAATTTGAAACTACAAGACTGCGTAGCTTGGATAAAATTAAAAAGACGAGCCATTGTGAGTTCCCAAGCCCTCTTACAAATTCCCACCCACAACTGATAGGGTTCAATTATTATGACACCAATACAAATATAATATAACTTGCAGTATATAAGGAAGCACCACAGAGGATTATCCTGGCTGTGGTTCCAGTCGCCAGAGCCTCGTTAGCCTGCATGTAGCAGTTTCCAGGGAGCACTAGCAAGGAAGAGAGGTTGGCACTTGGGTGCTTATTCAACAGAACACCCCTCACACCCCACGTTCAAATTCTCTCCACAGATTGGTTATGTTTCATGGAGGTTCTTTCGTACAACTACTCACATAAAATAGAAAATCTCAGTGATCCATTTGTTAGCCCATTAAGGAATATATATAGTACAATAAATACAGTGCCTCTGTGCAACAGACGAACATCTACAGTGGTCTTTTTGTAATCAGTTAATCAAGTGTCTCTGGTAATCAGGTGATGAGATCTGTAAGACAATGACCCTATTGAATTACAGATTCAACTTACAAGATCCACGTAATTGACAGTTGTCAGAAATTTCAGAAATTGATGTTATCTTAGTGATTTACTTTATTTTATCTTCTTTTGTGTGTTTCTCTGAACACTAGTGTACTGTTTTATTGTTGTTTCTTTCTGGTTTAAAATGACTTCTGCTATACTGGATTTTTTTAATAAATAAATAAATACTATTAAATACTGACTTCAAGCATGGAAATTGTGGGTTCCTATTTCCAACATGAGTCCTAGCCATGGTTCACATCAAGCCATGTCACAATCTTAGTTTCCTGAAATGAAAAGAAAACAACGTTCAAAAAATATTACTTTGAGAAAGGAAACTGGTTCTAATTGACAAGCTCAGGAAAAAAACTATCTATTCATAATGTAGTGGAGCAATGGTATACAACAATTAAAGCAAATTAATGATATTTCAAACAATACATTTAATTAAGCCTTCTCAGATTGTATTTAATGCCCTCGGATTGATTGAAATCCCAGCCAGCTGGGATGCTTACATCCCTTAACATGGCATGTATACCCTGGTGGGAATACATATACAGCGTGTGTAAGGTATTTGAGGACATGTGATTATGCGCATGGATTTTTATGCAAACTAATTGCTTTACTTTTCTATTTTCATATCATCAATGGCAGATTCAGCTAACACAAGAGATGAAAAAGCACTCTGTGCATGTTGCATGGTTTTTGAAAGTCAGCAGGTAATTTGTGCACAAAGTTTGGAAGTAGTAGAAAGTCTCTGGCGGGGATATGTTGCCTGTAGCCAAGCGCAAAAATCATTTGCAGTGTTTGGACAGTATGTGAGCACCACAGTTCGTACAGCAGATGCAGGACATGATAGATGGCAACCCCAGAATATCCGTAAGGGGCATTGCCAGAGATGTCCAGGTGTCTGAGGGCACAATCCGCATTGTGGTGCATGAGGACATTCGATGGATGTGATTAAAAATGGTCAATTCATGTCGGTGCACACGCAAAAACAATGGCTGTGGCAAGCAAAGAAATTACAGAACAAGGTGAAACATTTGGAAGAACCTGGCCTGCTCTGAATGTCTTTCGATTAAAAAAAAAGGTGGATATGTGCAAATTCCCGCAACTATGATAATTTTAGGGATGATGAGTAGTGAAAGACATGTATGTTACTATCATACGCTGATCTTTTGTGACATTTTCAGACATTTGATAAAGCTACAGTTTTGAGTTTTCTGCATGAAACTTACAGGAGTGTTACAGTATTGCTTGCACTATAATTTGAAAATAAAATTATTGAATTATAATGCATGGTTTAGGACAAGCATTGGTTGGGGGTGGATGAGAAAAGAGGGACAAATCATCCATTTAGTAACCTTGAAAACTGCTGTAAATTTAGAATCATTTACAGAAAATTATTTCAGCAGCTAGAAAACTCTATACAGACTACAAAGGTATTACATGCAAGCAAAATCAGACAATGTCAATATGGCGGATGAAAAACTGATATAATTGATTTTGAATGCTGTATAGTTTTTTCTAAAAATGTATGGGATACATTTCTAGTGTAAAGAACTAAACTCAGTCATTGTAGAGAACTAATCAGTCCAGAATTTAGCAATACAAGTTTTAAAATTATGTTCCGTCATTTGAGAAGTGATTGAGTGGTGGGCTCACATTATATTTGAGAGAAATCTGTCACCACGTTTGAAGATGGTGGATGACAGACAAATTTAACATGTCTTGCGAGAGCATTTAATTGTGCTCATATTTGACTAGGTTACATTTTCACAGATGAAGAAACACAAGTCTCAGGGCATCAATCGAGCTTCATGTGTTTAATAAAAACTAGTGTGTGGTTTAAAAAGGGGTGGGGGGATAAGTCACCATGATAACCATGGAAAACATAGAAGTTTTTAGTTGAAATTCATGTATCAACTAAATACATCCAGTGAATGACTTGGTTTTACATTTGAGTGAAATTGTTGAAAGCATTTCAATATGGTAGTGACAAAATGGATTTTTCAAATGCTGAAGTAGCTCCAAATTCTGAGGGCACTTTCAAATCACTGCCTAAACTGCATTGTTGGATATTAAGAACCACTACATTCACAGAATAATTTGTTTCATAATTTAAAATAGAGAATGGAATATTCAATATTTACTAAAAATGTGCTTCATCTTGGAAAAAAATCATTTTATCATATGTATATTTCTAAAAAGGGCAGGTTTCCTGGCAAGGTGAAAACCCAACTGATCACCTGGAAGTATTGTTGCAAGAGGGGGAGGGGTAGCAAACCTGATTGATAAAATCAACATTTGTGCCACTCTCTGGTTTGGTTGGTAGCTTAGTATACTATGATGCCAAAAATTCCTAAGTGTGTATATAACCCCATTACGTATTTCAAATCTTCATGCATTAATCTCTGATTGGTGTGATTAACCTCCTCTCAAAAAGGTCTTTGTCGACAAGAAAATAAACTTCAATGAGAATATTGTATACACTGTACAACTAAACAAGCCATGAGTCTGCTTAGTCTTCTGTACAGGTTCACTGAAATCCAAAACCAATCATCCATTAACCTATTTTTCAAATCCTTTATCTCCACCATTCTTGAATACTGCTCTCCGATCTGGACCATGGCTTCTGAAATGTAATCTTTCCAGGCTTGATTCTGTCCTCAGCCTTTTCCTCATCATAGAATACCTTCTCTCAGACACCTCCATAAAACAAATCCAGTCACCACACTCTCGTCACGAACTAGCAGACATGAAAGTTTTGTAAGAAAATCATCAAAGGCAAAATTAAAACCGAATTGCTAGTCAACCAATTTCATGTAAAAGTCTTCACACGGCTAACCCGCAACGTAAAGCTTTCTCCAGCCGGTGGAATGACTTGAGGGAATCTCACCCTGACGTCATTCCTCCCTCTTCCCTTACAACCCTTGGCGAGGAGGGAGGAGAGAGAAAGAGGGAGAGGAAACACTGCTTCTCAGGCGCGGTGATTCCGTTGCCAGGGTAAGCTCCTTCTTGTGAGAGTCCACCGGTCGCACTCTCAACCTTCAGAGCCTTACCGTTCCCTCCGCTGAACTAGGGAAAACATTAAATTAGGCGCACACAGGAGTTGTACAAATGCAGGCTCGACCAGGACTCGAACCCGGGTCTCTGGCAATCCGTGCCATTACTCTACCACTGAGCTACCACTGTATCTACATAGTACAACTCCTGTGTGCGCCTAATTTAATGGATTGACATCTCTACGCTGGGAGGAACCAGGCAACGTCGACATCTATAGTATTTCAAAGGCAACAGATCCCGTTGCAGTAGCACTTGCAGAGACGATTTCACACAGGTAAAACAGCGCCAGCGAAAATGCAGGGGAAGCCAGGCCGGCTCGGTAGCTCTGTGGTAGAGCAATGGCACGGATTGCCAGAGACCCGGGTTCGAGTCCTGGTCGAGCCTGCATTTTTCGCTGAAAATCTACATAGGGAAAACATACGCAGTAGAGTGCGAAGAACAGGAAAATTGAATAACATGGGCAAAACAATTGTACGCTAATTTTTACTTTACATTTGCTTCTGTCTTGCTGATTTCTGTTACTTGAACATAAATTTATCAAAAGGAAAAAGCTTAAATATTGAAGATGAAGCAAACTAAATTAAAATTCAAAGCTTAAGCAATTAAAGCACCTATATGCTGACTCCCCCATCCTTGTATTTACAAAAATAGTTATTGTTTCTCCTCTCTAATCTTCAAAAGCAGCGAGAATACTTCTTTCACGGAACTGAATATTTTTTAAGTGGAAAGATATCAAAAATAAATTATATATATTAGTTAATTTAAGTTGTTATATTCCGCCTCTTTAGATTAATAGTGATGAAGATGAACGAATTAAACATAAAACGAAAAAAACACATCAGGCACGTAGCTAGGTGGAGGGCTCGGGGGCCTGAAACCCCCTTTCCCGAAATCCTACAAATATCTCATTTAAAAAGTGTATAGTGGTAATTAATTTTACTTCATTAGCAGGATTAAACACCTTGCATAATACGTTGTAATAATCTGAGATTCATCTTCAGGATTTCTTCTAATCCCACTGTTTCAACTTTATGTGGCGGCTGCTAATTAGGGATGATCCCCATCCCGAAATAAAATTCTAATAAAATTCTGGCTCTGGCCTGCAATGATTCGAACTTTTAAAACATGTCATTTCGAGCTCGGAAAGGGATTTTTTTTATCATTCATAGGGAATTTCATTCTCAGCCAGGAACACAACAACAGAAGTTTGGCGCGTGAAACTGAATGCGTGTAGTCGTTGGCTTCGTGCTGTGCTTCGTGTTTATTATTTATTTAGGTGTTAGTGTTTGTCGTGATAGTGCTGTGTTAAAGGGTAATGGATGTGATACAAGATTTGCTGGTGAAACCTTTTGGAACAAGATCTTTTCAGGAGAAGTTGCAGATAGTTAATACAGGCAGGTAAGTGTCATCGCTTGAACTTATTTCTACGCACAAAGACAAAAATCTGGAATATGTGAGGCATTTTCGCAAGCAAATTATGACAAAACACCATGGTTGACAGGAAGTATAAGTGTTAATAAGCTTTTCTTTTTTGTTGGCCGTGCTTACTTTTCTGGGCTGAAAGGAATGTATGGACTCGTGGCGGATACTGTAATCTTTGCAACGCTTGTGTCAAACATGAAAAATCCAAAAGTCACATAACTTCCTTTGTTAAGCTGCAATCTTTCGCACAGACACGTATTGACGAGCAACTGGGCAAACAGCATGCTTTGGATGTGGTACGGCACAAGTAATCGGGTCCTGGAGTAAGTTGAATTTTGCACTTAAATTAATATTGCGGGTTTTTATTTCACTAGTGCACGTCTTTCATTTTATATTTGACAGGTTGTTTTTTTATAGCTTTATAATACTGTCTTGTTTTATTATTTGAAATTCTACACGTATATTAAACTGCAATAACGAGAATTAATTGATTCTGGTCGTAGCAATAAGACAAACATTCCGACACAATATTCCTAAATCCAATATGGATCCTGACATAAATTGCACGGAAACTTTTGGAGTTTGAGGATCAAGGGTCAGAGATTACCCACTCTTTAGAACCAGCATACGCCACTGGTCTATTGGTAAATAATGAAATATCATTACCAGTTAAAATAGATTTCATTTCTTAAATATATATATTTTTAAACATAATCTGACAAAAAAAAAGCCATGTTGGTCTTTCTTGAAAAACGCATATAAAATAGCCACCAATGCCACAACTGCATGTAAGTAGCACTGGAGAAGAGTGAGCTATTGTTCTGCTTTATAATTTTATTTCAATTGCCTCCATGCCCTCAAAGAAAGATTTACCTGGCCTGTGTCACTGATAAACAATCCTCCCTGGGTACTTCCTTCCAGGCTGTCTATAATATAATAACAAAATTCCAATTTACCAAAATCATTCATGCAAATAGTGTCGTTGAACATTGATTTGGTCTATTTTAATTCGCTTCTCTGATACTTTTGGCTAATCGCGAAGATGAAGGTGAGGCTGGGATTCTTACCAGGGACCCCTAGCATCGGTCCTAAAGGTTGGTGGGGGGGGGGGAGGAGCAGTTTCGAGTTCTCGCAGCTGGCTGGACACACAAACTGTCCCACTTGCCCTTAACAAAGTATTGGAATATTTTCTTCACATGTAACAGTAATAACAAGAAGGGAAATTCAACAGTAATTGACTGTTGGATAGAGAAGGGAAGTTAATATCGTGGATGAGATTTTATGTGATACTTGTATTAGTCTGATTTTTCTCTAAGTCCACCTTGATGAATAGATAGGGTAATTGGGAGTGTACCTACAGTTTAAAGTGGGATCCGAACCACTATGTGCCTTCACCAGGTATCAAACCCAAGACCCCTTGATTACAAGGTGGTGATGTTACCACTATGTCATAGGGGAGGCCCCACTTGTATTGACTAGTGATTCAAGATTTTTATATACAATAGTGGCATTAATTCTGGACACTTTTAGTAAAATGTTAATTTTTTAAAAAATCCCTAATGTAAAAACTATATTCTGTATAGAAATATTAAACAAGTTTAAATGACATCGTTCAGTAACTTCAATAACTGCATCTGAGTGCAGCATTGCAGTCTGATTAATATTGTTACTGTTATTTTCAACCAACAGAACACATGTGTGCGATTGTTGTATAGTAGGTCAACTGGGAGCATCATAGTTGTACATCGTTCAGTAACTTCAAGAATTTCATCTTACTGCAGCATTGTTTTCTGATTACACAGTGCAACAAATTTGAACTTTGTGTCTTGCCACGAGATGAAAGAAGGTGTTCTTTACTAAATCAAATATGCCGATTACGAAAATGAAATCAGAAATGTTCCATCACGTACCAATTTTTCTGGAAAAGATATGCCACATGTACCACTTAGCCTATATTTCATATAGTAAGCAATATATTGTAATTATGAAAAACAAAGTAGCAACTTTCACTTGGAAAGGACTCCATTACAGTACAGGAGGAACCTGCAGCTGGATAAAATACAGATCATGGAACAAAATTAATTGTTTGTATTACAAAACATAAAAAAGGTACGAGAAATCTGCAAAAAGCTTGAAATGTATTTATAATTTAGAAACAAGTCCTGGAAACTTTCCGTTTGTGGGTGGATGGTGAAACTTCTTGTAGGAGTGTCCAGCAGTAATCTGCCAAAAGGTTTGGTGACCATCTTCCCTTATATCATCTTTCCATGGCAGCGATATCTTGGTGAAATCGCTCACCATGTTCGGCACTCACATCTCGGAGATTAGGCGGGGAAAAATCCAAATGAGAATGCAGGAAATGTATTTTCAAAGACATGTTGCACCCCATAGCCTTGTAACAGTCCAGCATGTGTTCCCTCAGTTCCCTGTAATTGTCAGACCTGACGTTACACAAGAAATTGTTGCATACATCTTTGAAGGCAAGCCAAGCTGCCTTCTCAGTATCTGTCAGCAACTCTTCAAATGTTATGTCATTCATCAAGTCACGAATCTGAGGACCAATGAAAATACCTTCTTTAATTTTTGCAGTACTAATCGCAGGAAATTTGGACAGTAAAAATTTAAAACCCTGCCATCTTTGTCCATTGCTTTCACAAAATTCTTCATGAAGCCCAATTTCAGATGGAGCGGTGGTAACAGCACACTGTCTTTGTCAACAACGGGTTCATGCCAATTTTGCCTGTGACAATGGCTGTGGTTGGGGCTCTGACGTAGATGGCGTGTAATCAAGATCTTCGTGATCTATTGGTTGACCACTACCATCATCTGTTTCATCTTCCAGTGTCTATTCCGTTGGTGGTTTTGGAACTGTGAGAGAATCGAAATGCGGAACTGGGTGCACTGCAGATTCCAAATTTGGATATGAAACTGTGTGTTTTGATTTACTTGAGATTCCAGTTAGTTTCATTAAACAAAAGTAATCTGTTATGTGACCTCTAGGTTCCCTCCACAACTGTGATATGGCAAATGGCATAGATTGGTGGGTTCCATGCAACCAGCCTCTTAAATAGCGGGAGCAACAGTTCTGTGGTGCCCAACACTTACCCTCATCTACCTTTGATTCAAAATACAACTCGTACGCCTTTTTGACATTTGGGGAAATGGGACTTTTTCGTAAACTCTCCACACACATAACAGAAAAGGTTTGGTAAATTAACACACATCCTAGACATCGCTGAACACAAGAAACACGCGAACACACACAAACAGCATTCTTCACATTAGGGGTTTTGCATGACACACACTGTATGAACAGACACCGCGTGATCCCACTAGCAACTGACTGATGCAAATAACTGCAACTCCATTATACCTTACTATACCTCAACCAAGTGGCTATCTATCCCTTTTCTCTCCACCCCCTCCCCTATGCACTGTCGAGCAATAGTAACAGGCTGTGCTGATAAGTGCCGCGACAACAATAACATGCAGTCGTGCGCTGATAAAATTGTGTTTTCAGAGAAAAGTTTAGGTGATAGCAAAAAACGGTTTTCACTATCGTCATCAGGGAACTGAACTCCATAGGAATCACATGTTTTTGTTCTGTGGCAATTTTCATTGTCGCACAGTGTTATTGGTATTTTCTGTACTGTAATGTGGGTTAAGTGTGAGCTTCATTGTTTATAAGTGCACTTTTGTTCCCTGTTTCCCATTGTTATGAAGTACATTGAAGGTAGGGACGTACCTCGGGGGGGGGGGGGGGGTGCAGGTTGCCAATGAACTGTATTAAGTTAAATGATATTGCAAAATGGGAGGAAAAAAACTACTTTTTAGTGAATTATTCCTTATAAGAAAATGCAATGAATAATAATTTTCATATAACTCATATGAAAAAAATAGATGCTTGAAGCTTTCCAATGAGGTATATTTGCCTTTTTTCCTCCAACAGAGTACAATTTTACAAGCACGAAAACAAGAGAGCTCAATATTTTCTCACAGATAGTAGTGGAAATGATTGTGGAAGTAAATTGGAAGCTTTCTGAATGCAATTAGCACAGTTTGCTGTTGAAAAAAAGTCCAATTTATATGCAAAAAGATAATGTAAGAGGAACCATGCCCAAACATTCCCAGTTTTGCACTGATGAAGCATTCCACAGACTAGTACCATTATTCACTTATCGCACCTAAGTCAAACACCTTCGTGGTCAAGCACCATATTTTGTCTTCTGATGTCAGGCTAAATGTAGTGTATTTATGCTAAGATATTTAAAAGTAACCACAAAAGCACTCAATGCTTGTGTCAGAAGATAAGATATGGCTCTTGACGGTGTTTGATATACGTGCGATAAGTAATACCCACAACTAAGATGACAGTAAACGAATGGATGGTGGCAAGTAAAGAATTATAAAAGAGTATACGGAAGCAAAAACCATTCTCAAGGAAACATGCAGTAAGTAAAAATCAGCAGTACGTGATAACAGACATAAATCGAAATGGAACCATGTTAAAAATGGATCCATAGCATGAAAAAATCGCAATTAAACAAAAGGAACTTGGGCCTTAGTTGATTCTATCGCTAGTGTAATGTAATCTTATTTAAAATAAAAATGCATAATTTTACTCTTGTGACATAAAACACATATTTCTAAGAAAAGAACATAGAATGTACATACATTAGACATTCCAGACACAATAAGTTTCCAAATTCTTTGTGTTAATGCATAGATAAACAAAATATGTAGTAAATCACTACATTCTTCGGGACTCCACCAAATACCGCCGGTTTTGTTATGTCAACCATGTAGGAAGGCAATTCATGCAGAACAGCGTTCCCAAGTCACCAAGCATTTGTCAAGGAAGATTGCGGTGCAACTTTCCAAGTACTAATAGAAGCACAAGTATGTTCAAATGATGAATGTTCTAAGTGTTGAAGTGTTCAAAACAGTAAAGTAGACCAAGTGTTGCAGTGAATATTCTAAGGTTCTGAAAAAATTTCCTTTCAAAATACAAGTATAGGCCAACACACATATCTCTGCCACGATCGGCGCAGCAGAACGCAAAAAGCAGTGTCGCTCATCTGTTTCATAGAAAAATTGCTACAGTGTGCCGAGGCACATATGTTCCTAGAGCAAGGAAATTAGAGAACTCAGCTCTATCTAATGTTGAGTTTTAAATGCCATGTATTATAACCAGGACTGGGATTAATATGTTCTCACTTTGCTAAATATGGACTAATACATGCGTAAAATTACCCAAAATGATGCAAAGAAGACTTCTTCATAGTGATTTTACATAAAATGAAACAATGTATTATTTTTCCATTGCATTTATGGACCTGGTGGCATTTTAACTGTTCACTCCCAATAAGCCCGTCCACACTGGTACTGGAACTGCAACAACATGTGATACACGACTGACACTACCACTCCTTTGAGAACTAATAATAAAGCCCATGGTCATCTAACCCACCCTCGATTTCGCAAGAAGTTATTTTTATTTTTATGATGATTATGTGTTGCTAAGTGTGAAGAAAGAAATTCTGGAGCACGGAAAGAAGTATTTAGTACTGTACAGCCGTTTATAGTTGAGATATAGCCATTTGAAATTGCGAGGTGGAAGTGTACTTGCGGCTATGTGAGTTTCGTAGCACCCGTACTCTACTTGTGGCCATGTTACCTTCGAAGTACCCTTACCGATCGATGTATGTGAAAGTAGTTTTTTCATGGCTGTACCCCAAGAAATGTCATGAAAATTGCTGTCAAAATTTCCGCCCGTGGGGTAATTAACCTGCTGCCTGCAAAAGCTATCGCGGCAACGCCTCTACTTCGCTCCGCTCCGGCTACCCGCCTGTCTCAGAGTTCCTTTGGAAGGCATGTTAGAAACAAAATGTAAGTTTAGTAGCACGTATTACTCCAAAAATTACATTCTGTGCTCCAGAATTTCTTTCTACACACTTAGCAACACATAATCTTCATAGAAATAAAAAAAATCCTTGCGAAATCGAGGGTGGGTTAGTTGACCATTAGGGTGTATCGAAAAAAACTTTTTTTTCGAAATGTTAAGGTGGCTAGTGCAGAAAAGTGGCCATTTGTGACCAAAAACACGTCTGATTTTTTTCAGATTTTTTGGAGGTACTTTAGGTGACTCGCACCAACCTTGAAGTTTTGATAGTGATTTGGTTATGCAACACGCACAACAATTTCACAAAAATGTCATTATTTGGCTATTTCATGCCTTTTTTTCTGCATTATGGTCATTTATTGTTTTGTTTATGGCCAGTATGTTACATTCGGGCCTTAGAGGTGGTTTCCTATGCTGTTTACGTATGCTTTTGGTCAAAAATTGTCAATTTGAGGCTAAAAATTCCATTTTTTCTATAGATGGTTTCCAATTGGTTTCGACTTCGTGTTTTGTTCGAAAGTTTTCCGATGTAAAACACTAAATAAAATATTTTGGCTTTCTAATTGCTAACAGTTCCTCAATTACTTTCAAGCGCTTCGCTTATTTTCATAGCTTATTATGCTTTGAAAATAACCCAGAGCTCACCACGAGGATGTGGCTGGGCTGCGAGCTTCACCCACCCACCCACCCAAATTATGTTGGCAAACATAATTTTACTAAGGGGAAGGCCAAGATTTTCTTCTAGTTTTCTCCTTGAAATTTATAGCCACTTTTTGTTCGAAATGTCTGCATATGTTCTCTAGATTCCAATTCCGCTTTGATGTAGAGATGACATGAAAATAAGCGAAGCGCTGGACAGTAATTGAGGAACTGTTAGCAATTAGAAAGCCAAAATATTTTATTTAGTCTTTTATATTGGAAAACCTTCGAATAAAACACGAAGTCGAAACCAATTGGAAACCATCTATAGAAAAAATGGAATTTTTAGCCTCAAATTGACAATTTTTGACCAAAACCATACGTAAACAATAAGGAAACCACCTCTAAGGCACGAATGTAACATACTGGCCATAAAGAAAACAATAAATGACCACTATGCAGAAAAAGACATGAAATAGCCAAATAATGACATTTTTGTGAAATTGTTGTGCGTGTTGCATAACCAAATCACTATCAAAACTTCAAGGTTGATGCGCGTCACCTAAAGGACCTCCAAAAAATCTGAAAAAAATCAGACGTGTTTTTGGTCACAAATGGCCACTTTTCCGCACTAGCCACCTTAACATTTCGAAAAAAAGGTTTTTCAATACACCCTATTGACCATGGAGCCTAATAATACTGTTCTACACATGTTTTGTTACAGAAATGGGAGTACCTAACCTTTACTAATATGAGGATGCTGATTACGGAAGTGTTTAAAGTGGAGGAAACAGAGTTACACAATTAGACGACAAACACTCCTCCTTAAGCAATATTATTGCTACTCTGTGATGACCGACAGTCGGCTGCCTTTGTTGTACATTTACAAACTATGCTGGCTTCCGCAACAATAACAAAAGAAGTACATATATTGCCACCAGGCGATAAGCCGCATGGCTTTTTCTTTTATGAACTTGTCACCCATCAAAGCATGCAAAAGAAAAAAAAAAAGTATTGCATTAAGCAGCAAAAGTAACAGCTTTCTTTATACAATCCCTACAAGAACACATGCCGGAGCCGAGAGTTCAAATGCTCATGCATCCACAATTTTTTTTTTACTTTTGAGCAATTCTAAAGTGATGAAATATGAACAATAGTACTGGAGGCATTATGGAATTTAACTTCACTAACGAAACGCATGCACTTTCACACACACACACACACACGAAACATCAAACCACACTTAAAATAAAAATATGGCACTTCCAATCTAACAAAACTCACCGTCACTTTGCCTCTCCTTCCATGACAGAAATAGTGCTTCATATTTACAGTTGGCAACACTACTTACAAGCTAGCCAATGAACATGCACTGCATAAAAAAAGCAACCACTACGTCATGCTATATTGCCACATTAGCGTCCCTGTGGAACGGTGTGAACCTGCGAGCTGGAGTGCTATTAAATTGTTTTCAATGATGTTTGAGCGAGTGTGTCCAGGAATGGAATGACAATTAGCAACAACGGTGAAGGTTGGCGAGCAGGGTAGAACATGTGATGCTAAGAGAGAGGGAGACGAAACTAAAATCGGGATCTGTACCACGGCAGAGATGTGTGTGTTGGCCTCTACATTACAATTTGCACCACCCGATGATTCCATGGTATGTAAAAAAAACAAAAAAAAAAAAAAAAAAAAACAACTCCGATAACAATATCATGATGAAACTGCAAAAAATTTAAGTCTTTTTTGTGAACATGAAAAAGTGTGGATCAAGTCAAGTCATTTAGAATGTAAATATTTTTGGTAACAGGTCCGACTGTTTTATGATTTCTTTCAAATTCTCCCAGAATGAAGACTAATTATTGAAGAATTTTGGAAATCATTGTCACACGAAACTTGAACCTTCCTTAAAGTAATGAGCACAGTGGATTTCGAAAAAGTTACTTAGGTACTTTATTATTATATGGACTACCTCCAATCAGTATGCCATACGTACCTAACCTAACCTTTATATCTAATTAGTTAGGTTAGGTTTTTATGGCATACTAATTAGATATGATGGTTAGGTTAGGTACATATAGCGTACTAATTTGAGGTAGTCTGTATAATACTAAAGTACCGTTGCTTATGTTGAAAAAACAACTTCAAAATTACATTATGCAAGCATTCCCATGGGCAATGTATATTCCATACACAAGTGAGAATGAATGTAGAAGTAAATCAGAACCTTAGTAGAATGCATTAAGGGACTTTATATTAATGCTAAAGCAACCAAACCTTACCTGCCTAACCTAACCACAAAAGCAAATATTGAATAAAATCTTGAGTTAACAGAAGCAAATCGAAATCTAACCATGTTAAAATTGCATTCGACCAGGATGAAATCACAATAAAACAAAAAAGGAACTTTGGCGATATTTTTTACTATCATCCACACATTTCCACAGTTTTCAGAACATAAAAAATAAGGGTAACACTTTACTATAGGGGTGACGAATTTCTTACTTTTTACAGGAGAAAGTACTTACGCAAATCATTTTCTGTAGGATTGTGGAAGTTCGTGAATGTATTTTGATCCATTTTAATGCGAATGCATGTTGTTTTCTGCGAAAATCTGTCCGACACGCAGTTTCTGCTGCCGCCATTTGCTTTCTACACGAGAGCACAATGTTCTGTGTGTTAGATGACGTAAACCCAATAGTCAGTGTTTCACTCGCCGTGTTTTCACTATAACAATTTTTTTTAACTATGCTTGCCTAGCCTTACGGAAAACGGTTTGTGGGGCTAACGTCAATGGTTTGCGAGGTATTAGCATAATTTCAAATCCGGGCACGAAAGTATGTATTTTTCACTGAACAAGGTTGCAACACTGCACAAAATGACAAAACACTCTCATAACGCGTGATGAACCAGTATGCTATCGCCATGTGTGTTACAGAATCGAAATAACGAGTAACAGTAAGTACTCGTAAATGTAAGAAATAGTCATTATTTTCGCAGTAAGTACTTGTAAATGTAAGAAATAGCCATTATTTTCGTTAGAAATTCATTATTTCACCTAAAGAAATGTTCCGCATTCCAGAATAGTACATTAGCAGTTTAAGTATCTTCGGCATTTTAGCACGTACAAATGTGCTCCATAGTGACCACCACATCTAATTTACAAATGCAAAGAAGGACCACCAAGTGGCATACAGTAAGCTGTTTTGGCTAACCCTTCTTTAGGAGGGTCACTCTGTCAGAATTGGTACTACTTTACTATACCGGAGACACCTATCAATGATTTATTTCGCAATTTTTTACATTGCTAACGTACTATTCTGCATTGCAGAACATTTCTTTAGGTGAAATAATGGATTTCTTACGAAAATAATGTCTATTTCTTACATACGATAGCCCCACAAACCATCACGGGGACTAGGTATGCCTACTAGGTTAGGTTAGGCCTGTTAGGTTAGGTTCCATTAGCACTCCTTTCATTCAATTTAGCATATACGGACAACATCGGAATTACAAATTCCGCGACATCTTCCACACCCGGCAACAACTTCACGACGCATTTTCGACACATCATGTTGTAGCAGCAGCAATAGCGCGTATTGTGCTCTCGTGCAGAAAGCAAATGGCCGTAGTAGCAATAGCGTGTCGGAAATAGATTTCCGTAGAAAACCACATGCATTCGCATTAAAATAGATCAAAACTACATTCCCGAACATCAACAACGCTACAGAAAATTATTTGCGTAAGTACTTTCTCCTGTAAATTTGAAGAAATCCGTCTCCGGTATAGTAAAGTGTTACCAAATTAATTACTTTTAATCAAATCTTAAATTAATGAATAAATCAAATTTTTTGAGACGACATTTATTTCAAAATGTGTTAACTCTTTCCTTGTTGCATTCATGGCTTTCTTAGCCCATATTTGCCCCCAGAAAATAATGATGGCTCCCGAGGAAAAGGGGCTGGTGTCTGAATTATCTTCAGTTCTGTGTAGCCCCACCTTGGGGGACTCATACCACTCTACAGGGAAACAAGTGCTTAAAAATTTGTTTGGTCCAAATTTATTTTCTTTCATTGCAATTTCATTATTTGAAGCACACATTTTTTTTATTTGTAATGGAATGTTTACGATTTTAATTTAATAACCCCATTTAGATGGCTGCACCTTTTGTACTCTCTCAGCACACACACGGCTAGTTGCCTACACAGTGCAACACTGACTCGTCTACTTCCTCCATTTCATGTCATGTAGTGAATTTGCTGCCTGCAACGTTTGCATTATATTCTGAAGCGGTGTAGCGTGTGGTCACGTGGTGCGTGCTAAGTAATCAGTAAAACTTTCAATGCCGGGAAAAGTCTGTAACTCGTTTATTCTGTAATTGTTGACATTCGTACTTACCTATTCTGCATTGCGAAAGATTGTTTAACAAGCGATTTAGCTTTCTTTAACGAAAATAATTTCCATTTTTGAGATATCGAGTAATTATTCTTCCTTGTCTTTCCCCTTCCGTAGGTACTTTTAGGTGAAAATGAGTGCTAATGGAACCTAACCAAACAAGCCTAACCTAACCTCGTCCCAGTGATGTTTCATGGGGCTAACGTCAATGGTTTGTGGGGCTACCCGTGGATGGTTGACGTTAGCCCCAAAATCCATCCACGGGTAGTACCATAAACCATTGACGTTAGCCCCAAAAACCATCCATGGGTAGCTGAAAAAACCAATGAAGTTAGCACCATGAACCATCATGGGGACGAGGTTAGGTTAGGCCTGTTAGGTTAGGTTCCTTTAGCACTCTGACATTAGCCCCAAAAATTCACGATAGCCCCACGAACCATCACGGGGACGAGGTATGCCTACGAGGGTAGGTTAGGTTTCATTAGCACTCGCATGCAAACATGAATTAATGGTGAAATAACTTGACCGATGAGAGAGAACACTTGTACGACCTATCACACGTCTACAGAAACTCAATTACGTACGTGCTTTCTCCTGTAAATTTGAAGAAATCAGTTTCCAGACTTTGAAAATTTGGTAAATATGCGATATCGCCCGGATGGATTTCTTCATATTTACAGGAGAAAGTACTTACTGAAATGAGTTTCTTTAGCATTCTGGACGTTCTTTGAGGTATTTTCTTTCACGGAAAGTAAAAATTCGTAGTTTAATGCTGCCGAACAAGAATTAATCACTTTTTACGTAAGAAATTGGCACTGCCTGCCACATTATGCCGTTGTTTCCATTTTGTGCGTGCAGATGGCCAGAGCGTTGAAAGTCACACGATCTCCCAGTGTTTCCAAACGTGCCTTCTTTTTACGAAAATTTCTATTTTTAACTATTTTCGCCGCGCTTACTTTTACCTCTTTACTCGTAGGTGCAGTTGTCGGTCGGAGCCACGTTGGATGAAGATAAAGATTAGGGGAGTTGACAGCGTTGCCAGGTCATATTTTCAAAAATCGGGAGATCGTCCCCTGAAAAATCAGGAGATCTGCTTAAAAAATCAGAAGAACTAATAATAGCGGATTATCAACGTTCTGGGGGTGGGGTTGAGTGGAAAAAGCTTCGTGGATATATTTTTGAATTACTCTACCTGATAACACCTTAGCTTGCTTTTATTTAAAATTAGACAAAGTTAGAGGATGTAAGAACGCCCACAGCTTTTTTTTTAACAACACATTCAAAACATACTCGCATTGATGGTAATGGAGAAGGGCTATCATGCCTGAACCCCCGAAATATCCTTGAATTAAAACTTTACTTTCAATCACGGAAGGTAACCAACCAGTATTAGACAGATTGATTGATTGATTTGGTTTATTTTACTTCGCATCTGCCACGTTTGTCTAATCATAAATATGTGAAATTGATGAAGGGACACTCACAAAGAGCACTCATGCCCAGTCCGGGATTCGAACCCGGGATCCAGTATCAGACAAGTCGCAGGTTTTTTCTTCAACTTTTTTTCCCAGTCACTCCAGACAATGTAAATGTTAATTAAATCGCCTTTTGCATTCGAGGATTATCTGGTATAAAATCAGGAAAGAGAATTTCTACCGCCACAGTATTGATTGAGTATAAAGGGACATAAGACCAATTGTAGTAGCAGTTACGCTCAGAAATTGCTTCAATAAAAACATGAACTATTATTTCTAAGTTAAGAGACTGCGACGTAAACAGCAGTTTACTAAGCCGACCTCCGTGGCTGAGTGGTTAGCACAGCGCTATGACATCAGGGATCCCGTCTTGGGATCGATTGATTGATTTAGTTTATTTTACTTCGCGTTTTGTGACTCTTGGCAAATTTGATGGGGATGAGTGATGAAATTGATGAATGGACAATCACAAACAACCAAGCCCGAGCGGGATTCGAACCCGGGACCCTTGGCGTCGCAGCGCGATGTGCTAACCACTCGGCCCCAGAGTCCGGCCGTCTCGGGATCGAATCTCGGCCTGAGCACGGTTGTCTCTTTATCAATTTCATCATATCATCACTCATCCTCGTCTTCGCGATTAGCCAAAAGTGGCAGAAATACGAAGTAAAATAAACCAAATCAATCAATCGACAGTTTACTAAGAGCTTTTGTAACCATACCTTTAGCTGCATTCGTTATGTGGACTCCCTTTTTTTATCCGAGTATCTAGCATTTGCAATAAACACTACCATAAAACTGAAAACTTGTTCCTATGTGAGTGTGGCAACATTGGTATTTAAGCCAAGCGTCAGGTTAACCTTGCAGCAGGTTTTATGTATCAATCCGCGCGAGAACTGAGCTCAGAATCTTCCGTGCCAGTCTTTCCTCAACCGCCGAGCTGCTTACATCGGAGACACTGAGAAAATCTACAGTATTGCCAACCGCACAACACATCAAAACCCGCATGCATGTCAAGTGGATTGTATTTTTGCTTCTCTTTGTCTCCTGAAACATAACATTTTAAAAGTACTTTCTGCGCATATATTATTTAATAAATGTGTCATTAATATAAGAGCGAAACAACTTCTAAACATGAGAGCATGTGTGTATATTTCGAGCACGCAAAAATAAAAATAAACAAAGATAAAAGTAAACAACGATAGGCCCCTCTTGAATTTAATGACAAATTATTGTTTTTGGTTTAGAAAGAAATAGATTTATGAAAAACTTGGTTGCTTCGTTCGCAATACATCCGTTACTGTAAGACACACGCACTTCAAGTTGTACCACCAAAAAAGCATGATTTGTTATTGGTGATATATACAATCAGGTGCATTGTCTGTCGCTATTACTCTGGTTTCAATTTATGAATCACTTCACTAAACCAGGATTCAAATCTTGGTCTGTCTATTTGTTGCTGATAATCACCCTTCCCTTTCTTTGCGCTGAAAAGTAAATATGCGCCTTCAACAAAGCTTTCATTGCCGCCAGTGGGTGAAACAATAAGCCTCCCCCTTCCCGTCATCGTCGGTTTCTTCAGCCCTGGCGGTGGTTTTGCATGGTGGTATCCTTCCATGGTTTATTCCCCCTTCCCCCACTCACCGAGTTGAAGGACGTCTCGTCCAAATAATAAACATGTTTCTTCTCACTGCGATATATTTTAATACCGCGGAGATTCTTTTGTCGTCAAACAACAAACAATCGTTTCCTCTTGCTAAACTCAAACCGCAAATCATTCAACACCCGTGATACAATTCGTGTGCACATTGACGGCAAATCACCTCACGCCCTGTTTTACTTTGATCTTGTTGCCGCAAGGAGGATTATGCATTTAAAACAACTTGCTTGACTTTGAAGAACATTTCCTTTCGGATGAAGCCCAAAATAACATTCGGGTAAAACCGCGCGCTGAACAGGAGATTCAGCCATTCTCGCCGCTCTACAATAAACATAGGGTTAAAATAGTGGGATGTGCAACACTGGTATCAGCGATTTCACGCGCTCTGCAACGCATTCAGTCTCGCTCGACTCGCTCTAAAGTTTCAATGTCTCTTCAACGCAATACAGATTCGAGTTGGCGAATCTGCGGTTCTAAGTTCGTCTGCACAGTGATTGCAACCAATTAAGTCCATACCTGCTAATCAATGTATTATTTTGTCTGTATATTACAAATTAAATAACTGTTTTCTTGCAAGTATGCAGTTGTGTCGGAATAGAACCCGTCTCAGTGGAACTATATTCTTGCGCGCACGTTTGGATCTACATATGCTAAAACCTGCTGCAAGGTTGACCTGACGCTTAGCTTAGTTGTAACCAGTTTTCAGTTACCTCCCCTTTGACAAAACTGCACCTGATGGGACACCCGTGTTGGAGTTCCCAATGCACAAAGGGCTCAAGAAGCCGACAATGTCATCAAGCCTGGTATAACCATATTCTATGGTATAACCCTCCTCCACCACCTCTACCTCTCTCTCTCTATACGGAATATTCATGGGTCTTTGCATTCCATCAGCTGAATGAATATGTAAATTTTAAATCACCATTTTTTAAAAATAATTGTTCATTATAAAAATTTAAGGAAGCAGAAAATCAGGAGATTTTAACATTTTCTTGAAACTTGTCAGGAGATCAGCAGACCGTACTGAAAATCAGGAAATCTCCTGCGAAATCAGTAGACCTGGCAACACTGCGTATGCGCGAAGCACAGCACGCCACACAGCGTTGCCAGGTCATATTTTCAAAAATCGGGAGATCGTCCCCTGAAAAATCAGGAGATCTGCTTTGAAAATCAGAAGAACTAATAATAGCGTATTATCAACGTTCTGGGGGGGGGGTTGAGTGGGAAACACTTTTGTTTTAAACATGCCAACCCTGCCAAAAACACATTTTCGTAATACAAATGGAGGTGTATTGGATTATTTTGAGCAGTAATTTATACGTAATTGAGAGAGAGAGAGAGAAAACGAAATGTGTGTGTGTGTGGTGTGGTGCGGTGTGGTGTATGAACTCTCGTCAGAACCAGAAGCGGTTCGGTTTACATGATTGGCCACACTGATGGGGAACAGTTAAGAATCAATGAGAGTCCTGCACGAAATAAGGGTTGCCACTGAACTACAGGAAAATATCCTACCAAGATTCACACCGAAGACGTATTTTGAGAAGACAAGAAATTAAAAAGACAGAGAGAGATACTTACATTTCAACGCACTTCAAATCAGGCCCGTACCCAGGCCTGATTAGTATTAAGAAAAACAATAATTTTATATAAGTGTAATTTTACTATTGCAACTATTATAAATTAATGAAAGTAAATCAGTTTTGTATTTTACTACTACTATTATTATATAAAACGTTGCTACTCGATCCAATAGATGATTGAATATCCAGACCAAATGATGGCCATTTATTTTGTCTCATACAGTCAGTATGTTGAAATTCATATTTTGTTATTGACCTTTACACACTTCATTCAAGAAAAGGCTCTAATCGCTATGGAGAAATTTTACTCCTACTTTTGACTAACTTGCGAAGATGAGGATGAAGGATGGCATGATGAAATTGATGAAAGGACACTCAGAAACATCCATGCCCAGGCCGGGATTCGAACCCAGAACCCCTGGCGTCGTAACGCGATGTGCTAACTACTCCACCACGGGGGCCGGCTCCTAAAGTTCATGGTATATTTTTTTTAATTTTGAAAACTCTTTTATTATTATTATTAAATTGTAGAATATGGCAATATAACGTGTTCTCCGTATTTTACACATTTTTTTATATATAATGTCGACATACTTTTGTCATTCTGTTCGAATCCTAACCACAGTCCCGCCGTCCTTATATATGTTATTCCTTATATCCGGCGCAGAGTCGCAATCACGAGATTTTTTATCTAGGGGGCGGGGAGGTACCAGGATTAACGTACCAATAATAATAATAATAACATTATATCCTCGTAAATTACGCAGAAAAAGGTATAAGTCGGTACTAAAGCAATTGTGTTGGAACAAACAAATTTGAAATATTTTTTCTCAAAACGTTCAATTTCACATTAATAATGGAAAACAAACAAAAAAAATCTCTAGTTTCGAAAGACAGAAAATGCATTCCGAATATAATTATTTTTCTATAAATTTCCATGTACAACATATGTTTTACATGCAACATGGAGCAACGTAAATTAAGACATTTAAGACACGCATATATATATATATATATATATATATATATATGTGTGTGTGTGTGTGTGTGTGTGTGTGTGTGTGTGTGTGTGTGTGTGTGTGTATCTGTGCCATCTGCCTCCACCGGGCATCGAATCCGTGACCCCTTGATCACAAGGCGACGATGTTACCACTAAACCATCGGAGAGGCACAAAAGTTGGACAAGAGAGAATGCATTGGTGTCCCGTGAAATTATTTGCGCCCTATTAAATCAATATTGATTTCAGCCTCCAAAAAATTGGATTCAAAAATGATCTTCCTCGCATCGCTCGCAATTTATCATTGTGCCGGTTCAAATCCGGGAACTTTTCTAACGGTGGAAGCGGCCCCGGCTCCCACCCAGCGTCGAATAACATGGGTACCTGGGGGAAACCCTGGGGGGTAAAGGCGGTCAGGGGCGTGATGCTGATCACATAAACCCCACTCACGACCGGATCAAGAAAGTGTGGGGCGTTACCCCCACACCCCCTATACGCCTTCATGGCGTGGTGCTATGCACAGGGGAAGACTTTACCTTTACCTTTTTTACCTTTTTCTCTGTAATTCATCGTAAATTACCAGACAGAGAAATAAGACTTGTCATAATTGTTTTGAGGAAAGGAAGCGTCACATTTGAGACAATTTAAGTATTGATTGTCGAATGGGTTCTATTTGGTTCAGTTTTTTTCCTTGCACAATTTAAATTCGTTCTTATCAACATTTTTCCTCCAGGGTTTCGAATTCCTCTCCACCCCTCCTGAAAATGATTGATTTCCTTTATTTTACTTCGGGTCTTGTGCCACTTTTGGCTAATTTGCGAAGATGGGGACGAGTGATGATATGATGAAAATTATTAATGAACACTCACAAACATCCATGGCCAGGCCAAGATTAGATCCCGGGACCCCTGCCATCGTAGCGCTATGTGCTAAACCACTCCGCCACGGGGACCGGCTGGTAATTTATGTAATTTTTGGTGTTGGTTTATTGTGAGATGGATGAATTGGTTGTGTAATGTATTTAAATAATATGTATTAAAGAAACTTTGAATACATACACAATTTAGTGTCCACGTCGCTCCATGTTGCATTTATGTGAAACATATCCTGCATGAAAAAGAATTATATTTGGAATGCATTTACCAAGCATTTTCTGTCTTTCAAAAATAGTTTGTGTGCTTGTTTTTCATTATTAATGTGATATTGAACGTGTTGAAAAATAATTCAGATTGTTTGTTCGAACACAAATGCTTCAGCACCAACTTCTACCCCTTTTTGCATAATTTACGAGGGTAATAACGTCTTTGATACTACTGCTACTACTACTACTACTACTAATAATAATAATGTTGGTCCCGGGCGAATCCCAGCTTGGGCATGGATGTTTGCGAGTGTTCATTCATCAATTTCACCATATCATCCATCATTCATCCCCATCTTCACAATTTAGCCAAAAGTGGCACAAGATGCGAAGAAAAAGAAAGCAAATCAATAATAACAATAACAAGAATAATAATAATAATATTATAATAATAACACTATTATTATTAGCTTTATGATCATTGAAAAAATACTTATTATTATTATTATTGGTACATTTATCCTGGTACTTGCCCCCCAGACGAAAATTCGTGGTTGCGCCTCTGGGGTGGGGGGAATGCCCCCGTGTGGTTGGTTGCGCCACTGATCCGGCGCGGAGACAGTCTGTATGGCAGTGACCTTCTGTCGTCGCGTTTACCTACGAAGGAGCCGGTGGTCAAACAACCAATTAGGCCTAATGCTTGGGCAAGAAGCGACAACTTTAAAAAAATCCCTCCTCTGGAATCAAGGGGTCGCGGGTTCAATATCCTGTGGAGACACATAGTGGTTAGGCCGATAAAATCTTAAAGTATAACTGAGTTTTATATCCTCTAATCAGTAAATGTTGTCTGTACAAAGTGAAAGTTAGAATATGGCTGCCAAGCGCAGCGCCACAGCGAGTTCAAGCGTGCATCTGTCGCTCCTCTCTGCTCTCCCCTCCGACTCCACGTCTGCCGCGAATTCGGACAACGGAGGTTGGCTGAGTCCCCGGATGGAACGGTGCTCTAGGTGACATCTACTGCCGATTCGGACGCGGCCTAAAGGATCCCACTGTAGCAGAGCGTATAGAAGAGGTAAGTGTGCGCACTCTGCAACTTTCCCATTGCAGGTGGCGGACCAATGAACTAATGGCGCTGGTGTCGCACTCTGCTGTAGCTTGCTGCCAGCAGTCGTAACAAAATGTTTTAGCAAATCATGCCCTGGTTTTTACGTTTATACCTTTTATATACGAATGGGTACAGCCTGTTCCTATTTATGCAAGCCGAAATTCCACTCCTGTAGAAATCCTTGTTAAAATATTTATCCAAGTAGTTCTTCAATTGGAAAAAGCAGGTGCTAATATTGTCGGCTTTACGTGTGACGACAACTCGAACAAATAAAAAGGCTTGGAAATCATTAGGAATAAACAAAAACAACCATTTATCTTGATTGATTGATTGATTGATTTAAAACTTTTTTGGGTGCGTCGGCACTAAAGGCCATTTTGCACCCTTCAATGTATACGGGGAAGTAGCCCCTTATCTAAAATTCTGACTAAAAACATAAAAAGGGGTGTAAATAGCCCCTTGGGAAAACATTAAAAGTGCAAGGTTGTAAAAAGACCTGCACGAGACAAACAAAACACATTAAAAAGTCAGAACAAACAAACTAAAAACCTCCTTACAGACGGTGGAAGAGTCCAGCTCTTCGTAAAAAACTAAAAACATTTGATAAAATGCTGCTGTCATCACCCAAGAGGGATGACAAACAGCCGGAAATGTTAAAAGTCTGCCGGAGGTAAGCAAGATCGACACATTCAACGAGAATGTGTCGAATGCTTAATAAAACATTACAAACACGACATAACGGAGGGTCCAGCCCTTGCAGCAAGTGACTATGCGTAAGACGGCTGTGTCCTAGACGCATGCGAGTTAGAGTGACTTCTTCTCGCCGAGAGGGACGGGACGAGGAACGCCAAGCACCTATGGTGGGCTTAATAGCGTGAAGCTTGTTCCCCGTTTCCGTATCCCACTCGGCCTGCCAAGTTTCAAGAAGGCGACAGCGGAACATGTTCTGCAGGTCGCTAGCTGGCAAAAGGTGGACGAGAACATCGCCGTCCGCATCAGCAGACTTGGCGGCAGCATCAGCTGCTTCGTTCCTCTGAATGCCTACGTGGCTAGGGACCCAACAGAAGTGTACATCGGCACGGGCAGATAGGGACACAAGCCGTCTGAATATGCGTTGCTCTACCGGATGCCGGGAATACGGCGAATTCAGGGTCTGCAACACGCTGGTCGAATCACTGCACACAAGGACTTTCTTTAGACCATTGACGTCTGCAAAGTCCAGTGCCTTTAGAATGGCGTACAACTCTGCCGTATAGATGGAACAGGCAGGGTGTAGCAAGTAACTGGAACTTAAATCCTGCCGATGACAACAGGAATATATGGTCTTTTTCAAATTTCGTTCACATACTGAAATGCATAAGGAATCACTTTCACGACAAAATGCAATTGCTTTATGAAGAAAGTCCCTTCAATTTTGACTGTTATCCGAAAGTTTATGATGCAGACACAGACTAGTCCACCAGTCTTAGAGAATGTCCTAAAATAACATCCACAGATTTAGACCCGTCGCCGTTGCAGAGGATGAATACCAGATTGGCATTTCATATTTTCAGCAGGATCGTAGCGGATGGAATTAGATTTTTTCGACTGACCAATGGTTCGGCTGATTTGAGCGGCAGTGAGCACACATAGAAAATTACAAGAAATTTAAACGACATTAGTGACGCTTTGAATTCTCGAATCCCTTCCAACGCCTTATACAATGGTTGAAGGTCTTACATACTCTTGCGCAATTTTCTAATCACATTAAAAACAACTGATAACACCTTTGCATCCGACAGGACCATGGAATCGCTAATAATTTCTTTGCAGAGTACTTTGCAACTGAGTGAATGGCTGTGGTGCAAAGGCTATAAATATGTGTTAAAGGGGAAATTAAGCCAAGATCCCCTTGAGCGACATTTTGGGATTTTACGTTCCATCCCTCCAGCATAGACTTCTTACATTTGCATTTCTTGCAATGTATTCATGTCCTAGTTAAACAGGAGCTATCTTCGTCTGCAAACTGCGAGGTCAGAAGTGATGTGCCACTCACTTCGTTCGTCAGTCAGATGCGCCTATTAAAAAAAAACCCACGAGAAAATCAATTAAGGAACTGAAATCTTCAATTGAAAATTGCATTAAAGATAAAATTAATTGTAACTCCTGCTGAATACTCCTATCAATGTTGGGAAAGTGACGTACGCATTGCAGATGAAGCCTCGATTGATTATGTTGCAACGGAAAAATCCTTAGTATGCTATTTGGCACTTAGTATACTACACTCGCATAAATTTATTTTGTCCCAACAATCCATCAGTTCTCTTCGCAGTCATAACATACAAACATTAAGGGATGTGGCCTTCACGCAAATACGAGATTACGGATCGAAGAAGAACACGTCGTTTCTCACTCATCCGTCGAACAGCATTCTCCTGCATGTTGAAAGAGCAATCAAAAGTAAACTGTGTTTGGCAAATTCAATGTGGAGCGACTTATTTTTTGACTGTCTCAATTCCATAGAGAATATCCGTGTTCTATCTTCAGAAATAGGTTGCTGTGATGAATACTCCAGAGACATTATTCCCAAAGTAGTGCTACATTATATAAAATGCAGATTTTTCTTCTGGACAAAATAAATTCGTAAGGAGCTACAGTCATCCAAGTCGCAAAATCATCCCGGAAACTTTCCAAGGTGTCGAACAACTAGCTTTGGTGAGTACCTATATATCATTTTCAGTGGCGTAGCATGAACATTTCGGGTGGGAACGCCAAGTCCGAAGGAAGGGTCGGTCCTTTCTTGCTTAATAATTTACTTATGGTATTAGTCGCCACAGGTATAGTTTATTTGTCTGAAGTCAGCTGGGTTTTCAATAAAACATCATCCATGCATGTTTTAGCTAGAAAATTAGATGCCTCACTATGCCACAAATGTTTTGAACTCTGGTGTTTTATACCTTTTTTATACCTTTCTGAATGACGCAAGTCATTAAAAACCTACCTGAATCACAAGCGCCTCTGCACAACAGTAGACGTCATTGTTGTAGATGATCCAACTACTGATTGATTTGGTTTATTTTACTTTTTTTTACCACTTTTGGTTAATTGCGAATATGAATATGAGTGATGATATTTATGATATTGATGAAGGGACACTCACACAGAACACCCGTGCTCACGCCGGGATTCGAACCAGAGACCTCTGTCGTCTTGGCGCACTGTGCAAAACAGAGTGGATGATCCAAATATCGTACACTCTACTGACGTAACAGTGCCGATTAGTAATTCAGACCACTGTTTATTACATCTTGAGAATGCTGATAAACATTTTAAAATAATTTTCTCCAGAGACCATTCGATGTTAAGAGTTTTCAAATGAATGCTAAACATTTCCATTGACACAATATTAAGTAGTTAGATAATAACGAAAAGATACAATAAAAAAATAATAGTTTTGCGGGTTAAGTGGTAGAGCAGCGAGAGGCTGAATTTCTACCACGAGGACTTCACCAACTTATTTGACAAAAACTGTGTTGATCTTTTAGTTTCTAATGCACATCGCTGTTCGTGCGATAAATTATACAATGCAGTGGCCTTAAGAAGCAGTATATTTGAGATTGGTAAAGTTACGTCAGTCAATATTGCGTATTGTAGCATCACATAGCACGAGTTGCATGAGCGCGGAGAGCGAAGAACCGGGTAGGATTTCTACCGCTGTCGTCTGCTTCAGAAGGCAGGAAGGGTCACATGAACCAATCACGGTAGACCTCTCTTCTCCGTACGCTGGCGTACGAGAGAGCATTTACGCGCGTGCTGTAGAAATCGAAGCTTTCCCTCCAGAAAGGCAGCAAGGAATATAGAGTCCTGTACGCCGAACCTGCTCGGTGTCCGACCGGGAAAGGCATTGAAAAGAGATGCTAGAACGAGTGTTGAGAGTGGAGCGTTGCAAGCGGATCGCGAAAAATAGCTATTATAATGCATATATACATATATGAAATTATTCACGTTTTACTTTATAATCAGAGCATTTAAGCATTTTTGAAATTTTAAATCTGGGAACGCCGGGCGTACGGGCGTACTATAACGCTACGCGACTGATCATTATTCATTTTATTATTAATTATCGTTCCCGTTAAATTAATCCTGTAATTTCACTTCAGAAATTATTAAATATGTATTTAAAATGTTAAGTGTGTTTTGAATTAAAATTGTGTGGCGTATTGTTATAATTTACAACAAGTGTTACTTGGTTACATTGTTGGACTAATCGAGAGGGCCAGCAGAGTTCAACACCAGAACCACCTCGCGGCGGAACCACGGAACTACGTCAAGTGCGCACACTTCCCCTTCTATATGCTCTGACTGTAGTTCAAGTCCCGATTAGCCTTTCTGTGCATAAAGTGGACTTAAAACACCAAATCAATCAATCAAAGAATCCCCCTACCCAAAGCAGCCAGCAGGGAATGGACACCGGTTCCCATTATGGGGGAATTATAAATGAAGTTTATTTCTGTTATTAGTGGCGGCGATTGGATCCAAAAACTGGTGGAGCAAGGGTAGTTTCTCTTTATTGGTAGATAAGGTTTAGCAGCAATGTTCTAGGGCAGACGCCCCCTCCCCTAATCACCGACGCTGGCAACAATAAAAATAACATCCCTTCAGCTTTCCTTGTCGTTTGAAATAACGATGTCAATATCCAGAGGGCTGGAGTTCGATCGAGATAAGGTCACGTAAATACACGGACGTAAAGCGCCAGCAACCTGCCCTTTCCTGCTTTGAATATTTCATGCTAAACTCCAACAGTTTAAATTTAAAATACGGGCACTGGCAACCTTGCGAGGAAGCAACAAACATGCTAGAACATGTTCCGCCGAAATGTATCAGCGGTAAGTACGAGACAGTGAATCCAACTCAACAAGTAGAAATATACCTCGGAACAAAATGAAGCTACAACTGTAAAACAAAGTTGTCTTTGAGGCTGATCAGAATTTCTCTAAGGACAGCTACTCGACTTCTTCGTCTTGCCAAATTCTTTCGGGGGGAAGCATGGGCATAACCAAACTTGGGACTTAACTTTCGGGGCAGAATCAAACATGGGACTTTGGGAGGCAGGATCGACAAGTTTTCCATCCCGTAAAAAGTCCACAACTGCGCAATCATTAAATATACTCTTCAATACTTTTATTTGCACTCAGGTCCCAGGAAGTTAAGAATAGTATCCTTAATTTTTAAATTTGTACCCTGAAAATTTATGGGGGGGGTGGCGGTGCCCCCCTTGTCTCCGCCAAGTTACGCCTATGGGGGAAGGGGTCCGAACACAGTGTCTCAGTAATTATAATAATAATATAAATTAATAATAAAAATGCTTAAATTAAAACATCAAGAAATTAATGTCAAATAGATGGAGAATTGATTGCGTGTCCAAAAAGTCGCTTGACCGAGAAATAAATATTTGTATTTTTTGTAATACACCTAATGTTGTTTAAAAAATGTGATATTTGTTATGTTCGTAACACTACTTATATTGTTTTCTTTTTCCCAGGTGATTGAGTACTACATTGTTGGGTAATTACGTATTGTTGACCAGTGCTGATCTGTCAATTAACCATGAACCGTAAACTAACAACTGAAGAACGCGTTTTTCTCTTACAATGTTGGTGGAAGACCAATAACAATAGTGTGGAAGTCGTGCAGCAATTTCAGGAAAAATTTCCTCAAACTCCAGCACCATCCAGACAAGCAATCTACGTACAACCTGAATAAACGATTTGAGACTACTGGTAGCGTACATGATTCGCCAAGGAGTGGGAGACCTAAAACTGCTGCACTGCAAGTGTAGATAACGTACAAAAAAAAATCATTGCCGAATCAGTTATTCAGAGCCCAAAGAAATCTATTCGTAAAAGATCTGCTGAGTTTGATATTCCTCTCAGTAGTGTACATCGTATTTTGAAAGCATTGAAACTAAAGCTTATCGTCCACAACTGCATCAAAGTTTAATAGAAGATGACTTTGACAGGAGTGTTGAGTTCTGTGAATGGTTTTTAATACGCTGTGAGGCAGAACCTAACTTTCCAAATCGCATTTTCTGGACGGATGAAGCTTCCTTTAAACTAAACGGTTGTATCAGTCATCATATTCATTGTCTAACTTACTATACAGGGTGGTCCATATGTCTTGTTACCCCATAATTTTACATAACTTGATAATTGTTTGAAGATACCTTCCACGTATCAACATGAAAGAAAACTAGCATCTCTGAGTATGACGCCATATTGTCTATCTTACCATAGGGCTGGATCAACGGATATAGCAACAAATTCGTATATGATATAAGTCCTTTAATTCACTTGGTACTATATAATAATTAAATGCGTTTGCACACTGAAATAATACAAAAAGGCCCACATCCGATAGGCTAGCTGAAATGTTCTCCCGCTGCAGCGAGCCGACATGCACCATGCCGTTGTGTTCGAATATCACGCTCCCAGAATTCCGAGTTCTTGCAAGAAGCTCCCAGCGGGAGTTAAATAAAAACAAATGAGGAGCGGAAAGCAATACTATTTACAATCTTCAACATTCTCCCCCCCCACCCCGTTGGAATGCACAGCATCCAAACTAAATCATGAAAGTTCAATTGATCTTCCCATCTGGAAGAGGTACAATCTTACTGAGAGCCCTTCGGTACACTCCATCCTTGGTGCGAACCACGGCTACACGAACTAAATTGTCTTTCCCTGGAAACACTTCTTCTATAATGCCCATTTTCCAAGATAATGGGGGTAGGTTGACTTCTTTCAGAAGCACAAGTAGTCCTGGTTGCAGGTTGGGCTCCGTGGTTGTCCACTTCTGACGCTGTTGCATACCATGAAGATAATCTCGGGACCAGTTTCTCCAAATCCTTTGTTGAAACTGTTAAACTCGTTGCCACCTGGAAAGTCTATTTTCCTTGAGATCACTTAAGTCTGGTTGAGGAAAGGAAGTTAGTGGACCACCAATAAGAAAGTGGCCTGGAGTGAGGTAATTAAATTCTTCATGAGAGTCAGGTAAGGATGTAAGAGGTCGAGAGTTTAAGCAAGCTTCGATTTGGCACAAAAGAGTTGACAGCTCTTCGTATGTCAGTACAGCATTCTTGGCGACTCTACGAAGATGGTACTTCATGGATTTTATGGCGCTTTCCCAGACACCACCGAATGATGGGCTACGTGGAGGTGAGTTTTTCCACTGAAAGTTTTCTTGTGCTGCATACCTTTGAATGTCTTCACTGAATCCTTGCGATTGAAATAGCAATTGAAGTTTCTGAAGTTCGTTCTTCGCTCCTTGAAATGTTGTGGCATTATCGCTGATAATGGTGGAACACTTGCCTCGCCTTGCTGTAAAGCGTCGCAATGCTGCTATGAAAGCTTCAGAAGTAAGGTCTGTAACTAGCTCAAGATGTATTGCTCTCGTGGCTAGGCACGTAAAAAGAGCTATGTAGCATTTCTTTGTGATTTTACTCCTGATTGACCCTACTTTGATGACGTATGGTCCGGCATAGTCTATGCCCACATGATTAAATGCCTTGCTAGGTGTAACTCTGATGGATGGGAGCCGTCCCATTAGCTGTTGTGCTGCGGATGCCTTCAAACGATAACAAGTTAAACACTGATGAATGATTTGCTTAATAACTTGTCGTATTCTAGGTATCCAGTACCTTTCTCGAATGGATGAGATTAACAATTGAGGTGCTGCATGCATCAATCGTTCATGCTCTGATGCAATTAGTAAACGGGCGAAGTGACTTTTTGGATGCAAAATGATTTGATGCTTGCTGCTGAATTCCAAGTTGCTATTTTCTAGCCTACCTCCGACACGAAGAATTCCCTGATTATCCAGAAAGGGGTGTAAGTCTTTAAGGATACTTTTGTTGGATACTTGCCCTTTGGCAGTGAGATCATTTATCTCTCGATGAAAGAACGAAATTTGTGTCATAACGACGCACGCTTGAGTGGCATCTTCAATGTCAATTGAAGTAAGTGGATCGCATTGTTTGTTACTTGCATTTTTACAATTGCGAATGAATCTTTTACAGAGCGCTACAATCCTTAACAATTTGAAAAATGTAGAAAAATCGTTTATTATTGCCTCTGATTGCAGATGAGACACCAGTGTAGTTACAGGAAGCTTTCGTTGTTCAGGAACATCTTTGTTCTTAAGACTTGTGTCAGATGATGATGATGGCCAGCACGTTTCATCTTCTTGCAACCAAGCTGGACCATGAAACCATACCGAATGATGATGAATATCTTGAGGTTTAACTCCACGGGAGATTAAATCCGCTGGATTATCCTTGGACGAAACATGTCTCCATTGATAAGTTTGAGTAAATTCTTGAATTTGCGCTACTCTGTTGGATACAAAAGGCTTCCATCTGCTTGCTGGCGATCTGAGCCATGCCAGAACTATTTGTGAATCTGTCCACAAATAAACATTGTCAATATTAAGTCTCAAAATTGGGAGAGTCTTGTTGAGTAATTTGGCCAATAAGACTGAAGCGCACAGTTCCAATCTAGGAAGAGTGGTTTTCTTGATCGGGGCGACCCGTGATTTTGAGCACAGTAAGTGAACTTCGGTGTAACCTTCTTCGTTTGCTGAACGAACGTACAAGCAACTGCCATAATTTTTCTCCGATGCATCGGAAAAGCCATGGATTTGTATATTCTTGACACAACCAGGTGTTAGGATGAAACGTGGTATTTGCATTTCACTGATGACTGGTAGCTGAGAATGAAGATGAACCCATTCAACTTGCAGGCTTTCTGGAAGTGGATCATCCCAGTTTATGTTGTGAAGCCAAAACTGTTGTAAAAAATACTTATACATTACAGTTACTGGTGAAAGTAGTCCAATTGGATCAAAAATCTGGGCAATAACACTGGCTACTTGACGTTTGGTTGATTTGTGTGACATCATGTTGACAGACTTGGCTCCAATGTTAATCATGAAAGTGTCTGCCGAGGGATTCCATGAAATTCCTAGAGTTTTAACACCTTCGGTATGAAAATGAATTAGATTTTGAGTCTCTCTCAGTGATTCTGGAATAGCGTTGAGTACTTCAGTGCTGTTGGAGCACCACTTTCGTAAGATGAATCCTCCTCTTTTCAGAAGTTCTGAAATATCTTGATAAAGTTGTAAAGCACCTTGAACGCTACTGCTTCCTCCAACGTAATCATCAACATAGAAATCACGCTGCAACACTTGACATGCGTGTGGGAAGTTAACTGCTTCATCTTCGGCTAACTGCTTCAGACATCTGGTTGCTAAAAAGGCACTTGATGTAAGCCCATACGAGACCGTATTCAATTGAAATACTGTTATGAGTTCCTGAGGAGAGTTTCTCCACAGAATGCATTGCAGTGGCCTGTCATCTGGATGTATGTGTATCATTCTATACATCTTTGTTACATCAGAAACCAATGCCACCTTGTGAGTTCGAAATCTTAGAACAATGGAAAACAAATCTTCCTGTATGGTAGGTCCAACCATTTGTATGCTATTTATTGATTCACCGCTTGTTGATGGCGAACTCCCATCAAAAACAACACGTATTTTCGTTGTACTGGAATCCTTGAAAACACAATGATGCGGAATGAAAAATTTTGTGCAGTCATTTGTTTGTACATCATTTAAATTCCCTATGGGTTCCATGTGTCCCAACTGGTAATATTCTTGCATAAATTCTGTATAATCAGCCTTTAATTGTGGTTGACGTTGAAGACTCGTTTCTAATTGGTGAAATCGAGTTAATGCAGAGTGTGAGGAGTCACCTAACACTGAACGATCCTTACATAATGGCAGCCTGACCGTATAACGGCCACTTTCATCTCGTGTCACATTTCGCTGAAAATGTTGCTCGCAAGCAATTTCTTCTGGTGATTGCAGTTTCGTGTGGATCTCCTCTATGATCCAGAACTGTTGGAGTTGCGAGCTGAGAGAATCTTCCTTTCTCGTGAAAAATGACCTAGTAATACTGTTGCTAGAAGATGTTGCTGGAATCTTCCCTGCAATAATCCATCCAAACTCTGTGTCTTGAAGAATGGGGAAATTTCCTGGTTTTGTTCTCTTTTCAGGCTTCATAACGGTAAAGAAAACCTCTGCACCAAGCAGAATCTGTATTTTGCCCGGCGAACAAAAGTTTGGGTCTGCTAAACGAATATCTGTTGGAATGTTCCATTCAGATGCATCAACGTTTTCTGAAGGCATTAGTCCTGTGATGGTTGGCAACACTGAGCACGAAATACTTGTCGTAAAATTGCTATTATTAGATCTCAGACGGATCTCTACTGAATGACTCGATTCAGCTGACGAATTGTTGATTCCCTGAATGGGAACTCGATGCTTTACCTTTCGAAGACGATTACTTTGAACAACATCTTCAACAATGAAATTATTCTGACTCGCCGCGTCCAAGAGAGCACGACAATTGACCCAATTGCCCGCTATATCTTGTACTTGAACAATTGCCGTAGCAAGTAACACCTGTGAAGTACTTTTCTGCTTAATTGAACAATAAGAAACTTGAGGTGCTTGATCTGAATGCTGTGAAGAATCGCTTGTATTGTTTACCATCGATGTATTCACGTGACCCCCAGATGACATTTCACGCTGCTGGTTTACATTGGATGTACCTTCATCTACATGAAGTAAAGTACTATGCTTCTGTTTACATCGCTTGCACACTCCATATTTACACTGTGCCGAAACGTGATTGTTGCTGCTAAGACAGTTAAAGCATACGCGATTCTCACGTAAAAATTTATACTTTTGTGAAATAGAAGCTTTCTTAAAGGCTTCACACGAAAATAAGCGATGTTTGTTTGCTTTACAAAACATGCACAATGAAGAATCTGTTGTAACATATGACTTCGAAGATTGTTGACATTTAGCACTGTACTGTTTGTGCATATTTGTAGATGATTTTGTTGCTACCTTGTTACCTTCACTCGTAACTGGATTAATCTTTTCAAGAGCCTGGCATCTGTGCTCTAGAAAACTAAAGAGCTGATCTAATGTGCTAAATTCAGTATCAATACTTTCTAGTTCAAATGCTCTTCTCGTTGCAGGATCGAGATTTGAAACAAGATGCTGAACTAAAATTATATCAGTTAACGACGTGTCTTCAGCTATCATTTTGAGCGCTGAAATAGAGCTAACTGCAGTGTTTGTAAATGCACGAAGTTCCTGACAATTCTCCTTTACAACTGGATTGATATGTAAAATATCATTTACATGTGAGACTGCAATCAACCTTTTATTGTCGTATCGCTCATTGAGTTGCTCCCAAGCAATAGCGTAATTTGCTTGTGTCATTGGCAAATTTTGAATTAGATGTAAGGCCTCGCCTTTCAACGATACGCGCAAATACTGAAACTTCTGAACATTTGAAATATCTACATTGTTGTGTATCAGCGACACGAACGTGTCCTTGAAAGACACCCACTGTGTGTAATTGCCGCTAAAATGTGGTAATGCAATTGCCGGAAGTTTCACCTGCGTACTTCCTCGTGATGCAGATTGTTTAGTTTCAGGGGAAACTGGCTTTGTGACATGCTTGTCAATCAAAATTTGCATTCTTGTTTTCAAATCAAAGTACATGCGTTCAATTTCTTCTCTTGCCGCGTCATGTTCACCTTCGACTGATTTTAGTTCAATGCTGTCTTGAACTTCTTCTAATTTTAGCCAAACCTCGTTTAAATGCTCCAAGCGAGTCTTGATTGTTAGAATGTTGCTTGATGCTTCATCGTAAGTATCAACATACGAAGCTATACGTTTGAGTTTGCGCTTGCATGCATTTCTCTCTTTGATAAGACGCTGAATGTCGGCCATGGTTGCAAGGTAAGGAAAATACAAGGAAGGAAATGTAAAATGAACCAGACTTACTCACCGATTTGCTTCTTTGATGCTCGCGTAGAAAGTCAATCCCTCCTCCCACGACGGTGGTGAAGAAACAGAGAATCCATCATCCTACGACGAAACAAGAGTTCCTGAAACAGCTGATTCCACCGTACCGTGACGATTAATGCTACTGTAATCGCAACCGAGTTCAAGGTCACTGCAAAATTCGTTGTAACGATGTTCGTTACGAAAGCGCGGAAAACATGTATCTGTGCAAACCAAAAACACTGTTTGTTCTGTAACACTGTCACAATTAGCACTGTCACACCTGATGATCACTGACCTGCACGAAACAAACTGTCACTATATCCGGCCCGGAGGACCAAAAATGTTTGAAGATACCTTCCACGTATCAACATGAAAGAAAACTAGCATCTCTGAGTATGACGCCATATTGTCTATCTTACCATAGGGCTGGATCAACGGATATAGCAACAAATTCGTATATGATATAAGTCCTTTAATTCACTTGGTACTATATAATAATTAAATGCGTTTGCACACTGAAATAATACAAAAAGGCCCACATCCGATAGGCTAGCTGAAATGTTCTCCCGCTGCAGCGAGCCGACATGCACCATGCCGTTGTGTTCGAATATCACGCTCCCAGAATTCCGAGTTCTTGCAAGAAGCTCCCAGCGGGAGTTAAATAAAAACAAATGAGGAGCGGAAAGCAATACTATTTACAATCTTCAACAATAATAATACAACTTTATAATAATACAATATAATATAATGAAGTGTAAGGTAGCCATTCATTCCACATGTCGTGTGACACCAACAATTTTACATAATTTTATATTATGATAATAACAATATAACAATTTGTAAGACGTATGGATTCAGCGTCAACCAGGATGTTGTTCACGCATCCAAAAGGTCAGTATGACCACCATTATTTTCATGGCACAAAATGACACGGCGCCATGATCTGTGTGAGATTTTACGAAGCAAAATTTTCGTGATTGTTGTCTGAAAGGCTGCCCTAATAGCGTCCTTTAATTGTTCTGTTGTTTGGTATCGTTGTTGTGATACCTTTTCCTTAATAATGCCCCAGAGGACATTGTCACAAGACGAGAGATCAGGGCTTCTGGGAGGCCAATCCAGAGGCGCCGGATGATGTACCGATCCGCGTCCTATCCACCTATTGGGAAACACTTCACTTAAATATTCCCGGACAGCGATGGCATAGTGAGGCGGTGCTCCATCCTGTTGAAACCAGGAACGTCCCAGGAAATTCATTCTTTGGAGCTGTGGAACAAAAAATGCCCGTAACATGGCGAGATAGGAGTGTTGATTGATTACGCCATCGAAGAAACAGGGACCTATCAAGTGTTTAGCGGACATAGCGACCCAGAGCATCACATGTGGGGGGTTGTTTTCCAGCTCTTCGTAATAATGCGGATTTTCCTTGGACGAGAAATACACATTCCTTGCACGTGCACTTCGACATATTGCGCATTCATCGGAGAAGAAAAGGTCAGCCCGCTGCGGGAGTGTCGGAAATACCTCCAACATTCTTCCACATGCTGCATGTCGTCTACGCATGTCATAATCACTGAGCTCGTTGACGCTTGCTGGTTTAAAGGATTTCAATCGAAGATCCTTCTTCGTGTGTTGTAACATTGTTGATTTCGGGATTCCAAGCTCAGCAGACTGTTTGCGCAGTGACTTCTGTGGTGACCGAAGCACAGATGCCTCCTCTCCGGCACATGTGTTCTGTCTTTTGGTTGGTGCCAGGCCTCGGTTTGTCTTTGATACATCCCAACATAAGCCGTTTCTTTTCCCAACGCAGTATCGTCACTTTTGGTGGTGCATTTTTTTGGAATCGTCTTGTGAAATCTCGTCGCACATCCTCCATGGTCTTGCCGGTATGTGGACGTTCATGGGCCCAAACACTTACAACAAGGCGCTCTTCTACATTGTAGGAGCTTGTGTCAGCCATCTCTTCAAAAGAAACACTGAATTAGAGATAACAAGATATTGATTCGAGGGGGTAACAAGACATATGGACCACCCTGTAGTTAATTAGATTGATTGGTTGATTTAGTTTATTTGACTTCGCGTTTTGTGCCTCTTGGCTAATTTGTGAAGATGGGGATGAGTGATGAAATGATGAAATTGATGAATGGACATTCAGGGCCGGCGCTAGTCATTTTGCCGTCTTGGGCGGTGGCGGCAGACGCCGCTCCATTTCGACCCCCCCCCCACCGGTTATTACGCAAACATTGAAAAATCAATATATTCCCAAGTAAAACATCAAACTATAAAATAAATAAATGAGACTTGTTACGCTATTTCAATACTATTAAGCACAAAAGAATCTCTCTCTCTCTCTCTCTCTTAAGGCGAGGAGATACAATTACGCACCAATTGTGCATTTATTTCAGTATCGCCCGAATGGGCACTGCTACTATAACAAACCCTGGGTGTATCCAAGAGTATGAATTTCTCTGCATGTTGCAAGTGCAAACATTTTGTTATGTTGATTATTAAGCTGGACACGATGTTTGAAAAATATGATGAATAATAATTTTCGGAATCCCATGTATTCCTTATGGGGAATCAACTTCAACACCAAGTTACGGCTAATCAAATGGAAGTTTCGACTTTTCCGCTGGTGAAATTCATCTTCAAACTGCCCTCTTCCCGTTGACATATCTTTCTATTCCATCGGAAGTTTTATATTCACAAGAGAATGAACCAAATCATACTCCCATATGATCAATGTTTTTCTCTCCTTGCCTCCTGGCAGTGTTGCCAAACCTGATGGGCATAAAAGAACTAAATTTTACCTTAAATGGAGTTAAAACTGACTTTCATGGAGCAAGATTTACGATGGCTGGATAAAGTGCCTTCTAGGGTAATGTTAGTTGTCAAAGGGGTGGGGCACTGCTATTATCGTTAACTCTAAATTGATGACAATTTATTCTTGGTTTTCAACATCTAGATCCGGCGGCATCGCCCATCTCAATAATCCACCGATGGTGGTATGAAATCGAAAGTAAAGAATTCCCTGACGACAATATTATGTCAATTTCACGTCTAGCATTGCGCTGTAAAGAAGTAGCTGGGGATATAAGAGGGAGTGGGGCGACGCAGCCAATATAACAATATCACGTCACCTGCAAAATATATAATTATGACCAAAGGTAGTCTATGTGGGTTGGAACCAGAGATGGCATCATAATGGGGCACGGGGGGTGGGCGTCCCAGTTCACAGCCGAAGGAGTACACGAAAGATTGATTGACTGATTTAGTTTATTTTACTTGGCGTTTTGTGTCTCTTGGCTAATTTGCGAAGATGGGGATGAGTGATGAAATTGATAAATGTACATTCGCAAACAACCAAGCCCGAGCGGGATTCGAACCCGGGAACCTTTGTCGTCGCAGCGCGATGTGGTAACCACTCGGCCACAGGGTCCGGCTAGAGCAAGAAAGAGCCAGATCTGGCTCCAAGAGCGCTAAGTTGGTACCGTTGTAGGTCTGTGATATATGATTGGATTTTTAAAATGTGGGTGATATAAGGTCGCAATTCTTTCCTGCGTTTTTCCTTCATAAAGCGGCTGAGGGCTTCACCCAGCCTCAAATTAATGGGTACCTGGGGGCAACCCTGGGAGCAGGCCCGTAGCCAGGAATTCTTTGTAGGGGGGGGGGGGCAAAGTCAATCCTAGAGGGGGCAAATTTTTAATATATTGTGTCACATTGGCGGATATAGCAGGGTACACAGAGGCACTTGCCCCTCCCCCAAAAGAGATAAATAACAGAAATGGGATGATATCTTAAAACTGCAACAACAAAAAAAAATAATCGAGCAAACAAATAGCAATATTTCGATAATGACCTTTCGAGATTGCCAAATAATATAAAGTTTAACATATACAGACTAATAGGGACTGTAGGCTATCTACTTGATATTTACAGGTCGATAAAGTAAATAGACGATTAATATGTACCAACAGCTTTGAGTCTCTCTGCATAACTAATTAAGGGAGCCCTTTATAAATCATACTTCATATTCATTCCCTCTAGATTCCAGCATGCAAGATTTTTACGCACAAAGGAATCTAACGAGAATCCAACAACACCATTGTGTTGTGTTATGCAAGATAAATCGAATTAATTAAATAATAATGGTTACATATTATCTACACTTTAATGAATTTTGTAAAAATTTGTAATGCATTTTCTTTTGTACTTGTCAGAACATTAAAACATGGGTCCCTTAGTCCACCACGGACTCTATTGCCTTCAAAGGGGAGACTCTTGCATCACTACAGACAATGTTTGCCTACTGGTTACATTAACCAGTTTGCAAAATATTGTGTGAATTATATTATAGTTGAAATACGTGTTTTGACACCTGATAAACAAACAGGAATCACTTGATTGATCAATGACTTTTTTGATTACAGTGTCATGTCGTCATTAATATTTCATATTAAGTTTCATAGAAAGAAATTGTTTTAATAGGGAGTAAATAATTTTACTGGTCGCCATGGCATTCTCTTCAACATTTTCTTTTTCATATAGATCGTTTGGCTCCCAGGGCCGACTCACGCCGCCCCATAGCTATGGTTCTGAACTTGTACTATAACAATAGAAGAAATTGCGAGCGAAGCGAGCAAGAAAATTTTACGAAATGTATTTTTATTTATATAAAATTTGAAATCGAGGGGGCAATTGCCCCTATGTGCCCCTTCAAGTGACCTTGGCCGTCTGGAAATAAAATGCAACGAGCAAGTAAAAACTAATTCCATCATGAGTATCCAATTGTCCTGCTATTCTTAGATTCTCCAAGTCTTGTTGTCTTTGTACTTCAATATTTGCTTCCCCTAGAATGGACTTCCGTCCAAGGTCGGGGGGGGGGGACAATGCCCCCTGTAGTTTCGGCACTGTTTATGACTGTATCTTCATCAATTTTGAGTCATCACTCATTGTTGCGATTAGCTAGAAGCCGCAGAAAAACGACGCTAAGTAACAAAAATCAAATATCCACTCCATCTCTCTACCACATGAATCACAATTACCAAAAGGTAGACTTGGAAAACAAAAATTTAAGCAGTTCCAAGTTCATAGCAACACTTCCAAGAAAAAAGATCCGAACACATTAGTCACCGTTAATACAAGAGTAAAATGTCACAACTGTTCTAGATACTGAAAATTGCGAAATCATATCCCAAAGTCTGAATCTGGAAGGGAATTCCCCCCCCCCACCAATCCTGATACGACATTATACGGAATCCCATACACTCTAATAAATCACAAAACCAATAAGTGTCTTTATTATGTTGCTAGAGTAGCACCTAATATAATTGTAAAGATTAGTGAGAATTCCAGGTAAGAATATGTTCTGTATTTTTCACAGGAGGGGCAAAGCAAGCTCTCAGGGGGGCAGTTGCCCCCCTGCCCCCCTCTAGCTACGGGCCTGCCTGGGAGGTAAGGCGGTCGGAAAGTGGTGCTGATCACATCAAACAAAATGGCCGAGAATACCCCTCCCCCCACATCCCCTCAATGTGCCTTTATGACATGGTGCCATATGCACAGGGAATTTACCATTACCTTTGTATGTAATATTCTTTTTCGTATAATGCTATCTTGCATAAAATGTCTGTGGACATTCACAAACAACCAAGCCCGAGCGGGATTCGAACCCGGGACCTGGCGTCGCAGCGCGATGTGCTTACCACTCGGCCACAGGGTTCGGCACCTGTAGTTAAGATGGGAATAGTTTGTAAAAATATTTTTTCCTTACCCTGGTCAAATAGATGGAGAATTGATTATATATTGAATAACAAAAAAAGATGTTAGATCCAGTTGGCGAATAGATTAAACAACAAGTACCTAAATTTTATTATTTAATTTTAAAATGTTATTGTTTTTCATTATTTAATATCAGTACTTAATAAGTCTAGTGTTGCGATAGCTCAGTCGTTATGGCGTCTGACTACCACGCGAGAGACCCGAGTTCCATCCCCAGCGGTGAAGAACCGGGATGCCCACCCAGCGTCGTATACTAGAGTGGGTACCTGCAGGAAACTCTGGGGAGTAAAGGCGGCCAGGGGCGTGGTGCTGATCACATTATCCGCCACCTTCGGCCGTGATCAAGAAAGTGTGGGGCCCTAACTCCACACCCCCTATACGCTTTCATGGCGTGGTACGAGGGTCACTATTTATATTTTGAGCCTAACAATGAAAAAACAGGAATTTGGCATTGAAAACTGCTTTATTGTTTTTCGAAGTATTCTCCTTTATGGTCAATACACTTTTGCATTCATTTGAACCATTTGTCAAAGCAGTTTTTCCAATCTTCCTGAGACACCTCCATAATATGGTTTTTGAACGCACCAACGGCGTCTTCCGCCGACGAAAATCGTTGTCCACGCAATTTATTCTTGACATTCGGGAACAAGAAGAAGTCATTTGTTGCCAAATCAGGACTGTACGGCGGGTGACCCATCAATTCGATTTTTTTACTATTCATAAAGTCTGTTGATAGACGAGATGTGTGACAGCTGGCATTGTCTTGATGAAGAATGATCCGACGGCGTTTGTATTTGACCGAAGACCTCTGGCAAACAAATTGTTGTGTACCATTCAGAGTTGACCGTTCTACGTTCCTCTAAAGGCACAGTTGCCACATGATCAGTTTTCCCGAAAAAAACAGGCGACCATTTGTTTCGATGTGCTTCGAGCGCGAACAACGTTTGTTGGATTGGGTTCATCTTGAAACACCCATACAGTCGACTGCTCTTTACGTTCCGGCTCATATGCATATATCCATGATTCGTCACCTGTTACAATCTTATATACGTCTTTTGAAGCACCACGATTGTATTTATTGTGCATTTGTTTGCACCAATTGACGCCAGCGTCTTTTTGAGTTTTTTGTCAAATTGTGTTGGTTCCAACGGGAACATACCTTTCTCACAGCTAAATGATCATGTAATATTTTATATATGCTGGTGGAACTAATGCCTATGGTTGCCTCAATCTCACAGTATGTCACATGACGATCTTGCAGTATTAGGTTTTGCACAGCATCAATGTTTTCTTGAACAACAACTGATTTTGGACGACCTTCGCGAATCTCGTCGGTGAGCGAATGGCGGCCACGATTAAATTCGTTATACCAGAGTTTCACAATGGCAAAGGATGGGCCTTCATCGCCAAATGTGGAAGTAAGTTGATCGATGCACTCTTGTCTTGATAATCCACGTCGAAAATCGTAAAAAAATCATCGCACAAAAATGTTCACGAGTTAATTCCATTTTATTGTTGTCGCGCAATCTCCAAGGCAACATAAACAACACAAATGAAGCTATTGACAAAACATTTGAAGTACGTTATGGTCAATAATGCCAGACGATTCCGTGCAAACGTCAAATCGCGCCTAACTTCAATCAGTGTTGCCAAGGCTCAAAATATAAATAGTGACCCTCGTACAAAGCACGGGGGAACAACAGTGACGGCGCAAGTGAAAAATTGACTGGAAGGGGGGGGGGCAGAAGGGGGCGAGAAAATATTGTAGGGGCAGTCACGTTAAAGCGCCCGAAAACACTATAGTGGAACCACGAGCAAAACAACTTGCGTAGACCCGCGACTCCTGTGCACGATACTCCCGCGAGTAGGGGAGGGCGAGAGTGGACCATGCTGCCTTATGGCCCGAGGTGGAGGAAAGAAGGGAAAGCTGCGCCGGGACTTCTCGTCCCAAGGTTTTTTTCCGTGTGGTCGATCTATACATATACGCATAATATATTTATAATACGGGGGTAAAGACGGTCAGGGACGTGAGGCTGATCACATCAGCCCCACTCACGACCGGATCAAGAAAGTGTGGGTCGTTACCCCCACACCCCCTATACGCCTTCATGGCGTGGTGTTAAGTACAGGGGAGCACTTTACCTCTATTATTATTATTATTATTATTATATCCATGTATGGTGTTTTGTGTTTGTCGTTCATTCAGTGTGGACGTTTATTTCATAAATTTAGTTCTCGATTACGAATTTATCTCCATATGATTCGGTTTAATAAAGGCATTGATTCTTTTTTTTATTCGTGGGAACTGCCGTGAGTTGCGTTGTTTCTAGTGGCTTTTTTCAGTGTTGGAAGACAGATAGAAAATGGTCTAAAATAGTTCCCTCATTTATAATATTTTAATTCATCGTATTTCTTGAGATGAAACTACTGATATAAATATTCAAGTTATAAGATAATAACACGTATCCCCGGCCGGTTCAAATCCGGGAACTTTTCTAACGGTGGAAGCGGCCGCGGTGCCTACCCAGCGTCGAATAATATGGGTACCTGGGGGAAACCCTGGGGGGTAAAGGCGGTCAGGGGCGTGATGCTGATCACATCACCTCACTCACGACCGGATCAAGAAAGTGTGGGGCGTTACCCCCACACCCCCTATACGCCTTCATGGCGTGGTGCTATGCACAGGGGAACACTTTACCTTTTTACCTTTATAAACGACGAAGAAAATGTTTCGAGGAGTTTAATTTTCTTGCAAAATAAACATGACGTTGTAAGAAATTAATTTTCTTAAGTATGAGAAAATCACTTAGTGAAGCGCAATTCTCCTGTAGGAGAATTCTGCTGTATGTGCTTCGGTACATGAAGGCCTTGACATTCCTTCTCAATAGCAGGGGCAGTCAAATGAGGCAGCTGGTATACAGCATCCTGTTTCGAGTAAGGCTTTTCGAAGGTTTCAAACACGAAAAGGTTCTTTCAAACTCTGCATTGGAAACTGGGATTGTTACGGGGAAAACAACTAGAGTGTGGTCCTTGTAAAATGCCAATCTATACTTTCCTAGGATATCAAAGAAATCCATTAAATGGTCTCCTTTCGTTCAATGTTCGTAATGCTAATCAAAATCTGCGTTTCACCTTTCAGGGAAATGTTATCACAGGCATAAAAATCTAAAAAAGGTTACAGTTTTTTCATAATTCATTAAATGTTCTGACCGTGGTGCACCTCTGACTCTACCACTCCAAAGTATGTTTGTGCACAAACGGGCATCTAAGGAGTTCTAAATAAGTTCGTTGATTTTGATATGTGCAAAGAGCGAACCTGCATCAAGTGATTGAAGAGCAGCAAATCATAAAAAGCGTTCTTTTCCTGCCCGTGATACAAATATTAGACAATTGACCTGTTCCTTCCTCCCAGTGTATTTTGTTTCATCCGAATAGATTCGCTTCTTCCACTTCCTGGCTTATTTTGCTAAGAATAAGTGTGCATATTAAGCAGATAAATTTGTTTTGAGTTGAATTGTGAGTATAATTTGCACTTTAAGGTTCAAGATGAATATAATTCCAAATAATATCGTCTCACTTCGAAATGAACTTGAAGAGTTCCAAGAAATTCCCTCTGCTAAGGCTTGCCACAGACTCATCATCTCGAAAAGCAACTTCCTGAATACTGAAACCGCGATGCATCAACAACTGACATGTAATGTCGGTTTTCTTGAACCACCTTTGAATTACTTTCACTAATTAGAGTTGCCACTAACGATCCACTATTAGAATAATTTGCCCGTACTACAGATGATATTTTGTCTTATACAGAATGTTCGCGATGTTTTAACACCATCCACATTTAATACATTTTTCCAGTTCATGAAACTGGTTTAAAGTTACGTTAATCGCGACGATGACATGACATAAATGAATGAGAAATCGCCTATGCCCAGTTCGGCGCTGGAATCTTGAATGAAAGTCACACTAAAACAGAATTAATTTTGTTAGTCAAGTTCGTATTTTAAGCAGGATAAGTGATATCGTGCAGAATGCACCACTTAATAAACGTGAAAATCGTCAAACTCTTACAAATGAACTCTCTTATTATTTGATATTTCATTAACGTCAGTTGGGGGAGGACGGAAGGCGAAGTGTCTGACTGGGGAAGCGTCCGCCCCCCTGCACAACTCTGGCGTCGTCACTGGGGGGCACTTGACTTATTTTATTTAGTAAGTCTTTCGGGAGGGTCCGGACCCCCTGGACCCCCCTTAAATACGCCCTTGGTCATCAATTTTCAATTTTTCTTTCTTCCTTCTTTTTTCGTTTTCTCGGACACAAATTCGATTCACATAGGAGAATCGGGCCTCACCGATGGCGCAGTGGTAGCGTCGTTGCGTTGTAATCAAGGGGTCCCGGGTTCGATACCCGGTGGAGGCACGTGGCACACTGCTTTGGATCCCACTTTAAACCGTACGTCCAGTCCCAATTAGCTTTACTGTGCATAAAGTGGACTTAAAACACCAACTCAAACCAAACCAAAACCACATATGAGAATGGGAATATCCTTGCGGAATTTTTGAATTCAAATGCTTATTTTCTTAATTGTTCGTGTGTGTCGTTAGTCTAATCCCGACGATGGGGGTGAATGATCCACATGAAATCGAACACATGATTCACAAAGACCACTCATGCCACTTGTCGATGAAATGTATATTGGCATTTAAGTTTTGTTTCCTTACATGAACGTAGGAGGGGCTGGGTGGATTGCCCAAACCGGAAATGAACGTAAGCCTTAATTCTTCCACCGATACCATTATTTTTGAGTTGCTAGAAGCCTGGCCGAAAGCAACACGAGTGTGTTTCTTTTTCAAAGTTTCGTTCACCCTTCTTTTTCCGAGAAATGCTGTACAGACTCCCACCCTTCTGGGAAGTCGATGATTGACAAGATCAAAGGCATGGGTCAAGGAAAAGCTGGGACCAAACTTCTCCAAGGCATGTAAATACGTGGTAGGCTGTGTAGAAATAAAAGAAGTCGTTCATTTCCAATTCGTGCTCACACACTCGTAGGGTAAGGAAGGTGGACGTTTTAAAAACCTGCATTACTGTCATGCTGGGCTGCTTCTGGGCCAGCCGATTGCAGAGTCCTTCAGTTAAATTCTCTTCGACTCACATCGGCCATTTTGGAATCACAAGGCACCGAAATTTGCTACGATTACACAGCATGTTACCAAATCTACTGTAAACCGGGGGGAGGGGAGAGAGAGTTGATCAGCGCCGTTCCTGGATAAAAGCTGCGCAATGGTACACGAAGCACTTGAAAATTAGTACACAAAACACTAAAAACAAATAACAAAATGCTTCGGGAGAGCGATGTAACCCCTAGAGCTTTAACGTCGCAACTGAGGTTGTTGACACTCATCCAGGCACCCACCCCCGAAGACGATTGCTGGACAGATAGAGCTATGTAGCTACTGTTCCCTTACGCCCCTTCCCATAATCGCCGCCTCTGGTTACAATAATCTACGTTAATTACACTACGCAACAAATTTTTTGTGACTTTTTGTTTATCTGATTTTTAAATATTTCATTTTGTGATAGTAATGCAGAATATAATATTCATGGTCGGTATTGCTGCTACAACCATTTTCGTCTTCTTTTCCTTCTAAGAGAACCAAACCCAACTAGCCTAACCTAAGCACCACAGATTATTTACAACCCAAAAAGCTACCAGCCAATGGGAATGCTTGAAAAGGTTGTAGCAGCAATCACTACCAATATTCATTTTGCTGTGATGTCGAAATTTTCTACGTGGGGGAATTTTCTCGAAATAATGAGCTGCAAAATAACACTGTGAACATGGACCTCCCCGATGACGCAGTGGTAGCGTCAGCGCCTTGTAATCAAGGATCCCGGGTTCGATACCCGATGGGAGCAGATAGTGGTTCGGATCCCACTTTAAACTGTAGGTCAAGTCCCGATTAGCATTACTGTGCATAAAGTGGACTTAAAACACCAAATCAACCAACCAACCAAATTGTGAAGATCATATGCCCTACATGTGGATGAACAGAAATATCGATATCATGGAAGTGAACAATGGGATGGACCACTGGAAAGACAACCACATGAAAGAAAAGCGAAACTTACCATATGTACCGAAGAGGATAGGATCACAAAATCCCTCTGTGGGAAAGTCGTTACCTTGACTCAACTCGACACTACAACACATTCCTACTTTACTATGTTATGGCTGACCCCTGTGGTGGAGTGGTTAGCACATCGCGCTGCGACGCTAGGGATCCCGGGTTCGAATCCTGGCCTGGGAATGGATGTTTCTGAGTGTCCATTCATCAATTTCATCATGTCATCTTTCTAAATTAGCCAAAAGTGGCACAAAAAGCGACGTAAAATAATGAAAATCAAATAATGTTCTGGTCATTTCGATACCATTTTCAAACACACTCGCTAATCTCGTATAAGCTCATGCCCACGCACTTCTTTACCCAATGTTTTTGCAAATTTCTTGAGAAATGTAGATGAAATAAATAAAATAAAATCACAAGGTTGCTCAGATTCAAATGGCAATGTTCACTGTTCGGTGCGTTTCTTTTGGTTCTGGGCCGAGATGGCGCGTGACTGCACACGGCGTGGCATGGAGCAGATGCCGGCATGATTCACCCATAACCCTATACCCCGCAATAAATACGAATCGAACTTACAATTTTCGTATTTGCCAGTGCTTTATCCAACCCCCTCCCAAATCTGAACTCAAAATTTATACTTATAACCCCTCAAAAATTCTAAATCACTAGTGCTTGACATGGTTTCGATACAGGGTCAAGAAATGTCTAATAACGCCCCTCCTTCGCCATCTTGTATATATTTTTTCACAATTTATAATAACTGCGCACACAGATAGGAAACACAAACTGAAATTGCCGTATGGAAAATAAAGTAAAATAGAAACTGAAAAGATCAATACCGTACTTTTATCTCATTCCTATTTTACACTAAAGGTTACATTTCGATAAATATAGTTTAAATTTCATTTTTGAAGATTTGGTCAACAACCAATTTCAGAAGCAATAATTCTCGCATGCCTGAAGAACCTCTTTCATTTATCTTGCACGTGGGCAGCAAGGAGAAAAATAGAACTATGATCATTACAAAGCATAATTTCCCTTCCCCTGTCTCTTTCATCCATTATAGGCCAGTCAATAAGGGGGTCCAATAAGGAAAAAAATAAGGGAAAGCTGGAACAAATTTTATTATCTTCATAAAAGGGTCGTTAACAACATACTAATTTTGCACCCCTCTACCATCTCGGGTTTGGCCGCCATATTGGAAAAATGGCGCCCAAAATCAGTTTCTTGCAAATATCTTGCTTGGAAAGCATTTTATAACAAATGAGGTTATGACAAAAAATAATGTACATAAAACTCTCTACAAAAAATGTTCTGTGCATTTTTCTTCTAGGATGCGCCATTTGGGTGCTAGCTGAGGGAGAAATGTTACATTTTTTTCTCGCCCAGTTTTGCAAGTGCGGAACTCACGAAAACATATTTTCCATGATGTTTTCTAGTATTTATCTTCTATGAAACTGTACCTATTACATTTGTTCTTTCTTACAGAATGTCATTTATGAGTTCAATTGCTTTTATCATTGCATGCAGTTCTTTATGTGAAATACTTTAATGTCAACTGTGTGCAGGATATAATATGTTTGGTCTCAAAGAAAAGATAACTCCAAAGGAGCATGTTGACTTTGTCCAGAAAGGTTTTTTCACAATAGAACGCCATTGTAATCAAGGGTTCCCAGGTTCGATACGCGGTGGAGGCACGTGTTAGTTCGGATCCCACCTTAAACTGTTGGTTCAGTCCCGATTAGCCTTACTGTGCGTAAAGTGGACTTAAAACTCAAACCCAATCAATCTTTTGTCAGTGATTCTCATCTCACCCACCATTCCCCGATTTTGATGGCATAAAGTAAAAAAAAAGGTAAAGTGCTCCCCTGTGCATAGCACCACGCCATGATGGCGTATAGGGGGTGTGGGGGTAACGCCCCACACTTTCTTGATCCGGTCGTGAGTGGGGGTGATGTGATCAGCATCACGCCCCTGACCGCCTTTACCCCCCAGGGTTTCCCCCAGGTACCCATGTTATTCGACGCTGGGTGGGCGCCGGGGCCGCTTCCATCGTTAGAAAAGTTCCCGGATTTGAACCGGCAGGGGATCGAACCCGGGACCTTTAGCATGGTAGTCAGACGCGTTACCGACTGAGCCACCGCGGCATAAAGTCAACGATTACGGAATAACAGGGATTAAGAAAACCTATCCTTCTGATGCTTATGATGTTGGAATGTCTTCAATGTTGAGTATCGTTGGCAAAAATTTGGCAAATGTCAAGTTTGAAGAAAATAATAGAGTTAATCACTGGAGCGGTCGCTTCTGAAGTGAAAATCAGATATGTTGTATCCAGTTGATCCAGAGTTTTTATTTAATAAATTATTTTACTAAAAAATCACAAGACCAATTCAGAGAAAACTCCAAGTACAAACTTGCCCATACCAGTTATAGCTGATGAGGTAGGGATGTGGACAACCAAGAAGCCTTCTCTTAATGAACCTCTTTGTACCACTCTCTGAAAGTATCACAGCAGACAAAGAAGCTGCACCGCCAGAGATTCTTCGCATTGTACTCTGTAAACGCCTTAAAGATTGCGCAAGGGGACTTGTAGCTGTAGAAAAATTGGGCTAGAATGTTCAATAACGTGTTCAAAATCTGACACTGTTGCATTTACCTCTTAAGATTGGTTTCCAAGAGACACGTGTCGCTTCCGTCTGAAAGCTCCCTTCCTCTTCTATACTCTGGAACAAGGACGCGTGTTACGTTAGAGAAGGGGAGAAACTTGTGGGTGGGGCGTAGCAGTACACGCTCCTGTAAGCGGTTAGTAGCTGCAGTCGTTTTCCCTCCACCATGCAATTCTGTTCCCTCTCGCGCGTTCATTGGTCGAGTTACTGTCTTCTGGAGTTACTACTTGTGCAGACCTTTGTTTTCTCTCACTCGCTCCAGAGATACCCGGGACAGAGTATAGAAGACGAACGGAGCTTTCAGATGGAAGCAGCACACGTCTCCTGGAAACCAATCTTAAGAAATAAATGCAACTTTTCGAACTGACGCGACACGACAAGCTGCACGTGTCACTCCAACTGGGCCAAGTTCTCAATACCGTGCTTTGTAACACCTCGTCAGTTGACACTGTGAATGATTTCCTTTAGACTAAAGGGGGCCGTGTCATCAATTAGCTGTGAAATCCTTGTGTAGATTGAGGCCTGTCGCATTCGATTCGATCTGCAAGCTCACTTCAATTCTGATGATCTATTCCACATTCACTTACAAGAATTCTTGCTGGTAGAAGATGTTTTGGTTTCTAACAGTAGCAGAAATACAGACACTGTGTTCATTTGCTTTATGTTAAATATTACAAAATTAACTTTCTGACATTTACTTTTTGAAAATAATTTCCGGCATATGTCTGTCCACCACGACTAGCTGTGATGAACCGGATTCGATAGTCCAATTTTGAACCACTTTTTTAAGTAACTGGGGACGTATGTCGTTAATAACACGAGTTATGTTGGCTTCCAAAGCGTCAATTGTTGCTGGTTTATCAGCATAAACCAGAGACTCTACATCAGGAACGGCGACAGGGGTGGGCACGGGTGGGGAAGCTCCCAAAAATTCCTGTGCCCTCCCGATTGCCCACCCAATCAAATTCACTAAGTACATATACTTAGAGATATGTGAATGTTGCAATAAATTAGTGTATTCTGGTGTTCATTACAAGTATATTTTACTAATAATGAATATTATCTGTACTAGAAATGTTCTCATATCATTATTCCATAATAAGCTTATTTAAATTTGTCATTAGAAAGGAAAAGGAATTACTAGAAATCTTGAAACAAGAAAACTGTGACCAATTGAATACTTCTATGATTAGAAGAAGCTAGTAGGCTTAGAAGGCGCAAAATTATGCAGGGTATGGTCAAATGAGATCAGGATTTAGGGTGATCTTGAGGGCTGCAGCTCCGGGCCTTCACTGAGGAAAAAAAACTACTTTGAGAAGTACCACATAAAGAAAAAAATAGGTACTTCGGATGTGACGGAAAAATGTAGAAATACGAATAACTAACCACCTCATGTAGCTTGGCGAAAAGTTATAACTGAAACTGTGGAGGGGATTGGGGTGGGGTCTTGGTGTTGTAAGCTCCGGGTCTTCACATATATAAATCCCGGCCTGCGTATGATTAAAATAATCTCTAAATATACAAATAAAAACCTCAGCGTTGTTTCTTCCAGCAACACAATAAATTATTTCGACTTTTTAATTAGATCTAACTTACATTGAAATTCCACAAGTGTCTCTTTCTTTATTTCATTACAATTTTTATATTTATATTTAACATACCTGTTATTTTCAAATATCTACATGGTATACAAAATAACAACTTTGTATTTATTGTACTAATAAATACTAATAAGAAGCAATCAAAATAACCACTACAAAATCGAGGTATATTAATTTTGATGTAACAGTTACGTGGGTTTGGAAACAGCAACAGAATTGTTGAATTGATAATGGGTGGCTAATTCTATTTAGAAATTCTAGTTCCACACATAAATTTGCCTATCAGTTACGTAATCATGCGATTTTTCTTGTGATTAACTAAGAATTACTCGTAAAAGAAGAAGGGGTTGGAAGGAAAGCTTTCTTTTCAGAGCGTCAGAGAACTAATCAATCACGATGAGAATGGTTTTAACTTTAGAAGCACCAGAGGTTTAGCCGAAAAGGTCAACAGAATCTGTAGATGCAGAAGAAAAGGTGTCACGAAGTATCCACAAGAAAATTTTGTTTATTTGTTTTTAAGTCGAATTGTATGATCAGATAGGCTAATCGGGACTAAACCTACAGTGTGCATTGTGCTTCCACCAGGTGAGATAGCAGTAGAAACCGAACCTCTTCATTATAAGGCGACAACGTTACGCCATTGGAGAAAAAAATATACAGAAAGAACTCACAGGGGACGTGTTATATTATCACCATAAAAGACGCGTTCATTTAAGAGGGTACCGGTATAAGTTATTGCCAGAGACAAATATTTGAGACTTTCGGAAAACAACGTTATTGTTCACGGAGTTAGCTGTCTTGATCCAACAATGAAACACTGTGAAATTAAAACTACCACCTCAACTTTCGAAGTGGTATGAACTAACGAAACTCCACTTTTGCAAGAGTAAGTTGTTGCTGATTCGACTGATTTCTTCTATGTGAAGTCACTTTTCTGCTAATTTTGGCTAATGGCGACAATGAGGTTCAATGGTGATTAGATGAAAGGGGGGAAAACAATACACGCAGACATTGAATATACAACCTCCCACAAATTATTATTTTGACTGTGGTTCCAGGCGCCAGAGACTCGTTTGCCTGCAAGATCAAAGTTTCCAGGGCATACTGCTCAGGATAGAGGTTGACATTTGAGCGCTTTCGAAAAGGTCACTCCATACAACCCAAGTCGTCTGTGAAAAAGATATGAATTACCGGGTATAGTGATCAATTTTGATGAATTTCTTGTGTCCTACAAAATGTAAACTATTTGTTACCTCAGTGCATGTGTTTATCTAACCATAACCATACTTGTATCACTTCTCTCGCATGAGTAACGAAGACTTACTTCAGGAAACTAATAACAGCTTAGCTAACAGATTTTTCAATGTTACTTCATTATTCCTTTTGGGCGATATTTTGTCAAAATAGCCTTTCATAAACTTGGGGATACTTTATGCAGAATGAACAAAGGATTGGTTTTTCCGTGTGTGTGCGTTTATGTTCCTAATACGACATTCATTTTAATCCAAATATCCAGTGGAGGCGATTACGAGGAGCGGGGGGGAAGTTCCACCCGCCACATTTTGCCACTTGTTGCACCCGCACTATGGCCTCTACCAAAAAAGTAAACTGTCCTTGCCCCCAAGTTTTGGCCCCCGATAGCCGTTACTTCAAACTTTCAGATACATTTGTCAGTTGTAATAACCTTGTAAGCCAAGAAAAGTGATCATTAACTTCCATGTTTCAGTCAAAAACTCATATGATGAAAATAATATGATCAGGAACATGCATTTAAATTACATCCTTCACCATTGTCTACCATCACAATTTCTGTCACTGTCGCCTAATATATAAAATGGTGCTTTGTATTTTTGCACTTGAAGGACAAAATGTGACGCAACCAATTCCCATTTATTTCCCTACATTGACGTGAAGGAAATGTGTGCATGATAGTTATAGAAACATTTGAAGAATGGAACAAGAAAAAGTGAAAGGGAGAGAGACGGATATCGGGAGTGTAAGAGAAGAGAAAAGGGGATACATCAGTGGCGGATTACCAAATAGGCCCACTAGGCACGTGCCTAGAGGCGGCAACTCTTGGGGGCGGCAAATCTTTTTTCCAGAATATCAATAATAATAAAAAAGTGTCTTAGGTACACAGTGACAATTTAGACTTATGAAACCAATGTCTCAAATCAACAGTTTGCAACACTTTCGCTTCATTCGAAGAAAAACCTTGATGTATCGGATTTGTGTGTTATCAACAAATGTTTCGTCTGCTCTGCCTCCTTCAGGCGCCAGTCAATTCGTTTTTAACACTTGCTGTGGCATTTATCGCTTACAATGATAATGCAAGCCGCCCAGCCTTTGTTGGTTTGTTTTTGTAAATACATACCCCTCAATCTTCCACTAAGCGTTTGTTAATGGCCAGGCAGAAAAGAAGACTGATTGTTTAAAACTCGCATCTGTAACAATGCCAGTCTTAAAAAAACACATAAACACTGCTGGTAAGTGAGTGAGTGCAGCTTTCGCGTGGACCGCAACTAGTTTCTGTCTTACCGTATTCTCTGGCTGGTGCATTCAGTTTGTTGCTAGTGCGTTTGCATTTTTTTTTTATATGCAGCAGGCAGCATGAAGCGAACAAAGTTAACTGGGGCGGCTTATCGTAAACTTGCAAACGAAAAGCGTGAAAGAGAAGCAACCTTACAGAAAAAGCTTGGTACAGTGGACTCGTTTTTTAGGCGAAAGGAACAAGTGATTTCCGAAAGCAGTTCCAAAATTGAAGTGGAAGCGGCTACATCGAGTGAACTCTGTGAAACGCAAAATGTCGAAAATATTCTGGGTATAGTGGAGGAAGAAAGTGCACCTGAGGTAGTTTCCCCTAAGTTCGTAGGAGTTCCTGATTATGACAATGAGAGTTCAAATTTCGTTACTGACGATCCTGCCGAGTGGTGTCTGAATGAGTCTACAATTGACATTCTTCTAAGACGTGGAATTAATCAGAATGCTGAAAACGATTTTTCTAAATCGCAAAGACTCATAGCAGGTAAGACAAGATTGTGGACAATGCATTAAGAATATTTTTGTGTACTGCGGAAACAAACTGTTCAGCTGAACGTTCGTTTTCGGTCCTAAAAAGACTGAAAACTTATCTCCGTTCAACCATGTGTAATAAAAGACTGAACGAGTTATCTCTTCTCCACATCTAAACAGACATCTTGACTGATGGACACATCAAATTTGAAGAACTTACACACGAGTTTGCTGCAACCAAAGTGAGGCGGAAGCGGCTTCATTTATGACTGGTGAGTGGTGAATTTAATTTCTCAATACATTACATAATTTTAGGTATAGCACATACAGAAAATGAATTGTTGGTTATTGATTTTTATCCTTTGTTTTTTTTATTTCAGTATGTTCACTAATTTTTATATTAGCCTGTAAAAATACTGCAAATAAGTTACTACTTTTCTTTTGAGAAGGGCGCACATTAAGTTTGTGCCTAGGGGCGGCGAGGAAGCTTAATCCGCCACTGGGATACATATGTATGTATGTCGTACATATATGTGTCTTGTATGTATGTATGTACCTAGTCTTACCATAAATACTGTCCCAAAGTTGTAAGTAAATAGACACAAAATGGTGAGATATATTGTAATATCAGAATAACATGAGGTGCATGGATGCATTATGAACCAAAATCACAAATAATTATTCGAAATGGCCACCTTTAGCACTGACACACTTCTGAAGTCTTCGTGGCCACTCATCAATGGAATTACGCAACACATCAAGAGGAAACTCCGCATCTGCCTTCTGAAGAGATCGCTTTAAACTTTCAATATTGGGATGTCTCTTCTTGTAAGCCATCTCCTGAAGCTTGGACCACAATTTGTAGTCCAAAGGGTTTAAGTCTGGACTGGCAGAGGGCCAATCTGACATGGAAATGAAGTCAGGAACATTTGCCTCCAACCACTGCTGGTTGGTGCGTGCTTTGTGTGCTGGGGCTGAGTCCTGCTGGAAGCTCCAGTTCTCTCCATGGAAGATGGTGTCGGTAAGATTATTGCATAGTCTCTCAAGCACTGTCTGCTGGTACACTTTGGCTGATGTTTTTACCCCTTTTCACAGAAATGGAGCGTGCCCTCATAGCAAATGTTCCAGACTTCATTTCCACTTCAGATTGGCCCTCTGCAAGACCGGACCTATACCCTTTGGACTACAAATTGTGGTCCAAGCTTCAGGAGATGGCTTACAAGAAGAGACATCCCAATATTGAAAGTTTAAAGCGGTCGGTCTCTTCTGAAGGCAGTTGCTCATTGTTCAGTCGATGTGTTGCGTAATTCAATTCATGCGTGGCCACGAAGACTTCAGAAGTGTGTCAGTGCTAAAGGTGGCCATTTCGAATAATTATTTGTGATTTTGGTTCATAATGCATCCATGCACCTCATGTTATTCTGATATTACAATATCTCTCACCATTTTGTGTCTATTTACTTACAACTTTGGGACAGTATTTATGGTAAGACTAGGTATGTATAATATGGCCCACCCTAATCTATCAATTTACAGCTTCTGCCCACCCGGTCGAAAATTTCTGGCCCCGCCCCTGCTTTACATATACCAAAGAAAATAATCCAGTGGCGTTAGGTCACATGATCTTGGAGGCCAATTCACTGGATCATTTCTCGAAATTATTTTGTCGCCAAATTGTTCTTTCAATAAATCGATTGTTGCGGTAGCAGTACAGCGCCTTGAATAACGTAGTGTAGAAAACGACCCAAGAAACTAGTTCCCGCGACTGATGAGAACATAGATGGCAGTGCGATCAGAATCGGTGCTAATTTTCTTATGAAAGTAATGCGGCTTTGTTAGTTTTTGGAATATATTATGTAGATTTGTTTGTCTTGAAAGGCGGTAAGTGAATTGATGGAAACAGTTATATTTGTGGAGTGATTTGCACTCACGAAATGGCATTAATTTGGAAAGAAAAGTAAAATATAATAAATAAATAAATAGCATGCGTGCGTAACACAAGAAGAAACATCGCAATGTGATTCCGGACGTCAGGTCTTGGACTGTGTATTAGAGTTTATTTTTCTATGTTATTAGAATATAAATAGTATCCTGAGAGATATTTCATACCAAGGCGACAAACCACAAGTGTTGCTTGAAAGCGAGCAGTCGGTAATCAATGCAGCCTTTTGAACTGTAGGGACACAAGCTCTGACTGCACTGTTTCCTCAAGGAGATTTTAGACCAAACCGACACGCGACAAATGATACGAGGATTTCACACCAAAGCGACACGGGTCCTTCGGTCCAAGGCAACTTTCACACCGAAGCGACACATGTTGCTTGGAAAGGAGCCAATCACAGTGGCGTACGCAAGGGGGGGGGGTTACCGGGTTTAAACCCCCCCCCCTTGAGCTTTTGAAATATTGTGGAAAATGCTGTAGAAAAAAATTAAAAGTGGCTAATTTATCATAGTCAAAGATCTGCGACAGTAATAATAATAATAATAATAATAATAATAATAATAGTCTACCAATAATAATAATTTGAATTATTATTCCCATGCAGCATGGAGAAAAACACAACATTCCAAACACAATCTAAGCGGCCGCAAAGTTCAATTTTGCAATTTTTTTTGCAAAAAAGTCGCGCAGTGACTCTCGCGAGAATTGTGAAAATTCCTTGCTTCGTCGCAGGTAAAGGTAATGTAAATTTCCCCGTGCATATAGCACCGTGCCATGAAGGCACACGTAGTAGTGTGGTGGGCCACACACATTCTCGATCTCGGCCATTTTGCAGGGATGTGATCAGCACCATGCTCTGACAGCCTCTATCCCCAAGGGTTGCTCTCAGGTAGCCATTGATATGAGGCTGGGTGCGGAGACAACGCTGGAAAAATTCCAACCAATTCCAGGAATCGAACCCGGATCTCCCACGAGGTTGTCAGACTAGACCAGCGCGGCTCCGTGAATGAGTTTCATATTTTGATTATTTCAATAAATTTAATATATTTGCTTGTTTTTATGGATTTTCTCACACTTGTCTCACCTATCATATACAAATAACCGTTGACTAGACAATTATTTCGTAACAAAGAAACAAAAAAATGTAATTTTGTTCTATTGCTTTCATAAATATATTTATGTAGATCTCTACTACTTAATAATAGTAGTGATATAAGTAGTAACAGCAGCTGCATTAGTAGTACTATTAGTAGTAATTAAATTAATTAATTAATTATAAGTATTATTAATTACTTAATTATGATTATTATTAATTAATTAAAGTATAATAAAACAATGGTAATGTGAATTTGTAGAAATTTTTCGATATAACCCCCCCCCCTTGATGAAATCCTGCGTACGCTACTGGCCAATCAAGAGCAACATTTCACATCGTAGCTGCATGACTGGAAGCACAGGCCAGCGTTCGGTTGGTGAAATCCTCAAGCGATAAGTGTCGCGTGCCGCTTGTCGCTTTGGTGCGCAATCTCACTAAAGCAAGACACTCATTGCATCGTGCATGCGCGAACATCAAACCACGGCAACATTTTGCAAGCTATTGAGGAAATGGCCCAGTTTGAGCGACGCAGAAGCGACACGTGTGGCTTATCGTGTCGCCTAGATCTGTTGTTGTAGTGTGAGGTTTATCGTGTCGCCTATCTGTTGTTTGCAAGCAACGCTTGCTAATAGACTGAAGGCACCATGTCGCTTGTCACTTAGTTGGGAACTCCCCTTGTAGCGCGTCGCTTCGGCCTCAGCACCCTTCCTTTCAGGAGCTTTCCGACTGAAGTAACATGTAGCACGCGAATACACCATATGAACGTGTCGTTTGCTGTTTGGACCCTCATGTGCAATGAATGCAATTTTACAGTCTGGAAGTGTGTGTCACTAGTGTGACAATGCGAACATCCTGTGTCGCTTGTCCCATTGGTTTGAAAGTTTGCTTACACTCATGTCGATGGCACTAAGAAAGATTTGTGGGTTTCCCCTTGTCGTTTCATGCAATCATCATTATCATCATCGCCGCGATTAGTTTAAAGTGGAAGAAAAGAGACAGTAAATATCAAAAATACAAATGCTTTAGTGTGTATATCTTTAAAAGAAATGATGATGATGATAATAATAATGAACCTAATTCATATCAAATATTTAGTTGCCAAGAGCATTCCACGCGTATTTTTTCTCCCGTATTATTAACGAAAGTATGACGATAACAGGACGTGGTCGACTGTCTAGAATGTTCGTTAATATCTTCGCGACCACTGTACCAAATATCATAGCAATTATCACTTTCATAGAAATGCTTCATGTAAAAGAATCAGACGTTGCAGCGAAAACTCCATTTACAGTAGAGCGTCGATTATCCGAAGTAATTGGGGGACATGGGTGTTCGGAAAACTGGTTTGTTCGGATAATCGAACTGTACATGTTTATTTGCCAAAAAGAAGTACTGTACAGTAAATTTATTCATAAAAACAGGCATCTCTTTAACAGTGACGTGCGGTGACGTCGACACTTGGGGTAGCAGTCAGTGGCGTGCTCAAGGGGGGGGGGGGTTGGTGTGGGTCACACTTTCCTCCCTTTAGGGCTAGTATTCCTACAAAAAAGAAGAATGTCAATAACAGGAAAAGATTGCAAAATTATGAATGAGTACCAGAAAAAAGTACACGTAACCCCCACCCACATTCGAAAGTAAAAAACTATTTGATTTGACTCTAAGCCAGAGATCCTGGGTTCGAATCTCGGATTGTGTTCCTTCATCTATTTTGTTGTACCAAAGGTGGCGGAAAAGCGAAGTAAAATGAACCAAATTGAGCAATCAATCAATGATTTGATTTCATTTTTGTTACTTAGCGTCGCTTTTTTGTCACATTTGGTTAATTGCGAAGATACGATGAAATTGATGAAGGGACGAGCACAGGGAACGCCCATGCCTGGGTCGGAGTTCGAACCCGGAAATCCTGGTGTCGTAGCGCGGTATGATAACCAGTCCCCCACGCTTGGTTGATTTGGTGACAGGTAACAAAACACAACACACTTTTTTGTAGTTTCTTCAATGATATTCATTTGACTTTTTGAGTTCTGAGATACATTTTTTATTCCAAATTATTTCATTATTCACTGCAACACATAGGACAAGAATGCGCACTCATCACGGGTTCGAATCCTGGCCTGGATTGTTCATATGAGGTCCCTTAACCAATTTCATCATATTATCACTCAATCCTCATTTTCGCGATAACCAAATGTGGCAAAAAAGCGAAGTAAAATAAACGAAACCAACAACAATATGAACACGCGTTCTCTTGCCCAAATAAATACATCCGTATTTATGACTGTTAGAGGCCAAGAATAGTATATTTAAATAAAACACTACTAAAACGAGAGTCAGATAGAGCCTGAGCATATATTTGTAATTTAATAATTATATATTCCATACTTGAAAAAAAGAAAGAAAGCATAACATCATTGTCTGCACATAACACGTTCCCATTTCATAAATAATAAAACTACATCCCATATTATACATACGCACATATTGTACAACGTGTAAAAGGTTGTGTAAATACAGAGAACATAAGTACTGCAGAAAATTTTACCCTGAGTTCTTTACAGGATTTACAAAAAATCTATGAGAAACCAATCCCCTATCTGTCCTATAGGAGATAGACTGGGGGACCTGAAAGCCTGGGCTTTCAACCATTGCAGCGGGGGGCGAGGGGACAAGAGAGGTAGAGGTAGAAATCTTCCTTTTCCTTGGGCCGGCCATTTCTACCTGAAAACTGGTCTGGCGGAAGAAGAGCGAGCTAGGGTATCCAGCCAGCTTTGCCCGCGGAGAACACCGATGGACGAGAAGCGCGTGGAAAAGAAAGTGTTGCGTATGAGCTGTGGTGGCTTTAACAAGACAATAAATATTGTGATTTGAATATAATTCGAGATGTGAGATTGATTGATCTATCTCTGCTAGACTAGCTACTCCTCAGTGCACGTCACTGCTCTTTAAGTATGTATTACAAAGTAACGTACAAAGGCAACTTTAGTAGGAATATATAGTATGTGGTACAGTTTATTAAACAAAAATATGTACATATTACATACGCATTTTGCATGAACAATACACACAGTACACAAAATTAACGTTTAAAGAAATCCTTTATTTTGGTCTGCCTAAGCAAGCCTACACGCTTACGAGCAGCTAAGTCACGTACTTTTTTCATTACAGATATCTGAAAGTGAGCGAGTACACAGTTCGGTTAAGCGGTCGTTCGGTTGACCGACGTTCGGATAATCGACGCTCTACTGTACTTCCATTATAAGCAGACGAATATCAAGCAACGGGTCCAACACCAGCGCCTCTAGCGGTATCATTTTCGAGTGGAACCAGCCAGAGAGCGCAGAACCATGCCGTTTTCCACGCTACGTTATTCAAGGCGCTGTAGTAGCAGTATCAGGTGTAGCACCATCTTGTTGCGCTCCCCTTAGGAGGATAATTAAGGGGTGCGCAAGCACACCTTCGCGCCGCCTCTGCAGCAACACATACAGAACGTATCAACATGGTGGATTGGGTTTTGAGCGCAACGCTAGCCTCACAACTTTGGAAGTCTCGTTTTTTGAACGCAGAGAAACGCGACACGTTGCAGGGGCCATTTTTCCAGGGTGTAGTTCTTTTTCTGCTGTAACCTCAAAAGAGACATGCGCGTGGCAGCAGAGTCGGTCTTTGTTTGATCGTGATTTCATCATAGCTATGCTTATTCTTACTGCTGGCACGTGCGTGGCAGCAGACTCGGCCTTTTTTAAAAGAAAGTGAGTGGTAATGTCCATTTAACAGCAGCTTTCGTGGATTATGTGCGCATGTATCTGGCAATGCTTCTTCCACCAGGAAGTTCTGTTCATTTTGCGATTTGTTCTTGTGAACCTGTTCAAGACCTGGATTCGGGATTTACTTTTGAGAACAGGTTACTCAAGAAGACGAAACCTCAGAATTTTTTTGCAAAAAAAAATGATTTTGTTTGTGTGCTGCGGAAATTTCCTTTCTTCAAGACCACACTAATGAAACCCGTTCTCTAAGGTTAGTCTTTTGTTCTCGACCCGTTCAGAAATGACCAGATAAACTTCAGTAACAGTTCCTCATTTCAAAAAGATAGGGTCGTTCGTGAATGATACTTTAAAATAAAAGGTAATGTATTTAATTTTCAATTTTTTATACTATTTTTTAAGAATAACTGTCAAAGTAACAGTTGCAGTTTAGCTATACTGATTGGTAACTAAAATAGTAATGGTAACATTATCGTATGGGTGAAACGGATTCCTTCAAATTTCCTTCAAATTTACAGGAGAAAGTACTTACGGAAATCATTTTCTTGAGCGTTTTGGAAGTTCCTGAATGTAGATTTGATCCATTTTAATGTGAATGCGTGTTGTTTTCTGCGAAAATCTCTGTCCGACACGCTGTTTCTGCTCCCGCCATTTGCTTTTTGCATGAGAGTGCAATGTTCCGTGTGTTAAGACGATGCAACCCCGTAGCCAGTGTTTCAGCCTCGCCGTGTTTTCACTAGAACCACCTGTCGAGTTCGGAACAAGCCATTTTTCCCGAATGGGTGTCACTTATCGCACAACATTGTAGCAACATTGTGTTCCGACGTCACAGGAGAGAGCTGTTTTTACAATTTTTCTTTGTATTTATGCTAATGGAACCTAACCTAACAGGCCTAACCTAACCACGTAGGCATTCCTCGTCTGACGTCAATATTCAAGGTTGCAAGATTGTTGTGCGTAAAGGAAGAGAATTAACGAATTACGAAAGAAAGATGGTTCCGACCCGAATGGGTGTCACTTATCGCACAACACTGTAGCAACATTGTGTTCTGACGTCACAGGAAAGATCTTTTTCATGTTAGGCAATACAAGCTAACGCGTCTCTTAGCGAAAATAATAATTTTTCTTTGTATCTATGCTAATGGAACCTAACCCAACAGGCCTAACCTAACCACGTAGGCATTCCTCGTCTGACGTCAATATTCAAGGTTCGCCGTGTTTTCACTAGCACGACGGCACATAACCAATTTCGAAAGAAAGATGGTTCCGACCCGAATGGGTGTCACTTATCGCACAACACTCTAGCAACATTGTGTTCTGACGTCACAGGAGAGACCTTTTTCATGTTAGGCAATACAAAGGTAACGCGTCTCTTAGCGAAAATATTATTTTTTCTTTGTATTTATGCTAATGGAACCTAACCTAACAGGCCTAACCTAACCACGTAGGCATTCCTCGTCTGACGTCAATATTCAAGGTTGCAAGAGTGTTGTGCGTAAAGGAAGAGCATTAACGAATTGCGAAAGAAAGATGGTTCCGAATTGCTGTGTATGGACAATGAACGTGGTAAATCGCAAGGTTATTTTACAAGTTCTACACGTAAATGCGACGTATTAGCATAATTTCAAATAGGGGCACGAAAGTAGATATTTTCCGGTGAACGAGGTTGCACCACTGCATAAATCGACAAAACACTCTCAGAACGCCCCCTAAACCAGTATGTTATCACGGCCATAATGTGTTACAGATTCGAAACAACAAGTAACAGTAAGTACTCGTAAATAGAGAAAATAAACATTATCTTAGTTAGAAATGCATTATTTCGCCTTAAGAAATGTTCCGCAACACGTTAGCAATGTAAAGAAGTCCGAAATATATGATTCGTAGGTGTTTCACCCATACGATAATAGTACCATAGTAATAAATAGATGAATGGTGCAAAAAGCGAATATAATGTCGTAGAAAATTTTTTTTTTGTGCCTCTGTAAGTGAAGGGCATTTGGGATTTTCTTTTAATGCAGGATGTTTAGAAAATTTATAGAAGGATAAGAGTGGTTTGTTTGATGTTGATCGGACGTTTTTGTTAGGTTATGAATGTTGCTTTGAAGCCGATGGTAATTTTACGTTATTCTTCGTGTTTTGATGCATGTGGAGTGAAATGTACTTTAAATAAAAGGCACATTACCTATTTTTCTGTTGTTTGTCATTTATAATGAACCATAGGGCCACACAGTGATTCAGATTCCACTTTTAAACTGTAGGTCCACTTCCAGTTGGCCTTAAAAGAAAAGACCGAAGCTCATTTGTACTGAAGTAATTGAGAATGTTTACAGGTTATGTTGTGAGGCTTTGATGCATCACATTTTCTGATTTATGTTTGCACCACCCCAGGGGTGCCCATTCCCTCCTAGGCCAATGGTGCACCCCCCTTAAACCATATCCTAATCCCCAGAAGGTATTAAATTACGACAGCGTGTCTACCGAAAGTAACTTTTTTCTTGGCTTTGATGAACACTGCTTGATTCAAATTAAAATTAAAATTTTCTTTATTCAACACTCGAAGACTGCCGCTAAAATCGTTCATCATAATCCCCAAAATAGTTTGGATGAATACGTAATAATTGAAGTCTAGGTAACATTATAGTATAAGGGAAACGGATTTCTTCAAATTTACAGGAGAAAGTACTTACGGAAATCATTTTCTGTAGCGTTGTGGAAGTTCGTGAATCTAGTTTTGATCCATTTTAATGCGAAAGCATGTCTTTTTCTGCGAAAATCTCTGTCCGACACGCTGTTTCTGCTGACGCCATTTGCTTTCTGGGTAACACTTTACTATACCGGAGATGGATTTCTTCAAATTTACAGGAGAAAGTACTTACGCAAATCATTTTCTGTAGCGTTGTTGGTACTACTTTACTATAACAGAGACACCTGTCGATGGTTTATTTCGGACTTTTTTACATTGCTAACGTACTATTCTGGGTAACATTATCGTATGGGTAAAACGGATTCCTTCAAATTTCCTTCAAATTTACAGGAGAAAGTACTTACGGAAATCATTTTCTTGAGCGTTTTGGAAGTTCCTGAATGTAGATTTGATCCATTTTAATGTGAATGCGTGTTGTTTTCTGCGAAAATCTCTGTCCGACACGCTGTTTCTGCTCACGCCATTTGCTTTTTGCATGAGAGTGCAATGTTCCGTGTGTTAAGACGATGCAACCCCGAAGCCAGTGTTTCAGCCTCGCCGTATTTTCACTAGAACCACCTGTCGAGTTCGGAACAAGCCATTTTCCCCGAATGGGTGTCACTTATCGCACAACATTGTAGCAACATTGTGTTCCGACGTCACAGGAGAGAGCTGTTTTTACAATTTTTCTTTGTATTTATGCTAATGGAACCTAACCTAACCACGTAGGCATTCCTCGTCTGACGTCAATATTCAAGGTTGCAAGGAAGAGAATTAACGAATTACGAAAGAAAGATGGTTCCGACCCGAATGGGTGTCACTTATCGCACAACACTGTAGCAACATTGTGTTGTGACGTAACAGGAAAGATCTTTTTTCATGTTAGGCAATACAAGCTAACGCGTCTCTTAGCGAAAATAATAATTTTTCTTTGTATCTATGCTAATGGAACCTAACCTAACAGGCCTAATCTAACCACGTAGGCATTCCTCGTCTGACGTCAATATTCAAGGTTGCAAGATGGTAAGAATTCGGTAACATTATCGTATGGGTAAAACGGATTCCTTCAAATTTACAGGAGAAAGTACTTACGATAATAGTACCCTATTCTGCATTCCGGAACATTTATTTAGGTGAAATAATGAATTTCTAACGAAAATAATGTATATTTCTTACATTAACGAGTACTTACTGTTGTTCCTTATTTCCCACAAACCATCCACGGGTAGCCCCAAAAACCATTGACATTAGCCCAAAAATTCACGATAGCCCCACGAACCATCATGGGGACGAGGTATGTCTACTAGGTTAGGTTAGGTTAAGTTCCATTAGCACTCCTTTCGTTCAATTTAGCATATGCAGACAATACGAGAGCGTATTGTGCTCTCATGCAGAAAGCAAATGGCGGCAGCAACAATAGCGCGTCGGATATAGATTTTCGTAGAAACCACATGCATTCGTATTAAAATGGATCAAAACTACATTCCCGAACATCAACAATGCTACAGAAAATGATTCCGTAAGTACTTTCTCCTGTAAATTTGAAGAAATCCGTCTCTGGTATAGTAAAGTGTTACCACGTTGTTGATGTTCGGGAATGTAGTTTTGATCCATTTTAATGTGAATGCTTGTGGTTTTCTATGAAAATCTATTTCCGACGTGCTATTGCTGCTGCTACAAGCCAATGTTGTCCGTATGTGCTAAATTGAATGAAAGGAGTGCTAATGGAACCTAACCTAACAGGCCTAACGTAACCTAGTAGGCATACCTCGTCCCCGTGATGGTTCGTGAGGCTATCGTGAATTTTTGGGCTAACATCAATGGTTTGGGGGGCTACCCGTGGATGGTTTGTGGGAAATAAGGAACAACAGTAAGTTCTCGTTAATGTAAGAAATAGACATTATTTTCGTTAGAAATTCATTATTTCACCTTAAGAAATGTTCCGCAATGCAGAATAGTACGTTAGCAATGTAAAAAAGTGTGAAATATGTGATTTATAGGTGTTTCCCTTATACTATAATAGTACCGATGTCTATTTGAATGAAATACCATAGTAAACTGTCCATTTTTTTTTTCGAAAAATCTTAAAGCCAGCACATTGATTGGTTAAATGTAGTAAATTATGTATCCTAAATGCGCATTAAAATAGTGTGGTACCAGTTAGATATCCCGGAGACACATTTAACTCGTTTATTTTCGAATAAAAATCATTTCTACTTACCTCATATGCATAGCAGAACATTTTTCAAGTTGGGATCACTTTTTTTTTCCATGAAAAAGCGTTATTTTTAACATTATAATTATTTATTTGTCGTTGCTAATTCGGCGGCCAAATCTTGACTCACGTTGTCTGTCGTCAGCTGATGTGCAGCGTTTCCAAACCTATGAACCTATAAATGCCGCACAAGCTATTCACAAAAGGTTTTCAATCAAAAATTGTTCCACAAACCATTCGCGGAAGGTTAGATTAGGTTCAGTTAGGTTAGAAAAATTTAGAAAAATAAATATTAACAAAAAAAAAACAACAACTTTCGTTCACATATAGAGCCACTTCCCATCCCGTGCAATGTGTAGCTTATATATACTAGAACATTTAGGAGATTCCATTTCTTCCTTCACGATTCCATGTTCAATTATAGAATCTCGTGGGTCTTCAATATCTGGGAACATTTTCACAACGCAACCTTGACACGTCATCTTGTCAAACTACCGTGTGGTTGCTACACTGATAGGGGGTTACATAATCGAACGCACGGAACATTTGATTCACGTAGTCGACAGCAATGGTGGCACGAGCTATCGTGCAATGGAGATGCATTTATGATGAAAAATACCTTACTTACAGGCCAAATAAGTTGCACGATTCGAAGAAACAATTTCCCCGGCTTCAGAAAGTCCACAAGAACTCAATTCTGTAGGTACTTTCTCGTCTTTTCTCCTGTAAATTTCAAGAAATGTGTCTCCAGCTTATCTAATCGTTACCAATAGTGATTGTGCATGGGTTTATCAAACTCACAATTTGACTATTTAACACAAATTGTTACTCAACTTAAGATAAAAACAGAAAACTCAACCATGGCAAACCAAAGAATATGCTTCAGCCGTATAACAGATTCAATTATTTTTTCACGAGCCGTTATTGTACTTAACAATAATGGTAAAACTTTGGTAGCATCCTAACACCTCTCACTTGTTTATTTCGTCATTTTTAATATTCATACTTACCTATTCTGCATTTGCGAAAGATTCTTCAAGGTGCTATTTTGCTTTTTTCACGAAAAAAGTTCAATTTTTGACATAAAGAGTAATTCGTACCAGTTTCGTATATCGGAGACACATTAAAATCACATATTTTGTGTTTCGCATGGTTCGTACTTACCAATTGTGTATTGCGGAACATATACTTTTTATACGAAAGTAAACACAATTTTTCACACTGTAAGTGCTTCTTTTTATTTCTTTCTTCGCTTCTGGAACACACAATATGGCGGGCACATCTTGACTCACTTTGTGGGTATTCAGTGTTTCAACCTTCTTCACCGAAAAATACCTACTATCGTATTGTCACTGGTGGAAATTATACATTATGCACGGTAAGCTGACTCATAGCCCCATGAACCATTTCCGATAAGGTTAGGTTAGGTTTTGTTACGTTAGGCAAGCATAGTAAAAAAAAAAAAAAAAAGGGGAGTTGAAATACTAACAGAGGCTTACGTCATCAAACGTACGCAGCATCCGGTTGTCGTAGGGCAAGCAAATGAAAGCAATGGCAATTGTGCATCGGTGAGATTTTCTCTTGAAAAAAAAAAAACCTGGTCAAATATATTCCACGATAAAAGAAAATACATCGACTTACGTTGTAAACCTTGGAGAAACTAATTTCCTTAAGTAGTTTATTGTGTAAAATTGAAGAAATGTGTCTCCGATGTATGAAACTGTTACCGAGTAATTATTCAACCATTGACATTAACCCCAAAAACCATTGACGTTAGACCCATGAACCATCACGGAGACGAGGTATGCCTATGAGGTTAGGTTAGGCCTATTAGGTTAGGTTCCATTAGCACTCATTTCGTTCAATTTAGCTTATACGGACAACATTGATTTTTTTCATATTGTGTCAAGGAGTTCTGGGTTCGATACCTGATGGAGGCACATAGTGGTTTGGATCCCACTTTGAACTGTATGTCCAGTCCCGATTAGCCTACTGTGCATAAAGTGGACTTAAAACACCAAATCAATGAATGAATCAAAGCAAATTTTAATTCTGAAACATTACTTTGCAAGGCGTGAATGCCAAAGAGGACCAAACTGGCATGAGAGTGAGAAAGGCCGCACAGATCAGAAGTTTGCACTTGGGACTGTGCAGGTAGTTGAGAGGATTGGGTTCCAAAACTGAGAATGGGGAGGAGGGGGTGGGGGCAAGGGCAATTTACTTTATCTTAGTAGGCAAGGCTTAGCATTAAGGGTCGATAGTGCAGGGGTAAAAAGTAGTGGGGAACTGTTCCCTTTCGCTGCCACTGGCTGCAGGTAACAGTGATGTCAAGACATTTTTGTTTTGTTTAAAGCTTTGATAAATATCATATACTTGGAGGGAGGGAAATTGACAGAAAACATGTTTCAAACACGCCAATCAATTAATTATTTTGCCACCTAACCTAGTAAATACCTCTGTCAGATATAAAAACCTAAAAAGAATATTTAATTTAGGCACATAAACCTAAAATAGGTTCTAGCAAGCAAAATAGGTTATTTTAGGCACTATAAAACTTCGTCAGTTGTTTCGTTTTTTAATGAAATGCTGATACCTATCACTTGTTATTTCTTATTTACCTGCAAAGGATAAAATAGGTTAAAAACCTATAATCCGAGGTCTACTCATGACGTTGGCGATTGTCTCAAGCATGAAACTCCTTCAAGCTTAGTTTGCCTCGTCCATAAAAAACAGACATAGTTGTGTAAGGTAAAAAAGGTAAAGTGCTCCCCTGTGCTTAGCACCACGCCATGAAGGTGTATAGGGGGTGTGGGGGTAACGCCCCACACTTTCTTGATTCGGTCGTGAGTGGGGGTGATGTGATCAGCATCATGCCCCTGTGACCACCTTTACCCCCCCTCCCCCCAGGGTTTCCCCCAGGTACCCATGGGTCATTCCATGCCAAACCATCCAATGGTGGTTGCATGACCATTTTAGAAAAATTTCATTTTTAGTACATGCGTTTGTACATGTTTCTAGATATCAAAAGCAATGTTCAAAAATAAATATTGTCTTCTCCTGGACCACCATTTTTCCAACATGGCGCATGGCTTTTTTTGCTCATGTAGCAGTATACAGAAACCTTAATATCTCAAAAACCATTAGAGCTAGAGACCTGAAACAAAATTTATTTTGTAGCTAATGAAGTATACTTCCTATGATATTCAGGTATGTTTTGCTTGAAATTGCATCGTAAGTATGAAAATTATGGTGGAAAATGGTGTAGCAATAGTTAAAAAAATTGCATTTTTAAGCCTGATTTTTTTAATGAAGTGGTTTAGTCTAAGACTTGATTTTTGTAGACCTACCTGCAGGGTGTCTGTAAATAAAATATCAGTGCTTAGAAATGCACCCCTTTTTTACAGCATGGGCTCAAACATGGCAGTTCATTGAATTTTGACAGTTTTCGGGGTTAAATATCTCAGATGGGTCACCTTTAAAAATTCTGAAATTTGGCATATAGGAAGCCCTTCATGAACCTAACTCACAGTAAAAATCTCAACTTTTAGATTCAACTCGTTTTGGTCAATATGAGGTAACACATGTCACCTAATTTCTGAGTTGCAAAGTAAGGTTAAACTACATTCCATACTTAGAATAATGAAGTCTTTTCTTTTTCTTTTTTAAATTTGGGTTAAATAGAGGCCCAGAAAATATAGTAACATAAGGTTTTAATACTTGAGTTACCAGAAATTGAAATTACAAGGTATGACAATTGAAAATCTGCGAAATCTCATTGCAAAAGGTTTGATTTATTAGGTGCCCATGACCAGTTGGTGTTGCCAGCTCCAAAACTGAGTTTCCCCCATATTTTTATTAATGTAGCCGTACATGCAGCTTAAGATAGGTAGTGGCATGCCCAGAAATTTCGAAAGGGAGGGGAGGGGGATTACCTATACTTTTTTAGTATACAGCCCTGTTTTTGCCACATTATCCTGCCTTTGATGTAATTGTTTATGGAATACTAGGCCAAAGGTATTGGGTTATGACCCCCCACAAACCCCTCCTTGGGCACTTCACTGAAAGTAGGCTATTTATTTTGGAGTGTCAAAGCTGGTAGAATATATTATCTTTGTTTCCTTTATTTTCCACTTTTTTTTTTCCTCCAAAAAAAAAATACTTTCGTTGAAATAGATGTGAGTCATGCACAGCAGAAGATTCAGAGACATGTTTTGATAGGATGTGAGGCATGCCTGGAATTGATCTGTGCATGTACAATTTCTGCTGTCATTCTTCCTTTGCCTAATGTGCCGAGAGTAGTGACTTGTGAATGTTCGTTACCTGTGACAGGAAATGGAGTGTTCTGTAATATTTTTAACTGGAGAGGACTGTCATAAATATCCTTTTGGTAAGGTTCCCAAAGACCTACCTAATCTTAACAAAGTCAGTGAAAATGATAACACTTCTTAGGTCAAGACTACTGGTGTAGAATATGCAAATACCATTAAATATAGCTTTTTATATGGTAAAGTATGTTGTGATCTTCAGAAGTATCACTTGAAGAAAATGTTAAGTAAGGTAAGGTAAAAAAAGTGTAAAGAAAGCCTTATACCAAGTTAAATCAATATGCCTGATATGTTGGAGTAAAAGTTTCATATGTGGAGAAAGTGACTCACTTAAATGCCAGAATTGAAATCATGCCTTTGTGCGTAGCCAAGGAAAACTAAAGGAAATGCATGAAGTCTGTTCTGTTTTTTATGCATCTCGTGTTTCAAAACTGAGGAGGCTGATTGCAACAATAAAGTGATCTTGCTCGAAAAACTATTCACATCCTACAAGGAGTGCAAAGGAAACTGGAAAGTTACTTTTCACTAAGTATTAAAACTGAAGAAAAGGAAATCAAGTGTGACAATCCTTTGCGTGGCCAGTACAATCATATAATTGCAATTATAAGAAGAAAAATGTAAATGAGCAAAAAACTAATGTTGAAAAGGTCAGAATCATCAGTTTGATTGCTACCACTTGGTCAAGAAAAAATATGTGATGAACTGAAGGTTTCAGATAATTTACTTAAAAACTTAGTGAAAGAACAAAGAATCCTGCCTGATTTAACAAAGAGAATGAATAGGAAACTGGAGCTGACAACACCAACTGGTCATGGGTACCTAATAAATCAAACTTTTTGCAATGAGATTTCACAGATTTTCAATTGTCATACCTTGTAATTTCAATTTCTGGTAACTCAAGCATTAAAACCTTATGTTACTATATTTTCTGGGCCTCTATTTAACCCAAATTTAAAAAAGAAAAAGAAAAGACTTCATTATTCTAAGTATGGAATGTAGTTTAACCTTACTTTGCAACTCAGAAATTAGGTGACATGTGTTACCTCATATTGACCAAAACGAGTTGAATCTAAAAGTTGAGATTTTTACTGTGAGTTAGGTTCATGAAGGGCTTCCTATATGCCAAATTTCAGAATTTTTAAAGGTGACCCATCTGAGATATTTAACCCCGAAAACTGTCAAAATTCAATGAACTGCCATGTTTGAGCCCATGCTGTAAAAAAGGGGTGCATTTCTAAGCACTGATATTTTATTTACAGACACCCTGCAGGTAGGTCTACAAAAATCAAGTCTTAGACTAAACCACTTCATTAAAAAAATCAGGCTTAAAAATGCAATTTTTTAACTATTGTTACCCCATTTTCCACCATAATTTTCATACTTACGATGCAATTTCAAGCAAAACATACCTGAATATAATAGGAAGTATACTTCATTAGCTACAAAATAAATTTTGTTTCAGGTCTCTAGCTCTAATGGTTTTTGAGATGTTGGAAAAATGGTTGCTCCAGGAGAACTAAAGACAATATTTTTTTTTAACGTTGGTTTTGATATTTAGAAACATGTATAAACTTATGTACTAAAAATGATTTTTTTCTAAAATGGCCATGCAACCATTTTTTAAAAAATTGATTGATTTGACATGGAATGACCCCCATGTCATTCGATGCTGGCTGGGCGGCAGGGCCGCTTCCAACGTTAGAAAAGTTCTCGGATTTGAACCGGCCGGGGATCGAACCCGGGACCTATAGCATGGTATTTAGACACGTTACCGACTGAACCACCGCTGCCTCTATTTGTGTAAGGTACATTTTACATATTCTGTTCACTGATAAATATAACTTTTCAGAACTGCAAAGAGTGCTAATTATTTTCAGATAGTTTCAAACTTACTGTAGCAATCATTTCTACAATTTTGCAATACTTTGTATGAATTTTCGAAAAAAGCCATTAAACATTTGGAACCGTCACCAAGAATTCTCTGCTTTCCATTAGTGAACACATGGCAAGAAATATGTAAAAGTTCACCTCTGATGCCCCTGCTGATTTCTGTTCGGTTTCTCTTCTTGTTATTAGTTTTATCATGTGAAGTGAATATCCGAGAAACTTTATTAAGTGCAATTCTAAGTCTGCCGTTACACAGAAGTTTAAATACATGAACTGTCATTCTTACCTGGTCTGGAAAACCTTGAAAATCAGGGAATTTTGTTTTCACAAAACTGCCAGAAAAAACAGTAATGTTGTTTCCAGTGGCCTGTTTATTGTTGTTCATGTGGTTTTTATTATGTGAGAAGGTTAGGTGGGCCAGGTTCTGCTCTGTCACAATTTTGGTTACTGCCCTACATGTTAACTGTGACCCAGGTTCTGATTATGTAATTTGGATATCACCATGGTATGCATTTCTTTCATGAATCAAAATTGTGTTTCCCCAAGTTCTGATTGCTTAATTCTGAATTTATCATGGTGCATAGGCATTTTTTTATGTGGTTTGATTTTTAATTATGTCTGTTAACACATCTAAAGAGTCTTATTGATTCCTTACTGCATGTTTTTGGAGAATAATTTTTCGTTTTTGCATACTCCTACCCTTCTGCAATATACAAGGGTCGTTCAAGGTTGACCGGGATTTTCGTATGTAAAAAATCGATGAATAGCCGGATCATGATGAAACGTGCGGGTGACGTAATGTATTACTTTGCGAGTAACTAGCGCCCGGCATGACGTATTTCGCGCATGCACAGCAGTTGAAGCGAACATGGCGGCAAGCAGTGTGTGTGGCTGTGGAGCAGCGATGTGTAATCAAATTTCTCGTGAAGGAGAAAGTGAAACCAGCTGAGATTTTCAGACGATTGCAAGCACAGTATAGTGAACAAACGATGTCGCGGACAAGAGTGTACGAATGGTGTCAGCAGTTTCGCGAAGGACGGGAGCTGGTGACAAATGAAGCGCATGGACACATTTGCCCCACTGCAGTCACACCAGTGAATATCGCACGTGTTGAGCAAATGATTCTTGAGAACCGGCGAGTAGCAGTGCGGGATATTGCTGCCGAGGTGAATATCAGTGTCGGGAGTGTTGAGACAATCATTCACGACCACTTACACTTCCGCAAAATCTGTGCAAGGTGGGTTCCCCGCCAGCTGACATTCAATCACAAGTGGACACGCAGGACGGTCTGTGAACAGCTTCTGAATCGGTTTCGAGCAGAAGGTGATGAATTGTTGCAATCCATCATCATGTGAGATGAAACATGGTTGCACAATTCAACCCCACAGACCAAAAGACGCAGCATGGAGTGGCGGCATAAAGGTTCCCTGCCCCCCAAGAAAAGCAAAATGCACCCGTCCGCAGGAAAGATCATGGCAAGTGTCTTCTGGGACAAGAAGGGCGTTATCCATGTGGATTTTCTGGACAAAGGGAGCACAATTAATGCCCAGTATTACTCCACATTGTTGAGTGGTGCTGTACGAAAGTCCATTTGCAAGAAAAGACCTGGGATCTTGTCTGGAAATGTCATTCTTCTCCATGACAATGCCCGCCCTCACACGGCCAATGTGACAACAACAACTCTGGCCGACATGCGCTGGGAAGTTCTGCCCCATCCCCCCCTACAGTCCGAATTTAGCCCCCCAGTGATTATCATTCGTTTGCACCCCTTAAAGACCATCTGGGAAGGAAGAAATTCACGACAGACGAAGCACTGCGGAGCGATGTCCTCCAGTGGGTACGACAACAACCAAGTTCTTTCTACGCCAAAGGAATTCGGGAGCTGCCAGAACGATGGCAACGGTGCCTTGGCGCGCACGGAGAATACTTTGAAAAACTGACATAATTTGGTGTTTCTTCTGCTACCTATTTCCTCTCCAGAAATAAAAGTCCCGGTCAACCTTGAACGACCCTTGTACCTCACACAGTGCTTAAAGTGCTTTCAGTCAATATCCCAAACACCATACACAAATGAATAGACACAAGTACTACCTCTGATAATAATAATAAATACACATTAAGATAACAATTCTATTTATTATTGTTATTGTCACTGGTTTCTTTTTTCTGCGAAGGAAGGTTTCTGTACTCTTCAAATTAGTTTGTTAAATTTTATTATTGTGTTCATATTTACTACTCCAAATATTGTAGTATGTTCATAAATAATTATGAATCCATGTAGACATACACACATTATTATTATTTTATTTTTTCGTTAAAATACATTTAGTTTTATCTCATGCATAAAAATATACTACTGTGGTTCTGGCCAAAGAATGGACTTGGAAAATATATTTTTGTCTTTTCCGTCGAGAGACAGTTAGGGTCACATGAACCGCTGAACTGATCGGCTTTGTCCAGTTGCCGTGGTGAGGGAAATTTTCGTGGTATTCCACGTTGCCAAATGTTTTCGTTTCGAGTAGTTTTTGAAACGGGTGGCACCCCCCACAAGGTCAAACAGGGTGAAGCTTAATGGTTGCGCAGCTCAGCAAGTGAATGGGTCTCTCATTCCCAGTCTGTCCCTAAAATGCGAGCCAATGGTGTGTGTTGACAGGAAGAGGTGTCGTGTACGACTGGGCAAGAATCAGGTGTGTAACAACCAGTAGCAACACTGCTTTTTCCCCCTTGAACTAGAGGCGGAAATTCCAAAGTTTTCTCAAGTCCATTCTTTGGCTGGGTGGACTTTAGTATAGCATACCTCCAGAAAAAGCAGTGATTATTATTATTGTATCGAAAGTAAATGTAGAAACACAAGATCAATCACACCTGTCATTTCAGAAAAGTGGGTTCTCATTTACATCATTAACACACAGTTGGGGTGTGTGGGGCAGATTTTTCGGGACAGGGTAAATTTGCAATTTCCAGACTGTTGGGAAATGTTCGAAATTTCCTGAGGGTCTGTAAATCTTGAATTTACAAGACAGTGCAACAAAGGATGTTTTATAGTCCAGTAAATAAATAAAATGGATTTCCATTGAACTGATTTGCTGGAACAGAGCTTGCTTTGAATACTGACTTGATGTGTGTGTGATGCAAAGGGCTATTTCGTTGCCAAATGCTTTCATTATTAGGTTAGGTGCATCCGGTTTATAGCTCTGATCATTTGAATAACATCTCAGTGCTTTAATTACGTGATTGTGTAGAATCTGGTAACATCTTTCGAACATTGCATGATAAACCCATGAGTGCTCCCATCCCAGTTGGCCGGTAACCAAGTACATCTGCCTGCATAAGCTACATTTCAAATCATAATTTCTTCAAGTTTCAAACTTGCTCTCACAATGGTTTCCATGTTCTAAAGCACTGACAATGCAACTACAAAGCTTGCAAGAATCATTCGGAATATAACCTATCCATTATACAGGGTGTCATTTTAATTGCACCCACGGACCACGGAAACGTGGAGAGGATATCAAAACAAACAACTTTTCTCAGTAACATTTTTCTCGTTGATGCGTCGTTTCGGCGCTACAGTCGCTCAAAAAAGCCCGTTTTGCTGCCTGAATGTTGGCAACCACACACAACATTTGATTGCATTGGTGAAGTCATATCCCATCGTAAAGTGATGCGTTCCAGGGTTTCCAGGAAAACACACATTCTGTGAAAAATGACATAGCTACAATCAGCCACATCATTATGTACCGTAAAACAAAACTAGAAAACACGTTCTGTAACATAACAGGAAGTAGACAAACGATATGAAAAATGGTAGAAAGAAAACAGAATTCAAGTGGAAGTGGTCATATCGAATTTTGTCTCAACTTACATGTCAAATATTTGTGGCATTTAAAATTTAGTCTTATCCACTTTGTCCTTCTGATCCTGTCAGCACTTGGTGTTGACAGTGATCTTCCTGGAGTCTCTCCACTCATTCCGCCTCTCCCCACCTGGGAGTTTCCTGCACCTTCTATCGATTTTTCTCTGACTGCCCTTCCAAAGTCAGAGACACCAATGGTTGTATACCAGCAAAGGTTTTTAGAACTTCGTGCGAAGCACCCCAATTTTAATGTGTTTTACACGGATGGGTCCAAGACAGTCGAATCAGTTGGTTCCGCCTTCGTCCTAGACTCTCAAAGTTCCAGTTACTCGCTACATCCTGCCTGTTCCATCTATACGGCAGAGTTGTACGCCATCCTAAAAGCACTGGACTTTGCAGACGTCAATGGTCTGAAGAAAGTCCTGGTGTGCTGTGATTCGACCAGCGTGTTGCAGTCTCTGGATTCGCCGAATTCCCGGCATCCGGTAGCGCAACGCATCTTCAGACGGCTTGTGTCCTTATCAGCCAGTGCGGATGTACACTTCTGTTGGGTCCCTAGCCACGTGGGCATCCAGGGGAATGAAGCAGCTCATGCTGCCGCCAAGTCTGCTGAAGCAGACGGCGATGTTCTCGTCCACCTTTTGCCTGCTAGCGACCTCCAGAACGTGTTCCGTTGTCGCCTTCTTGACACTTGGCAGACCGAGTGGGATACGGAAACGGGGAACAAGCTTCACGCTGTTAAGCCCACCATAGGTGCTTGGCGTTCCTCATCCCGTCCCTCTTGGCGAGAAGAAGTTATTCTTACCCGCATGCGTATAGGACACAGCCGTCTAACGCATGGTCACCTGCTCCAAGGGCTGGACCCTCCGTTGTGTCGTGTTTGTAATGTTATTTTAAGCGTTCGACACATTCTCGTTGAATGTGTCGATCTTGCTTACCTCCGGCAGACTTTTAACCTTTCCGGCTGTTTGTCATCTCTCTTGGGTGATAACAGCAGTATTTTATCACGTGTTTTTAGTTTTTTGCGAAGAGCTGGACTTTTCCACCGTCTGTAAGGAGGTTTTTAGTTTGTCAGTTCTGACTTTTTAATGTGTCGTGTTTGTCTCATGGAGGTCTCTTTACAACCTTGCACTTTTAGTTTTTCCCAAGGGGCTATCTACACCCCTTTTTTAAAATTAAGTCAGAATTTTAGATAAGGGGACATTTCGCCCATATACATGGAAGGGTGCGAAATGGCCTTAAGTGCCGACGCACCCACAAATTTTAATTCAATCAATCAATCAATCAATGATACTAGTTGGGGTGTAAGGGGTGATCTTCCACGTAGTACACCCAAATGTCAACCTCACTTCCACGTTAGTGCACCCTGGACTCAAGACTAACGAGGCTCTGGCGACTGGCCCCATGGCCAGTATAATTGTGTTTGTATTGTCCTGTTCTTTTGTCCTTATGTGTGCTGAGTGCCCCTTTACAGCCTCAGCTTTTAACAGAAGTCAGAACATTTTAATTTTTTTAGTTATGCAACGATAGAGTTGTTATTTGTAGAGGTAAGGGGCTGGCCCCCGTATACTGTGACGGGAGCAAAATAGCCCTAGTGCTGACGCTCCCAAAATTTTAAATTCAAATTCTAGTCAAATTCTAGTCAAATGATACTAGTTGTCTGTGACACACTGAACAGATGACAAAATATAAATGAAAGATCTCAAAATTCCAAATTTAAGCAACAGATAGGTTAATATAATGTATATTCAGGGCAATATGAGGCAAGTGGCAAAAATGGTTGAAAATACATTGATATAAGTAGTAGTAATACAAGCTCTCCGACGACTGTGTTTATCTATGCACCGGATACACATGTAATAGTTTGCAACTGTGAACAGGACAGTATATTCGCTACTGATTCATCGTTAGATTGTTGCTGTGGCTGTACAGCGGGATCCAAAAGTATTGCTCAGCAAATTGTCCATGACTATTTTCGTTGGTTTTTATTCTCATCCCATGTATTTTTAAGGACTATATTTTTACGTATACTGGTTCAGAGGTTGCAACCAGATTGTTTGGTGTTTTGTGTCAGTTCTTGAAGCTCTCATTGCATAAAACAAAGGGAGTAAACGGGGTGATGGACAATTTGCTTGGTAATACTTATGGATCCCACTGTACGTGTTTTAGCCGTAATGTAACAACGGGAACCTCGGATACTTCCCTTATCAGCACAAAAGTAAAACAAGGCATCTGGACACAAACCTGTAGATATCAACCTTGCAACGAGATTTGCAAATATTTGACATGTAGCTGGGTGTAAACAACCACATGTAAGCTGTAAGTCCAATAAAATGTATTGTTGTTGATATTTGATATGTAGGCTGAGACAAAATCTGATATTGACACTTCTTTTTGAGGGTGATTCTCCAAAAAGTGAACATTTTGAAAGCAAAAATTTGCGAATTTCAAAACTGTTCTAAAAAATCTGAAAAAAATCACACTTACTCTACATGAGATCATAAACAAGGGAAAAATAAGGGGAATACACCTTCATGCTCCAAAGTGGTTGAAACAAGGCATTTAAATTTCAGCCACCAGGAGAGTGACGGATGATACCAGGAGAGTGACATAATTAGTACTGTTGTAGCTTAGCTAAAATATTACCCCAAAAAACACACACACATTCCAGGAAAATAGAAAAATTATTATTTACTAAATTATAAAATTGAATACAGCTGTTGAAAGATAAAGTAAAGCCTCTAGATCAGCCATAACTTGAAGCTGAGCCAAAAATATAAAACACAACGAAAGCTTTATATGGAGCGGCCAAAAAACAAGGTATTGGTTTAGCCTAAAAACTGTCCAGGAAGCAGAAATTTGCAACTCTATGGCTGCTTCCAATGGGTGTTGGAGGGTTAATTTTTTTTATGACATCTTCGATGGGGTAGTCATGGATGTCTTTAGTTTTCGGCCAAGACCAGGATGTTCTTTTGGAATTGCTTGGTTCCATGGCATTGATGAAAAGTTTCCCTGGTCCAAGTTCAATTATTTCTCCAGGGAATATCAGGTTTTCATAGTGAAATATGACCCATTCTCCTATATTGTAAGTCTGCATCAGCTGGGCTGAAATTAAAATAAAATCTAACATATAATTTACTATATAATGATAACTTTTAATGTGTGAATGTTAGTAGCAGGGCTACTTTAAATTATTGCAAAAATTAAATAATTTGAAATTAAATTTGGCCTTTAACTGCTGACCTCATTATATAGCCCACTTAGAGTTCTACTATTTTTCATTTATATATAGTTTATTTATCTTATTCTATGATTAAAGTATGCATTGTTCTTTATATCTTTTAATCCTTTGTCTACTAACAATTTGAGAAATCAAGACAATTTAATTTATTTTACTTTTAACATACAGTAGGTACCGGTATTAGATTTATGTAGGCCTACTTATGCTTATATCAAAAACTAAAATTGTAGGTATACTACAAAATCTACTATAAATTGTAGATGAAAAATTTAAAAAAAAAAATTGTCGAACATACAATGTGGACTAAACTTAGTCAAATAAAATCAAAGAAATTTTCTTACCTTGTGTCAGATGAGTTGAGTTTGAAACAAAGATTCCATAATGCTCACAGTTTTTGTCAGCCTTGCATTCTTCACAGCTTAGGGTCCTGTAGTTCATCTTTGTGTCAGTCTCTCCAAGTGCAGCTGTGACCTGGTGAACCTTCATTGTTCCTTTCACAGCTTTTAAATCGCCCGCAGATGACAAAAATGAATCAACCCTCAATATGATGTCCTCCTCAACAACCCACAATTTGATGTTTGGACAGTTTTCTTTCCAAATTTTCTCAAGAATAATGATGTTGTTAACATCATATCCCAAGGAAACCATGTTATCCGCTGTACGTTTCAGGCAGCCACCTATCCCATCAGGGGCACCTTTTCCATGACCAGCTTCTGTGAAGTTCCAAATTGCCTTTTTGATCCTGGGGAATTTCTCTTATAGGTATTTTTCAAGTAGGTAAAAGTTCTTTTTGTTTCGGTACTGAGTGGATGGTGAGTCGGACAAGAAATGGAGAGCTGTAATTCTTTTATCTTGTAGCACGTCTGTCAAAATAGGCTCAAGGTGTGCCCAAATTGCAGATGGATCATGGCGAGGGCTTTCTGACAGTGTGCAAAAAGAAACTGGTTTTATTGAAGTGTTGTCCTCAGTCATGTGGTATGCTACACCAGTATGAAGCGTAATTTCATTCCTTGAAGCACCAAAATGCATTGACTGGACTTCTTTAGCATACTTAAGTGCATAGTTTTCACTAAAATCTATGTGAATTAATGCTTCCTCACAACTCAGATTTTCTTTAAGCTTTCTTAAATACTGGTGCTGATGTCTAATGTTTGCAATGTGGATCATGAACTTCTTAATAGACATTTCCAAATCATCAATGGCTTTTCCAATAGTACTTGTTATTGCATCCTTTTTGATAATCTGAACAGTTTTCTCTTGGTCTTTGATTTTACGTTTTTCTTTATGCAACATCCACTTCTGGTATGTGAAAGTATCATTTACATTGAAGTCATTGTAAGGAATCGTGTTTTCGTTGCAGTCATTACATTTTCTCAACAGGCAAGCCTCGCGATTTTTCTCACAACACAAAATTTCAGCCAATTCTTCTGGGTTCTGTGCATCAATCACCTTACTCTTGTTCAGTTTATCGACTAGCATTTCCATGTTGTGATGTACTCTACACAAACATGTGTCTCTGCCCTTAAGACTTGGTTTGACAACCCAGAACGGACGTAATTTACAATAAAATGAATAACTTATAGAAACACCAGGGTTCTGTCTTCTAAATCGTTTATGCAGCTCGTTCATTGTATTATTGAGGTATCTTTTCTGCTTTTTAATTTTATTTCTGGTAATGAAATCGTTTTTTCCAGGGCTGACGGTGGTATTTTCATCATCATGAAAGAAATGGTCAACTTTTTCCCTGATCCTTTGCTTCAATTTATTCTCATTGTGGGCAACCACAGTACGAATTCGGATAAACGGCAATGCTTTTTGCATCCTATACTTTTTTATTATCTTTCCACTCAGAGACTCCTTCAGGAATTTTTTGGTCTTGTAAGAATTGATGGATTTGAATGTGTGAGCTATTTGTGACTTAATGACTTCTCCTGTGAACAGTTCTCGTCTTACATCTTCATCAACAGTTCTGCCTTGGAGAAAATGTTTAACTTTTGTGCGAGGTGTCATCTGTTCTTCCTTATTCAGTCTTCTTTTCTGTTCAATTTCTTTCTTCAACAGCCTTTCATAACGCTTCCGATATTTTTCAGCTCTTTTCTCACATGCATCTAAATCCAGCTTCAGCCTTTTCAGTTCTCTCGATTTCCGTACATCATTACGACACTTTCGTTTCCTTGTTTCAGCTATCCTGCCATCGGAGTTTTTCGACATGACATATAAAGATGCATCGCTGAACTTATTTGTGTCTGGAGTTATGCTACTTGAGGCACGAGTAACAATTTGGATTCGAGGACTTCCATTGGTGAGGTTTGTGTTTGGATCCGGAGTAGCCTGCCTACTTTCTGGTGATAGTGAAACAGGTTCTCCATTTACTAATTGATCAAGTTCTTGACTTGGATCATCAGGGTCACTATCAGAGGGTGTGTTATTCTCTACAAACTGGTTTGTTTGCTGTTGAATTTTGCTTTTCATTCTGTGTTTCTTTTGGCGCACTCTCCACTGTTGCCTTGTAGCCCTTTGGTCTCTTGTTGATTGTTGTGTAATTAGTTTCACTGTTCCCTTGTTTTTTCTTGATTCATATTTTGTTTTCCACTTGGCCTTCTCAATTTCCAATTTTTGTGGGTCATTTTTCAATCTCTCGTACCTTTTCCTTTCAGCTTCTCTCTTTTTCATTAGCCTCTCCTCTCTAGACTGTGTTGTCTTTTTTTTCTTTCCTGCCATTATTAGTGATGACTCTGAAAGAAATTATTTAAACTGATGTCAAATTTGATGGCTTTATTTTAATATTATTTTTATTTAATTAAATCAAACTGAATAATTCAGTGTGTTCCAAATTGCATAAATTGTCCAATAAAGGTAATTAAAAATGTAATTTAGGTTTAGTTAAAAATCTCTTTAGGTATGGGTTTTTTCTAGGTTTTAAATATACCCTGCAGTGCAATATTGAAATAGCCTATGGCCAGATTCAATTTAATGATAATTTTTTTTTTGTGCTATCTTAAATTGTAATTTTGATTATAGTTTGTGGCCAAAATGCTAACACATAGAAACAATTGAAAAAGTTAGCCTATATAAATGTAGGCTGCACTATTTAAGAATTGCTGAATGGTCACCCAGCTCAGTGCTCAAAAGTATATTTTTATGTATTTTATAGGATCAATATTGGGTAAGTAAAAATGGCCTGATAAAAATTGTAAAATTCAGAACTTGGGCCTGATGTAAAAGCTCCATTACTCTGTGATACTGCACAGCAGCTGTATAGGCTTACAAATCGAATGTACACAATGAAATTGATCCGAATTTGTTCCCTTCATGTGATAAGTGTCACTCTCCTGGCTGATAAGTCACGCTCCTGGCACAAGAAATACCAGGAGTGTGATATTATTGCCAGGAGTGTGACAGCCAGGAGTGTGACATTTGGATGGATTAGGCCTAATAATCAAAGCCTAGGGCAAAAGTTGAGATTACAAATTTCTGTCAGGTGATGACATTGCTTAATGGCACATAATCATAGTTATTTCAAAATATTTGGGTTATTATTTGTTATAAATAAGTTAACCAGGAGAATGACAGCAAAATATGTTACGAACCTGAATTTGGAACTTCCCAATTTGATAAAAACACAAGGACAAGTAGCTCTTCCACAGTACTCTACAGCTCAAACAAGATGGCTGAAAGAAACATTGTTGCCAGATAACAAACCAAAAAATCCTTTTCTTTCACTGTAAATATTTAAAAAATTCCTTGAGCCAGGAGAGTGACATGAAAACTTCGGACCCACTTTGAAGTGGTGTAACAGGATCATGTCAAATGATTAAATTTAAAAAAAAAAGTTTTTTTATACCTTCAACTATGTAAAAATGAATAATATTAATGAAACTTATGTAATGTTAATGATAACATTTTAAATGAGTATAGTTTGTTTTAACAAAAGATCCGGACATACCAGGAGAGTGACTTTTAGACCCTTATACATATTTTATATTAAAAAATAATTAACTATTTCTTTTTGTATACATTGGGATGGCTAGAGGTCAACTGCTTCTACAAATTAAAAGAAAAGTAAACTTTTTAAGTCAAGTCATTCTTGAGTTATTATACTTGGACATGATATTGCTAGGTTTTTGGAGAATTACCCTTGAATACGTATTTTTACCATTCTCATATCATTGGTTCACTTCCCCCTTCCCTGGAGATGACTGCTGATCTTCTGTCTGGTAGACTATGATGTTCGGTCTTCTGGATGCGTTTCTCGCTTAGTTTTACAGCTAATAATATGGTTGGTAGTTTGTCATTTTTCACAAAATTTGCATGTTACTTGCAACCCTGCCGTGCGCTGTTTCGGCGTAGGAAATGACGTCACAGATATGATCAAATGTTGTGTTGGGTTGCCAGCATCCAGGCGGCAAAACAGTCTTTTTTGAATGGCTGTAGCATCGAATCGACGCACCAACGAGAAAAATGTTACTTTGAAAAGTTGTTTGTTTTGATGTCCTCTATACGAATCTGTGGTCCGTTGGCGCCATTAAAATGACACCCTGTATAGTGCTTATTTGTAGATAAATAATTTCAATTCAATTTGAAATTGGACGTACATTGTACGTACACTTGATAAACCGAAGTGAATCATGTTTTGTGTTTGAACTGAGTTCCATATAAAATCTCTTTGGCTGTTATATTCTTCATGACTATACTTATGAGCAATATTATAACAATTTTGGAAAAGTTTCCTTAATTGTAGGGAAATGCTTGTCAATTCATGTACTTTATATGTGACATTTTTACTGTACATTACAGGTAAAAAGAAAAACTGCTTCCCTGTGCTTAGCACCATGCCATGAAGGCATGTAGGGGTAATGCCCCACACTTTCTTGATCTGGTCGTGAGTGGGGGTGATGTGATCAGCATCACACCCCTGCCTGCCTTTACCTCCCAGGTACCCATGTCATTCGATGCTGGGTGGGCACCGGGGCCACTTCCAACGTTAGAAAAGTTCCCGGATTTGAACCGGCCAGGGATCGAACCTGAGATCTTTAGCATGGTAGTCAGATGCATTACCGACTGAGTCACTGCTGCCTCTGTAAGTTACAGGTAATGATAAGGTATTGAGAAATCATCATGATATGGTTTAGTGTTTGTTAATTTTTCTTTGCAAAATTGTAAATTGAACAGTGAAAAACTTTTGGTCTCAGGAGAGAGTGTTCGGGGGAACTTGTGGTGAGAACGTTTTGCAGGTACAAGACGTGCCAATTATTTCTGTTTTTGCATCGTTTATTTCACAGTAATTGGGGGAGAGTTTTCAGTCTCAAAATTTGTAACATACATGCACTTAAGTGAGTTACCTACACTACAGCACCTTGAATAACGTAGTGTGGAAAACGACCCAAGAAACTGGTTCCCCAGACGGATGAGAAACATAGATGGCAGTGAGAGCAATCTCGGTGCTAATTTTCTTATGAAAGTAATGCGGCTTTGTTAGTTTTTGGAATATATTATGTAGATTTGTTTGTCTTGAAAGGCGGTACGTGAATTGATGGAAACAGTTATATTTGTGGAGTGATTTGCAGTCACGAAATGACATTAATTTGGAAAGAAAAGTAAAATAAAATTAATAAATAAATAGCATGCGTAACACAAGAAGAAACATCGCAAAGTGATTCCGGATGTCAGCTGTTGGATTGTGTACTAGAGTTTTATTTTTCTATGTTATTAGAATATAAATAGTATCCTGAGAGATATTTCATACTGAGGCGACAAACCACAAGTGTCGCTTGGAAGCGAGCAGTCCGTAATCAATGCAGCCTTTTGAACCGTAGGGACAAAAGCTCTGACTGCACTGTTTCCTCAAGGAGATTTTAGACCAAACCGACACGCGACAAATGATACGAGGATTTCACACCAAAGCGACACGGGTCCTTCGGTCCAAGGCAACTTTCACACCGAAGCGACACATGTTGCTTGGAAAGGAGCCAATCAAGAGCAACATTTCACATCGTAGCTGCATGACTGGAAGCACAGGCCAGCGTTCGGTTGGTGAAATCCTCAAGCGATAAGTGTCGCGTGCCGCTTGTTGCTTTGGTGCGCAATCTCACTAAAGCAAGACACTCATTGCATCGTGCATGCGCGAACAACAAACCACGGCAACATTTTGCAAGCTATTGAGGAAATGATCCAGTTTGAGCGACGCAGAAGCGACAAAGCGACACGTGTGGCTTATTGTGTCGCCTAGATCTGTTGTTGTAATGTGCGGTTTTTCGTGTTGCCTATCTGTTGTTTGCAAGCAACGCTTGCTAATAGACTGAAGGCACCATGTCGCTTGTCACTTAGTTGGGAACTCCCCCTGTAGCACGTCGCTTCGGTCTCAGCACCCTTCCTTTCAGGAGCTTTCCGACTGAAGTAATAAGTAGCACGCGAATACACCATATGAACATGTCGTTTGCTGTTTGGACCCTCATGTGCAATGAATGCTATTTTACAGTCTGGAAGTGTGTGTCACTAGTGTGACAATGCGAACATCCTGTGTCGCTTGTCCCGTTGGTTTTGAAAGTTTCCTTACACTCATGTCGATGGCACTAAGAAAGATTTGTGGGGTTCCCCTTGTCGTTTCATGCAATCATCATTATCATCATCGCCGCGATTAGTTTAAAGCGGAAGAAAAGAGACAGTAAATATCAAAAATACAAATACTTTAGTGTGTATATAAAAGAAATGATGATGATAATGAACCTAATTCATACACAAATATTTAGTTGCCAAGAGCATTCCATGCGTATTTTTTCTCCCGTATTAACGATAGAATGACGATAACAGGACGTGGTTGACTGTCTAGAATGTTCGTTAATATCTTCGGGACCACTGTTCCAAATATCATAGCAATTATCACATTCATAGAAATGCTTCATGTAAAAGAATCAGACGTTGCAGCGAAAACTCCATTTACTTCCATTATAAGCAGACGAACATCAAGCAACGGGTCCAACACCAGCGCCTCTAGCGGTATCATTTTCGAGTGGAACCAGCCAGAGATCGCAGAACTGTGCCATTTTCCACACTACATTATTCAAGACGCTGTACCTACGCTGTACTAATCATATAGGAGCAAGAAGCCTGTTTTCCCTGTGAATTTCTTTCACAACATTTTTCTGCCCAGTCATGGCGGTGATCACCAAGACAAGGCAAGTCGCATGACCTTGAAGCTGTAAGAAAGGTGCTTCTTTTCTATTTTATTATATGAAGATTTAAATGCAGTGATTCCTAAAGTGGGTGCCGTGGCTGGTTTACAGTGTGCTGCAAAATGTTCCAATATTTTCACTCAAATGATGTGGTGGTTCCAAGTACTTTTTAGGTCTAAAATGTTTCTGAATTTGAAATATCTGTTTATTTTTTAACTTAAGGCAAGCAATCTAACCACACTACCTGAGCATTGCAAGTGTTTGATAGGCCTACATTCTGACTTGGGCACCGTGGAAGAATCTTGAAACACTAAGGGTACCATGAAACACAAAAGTTTAAGAACCACTGGCTTAGGAGATAAGAATTGTCATTGACTTTGATGTTATAACAAAGAAAGCATATCATCTATGCCGTATATTTCAAGAATAACGAAAGATAATTGCAGACTAAAGTGATATTTTGCCTGTGGTCCCAGGTTGGAATCCTGGCCTGGACATGGATATTTATGTGCAGGGCTCGAAAAATCCTGGCCGCCATGGCGACTGTGATCTTCTGCTGTAATATGTTCGAAATTGTGATGATTCTAAGTTCAAATTGCAGTAGAGCGTAAGTTAGCAAATGATTTTTTTCTCTTATCAATGTTGTGAACATTCCATGTAGTCAGTAACTATTTCTTACCCTTTGTCCCCAACAGCCCATTTCCTGCTTTCTCAAATAATTTAGCGATGTTTTGAATACCGTGATGCTCAGCATCATATACAGTGTGTTTCAAAAGTCACAGAACCCAAACTTTGGAAACTGTAAGAGATATTTACACCGGGTTTTCTGCATTATAAAGCCTCATCCATTGAGATATTTTTCAATGCTTGAAATTCAGTTCACTCCGTACAGAAAATTATATATATTAAAAACTGACGGATAGCAGCATTCAAATTTTTCCAGAAATGAACTTCTCAGTAAGAAAAATATGTAAGAAATTGGCGAAGGATCATAATTAGACATTTGATGACTGATGCCATGTCAGTCTGTCATTTGCGAAAAATATTGGTCATGTGCAACATTTGATGAATTTTTGACTGGCGATTTTATGGGTTGAGTGAAAAGTGCCATTTTCGGGACACATCTCCGTATATGGCAACACTAGCAGGTTGAAATATTGTCAACAGTCGCATACAACATATGTGTAAGTACTGGCTATACATTTACGTGAAAAATCGTAAATCAAGATTTTGTGCCGAAATTGGACTTTTGAGAGAATCGTAGCCTGCCCGTGGTTACATTGAATTTTCTTTGCTCACTTCGCCTCTAATGTGCCTGTTTTTCTTAATTGATTCAGCACGGCGTATTCATTGGAGCAGTGCATGTGCATTGCTGAAGAGTATTTTACTACTCATTCTTACACTCATGTGCAAGAGGTTTTCCAATAAAAATGTCCTGCATCTGCTGTACCTCACAAAGCAGCTGTTTTACAACCAGTGAAACACCAACAAATGATCCCACAAATTGTCTAAGAGTTGGTATTTATTGTTGAAAATCAGTCCTCAGATGTTTTCAGCAAATTAGCAATGTTTTTTTTTTAAATAATGTAATTGCATTTATTTAGATAGATGCTAACATAAATTTATGAACCCAGTGATAGCCTACAGGGTTAGTTTAGTGCAGAAAACCTGGTGTAAATATCTTACGATTTTCATGATATACATTTTCAAAGTTTGTATTGCCCGACTTTTGAAACATACTGTAGTATGCACAATTGCTACCTGGCGCCTGATTTTCAGAGCTGGAGCTTGGCTTTGAAGAAAATTTTTCGAGCACTGTTTATGTGGGTTTTAATGAAAAGATATCACTTGATTAATTAAGTTTGTAATACATGTCAATTTTTCATAGAAATTTCTATAAGGATGTGTGTAAGATATTTTGATAATCGTATAAGTTATTTGGTGGATACACATTAGTAGAGCCCGGATTTATAAGCACAATCAAATAGTAAAATATGCAAGTTAATAAGCATAAAAAAAGAAAAAAATAAGCACCAAAATAAGCATAAACAAATACAGGAAAATGTGAAAAAATATGTGTTTATTGGATCTCTTAACTTATTCAAAGCTGTTGCAGTATGTAAGGAAGGTCATCCTGAGATTTTCTTGTGTGAAGCTCCTGCGTCTGTCAGTGAAGAATGATTTGTACAGTGAAAATGTTCATTCCATGTAGCATGACATCACGGTGAATTCCTCTTGAATGTCTGTTTCTTGACCAGAAATCTTTTTATAAATTCGACACAGTGTTTTGTAACAGGGATTTTTCAGTAATTCATGACTCAGCTTGTCGGACACAATTTTAGCAACACTGAGTTTCCGAAGACAACGTTACTGAAATTTCATCAATAAGAGAAAGTGAATGTTGCTATGTATTATTTCGAGCTTTCAACTGTGTTATAATATCAGGTAATTTCGAAAAATGATTATGGATGCACTGTATCTTTTCTAGGATGCCATTCCTCTCATGCGGCTATTTAGAAGCATTGATTTCATCATCCCGATGGCATCGTGTGATTGTATATCTTCAACTTCTGTTTCATCCCCCGTGTCAAACCCCTCCTCCAACAAGTCACGAATTACTCCTTGCCGAAGACATGTCATCACAAAAGACTCTTTCTTCTCATGACAAGGTTTCAAAAGCACTCACGTTCATAGCCCGATAACAAGAGAATGATTTGTGCAGCCAAACTCCTTGCCTGAAAGTGCGTATTATATTTCACCCACACCTCTCCCCTTCCCTGAAGACCGTAGCCACCTGTGCGACACAGATGCCGCGAAAAGCACTCTCGAATAACGCTATACAGAAAAGCTTCCCCCTCCCCCTCACACTTCCCCTGCCTGTTGCTAAGAGGAAAACACAGGACAAACAAAGCTCTAATCCCTTTCTTCCTTCCAGAGCCAAATTTACTGCGTAGAAATGACCCTTGTTTAGAACTTGAAAGACGGAGCCCTTTAACTTATAAAGCCTTGAAAAACACGTGGGATTTTGTTGTGTCTTTTAACAATCTGCCTGGCGACACAACAATGACGTCAGAGTCTACCCGGCGATGATGGCAGATGTGATGTGGATGCTTGGAGATTAAAAGATTCAGTGTTTTTTTTATTTTTTATTCGGGTTCCTGTTTATTGAACATTTATTACGAAGATATGTGTTTGCCGAAATATTCCTCAACCGTCCTTCAGTTACTTTTGTCATCTGGAGGCTCCGCCTCGAAAGGGTTAACAGACAAGCAATGACATGTGTCCTCTTAGCCATATTAGTACATTCCCAAGTGATATATTTACTTGTGTCTTAGAAAGAGGCATTACTTACTGGAATATATCATACCAAAAGGTTGGCCCTTGCATGTAGTACACCCAGTTGCCAACCTCACTTCCATATAGTACACCCTGAACTGCATTTTGCAGACTAACGAGGCTCTGGCATCTGGAACTATGGCCAGTATATTCCTCTGTAGGCTGCTGTGTGTGTGTGTGTGTGTGTGGGTGGGGGTGGTCGTGTGTTTTGTCCTTATGTTTGATGAGTACCCATTTACAGCCTCATCTTTTAACCTGGGCAAGAATATTTTATTCCTCCGACATTACAGTTATGTTGGGGTACCTTCCACATAGGGGCCCAAAAGTCAACCTCACTTCCACATAGTACACCCTGGACTGTAGACTAACGAGGCTCTGGTGACTGGCACTATGGCCAGTATAATGTTGTGTGTGTTGTCCTGTTTCTTGTCCTTGTATGTGCTGAGTGCCCGTTTAGAGCCTCAGCTTTTAACAAGTCAGAAGGTTTTAAGATTTTTAGTTATGCAACGTTAGAGTTGTCACTTGTAATGATCAGGGGCTGGCCCCTGTATAATGTGACGGGTGCAAAATAGGGTAAGTGCTAACGCACCCAAAATTTTAAATTTAAATTCAATTAAATTAAATTACAGTTATGTTATATTCGTTATATTTTAGATATTTTAACCCATCGGAATACAATTTTTAATTTGAAATTTTGACCTAGGAATACAATTATTTTTCACTTTATTTTGCCTTTTGCACACACACATGCTATCATGAAAATTCTGAGAAAATGTCACATGTCCACAGCCACAGGGTTTCAAGAATAGTTCAGTTATATCTGTAAAACCATAAAACACTGTTCACAAGACACTTATGTTCAAGAATAGTTTTTTTTTCTGTATGGTACAACATGAAACAGTTGTTCACATGTAGGGCAAACCTGCATTTGCTACATTCAAAGCAGGATTCTCCTCAACATGATGAAGTGCATATTACTCACTATTGAATACAAAAGTAATACGCAAAATAGTATTAGAACTTCTCAAACTTACGTGAGTGTGTATATGTTAATACAGACGATGTTTCGGAGGTAAATACTTCCTCCTTCTTCAGGTCTAACTAGAAATCTAGACACCGGACGTGGTGTCACGTGAAAATCCTATCCAGGTAAAACATTCTAAAAAATACTCATATTGAAAACTAAAAAACTAAAAACCAGGTGCCCACATGGCAGCCAATGAACTCTCGTCCAGCAGTAAATTGAAGAGCGCGGGTAATGGCCTACACGTGCAGAGTTGGAGATTACCTCCTCCCCCAGGGGACTGATTCCCCTCAACCGCAACATCACCAATCCATTGAGAGTTTGTGTTCTTCCCCTACAACTCTCAAAACTTTAGTGGTGACATGAAAACCCAACGTATCGGCATTATCCCATTTTCTAAGGAAATGTATCCACCGCTCTTCCAAATTACCCTTGTCCCTATTGAGCTTATTGCCACTTCCTGTGCATATATATGTTGCTTCACATATGTTCCGGTCCAATTTATTACATCTCCTCGGTGTCCTCTATCATAGCAGACCTTACATCTTCTAGATGGTGCTACTTCTTGTCAGTTGGTGGTATTTTCATTGGAAAATGACCCCACATTCTACCTTGAAGCCTTAGGGAATTCTCTGCTTTGCTCGGGCATCCACGGGTTGCATACTCAGGTAGGATAACATTCTTCAGAATTTACTCTGTCAGGTTGAGTCGGAACTTCGTGAATCTCATTCTCTTGGTTGTTGGATCCAGCATGTGATGAATGACACTTGCATTTAGCCTTGCCATGTCTAGCATATAAAAATGTATCTATTCACTTACGTGCAATTTAGAAAATTTCGCACTTCCACATTGCACAGTTTAATGGTTAAATCTTATTAATTTAGAAGATCCACTGTCTTCATTCACAAAAGGGTACGGCGCTTGAAGCGGAGATGGTACCGCGTCACTGCATTGTTTGTTCCCGGGAAGCAGTAGTTGAGATTTCTCCCGTTCGGCAGCACTGGCGTGTGTATCCTGGTTTGCGTCGTCTGCTTCCTGTTGTCAGGTGGCGTTGGGGGTTGGGGGGCTGGGCTGTGCTACTCGGCAATGTGCTGTTTCTGTTTCCCGCGTGGCTGGGGGGGGGGGGGAGGGGGGGCGTTGAGTATGTGTACCACATCTTTTCTTTTTCAGGTCTGGGATCTTTCTGAGGACAGGGTGCCAAGTTGGGTGTGCCTGTCCACTGTCCAGGTTCAGTGCTGGTTTCTGTTGGATGATAGCATGGGTTTCCTTGACAGTGTTTTCTATGACAGAGCAGGTTGGGTGAAGTATGGATATGGAGGAGATGGTGTGGTTAGTGGAGTGGAGGTGTTGGGAGAGGCCTGATTTTGGTGTGTCATTTTTGGCATCTTTTACGTGTTCGTTGATCCGTTCTTGGACAGTGCGGATGGTTCTGCCAATGTAGGTATTGTGGCATTGGCATGTGGTCTTGTAGACACCTGGGGATGCAAGTTTGGCTACGTAGTATCTCTTGAAGTTGGGTAGTGATCTTCCGATTTGGGATATGGGTTTGTGTGCCACTCGGATGTTGAAAGGTTTGAGGGCCTTGGCAAATTTGCCAGATGTGGTGGGGTGGTATGGAAAGGTGATCCATTTGGGTTTAGGATTTTGATTCGGGTTATCTCTGTTTTTTTGGTGTCTTGAGTTGATCTTCTGTTTTTGCGCCCTTTACATATCTTCTCATAAGCAGAAATGAGGCCAGACGTTGATCATGTGCATCAACTCTGCCCATCCCTTGGTTATAGTCCATGACACAATTAGGTTTCAGCTTCATCTTTTGGTTCTTGTTTATTTCCATATAGTCTGGTCTTTCATGGATGGTTGACAAGACGTGATCAGGTTTCTTGTCAATCCATTTCACAGCAAGAATATTATTTGCTTATGCAAATGTAAATTCCCCTTTCTTCAATGCGGTATCGTTGAATAACTGTGCCATATTTTTCCTTGTTGGTCTAACAGTTCCAACAGCATGGGTGTTCCTCTCCAACAAATCTGTGAATAATCTGCCCATCCCATTATCAATGTATATAGTTCTCCATTCGTCAAGCAATGTTTCACACATTTCCAGGATCACTTTCTCACTTGCTGGAGTTTTGGTAGTATCTTGAACACATTCTCCCTCCTTGAATGTGTAAATTTTGAATTTGTAACAATAGGCATTGTCAGATGAACATACTTTGTATATTTTAACTCCAAATCGTGCCCTCTTTGAAGGGTTATACTGCACATAGGAAAGCTTTTCTCTAAATTTCATTAGACTTTCATCTATACAGACATTTTTGCTTGGAACATATACTCTTTGAAATCGATCAAGCAGCAGAGTGATAAGTGGCCTAAATTTTTGAAGTTTGTCTTGTTGGGTATCTGGGCAATCAGTAGCAAAATGAAGATATCGTGAGATAGATTTGAACCTCCTGAAAGGCATTGTCTCCCCAAAAATTGGTGTTTCTATTATTTTCCTCTTCGACCAATTATCCTGCATGGTGGGTTTCCTTATTTGAGAGTGAAGTGGGCTTTCATTTCATCTACAGTTACAGGAAACCAATGTTCTTCATCGTATGTTTTTTTTTCATGGCTGGATCTGCTTCAATTTCCGAAATTAGTTTGGCTGCATGTAAGTTAATTTCCTTAACCACTGAGTTGTCTTAAACTGTTCCAACACTTGAACCTCTGAAGGATTTTACCACAATGATTTGCGAACTGTAGCTGCTATTTCACCGCTAACATTGCAAGCACCAACACGGCAGCTATTACTCACATTATCCCAGTTCCAATCATTTATATTTCTAGCTACAATAGGCCTACCTGTTGATACAGCATTTGGTTCCGATGCTTCGTTGCTTACATCTTGTACCTCTTCTTCACTACTATCACCTCTGGTAGTTTCCGTCTGCCGAATTTTTTGAGTTGCGACTTCATAAGGATCAGCCATTTCACTTCACTCTCTGATGACTAATGTATACCATCTGCACGATGCCATCTGCGCTCAAAAGAAAAAAAAGAAACAGTTTCTGCCATCTATTGACAGTGTTGAAGAGCTACAAGCACAGATACAGCTTCTGCCATCTATTGACAAAGTGCTTGAACTATTACAAACATAGCCGATAGTGCAGCATATGACTACAACATGTATTACAAATCACCTGCACGATGACGGGTGTACCCATCATTGTATCTTAATGCATGTTAACACAATGACGAATGTACCCATCATTGTATTGTAATGGGTTAAGGGGATGCACCCTGTATAATGTGCCTGGTGCAAAATAGCCTAACTGCTGACACACCCATAATTTTGAAGGCTGATAAGCACACTGGTGAGACAATGTGCTTACAAAGTGTAATGTGAACCAGTTACCCTCCAGAGAGTTGTTATTACCAGCGGCAGCCCGTGCCTACTATGATGGGTAGTGCCAACGTGATCGAGAAATCGAAAAAATCTCCGTTAGCATATCAATGACAGCAATCTAGTGAAATAGTAATTTTAAATGGAATTTTGTTTAATAGAATTTACATGCAGACAAAATATCAATTTTCTAAACAATTGTCACAATCTGAAATGCTTTACTCACCGAGATCCAGAGAGGAATAGGCCTGCATTCCTCGCGAGACAGTCAGCAAGAGCGATAGATGAAGTCCATCCTGCATTCCTTTTTGTTTGCGAATAAATCTATCACTTTTTTGTTAAAATTGTCTATGTTGTTCACAAAACTTTTCTCGCAAGAGAGCATGCCCAACGACGCGAGTCTTTCTTCTTTGATTGTGTTGCGTAGAAATATTTTTATTCTCTTCATCATTGAAAAGCACCTTTCTGCTTCTCACGATGACATTGGCATTGTTATTAGTAATTTGAGCACTTTAGTGGTTTCTCGAAATGTATCACATAATTCTTCTTTCATGATGAGAGAAAGGAACGGAACAGTGCCAGATGCCGCTCTTAATTCTGGTCGGGAGTAGCATATTTGGAGTTCACTTTTTAGTCTTTTGTCTTCTAAGAACGGGTACGCTTTGGTCAATTCTTTTAGGTGCCCATCGGGGAAGTGTTTTAAATGGTGTTCAAATTCCTGCACATCGAACAAATTTGCCGCCGCAAGGTGTGTCGTGAACTGAAATCTTGTTTTCATTTCAGACAAAATGGTATCGCATACCCAGTGCTTCTCTTCTCTTGTTGACAGAATGTACTGTCCTCTGTCTTTTGGGTGCACTTTCTTCACCGCCAGTTTCCAGTTTAACAGAATCAATTACATTATCAATCTACTGCCGCACTGCCTGTATGCATGTTTCGAAGTTTTGTAAACACTGGCGAGCTTTTAATGAATCAACGTTCCTCCTTTGCAGTTGGCTGAAGATTATTTCTATGTGCGGCATTATATGATACAAGAAAGTCAACCAAAACACGAAGTTCGCTTCACGCAGCAGCAGCTTGTAGGATGAGGCTCGGGTGAGGGTGGCTTGCAGAGTTATGTCATCGCTGTTCTGAATTGTGTCCATGACGGTAATGAGGTCTTCTCTGTACTCGTGCACTGTTTTCACTCTGCGAGAATGAAAGTTCCATCGCATCTGAGATGCCCGAGGCAACCTCCTGTGAACGATCTCGTCCAGAATTGCCGTTCTCTGCGAAGAACTGGAGAAAAACGAACAAATCGAAGACAGATTAGCGAAAATGATTCGCACGTCCCTATTGATGGAAGCTGCCTTTGACATCACTAAATTCATTTGGTGTGCATAGCAATGGATGTAATTTGCAAAGGGATACTTATCTTTTATTTGCTTTAGCACTCCATTGATGCGCCCACTCATTACAGATGCTTCGTCGTAACTTTGTGCGATCAATAAAGGTGAATTATTTGTTATTGACTCAAGTTCTTGAAGGATGCATTTCGAAATAGCATTTGCACCGTGTCCACCTGGATTCATGAATTTCCAAAATCTTTCGACAGGCTTTCCTCCAACTATGTAACACAGTACAATAACAAATTGATATTGGTTAGACACATCGGTGGTTTCGTCAGCAATAATCACTATGTAATCTGCACCTTTAATCTCTTCACGAACTTCGTTATGATACACTTCCAACATGCACTGAAGCAGTTTGTTCTGTATTGTTTTCGAAGTGTATTTAGCAGCGTAGGAACTATACTGAGCTCTATCAAGGTGATCTTTCAAATCTTTATCTAATTCGGAACTGAAGTGAATTAACTTCTGAAAAATGCCTTTATTTTCCGATTGCTCTCTCATATCATGACCCCTCAAAGTCAATTCAGAGCGCCACAGAAACGAATACAATTTATTATCAAATTCAACACATACCTGTTTCTGTCCACATGTTCATTGTGCTTCGCAATGGATTCTCTGTAATACGAACTCAGTTGAGCTTTGATACTAACTTTCCCCAACATGGATAAACTCACTACATTGTTCATGTGTTCTGTTGATTTTTCATGAGCTTTCATTTTTTCCCACACATGCACAATATCTGTAACACCCCCTTTAGTCCAGTGGAATTCCCTACTGAAGAGTACACACGGAAAACAGAACAAGGCCATTTTCTCTTCACAACCACATAACCACTTGTTCTTACAATATATGCCACTTTTGAACTTTAGACTCCTCTCGGCTTTACCACTCTTTTGTGTACAAGTGATGTTTAAATCTAACGTGGGCCGGCCAAGATGCTTAACTTTTAATTTATCCTCATATGGTAACATGGAAAACTAGGTATGTAATAATGCACTAATCCGATTCATCTTCACTCACTACCCTACCGTTTGTACACTATCAGACACCTTCCACTCCACTAAAAGAACAACAATTAGAGCCGCAAAGTCGAACACTGAAATAACGCTTTGCTTTGTTTCCAATTCCTCCACTCCAGCAACGCACATCAACAACCAGTGTTACTAACAACTACAATATATTTAGCGCTAAAACTCCAGTAGCATCTCCTGAATAAAATGTGGATCTAAAAATTGCAAAATCCAATGTAAAAAATTGAATTTTATCACCAAGTAAAGTTCATATACTAAGTTTCCTGCGTGTTTTTATTAAAAATATAAAAGTGAAAGATTCTATGGTGATGCGAATTTCGTTTGATATTTCGACTTATTTTTTCTTTACAACAGATATGTAGTATATTTTCGACGTCCAGTTGGATTTTTTTCCAAAATAGGCAGAAAAGTAGATATTACTTTTCTCACGAATTACTTCCCCAGCGGGTCCTACAAATCAGTCACATTTAGCGACTTATCTCTGAAGAGCAACACTGCGAAAGTTCCCTCCTTCGAGCCACGCAAAATCGGGCCTGACGGCTGGGTCTTATGATCAGAAAGGCTACCCCCCCTTTCCCCCTGCTGCCTTGTTTTCAGCTCAGACTTTTTCAACCCTCCGCACATGTGTCAACTTCGTTAGACCAGCTACAGCGCCTTGTAGGCGCTGTAGCTGGTCTAACGACCAGCATGGCATGGACTGTTCGTTGCCTCGCGACATGCAAGGCTAGAAACAGCTGGTGATGCGGCGAAGAGCTTGAAGTGTTCGTCAGCTTGACCGATTGTGAGATTCGAATCTCCTTGTCTGTAAATTATAAATGTATTATTTTAACAATACTTTGGCGGGGTATGCTTTTCTTCTGAGGGTAGTGCCATGGCACGGTGGCTCTCACCTTTGAGCCGCCGCTGGTTACTACTACAACAGTGATGAGTCAGGAAAATATGTTGGGAATCATCTAACACTGGAGAAGGTATGCACTATACACATGATGTGTTTTCTGCAGAACATTCTTGTGGATTGTTGCCCATTTTTTGGTGTAAGGACCAATGGCCAGTTTTCCATGGGACTACTGTTTATAATTGTCTGTTCATCCATTTCATCTTTTTTACCAGTCTTCCACAGAAATAAGAAGTAAAATATAGCAAATCATCCATTCAAATGTTGTCATGGTACTACGGTACGCGACTGTAGCTGCGTAGTTTGGAGGATCTCAGTAACCCAAAGAATTTTAAAAGATAAATATCCTGATAGAAAAAAAAAAACAATTTCTATTCTTCTAAAAATTGTTCCTTTTGGTACAAATTGAACAAACTTCGTACAATTTACTGGTTAGTTATTATGTGTAATATGCACTTCAGAATCCCCCACCTGTTAATATATTGTTAATATACACATGGACAAAGATACACAAAGTGACACCGTATAATACGCATCAAAGTTGTTTGTGAAATTCTAACTCGTTCGTATAATGATAAATATGTTTTTATTGCAATCGACTTATATCAGTCAACATGAAAAAGAAAACTCTGTGATCAGGCCCATTGATCAGAATTCAAGGTGTGTAAGGGGTGACCTTTCACATAGTACACCCAATTGTCAACCTCATTTCCACATAGTACACCCTGGACTGCATTGTGCAGACTAACGAGGCTCTGGCGACTGGCTTTATGGCCAGTTTAATTCTGTGTGTTGTCCTGTATTTTGTCCTTACTTGTGCTGAGTAGTGCCCCTTTACAGCCTCAGCTTTTAACCTAAGTCAGAATGTTTTAAGATTTTAGTTATGCAACGTTATAACTATGTTATTTGTTATGGTAAGGGGCTGGACCCCGTATAATGTGATGTGTTCAAAATAGCATTAGTGCTGACGCACCCATAATTTTAAATTCAATTTCAATGATCAGAATAAAACGTTTTTGTCAAAACTTTTTCGTTCAATACAAATTCCAACATTATACTGTAGTTGCGTTTAACCTCTTGTGTCCCAAGCGTGTCGATCGAGATACCCAAATGTAACCCTCACGGTCCCAAGCGTCTCAATCGAGACGCTGTGTCAAGTTCGTAGTTTTTATGTTATAACTTTTCTATTTTTGGCTAGAATTTCGATTTTTTTTATATTGTTCCTAACACATGTATTTAACAGAAATGTTTTTTTTTGCATTTTTTTTTGTCTTCATGAAAATGGAGGGGGAAAGGTGGGAAAAGGGCCTTCTCTTTTGCGTCTCTTTTCAAGGTCAAATTTTTGCCAACAAAGGAAGCCCGGCTTTGTTGTTCTAAACCAAAGCTTTTCACTCCCTCCTGTGAACTGCATTCTAAGGAAGCTTGTTTATCAGTATCCGATGTCAAAATGAAAGTGTTCCATGAGGGTGCAAGCAGGGGTTGGGGGCGAGGGAGGGGGAAGACTGGTTGTTGAATCTGCGTTGTGAGAATGGAATTTCGAACCGCACTGAAGGAAACCTTTGTTTTTTTTAGCACAAGTGTCCACAAGTTTGCAACAGAGGTTACCCTGCATTGTCTAAAAATAGAATTTCAAGCAGCTGCAAGAATTGGCGATCATTTTTCACTGCGTTTTAGCTTTTCGTCCGTGAATGTTGTGCGTAGGTGTCGTTTTGTGCCCAAGTGCGAGGACATTTTTTGGGTGAAGTGACAATTTTTTAAAATAATTTTTGGGGGTTTTCTCCCTTCCCCCTCCATATATATGCCAAATTTGCATAAATTTTGCATTTTGACTTTTTTCGGGGGGTGGGGGGAAACACCATTTTTTAAGATAAGCATTTTTGAGGGGATTTCTCCCCTTTCCCCTTCCATATGTATGCCGAATGTGCATAAATTATATATCATCTGAATCTGTGATTTATTCTGCGTACAACGGTATATCTTTCATATCTCTAGGGCATTTAGTTTCTGAGCTATGGTCATTTCAATGTAACTCTGCATTTTGAAGCTTGAATCAGTGGCGTGCGGACCATTCCTTTTGGGGTACAACTCAAGTTACATTGGTCATATGATAATAATGCAAATATTTTTGTGTTCCTTACATGTCAGCGATAATTTCCATGTGCATTTTGAACTTTTCATATCCTTTTTTTCAGGGGGCAGGGGGGGGGGTTTGAGAAACCCCATTTTTTTAAAAAGTATTTTCAGGGGATTTCCCCCCTTTCCCCCTCCATATATATGCCGAATGTGCATAAATTATATATCTTCTGAATCTGTGATTCATTCTGCGTACACCGGTATATCGTTCATATCTCCAGGGCAAATAGTCTCTGAGCTAAAGTCATTTGAAGGTACCGCTGCATTTTGAAGCTTGAATCATTGAAGCTTGAATCAGTGGCGTGCCGACCATTCCTTTTGGGGGTACAACTCAAGTTACATTGGTCATATGATAATAATGCAAATATTTTTGTGTTCCTTACATGTCAGCGATCATTTCCATGTGCATGTCGACACTGTCATGTACTTTTTTCTTGAGCGGAGGGTGGGGGAACCAAATTTTTTCCCCTGAAATTTTGGAATTTTGAGAGTTAGCCCCCTCCCCACCGCCACATATATGCCGAATTTGCATAAATTTCATATAGTCTGAATCTGTGGTTCATTCTGCGTACAACGGTATATCACTCATCTCTCTAGGGCAATTAGTCTCCGATCTACACTCATTTAATTGAAACTCTGCATTTTGCTCAAAATCGGCTTGGGCACATGTGAAAATTGCCTTGGGTTCCAAAAGGTTAATGTCCTGAAATATATTATGTTTATGGCTCAAATGTGAGAAAGATCCAAACACTTTGGTTTTTATATCATAGCCATTACATAAAATGCAAATTTGAATCTTGATATTTCCAATCAGGTAAACACACAAGAATACTTTGTCTGTATTCACTTCAATTTTCCGACAAAATCCTCTTCTTAAATGTGATGAATGCACAACCAATAAACAACGTTAAAAATTGTCTTATTTCTGAGAGCATATATTTTTCTTCCTAATGTGACGTAATGTTCTTCAATTACATGCCACTAAGGCACAAGTAGCCGATATGTGATTCTCCATTTCGTGCTTCAATTTACAACCACGTTATTATATGACAAATTGTTAATCGTTGAACTCACGATTTATCTAAGTGAAGAGAAACAATATTGTGTGATGTAATCATCAACATTCTTTGCATGCTTGATGAGGAATAGTAACAAGCATAATGTTAAGTCCAAGCGAAGTTAGAATAAAACTCCCATTTGAATGAAATTTATGGCTAACTAGCAGCATGCAAAACTTAACGTGAACGCTGTAGATTAAAGTAAAAAATCTTATCTCAACACATGGTGTCAGCTTCTTGTCATTGCAGCTTGTTATCAACCAACTTTTTCACTAAGGAAATCTGAACGTTGACGTACCTCCAATGTTAAACACTACAGCAACTAGTTCCTTAAACTGTGCTTGTCAGGCTGTGTATCCAAACAACACCCTGATGACCATGCGATTTATGAAAACACGAGATTTTTACACCTCTGCACAAAGCTTTATCTTCGTTGCCATTCTTTCCACTCTTGCACCCTCCCCGTGCTCCTTCCACAGTTTTTACCAACACCGAGATAACAATGCACTTATCAAACTGCCAAACTACAACATTGTAGTGTGTACTATGGAATCCTTTATATTTCAACAATCCATTGTTGTTCCACTTCAACAAAATAAGGAAACACCTGTGCCAACTTCTGCACTATTTTCTGTGCGTCTATGCCAGCCAGCCAGCCAACCAGCCAACCCTTTCTCAAGGCAATTGTGAACATCACTTCCACATAGTACACACTGGACTGCATTTTGCAGACTTAACGAGCAGCGGCATATATTCTGGGTCATCTAGGTAATTGCAGCTATATTTCTTTTTTTCTAAATTACATTTCTTCACAATATTCTTCCAAACCAATTTCATTACATACATTCCTTTGCTTCCAGCACGCGAATGCTTCCAACCGTTTACCGCTGAATGTCCGGGAACCTTTCTCCAGCCGGTGGAATGACATTAGGGAATCTCACCCTGACGTCATTCCACCAGCTTCCTTTACAACCCTTGGCGAGGATGGAGGAGAGAGAGGAAAGAGGGGGGGTAGGAAACACTGCTTCTCAGCACGGTGATTCCTTGGCCAGGGTAACCTCCTGGTGCGAGTTCACCGGTCTCAACCCCCAGAGCCTTTGCCTTTCCCTCCGCCAGTGACCATTGACCTCCTACAACCCTCCTCCACATTTCTCTCCCGAAGGCTTTTGGGTCGTTGGTAAACATAGAAGCTGTGTTTTTTTATGGCAGGGACATCTCTCAGGAACGGGAATTTTGGGTTCACAAATTGCCTTCTGTAAGGGAAATAGGGAAAACATACCCGGTAGAGTGCAAAGAACAGGAAAATATGAATAACATGGGCAAACCAATTCTACGCTAATTTTCACTTTACATTTGCTTCGTCTTGCTGATGTCTGTTACTTGAACATAAATTTATCAAAAGGAAAAAGCTTAAATATTGAAGATGAAGCAAACTAAATTAAAATCCAAAGCTTAAGCAATTAATGCACCTATAAGCTGACTCCCCCCATTCTTGTATTTACAAATAACAGTTGGGCTGAAAATTTCGTAGGCTGACTCATAGATGGCGTTACTAGAATTAAATCCATGTGATTTTTACTTAGTACTAACCTTCAAAAGATACGTGTATAAATTTCACAGCTGCCGGATAATTAGTTCGTGAGATATAACATTGTGAGTGAAGCAGCTTTTGTTATTGTGAAAAAATGGATAAAAAAGAATTTCGTGTGTTAATAAAGCATTGCTTTTTGGCGAAAAAAAAAGACTGTTGAAGCCAAGGCTTGGCTTGATAAACATTATTCGGACTCTGCACCAGGAAAATCAACCGTTGAGAAGTGGTTTGCTAAATTTAAACGAGGCGAAATGAGCATCGAAGACGATGCACGCAGTGGACGCCCCAAAGAGGCTGTTACCGACGAAAACATCAAAAAAGTCCACAAAATAATTTTAAATGATCGTAAAGTGAAGTTGATCGAGATAGCTGAGACTTTAAAAATATCAAAGGAACGTGTTGGACATATTGTGCATGAATATTTGAACATGCGAAAGCTGTGTGCAAAATGTGTGCCGCGCGTGCTCACAATCGATCAAAAGCAACAACGTTTTGGTGATTCGGAGCAATGTTTAGCGATATTCAACCGTAATAAACACAAATTTTTCCGTCGATATATTACAATGGATGAAACATGGCTCCTTAATTACACTCCAGAGTCCAATCGACAGTCAGCCGAGTGGACTGCACGTGATGAACCGAATCCAAAGCGTGGAAAGATGCAACAGTCGGCTGGCAAGGTTATGGCATCAATATTCTGGGATGCGCATGGTATTATATTCATCGATTACCTCAAAAAGGGCCAGACCATCAACAGCGATTATTACATAGCGTTGTTGGAGCGTTTAAAGGATGAAATCACGAAAAAACGGCCCCATTTGAAGAAGAAAAAAGTGCTGTTTCATCAAGACAATGCACCGTGTCACAAATCAATGAAAACGATTGCAAAATTATATGAATTAGACTACGAATTGCTTCCCCATCCACCATATTCTCCAGATCTGGCCCCCAGTGACTTTTTCCTGTTTGCAGACCTTTAAAGAATGCTCGCTGGAAAGAAATTTAGCACTGATGAAGAGGTAATCGCCAAAACTGAGGCCTATTTTGAGGCTAAAGAGAAATCGTACTATAAAAATGGCATCAAAAAAATTGTATGACCGCTATAATTGTTGTATCGGCCTCGAAGGCAACTATATTGAATAATAAAATCGAATTTTGTCAAAAAATATTTTTTTTTCTATGTTAGCCTACGAACTTTTCAGCCCAACTATTATAGTGATTGTTTCTTCTCTCTAATCTTCAAAAGCAGCGAGAGTACTTCTTTCACGGAACTGAATATTTTTGAAAGGGAAAGATATATAAATAAATTATATATATTTTAGTTAATTTAAGTTGCTCTTCCACCTCTTTAGATTAATAGTGATGAAGATGAAAGACTAAAACATAAAGGAACAAACACTACACATCAGGCACGTAGCCAGGTGGAGGACTCGCGGAGCTGAAATCCCCCTGCCCGAAATCCTACATATATCTAATTTAAAAAGTGTATAGTGGTAATTAATTTTACTTCATTAGCAGGATTAAACACCTTGCATAATACATTGTAATTATCTGAGATTTATCTTCAGAACTTCTACCCCCACTTTTTCAATTTTATGTGGCAGCTGCTAATAAGGGATGAGTACCCTCTCCACCCCCCCCCTCACCTCCAAAATAAATTTCTGGCTCGGGCCTGCAATGATTAGAAATTTTAAAACCTGTCATCGCAGGGAATTTGGAGGTCATAAAGGGAATTTTTTTATCATTCATAGGGAATTTCATTCTGAGCCAGGAATGCAACAGAAGTTTGGCACATGAAACTTAATGCATGTGGTCGTTGGCTTTGTGCTGTGCTTGGTGTTTATTATTTATTTAGGTGTTAGTGTTTGTGGTGATAGTGCTGTGTTAAAGGATAATGGATGTGATAGAAGATTTGCTCGTGAAACCTTTTGGAACAAGATCTTTTCAGGAGAAGTTGCAAATTGTTAATACTAGTAGGCCAGTGCCATCGCTTGAACTTACTTCTATATACAAAGACAAAAATCGGGACTATGTGAGACATTTCTCGCAAGCAAATTATGACAAAACACATGGAAGTGTTAATAAGCTTTTTTGTTGGCCGTGCTTACTTTTTGGGACTGAAAAGAATGTTTGGACGCGTGGCGGATACTGTAAACTAAACAATCTTTGCAACGCTTGTGCCAAACATGAAAAATGAAAAAGTCACATAACTTCCTTTGTTAAGCTGCAATCTTTTGCACAGACACAAACAGCAACTGGACAAAGAGCATGCTTTTGATGTGGTACAGCACAATGAAATGGTGAGGATAAATAGAGATATACTTGCGCTTAATAAATGCATTGTGTTTCCTCGCAAAGCAAGAACTTCCTTTTCGAGGCAAATACATGAAAGTGAGGTTGACATTTGGATGTCTCAAAGAAAAGGTTGCCCCTTACACACCTAGTCATGAGAAAACCATACTTCAATGAAAAAAGATGCAACATCTGGAGGATTTGGACTTTGTCCATGATGTCTGAACTCTCCCAGTCCTTTGAAAATATGAAGTAGAAACTGACTTGATTGAGAGGAGGAGGAGCGAATGATGGCATAAAAATCAAATGCAAAAAACATGAAAGAGAAGAAAAACAAACACCAGAGACTGAAATAAAAAATTTCAGATTTATGGAGAGCATATTGAAACCGAAACACAGTTTCAAAACATGGTCAGTGTCATCAAAGGAAGGTAGGATCTGTGCCGATGTCAAAGGCTGCATGAATCAAGCAAATGCCACCTTTGTACAGTTGTACCCAGTATGGAAGGCTCGTGAAACATTGGAACGAAACTCAAAATATTCCGTAGCAACTCCTATGGTTGAAAAACATGGAACGTGACTTCTGAGATCTCCACAAGTCTTCAGGCTTTCATGAAACACACCCTCAGAAAAATTCTACAAATGTACTGGCCTGGCCTGATATTATCAGTAATAAGGACATCCTACAACAAACTCAAGAGGAAGACACCATTATGGAAATAAGATGAAGGAAATGGAGCTTTATGGACTAGATGGGAAAACAAACAAAACACATCCCATGGGTTCGGATGATAAAGCCTTGTTAATCTGCAAAATGCAGTTCACGGTGTATTATGTGGAAGAGAAATTGACATTTGGTGTCTTGAATTTCGAATTTAAATTTTTGTGTGCATTAGCACTTAAAAGGGTATTTTGCACCCATCACATTATATGGGATCCAGCCCCAAACCATATCTAACACAATTGTACCATAACTAAAATATTAAAACATTCTTACTTCGGTTAAAATCTGGGGCTGTAAAGGGGCACTCAGCACAGACAAGGACATCAACAAAGATTATACTGGCCGTAGGTCAAGATGCCAAAGCCTCGTTAGCAGTGGTGTATGCTGGTTCAAACGAGTGGGTAATCTCCGACCCTTGATCCTCAAACTCCAAAAGTTTCCATGCAATTTATATCAGGATCTATATGGGATTTAGGAATATTGTGTGGGAATGTTTGTCTTATTGTTGCGACCACAATCAATTAATTCTCGTTATTGCAGTTTAATATACGTGTAGAATTTCAAATAATAAAACAAGACAGTATTATAAAGCTATAAAAAAAAAACCCTGTGAAATATAAAATGAAAGACATGCACTAGTGAAATAGAAACCCTCATTATTAATTTAAGTACAAAATTCAACTTACCACAGGACCCAATTAATTGTAGTTGAACTCCAGTCTTCTTATTTGCGAGGTGAACTTCCCAATAACAGCTTCCGAAGCTTCCACTTAACCTGTCCTGTCCTTGGGTTGATCTGCAGAATGATTTTATTCTTTTGAGTGCCGAAGAAGAACGTTCAACAGAAGCTGTAGTGGATGGTATAGTGAGAATGAGTGTTGCCAACTTATATACTTCTGGCAATGCAACAGCTAGTTTGTTCTTTACCATATTAAGAACTATCTCGTAAATTGGTTTCCCAGTAAAATTGAGATCTTGAGATGCATAGAGAATGGTGAGTTCATTTTTCAGCCTCACAGAATCAAAGTGTGCACCATATTTTTCCAATAGAGACACGAAATCTCTTTCTGGAAAGTTACTCTTAAACACTGGGAACTGAAACGAATCCAAGAGGGAAACAAAGTGCAATGTATGAAAATCGCCAAATCTATCATTAAGTTGACTATGTAATGTGTCGATCACTTCATTAAACAATCTTCTGTAACTAGTTTCTGGGTTGGTCTTCATTTTTCCATTTCCTTTCCAGGTCTGTAACTTGACTCTTTGTCGAGTACCATACTTGCGCAAAACCATCAACTCTCATTTCTTTAATTATTTGCATCACGTCATGAATTATTTGTGAACAATAGGCTATGTCCTTGCTCTTAGTTTGCAATGTGTTGTATAACACATCAGTGTAGGAAAAAAAATTGGAAAATAGTTCTAGCAAGAAACAAGTTTGGAACTTGTTTAAGAAAGAAATGCACCCATTAGCCTGTAGCATAGTCTCGGAATCCCATTCCCCAGCACTTTCGGAAATATTCTCAAAAAACTCTATTAGTTCACTTCTGCTTTCCTTTATTGTGTTGACAAGATGCGAAGAGAAGTTCCATCTGGTAGGTGCAAGTTTTGGCAACTTTTTCGCGACAAATTCTTTTAATGCTTGGGTTATTTTCGTCAATTTAGAGAATAAAGAACCCAATCCAGATAATGTAAAAAAGATGCTAAATTCTTTGATTCTGCAGACCGATTGCTGACAAGATTCAGTACGTGGCTCTGACAATGGACAAACAGCACCTGAGGATAGACTTCCCTAACTTTCGCTTTCACTCTACTAGTGCTTCCAGACATGACTTATTCCATGGCGTAAGTCTGACTGCAGAGTTTATTACTAATGCGGTAGTCGCGTATCACATTTTGGACATGCGTAAACAAACCATTGGCTGTTCGGTCAGCAAAAAAATAAAAAAAAAATTGTGCATGGCCATTTTCGTCAACATAAACATAAACATGCTGACAATTGGGATTTATTAATAATGTCAGTTGTTTCATCTAATAATGCAGCTACAAAATTACCTTTGTCTACTTCGCCTTTTATAGCTTCACTGACCATGCTACAAACTACCTTAATAAGGTAATTTTGGTAGAGGAGATGTGCCTTTAAAGACCGTTGCAGTTTGCAAGTGATCGGCAAGTTGTGAGTCATACTCTGCTGTATACTGAAACAATTCCACAAAATTTCCTTTGTTCAAGGAGTCACTTTCTTCTCTGGCGACTGGGTCCACGTGTTATTTGGACCCATGGCCAGTATAATGCTCTACAAGGCTCCTGTGCTGTCCATATGTATTTATGATTGTCTCTTCATCTCACCATTCATCCTGACCTTACAGAAAAGGGAAGAAAATAAACTAAATCAATGAGGCAAGTGGACGTGCCTGTTACCTGCCATTTCTTTGCCAGCTATGCTAATGCCATGTTTCTTCTATGGTCAACATGCATAATTTTAGGTTGATATTGATTTGTCTACCATGTATTTTGAACACTAAGTAGCTCAGGCGTCTGTAGCCGTGGCTAATATATTCCTCTATGCGATTTGTGTTGACTGTTGTTCATATGTTTTTGCGATTGTTACTTCATCTTTTTCATTTTAGTAACATTAGTCGTCATCTACACAATTCGTTGGATATAATTGATAAAATAATTAAGCTCTAATCACCTCATCGTCAGGGGTGTAAGGTGTACCTTCCATGTAGGCGCCCAAAAGTCAACCTCACTTCCACTTAGTGCACCCTGGACAAGAGACTAACGAGGCTCTGGCGACTGGCACTATGGCCAGTATAATTTTGTGTGTGTTGTCCTGTTTTTGTCCTTGTGTGTGCTATGTGCCCCGTTTACAGCCTCAGCTTTTATCAGAAGCCAGAACATTTTAACATTTTTAGTTATGCAACGTTAGAGTTGTTATTTGTAATGATAAGGGGCTGGCCCCGGTATAATGTGACGGGAGCAAAATAGCCTAAGTGCTGACGCTCCCAAAATTTTAAATTCAAAATTTAAAATTCTAATCACATCTTCAGTTCTTGTTGTGTATAATTTGTTGTACCTATTAGTTCTGATAAATGTGTGTGTGTGTGGGGGCGGTTGGTTGTCTGCCATCCAATGTACAATATCCTTTTTATTATCCTTTGATGTTTTACAAGTTTAGTTTTTTCCCCCTATAATTTCAGTGGTGTTGACTGGCAGGACGGAGTATACAGTGTTCATTGTCTCCCTTGCAACTGACTCAAATTCCATGTCCATGTAGTACACCCAGGTAACTGATTTTGCAGGCCAAAGAGGCTCAGGCATCTGGACCTAAGGCCAGTATAATCCTTTTGGAGGGGTGTAAGGGGTGCTCCTTCCACGTAGTGCACCCAATAGTCAACCTCACTTCCACATAGTACACCCTGGACTGCAGACTAACGAGGCTCTGGCGACTGGCCCCATGGCCAGTATAATTTTGTTTGTGTTGTCCTTATTTGTGCTGAGTGCTCCTTTACAGCCTCAGCTTTTAACAAAAGTCTGAAGATTTTAATATTTTTTTATTTTAGTTACGCAACGTTAGAGTTGTTCTGTGTAACGATAAGTGGCTGGACCCCGTATAATGTGACGGGTGCAAAATAGCCTTAGTGCTGAAGCACCAAAAATTTTAAATTCAAATCAATCCTTTTGGAGTAGCTTTTACTGAGTGTCCCTTTACAGCCTCAGCTTTTAACCTAGGTGGGTATATTATAGTCTTCATAGACATTGAAGATTTTAGTTCTTGTTTCGTAGTGAAAGAACCAGTTATACTCTTTTCCTTCTGCACTCCAAACTGTCAACCTCACTTCCACATAGTACACTATGGACTGCATTTCGCAGACGAATGAGGCTCCGACTCGCACTATGGCCAGTATGTGTGTGTTGTCCTGTTTTTTCCTTGTGTGTGCTGAGTGCCCATATACAGCCTCAGCTTTTAACTAAAGTCAGAAAATTTTAATGTTTTAGTAACACGACACACTGTTTATTCTATTTTAGTTAAGGTAAGGGGCTGGACACTGTACAATGTGAAGGGTGCAAAATAGCCTAAGTGCTGACACACCCAAAATTTTAAATTCAAATTCAATGAAACAACATTATGCATAATTCTCATTATTTATTTATTGCAATTTCCAGTACAGCAAAAGCCAATTTAATCCGGAAAGACACAACAGTAAAACAGTACCCTAGTGTTAAAAAAGACACTAAACAAGATAAAATAAAATAAACAAAATATAAACATAAGCAAGCCAAGATTGAGATGATATTGAATTGGTTCGTTAGCCTATGGAATAATGAACGTTGTTGTATTAGTGATAGTCTGGGAGTTGTAGTGTGGAAAGTCTCCTTGCTCCGTGTTTTGTCTGGGCACTCTGAGGGAGAGTTCGTGGAGTGGGATGCTACATCTTAGGTTTCCATTAATGATCTTATGTAGTAATTTCATATCTGCAACATATCTATGTGATTCTGAAGAATTTATGTTTACAAGCAGATTTCTCTTAGGTAGATGCCTCAGGGCTGGCACTCTATATCGAACGATGGAGAGGAAAAAGCTGAGAACACTCTCGATCTTGGAGATATGAGAAGGGGCAGCCATGTTCCAGATGGGTGAACAGTATTCTAGAATGGGGGACACAAAAGTTTTGAAGTAAATGGAAAGTGCTTTCGGGTTATGGATTTCGGTGAATCTGTAAAGTAAGCCTAGCATACGCATTGCCTTTTTTGTGAAGGTTGATATGTGATTATCAAAAGTTAGTTTAGAATCTATGAGGATACCTAGATCTCGGTGTTGTGCTTCTTTTGTTAGAGTGATGTCGGTGAGTGTATAATTACCTTCAAGAATGTTTTGCTTCAATGAAATTTTTATGTAAGAGCATTTCGAGGGGTTTGTGGTCAGTTTCCATGGCTTACACCATTCAGAGAATCTATTTATGTCATTTTGGAGAAGTTGCATGTCTGATGGCTGTTTTATTTCTCTCATAATCTTGCAATCATCAGCGAACATTAGAATTGTGCTTGAGAGGGGGGAATTAAAGAGGCCTGTAAGATCATCCAGATAAAGGGTGTTCCATTAATTTGGAATGATATGAAATGTGAAATAAGGTTAAGTGTTTAATGTTTTTTTTTTCTTTTTCTTTCACATTTACCAACTTCAGTCCTTGGCAATTGCAACCATGGAAAGATTAACAATCGAGCAACGTGTTAAAGTTATCGAAGCGTATTACGAAAATGGACGTTCAATCAGAAATGCTTTTGGGGGAACTTCGCGATTTTTTTGGTCAACATAATCGGCCAACCGAGAGTACAATTGGCAAAATTGTTCGTAAATTCAAACAAACTGGGTCCGTGGCAGATGTGAAAATGCAAATGCATGCTCGTTTACGCTGTTCAGCTGAAAACATTGCTGCAGCGCGCGAGAATGTGGCCACGAATCCAGACACCTCTCTCATCGCACGCAGGAATTGAACCTCTCCACAACAACGCTACATCGAATTTTGACCAAGGATCTGTCTCTACACGCATACAAAATTCAATTGAAACGTGCGGACCATTTGAAGCGCCGTACATTCGAAAATTGGATTCATGAGCAAAAACAAGCCGATGACGATTTTGCAAAAAATCATCTTTAGTGATGAAGCCCATTTTCATCTTGGTGGGTTTGTTAATAAGCAGAATTGTCGCATTTGGTCTGATGAAAATCCAAGGAACATTTTATTGAAAAGCCACTGCATCCACAAAAGGTCACTGTTTGGTGTGCATTTTTTGCTAGCGAAATCATTGGCCCGTATTTCTTCAAAAATGATGCCGGGAATTCTGTAACGGTCACAGGCGAGCAATACTCTGACATGATAACCAACTTTTTATGGCCTGAATTGAATGCTATGGATGTCGAAGATTTGTGGTTCCAACAGGACGGTGCCACAAGCCACACAGCCAGTGCAACAATGAATTTATTGAATGAGAAATTCCCAGGTCGCATCATCTCTCGAAACAGCGATGTCAATTGGCCACCACGATCGTGCGACTTGACCCCATTAGATTTGTTCCTTTGGGGTTATCTCAAAAGTAAGGTCTATGCCAACAAGCCAACAACAATTCAAGAGCTGAAGGATGAGATAATAAGGCATATTGGTGAGATCTAGGAGCAACTATGCAGAGACGTCATCAAAAAGTTTGACCATGGAGTGGACGTGTGCCACCGAAGCCTTGGCGGACATTTGGCCGATATTGTTTTTCACACATAATTGCCATGCCTCTAATAACATGATCCAAAAGTGAAATCAATAGAGTTTCACCAATAACACCGTTTCATTTAATGCTAACTTTGATCCATCTTAATGGAACACCCTTCATAATACAAATAACTGAGGGCCAAGAACGCTTCCTTGCGGCACACCAGATATAACAGGAAGCCAGTTAGAATGAGTTTCAGGAAGTATGACACGTTGTTGTCTATTACTTAGTCTTTCAATATTTTTAACGTGTTTCCAGTTATATTAAATCTGTCAGTTAATTTATGAAGTAAATAATGGTGATCCACTGAATCAAAAGCTCTGGACAGATCAAAGTACACAACATCCAACTGATTACGATTAATAATTGCATTTATGGCACAGGATTGCATAGAAGACAGATTGTTAAGGCATGAAGAATTTGGAAGAAAGCCATGTTGTGCTGGGTTAATGTAAGGGGATGTGAATTCCAGAAGTCTATTTTTTAGAATTTTTTCACAGACAATAGGAAGTGTGGAGAGGAGAGAAATGGGCCTGTAGCATGTAGTATCGTTTGCATTGCCAGATTTAAAAATAGGAATGATATTTGCTTTCTTCTATTGAGTGGGAAAGCAGCCTTCTGAGAAGCACCTATTGTATAACATTGCAAGAGGAGTAGCTAGTGAGTGAGCTATTTTTTTGAAGGAAAATAGTAGGAATATTGTCTGGTCCAGATGCTCAGTGCGAAGAAAAGGAGGTAAGGAAGTGCAAGACTTCAAGTAGGTTGAATTTTGACTCCTCGGAGAATAAAACCTTTTCCCATTGCTCCACATTCCAATGTAAGTGTTGGGGTGTAAAGGGTGAACTTCCATTTAGTGCACCCAATTGTCAACCTCAATTCCACGTAGTGGGGTGTAAGGGGTTATGTCTCCACATAGTACACCCAATTGTCAACCTCACTTCCACATAGTACACCCTGCACTAATTTTTGCAGACTAACGAGGCTCTGGCGACTAGCCCTATGGTCAGTATAATTCTGTTTTGTCCTTATGTGTACTGAGTGCCTCTTTACAGCCTCAGCTTTTCACCGGTCAGAATGTTTTAATTTGATTCTTGTGGTACAAGAATTTCATGGTACTCTTCTACAACTCTAAAGATACATTTTAGAACGTGTTGATATAACAAATTCTTTTCTTTTGTCTTTCGACATTTACTTAAAGCAAAACATATTAACTGCTAAGTTTACTTTAAAAGGATGACAAATTGGTTCAATTTCTCCGTATTGATAGAAAATATTTGCTCTATCGTAGGCATATTGAAAAAAATTGTCTGTTGACATGACTGGGTTTTGTATTATGTATGCTGTGAAGAGTTTATGTTCTTGCCGGTTTTTGGCATTAATTACTTGTTTGTTTATATGCCATTTTAACATATGGATCATCTTCAGCTATCATGAGCTGTATGAGTGTTTCAGGGTCTATTCCTGGAACACTCATGATTGACTACTGTTACCAGCAGACCTGATGATTTTTGTTTTTCTTCAGAGAGAAACAACAATCATGATGCTACCTTGCCAAATGCAAAAACCAAGCAAAAATGTAAAGTAATTAAGCTTAAAAACTTAAAAGATTTTAAACATAAAACACGTTATTAACTTTTCACCTTGTGTGATCCATTATTAACCCTTCATCTTATGTGATACGTTATTAACCCTTCACTGGAGGTGATATTCCAAATAAGATATAGATAAATAGATATATGGTTGATTAGTACTCGTATATAGTTCAATGATTATATAGTTGATTGTTAGATTGATTATGTGATAGTTCCTAGATAATAATGGTTTATTACTTATACCACTTGATTAAAATACATTTACTTATACCTAAATATTTATGTTGGAAATATGTGTGTGTGTGTGTGTGTGTGTGTATGTGTGTGTGTGTGTGTGTATATATATATATAAATAATGAAAGTATATTATGCACAGTCTCTTCCTTTCGGAAACACAATTTAATTTTCACTATTTCCACTATATGAGTTCACTTATGTATTTGTGATAAATACTTTTTATAGTGCCTGTGAAATTGTTCTGGCACCATTAACTCATAGCACTACACAGCATAGTATTACACTGTGGACCGGGTGTTAAATATTGTTGAGTTTTGTGAACTTCTCAAGTTATTTAACATATTGACAGGTTCCCATCCTGTACAAAGGAACATATAAAGCCCAGGTCTTCTAAGCGTCACCAGTTCGGCATCTTTGACAACCCCAGAGGGGTGTAAGGGGTGACTTTCCACATAGTACACCCAAATGTCAACCTCACTTCCACGTTAGTGTACCCTGGACTGAAGACTAACGAGGCTCTGGCGACTGGCCCCATGGGCAGTATAATTTTGTTTGTATTGTCCTGTTCTTTTGTCCTTATGTGTGCTGAGTGCCCATTTAAAGCCTCAGCTTTTAACAGAAGTCAGAACATTTTTATATTTAAGTATCTAGAGGGTCGGAATTTACTTTGACTGCAAATTGCCTATTTTTAAGATGGGAGCGGAAGAATTTGATGTAGCAGTCTAGGACCCCTGTCTGTATAAGTTTGTACAGTAGTCCCTGGTGCCAGACTTTGTCAAAAGCTTTTTCTACATCGAGAAACACTGCACCAGTGATCATGTTTCTATTAAATATCCCCCTTATAAATTCCGTTAGGCGGACTAGCTGGTGGGTGGTAGAGTGTTTGGCTCTAAATCCAAATTGTTCGTCTATTATGATATTGACTTGCATAAGGTAAGATTTGAGTCTACGGAGAATCACTGCTTTTGTGACTTTCGCAAGTGTGGACAAGAGGCTAATGGGCATGATTTAGTATCGCGTTTATTAAGATAGCAAGTAACGTTATGGCTTCCGGTGGTAGGTTTTTGATTAGTATATTTTGTTTACCATCTAGGCCCGGGGCTTTGCGGGGAGGTAGGTACTTAATTATACTATTTAACTCTCTAATGTTAGTTGGAACTAGGTTATAATTGTTTTCATCCCGAAAAAAGGTTCGGACTGTCCGATAGATGTATCGCTCTTCATCCGGTCTGTGTTGTTATTATTTTCGGCAAAGGCGAGCTCAAGGGTATCGGCGAAGGCTTGTGCTTTTTTCTCGTCTTCAAATACTAATCCATTAGGCCCATGAAGAGCCATGGGTGGGGCAAAGGGCGTCGTGAGTGCCCTAGTTAGTTTCCAGGCTGAGTTGTCTGTAATTTTAAGTTTGGATGTTATCTCTCTTATTTCTTATTTCTAAAATATTCACTTTCTAATTTTATTCTTCTTTGTAGTTGATTTATGAGTGGTTTATAGCCCCTATTGTGAGTACGTCCGAACAAGACACGTTTGGTTTCTGGTTTTTATCAGATTTTTAATATGAGGTGGGAAATCATTTTGATTGGGAGGCGGGGGAGGGGGATTGCATCTTTTGCCGCCTTGTTTATGGTGGTGGTAAAGACGTTGACCAGTTGGTCTATCTCTTCTGGAGCGTTGGAGTTGTGGGTGGGAGGAGGGTAGACTTTCCTTTATTATTGTTTGATATTGTGGCCAGTTAGCCCTATTGTAGTTAAATTTAAAGGAGAGGGTAGTTTAAGTAGCAGCCACAGAGGCCGTTACTATAATGGACTGGTGGTAAAGGTAAAGGTAAAGTGTTCCCCTGTGCTTAGCACCACGCCATGAAGGCGTATAGGGGGTGTGGGTGTAACGCCTCACACTTTCTTGATCCGGTCGTGAGTGGGGGTGATGTGATCAGCATCACGCCCCTGACCGCCTTTACCCCCCAGGGTTTCCCTCATATACCCATGTTATTCGACGCTGGGTAGGCGCCGGGGCCGCTTCCACCGTTAGAAAAGTTCCCGGATTTGAACCGGCCGGGGATCGAACCCGGGACCTTTAGCATGGTAGTCAGACGCGTTACCGACTGAGCCACCGCGGCATAATGGACTGGTGGTCTGACATAAATTCATTCTTTACTGTTATTTTGAACTGGTGTTGGATATTTTTAAATAAAGCAAAGTCAAGGACATCCAGATTCTTATTTGGATCATAAGGGTAGCGGGTTGGTCGGTGGTGGGATAACACCTGTAGGCAACTTTTTTGTAAGTACTCGTTAAGCGCTTTACCGTTTGTATAGTTTGTTTGCAATAAAAAAAATTATGCTTGTGAGTTGTCTCCTATCAAAAGAACAGAGCGGTCAAGTTTTTCTAAATTTCTGAGGTCAGTTAGATTGATCTTTTGGATGGGGAATTGTAAACCCCTACTATAGTGATTGGTCCATTGTTTGTTTGAATTTTGATGGCAATGGTTTCCATTGTGGTGATGGGGTGTAAGGGGTGACCTTCCACGTAGTACACCCAAATGTCAACCTCACTTCCACGTTAGTGCACCCTGGACTGAAGACTAACGAGGCTCTGGCGACTGGCTCCATGGCCAGTATAATTTTGTTTGTATTATCCTGTTCTTTTGTCCTTATGTGTGCTGAGTGCCCCTTTACAGCCTCAGCTTTTAATGAAAGTCAGAACCTTTTAAGATTTTACTTATGAAACGTTAGAGTTGTTCTTTGTCAAATTAAGGGGCTGGACCCCGTATAATGTGACGGGTGCAAAATGGCCTAAGTGCTGACGCACCCACAATTTTCACATCAAATCAAATCAAATCATTGTGGTGATATGGGAGGTATTTATTAAGGTATATTTAAGTTTTCTATTGACTGCTGCTAGTATGCCCAGTCCTTGGCCGACACCCAATCTGTCCTTTCGGATCTTGTGGTAACCTCGAAAGCTAATTCTTTTTTCGGGGGTTAGGTATGTTTCAAAAAAAGAATGCTATGTGAATTTTGTTTTCTGTTAGAATTTGAGATTTCTAGTTTTTGGCCATATAGACCACAGTTATTAAAAGGGGTGTAAGGGGTGCTCCTTCCACGTAGTGCACCCAATAGTCAACCTCACTTCCACATAGTACACCCTGGACTGCAGACTAACGAGGCTCTGGCGAACGGCCCCATGGCCAGTATAATTTTGTTTGTGTTGTCCTGTGTTTTGTTCTTATTTGTGCTGAGTGCTCCTTTACAGCCTCAGCTTTTAACGAAAGTCAGAAGAGTTTAATATTTTATGAATTTAGTTCTCCAACGTTAGAGTTGTTATGTGTAAAGATAAGGGGCTGGACCCCGTATAATGTGACGGGTGCAAAATAGCCTTAGTGCTGATGCACCCAAAAATTTTAATTCATATGAAATCAAATCACAGCTAATAAAAGCCAGTATCTTCATTTCCGGAGGAAAACTACTGACATTATATCTCTAACCCTGGATCGAACACGGGTCTCTAACGTGGCAGTTAGACGCCTTCCCCACTAGACCATCGCAGCTGAAAGGCGAAAGGTGCAAAGCCTAATAAAGCATTATTATTTATATTTTATGGAAACTGTCACCTACCTCTAGTTCTCCTCACTGTCATCCACATTTATAATAAACTGGCCATCATCATTGTCATTGTCATGTCGAAAATATTCTATTTCCTTTTTCACGACATGTTTTACACAGATGTCCAATATACTTCATCAACAGACTCTACACTTTCTCTTAGTGGGGTGTAAGGGGTGACCTTCCACGTAGTACACCCAAATGTCAAGCTCACTTCCACGTTAGTACACCCTGGACTGAAGACTAACGAGGCTCTGGCGACTGGCCCCATGGCCAGTATAATTTTGTTTGTATTGTCCTGTTCTTTTGTCCTTATGTGTGCTGAGTGCCCCTTTGCAGCCTCAGCTTTTAATGAAAGTCAGAACATTTTAATATTTTATGATTTTAATTCTGCAACGTTAGAGTTGTTATTTGTAACGATAAGGGGCTGGACCGCGTATAATTTGACGGGTGCAAAATAGCCTTAGTGCTGACGCACTCAAAATTTTAAATTCAAATTCAACTTTCTCTTAGTGCTTGGCACACACTAGCACTTAATGTAGGGGTCACATTACGTTTCCGCACCATTGTCTTGATTCTCGCCCATACTAGTTCAATAGAATAGAAAACGCAATGATAAAGCGGAAGTCGATGAACAATGTGTCCTTGTGATGCAGCAAGCTCATCGATCACAATTTTTTTTCCCATGTTAGCTTCTGTTAGCAATACCAGTAGTACAGATTTTGTGGGTGTCTGGTTTGGGACTTTTATATTGTTCTTATTGATGAACGATGTAAAATCTGCTCGCGTTGTGGACATTGTTGGGATTTTTACTTTTAACCGGGAATGGTAGCTTGCGTTATCAAAAACAATAACACATTTTCTGTCTTTTGGGAGGTTTTCCAGTAAACAGTCTTGGAACCACTTTTCGAAAATTTTCGAATTCATATCGTTATGGCTGTCAGCCTTTGCGTCACCGATGTTTTTGGCTGATAAAAATAATCAATTTGGTACCCAACCTTCTTTGCCTCCAGCATGCAGTACCATAATAAGCTTGCCGCATGATACAGGGGCACTGAGTGCACAAGAACAAGAACCATCATCCCATCCCATTTTACTGACGTCATGGGTGTCATACCACGTCTCGTCAAGATAAATGAATGACCTTGTAGCCCTTATAATCCTCTACGACCTAAACTTTCGCAGTCACCAAATATTTTTATCGCCAAGTCACTAATCTTAGCGATTCCATGATTACCCGCCTTTTGTTTGAAACACGGAACCGGAAATACATGTTGACAAGCAGTCGACACAAATGTCTCTCTTGGTAAGGAAACTCGCCCGCTTCTTTTACACGAATTAATAGTTCCTTTACCGAGGGTGCTTTGCATTGGGAGTAAAATCGATAAAGTTCACGACGAACTACTTCACAGCAAAAATTATCTACTTTTCCAAATCTTTGTTTTTTTTATTTCCTGGTTTCTTTGGCGTACGAGGCCCCCTTTTCACCACCTTCCTAACTGTAGATCTGTTTAGTTTAAGAATTTTTGCTGTTCCAGCAACTGCTCCTCTCCCTAATTTATTTTCAACCACATATTCATGTACCTTGCAAATCATTTTCTGGCTCTGCTTACTGAGGGATCGGGTGCCATTACGAGCAGGGGCATTGTTGATGGGATGTTGGTCAAGGAGAGGATTAACGGGAGGTGGGGTATTTGGCTGGGGTGGATTAATAGGAAGTACTTCATTCACTGCGATGTTACACTCCAGAGGTCTCCACATTGTGTAAAAAAACAACAACAATAGCACAAAACAATAACACAAGCTAGCAAAGATAACATACCTGCAACTCCACATTAAGAAATCTCTGAAGAAACTGAATTGGCAACATCTCATTTAGTCCACATGGACTTGACGAGAGCTGTCATTTCTTGGACGAATGCTATTGGGAAACGTTTCAGGGGACGATTTATTGGACTTCACATGCACCTGACATGTCCTTGTAAGGGGGAAAACTGATGTTTCGGAACTTTCTTTGATGAAAGTGAGTTTGGAATCAGGACGAGGAGTATACACAATCTATTAGTACGCACATATACTTCATAACATAAGAGCTTATCACTCTTTAAACTTGTTCCATAGCGATATATCCTGGTTCATTTGTAAGAACGTGAATGGGTTCTTCATAATTTCTATCAGGTTCAAAATGAATAACTGGTGGGGAAGGTAATTGTCTTGAAATATTCATATTTCTTACTCTTAACCTTCTCTCACTCTGAGACTTTGGGCTCTTACATTCACATGTGTTTATATACACTTTCCATATTAAGTAAAATATAATAAGATATGTCTGTAAAGTTAATATTGTTAATCATAAGAGAACAGATATCTCATATCTAGCATTTCTTAAGTTTATAAGACATTCTTCATTATGACATAAGTAAGGTATCGTTATATTCTCATTTTTCATATCCGTCCGGGGTGTAAGGGGTGTTCCTTTCATGTAGTGCACCCAATAGTCAACCTCACTTCCACATAGTACACCCTGGACTGCAGACTAACGAGGCTCTGACGACTGGCCCCATGACCAGTATAATTTTGTTTGTGTTGTCCTGTGTTTTGTTCTTATTTGTGCTGAGTGCTCCTTTACAGCCTCAGCTTTTAACGAAAATTTTAATATTTTATGATTTTAGTTATGCAACGTTAGAGTTATGTGTAACTATAAGGGGCTGGACCCATATAATGTGACGGGTGCAAAATAGCCATAGTGCTGACGCACCCAAAATTTTAAATTCAAATTCGAATTATATTTAATATGACATGAGCAAGCTAAATGGATTAAGGTAACTCCGTATTGAAATTCTACTGGAAAGTTGAATGCAGTATCTTTACGTACAATACGTAAAGTATGATTGTAATCTGTTTCCTATAAAAGCTTGAGTAGAAACAAAAAATTTGTAAAACTCTGGATCATTATTATTTCTGGGGTGTAAGGGCTGACCTTCCACGAAGTACACCCAAATGTCAACCTCACTTCCACGTTAGTACACCCTGGACTTGACTAACGAGGCTCTGGCGACTGACCCCATGGCCAGTATAATTTTGTTTGTATTGTCCTGTTCTTTTGTCCTTATGTGTACTGAGTGCCCCTTTGCAGCCTCAGCTTTTAACGAAAGTCAGAACATTTTAATATTTTATGATTTTAATTCTGCAACGTTAGAGTTGTTATTTGTAACGATAAGGGGCTGGACCCCGTATAATTTGACGGGTGCAAAATAGCCTTAGTGCTGACTCACCCAAAATTTTAAATTCAAATTCAAAATTCAAATTCCTGTTGTCCTTATGTGTGCTGGGTGCCCGTTTACAGCCTCAGCTTTTAACAGAAGACAGAACATTTTAATATTTTTTTTTAATTATGCAACGTTAGAGTTGTTCTTTGTAATGATAAGGGGCTGGCCCCCGTATAATGTGACGGGAGCAAAATAGCCTAAGTGCTGATGCTCCCACAATTTTAAAATCAAAATCAAAAATCAAATCATTATTATTTCTAGTGCAAGTTATATTGCAAAGGTTTATATAACGTTTTATGTTATGGTAGAGATTATACACTTCTCAAAATTACTTAAAAATCCATGTTTCGTATGCACGAAACATAAACTATCTTTAACAATGTCACATTCAGTTCTTAATGAGCTCTTAGAGTTATCATCATAGGCTATATTTACGTCTTCATTATACACACTACAGATCTCTATCTGTTTCCTAAAATAAATCTGTTTTACAGAAAAACTTCGTAAATGCCTTTGGTTTGAAATTATTAGAATTTTAATAGCAAACAATACTTTACTTTTGGATATTACACATTCTACTAGAGGTGAATTATAAAATTGACCTAAATTAGTAACATCTATACTTATAGAATGGTTAGTCTTTATAAACTTTCGTTGTACATCCAACAAATCTTGCTGAAGCTTAGCAAAAGAAACTAACTTTGGATGAACAACTCTTTGTTGACATGAATTAATTGATGTCATTAGGTTTTCATTAGTACAAATTGATTATGTTTTAAAGTTTAACCATGACAAAACTGGTGAATCATAAATCTTACTCCTTGTAATATCATATCTACAAAAAGGGTTTTGACATGCAATTTTTCAACTCTGAAATATGGCCAACCATTTGTAAGAGGTTCGGCATTGAAGCTATGATTACCAACATGTGAAATTACATTTTCCTCTTTTTACAACCTGCACTTTTAGTTTTTCCCAAGGGGCTATTTACCTCCCTTCTTTAATTTCCAGTCAGAATTTTAGATACGGGGATATTTCCCCGTATACATAGAAAGATGCAAAATGGCCTTAAGTGCCGACGCACCCATCAATTTTAAATCAATCCAATCCAATACATTTTCCCAATCAATTACATGTGGTTGTTGAATCGAAATAGGTAAAGATGTTTCATATATAGGGGAGCGTAACTCTTCTATTTGTAATCCAGAATTTACATAAGTGGGTATTTGCTATGCTGACAATAGTGAAATACAAATGTAAATAGTCAGGATGAATGTGTCCTATTTAATTGCAAATGTTGATTCAATTGTAGGATTAACACTAGTCTGAAATGATATACAACTAGGCTTCCCTTCAAAATTTGGACTATGAAATCGTATTCTTGTTTCAGCTAGACTTGACCTTACATTTGCTCTTAACATTGCTCTATCCTTAAACTCTTTAAATCTCTTTACAAGATGTAATCCATATCAAATAAAATGTGACTATAATGACTAACAATGCTATTACTACACATATGTAAACAGCAATTTCTTCGATGGTTGTAACTTCACAAGCATGAGCTTCTACTTGTCTTACAGGTATCGTACTCATGGGTATAGCTACATTTTGGGTTGTAAGGGGTGCTCCATCCACGTAGTGCACCCAATAGTCAACCTCACTTCCACATAGTACACCCTCGACTCCAGACTAACGAGGGTCTGGCGACTGGCCCCATGGCCAGTATAATTTTGTTTGTGTTCTGTGTTTTGTCCTTATTTGTGCTGAGTGCTCCTTTACAGCCTTAGCTTTTAACGAAAGTCAGAAGATTTTAATATTTTATGATTTTAGTTATGCAACGTTAGAGTTGTTGTGTGTAACGATAAGGGGCTGTACCGCGTATAATGTGACGGGTGCAAATTAGCCTTAGTGCTGATGCACCGAAAGTTTTAAATTCAAATTCAAATAGCTACATTTTGAACTAATCGATTGGTTCGATTTAATTTGAAAATACACCACATTAATAGAATTGAAATAATTCCAGTCCAAAGATAAAATATTAAATTGTTTGTTGTATCTGAGGGTACGATATCATTTCCTATATCTGTGACTAAGTTTTCAACTTCATCTAACAATCCTTTCTATCTGTAACAGATTGATTTTCAGTCGTAGGTTTGATATAGGTATGTGGTACTTTCTGTCTTCAATTACTATCTAAGGAATCCTGAAATTACTTGAACTCGAGCATTTCTTGTTTGGTCTTCATGTCTGTGACTTTCAAGGTGGGTATATGGGACCAACTAGCTGGAATGACTAGACATTTGAAAATTTGATTCAGCGATATCTGAGCAAGGGAAAGATTGAGGGATAAATACTTCACCACTGATCTTTGCAGAACATGTGCAGGGTAAATTTAACTCACTAGCTCCGGGTTGATTACCATGAGTAGGAAATTTACGTTTATTTCCATTACATGTAACCTCAATTTCATCGAATGCATTTGTTGTTACATACTTGTCTGGTTGAATTTCCGTAATAACTATTGGGTTTCCCTGGGTACCTTGGAATGTACAGACTTTGGCTAATTCTTCTATTTTAGCTTCCTCTAATTTTCTGTGGGCAACCGGTGCCTATTACAGCGTCGTGTCCATAGCGTGGTAACTAACATAACTTAACGGTATGAGGGTTACATGTTGAAGGGAATGTTCCTGACAACATTCTAACATCGTACTTATAGTGGGGTGTAAGGGGTGACCTTCCACGTAGTACACCCAAATGTCAACCTCACTTCCATGTTAGTGCACCCTGGACTGAAGACTAACGAGGCTCTGGCGACTGGCCTCATGGCCAGTATAATTTTGTTTGTATTGTCCTGTTTTTTTTTGTCCTTATTTGCGCTGAGTGCCCCTTTACAGCCTCAGCTTTTAACAGAAGTCAGAACATTTTAAATTTTTTAGTTATGCAACGTTAGAGTTGTTATTTGTAATGGTAAGGGGCTGGCCCCCGTATAGTGTAACGGGAGCAAAATAGCCTAAGTGCTGACGCCCCCACAATTTAAAATCAAATTCAAATTCACACATCCACACCAACAACACCCTGGCGGGAAACTAGATCTGATTTCAAACACCAACATCATTATCAAAGTACAGTTACATGTCCCATCTAGCGGTAGCAGTTGAAACTTTCTGCTTCATGTTCATGTTTTTCCTGCCAGAGGACTCTGCAACTCTTTTCAACTTTGGTGCAAAGTAACCCCTGAAGGTGCAAAGTAACCCCGTTTGACGGTTAATGTTCAATGTCCTGGAATTGTACTACTCAGGAATGCATGAAACTGAATCACTCATCAAAATGTTTTGCCTTAAGGACATACGCCAGTATGCGTGGGGATTACAAGCATGAATTTCGACAAAGACTTCTGTTCAAATGGATATGATCACCTTACACTGACCTTGCCACCAACATGTGGTGCGTAAGCAAAACGAACTTGACAAAACGGGTTTTAATTCACCCGATCAAAGTTTATACGTACACTCCAATGTGCAACAAAATACCTTGGTCCCTTTACACTGGACCATCGAACACAAATTGATCAATTAAATCAAGTTCAGATTGAGACATATATCGTTCTTTACGCTCGATGAAATTTTCCACAACTTTTTTTAATATGGCTACCCAGGACGCCAAGTTTCCCGCCAAAGTTCAACACAAGGTAAACACACGAATTATGGCCATAATTACTCACACGGATGCTAGCATATACGAAATTGAGGATGAAACTTTGTATAGTTCACGTTCCTGCACGTTCATCTAATTACGATGCAAGAATTAACTGAAGATTTGTACTTACAGATCAGCTGACATCGGGCGAAAAATTCTCTCAACTTTAACTTATAATATCCATTTCCACATACAATGGAGTGTAAATGTTCTTTGGAATTTTCGATGAACGGTCCTTGATGAACAAATTATGCTAAATGGATCCACTTATCAATTCATAATAAGCCCGATTTCCATGGATACTTCTCGCTTGTTCCTTGACGACCGCCATAGCTTTCCTTTTATTCCGGACCGAGTCCTCGAACCGTTCCGCCGATCCGATTCCTCAATCCGATTCCATCTACGTCAATTCCGCGGCTTCTGCACAGTCAACGGGTTCTGTGATCCGTTCTTGGAACCAGTTCCTTTTTAACATTTGCATTCTTCCGGCTTTGACGAATGTTTCCCTTTTCTTGCAAATTCGCAATGTACATTACTAATTGCGATAACATTGCAAACATACATAATCTAATTTGGAAAATATTATCATTCGTTGTATTTACAATACAATCTTATATTTTCATCACCAATACAATCATTTGGACCAATTTACAATTAGAGTACAGTGAGAACATCTATTATGAAATCCTTGTAATAACCATCAGTTCAATAAGCTATTTGGCATCCAACTACCATCTATGATCAATTACAATCGGCCTTATTTTACATTTCAAAGCCGGACCAAAAATATTACTTCACCTAACAGCCGCATATGACAGTTATCGTCATAACGGGTGCAAAATAGTCTTAGTGCTGACGTACCCATAATTTTAAAATCAAAATCAAATCACTTGCCGTCCTTCATACAGCTACCATTAGATGTATGGAATTTACACTTGTCAGTCCATCACGATGAAAGACATGCGCGTTGCAACAGTTTTTGACAAAATTGTCTTTAACATATAAAAATCAAAGAAATAAGAAAATTGTAATCGCTCAAATTAGATCATTATGTCGACATACGTCATAATAGATTGCCGATTGTACTAACTACAAGGCCGCGGTGGCTCAGTCGGTAACGCGTCTGACTACCATGCTAAAGGTCCTGGGTTCGATCCCCAGCAGGTTCAAATACGGGAACTTTTCTAACGGTGGAAGCGGCCCCGGCGCCCACCCAGCGTCGAATAACATGGGTACCTGGGGGAAACCCTGGGGGGTAAAGGCGGTCAGGGGCGTGATGCTGATCACATCACCCCCACTCACGACCGGATCAAGAAAGTGTGGGGGCGTTACCCCCACACCCCCTATACGCCTTCATGGCGTAGTGCTATGCACAGGGGAACACTTTACCTTTTTACTAACTACAATATTTTCAACGACGGCATTGGCTGTTACAACACTGGCGTTCGAAGAAAATGTTAAAGAAAAAAAGAATTGCGAAGCGGAGAATGTTTATTTGCACTTACAATGTACAGAGCTATAAATGCAAAAGTCGTAAACATTACTTTGTCGGTCTAGATTTGCCATGAAAATTTTTGGGCTGATTGTTTGATATTGACATTGTTGATCATTTCTTTATTCGAACGTTTCCGACACAACACGGCTAAATAATATACAGGATAAGCAATACAAAAATATGCTGTACACCGAAGAAAAAAACCGGAACCAATGAGAAATAAACAAATTTGAAAATCAAAATTGGCCAAACTTTCTGCATTTATGAAAGAGGTTGTGCCAGATCATCATCATCATCCCCATCATCCTGTTCATTGCAGCTTGTGGTGGTTTCTGAAGAACTGTCGCTGTCCTCTGCTCCTCCAAAAGAAATAATGATTCGTTCGACCTCGTCTTCCATAAGCCCGTCCTTCTCCCAGTACTCTTTTTCAAGTTTTTCCACGGGCGCGCAGTACCCCTTCCACTCATCTTGGTTGCAAGATGCAATTCCTTGTATAGTGAGATCATGTAGTTGGGATACCGACAGCGATCCCGATATATTATCATCCCACACATATGTTTTTTTTTTTAACTTTCGCCCAAGCCAATTCGATGGCGTTCAAATTGCATGCATAAGGTTGTAAACGGAGTACTTTATGGCGATACTACTGCAGTGTCTTGTCCACATGGAAGCTTTTCTCTTGTGGCTTATTAGCGTGTATTAGTTCGTGCAATTCGACTTTCCTCGTGTTTGCGTCGAATGGGACGTTACGATTTGTCAGCCACGTTACCATGTCTGACTTAAGGCTGTAGCTCGAGGAAATCTTATCCACCTGCACAGTGTGATAAGGAGCATTATCTATGATGACAACGGACCGATGGGGTATATTCGGGACCAGCTTCTCTGTCAGCCGGGGTGTAAGGGGTGTTGCTTCCACGTAGTACACCCAATAGTCAACCTCACTTCCACATAGTACACCCTGGACTGCAGACTAACGAGGCTCTGCCGACTGGCCCCATGGCCAGTATAATTTTGTTTGTTTTGTCCTTATTCGTGCTGAGTGCTCCTTTACAGCCTCAGCTTTTAATGCAAGTCAGAAGATTTTAATATTTTATGCTTTTAGTTATGCAACGTTAGAGTTGTTATGTGTAACGATAAGGGGCTGTACCCCGTATAATGTGACGGGTGCAAAATAGCCATAGTGCTGACGCACCCAAAATTTTAACTTCAAATTCAAATTCTCTGTCAGCCACTTTTCGAAGTTTGAGCTGTTCATTTGCGCATGGTAGTCTCCTTTGGAGCAGCCTGTTTTATAGATCAGGCTTGCATTGGGAATGAACCCATTACTGCAACCTGCGTGGACATCAATGAATCGATGCGTATAACTTGCGTTAGATATCATACCCGAAATATAATTTGACTGCCAACATTTATTTCCTATTAGATTGGTGTCCACAGCCGTTTCGTCAACATACACAAGCTTGCGATTCTCTTCCTGAAATCGTTTTATGGCACGTAAATATCTTCTCCGCCATGTCACAATGTCCGGTCTCTCCATTAAAATTTTATTTTTGTTCCGGCAGGTCTTCCATTCAAAGCCGGCTCTTCTCATGAAACGACGTGAAGAATCCTCCTTCCACGGGAAATTAATTTTGACAGAGAAAGGTTTACCACGGGGGGTGTAAGGGGTGATCTTCCACGTAGTACACCCAAATGTCAACCTCACTTCCACGTTAGTGCACCCTGGACTTAAGACTAACGAGGCTCTGGCGACTGGCCCCATGACCAGTATAATTTTGTTTGTATTGTCCTGTTCTTTTGTTCTTATGTGTGCTGAGTGCCCCTTTACAGCCTCAGCTTTTAACAGAAGTCAGAACATTTTAAATTTTTTAGTTATGCAACGTTAGAGTTGTTACTTGTAATGGTAAGGGGCTGGTCCCCGTATAATGTGACAGCAGCAAAATAGCCTAAGTGCTGACGCTCCCAAAATTTTAAATTCAAATTCAAATTCAAAGTTTACCACTGGTCGGCACACTTTTCACTTATGTACATGTCACGAATTGAATTCCGGATTACATTCATGTCAAAATCATCGAGAGTTACATTTCGGTAAGGTGACATTTTCCTAATCTTCCCGGGGGAAACGAGCTTTCTCATCGGTGAACGATCATTCCGTTTACGCGATTCTTTCCGAATCCTCGTGATTGTAGGCTCCGACAAACCTGTTGCTGCAGACGCACGGTTGGTGCTCTGTGTAATTGGCACCAAATATTGCTTTTCTTCAGATTCACGATCGCAGAAGTAAATTACTTGGCTGACAATTTTACGCGCTTCACTGTGCACAGTAGCACCTTTTCTCCTTACACCTGCCATAACTCTTACAACAGCATGAAGACCACGAAAAATCACAATTAAACACCCACGCACAAGCACTTCCACAACAACAATGACCGCAGCAGAAGACTTCCTGTTCCTGCTACCCCTAGAATCTGCAAATATACCGGTCTTACCCTGACCCACCGCACGTCCTCTCCCCTCATTTAGGGATCTTCTCGTGAGCGGTGAGGGGTGTAACGGGTGACCTTCCACGTAGTACAACCAAAAGTCAACCTCACTTCCACATAGTGCACCCTGGATTAAAGACTAACGAGGCTCTGGCGACTGGCCCCATGGCCAGTATAATTTTATTTGTGTTGTCCTGTTTTGTCCTTACTTGTGCTGAGTGTTCTTTGCAGCCTCGGCTTTTAACAACAGTCGGAACATTTTAATCTTTTATGATTTTAATTAAGCAACGTTAGAGTTGTTACGTGTAACGGTAAGGGGCTGGACCCCGTATAGGGTGACGGGTGCAAAATAGCCTTATTGCTGACGCACCCAAAAAATTTATAATCAAATCAAATCGTGAGCGGTGAGCTGTAGCAGTGGTGATAGAAAGAGAGAACTAACCAGTCGTAAATCATGGACATGTAATGTCATAATCTTCTTCAACAGATCTCTGCAAATACACAAATCAAATGCAGTGAGTAGCTGACTAAGTATTTTTAAATATTTAATTACATAAATTAAATTGTTGCAATGAATCCTAAACTAGGAAAACTATATTCAGTTTTAAGAATAAGTGATTGATTTTACTTTGCATTTCTAATACTTTTGGTTAATTGCAAATATTAGGGTGAGTTTTAAGGTACGAACCAAATTAAAAATTCTTAAAGAAATACAGGGTGTCCGAGACGAAACCCCCTAATTTGAAGTTTCTAATACGACATGTATTCGATGCATAAAGATGATTGATACAACAATGGATACACATAGTTATGAAGATTTGTTTGTGCAATCACCATTTCTACATGTGCCCCACGAGTGGCACGGAGGATGTCTAATCGATACTCGATTTCACACTAGGTAGCCTGTAGCATTTGTGGCGTAACTGTCTCAATAGCAACTCTAATCCTCTCACGAAGCTTTTACACAGTTTTCACTTTGATAGAGTACACCTTGTCCGTAACATACCCCCACAGGAAGAAATCCAGGGGAGTAATGTCAGGCGACCGGGGTGGCCATGTAATCCAATCCATCTTTGTGGGAATTCTTCATTCAATGTGTTCCGAACTTCCAAATGCCAGTGTGGAGGTGCTCCATCCTGCTGGAAGAGCAGGTGTGGGTGTCAGTGTCTTATCTGAGGGAACACAAAATTAACTAACATATCAAGATATTTGTGACCAGCCTCTGCAAAGGAAAAAGGTCCAATAACTTCATCCTTGAGTAAGCCACACCAAACGTTGACATTCGGGCTGTCTCGTTGATACTCTATGGCCTCTCGAGGATGTACACTACCCCAAATTCGCACGTTGTGTCTGTTGACCTTACCACTGAGGTGAAATGTTGACTCATCAGAAAACATAAGCTTGGGCAAAAAGTTGTTGTCTTCCTCGATGCGCTGAAGAATGTCTTCGGCAAACGGTGCTCGTTTGGGTTTATCGTCGGGTTTTGCCTCATGTAACAATTGCAATTTATATGCATAAAGCTTTAGGCGTTTGTGTAGCACATCGTGGACAGTTGATTTCGGGACATCAAGCTCACGTGACGCCAGACGAAAAGTTTTTTTTGGGACTTCTTGCAAATGTATCTGAAATGCGCCGTACATTCTCCTCTGACGTTCTTGAAGGGCCACCACCATGCCTCTTAGCAACAGATCCTGTTTCTTTCCACGCCTTGATTCTCTTGGCATCTGGACGGTCTCTGTGATACTCTGCACGGAAACGTCGTTGAACTGCGATAATGGACCCTAATTCTGCATACCACCACGTGGTTTGTGTTTTTTCAACATTCGTTGTCATTTTCCTTTTTTTCGGTTTTCTGCACCTGCAATGGAAATGGTCTTGCTATTACATTAGATAATTAAAATTTCCACAGCTAATCTACCATATACCACCTAACAAAATTGTCTTGGTTGTTTAGTATGTTCAGTATAAGTGTTTCAAATTAGGGCGTTTCGTCTCGGACACCCCCTCCATGTAGGACTGCCTTGACGGGGCGAGGGGTCTTAGTAGGGAGGCCATTTTCATCTCATCATTTCACCCATTCTTCACATCCATATCTCACGTTTTCACCATTCCATCACGTCATTCATGTCCATATCTTTGACCTCCCTATAACTAAGGGTTTTGCTAGAGGAGACAACGTCGATAAAGAAACCCTATCCCAAGGTGTGAGTTGCACGTGCCGATGGGACAGTGTTGGCTGCAGGGGTAGGTGCAGTCGCGAACGTGGCCTCGGGGATTTCGGTTTGGTCCTCGAGTAGCCTCCATTTTTGGGGGTAGGGCTTCCTCGGCATTGAGGGCATGTCGAGGCGACAATTTATGGACCCTCCACACTAAATATTATTTGTATATGAGTACAAAAAACAACTCAAAGGGGGGGAGGGACCCTCAAAACGAGCGCGGCCTTCGAGCCCGGTTCAATTGTTGGAAAAGACAAGCAAGTATCGTGCCACGTTATCTTGTGATTAGTATTGTGCAGAAGACCGAGAGTACCGATGAATCTGCAACAACCAAGAGACATAGAGCTGTGCAGTGGACCTTGAAGTCGATCTTGCGTCGACTTTGCCACCAATCGACGCCTTAGAAATCTTTGTGTCACGAGTGCATGATGCTGCACTCACCTCCATTCCACATCCCAGTGGACCTTCGACGCGACGCCAAGTCTCCTGGTGGACTGCGGAGATCAGTGCAGCCATCAAGGACCGCAATTATGCCCTAGATCGATTTAATAGTAACCACACTGCCGCAAACCTCGAGCAGTTCCGTATGAAGCGTGCCTGTGGCCGTCCGCTCAATCGAGCCAGTAAGAAGGCGTGTTGGGTCCAATACGTGTCTTCTCTGACGAAGCAGGCTTCGTCGAAAGCCGTTTGGACCAAAGTACGTCGCATCCAGGGGTGCATCTACTCCTCTGAGCGCTCTGGAGCACGATGGGACGTTGTACACCGATTCCGGAGACATAGCTAATATCTTGGCCACGCAGTTTTCTGTTGCGTCCAGCACGGAAAATTATGATCCACGTTTCCCCGTGAGAAGGACCGTGAGGAACGACGCCCTCTAGTTTTTCGAAGTCATAACACCGAGCCATACAACGCTTCATTCACTGACCGGGAGTTCGATCAAGCGCTTCGAGATTGTAAGGATACAGCTCCTGGAGTTGACAAGATCCACTATGAGATGCTTCGTCATCTGCCCATTGGAGCCAAAAAATTCCTTTTGACGGTATTCAACAGGCTTTGGTTGGAGGACTCTTTCCCCACTTCCTGGAAAGAAGCTATTATTGTTCCAATCCTGAAACCAGGTAAACAAAGCACCGCAGCCTCGGGTTACAGGCCTGTTGCCTTAACTAGCTGTGTGTGCCAAGTTGATGTAACGCATGATCAACAAGCGTCTCACGTGGTTTTTGGAGGAAAACTCATTGATAAGTAATTTTCATTGTGGTTTTCGCTCCAACCGTTCCACACTGGACCATCTGGTTCACCTGGAAACATATTTAGGATGCATTCCTCAATAAGGAACATTTATTTGCAGTATTCTTTGACCTCCAAAAGGCATATGACACAACGTGGTACTTTGGTATCATAAAGCAGCTCCATTCTATGGGCGTGCGTGCCCATATGGCGTACTTTATTCAAAATTTTTTATCAGATCGCTTTTTCCGCATCCGTCTTGGGAATTTTTTTCTCGGATCTTCATGAACAAGAGAACGGTGTCCCGCAGGGCAGCGTATTAAGTTGTGACTCTGTTTGCCATAGCAGTGAACAGTGTTATGGCAAACATTCTTTCCCCTGTACATGGTCTGCTCTATGTAGACGACCTCGCGATCTTTTATCGCTCACAGAATCTCGCGTCAGCTTCTCGTCAACTCCAACTGACAATGAACCGTTTGGTTTAGTGGTCCTCCCAAACAGGTTTCACCTCATCCGAGAAATCCGTGTGTGTCCACTTTTGTCATTAGCGTACATGTCATTTAAATCCTGACCTGTACATGGGGAAATCTCCCCTGTGCTTCGTGAATTAGGTCCGCTTCCTGGGCCTCATTTTCGATAAGAAATTAACATGGCTACCTCACCTTCACCAGTTAAAGTTCTCTTGTCTTCGAGTTCTCAACCTTTTACGCGTTTTATCTCATACTTCTTGGGGTGCTGATGGGATGGCATTGCTTCGCCTGTACCGTGCACTCATCAGGTCGAAGCTCGATTATAAATGTGTTTTGTATTCTTCTGCCCGCCCATCTAGACTTCGCATCCTAGACACTGTCGACCATGCTGGTATACGTGTGTGCAGTATTGCCGTTCGTACCAGTCCATTTCACATTTGGTATGTAGAGGCATCTGAGCCGTCGCTGTCTCTGCGAAGACAGCGGCTGGTAGTGAACTACTTCCTCCATCTTCGCTCCATGCCTTCACATCCTTCATTTCACACCATCTGAGACGAGAGTAGGCTGGCAAGGTATCGGCTCCACCCTTGTGTCACTAGACCATTTGGTGTTCTTGCAGACGAGATCCTGTCAGTACTTGGTGTTGACATTGATCTTGCTGGCGTGTCTCCACTCATTCCGCCTCTCCCTGACCTGGGAGTTTCCTGCACCTTCCTTCGATTTCTCTCTGAGTGCCCTTTCAAAGGCAGAAACACCAATGATTGTATACCAGCAACGGTTTTTAGAACTTCATGTTGTACGCCTTTCTAAAGGCACTGGACTTTGCAGACATCAATGGTCTGAGGAAAGTCCTTGTGTGCTGTGAATCGACCAGCGTGTTGCAGTCTCTGGATTCGCCGTATTCCCGGCATCCGGTAGCGCAACGCATATTCAGACGGCTTGTGTCTTTATCTGCCAGCGCGGATGTACACTTCTGTTGGGTCCCTAGCCACGTGGGCATCCAGGTGAACGAAGCAGCTGATGCTGCCGCCAAGTCCGGTGATGCAGATGGCAACGTTCTCGTCCACCTTTTTCCAGCTAGCGACCTGCAGAATGTGTTCCGTTGTTGCCTTCTTGACACTTGGGAGGCCGAGTGGGATATGGAAACGGGGAACAAGCTTCACGCTGTTAAGCCCACCATAGGTACTTGGCGTTCCGCTTCCCGTCCCTCTCGGCGAGAAGAAGTTATTCTTACCCGCATGCGTCTAGGACACAGCCGCCTAACGCATGGTCACCTGCTCCAAGGGCTGGACCCTCCGTTGTGTCATGTTTGCAATGTTTTATTAAGCATTCGACACATTCTCGTTGAATGTGTCGATCTTGCTTACCTCCGGGAGACTTTTAACCTTTCCGGCTGTTTATCATCCCTCTTGGGTGATGACAGCAGTATCTTATCAAATGTGTTTAGTTTCTTGCGAAGAGCTGCACTCTTGCACCGTCTGTAAGGAGGTTTTTAGTTTGTTTCTTCTGACTTTTTAATGTGTTGTGTTTGTCTCGTGCAGGTCTTTTTACAACCTTGCACTTTTAGTTTTTCCCCTTTTTTAAATTTTTAGTCAGAATTTTAGATAAGGGGCTATTTCCCCGTATACATAGAAGGGTGCGAAATGGCCTTAAGTGCCGACGCACCCATCCTGCCTGTTCCATCTTTACGGCAGAGTTGTACGCCATTCTGGGGTGTAAGGGGTGATCTTCCACGTAGTACACCCAAATGTCAACCTCACTTCCACGTTAGTGCACCCTGGACTTAAGACTAACGAGGCTCTGGCGACTGGCCCCATGGCCAGTATAATTTTGTTTGTATTGTCCTGTTCTTTTGTCCTTATGTGTGCTGAGTGCCCCTTTACAGCCTCAGCTTTTAACAGAAGTCAGAACATTTTAAATTTTTTAGTTATGCAACGTTAGAGTTGTTATTTGTAGAGGTAAGGGGCTGGCCCCCGTATACTGTGACGGGAGCAAAATAGCCTAAGTGCTGACGCTCCCACAATTTTAAATTCAAATTCAAAATTCAAATTTGTACGCCATTCTAAAGGCACTGGACTATGCAGACGTGAATGGGCTGAAGAAAGTCCTTGTGTGCTGCGATTCGACCAGCGTGTTGCAGACTCTGGATTCGCCGTATTCCCGGCATCCGGTAGCCCAACGCATATTAAGACGGCTTGTGTCGTTATCTGCCAGCGCGGATATACACTTCTGTTGGGTCCCTAGCCACGTGGGCATCCAGGTGAACGAAGCAGCTGATGCTGCCGCCAAGTCCGGTGATGCAGATGGCAACGTTCTCGTCCACCTTTTGCCAGCTAGCGACCTGCAGAATGTGTTCCGTTGTCCCCTTCTTGACACTTGGCAGACCGAGTGGGATGTGGAAATGGGGAACAAGCTTCACGCTGTTAAGCCCACCATAGGTGCTTGGCGTTCCTCGTCTCGTCTCTCTCGGCGGGAGGACGTTATTCTTACCCGCATGCGTATAGGGCACAGCCGTCTCACGCATGGTCACCTACTGCAAGGGCTGGACCCTCCGTTGTGTCGTGCTTGTAATGTTATTTTAAGCATCCGACCCATTCTCGTTGAATGTGTCGATCTTGCTTACCTCCGGCAGACTTTTAACCTTTCCGGCTGTTTGTCATCCCTCTTGGGTGATGACAGCAGTATTTTATCACATGTTTTTAGTTTTGTGCGAAGAGCTGGCCTCTTCCACCGTCTGTAAGGAGGTTTTTAGTTTGTTTCTTCTGACTTTTTAATGTGTTGTGTTTGTCTCGTGCAGGTCTTTTTACAACCTTGCACTTTTAGTTTTTCCCAAGGGGCTATTTACACCCCTTTTTAAGTTCTCAGTCAGAATTTTAAATAAGGGATATTTTCCCGTATACTAAGAAGGGTGCGAAATGGCCTTATGTGCCGACGCACCCAGAAATTTTAACTCAATTCCAGTTCCAACCTTTTGCCAACGTTCCTGCAGTTGCACAATGCCGTGGTGATAAAACTCGGCGGGCTTGGATGCAAAGAAGGCCGTGAGTGCGTTCCGCAGGTCTCCGTCATTTTCGAAGGTTCTCCCACGAGGAGGTTGTCGAGGGAATGAAACAGGTGGTAATCTGTTGGCGCAAGGTCCGGTGAATATAGTGGATTTCAGTGTCTCCCAGCCAAGTTGCTGAAGGGTCTCCCGGGTCCTCTTTGCCACATGTGACTTGGCATTATCGTGCAGGAATAGCACACCCTTGCGATTCACCAATGCCAGATCCTTCTGCGGTAATGCACGGTGCACCCTTTGCAACTGCTAAGACTAGAGGTCAGCAGTGATGGTTTGACCAGGTGGAAGGATCTCGTAATGCACCACTTGCCGACAATTCCACCATATAGAGAGCATAACCTTTCTTGTGTGCAGAGGTGGTCTCGAGGTGTGAGGAACAGGGTCGCGTGGCGACAACCAATGTCTGGTACTCTTGGGAGTGCATAGAGGACCCACTTTTCGTCACAAGTGTGCAAGCGATCAATTATGGGAGTGTTCAGGTGCCAAGTGAGCAAGGACAAACAGGCTGTCACTCGTCGTTACTTGTTGGCTGCCGACAATGTGTGGGGTACCCACTTGCTTAACTTGTATGACTTCCGTATCCCATGCAGGTGCTGAGGTGCAATCTGACTGTTTCAGCGGAAACATGGAACCTTTCTGCAAGTTCATCACACGTTAGACCACTGTCCTCCTCGATGGCTGCGTTCAGGGCCTCGTCATCCAACACGTGTGGTCGTCCTCTGTGAGGTTGATCCGAAAGGCTCACATCTCCCGAACGGAATTTCTGGAACCAATGCCTGGCAATGCGTTCGTTCACCGCATTCTCCCCAAATGCCTGCCAAATGCGGCGACTTGATGCGGCAACTAACAGGCCCACTTTAAAGTCATACAACAAACACACACAAACAAGTTGCTTCGATACCTCCATTTCTCTTCGGCACTGGACGAGCTATGACTGCTGTGTGTGCACAATGTTCCTGTATTACTGACAGTCGATGGTCAGACTAGTTCCAGATCGCTTGGCAGGCACGTGCGTCATTTCGTTTCCTCTCTGTGAGCGCATGATTAATGGGACGTCAAAAACGGCAAGAACTTTTTTTTGGATACCTTGTACTTCGATAAACCTGCAGATATATTTTTATGTAGCAGTGTCTTTTTGCTACTGGGGTGTAAGGGGTGCTTCTTCCACGTAGTGCACCGAATAGTCAACCTCACTTCCACGTAGTACACCCTGGACTGCAGACTAACGAGGTTCTGGCGACTGGCCCCATGGCCAGTATAATTTTGTTTGTGTTGTCCTGTGTTTTGTCCTTATTTGTGCTGAGTGTTCTTTGCAACCTCGGCTTTTAACGAAAGTCAGAACATTTTAATATTTTAACATTTTATGATTTTAATTAAGCAACGTTAGAGTTGTTATGTGAAACGGTAAGGGGCTGGACCCCGTATAGTGTGACGGGTGCAAAATAGCCTTAGTGCTGACGCACCCAAAATTTTAACATCAAAATCAAATCAAATCTTTTTGCTACTATTGGCTAATTTCAATGATCAAGATGACTGATTAGATTAAATCTGTGAATGACGATCACGAAGAAACATCTATACTCAGGGATGTGAGCCATCACCCAATTTGCGCAACCGCAGGTTGTATTACATGGTTGGTTAAACCAGCACTCCTTCTGTAATAGCCTTCCCAGCACATGTGAGAATTTCATTAACATGCAAAGGTTAGATAGGTAAGAAATGCATACCTGGAGTTGAAGCAACAGGTGCTTGGCTTTGTTCCTCCCCTGAAGGGCCTCCACCACTGATAGAGGGGACATGTGCTCTCCCCCTGAAGTGTCCACTCGAATATTAGAAATATCCAAGGATGGAATAATTTCTAAGATGGTATAGTCCGACGGACCTTCAGCACCTACAATCTATAAAAAATACATTGCTTAACTTTTTATGTAGTGTAGGAAGGAGTACATCAACATTACATTCAAATGTGTGACATCCATGATGAAATCAGTTGAAAGTGGTAAACATGTCAAACATTATCAGTGGGGCTAGGATGAAATGACTAGGAAAAAAATGATATTATGCAACTTCTACTATTAGAAAAACAATGATTTAAAATATCTCGCTAGCTTATCTTGCTTTTACCGATAACAATTTTCAAACTTAAGATTTAGAGGGCTTTATATATCTACATTTTTGTCCACTCCCACCCGTAACAAATCCACATGTACATCCCTGCCCCTCGATTTTTCAAGGGAAACTTCTTTTTTTTTTTAAAGATTATGTATTGCTAATTGTGAAAATATAAATTTCGGAGTGCGGAAATGTTTCAAATGCCAGCAATTTGGGCACACTCAGCCTTCCTACATCGGGGTGTAAGGGGTACCTTTCACGTAGGCGCCCAAAAGTCAACCTCACTTCCACGTAGTGCACCCTGGACTAAAGAGTAACGAGGCTCTGGCGACTGGCACTATGGCCAGTATAATTTTGTGTGTGTTGTCCTGTTTTTTGTCCTTGTGTGTGCTGAGTGCCCATTTACAGCCTCAGAAGTCAGAACATTTTAAGATTTTTAGTTATGCAACGTTGAGTTGTTATTTGTAATGGTAAGGGGCTGCCCCCCGTATAATGTGACGGGAGTAAAATAGCCCAAGTGCTGACGCTCCCAAAATTTTTAATTCAAATTCAAAAAATTCAAATTCAACCTTCCTACAAGGCCACTACCGCCCTTTGTGGTAAGTGTAGTCAGCCTGGCATCGTAACTGCCCTCTTTCCAACAAAAGAAAATCAGAGTTGGTCGTCACAGAGAAAATCTCTGCTGGTGAAGCAGAACAACGTCTCCGTGATAGTGTACGTACTACTTTACCTGTGCCATTCGTTTCAGCTGCTCTTACCCGTCGCAGTGTAGGTGTACAAACCAGCAAAATGTCCATTCAAACAAGAACGCTTCCCGGAGTAGCTTGCCCTGCTTCGAGGAAACCAGCAACCACGCCTCGCTCCACAGAGAAGAAGATCAAGCTGGTGCATACAAAGGAATATTTTCTCAAGTCCAGTAGCTCTCCAGTCAGGACGGCATCGACCAACCTGAGACTTAAGCGAAGCTGAAAGCTGCCTGGGGGGCGCTCAAAGCACCTGCCCCCACTCTCCCTTCCACATCCCCTTCGCCCTTTGTGTCCTTAGGGGGGTGTAAGGGGTGACCTTCCACGTAGTACACCCTAATGTCAACCTCATTTCCACGTTAGTGCACCCTGGACTCAAGACTAACAAGGCTCTGTATTGTCCTGTTTTTTTGTCCTTACCTGTGCTGTGTGCCCCTTTACAGCCTCAGCTTTTAACCTAAGTCAGAATATTTAAATATTTTATGATTTTAGTTATGCAACGATAGAGTTGTTATTTGTAACGATAATCGGCTGAACCCCGTATAATGTGACGGGTGCAAAATAGCCTTAGTGCTGACGCACCCTCAATTTTAAATTCAAATTCAAGGATACATTTTCGTCCAAATGAATCAGTGATTCTGAACGGATACACTTTTTACCGCACCGACAAGCTTCCTGAGTGTCGTCGTGCCCACGGTGGTGTTGCAATCTGTGTTCGAGATACCATCCACTCAACGCCAATCTTTCTCACCACCCCCCTCCAAACTGTCGCCATGCAGGTCTATCTACCACAGTTAATATTTGTGCTGAGTTTACATCACAAGGAAGGAGCGATTCTCTCTTGAGGACCTCCTTTGTATATTCGAACAACTTCCGTCTCCTGTAGTTCTTTTGGGCGATTTTAGTTCTTACCATCGTGTATGGGGCTTCGTTCGTACAGAGCCCCGGAGTCAAATTGTAGATCAATTCCGTGAGGCATCAGGTTTAACGTTGCTGAATGATGGGACTCCCACATATTTCAGTCCTTCGTCAGGAACACACTCTGCGTTGAACTTGTCCTTCTGAAGTCCCAGCTTTACTCCTACCACATCTCGGGAGCCTTCACCCTGATTTCTGTAGGAGTGATCACTGTCCACTCTCTCTTACTTTCGAACATCTTCAGCACTCACGTGAACAACACCCTCACTGGCATCTCAGTCGGGCCCGACTTGGGTGCCTTCGAGCGTGCAGTGGACCTTGCGTCGACTTTGCCATCCATCGACGCCTTAGATATATTTGTGTCACGAGTGCATGATGGTACACGCACCTCCATTCCACATCCCAGTAATCCTGCAAAGCGACGCGCAGTTCCCTGGTGGACTGTGGATATCAGTGCAGTGGTCAAAGACCGCAATCATGCCCTACATTGATTTAATAAGAACCACACAGCCGCAAACCTCGAGGAGTTCCGCATTAAACGTGCCCGTGCCCGTCGGCTCATTCGAGCCAGTAAGAGGGCGTATCGTCGAAAGCCCTTTGGACGAAAGTATGTCGCATCCAGGGGGTAGCATGTACTCCTCTGAGTGCTCTGGAGCACGATGGGACGCTGTACACCGATTCCGGAGAAATAGCTAATATCTTGGCCACGCAGTTTTCTGATGCTTCTCGCTCTGAAAATTATAAACCACGTTTCCGCCATGAGAAGAACCGTCAGGAATGGCGCCCTCTATTTTTTTCGAAGTCATAACCCCGAGCCATACAACTCTCCATTCACTGAATGGGAGTTCGATCAGGCACTTCGAAATTCTAAGAATACATCTCCTGGAGTGGACAAGATTCACTATGAGATGCTTCGTCATCTGCCCATTGGAGCAAAAGATTTCTTTCTTGCGGTATTCAACAGGCTTTGGTTGGAGGACTCTTTCCCCACCTCTTGGAAAGAAGCTATTATTGTTCCCATCCTGAAACCAGGTAAACAACGCACCACAGCCTCTAGTTACAGGCCTATTGCCTTAACTAGCTGTGTATGCAAGGTGATGGAACGCCCTCATCTGGTGTTTGGCAGAAAACTCCTTGATAAGCAATTTTCAATGTGGTTTTCGCTCCAACCGTTCCACACTGGACCATCTGGTTCAGCTGTAAGCAGACATTCAGGATGCATTCCTCAACAAGGAATATTTAGTTGCAGTTTTCTTTGACCTCCAAAATGCAATTGACACAACGTGGCTCTTTGGCATTATGAAGCAGCTCCTTTCTTGGAGCGTCCGTTTCCATATCGCGTACTTTATTAAAAACCTTTATCTGATGATTTTTTTGCCGCACGGGTTGGGAACTCCTTTTCGGATCTTGACGAACAACAGAAGGGTGACCCGCAGGGCAGCGTACTTAGCGTGATTCTGTTTCACCTTCTCGTCCGAGAAATCCGTGTGTGTCCACTTTTGTCGTTAGCGTACATGTCATTTTGATCCTGACCTGTTCATGTTGAAATCTCCTCTGTGCTTCGTGAATGAGGTCCACTTCTTAGGCCTCATTTTCGACAAGAAATTAACATTGCTAGCTCACCTTCGCCAGTTAAAGTTCTCTTGTCTTCGAGGTCTCAACCTTTTACGCGTTTTATCGGATACTTCTTGGGGTGCTGATAGGACTTTACTGCTTCGCCTGTACCGTGCATTCATCAGGTCGAAGCTCGATTACGGATGTGTTGTGTATTCTTCTGCCCGCCCATCTAGACTTCGCATGCTAGACACCGTCCACCATGCTGGTATACGTGTGTGGTCTCTGCGAAGACAGCGGCTGGTAGTGAAGTACTTATTCCGATCTTCGCTCGATGCCTTCACATCCTTCATATCCCATCGTCTCAGGCGAGAGTAGATTGGCAAGGTATAGGCTCCACCCTAGTATCATCAGACCAATTGGTGTTCGTGCAGGCGAGATCCTGTCAGTACTTTGTGTTGACAGTGATCTTCCTGGCGTATGTCCACTCATTCTGCCTCTCCCGACCTGGGAGTTTCCTGACCTATAGATTTCTCTCTGACTGCCCTTCCAAAGGCAGAGACACCACTGGTTGTATATCACCAGCGGTTTTTAGAGTTTTGCGCGAAGCACCCAAATTTTAATGTGTTTTATGCGGATGGGTCCAAGACAGTCGAATCAGTTGGTTACGCCTTCGTCCTAGAGCCCCAAAGTTCCAGTTACTCACTACATCTTGCCTGTTCCATCTAAACGGCAGAGTTATACGCCATTCAAAAGGCAACTGGACTTTGGAGATGTCAATGGTCTGAAGAAAGTCCTTGTGTGCTGTGATTCGACCAGCGTGTTGCAGACTCTGGATTCGCCATATTCCTGGCATCCGGTATTACAACACATTTTTAGACGGCTTGTGTCTATATCTGCCAGTGCCGATGTGCGCCTCTGTTGGGTCCTTAGCCACGTGGGTATCCAGGGGAACGAAGCAGCTGTTGCTGCCGCCAAGTCTGCTGATGCAGATGGCAACGTTCTCGTCCACCTATTGCCAGCTAGCGACCTGCAGAATGTGTCCCGTTGTTGCGTTCTTGCACTTGGCAAGCCGAGTGAGATATGGAAACGGGGAACAAGCTTCACGCCATTAAGCCCACCATAGGTTCTTGGCGCTCCTCGTCCCGACCCTCGCGGCGAGAAGTTCTTCTAACAAGAATGCGTATTGGACACAGCCGTCTGCAAAGGCAGGACCCTCCGTTGTGTCGTGTTTGTAATGTTATTTTAAGCATTCGACACATTCTCGTTGAATGTGTCGACCTTGCTTACCTCATGCAGACTTTAACCTTTCGGGCTATTTGTCATGCCTCTTGGGTGATGACAGCAGTATTTTATCAAATGTTTTTAGTTTTTTGCTAAGAGCTGGACTCTTCCACCATCTGTAAGGAGGTTTTTAGTTTGTTCCTTCTGACCTTTTATGTGTTGTGTTTGTCTCGTGCAGGTCTTTTTACAACCTCGCACTTTTAGTTTTTCCTAAGGGGCTATTTACACACCTTTTTAAAGTTTTCAGTCAGAAGTTTAGATAAGGGATATTTCCCCGTATACATAGAAGGGTGTGAAATGGCCTTAAGTGCCGACGCATCCAGAAATTTTAAATCAATCCAATCCAACTTTCTGCAAACACACACACACACACACACACACCCCACCACCACCAACAAAACTAGCAAGCAATAACAAAATTAACATACATACATATCTGGCCACTCACTGGTATTACATTTTAGACATGTTTAACGTTTTTTAACTGTTTAGTCTCACCCCTTTTACGAGACGTGCACTTAATTTGCTCATTGATGTGTTTGACACACTTATAAATAAAAATCCTAATAAATACTCAGATAATACTTGATGTTATTACAGGTATTCCCATCCATCCATGGAATTGCAATTGCTTAAGGATGGTATATAATGTCCTGCCAACGCCTTGCTGCTTTAGCACATGCTCTGATTGTTGTTCCTTTTCAGAGAATTTACTAATGGTATCACACAGAACGAATGAATACTTTAACTTGCAACCATCATATTCCTTAAAATCTCTCAGCATACCATTCAGAAGCAAATCATCTTCAGGGCCTGTTAATATCTGGTGGCAAGTAGGTCATTCCTTATTTATTGTTGCTGTCTTGCATACGAGGTATCCAGGGGTGTAAAGGGTGACCTTCCACGTAGGCGCCCAAACGTCAACCTCACTTCCAGGTAGTGCACCCTGGACTAAAGACTAACGAGGCTCTGGCGACTGGCACTATGGCCAGTATAATGTTGTGTGTGTTGTCCTGTTTGTTGTCCTTGTGTGTGCTGAGTGCCCGTTTACGGCCTCAGCTTTTAACAGAAGTCAGAACATTTTAACTTTTTTAGTTATGCAACGCTAGAGTTGTTATTTGTAATGATAAGGGGCTGGCCCCGGTATAATGTGACGGGAGCAAAATAGCCTAAGTGCTGCGCTCCCAAAATTTTAAATTCAAAATCGAATCAAAATACGAGGTATCCAGCAATATACCCTACAGCATTTTGTTCAGGAAGACTGCGATCAATGTTAGCTATGGGAGGGATATTTACAAGGATGTCCTTGGAAAGCCCAGTCTCAGAATCATCATCATTAGCAGCAGTTCCATTATTCCCTTCTGCTCGTTGAACATTTGGAAACAATGTACCTGCAACCTCACGAAACTCATTCTGACACATAGAAGCCAAAAGGACATCTGAATGAGCCTGACAATTTGACGAATCAGAATGTCTCCAAAAATTGTGTGCAACAACAGCCCTCATGGAGTATTGAAATTGCAAACAATCAGGATTGTCATTGTTCCCACCTTTTCTTCTTAAAGAAGAAAAGTTATTCTCAAGACAATCCTGGTTGAGACTTTTTGTCAGCAAGAACTTGATGTTAATTTACTTCCATGATCGTATCCATTCACACTTTGATTTCCAAAATTCCAAATGTGGTGACCTATCTGTCACTGCCCTTTCCAAAATTTTGACATTGTTTAATGATTGGCTATTGAATGAGTCCCACAAACCATCCATTTATGAACAAAACTTTGCCGCGATAGCAGCTCTTGAGGGTAATTCACCAATGGATGTTAACAGGCACAGACCTGCAGCCACAGAATGGCTGAACGCCTGTGCTGCCAAGGAGACACGCCTGGCCGCAAACCCACTGACATCAATATGGCTCTTTGAAAGCTTTGGACAAGTGCGATATTTTAGCTCGGAGTCTCATAGAGTTTCTTAAAGAAGCTTCATCAAACAGAATTCGGGGTGTAAGGGGTGACCTTCCACATAGTACAACCAAATGTCAATCTCACTTCCACTTTAGTACATCCTTGAATGAAGACTAACGAGGCTTTGGCGACTGGCCCCATGGCCAGTATAATTTTGTTTGTACTGTCTTGTTCTTTTGTCCTTTTGTGTGCTGAGTGCCCCTTTATAGCCTCAGCTTATAACGAAAGTCAGAACATTTTAAGATCTTACTTATGCACCGTTAGAGTTGTTCTTTGTAAAGATACGGGGCTGGCCCCCGTATAATGTGACCGGTGCAAAATTGCCTAAGTACTGACGCACCCATAATTTTAACATCAAATCAAGTACTCATAAATTTATGATCTGGAGTCACATTTAAATCATCACAGACAACAGCCACTAATGTTAATACAGTTTCAGCAATTTTGGAGCATGCCTCCTTGAAAAGGGCTTATAGAACTAAAGTGGAAGCACTATTACCACTGAAGAAATAGCCTATGGGTTGCTTCCAGCTACTAGAAAGGCCTCTGTCCATATACACAAGTGCATTGGATGCTAACTTCGGTTTATGATGAGACATTACAGATGGGCCATAATTTTCATATCCATCTATAACGTCATACTTCTGATTATACACAACAATGGTTTTAATGGCCATTTCGTCAAATGAGATCATGCACATTCTGTCCTTCTGGGGCAACTTTTTCGCGACTATAGACATAGTTTTTAAAAGCCCTGGTGAGACTGGATATTGATTTTATTTATGTCCGTTTGCTGGGAAGAATACTTATTTTAGATAAAGCTTTGTACGCAGCGGGGCCATGGAGATAGACACTCAAAGCTAATGTTTTGTCTTTTAAGGTCCACCTTCGACCTCTAGGAGACCTGGAATGAACACAAATTTGTTTTTCTAAAAATGTGTATAAATTTACAAATACAGGGAGTCCATAAAGTCCTGCAAAAAACTAAAACTCTGTAACTTGAAAACTATGAAGTTTATTAACAAAATATTTTGTGTGTACTTACAGAAAGGTTCAAAGTTTATTTCCTGCTTGTTATGTTCATCGCCAAACCTCCAATTGTGCACCATTCACGTCCAAACACTGTTGCAGTCTTTTCGTGAAACCGAGAATTGTGTGCTGACGGTGCTCTCCTGGGATATTCAGAATCACATATCTTATTTTTTCTTTTAGGTCATCCAGATTACCTGGTTTCTGTGAATACACCTCGGTCTTTACATGTCCCCAAAACCAATAATCGCAAGGTGGCAAGTCTGGTGATCTTACAGGCCAAGGTGTGGGCCCTCTTCGGCCAATCCATCTACCTTGAAATTGTTCGTTAAGAAACTGCCGAACTTCAAGGGCAAAATGCGGCGGCACCCCATCTTGTTGCATGTAGACGTCATTGATGATGCCTAAACTATTAAGTTCTGGCACAAGGAATGTCTGTAGCATTGGACTCCGGCCCACGCTGTCCTGCACTGACTGAATCACATCATCACTCGATCCTGGCCTTCCACTGCGTGGCAAATCTGACATACTTCCCGTTGCCTTGAACTTTTCATACCATCTCTTGATACTTTAATTTGCTGTGAATGGTTTCCCATATGTTGTCTGGAACTTTCTCTGCACTGAAACAAAAGATTATAACTCTGCAAACCACAGAACACACTGTGCCTTTTCCTGGATGGACGCCATCTTAAGTCACATGATCACGTGATTACCAGTGCAAGCGTCACTGAGCAGTGTGGCCAGAACAAAACTTTAAACTTCCACCCTTCTCACCCAAAAAATGTGTATTGTTAAACGTAACAGCTAAAAAGTTATAGAGTTTTAGTTTTTTGCAGGACTTTATGGACTCCCTGTACAATGTTTTTAAGTTGTTCCAAAACAAATTTCCTACTGGTTGTTTTTGGTGCATTTGCATTAATTAGTTTCTTCCTCAATTTACTAACTGTAACCCTTAATCTTCTATTTTTTTTTGTTTTTGGTGTCACTTCAAGCTTATTTTTTACACCTTCAGACTTCAGACACATCTATACTTTCTGCAAATTCACACACACCATCACCAACAAAGCTAACAAGCAACAACAACAAAACTAACAAGCAACAACGAAACAAAAATAAGAAAATTAACATAGATACATATCTGGCCATTCACTGGTATTAATCATTTCATCGTGTATAACGTGTTTCAACAGTTTAGTCTCGCCCCTTTGATGAGACGTGCACATAATTTGCTCATTGATGTCTTTGACACACTTATAAATAAAACTCATAATAAAAACACGAATCAAATAATGCTTGATGTTATTACAGGTATGGACATCGAGCCATGGAATTGCAATTGCGGCAAGGATGGTATATAATGTCCTGCCAAAGCCTTGCTGCTTTAGCACGTGCTCCGATTGTTGTGCCTTTTCAGAGAATTTACTAATAGTATCACACAGAGCCAATGACGGATACTTCAACTTGCAACCATCATATTCCTTAAAATCTATCAGCATACCATTCAGAAAGAAATCATCTTGAGGACCTGTTAATATCTGGAGGCAAGTAGGACATTCCTTAGTTATTGCTGCTGTCTTGCGTACGAGGTATCCAGCAATATACACTACGGCATTTTGTTCAGGAAGACTGCGATCAATGGCAGCTATCGGAGGGATATCTACAAGGATGTCCTTGGAAAGCCCAGTCTCAGAATCATCATCATCATTAGCAGCAGTTCTATTAATTTCTCCTGCTCGTTGAACATTTGGAAACAATGTACCTGCAACCTCACGAAACTCATTCTGACACATAGAAGCCAAAAGGACATCCGAATGATCCTCACAATTTGACGAATCAGAATATCTGAACAAATTGTGTGCAACAACAGCCCTCATAAAGTATTGAAATTGCAAACAATGAAGATTGTCTTTGTTTCTACCTTTTCTTCTAAGAAGAAAAGTTATTCTCAAGGCAATCCTGGTTGAGACTTTTTGTCATCAAGAACTTTAGCCTTCACTTCTCAAGCCCTCCGATAACTGAATGACAGCATTCAGTGTTAACAACCACCCATTTTTACAAGGTGGAGTTAATTTACTGCCATGATTGTATCCATTCACACTTTGATTTCCAAAATTCCAAATGTGGTGACCTATCTGTCGCTGACCTTCCGAAAATTTTGACATTGTTAAATGAATGGCTATTGAATGAGTGCCACAAACCATCCATTTCTGCACAAAAATCTGGCGTGTAGGCAGCTCCTGAGGGTAATTCACAAATGGATGTTAACAGGCATAGACCTGCAGCCACAGAATGGCTGAAGACCTGTGCTACCAAGGAGACAAGCATGGCCGCAAACCCACTGACATCAATATGGTGCTTTGAAAGCTTTGCACAAGTGCGATATTTTAGCTTTGAGTCTACTTCATAGAGCTTGTTAATGAAGCTGCATGAAGCAGACTTATCTTGCCCTTTTGCAAAGAGTACTTTGTACATCTGTAGATTGTTCCTTACGGATTTCAGCAGGTTGTGGCGGATCATCCATGCCAAAAATTTTTCGACCCTTATACTCAAAAATGGGTGATCTGGAGTCACATTTAAATCATCACCGACAACAGCCACTAATGTTAATACAGGCTCATCAATTTTGGAGCATGCCTCCTTGAAAAGTCTTGTAGAACTAAAGTGTGAGCACCATTACCACTGAAGAAATAGCGTATTGGTTGCTTCCAGTTACTACAAAGGCCTCTGACCATAAACACAAGTGCATTGGATGCTAACTTTGGTTTATGATGAGACATTACAGATGAGCCATAATTTTCATATCCATATATAACATCATATTTCTGATTATGCACAACACTGGTTTTAATGGCCATTTCATCAAATGAGATCACGCACATTCTGTCCCTCTGGGGCAACTTTTTCGCGACTATAGACATAGTTTTTAAAAGCCCTGGTGAGACTGGATATTGATTTTATTAATGTCCGTTTACTAGGAAGAATAATTATTTTAGATAAAGCTTTGTACGCAGCGGGACCATGGAGATAGACACTCAAAGCTAATGTTTTGTCTTTTCAGGTTCACCTTCGACCTCTAGGAGACCTGGAATTAACACAAGTTCATTTTTCTTAAAAATGTGTATAAGTTTACAAATACAATGTTTTTTAATTGTTCCAAATCAAATTTCATACTGGTTGTTTTTGGTGCATTTGCATTAATTAGTTTCTTCCTCAATTTACTAGCTGTAACCCTTAATCTTCTATTTTTTTGTTTTGTTTTTGGTGTCACTTCAACCTTATTTTTTGCACCTTCAGACTCACTGGTTTTTTTCACTGGGGGGGCAACACTGGGAATAGTTACTGGGGTTGGGGTGGTGTGTGCTAAACAGACACCAGCCCCCAAAACACTGGGGTTGTAGTGGTGTCTATTGGGCAGACACAACCTACATCACTGGTAGTAGTCAATGGGGTTTGGGTGATGCTTGCTAGTCATACAGCAGCCCCAAAAACATACACATCTATACTTTCTGCAAATTCACACACACCATCACCAACAAAACTAACAAGCAACAACAACAAAACTAACAAGCAACAACGAAACAAAAATAAGAAAATTAACATACATACATACATATCTGGCCATTCACTGGTATTAATCATTTAATCATGTTTAACGTGTTTTAACTGTTTAGTCTCGCCCCTTTGATGAGACGTGCAGTTAATTTGCTCATTGATGTCTTTGACACACTTATAAATAAAACTCATAATAAAAACACGAATCAAATAATGCTTGATGTTATTACAGGTATGGACATCGAGCCATGGAATTGCTATTGCGGCAAGGATGGTATATAATGTCCTGCCAAAGCCTTGCTGGTTTAGCACGTGCTCCGATTGTTGTGCCTTTTCAGAGAATTTACTAATAGTATCACACAGAGCCAATGACGGATACTTCAACTTGCAACCATCATATTCCTTAAAATCTATCAGCATACCATTCAGAAAGAAATCATCTTGAGGACCTGTTAATATCTGGAGGCAAGTAGGACATTCCTTAGTTATTGCTGCTGTCTTGCGTACGAGGTATCCAGCAATATACACTACGGCATTTTGTTCAGGAAGACTGCGATCAATGGCAGCTATCGGAGGGATATCTACAAGGATGTCCTTGGAAAGCCCAGTCTCAGAATCATCATCATCATTAGCAGCAGTTCTATTAATTTCTCCTGCTCGTTGAACATTTGGAAACAATGTACCTGCAACCTCACAAAACTCATTCTGACACATAGAAGCCAAAAGGACATCCGAATGATCCTCACAATTTGACGAATCAGAATATCTGAACAAATTGTGTGCAACAACAGCCCTCATAAAGTATTGAAATTGCAAACAATGAAGATTGTCTTTGTTTCTACCTTTTCTTCTTAAAGAAGAATAGTTATTCTCAAGACAATCCTGGTTGAGACTTTTTGTCATCAAGAACTTTAGCCTTCACTTCTCAAGCCCTCCGAGAACTGAATGACAGCATTCAGTGTTAACAACCACTCATTTTTACAAGGTGGAGTTAATTTACTGCCATGATTGTATCCATTCACACTTTGATTTCCAAAATTCCAAATGTGGTGACCTATCTGTCGCTGACCTTCCGAAAATTTTCACATTGTTAAATGAATGGCTATTGAATGAGTGCCACAAACCATCCATTTCTGCGGGGTGTAAGGGGTACCTTTCACATAGGCGCCCAAAAGTCAATCTCACTTCCACGTAGTGCAACCTGGACAAGACACTAACGAGGCTCTGGCGACTGGCACTATGACCAGTATAATTTTGTGTGTGTTGTCCTGTTTTATGTCCTTGTGTGTGCTAATGGCGCGTTTACAGCCTCAGCTTTTAACAGAAGTAAGAACATTTTAAGGTTTTAAAATTTTTAGTTATGCAATGTTCGAGTTGTTATTTGTAATGGTAAGGGGCTGGACCCCATATAATGTGACGGGAGCAAATTAGCCTAAGTGCTGACGCTCCCAAAATTTTAAATTCAAATTCAAAATTCAAATGCATTTCTGCACAAAACTCTGGCATGTAGGCAGCTCCTGAGGGTAATTCACGAATGGATGTTAACAGGCATAGACCTGCAGCCACAGAATGGCTGAAGACCTGTGCTACCAAGGAGACAAGCATGGCCGCAAACCCACTGACATCAATATGGTGCTTTGAAAGCTTTGCACAAGTGCGATATTTTTAGCTTTGAGTCTACTTCATAGAGCTTGTTAATGAAGCTTTATGAAGCAGACTTATCTTGCCCTTTTCCAAAGAGTACTTTGTACATCTGTAGATTGTTCCTTACGGATTTCAGCAGGTTGTGGCGGATCATCCATGCCAAAAATTTTTCGACCCTTATACTCAAAAATGGGTGATCTGGAGTCACATTTAAATCATCACCGACAACAGCCACTAATGTTAATACAGGCTCATCAATTTTGGAGCATGCCTCCTTGAAAAGTCTTGTAGAACTAAAGTGTGAGCACCATTACCACTGAAGAAATAGCGTATTGGTTGCTTCCAGTTACTACAAAGGCCTCTGACCATGGCTGAAGACCTGTGCTACCAAGGAGACAAGCATGGCCGCAAACCCACTGACATCAATATGGTGCTTTGAAAGCTTTGCACAAGTGCGATATTTTTAGCTTTGAGTCTACTTCATAGAGCTTGTTAATGAAGCTTTATGAAGCAGACTTATCTTGCCCTTTTCCAAAGAGTACTTTGTACATCTGTAGATTGTTCCTTACGGATTTCAGCAGGTTGTGGCGGATCATCCATGCCAAAAATTTTTCGACCCTTATACTCAAAAATGGGTGATCTGGAGTCACATTTAAATCATCACCGACAACAGCCACTAATGTTAATACAGGCTCATCAATTTTGGAGCATGCCTCCTTGAAAAGTCTTGTAGAACTAAAGTGTGAGCACCATTACCACTGAAGAAATAGCGTATTGGTTGCTTCCAGTTACTACAAAGGCCTCTGACCATAAACACAAGTGCATTGGATGCTAACTTTGGTTTATGATGAGACATTACAGATGAGCCATAATTTTCATATCCATATATAACATCATATTTCTGATTATGCACAACACTGGTTTTAATGGCCATTTCATCAAATGAGATCACGCACATTCTCTCCCTCTGGGGCAACTTTTTCGCGACTATAGACATAGTTTTTAAAAGCCCTGGTGAGACTGGATATTGATTTTATTAATGTCCGTTTACTAGGAAGAATAATTATTTTAGATAAAGCTTTGTACGCAGCGGGACCATGGAGATAGACACTCAAAGCTAATGTTTTGTCTTTTCAGGTTCACCTTCGACCTCTAGGAGACCTGGAATTAACACAAGTTCATTTTTCTTAAAAATGTGTATAAGTTTACAAATACAATGTTTTTTAATTGTTCCAAATCAAATTTCATACTGGTTGTTTTTGGTGCATTTGCATTAATTAGTTTCTTCCTCAATTTACTAGCTGTAACCCTTAATCTTCTATTTTTTTGTTTTGTTTTTGGTGTCACTTCAACCTTATTTTTTGCACCTTCAGACTCACTGGTTTTTTTCACTGGGGGGGGCAACACTGGGAATAGTTACTGGGGTTGGGGTGGTGTGTGCTAAACAGACACCAGCCCCCAAAACACTGGGGTTGTAGTGGTGTCTATTGGGCAGACACAACCTACATCACTGGTAGTAGTCAATGGGGTTTGGGTGATGCTTGCTAGTCATACAGCAGCCCCAAAAACATACACATCTATACTTTCTGCAAATTCACACACACCATCACCAACAAAACTAACAAGCAACAACAACAAAACTAACATGCAACAACGAAACAAAAATAAGAAAATTAACATACATACATACATATCTGGCCATTCACTGGTATTAATCATTTAATCATGTTTAACGTGTTTTAACTGTTTAGTCTCGCCCCTTTGATGAGACGTGCAGTTAATTTGCTCATTGATGTCTTTGACACACTTATAAATAAAACTCATAATAAAAACACGAATCAAATAATGCTTGATGTTATTACAGGTATGGACATCGAGCCATGGAATTGCTATTGCGGCAAGGATGGTATATAATGTCCTGCCAAAGCCTTGCTGGTTTAGCACGTGCTCCGATTGTTGTGCCTTTTCAGAGAATTTACTAATAGTATCACACAGAGCCAATGACGGATACTTCAACTTGCAACCATCATATTCCTTAAAATCTATCAGCATACCATTCAGAAAGAAATCATCTTGAGGACCTGTTAATATCTGGAGGCAAGTAGGACATTCCTTAGTTATTGCTGCTGTCTTGCGTACGAGGTATCCAGCAATATACACTACGGCATTTTGTTCAGGAAGACTGCGATCAATGGCAGCTATCGGAGGGATATCTACAAGGATGTCCTTGGAAAGCCCAGTCTCAGAATCATCATCATCATTAGCAGCAGTTCTATTAATTTCTCCTGCTCGTTGAACATTTGGAAACAATGTACCTGCAACCTCACGAAACTCATTCTGACACATAGAAGCCAAAAGGACATCCGAATGATCCTCACAATTTGACGAATCAGAATATCTGAACAAATTGTGTGCAACAACAGCCCTCATAAAGTATTGAAATTGCAAACAATGAAGATTGTCTTTGTTTCTACCTTTTCTTCTTAAAGAAGAAAAGTTATTCTCAAGACAATCCTGGTTGAGACTTTTTGTCATCAAGAACTTTAGCCTTCACTTCTCAAGCCCTCCGATAACTGAATGACAGCATTCAGTGTTAACAACCACTCATTTTTACAAGGTGGAGTTAATTTACTGCCATGATTGTATCCATTCACACTTTGATTTCGAAAATTCCAAATGTGGTGACCTATCTGTCGCTGACCTTCTGAAAATTTTCACATTGTTAAATGAATGGCTATTGAATGAGTGCCACAAACCATCCATTTCTGCGGGGTGTAAGGGGTACCTTTCACATAGGCGCCCAAAAGTCAATCTCACTTCCACGTAGTGCAACCTGGACAAGACACTAACGAGGCTCTGGCGACTGGCACTATGACCAGTATAATTTTGTGTGTGTTGTCCTGTTTTATGTCCTTGTGTGTGCTAATGGCGCGTTTACAGCCTCAGCTTTTAACAGAAGTAAGAACATTTTAAGGTTTTAAAATTTTTAGTTATGCAATGTTCGAGTTGTTATTTGTAATGGTAAGGGGCTGGACCCCATATAATGTGACGGGAGCAAATTAGCCTAAGTGCTGACGCTCCCAAAATTTTAAATTCAAATTCAAAATTCAAATGCATTTCTGCACAAAACTCTGGCGTGTAGGCAGCTCCTGAGGGTAATTCACGAATGGATGTTAACAGGCATAGACCTGCAGCCACAGAATGGCTGAAGACCTGTGCTACCAAGGAGACAAGCATGGCCGCAAACCCACTGACATCAATATGGTGCTTTGAAAGCTTTGCACAAGTGCGATATTTTTAGCTTTGAGTCTACTTCATAGAGCTTGTTAATGAAGCTTTATGAAGCAGACTTATCTTGCCCTTTTCCAAAGAGTACTTTGTACATCTGTAGATTGTTCCTTACGGATTTCAGCAGGTTGTGGTGGATCATCCATGCCAAAAATTTTTCGACCCTTATACTCAAAAATGGGTGATCTGGAGTCACATTTAAATCATCACAGACAACAGCCACTAATGTTAATACAGGCTCATCAATTTTGGAGCATGCCTCCTTGAAAAGTCTTGTAGAACTAAAGTGTGAGCACAATTACCACTGAAGAAATAGCGTATTGGTTGCTTCCAGTTACTACAAAGGCCTCTGACCATAAACACAAGCGCATTGGATGCTAACTTTGGTTTATGATGAGACATTACAGATGGGCCATAATTTTCATATCCATCTATAACATCATATTTCTGATTATGCACAACACTGGTTTTAATGGCCATTTCATGAAATGAGATCACGCACATTCTGTCCCTCTGGGGCAACTTTTTCGCGACTATAGACATAGTTTTTAAAAGCCCTGGTGAGACTGGATATTGATTTTATTAATGTCCGTTTACTAGGAAGAATAATTATTTTAGTTAAAGCTTTGTACGCAGCGGGACCATGGAGATAGACACTCAAAGCTAATGTTTTGTCTTTTCAGGTTCACCTTCGACCTCTAGGAGACCTGGAATTAACACAAGTTCATTTTTCTTAAAAAAATGTGTATAAATTTACAAATACAATGTTTTTTAATTGTTCCAAATCAAATTTCATACTGGTTGTATTTGGTGCATTTGCATTAATTAGTTTCTTCCTCAATTTACTAAGTGTAACCCTTAATCTTCTATTTTTTTTGTTTTGTTTTTGTTGTCACTTCAACCTTATTTTGTACACCTTCAGACTCACTGGCTTTTGTCACTGGGTGGGGACAACACTGGGAATAGTTACTGGGGTTGGGGTGGTGTGTGCTAAACAGACACCAGCCCCCAAAACACTGGGCTTGTAGTGGTGTCTATTGAGCAGACACAACCTACATCACTGGTAGTAGTCAATGGGGTTTGGGTGATGCTTGCTAGGCATACATACACATCTATACTTTCTGCAAATTCACACACACCATCACCAACAAAACTAACAAGCAACAACAACAAAACTAACAAGCAACAACGAAACAAAAGTAAGAAAATTAACATACATACATATCTGGCCATTCACTGGTATTAATCATTTAATCATGTTTAACATGTTTTAACTGTTTAGTCTCGCCCCTTTGATGAGACGTGCAATTAATTTGCTCATTGATGTCTTTGACACACTTATAAATAAAACTCCTAATAAAAACACGAATCAAATAATGCTTGATGTTATTACAGGTATGGACATCGAGCCATTGAATTGCAATTGCGGCAAGGATGGTATATAATGTCCTGCCAAAGCCTTGCTGCTTTAGAACATGCTCTGATTGTTGTGCCTTTTCAGAGAATTTACTAATAGTATCACACAGAGCCAATGACGGATACTTCAACTTGCAACCATCATATTCCTTAAAATCTATCAGCATACCATTCAGAAAGAAATCATCTTGAGGACCTGTTAATATCTGGAGGCAAGTAGGACATTCCTTAGTTATTGCTGATGTCTTGCGTACGAGGTATCCAGCAATATACACTACGGCATTTTGTTCAGGAAGACTGCGATCAATATCAGCTATTGGAGGGATATCTACAAGGATGTCCTTGGAAAACCCAGTTTCAGAATCATCATCATCATCATCATTAGCAGCAGTTCTATTAATTTCTCCTGCTCGTTGAACATTTGGAAACAATGTACCTGCAACCTCACGAAACTCATTCTGACACATAGAAGCCAAAAGGACATCCGAATGATCCTCACAATTTGACGAATCAGAATATCTGAAAAAATTGTGTGCAACAACAGCCCTCATAAAGTATTGAAATTGCAAACAATGAAGATTGTCTTTGTTTCTACCTTTTCTTCTTAAAGAAGAAAAGTTATTCTCAAGACAATCCTGGTTGAGACTTTTTGTCATCAAGAACTTTAGCCTTCACTTCTCAAGCCCTCCGATAACTGAATGACAGCATTCAGTTTTAACAACCACCCATTTTTACAAGGTGGAGTTAATTTACTGCCATGATTGTATCCATTCACACTTTGATTTCCAAAATTCCAAATGTGGTGACCTATCTGTCGCTGACCTTCCGAAAATTTTGACATTGTTAAATGAATGGCTATTGAATGAGTGCCACAAACCATCCATTTCTGCACAAAAATCTGTCGTGTAGGCAGCTCCTGAGGGTAATTCACAAATGGATGTTAACAGGCATAGACCTGCAGCCACAGAATGGCTGAAGACCTGTGCTACCAAGGAGACAAGCATGGCCGCAAACCCACTGACATCAATATGGTGCTTTGAAAGCTTTGCACAAGTGCGATATTTTAGCTTTGAGTCTACTTCATAGAGCTTGTTAATGAAGCTTTATGAAGCAGACTTATCTTGCCCTTTTCCAAAGAGTACTTTGTACATCTGTAGATTGTTCCTTACGGATTTCAGCAGGTTGTGGTGGATCATCCATGCCAAAAATTTTTCGACCCTTATACTCAAAAATGGGTGATCTGGAGTCACATTTAAATCATCACAGACAACAGCCACTAATGTTAATACAGGCTCATCAATTTTGGAGCATGCCTCCTTGAAAAGTCTTGTAGAACTAAAGTGTGAGCACCATTACCACTGAAGAAATAGCGTATTGGTTGCTTCCAGTTACTACAAAGGCCTCTGACCATAAACACAAGCGCATTGGATGCTAACTTTGGTTTATGATGAGACATTACAGATGGGCCATAATTTTCATATCCATCTATAACATCATATTTCTGATTATGCACAACACTGGTTTTAATGGCCATTTCATGAAATGAGATCACGCACATTCTGTCCCTCTGGGGCAACTTTTTCGCGACTATAGACATAGTTTTTAAAAGCCCTGGTGAGACTGGATATTGATTTTATTAATGTCCGTTTACTAGGAAGAATAATTATTTTAGTTAAAGCTTTGTACGCAGCGGGACCATGGAGATAGACACTCAAAGCTAATGTTTTGTCTTTTCAGGTTCACCTTCGACCTCTAGGAGACCTGGAATTAACACAAGTTCATTTTTCTTAAAAAAATGTGTATAAATTTACAAATACAATGTTTTTTAATTGTTCCAAATCAAATTTCATACTGGTTCTTTTTGGTGCATTTGCATTAATTACTTTCTTCCTCAATTTACTAACTGTAACCCTTAATCTTCTATTTTTTTGTTGTTTTGTTTTTGTTGTCACTTCAACCTTATTTTGTACACCTTCAGACTCACTGGTTTTTGTCACTGGGTGGGGACAACACTGGGAATAGTTACTGGGGTTGGGGTGGTGTGTGCTAAACAGACACCAGCCTCCAAAACACTGGGGTTGTAGTGGTGTCTATTGAGCAGACACAACCTACATCACTGGTAGTAGTCAATGGGGTTTGGGTGATGCTTGCTAGGCATACATACACATCTATACTTTCTGCAAATTCACACACACCATCACCAACAAAACTAACAAGCAACAACAACAAAACTAACAAGCAACAACGAAACAAAAGTAAGAAAATTAACATACATACATATCTGGCCATTCACTGGTATTAATCATTTAATCATGTTTAACGTGTTTTAACTGTTTAGTCTCGCCCCTTTGATGAGACGTGCACTTAATTTGCTCATTGATGTCTTTGACACACTTATAAATAAAACTCCTAATAAAAACACGAATCAAATAATGCTTGATGTTATTACAGGTATGGACATCGAGCCATGGAATTGCAATTGCGGCAAGGATGGTATATAATGTCCTGCCAAAGCCTTGCTGCTTTAGAACATGCTCCGATTGTTGTGCCTTTTCAGAGAATTTACTAATAGTATCACACAGAGCCAATGACGGATACTTCAACTTGCAACCATCATATTCCTTAAAATCTATCAGCATACCATTCAGAAAGAAATCATCTTGAGGACCTGTTAATATCTGGAGGCAAGTAGGACATTCCTTAGTTATTGCTGATGTCTTGCGTACGAGGTATCCAGCAATATACACTACGGCATTTTGTTCAGGAAGACTGCGATCAATGTCAGCTATTGGAGGGATATCTACAAGGATGTCCTTGGAAAACCCAGTTTCAGAATCATCATCATCATCATCATTAGCAGCAGTTCTATTAATCCCTCCTGCTCGTTGAACATTTGGAAACAATGTACCTGCAACCTCACGAATCTCATTCTGACACACAGAATCCAAAAGGACATCCGAATGATCCTCACAATTTGACGAATCAGAATATCTGAACAAATTGTGTGCAACAACAGCCCTCATACAGTATTGAAATTGCAAACAATGAAGATTGTCTTTGTTTCTACCTTTTCTTCTTAAAGAAGAAAAATTATTCTCAAGACAATCCTGGTTGAGACTTTTTGTCATCAAGAACTTTAGCCTTCACTTCTCAAGCCCTCTGATAACTGAATGACAGCATTCAGTGTTAACAACCACCCATTTTTACAAGGTGGAGTTAATTTACTGCCATGATTGTATCCATTCACACTTTGATTTCCAAAATTCCAAATGTGGTGACCTATCTGTCGCTGACCTTCCGAAAATTTTGACATTCTTAAATGAATGGCTATTGAATGAGTGCCACAAACCATCCATTTCTGCACAAAAGTCTGGCATGTAGGCAGCTCCTGAGGGTAATTCACGAATGAATGTTAACAGGCATAGACCTGCAGCCACAGAATGGCTGAAGACCTGTGCTACCAAGGAGACAAGCATGGCCGCAAACCCACTGACATCAATATGGCACTTTGAAAGCTTTGCACAAGTGCGATATTTTTTCTTTGAGTCTACTTCATAGAGCTTGTTAATGAAGCTTCATGAAGCAGACTTATCTTGCCCTTTTCCAAAGAGTACTTTGTACATCTGTAGATTGTTCCTTACGGATTTCAGCAGGTTGTGGCGGATCATCCATGCCAAAAATTTTTCGACCCTTATACTAAAAAATGGGTGATCTGGAGTCACATTTAAATCATCACAGACAACAGCCACTAATGTTAATACAGGCTCATCAATTTTGGAGCATGCCTCCTTGAAAAGTCTTGTAGAACTAAAGTGTGAGCACCATTACCACTGAAGAAATAGCGTATTGGTTGCTTCCAGTTACTACAGAGGCCTCTGACCATAAACACAAGTGCATTGGATGCTAACTTTGGTTTATGATGAGACATTACAGATGGGCCATAATTTTCATATCCATCTATAACATCACATTTCTGATTATGCACAACACTGGTTTTAATGGCCATTTCATCAAATGAGATCACGCACATTCTGTCCCTCTGGGGCAACTTTTTCGCGACTATAGACATAGTTTTTAAAAGCCCTGGTGAGACTGGATATTGATTTTATTAATGTCTGTTTACTAGGAAGAATAATTATTTTAGATAAAGCTTTGTATGCAGCGGGACCATGGAGATAGACACTCAAAGGTAATGATTTGTCTTTTAAGGTTCACCTTCGACCTCTAGGAGACCTGGAATTAACACAAGTTCATTTTTCTTAAAAAATGTGTATAAATTTACAAATACAATGTTTTTTAATTGTTCCAAATCAAATTTCATACTGGTTGTTTTTAGTGCATTTGCATTAATTAGTTTCTTCCTCAATTTACTAACTGTAACCCTTAATCTTCTATTTTTTTTTGTTTTGTTTTTGTTGTCACTTCAACCTTATTTTGTACACCTTCAGACTCACTGGCTTTTGTCACTGGGTGGGGGCAACACTGGGAATAGTTACTGGGGTTGGGGTGGTGTGTGCTAAACAGACACCAGTCCCCAAAACACTGGGGTTGTAGTGGTGTCTATTGAGCAGACACAACCTACATCACTGGTAGTAGTCAATGGTGTTTCGGTGATGCTTGCTAGGCATACATACACATCTATACTTTCTGCAAATTCACACACACCATCACCAACAAAACTAACAAGCAACAACGAAACAAAAGTAAGAAAATTAACATACATACATATCTGGCCATTGACTGGTATTAATCATTTAATCATGTTTAACGTGTTTTAACTGTTTAGTCTCGCCCCTTTGATGAGACGTGCACTTAATTTGCTCATAGATGTCTTTGACACACTTATAAATAAAACTCCTAATAAAAACACGAATCAAATAATGCTTGATGTTATTACAGGTATGGACATCGAGCCATTGAATTGCAATTGCGGCAAGGATGGTATATAATGTCCTGCCAAAGCCTTGCTGCTTTAGCACATGCTCTGATTGTTGTGCCTTTTCAGAGAATTTACTAATAATATCGCACAGAGCCAATGACGGATACTTCAACTTGCAACCATCATATTCCTTAAAATCTATCAGCATACCATTCAGAAAGAAATCATCTTGAGGACCTGTTAATATCTGGAGGCAAGTAGGACATTCCTTAGTTATTGCTGCTGTCTTGCGTACAAGGTATCCAGCAATATACACTACGGCATTTTGTTCAGGAAGACTGCGATCAATGTTAGCTATGGGAGGGATATCTACAAGGATGTCCTTGGAAAACCCAGTCTCAGAATCATCATCATTAGCATCAGTTCCATTATTCCCTCCTGCTCATTGAACATTTGGAAACAATGTACCTGCAACCTAACGAAACTCATTCTGACACATAGAAGTCAAAAGGACATCCGAATCAGCCTCACAATTTGACGAATCAGAATGTCTCCACAAATTGTGTGCAACAACAGCCCGCCTGGAGTATTGAAATTGCAAACAATCAGGATTTTCATTGTTCCCACCTTTTCTTCTTAAAGAAGAAAAGTTGATTATCAAGACAATCCTGGTTGAGACTTTTTGTCATTAATACCTTGAGACCTTCACACCTTAACCCATGAAGTCCCAGAGAACTTTTTTTGCTTGGATTTTAATTTATTTTTTTATATATACTTCTGAAGATGGAATATGAGCTACCTAATCGAAATTTTTTGTTTGCCATGCGTTATTCCCTAGGGAGTAGGTGATCTCATATGAGATCACTGGGACTTCGGGGGTTAAAGTTAAACATGAGAAATAGAAAATGTAACACAATATATATATATATATATTGACATTTTATTTTTATGCATAATATACAGTGTGTGGGTATGTGTGTGCGCACGTGTAGGGGTTTGTGCGTGCGTTCGTGCGTGTGTGTGAGTATGCGCGCTATTACAAAAGGACAACTTAGATTAATTTTATTTTATGCATTTTAGAATTTTATTGTTTTTATTTTATTCAAATTAGTAGCACATTTATGGTATTAATAATTGGAATAGTAACAAAAGAATATTATAATGTTATTTTTCATACCTCATCTACCCAATATTTGATGTAATTTGAAGTCTTAAAATAATACAATACAGTATATCTATGACAAAGTAAATTAACACATTAGATTCATTTTAGAAATAATATCAAATAAATTTTCTAGCTTCACTGAAGCGTCTACAACTTGGTATGATATGGCACATTGCATTCCACGCATAGGGTAACATTACACTTCATGCAATAAGTACGAGGTCGTCCAGAACAACCTTGCCTCTGGCATCGTCGTTGTTGATCTCTTCTCGTCAGCAAATGGTCCTTCTTGTCGAAGCGTATTTCTGCTAGAGAAACCAGCCTGGAAGTGACTCTTGATGACAGAGCGATTGGGCGGTGTTGCTTTATAAGAGCCAATGTCACTTGCCTGCGAAATTTCTTTTTTGTTAACATTTCTATATATAAGCCAGCTGTTTACCACTGCCATATCCAGAGCTCTAATCACGAGAGGCCAGTACCATTTTTTCCCTCGAACACTTACTGCATGTTTTGCACACAACCAGTCATGGAGGTCCACCCCTCCCATTCCCTTGTTGTAACTCCGGATTAGTTTTGGCTGGAGCACAGTAATCCTTTGCTTCTCTTTCCTGGAATATCGAACTACATTACCAAGTGGTTCCACTGTATCAAAGTTTGTGGCAACAGTAACTGGACTGTTGTCATTCCACCTGACAACCAAAATGTCATTGTTCTTGTCGAAACGATAATCAAAATCCCCACGTTTCATCTTCTTCATATCCTTAACATTTGTAATTGGGCACTTGTGCATCTGTTGCTCCCTAACTGTACCACTTGCTCGGAATCCTATTTCTTTTAACTCAATCAGAAGTGGAAATGTTGTAAAGAAATTATCAAAATAAACTTCATACCCTTCTTGTTCATCAATGGTAGTAAGCAAGAGTGACACAACACTTGGTCCAAGAGGAGTTTTATCATAATTGTCTCTTCGTCCTTGGTAAAGTTCAAAGTTATAGCAGTACCCATTTGAACCACATATTGCCCACAATTTGTATCCAAAATGCACAGGTTTTCCTTTTATAAATTGCTTCAGCGTGTTGTGCCCAAAATATATTACAATCATTTCGTCTATGGACAATTTAGCCTGAAAGACACCGAACTGCATGAAATTTCGGTTCAGTATGTCTTGCAGGGGACGTATTTTAAAAGATTTGTCAACAGTTTTTTGATTTGTCAGTCTGTCATCATTTCTTTTATTTGTCTCTTCACTTAGTTTGCTGTTATCATTGAAGTGCACAACAGATTTCAATTTCTGAAAACGATTACGAGTCATGCTTTCCCTAATCAACGGAATGCCTAAGTCTTCTTTCTCACTCCAATAATGTTTCAAGTTTGGGAGCTTATGGTAGCCTGTAAATAACAAAATGCCAAAGAAGACCTTCATTTCTTCTACGCTACACTCAAAACCGGTATCATTTTTAAACGTTGTTGCATATTTGACAGTCTCGCGTACGATATGATCAAACAAGTCAGGAGAAAAAAAAAGTTCAAACATTTCTACAGGAGACAAATTCTTACACTGAGATACTAATGCAGCCTCCTTCTGTGATGCAATATCAGATTTACGTGGCAAATCATTATAATTGGGGCTGCACTTCCTCCACTTCGCACAGATTAGGGTGTCAACGCATTTCCTCTTCTTCACTTGCACTGCGTCATTTTCAACAGTGTAGCCATCTAGGTATAATGATTGAACTGGATCCCCTAAAACTGCATTAGAACCTTCTTCATTTCACGTACCAGCATGATCTCTGTTAACAGAATGGGTATAACACACTTCTAGTGGCCCTGGCACCTCACTGACATTAGCTGCACCAATCTCATCATCGTCACCTTCATCTTCATCAGTAAGACAATCTACTTTGTCCGGCGGAAGAACGACAACTTCGGTATCACTAACTGATTCGTTTTCACTAAGATCACTTAGGATAGCCCTTATTTCGTCAATTGTACATACTTGTATGTGCGAAAAACACGACATTGTTCTTCGAACTATCACCAACAATAAATGCAACAGCTGGCTGTGTACATAAACGCAGCAGTACGTGTTGCTAATCGTTCGACGAAAACAACTGCGGAGTATGATAAACCAAACATCATTGTTGCCAGTTCCGAAATGTCGAAGTCCCAGTGATCTCATATGAGATCACCGTTTTCTTGGCGAGGAAATATCTAGGATGTTTTAATATAGAATGACCAAAATTGCTTTATATATACACTTCAAACTACTGATGATAAAATAAAAGCAGAAATACGTCATTATACCACATTAACAATGAATAACAAAAATTCTCGGTAACCCTTCTGTGAAACTTAATAGAATGAAATTTTTGAACACTAAAAATCATTGTCTTAGTAGAAAATAGTAAATTATATTTACATTATATACAATTCATGGACCTTTGAAAAAGATAATGAATGATAAAAATTTTATAAAAAATTATTGCAAAATATTTACTAAAATGTCAGTTTTGTTAGGTGATCTCATATGAGATCACTGGGACCTGATGGGTTAAGCCCTCCCATAACTGAATGACAGCATTCAGTGTGAACAACCACCCTTTTTTACATGGTGAAGTTAATTTACTGCCATGATTGTATCCATTCACACTTTGATTTCCAAAATTCCAAATGTGGTGACTTATCTGTCGCTAACCTTCCGAAAATTTTGACATTGTTAAATGTATGGCTATTCAATGAGTGCCACAAACCATCCACTTCTGCACAAAACTCTGGCGTGTAGGCAGCTCCTGAGGGTAATTCACCGATAGGTGTTAACAGGCACAGACCTGCAACCACAGAATGGCTGAAGACCTGTGTTGTCATGGCCGCAAACCCACTGACAACAATATCGCTTTTTTTTGAAAGCTTTGGACAAGTGCGATATTTTAGCTTTGAGTCAGTCTACTTCATAGAGCTCCTTAATGAAGCTTCATGAAACAGACTTCTCTTGCCCTTCTCCCGAGAGTACTTTGTACTTCTGTAGATTGTTCCTTACGGATTTCAGCAGGTTGTGGCGGATCATCCATGCCAAAAATTTTTCGACCCTCATACTAAAAAATGGGTGATCTGGAGTCACATTTAAATCTGTAAATAGCGGTTGATTGTGAACACCTGGATCACAGACAACAGCCACTAATGTTAATACAGCTTCAGCAATCTTGGAGCATGCCTCCTTGAAAAGGGCTTGTAGAACTGAAGTGGGAGCACCATTACCACTGAAGAAATAGCCTGTGTGTTGCTTCTAGTTACTACACTTCTGACCATAAAAACAAGTGCATTGGATGCTAACTTTATTACATGATGAGATGTTACAGATGGTCCATAATTTTCATAGCCATCTATAACATCATACTTCTGATTATACACAACACTGGTTTTAATGGCCATTTCATCAAATGAGATCACGCACATGCTGTCCCTCTGGGGCAACATTTTCGCGACTATAAACATAGTTTTTAAAAGCCCTGTTCAAAAACCGGGGCGTTTGGTGAGACTAGATATTGATTTTATTAGTGTCCGTTTACTGGGAAGAATAATAATTTTAGATAGAGCTTTGTACGCAGCTGGACCATGGAGATAGACATTCAAAGCTAATGATTTGAATTTTAGGGTCCCCCTTCGACCTCTAGGAGACCTGGAATTAACACAAATTTGTTTTTCTAAAAATGTGTATAATTTTACTGGTACAATGTTTTAGTTGTTCCAAAACAAATTTCCTACTGGTTTTTTTTTAAGTGCATTTGCATTAATTAGTTTCTTCCTCAATTTACTAAATGTAAACCTTAATCTTCTAATTTTCTTTTGTTTTTGGTGTCACTTCAACCTTATTTTGTACACCTTCAGACTCACTGAGGTGGGAACAGTGAGAATAGTTACTGGGGTTTGGGGTGGTGTGTGCTAGACAGACACCAGCTCCGAAAACACTGTGGTTGTGGTGGTGTCTGTTGGGCAGACACAATCTATATCACTGGTAGTAGTCACTGGGGTGGGTGGTGCTTGCTAGACATGTACCAGCCCCAAGAACACTGGGTGTGAACATTGGGGTTGTGGTGGTGTCTGTTGGGCAGACACAACCTACATTACTGGTAGTAGTCACTGGGGTTGGGGTGATGCTAGGCATGCACCACCCCCAAAAGCACTTTGTGTAGTCACCAACGAACCAGCATCACTGTTTTTTTTGGCCGCTTTACCTGGGGGACAGTTCTCTGTTTCTAGACTCAAAATGGGTACAGATGACACTATGAGCCTATTCTTGAATGTAGAGGTAAACCGTCAGTCCTGGAAATGTAGTGCACAAATGCGGTACTTCTCCTCATTGCACATTTCCAGGTCTGGCTTCCCAACTACATTGAACCACTTCGAACGTCTGTAATATAAAAACAGAAATAAGATCACCTATTGTTTGCCTTTGTCAATAATGGGATTACTGAAAAACGAGACCTTCAGAAATAGCTGATTTCGCCCGCAAATCAGACACTCACGTAAATCACTTGTATGGGGCATCTCTTTAATTTGTCCACCAACTACTGACAGCCAAAAATACAAAGAAAACAGATCGCTAACCACCGATCGCAAACACGTCAACGTCCGATCCGAACAATGTCGACCAACGGTTACTCATCAACTTCAAATTCAAACTCACGCGCAACACTTTATTCACTTGTTAACAGTAGAGCGCTTCGTTAGTTCGTGATTTTCGGGGGACCAGGACGATATGTCGCTAGTGTAGCTCATGTCCCCATACCTCCCCTCGTTTCTCCTCCTAGCAGACGACCTACGATTTCCACATTAGATACTCATTTCCGTAATTAGTTCCTTGTGTAAAAGAAATGTGTCTATGATGTATGAAACTGTTACCAAAGTCACTAAATGCATTCTACTAAGGTTTCAATAGTCTACGATACTTACATTCTCTGTGTGTGCAAGTTGATGGAACGCATGATCAACAAGCGTCTCACCTGGTTTTTGGAGGAAAACTCACGATAAGAATCTGAATCAGTATTGTACATATTTACAAATTGAATGGCAGGAATGTATATGGCACTCTCGCCCCCTGCGCATGGCCGAAAGTTCCCCTGACGTTTTCCGAACCTCTACTATCAACTGACTCCCTGGATTGCACACCCTCATACCGGACACCAGACGCTACTACGCGTTGAGCTTCACGAATAGGTTAACTCCTACCTACATGTTGTAAGACCCCTACTTGTCTCAAATACTCCAGCGCTAGTAACATGCCACTTTATCTATACTCCTATGAGAAGGATTGCCTAAGAAACTTTCAAACAGCTCCTCACGAATATTAGCATTGGCAATCAGAAACAACGAACTCATGTCATGTACCTTGACAATATCACTCTCTTTAAGAGAGAGAATGAACTCGTTAATTTGCGCCATTTACGCCAGACAATATTATCTTTAGATTTCATAACTTTAGGAATGGGTGAAAGACAATGAAATGTAATATCCTTAAATCTTTCCTTTAAAAGATTAACGATCTCCTTCAAATTTGTTTTAACTTCATCACCAGGCCTAAATTTAAAAAAAAAATATCATTTGTGCCTACCATGACCACAACAGAATCAGGCAATCTAGGAGCGGACCTTATACGTGCTTTTAATTGTTCGGAGGTTTGACCACTCACCGACATACCGATTCTTCGGTTGCCGTCCTCATCAATACAAACTTGATGTTCGGGTGTAAGGGGTGACCTTGCACGTAGTACACCCAAATGTCAACCTCACTTCCACGTTAGTACGGGGTGTAAGGGGTGACCTTTCACGTAGTACACCCAAATGTCAACCTCACTTCCACGTTAGTACACCCTGGACTAAAGACCAACGAGGCTCTGGCGACTGGCCCCATGGCCAGTATAATTTTGTTTGTGTTCTGTGTTTTGTCCTTATTTGTGCTGAGTGTTTTTGGAGCAAAACTCATTGATAATTGGGGTTTAAGGAGTGGCCTTCCACGTAGTACACCCAAATGTCAACCTGACTTCCACGTTAGTGCACCCTCGACTGCAGACTAACGAGGCTCTGGCGACTGGCCCCATGGCCAGTATAATTTTGTTTGTTTTGTCCTTATTCGTGCTGAGTGCTCCTTTACAGCCTCAGCTTTTAATGCAAGTCAGAAGATTTTAATATTTTATGACTTTAATTCTCCAACGTTAGAGTTTGTAAGGATAAGGGGCTGGACCCTGTATAATGTGACGGGTGCAAAATAGCCTTAGTGCTGACGCACCCAAAATTTTAACTTCAAATTAAAATTCAAATTCATTGATAAGTAATTTTCAATGTGGTTTTCGTTCCAACCGTTCCACACTGGACCATCAGGTTCAGCTGGAAACACATATTAAGGACGCATTCCTCAACAAGGAACATTTAGTTGCTGTTTTCTTTGACCTCCAAAAACCATATGACAACGTGGCGCTTTGGCATCATAAAGCAGCTCCATTCTTGGGGCGTCCGTGGCCATATTGCGTACTTGATTCAAAACTTTTTATCAGGACGTTTTTTCAGCGTACGTGTCGGGAACTCCTTTTCGGATCTTCACGAACAAGAGAACGGTGTCCCGCAGGGCAGCGTATTAAGGGTGACTCTGTTTGCCATAGCAGTGAAGAGTGTTATTGCAAGGTTTGTTGCCCCTGTACATGATCTTCTGTATGTAGACGACCTCACGATCTTTTGCCGCTCACGGAATCTCGCGTCAGCTTCTCGTCAACTCCAACTGAAGATAAACCGTTAGGTTGAGTGGTCCTCCCAAACAGGTTTCACCTTCTCATCCGATAAATCCGTGTGTGTTCACTTTTGTCGTCAGCGTACATGTCATTTCGATCCTGACCTGTACATGGGGAAGTCTCCCCTGTGCTTCGTGAATGAGTTCCGCTTCCTGGGCTTCATTTTCGATAAGAAATTAACATGGCTATCTCACCTTCGCCAGTTAAAGTTCGAGTTCTCAACCTTTTACGTGTTTTATCCCATACTTCCTGGGGTGCTGATAGGACGGTACTGCTTCGCTTGTACCGTGCACTCATCAGGTGGAAGCTTGATTATGGATGTGTTGTGTATTCTTCTGCCCGCCCATCTAGACTTCGCATCCTAGACACCGTCCACCATGCTGGTATACGTGTGTGCTCTGGTGCTCTTCGGACCAGTCCAGTCGCCAGTTTGTACGTAGAGGTATCTGAGCCGTCGCTGTCTCTTCGAAGACAGCGGCTGCTGGTGAACTAGTTCCTCCATCTTCGCTCGATGCCTTCACATCCCTCATTTCACACCATCTCAGACGAGAATAGGCTGGCAAGGTATCGGCTCCGCCCTAGTGTGACTAGACCATTTGGTGTTCGTGCAGACGAGATCCTGTCAGCACTTGGTGTTGACAGTGATCTTCCTGGCGTCTCTCCACTCATTCCGCCTCTCCCTACGTGGGATTTTCCTGCACCTTCAATCGATTTTTCTCTGACTGCCCTTCCAAAGTCAGACACACCAATGGTTGTATACCAGCAAAGGTTTCTAGAACTTCGTGCGAAGCACCCCAATTTTAATGTGTTTTACACGGATGGGTCCAAGACAGTGGAATCAGTTGGTTGCGCCTTCGTCCTAGACACTCAAAGTTCCAGTTTCTCGCTACATCCAGCCTGTTCCATCTATACGGCAGAGTTGTACGCCCTTCTAAAGGCACTGGACTTTGCAGACGTCAATGGTCTGAAGAAAGTCCTTGTGTGCTGTGATTGGACCAGCGTGTTGCAGTCTCTGGATTCGCCGTATTTCCGGCATCCGGTAGCGCAACGCATATTCAGACGGCTTTTGTCCTTATCTGCCAGTGCGGATGTACACTTCTGTTGGGTCCCTAGCCACGTAGGCATCCAGGGGAACGAAGCAGCTGATGCTGCCGCCAAGTCTGCTGATGAAGACGGCGATGTTCTCGTCCACCTCTTGCCTGCTAGCGACCTGCAGAAAGTGTTCCGTTGTCGCCTTCTTGACACTTGGCAGGCCGAGTGGGATACGGAGACGGGGAACAAGCTTCACGCTGCTAAGCCCACCACAGGTGCTTGGTGTTCCTCATCCCGTCCCTCTCGGCGAGAAGAAGTTATTCTTACCCGCATGCGTATAGGACACAGCCGTCTAACGCATGGTCACCTGCTCCAAGGGGTGGACCCTCCGTTGTGTCGTTCGTGTAATGTTATTTTAAGCATCCGACACATTCTCGTTGAATGTGTCGATCTTGCTTACCTCCGGCAGACTTTTAACCTTTCCGGCTGTTTATCATCCCTCTTGGGTGATGACAGCAGTATTTTATCACATGTTTTTAGTTTTTTGCGAAGAGCTGGACTCTTCCACCGTCTGTAAGAAGGTTTTTAGTTCGTTCTGACTTTTTAATGTTTTGTTTGTCTCGTGCAGGTCTTTTTACAACCTTGCACTTTTAGTTTTCCCCAAGGGGCTCTTTACACCCGTTTTTTAAGCTCTGTCAGAATTTTAGATAAGGGATATTTTCCCGTTAACATAGAAGGGTGCGAAATGGCCTTAAGTGTCGACGCACCCAGAAATGTTAACTCAATTCCAATTGTACAACTACTAGAATGTATTTATACACATTGGATTGAGGCAAAACTCCCACAATATCACAGCAAATACGCTGTAAAGCCTTCTTAATAATTTCAGAAGTTAATACATTTGCAGGAGATATGTTAGTGTATTTTGCCTTCTCAATCTCAGTTCCACGTTAGTACACCCTGGACTGAAGACAAGCGAGGCTCTGGCGACTGGCCCCATGGCCAGTATAATTTTGTTTGTATTGTCCTGTTGTCCTTATGTGTGCTGAGTGCCACTTTACAGCCTCAACTTTTAACAGAAGTCAGAACATTTTAAGATTTTAATTATGCAACGTTAGAGTTGTTCTTTGTAATGATAAGTGGCTGGTCCCCGTATAATGTGACGGGAGCAAAATAGCCTAAGTGCTGACGCTCCCACAATTTTAAAATCAAATTAAAAAATTCAAATATTTGGCCTTCTGACAAATTACCTTTTCTTTAACATAATTTAACATGTTGTCCCAATTATAAAATCTTTGCAGTTTCTTCAGTGTTCGGGACCAATTACTATGTATTCCGCCTAATTCATTTGTATGATAGAAATCAACCAATGCTTTAGTCATTAGTTTAGGAAGAAGAACTTTAAATGGCATATTTTTGTTTTGTTAAAGACTATACCATCTTTCACAATACAATTTTGAACTTTTAATTTTTGAACCTGTATCTTATGCAATATATCAGCTATTTCATGGTTTCCTTTTTGTTCTTGACGAATATTGTCAATTAATGTACTATACTTTGTCCACGCATGGTATGTATACACAAACAACACTAGAGGAAGATGAAATTATTAAAGTATATGTGTCTCCACAATTAGCTCCAGTGTTTGGTTTTTCGTTGGATACTCCTCAGTCAGAAATATATATACATTCGGTTATTGATCCAGGTACGGCAAGATCAAGTTCTATCTATCCTTTTAATTTAGATTATCATATCCCCCGTGAAATCAACATATGCACAGATATTGTCAAATATAAAGCAACTATAGGTCCCGTAATACGAACGATTAGTGTGGCTGATTATGAATATGGAGCAATAAAAATTTATATATTTGAGCCCAGGCAGTATCTAAAAGTCGAGAAGCGTTACTTTGAAGCAATTGAAATTATATTAAAAACAGAGCATGGAACTTTGCTTCCATTTGAGTTTGGAGCGTCAAGCGTTACATTACATTTTAAAAAAGTGGAGTAATGATTTCTGAAGGCAGTGATAATGATTACTATGTAACTTTGGTTTCAAATGCATCCAAAAATATTTTTCCGACTAATACACCTCATTTTTTAACTAAACTTTCTAATGCTGTTAAGCTCGAGTCTGGAGGCTGGTTAGTGGGTCTGTCTGAAATTCATTTCACAAACAGTCTGTTTAATATTCAAAAAGGACAAAATGAAATTATGTGGACTTTTTATACCCAAGAGTCGGATCAGTAAACAGAGCGGTAAAACAATTGTTCCCCCTGGATATTATTCAAGTGTGGACTCTGTTTTACAAGTTTTAAATCAAGATCATATTGGAGAAGGGCTTTTTCGATTCGGTTATAACCCGTCCAGCAATATTGTTGAGGGAAAATACAATGCTCAGTTATCTACACTGAACTTCTCTGATATTTTGGCTCTGCAGTTAGGATTCGTACCAAATAGAAATCTTGTTAACATCATAGTTCGAAACAAACCAACCTAAATGTTGGTTATCCCCAGCAGGTTTTAGTATACACTATTGTACTCAGATACCAGTTTGTAGGAGATACAAAGGCCCATCTTTTAAGAATGTTTACATTTTCTTCGGTCCCTTATGGCCGATCACAATCTACAATATTTAACCCCGTTCATTATATGCCTGTATCGAAATATTTATTTGATGCAATAGAAACAGTTTTAAGAGACAACACAGGTCGTAAACTCTCATTTGCCTTCGGAGATCTGAGTGTTAAACTACATTTCAAGCGACAATGAGATACATAGACGTCAGTTATATCGAGATTATTATCTCAATCAGGCGGGAACAGGTTTACCTTATTTTCCCGGTCCTCCGTATCAGAAAGGCCACGGAGCCCTCGGTTCAATATTTAAAAGCTTGTTTCGTTTTGCGGCCCCTTTATTAAAACGGGGAGCTAGAGCAATTGGCCAGCAAGCTTTACATTCGGGAATGGAGTTTGTTGGGGATGTTCTACAAAACAGGCCTCTCAAACAATCTTTCAGAGATCGTGTAAATCAGGCGGGACAAGCTCTTCGTGAAAAGGGGGAGAGAAATATTTCTCAGATTCTTTCAGGAAAAGGGAGACAAAAACGGAAGGCTAAAACAATAAAATTCGAACCACCATTGATTACCTGCCAGTCACGCAAAAAGAGGCGAAGGGTACACAGAGATATATTCGCTAATTAACTACCATGTCGTTAGTAAACTGTAACTCATCGGAATGCACAAATACAGAATTGGATTTGTTTTTCTCTGCCATTAACTCAAACTAGCATTGAAAATTCTTGTTTAGAGGAGTATCATCCCATTTCATCTTTAACTAGTAACAGTCCAGTCGAGTTTGCCATTACTGGAGACAGTGGGGAACACATTGATCCAGCACACATTTATCTGTACCTAAAATGTAAAATAACTAAACCAGATGGTACGGACTTAGCTGCCGATAACCTGGTTGCCCCTGAAAACAATTTTCTAGATACACCCCCTCCATGTAGGACTGCCTTGACGGGGCGAGGGGGCTTAGTAGGGAGGCCATTTTCATCTCATCATTTCACCCATTCTTCACATCCATATCTCACACCCTGGATTGCAGACTAACGAGGCTCTGGCGACTGGCACTATGACCAGTATAAGTTTGTGTTGTCCTTTGTTTTGTCCGTATTTGTGCTGAGTGTTCTTTGCAGCCTCGGCTTTTAACGAAAGTCAGAACATTTTAATATTTTATGATTTTAATTAAGCAACGTTAGAGTTGTTATTTGAAACGGTAAGGGGCTGGACCCCGTATAGTGTGACGGGTGCAAAATAGCCTTAGTGCTGACGCTCCCAAAATTTTAAATTCAAATCAAATCAAATCTTTCCATTAGAAAAATTCCTTACATCCACCCGCCTTGAATTATATTACCTTGGCTCCTGTCCTTTTAACGTAAAATCCTTTTCTCGTCTAAATTCACTACCTGCCTTGGCGATTACTATTTTACTGCCCGTATCGCCCCACCACACACACACACAGAGGGACTTTCCGCTTACCGGGAGACTTTTATAATTATCATTTTACCATCTGTTGTATTTTTTCAAGAGAAACAATCATCCCGTTATACATTTTTCTTTCTACCTAAAATGGAAGCGATTAGTATCTCTAACCAATTTATTTTCCCCAAATGACTTGTCGTATATTTCTTCCGACAGAACAACAACCCCTCTCGCCCGCAAGCCTTCCGCCGTGACCTAAATTAACATCATCGGGTTCATTCTTTGCTCTGGCGTTCTGACGTCATTTGACCTAGATCGCGCATCTCCCAAATTCCTTTCTCGTGTAACCTCAGCGCGGAGTTCACCGTCTGCTGTTTCGGACCGTCGTCTTTCATACCATAATAACGTACATTATTACATACGTAGTATACACTATAGGCCTAACCATTTATTACCGTTGCATATCGCGGGTTCGAGTACCGGGACCGTCTTCTTTCGTACCATTAACACCCTTCATAGAGGTTCATAAACCATAAAAACGTATTTTCAATATTATAAACATTAATATTATCGGTTCATACATTACATACTTTGCAGTAATGAATATAAAATCAGATGCATAGCGTTTAGTACCTCTAATTACCTTTTATATACATATTTTTCATAAAATATATAATTATATATTAATAAAAGTTATAAATAAGCAAATACATAAATGTAAAGTATTATAATGATATGCAAATTAGTTCTAAATACATGCGAATGCGTTCTAAATACGTGCAAATTAATTAACACCGGTGCAAATAAATTGTGAATATTAAATAGCGAGGGGTGTAAGGCGTGATTTTCCATGTAGTACACCCAACTGTCAACCTCACTTCCACGTTAGTACACCCTGGACTGCGTTCTGCAGACGAACGAGGCTCTGGCGTGTGCTGAGGGCCTTTTACAGCCTCAGCTTTTAATGGAAGTCAGAACATTTTAAGCTTTTAAGATTTTACTTATGCAACGTTAGAGTTGTTGTTTGTAAAGATAAGGGGCTGGACCCCGTATAATGTGATGGGTGCGAAATAGCCTAAGTGCTGACGCACCCAAAATTTTAACATCAAATCAATTTCTATTAAATAGCGACCGAGCTTTGCGTATTCCCCTTCTACTATCGGCTCCATCAAATCATCAAACGTTAACTTTCGTGTTCAAATCGTGCTATTCAGTTTAACTCGTATGTCCATGATTGAGCCGGTATACATCGATTTCAATCCTCTCGTCCATTCGTTCTCCTTCTTCCCTCCAGAATCTGTTCAGTCTTTTTTCCGGTTTTTCAAAACGATTCGATTCTACCGTACTCTCTTCCTCAGATGTTATGCACATTCACTCTTGCCAAGTTAAATCCATAAATCCCATATAATACCGTGTTAATAGTACAATTTGCTTTATTTGCATAATGTTTTTACTTAGTTCAATTATAATATACACGATTATTTTTATAAAAAAGAAAGAAGACCATTTATTTCTTTACAAAGTGTCAAGAGGACATCTATCGAGTACAATTGGCATTACAAAACTTCAAATTGTATTACCGCCTACTGCTGTCATCTTACGTGCAAACAATAAGCTTGACAACTTTTTAAGCTAAATAAGCAATTTGAGGTTGCCAGTCGTGAATCAAGTTTCTTACAAATGCTCACTTGAGTATAAAGCAAATTAATTCTCACCAGAATGACCCTTATAACAAAGTTTGTCATAGTACGTAGGTAGTAAAATAAAATAAATAGGGAGATGCATTAACTACTAGAACTAGAAGTACGTATATTGACTATAACAGAGTACAAAGTCAACATTTACTTCAAACATTAAAGAAACTATCAAACATTAAAAAACTGAAGTTAACGAACAAACTTGAGCAAACACTTCAAAACCGCCAACATTCATCCTTTAAAGTTGTCAAAAAGTGAGGATAGTGAGAGGTCTACCGTCTGGAAGTTCATTTGATCTGGTGGGGGAGAAGGACTGTAGTTGAATGTCGACAATGATGAGGAAATATCATGCTGCAAATTATCTGAACTTCTTGGAGGTTCATGTTCCACATTGATTTTAACGGAGTCGCGATGAAGAGTCCCCAAGCTTGCTTAAAAAAAGAATGCCATTCATTGCTTTCTCTGCGAAAGCTCTTTGTCTGGACTTTAAGATCAACAATTTTTCTCCCCAAGCTTTAGCAATAGTCAGTAGTGTAAACTTGTTGTTTCAAAGTAGCACTTTGTAGGTATCCTCTTTTTTTATCAATTGAATATCACTTTTTGACATATTTTGACAATTTTTTGTCGATGTTTTAGCGTTTAGCAATGTTTTAGTACAATTTTCAATGCACCACTTTTTTTTCCCACCTCGCACTTGGTAGGTATATCACGATCTTACGTGATATAACTTAACCTATTCATTTTTTTTTGTGCTAAACTACACGAGAGCCTCTACGTGCTTTGACCTACTTTAAGTAGTAGTATGTATGGTACGTTCTGGAACAGTCCTTTGACCTACTTTTTTATTTTACGACGTTTTACGGACTAAACTAACCTACAATGAGAGAAAAGTGGACAGAAAAAGCTCTGGCATCACTTTTTAAGCTATTTTTTACCTCCTGCAAATTTTGCTCTTATGCTAACTCGTCTTTTGACCTACTTTTGAAATGACTTACGACATTTTCCTATAAGTCTGCTGTCTCCTCTTACTGTAAGGTCCCTCAGTGTAATCTACTACGACCTGCTAATAGGCTTCTGCTCTAAGCGTAATCCGTTTTTACGGACTAAACTAACCTACAATGAGAGATAAAATGGACAGAAGAAAAGCTCTGGCATCACTTTTTAAGCTATTTTTTACCTCCTGCAAATTTTGCTCTTATATCTATATCTATATCCTCGTCCTTTGACCTACTTTTGAAATGACTTACGACATTTTCCTATAAGTCTGCTGTCTCCTCTTACTGTAAGGTCCCTCAGTGTAATCTACTACGACCTTGCTCTCAGCGTAATCTGCCACGACGTTTTTTAAAAACTCATGTGTGTGGTCCCCCACTGCTACGACCTAACGGGACCTCTCTCTCCTACGATGTTTTTTGGACCCCACTGCTAAGATGTTTTTCTCCTCATGATGCAAATAAAAAAATGGTATTGTAGCGGTATTTGAAATCGACTGTGCAATGCGTGAAGGGCATGTTCACTGAACAATAGGAGAGCTTGGAAGAGTACAAGCAAGCGTCCCCTCAATTTTTTTTTTAAGAAATTCGATTTGTCAAGTTAGTTTTTGATCCTAAAAAACTCTGCAACCCTATTGGAGTGCTTTGGGCGTTTTTTTTAGATTAAAAATTTTGTAATGAGGGTTGTAGAAAAGCCATTCTTGCTCGACGAAGGCAAATATTTAAAACTGCTCCGTGACCCTCTCGTTTCTTCACGTCGTGGATGAAGGACTTCTCTGTGACCAGGATGACGCTGCACACGGTGTCCTCGGGCAGCGCGTCGTGGAACTCGCAGACGACCTTGATGTTGGTTCGATTGTTCAGTACGAAATTCGACCTTCACCCGCAGTTCGGGAACCAACCGCTCGTGCAGGTGATCGATCAAGCTATCCTGATCGCGTTTATCCGTGAGTATGAAAAGCGAATCCGTGTCCATGTACATCGTGCGCGGTCGCGGGTTCGAGGGAAATTTTTCGACCACGTCGCGCGATTTCAGGAGGATGGTTCGCGACAGAAAAGTGACGATGGGGACGCGCAAGCGGAGTGTTCTTCGAAACGAACGAGCCCCCAACGTTTTCCCGTACGGCCTGCGAATGTAAGGTTGGTTCACGTGAGCGCGAATTTCTTCGGGGGATGTCTTTCAGCTCGTACATCTGACCGTACATGCTGTTCATCATCAACTTCGCCGTGTTCTGTTTCGCGTCCATTTCGAGCAATTTGCCCGGCGGCAAGGGCCTTGCAGTTCTTGGCTTACGGAAGGTCATGATCTTGCGGATGCACATGGCGTTGAGCGTCTCGGGCGAAAAATACACGTAAAGATCCGCTTCCGTGCAGCCGGTTGGGGATTCGTACTGCCGCGATAAACGTCCACTTCCGTGCCTGGTGGTTCCGGTGTGGAATTCACGCCACTCCCAAAGTTTACGTTGAAGGGTGAGAGCCCCGCTGCGACCATGACGCTCGGGTAGAGGGACGTATGAACCCCGAGAAAATTCTATATAAAATAACATACCTGGAAATTATATTCACAGTAAATTAAATTTTGATTTTTTGTATTTCCCCGAGAAAATTCTATATAAAATAACATACCTGAAACTTCTATTCACAGTATAGATTGAATTCTTGAGTTTTGTAATCACCCCCAAGAAATTCTATATAAAATAACACCTGAAAATTGTATTCACAGTAGATTGAATTCTTGAGATTTTTGTATTCGCACCCAAGAAATTCTATATAAAATAACATACCTGAAAATTGTATTCACAGTAGATTGAATTTTCGAGTTTTGTATTCACACCCAAGAAATTCTATATAAAATAACATACCTGAAAATTGTATCGCTATAAGTAGGTGAAACCGGCGACTCTGGGCCGGCCCTTTGACCTACTTTTTATTTTACGACGTTTTACGCACTAAACTAACCTACAATGAAAGAAAAAATGGACAGAAAAAGCTCTGGCATCACTTTTTAAGCTATTTTTTATGCCATCTCGTTTTTTTGACCTACATTTGAAATGACTTACGACATTTTCCTATAAGGCTACCCCCCTCTTACTGTAAGGCCCCCCTCAGTGTAATCTACTACGACCTGCTAATAGGCTTCTACTCTCAGCGTAATTTGTTTTTTACGATGTTTTACGGATTAAAACTAACCTACAATGAGAGTAGGTGAAACAGGCGACTCTGGGCCCATCTTTTGACCTACTTTTCGCGCGCAGTGTTGCCAGCTCCTCACTCGAAAAAATCACCAAGGTTTTTGTTTTTGGGGCTAACCTAACCTAAAGCAAGGAGGTGGCAACCTTGCTTGAGGTATTTTCTCGCAGTGTTGCCAACTCCTCACTCGAAAAAATCACCAAGGTTTTTGTTTTTAAATCTAACCTAACCTAAAGCAAGAAGCTGGCAACCTTGCTTGAAGCTTGCTTTACAGTGCATAAAGCAAGGTTGCCAACCCACTGGTACTTTTGCTATAGCTTTTTACAAGAAAAAAAGAGAAAGGGAAGAGTTAAACAACCGACAGCTTACCCACAGCCTTTTTTGCTCTAACCTAACCTAAAGCAAGGAGCTGGCAACTTTGCTTGTACAATCAACCCGGTTGACCGCCCTCAAGTGGAGATCAGCATTGCCAACTCCTCACTCGAAAAAAAATCACCAAGATTTTTTTTGGTCTAACCTAACCTAAAGCAAGGAGCTGGCAATTTTGATTGTGCAATCAACCCGGTTGACCGCCCTCAAGTGGAGATCAGCGTTGCCAACTCCTCACTCGAAAAAAAATCACCAAGATTTTTTTGGTTTAACCTAACCTAAAGCAAGGAGCTGGCAATTTTGCTTGAGGCTTGCCTTACAGCGCATAAAGCAATTTTTGCCAACCTGCACACACTGGGCAAGGAGAGCCGGCACTGCTGTAAAAGAGAGAGAGATGGGTGGATGGCAACGCAGTATGTGTGTGCGTGTGTGTGTATAATATGTAGCATTATTAACTAGAGTGTGTTGGCAATTTACTTACAACTAAAAAAAAATAGAGATGCCAACGTTGGTGTAAGATGAAGAGAGAGAGAGAGAGATTTATGGCTGGCAACAGTAACGAGCGAATGCGCCATATCGTAATTTTCCAACTCCGTATATCGTGACCTTTGTAAACCTCTCTCGGGGGAACGATGTGCCACACACACGCGCGCGCGCGCCTGTATTGTGACGCAAGCAAACAAACAAATAATAATTGTTGTTTTTTTAGGATACCTGGCCCCTATAACCTCGCGAGGGTGCGTGGTGCCCAACACAGTTCTAATGGCCGCGGCTAACAAAGTCATGCCTCTGTAGAGTTTCACGTGTTTTTTTTTTTCTCAAACTTCCATGAAACTCTACAGAAGACCTCCGCGTGTAATGTGTGTGTTTTATGAATAAAGAGAAGAAAAAATTTTGGTTAAGAATAGAAAGTGTAAGAAGTAAAAAAGTTTCCGTAGGGTGCTGCATCTGAAAGAAAAAAAATATCCTCAAAATAGTGTACATAATATGATAGAAAAATATAAAAAAAGTGTGAATGCAAAAATTAGTGTGAATGATTGTTTTTTTTAAAAAAAAAACGATAGAAAAAAATATAAAAAAAAAGTGTGAATGATTGTTTTTTTTAAAAAAATAATAGAAAAATATAAAAAATGCGAATGCAAAAATAAGTGCGAATAATTGGGTTTTTTTAAAAAAAAAAGTGGTGCAAGAAATAATACGTACTTTTTTGATTGAGAAGTCTAATGGTGCGAGCAGGTTTCTTCCTCGTCATGGCATCCCCATTCTCGGGTGTGGATGTTGCAGTCCAGCAACCTCAATTTGGTGTCGTCGGGATCAAGCGCCACTTTATTAATCATGGATGTATGCAACTGGTCGATGGTACTCGTGATCCGATGTTCGGTCATGCGTTTGATTTTTTTGTCGAACAAGCACGACTTGTAATCTTCTACGGTCAGTTTGTTTGTGCTCGAACGCCCCACCCCCTTTGCCTTTTTTATTTCGGTCTCATCCTGAATTTTGATGGCGTACATTTTCGCTCGAAGACCAGCAAACTCTGCGATGATGCGGCCGTTGACTACATCCTTCATCTTCCCGATCGTCATTTTCTGGCTGTCGTCGAAGAGAGCGTGATCTTTGGGATAGTTTGAGAAGTCGAAATAGTGGCTCATGCTTTTTAGATCTTCGTATAGATCGTCGGTGTGGATGTTGTACACGAAGCTGTCCGTGTCGGTGTACGCCACCTCGATCGCCTTTCCATAGCGTGGTTTCATGATGTCGTAGTGAAACTTGTACATGGCCAGCTTCGACAACTCGAGGATCGCGACTCCCACAGCGATTGGTTTGTCAAATGTTATGTGGCGGAGAGCACGTTCGATCAATACCAACGTGTCGCTCAGTATCGTGAAGTTTTTGTACGTGGGCTGAGCGACGCGCTTGTTTATTTTCTTCGGGTCGGAGACCAAGTTGATATTTCTTCTTTTCCTCGCATCTTCCATGCTCTTGCCGTAGATGCTGTTGTTCATTAATTTGTATAGGTCTTTGTCTGCGGAAGAAGAAGCTGATGCTCGACGTTGAGTGTTGCCGTCGATATAGGGCGCTAGCCACCTGGTCTGTCTAAACTTCAATCCCGAGTGCACGCGCTTCAAAACCAATCCATGCTGGAGGTAGAATTGTAGGAGACGATAATGCACCACGTAATTCTCTTTGCTCTTGAAGGTGAGCATCAGCTTCTTCTCCGGAGTCGATTCCATCACAGGTGCCATCGCAAATCCATGGTGTTCTCGATGAAGCGATGCAGGATATTCCAAATCTACTTTCAGGAAACATCCATTTTCATGATCTTCGCCCCATTCCAAACAATCTTGAAGTTCCTGCTCGCTCATCCATTCGTATTCTCCGATGGGCAGAGTCTCGGACATGGCATAACCATACAGGTTGTTCATGTCCCAGTATGCCAAGAAGTTTGTCGGTTTCTCTGCATCGAAATCGGCAACATATGAATTGTTGGCTTTGACGTATCGAAGGGGGCACTGGACGATTCCACCGCGTTTTGCCTCTTCGACAAACAAAAGTTGATTGACGTCCTTGATGAGTTCTATCTTCACCTTCGTGGATTTTAACATTGCCTGCCAAGAATAACCCGGTGTGGTGTAGCTGAAAGCGGGGTCCAAACCATATGCTGCCATTCCTCTCGAGCGATGGAGATGAAAACGGTCGCTCAATAGCGTGACATCCAGTTTTAGATACACATCGTGATAGTCGGCCATGGTTTGACAAGAGAATGTAGACCACACGAGCTGAGCATGATGGTAGTCCTCTTCGCTGCAACGGGTGTCGCTAAGACGACTGTAGAATGCTTCTCTCGGTGGTAACGACGTTTCTGAGAATTTGGAAGCATCCGTCATGTATTCGTACGGGTAAACACCCTTGCGTCTCAACAGTGCTAAATGTTGGTCGCGGAAACATTCCCTGGTGGCGATCAAATCATCGTCGGTGAGTTGAGACGCGAGTGTCGCCAAACTCGAAGACAGAAAGTTGTAGGAGTCCAAGAAGCGAATTTCTACGTGATTGCCATTTCCAACGTCCACCTTCTTGCTGAATGAAATGAATTTCTCATTGGTGCGAGCTATGACGCTAATGGGTTGAGCGTCGCATCCCATCTCCTTTATGAAGATTTTGGCGTCGTAGCCCTCCAAATTGTGAATGAATACTGGAATAAAATTCGGTTTCTTGATTTGTAGATTACAGTTGTTACACAGGGGGGCTACATATTTTCCCGTGTGATGATCGTGGTGGTGAAGTTACTTTCGCACACACCACACTGAGAGGCAAGGTCGTATGCTTCCTTCTCTTCCTGGGTAAGAGGCTCCATTGCTTTGTCTTCTCTTAATAGAGGAGCGAATTGTATGGCCATCTGTTTCAAGGTTTGAATGAATTTTTGTGGAGCATCATTGCCGCGATGTAAAATAACATTGCCTGTGTTGTTGACCATCAATCCAAAAGCGCAGGCTTCGTGATGTAGAATTTCGGTGGTGCTCGATGTGCTGGGATTCGGTTCGCATGTGGCGAGTGGAAGTTGGAAACTTTCAAAGTCGGCGCATATCACCACGGGATGCCAGAGTAACGCCTTGTAGTTGGAAAATGTCATGTCTCGAGAAGGCATTTTGATAGCCGTAGCCGGATGTTTACTACACATTTCATGATGATCTCGGAGTTCTTCATCAGCATTCTTTTTTCCTTGACCGTAGAATATACTCAGGCATCTGTCGCATACTCGAATTTTATGTTGATGTGTGGTAATTTGACTTCTTGTTAATTTTGGAAGATTCTGAATTAGACAGTAATGATAATTATCGTCATCTTCGATCAGGAGTAATCTGATGACGCGATTACTTTTAATGTTGCTGTGTCTGAGAACGTAGATGGCGTTGTTTTTGTCTAATCCGAAGATGTGTACTGCTATACTTTCGTTTTTATCTGTCTTGTACTGTGCCTCAAATTTACTAATGTCTCGTAGATTTACAGGGTAATTAATGCCAGCCATAGGTTTTTCAAATTCTGAGAGATATTCTGGCTTGTTGTAGTGGTATAAACGATGCTTATGATTATTGGCTGGGTGATGATCGGCAATGATGCACCACAAAAAGCATCTGTTATCTTCATTTTGAATGTTGATTATGGCTTTCTTACTGGCTATTTCCGGAGGCAAATTGATGTAGCTGGATGCTCCCATCGGGTTGTATCGTGCCACCTTCAAAGTTAAAGTGTGAGGCGAACCGCAAAGTGTCCAACCCGATCCACGTTTTTGGAAAGTCTCGTGCTTGTTCATCAAAGCGTCAAACATCTGGTTGCAAATGGCATCCACCTCATCGACGTCGGCGGCGTGGAGGCTCTTTACACCAGTGTAATGATGGAAAGTTTCTCGCTCTTTTTTCATGTTTTCGTAAATGACGGAAACGATGAGGTGGATTTTCAACGAGCATTGCAACAAAGCTTCGGTGATAGACGAAATTAACTTGCTTTTGACCGAGCGAAAAAAGTTGTTTAGATCAGATGTTTCTTCAGATTGGAAAGTCTCCTCGGTTAAAATATTTCGAATATTTTCGGCGGCACTCTTCTGCTTTTTTCGTGGCGCTTGATCGTCAACATCGAGCTCTCTCTTACTTGATCCTTCGCCATGTACATTCTTCCGATGTCTTCTCAAGTGAGAAATGGATATATATGTCCCACATTGGTCGCATGCACGTTTCGCTTCCTTCTTCTCCATTTTTTGCTAAGAAAAAAAAGATGAAGTTACTAAAAATTGCACATTTTTTTGTGGTGTTATTTATATTAGATACGACCTCAATTTTTTTTTAAATAACCAACATGAATCTTTTTGGTTTCCGAAAGCAAACAATGGAGACTGTACACCGCACGACGACAGATCATGAATTTCTACCTTCCGCGTTAACTAAACTCAACGGTCTGTTGATTATTCACCTCAACAGCATTTGGACGAAATTGGATGACGATGTGGGCAAAATGTTTTATGTTTTTAATAACAATTTACATTTCTATGAAATTCCGATCGAGGGGAAACTTCGGATCACCGTGAATCCGGAAAACGTAGGCGAAATCAAAATATCTACCGGCAAGAACATTTTTCGAATCAAGCACGACAAAATGCTTTCTAACATTCCGTACGATGTTTCCGCAGGAGATTACCTGTACGTGGAACTCCTCGGAGATTACGACAAACTTATTCCTCTCTTCGTAGAATTACGAATCGTCTATCCTATTATAAATAACCGTTAACCAAAAATGCCTAACGACATTTTCGGCAACACCAAGCGTGTAGACCACGCAGAAGAGATTCTCATGTTGGACATTCGAGTTAAGAAGTTGAGGACCGATTTGATCGCTTTGCAGGAAACCTTAAACAAAAGTTTAGAGTCGGAAATCGCCACGCTCCAAACGCAATGTCTCGATCCCATTCTGAAAATCGATTCCGAACTGAAAACGCTCATAAAAAATTATGTCGACGTACCTTCTTACGACAACGTTCAAAATATACAGTTGAGCGTGGATTCGCTTCAAAATGATTTGGCCAAATTACAGCAATTTCAATCGAAAAATGAAGATTTGGAAAAATTGAAACTCGAAATCGAAGAACGAACTTCCGCAATAGAAAAGAATTTCTCTGAACTTCAAACCGTCGTGAACGATATAGACGCAGAACGCTTGCATGTCGTCGTTTCCAAATTACAAGAAGAATTCACCGGCACGTTGGAAGAAATCAAATCCAAGTTGCAGACTTTGGAAGATACCATGACGAACCTACCATCGTCGGACGAACTGCAGGTCATCGGTAAAAGCGTCGCGAACATAAAAATTCAATTGGAGGCCTATCAAGATTTCGAACACATTCAAACCACCATCGCCACGCTTCAGGCGTCCTTGGAATTGATCAACGAAGAAATTAAAAATATTCACGCTGAAGCAAGAGCGTTGACGAGCATTCAAGACACGTTGAGCACGGTTCAGCAGAAGATCGAATATTTAGAAAATTTGAACGTCGAAACGAATCTCGCTCATTTTCATCACGTACTGGACAACATACAGGGTGACTTGGAATCGTTACGGACGAGCGTCCCTTCGAGCGAAGATTTGGAAAAATTGAAAACGGCGGTGACGGCACTATCCGAATCGAGCGACATCAAAAATTCATTGAGCGATCTCGAGAGTAGGGTGGCCAATCTCCCCACCTCCAAAGAATTGCACGCTTTGAAAAGGAACATATCTCGAATGCTGAAACGATTAGAAACGGAAACGGCGAACGTGGAACAGATTCGAGACGAAATTAGTTCGCTGGTGTCGACGCTGCCCACTTCGCAGAGCGTCGCCGACCTTCACACGCAGTTTACAGAGATGCGAAGCATCGTGAACGATCTTACCGAGAAGAGCTCGAAATTGAATCAAGTTGAGAACCTTCAGAACATCGTCGTCAACATCAGAGATCAAGTTGGAGTGCTGGAATCCACGCAGGAATCGACGCTGGCCTCTTTCGGTGCCAAGTTGCAAGAACTCAACGAAAACTACAAGCAGTTGAACGTGGAAGTGAAAATCAAACCATCGTTTTCTGCCGTAACGGATACCATAGTCGAGCATTTGCTGCCCATCGAAAATAAACTCGGACAAGTTCACAGTAATCTGCTCGGCGTCGACACTAAATTCGCTAAACTGCATTCTCTGCAAGCCATCGAAATCAACAGCATTCCCAATCAACAGAGAATCTCCACGTTCGTCGAAGGCAACAAACTGTACATGTTGCATCCTTATCATCCGTACTACAAGTTTCTCCTCGATGGCACGATTCAGATAAACGAATTTTCGTACTGGTCTCACGGCAGAAAAGCTAGCGTTCCTACCATGACTTTGATATCGAATCGTGGTGTCCAGAAAGCAGGAAACATTCCTCTGGCACGTTGGAACGAAACGCGCAACATATATGAAATACACGAAGACGAAGATCTCACCGTTTTCGACGTGAGTGCCGGCGATAAGCTGATCATTCAAAACACGAGCGAAGTTCCACCCTCTTTGAATCCCATCACGCTTGTGCTTCTCTTGAAACGTAATCTCTAAGAAAAAATGTCTAGGCAAGCCATCGTCGAAGAATTGCATAAACCTGCACGCCGCAACTACGAACGTTTGGCTGTGGTAATCAAGGGCATCGACGACCTCTGGCAAAGCGACCTCGTGGAGATGAGTAGCGGCAATTTGAAAAACATACATAAATGGAACAAGGGCAACAAGTACCTCCTCACCGTCATAGACACGTTTTCGAAATTCGCATGGGCTCTACCTTTGAAGGCGAAAACGGGAACGTGCGTCACGGAAGCATTCAAGACAATTTTTCGCGAAAGCGGTGGCAGACGACCACGGTTTCTGCAAACGGACAACGGCAAAGAATTTTACAACGCCGTATTCCAAAAATTTATTCAAAAACACAAGATTCGACATTATTCGAGCTTCAGTCACATCAAAGCCAGCATCGTGGAAAGATTCAATCGAACCTTGAAAACACACATGTGGAAACAATTCACGCTTCGGGGAAATTACAAATGGGTCGACATCCTGCCGGAACTCGTCGACACCTATAATGATACAGTACACAGAACAATAGGCATGAAGCCAGCCGACGTTACCAAATCTGACGAGCAGCGTTTAATTTCTACCGTTTACTGTCCAAAGTACACACCCACGACAAAAAAAGCTAAATACAAAATTGGAGACCAGGTGAGGGTCAGCAAATTGAAGCGAACGTTCGAGAAGGGATTCACAAAAAATTGGAGCACGGAACTTTTTACCGTGGTTCGAGTTCTACCCGGAAACCGACACACGTATATAATAAAACATAGTAGCGGCGAGATTTTGAAAGGACGATTTTACGAAGAGGAACTCTCTAAAACGAAACACCCCGACACGTACCTCATCGAGAAAGTATTGCGTAGGAAAGGTGACAAACTGTTTGTCAAATGGCTGGGGCTTCCGGAAAAGAGTTGGATCGATGCGGACGAAGTGATCTTGTGAGTACGTGGAACGTGGTGAAGCGTCTACCGGATCCGGAAAGTCAAACGAAGAAAAAGAACGGTGAGTTGCTTCCCGACAGCATCCGCTGTCTGATCGTAGGTCCTTCGGGGTGTGGGAAAACGACACTGCTCGTGGACAATTTTCTCCTCGCACCGAATTGGTTAAATTGGAAGAACAGGCACCTGTACGTGTTCTCAAAAAGTTTGGAGCAATCCAAATACCAGCAACTGATGAAACTGTACGATGGTCTGGACATTGCAACGTTCGCTTCGGAAATAAAACCACTCGACGATTGTCGTGAAAATTCAGTTGTTGTGTTCGACGACGCCATCCTGGAAAATCAAAATGAAATTCGCAACTTTTTCACGCTAGGTCGTCACAAAGGAATGGATTGCTTTTACCTAGCTCAAACGTTTTCCAAAATTCCAAAACAGTTAGTACGCGACAACGCTAATTTCATATGTTTGTTTCGTCAAGATCACACCAACCTCAAGCACGCGTACGATGACTACGTAGGCGGAGACATGAACTACAATCAATTTTCGGAACGCTGCTGTTCTACTTGCTGGAACGGTGACGATTTCGGATTCGCGACGATCGACATGACGAGGAAACCCAACGAGGGAAAATACAGAAACAAAATCAACGATTTTCTAAACGTTGCAACGTTGTGAGAAACGACGTATATAAATAACGTCATGGCGAAACGAAAAATCGAGGACGAAAATCTCAAGCTTCGCGATTACCTCGCGAAACGCTTCAAAGGTTGGAAATCCGAGAATCGCGGATTCTACGAAGAGAAGAAACGTCAGGATCAACCCGTGATCGATGCCATCAGCAGTCTAGGTAAAGAAATTAAAAGTGTCACGGAACAAAATAAAAATTTGATTAATGAACTCGTACCGCTCGCAGCTAAAAGTTACGCCGTACCCACGCCCATTTCGAGTATTCCTTCGACGCCGTTCGAACTGAAGGATGCACCGGCACGACGTCGAGCCATTGGTAGCACGTCGTCTTCGGATAAAATCGAGTTGGGACCTTTGGCACGAGACTACCTGAGCACGGGGAAATTCGACAAGGATGAAGTGTTCGGATTGTATCCCAGCATGGAAACCAACGAAGGCGGCGGTGTGGTGTGGAAGATTGGGAAATCGAAGGTGACCTTCGAAGGCAACGACATTAAAGTCAATTTAGGCGACAAGGATAGTTGGAACAGGTATCCGGGTACGGTGGGACTGTGGGAACTCGTCGCCAAAAAGCAGCCGAAAGATTACACCGACGAAGATTACCAGAGTTACAAGGAAATTCTGATCATGACGGATGCCTTGTACCAGAACAACGACGCCTCGCAGAATAGGGTGAAATCGAGCAGCGGCGAGAAGTACAGGAATCTCATCAAACCGATTTGGAACCAGGTCAAAACAGGCAGCGGCGTCAAACGCTACAACACGTTACCCAAAGAATTCGTTTGGGTGGACGACGTGAGGAAGCTCGTGGACCGATTGTTGGTGATAGCCGGCGAAGAGAATGCAGGCAATCGTAATTTCTACAACGAGAAGGTTGGCATCGTGGACATGATCAGCACGAAACTTTCCAACTTCATCGTGAACGACGACAAGGGCATAGGTTACCTCATCAAAATCATCAACACGCTGCCTCCGAAATTCTGGAACGTGGCCGAAGGAAAGGGACTCGTAAACGACATCATCAACAAGTTACCTTTCGAGATGCATTTACCTGGCTATCAGTACTGCGGACCGGGTACCAAACTCGAGAAAAGATTGGAGAGAGGAGACAAGGGTGTGAATCCGTTGGACGCCGCATGCAAAGATCACGACATCGCTTACAACACCACGCAGACGGATCTGGATGCACGTCACGAAGCAGACAGAAAGTTAGAGCACGCAGCTTTCGAAAGATTCGTGAGCAGAGACGCATCGTTGGGTGAACGGGTCGCCGCACTAGGCACCACCATCGCCATGAACACGAAACAAAAATTGGGGTGGGGTATATAAATAACATACAGTAAAAAAAACAACATGGCTTGCATAACTGATTTGCCGCACGAGCTACTATCTAAAATATTCAAAAAGGTAGTTAACGGAGATGTTAATAAACTTGTAATCATGGCAAGAACGACGCCGGAATTTCGCATCCCTTGTGAAATGGTTCTCAAGAACCATCTTCGGGAGATCAGCGGCCTGAGGTGCGGTGATCTCAACATTCTGCTTTCGGCTGCAGGGGAAAAATTGAACGAAAGGTTGGACGAACTGTACGAGGCGATGCAGGGAAGAAGACGGTATACTGATGATTGGTACAAGTCTATGCAGGAGAGGGAAGATATCATTACGCACATGATCGCGTTCTCCGAAGCACGAACTTTCTTCCTCTGTTAAAAAATAATAATATATATACGTGTCAAAAAAACTTGATATATAAATAAATAATCTTCGGTATATATAAATAACACGCATCGTGAAAAAACAATTAAATTTCTCTCTAACACTTTGAAATTTTTTTGATATGACGACTGAAAAAATAAGTGATCTCCAAGCATTAAAACAAATGCTAAATTTGTCAGTCGAGTATGTAAAAATTCAGGAATTGGAAGTCGACAAACCTTACACGATAACTTCCGGTTCAATCGTTTCTACCCAGTATGGTCCCAAGGTACGTCTGTTGCTCAACGCACAATACAGTCTATTTTTACCAGATCGATACGCTAACATGTTATCCGACGAGAAGCTATCTATTTTAATCGAGAACAAAACTCGAATCGTGTACAAGGGGACAAAGGAACTTCTTGGCAAGAAAACGAAGCACGTTATAGAATTTGTGTAACGACTGCGAGGCCTTGAAAATATATAAATAACATACCGTAAAAAACTACACAAGAAAAATCTCAGAATATATATATAAATAACATACCGTGAAAATAACACATAGAGCATCAACATGAAGCCCAAGGGTGTCGTGTACCAGATACCATACTCCAATCTAAAAAATCTAGGTACCCTCGATGGGTTACTCACCAAGAAACAACGCGAGAAGAAACGTTCTTGCTTGTCGAAAGGACACGGAATGAAATTGCTGCTCAGCACACCTCAATTGAAAAGATTGCAGCGTTCGCGGAAACAGCAAAAGATCGGAGGTTTCATATTCAGCATCCCGGCCATCCTAGCAGCATTGGGGGCCGTTGGAAGTTTGGCCGGCGGAAGTGCCGCCATCGCGAAAACCGTCATCGACTCGAAGAAGAACAAGGCGGAATTGGAAGAACAGAAACGTCACAACCTGGCCATGGAGAAGAAAAAGGGGAAGGGCGTGATGAAGAAGTTTAAAAAAAAGAAACAGAAGCACTCACCAACCGAGACATTGAATCTCTGATCGGACCGTTACAAATCAAACACTTCAGAGGAGTTTTCATGTCCGACTCGTTACCTTCAAGCGTTAAAAAAAGAGAATGCGGAGTAGTCAACTTGGACGGTCAAGAAAATCCAGGCACGCATTGGATATGTTACCACAAAAATAATGATAAAGCATTCGTTTTCGATTCTTTCGGAGGTGTTCCACCTACAAATTTAATTCATTATCTGAAAACGAACAAAACCTCCATATACTACAACGACGAACGCATTCAAAATTTCGGAGACGTGAACTGCGGTCATCTCTGCCTCTCCGTGCTCGCGTTTCTCTCTAAAATAAATAACCCTACGATCGAGGATTTCCAGAAAGCATTGTGGAACCTCAAACAGCATCACTAGGATGGGCGTGTTCCATCTCACGAGCGAATCTTCAATCTTAAAACTCACGCTGCACGACGACATCGTCTATCCTAAATCCGTGGCTCTGCGTGCATTCTACAGCATGTACCTCATACCCAATGTTACGCAGCACAACAACAAAATTAGCGTCGGAAGCGAACACATCGTCGTCACGCCAGGACAATACAATCTTTCCACTTTGCAAGCTCAGTTACCCAAAGGCACATACCTTTCTCAAAATTCAGTCACGCACAGAGTGGAAATCCTATCCGCGACGGAAACCGTGGACCTGGGCACCATGGGAGAACTTTTAGGTTTCGAGAACGACACCAAACTCGAAGCTGGCATCAAGCACGTAGCAACCAACATTCCTAAATTCTTGGCCATAGAGACTCTGAACGTACACTGCAACGTGGCGGAAGGCATGATCACGAAATCTTCGGACGGATTGTTAGGAAGTCACAAGCAGACGGGAATCATAGCCACTTTCAAACCAAGTTCCGAGTTCATGGAACCGATCATCTACACGCCCTCTTCGCCGATCTATTTTCCAGTATGTCGCAACCGCATAGACGACATAGAGTTGGTGGTGACGAACGAGAAAGGAGACGTGGTGGATTTCGCAGGTGCCACTACGACGGCCATCGTGGAGATCAACGTATAATAAATAACCATACATAGTGAGAATGGAGCAAATCGAAAGTTACGAATTGCAATCTTTCCCTCCCAACCGTCGCACGTTCGCCAATCTGAACGAGGCGAACAGGGAGATCGAATACGACGTGGACGTAGGCGACGGGTTCGTTCATCCTCACAGAGCGGACCTCTACCTTCAATTCGACGTGGTGAAGAAGGAAAGCGGAGACGCGTTTCCTGCAGCAGCAAACTTGATACTCGTGGACAACTTCGTGCCTCACCTGTTCTCGCAGGTGGAGGTGAGGAAACACAACACCGTCATCGACAGAATAGATTATCCAGGCATCACGTCGACGGCAGTGGGAACGTTGAAATTATCCAAAACGGACGCAGCGTACTACCAGGCCGGGGGATTCGAAGCCGGGACCAAAATATCGACGAGAAGTCACACGGTGCTCTTTCCCATGCGTCTGCTGCCTGGTTTCTTCTCGGACTACAAGGAGATCATGTGGAGGGAGGACTGAGGGTTACGTTTCGAAGAGCGGCCAACGACAACGACGCACTGATGCGATACGCTACTTTGGGTCCGGACGGCACCACGCCACTGCCCAACACTTTACCCGAAGCAGCCAAGTGCGTCATCCAAAGCATGGAATTGAGAATGCCGGTGGTGGAATACGAAACGAACTACGCCCTCAAGTACAAAGCGGAGATCTTGAAAAGTCCGCAGGTGCTGATTCACTTTCACGGTTACCAGTGCGTGCAGAAGACGGCGTCGGGAAGTCACATGGAATTCGACGTGACGACGCAGTTCAACAACATACAGTTCGACATGCCAGATTTCGTCGTAGTGCTCTTTCAGACCGGGAGGGACAAGAATCAGGAAAAAGATTCCAGCAAGTTCGACGACTGCAAGATCAAGAACGTTTATCTGAAGAATGGACGCAACGAAGTGTTCCCGCGCGAGAATTACAACCTCGACGTGACCAAAAACGATTACCTCAAACTTTACGAAGCGTTCTCGGCTTACAAACGCGTGACCGAGGGAAGCGTGGACATGTACTACACGCCCAGCGAGTTCAAAGCACGGAGACCCATGGCCGTCATCAACACATCTAAGAGAAAGAAGGTTGTGGTCAACGATCGAACCAACATCAAGGTCGTCTGCGAGTTCCACGATGCCTTGCCCGAGGATACCCTATGCAGTGTCATCCTGATTGCAGAGAAGTCCTTCGCCTACGACGTGAAGAACGAGAGGGTCACAGAGCAGTTTTAATAAGTTTTTTTAACATCTTTTCTTGCACAATAAGAAATTTTTTGTACTAGTACAATCAGTTACAATGGCACAATACGAATTTCACTAGTTCAGATCAGTTACAAATGTCAATTTCATTAGTTATCAGTTACAATATCTTTTTTGCACTATAGCTCGAGACAATCAGAAAATTTGCACAAAAAAAATTGTTGTTGTTTTTACACGTGAAAATTAACAACAAAATATCACAACATCAAATAACACTAGAGTCGTTAGTACATGTTGCATGCATTACGGAGGTCCTCTGTAGAGTTTCATGGAAGTTTGAGAAAAAAAAAAACACGTGAAACTCTACAGAGGCATGACTTTGTTAGCCGCGGCCATTAGAACTGTGTTGGGCACCACGCACCCTCGCGAGGTTATAGGGGCCAGGTATCCTAAAAAAACAACAATTATTATTTTGTTTGTTTGCTTGCGTCACAATACAGGCGCGCGCGCGCGTGTGTGTGGCACATCGTTCCCCCGAGAGAGGTTTACAAAGGTCACGATATACGGAGTTGGAAAATTACGATATGGCGCATTCGCTCGTTACTGTTGCCAGCCATAAATCTCTCTCTCTCTCTCTTCATCTTACACCAACGTTGGCATCTCTATTTTTTTTTAGTTGTAAGTAAATTGCCAACACACTCTAGTTAATAATGCTACATATTATACACACACACGCACACACATACTGCGTTGCCATCCACCCATCTCTCTCTCTTTTACAGCAGTGCCGGCTCTCCTTGCCCAGTGTGTGCAGGTTGGCAAAAATTGCTTTATGCGCTGTAAGGCAAGCCTCAAGCAAAATTGCCAGCTCCTTGCTTTAGGTTAGGTTAAACCAAAAAAAATCTTGGTGATTTTTTTTCGAGTGAGGAGTTGGCAACGTTGATTTTTACTTGAGGGCGGTCAACCGGGTTGATTGCACAATCAAAATTGCCAGCTCCTTGCTTTAGGTTAGGTTAGACCAAAAAAAATCTTGGTGATTTTTTTTCGAGTGAGGAGTTGGCAATGCTGATCTCCACTTGAGGGCGGTCAACCGGGTTGATTGTACAAGCAAAGTTGCCAGCTCCTTGCTTTAGGTTAGGTTAGAGCAAAAAAGGCTGTGGGTAAGCTGTCGATTGTTTAACTCTTCCCTTTCTCTTTTTTTCTTGTAAAAAGCTATAGCAAAAGTACCAGTGGGTTGGCAACCTTGCTTTATGCACTGTAAGGCAAGCCTCAAGCAAGGTTGGCAGCTCCTTGCTTTAGGTTAGGTTAGACCCAAAATCAAAACTTGGTGATTTTTTCGAGTGAGGAGTTGGCAACACTGCGAGAAAATACCTCAAGCAAGGTTGCCACCTCCTTGCTTTAGGTTAGGTTAGACCCAAAAACAAAAACCTTGGTGATTTTTTCGAGTGAGGAGCTGGCAACACTGCGCGCGAAAAGTAGGTCAAAAGATGGGCCCAGAATCGCCCCTTCCACCTACTCTCATTGTAGGTTAGTTTTAATCCGTAAAACATCGTAAAAAACAAATTACGCTGAGAGTAGAAGCCTATTAGCAGGTCGTAGTAGATTACACTGAGGGAGGCCTTACAGTAAGAGGGGGGTAGCCTTATAGGAAAATGTCGTAAGTCATTTCAAATGTAGGTCAAAAAAACGAGATGGCATAAAAAATAGCTTAAAAAGTGATGCCAGAGCTTTTTCTGTCCATTTTTTCTTTCATTGTAGGTTAGTTTAGTGCGTAAAACGTCGTAAAATAAAAAGTAGGTCAAAGGGCCGGCCCAGAGTCGCCGGTTTCACCTACTGCTATATATACTAGACTTTTTGATTTCTGTGATTTTGGAGAAAGGAATGGCATCCACCACCAGTTTCAATCGTAAAAATGATAAAACTGAATGTGTTACTTGTGGGAAGCTAATCTCAAGGAATAATTTATCGGTACACAGGGCAAGATGTAGCGAAACAGGTTCGAGAATTAATCGTTCGTTACCTTCTAAGCCTTGTGCTCGATGCGGAAAGATGATCAGCATTACACATTTAAGTAAACACCTCAAAATTTGCAAACCATCGACCGGACAAGCATCGAAAAGGAAAATCGATAATGCAGAAATGGAAGCTTCCACTTCCAAGCAAATTAAATTATCTAATGAACGCAAACCAATTAGATCTGCATTCAACGACCAACTCCAGGATTTTTCAATTAAGTCAGAACCAGGCCGTGACATCCTTAATTTCTTGGATGAAACGAAAACATCTGTACTAAATATTTTAAAAGATAAACTTGAAAACAACTCTATAAAAGTATACGTTGTTCTGTTTTCTGAATACGAGTAAGTTGATGGCACAACGAGTATTTTTTATCATCGTACAAAAAACCAGACTTTATTTTGCTGACGTCGAAAATTTAGACAACTTCTATTATAAAGTTACCAATGAGCTGGTTAAGAAACATGACGATTTCGAGGCTAGAGGGTCGGGATGGTCTCTGTGTGGAAGTCCTCACACGTTAACTGTTTACGTGAACCAATTCTCGCCTCTTCGCGCTTCCAGCTACGTTCCTCTTCCACCGAACATTCAACACAAGAGGGCTGTGTTAAATATACAGAACAGCGATAACAAGTGTTTCCTTTGGTGTGTGTTGGCGGAACTTCATCCGATTCATTGGTCAAATAATCCAGAACAGGTTTATCATTACAAGCAGCATGAACCTGAACTGGAAAATGCAATGGCTGGCATCGAATACCCGGTGACCATTTCTGATATATCAAAATTCGTTGGATAAACATGTCGTGCATCCCGTCAGGATAAGCGATGTCGACGATGATGATGCTCGTGTGATTAATCGTCTTCTCATGTCAAACGAGAGTGTTCACCATTACTGTCTCATTCGTTCACTATCACGTTTGATCAGAAGTCAATCAACCAAGCATGCAAACCACATCGAAGTTTGCCCAAGGTGTTTGACCACGTTCAACGATATAAAACAACCCAATTATCGAAAATACACCGGACGTCAAATTGCTATCGATAAACTTGCCGAACATAAAATTTATTGCGGCAACAACAGACCGGTTCGAATGTTGATGCCCGAAAAGAACGAAGGGGAAGAATTCAGGATGCACAAGGCATTGTTGGAACATCCGGCCATCATGGTTGCTGATTTCGAGGCGTTCCTCAAACCACTGTCATACTGCGATCCGGATCCCGAAGTTTCTTCCACCACACCTTACCAGCTTCACGAACCAAACAGTTTCGGTTACGTTGTCGTGCGACAGGATAAAATAGATGAACCGTACGTATACCGAGGACCCGATGCAATCGAACGCTCTTCGAAAAGATGACTGAGGAGGTTGGGAAAATTGGATGCATGCTGCGAACATCGAAACCGATGCTTCCGTTATCTGCTATCGAACTTCAAAATTACTATGACACTGTCAAGTGTCCTGTGTGTGATAACCACTTCACAGACGACAATCGTAAAGTGTTTCACCATTCGCATTCGGACGGTCGCTTCATAAGCGGAATCTGTAATGCATGCAACCTCAAAATCCAAAAACCAAAATTCGTCCCCATATTCTTTCACAATGGTTCTAATTACGACTTTCATCCCTTAATTAGGAAACTCGGATACGACACTCAAAAAATAGATATTCTTGCTCAAAACGAAGAACGATGCATCTATAAGTAAGAAAGTTATGATTCCTGAGACTAAAAATACCATCGAGATGATGTTTCTGGATTCATACAGATTTCTCTCTGCCAGCCTGGACGCTCTTGCCACCAAACTTTTAGACGAACAATTCAAAATTACAAAAGCTAGTTTTCCCAACGTAGACATAGAACTCGTTACACGTAAAGGGATTTATCCTTACGAATACGTTAGTGATAATTCTAAATTTAATGACGACGCTCTCCCACTTCCAAGAGAATTTTACAGCAGACTCAGAGAGAAAGGAATTACGGACGAAGAATACCAACACGCGCAACTCATGTGGGAGAAATTAGAATGTAGGACACTCGGAGACTACCACGATGCCTACTTAAAATTAGACGTAACGATACTCGCGGATGTTTTTCAAGCGTTCAGGAAAACGGCAACGAATATTTATAAATTAAATCCAGCGTATTTCTACAGCCTACCGGGATTAGCGTGGTCGGCAATGTTATTCCAGACAAAGGTCAAGCCGGAACTGATATCAAACACACTGCTATTAATATACCTAAATTCTTAGCCATAGAGACTCTGAATATTCACTGTAATGTGGCCGAGGGTATGATCACCAAATCAAATGGCATAGGCACTCACAAACAAACTGGGATCATTGCAACATTTAAACCTAATTCTGAATTGATTTTTATGTCCACAACAAGTTTCTTGTATTGTTGCACAATTTCTTGTAGCTGGGTGGCAAAAACAGACAGAGCATTTGCTTGATTGGATTCCATGGTCCCTAGCTGTTGCTTGATATTAGCTACAATTTGCTGTAAATTTTCAACAACTGCCAATTTTGAATTTTGAGCAGTAAGATCATGGACCTGTCTTCTGATATCCTAAAACAGGGCATGCAGTTCATTAATATGTTGATTAGTTGGTAGAGTGGCCACTGTCTGAGTAAGTTGTTTGATCTCTGTCTGGATATTCTTGATATCTTCTGATTTCAATATGCGATTCACTGCTCTCTTAATATTTTTAAGTTCCTGTGATGTAGCCAGATTTCGTCGTAGTGCTCTTTCAGACCGGGAGGGACAAGAATCAGGAAAAAGATTCCAGCAAATTCGACGACTGCAAGATCAAGAACGTTTATCTGAAGAATGGCAGGAACGAAGTGTTCCCGCGCGAAAATTACAACCTCGACATGACCAAAGATGATTACCTCAAACTTTACGAAGCGTTCTCTGCTTACAAGCGCGTGACCGAGGGAAGCGTGGACATGTACTACACGCCCAGCGAATTCAAAACCCACAGGCCGATGTTCGTCATCAATACCACAAAAAGGAAGCAGATCGTGGTCAACGATCGCACGGGGTGTAAGGGGTGACCTTTCACGTAGTACACCCAAATGTCAACCTCACTTCCACGTTAGTGCACCCTGGACTTTAGACTAACGAGGCTCTGGCGACTGGCCCCATGGTCAGTATAATTTTGTTTGTATTGTCCTGTTCTTTTGTCCTTATGTGTGCTGAGTGCCCCTTTACAGCCTCAGCTTTTAACGAAAGTCAGAATATTTTAATATTTTATGATTTTATTTTTGCAACGTTAGAGTTGTTATTTGTAACGATAAGGGGCTGGACCCCGTATAATGTGAAGGGTGCAAAATAGCCTTAGTGCTGACGCACCCAAAATTTTAAATTCAAATTCAAAATTCAAATTCAACGATCGCAACAACATCAAGGTCGTTTGCGAGTTCCACGACGCGCTGCCCGAGGACACCGTGTGCAGCGTCATCCTGGTCGCAGAGAAGTCCTTCATCCACGACGTGAAGAACGAGAGGGTCACGGAGCAGTTTTAAATATTTGCCTTCGTCGAGCAAGAATGGCTTTTCTACAACCCTCATTACAAAATTTTTAATCTAAAAAAAAACGCCCAAAGCACTCCAATAGGGTTGCAGAGTTTTTTAGGATCAAAAACTAACTTGACAAATCAAATTTCTTAAAAAAAAATAATTGAGGGGACGCTTGCTTGTACTCTTCCAAGCTCTCCTATTGTTCAGTAAACATGCCCTTCACGCATTGCACAGTCGATTTCAAATACCGCTACAATACCATTTTTTTATTTGCATCATGAGGAGAAAAACATCTTAGCAGTGGGGTCCAAAAAACATCGTAGGAGAGAGAGGTCCCGTTAGGTCGTAGCAGTGGGGGATCACAGACATGAGTTTTTAAAAAACATCGTGGCAGATTACGCTGAGAGCAAGGTCGTAGTAGATTACACTGAGGGACCTTACCGTAAGAGGAGATAGCAGACTTATAGGAAAATGTCGTAAGTCATTTCAAAAGTAGGTCAAAGGACGAGGATATAGATATAGATATAAGAGCAAAATTTGCAGGAGGTAGAAAATAGCTTAAAAAGTTATGCCAGAGCTTTTCTTCTGTCCATTTTTTCTCTCATTGTAGGTTAGTTTAGTCCGTAAAAACGGATTACGTTCCATCTTTCTAGGATCAACAGTTTCCTACTTCCTTTATTACCAATCGAAGACTCCCCTTCCGACCACTCTACTTAAAGGTCTCGATGTGCAGATTCCAAATCTGTAACGGTTTGCAGGCTAACTCGATCAGCAACACGACTATGCCCCTTTGCAATGTTTAGGTTTTCTGTTATCAGGCAATTCGACCTCTACAATTGTTGTTCTATTTTATTAGAAATATCTTTTCATTATCGAAGACTTTAACCTTGTTTATAGATAAGAACCAGGAAACCGTTACACATTTCTAGAAAGTTTACAATACAACCGGAAAGATTGTTACTTATTTCCTGGAAACCTATAAATCAGACAGTAAAACCGTTAGAATCAGTATTGTGATGCTGAGGTATATAACATAGACACCCTCTTTCGTGAGTAGTTTCTGGAATACTATTATCCTCCTATCATGGACTTACAGTTATCTGCTGACGAATTGTTAGTGTTATATCGTAACGGGTATTACAAAACAGCTGACCAGTTACGAAAACTGCTGGCGTACATTGCACAAAGGATAATTGAAGGAGAGACTGTCTCTTTAGTTGAAGAGTATGATCAATTACTACGGGCAGTAACAACAACAACAACACCCGAACTTTTTGGAAAAGGAGTATCATCGCCACCGAATATTCACACATCCGATACTGCATCATCTCAAGGAACTTCAAGGAATGCCGTATCCAGACCAGACCCGGAACCTCTACCTGGACCGTCTTGGAGAGAGGACCCCTTACCGACAGTTGAACAGTCACCTCAGAATATTTCTGAATCACATAGAAGAGGTAAGAAAAGAAAACGTGATACAATACCTCGTGAACACATAGGAAATATATTGTTACACAATATTCAGGAACGTGAATACCCTAAATTTCGTTCCAAGGGACAACGTGTGGAATTCAGTTTCTCACATCCTCCAGAAAATGTTGACCCTCACAGTTGGATTCGTCAAGGTGTTGAAAACCTTCTCACCTATGTGAAAAAGAATGCTAAGGACGGAGATAAAATAGGTTTAACACTAACATATCCGACCCAAATGTAAAAGATATTTATATCGGATGGCATAGAAGTGATCAGTTACATAGTGATATGGTATGGACTGTTATGCATAAAATACTACAAAGTGCAAAAACGTTTTCAAGTACAGACCGTCTAATTTTACGGGCTGACCGTGTTGATATACCTGTCGGAGGAGGAGGAGACGGTAAGCGTGCCTATTGTTTACCAAATTATATTCTAAGTACACTGAAGAGAAGTGTTTGGCAGTGTACCAAATAGAAAAAAACCTCTTTGTTTAGCTGAAGCTCTGGTTATAGGGAAAGCCCATGTAGATAAAGATCCATCGTATACACAATATAAAAGAAATAGAAATCTTCTTAGACCTGTTTTTGAACTAATGCGAAAGGCAGGTGTAAATCTAACAGACAATACGTGTGTCGGAAGTGGAATTCCTGAACTCAAAAAATTTCAACAAGTTCTTACAGAATATAAAATCACTGTGTACAATAACCTTCGTGATGTTAAAGATATTCTTTTTGAAGGAGAGGTCGAGAATGTCTCCAAATACATATATCTTCTATACGACAGTACTCGGCAGCATTACGATGTTATTGTGAACCGTGTTGGAGCTTTTGGTGCAAAACAGGAATGCCAGGGATGTAACGAACTTATATTTTGTAAACCACATATTCATCAGTGCAAACAAATGTGTTCCATGTGCCGCGCAATCCCTCCATGCGTACCTGAAACAGGAGTTTATAAAACATGTCAAACATGTCACAGGATTTTCAAAAATGAGAAATGTTTTACAAATCATGTTTCTACACTATTTCGAAACGGTACAGTATGTAGTGAAATCCAACAGTGTCCTCAATGTTTTAGAATTGTTCTCACAAATAATTCGTATGAGAAAGTACATAGGTGTAACATGAAATACTGTACTGTCTGTAACTGTGTGAAACCTATAAATCATATGTGTTACATGTCCATTCCAAAATCTAAACAGAATTCGAAATTTCTATTTGTGTTTTATGATTTCGAATGTTATACTGATATTCCGTACTGCGATAAAGAAAAAACTTTTCTTCATGTTCCGAATCTAATCGTGGTACAAACAGCCTGCCATGCATGTCATAACGAAGAGGATTTAACAGTTTCGTGTTCTGTCTGTGGTACAAGACAGTTTATATTCTGGGATGATCCTGTAGAAATATTTCTCTCCTATCTCGAACTGCAACATAAGTTTTCCAATATAACTATTTGTGCACACAATGCACGAGGTTATGATTGCACGTTTATATTAAGAAAAATGTTGGAAAAAGGGATGAAACCTCGTATAATCTTGGATAAAACCAAAATCATCAGTATGACGTACCAAAATCTCTACTTTATCGACAGTCTTAATTATGTTCAAACGAATCTTGCAGGGTTTTCAAAACTGTTCGGTCTTCCAGTGCAGAAAGGATATTATCCGCATTTGTGGAACACATACAAAAAATCGAAATTACATAGGACCTACACCTTCTCCTTCTGCATACGGATATGAATATATGAAAACAATTGAAGATTAGACAAATTTCATGTCTTGGTATGATACTGAATGCAAAAAAAATATGCCTTTCAACAACAAAACAGAACTACTCCAATATTGTATTAAAGATGTTACTCTGTTAAGACAAGGATGTCTGAAACTGAGACAGAATTTTCTGGATATATATAAAATAGATATTTTTAGGAATTGTATCACTATAGCATCAGCGTGTTCATTAATTTACAGACATAAATTTATGCCCGCTGACACTATAGGAATAATTCCTAAAGGAGGTTACCATCATGCAGATAAAATGTCAAAATTTGCGTTGAAATGGTTGACCAATGTTGAAGAACAAAATCACATAATACTTCTCCACGGCGGACGTACTCGTGAAAAATATGTTTTAGGAGGACGTTATAAAGTAGATGGATATCACGAGGAGACAAATACAGTGTACGAAGCGCTTGGTTGCTTCTGGCACGGCTGCAGACGATGCATATCAACAAACAGGGAAGATGAAAACACCCAGGAAAATGACGGTCAAACCAATAGTGACATGCTAAACACTGCAGCTTTTAGATACGAAACAACATGTCGTAAACTTGCAGCTTTACGTTCTGAAGGTTACCATGTTGTCACAATGTGGGAATGCGATTTTGATAGAATATTAAAAACTGAACCTGAACTCGATAGACATCTATCTACACACCCTATTGTCTGCTGTATTCCTTTAAATCCGAGAGTTGCCTTATATGGCGGAAGAGTTGAAACAGTCAGAACTTATTACAGAATCAAGGAAAATGAGAAATTACAATACAACGATTTTACAAGTTTGTACCCTTATGTGAACAAATATTGTACCTATCCTGTAAGGCATCCTACCATATTTTTAGGAAATTCTATTCCTCTAGTCGATGAAGTTTTAAACATGGAAGGACTTGTTAAATGTACAATTCTACCCCCTACAACCCTTCTCCACACTGTTTTACCCTCCAAAATAAATGGAAAACTGATGTTTGTATTATGTAAAGAATGTGCTATCACACTAAAATGTGAAGGTATTTGTGAACATTCAGATGAACAGCGTGCACTTTCAGGAACTTGGGTTATCGCAGAAGTACGTAAAGCTTGCAGTTTAGGTTACAGAATGTTGGAGATGTCGGAAGTGTGGAAATATGAAACATCTATGTACAATCCTGTTACACAAACTGGAGGACTGTTTGCTGAGTATGTCAACACATTTTTGAAAGATTTCCTCGATAAAATGACCGATCCTAATAGAATTATCGGAGGAGTTATATTTATCAATCAGGATACTGTTATAGTAAACTGGAAATATGTTGAAGAGGCAATCACCCTGAACAGAAAAGTAAACGTTCCTATTGCAGCTTTTACGACATGTCATGCTCGTTTGAAACTGTATGAACTTCTTGAAAAATTGGATGACAGGGTATGTTATTGTGACACAGATTCGGTGATTTACATAGATAGTCCTGAAATGGAATATCATCCCCGAACAGGTGATAAATTAGGGGATCTCACCGATGAATTAAGTGATTTCGGTCCCGATGCAATTTGTGAAGAGTTTGTCTCAACAGGACCAAAAAGTTACAGTATGAAAATTAAAAAATCTCTTTCTGAACCCCAATATATCTGTAAAGTTAAAGGGATCACTTTAAACACTTCCACATCAAAATTGGTCAACTTTGATACTATGTGTGATATGATGAACAATGAAAAATCTGACGTTACAGTAGAAAATATCTTTAGAATTAGAAGAACAAAACAGTTCAAGTTATCAGTACAAATGAAAAGAAATTGTTTCAGCCAGTATTAATGAAACTTTTTTTGACCACCGACATTTATCATTTCAGTAGTGTAATTGATGATACAACCAGGACCACTTACAAGTGTAGAACAGGAGAGGCTATTTGATTGAACAGCCCGATTTGCCTATACTTAAAACAAAGCCAAGAGGGGCTTATACCCCAATTCTTCTAGTGTGATATGCTCTGAATTTTTAAGAATTTTGAATTCTAGTGTAGAAAAGGAGAGCCTCAATAATCTGATTTGCCTATACTTAAAACTATGCCAAGTTCCCATATCATTTTATTGTTTATAGTATGTTTTTCTGTCAAAATCCCAGGAATTTTGAATTCAAGTGTAGCCCCCCTCAGATTGATTCTGCCATGTATATATTTATGAGACCCAGTGGAGTATGGTGTATAGCCCCATGGTTATTATTGCCTTGTAATCAGGAGGCTTCTGGGTTTAAGTCCTGATAAAATGTGAAGCCTCCCCTGATGGCAAAATGTTAATATTGTTGTTTTGTAAGCAAGAGGCTCTGGGTTTGAGTCCTGATAAAATGTGTAAGATTGAAATACATGTGGCAAAATAATATGTCCACACATGAGATTTTGAGAATAATTATTGTTAGTTGATATACAACTGATAGCTCCCAGATCTGAAACCTGGTAAAAAGTGTTGTACAACAGCATAAAAAGAGCCTAGTTACTGCTGTTGGGTATAAAAACACTAGCTCAGCCAAATACTATATATTCTCATTGCAAAACATCCCCGATCAATACAATGAGACATGTGCAGGTGCCTGCATGTTCTTCTAATCTTTTGATCAGTCACATGCCACGGCCAGGGCAATTAATTGCACGCCTGGGAGATTATATCTGCTGACATATAATTTTCCCCGAAAGGACACAGTGTAGATTATATCTCTTGCATGCCCATCCATCAGTGTCATTAACTCCAAGGTGTATTCTTAGTTGCCCGCTTCCATGTTTGCCTGAAAGAATTCAGTTGTGTTAATATGTACCTGAGAGGGGCTCTGAATATTTACTGCACATTTCAAAATCCCATTTTGAATTGTATTTTAGTTTTTCTGCAGAAAAGGCAGAAGTACTGTGTTATTTGAGCTTCTCTGCAATATGCAGATGTGGTGTAGACATAATTTCTTGGCCTATATGTTCTATAATCAAAAGGCCACAGGTTCGAAACCTGGCAGAGTGTCTGAGCCTCCCTGACAGCAAAATGTTGGTATTATTGCTTTGTAATCAAGGGGATTCTGTGTTTGAATCGGCCCTCTAGAATTGCTCTGTTACTCTCTCATTTCTTACATCATAAACATATGATTTTTCACCTATGAGAATAACACTACATATAGTGTCATCAGGTAATGCCTCATGGAATTCACAGATAATTTTAATATTTGTCCTGTCATTAACCACAACTTGTTTCCTTTTTGAAGTGTTGATGACAAACATGGGCCTCTGTGCTTTGAATTCATCTGGTGTGTAATACATGTCAGTATTGCCAGTAGTGACCCTTTTGTATGCCGAAAATGCCTCATATAATTTGAGGAAATCATTCTTGGACATGTCTAAATTATAATTTTCTCTAGGAAATACCTCATTTCTGCCATTTTTAAGATATATGTTCTTGATGTTGCAGTTATCAAATCTACTTGAATTGTTTTCCTGATTATTGTGTCTTTCAGTCTGAAACAATACCACCACAAAATCCGGCATGTCATATTGTATACTGGAGAATGAATTTGTAGCATCAAACTCATAATAAGTACCAGTTGCGGGCTTCTGTACACATTGATATGTATAAAATTGTAGAGGAATCTGTGGATTTTTTATTATATCTGCTTTGTATTTAAGAGCATAACTGGCTTCATATTCAACAACTGGGATTCTTAGCTCCATAGTCTGAATAATGCATTTGCCCTCATCAGGTAGGGTATTGGGCAGAGCTTCCCCAGTAGAGTTTATTGCACTGTACCTCATCAAAGCATTATTATCATTGGCAGCTCTTCTAAATGTGATTCTTAAACCACCCTTCCACATAATATCTTTGTAATCTGAGAAGAATCCTGGCAACAGGCGCATAGGGAACAGCACTGTGTGGCTCTTAGATATAATTTTATCACCAGCCTCAAATCCGCCTATTTTGTAGTAAGAAGCCTCGGTTTTGGATAATTTTAGTGTGGCCAAAGCTGTGGAGGTAATGCCGGGATAATCTATTCTGTTTATAACAACACCATGCTTTCTGATCTCAATTTCAGAGAACAGATGCGGCACAAAATTGTCCACCAATCTTATATTTGAATTTGCCGGATAATCTGTTCCATCGAGCTTTACAACATCAAATTTGATGTATAGATCTGCTCTGTGAGGGTGTATAAAGCCATCCCCTACATCAAGATCAACCTCAATCTCTGTGTTGGGTTGATTTAAATTTGCAAATGTCCTCCTGTTTGGGGGGAATGATTGTAGCTCATAACTCTCAATATTTTCCATTTTTTTTGTATGTATTTTTATTTAAATATTAATCTCTATGATTGCAGTTGTTGTGGCTCCAGCAAAATCAACTAATTCTTCTTTTTCATTAGTGACCATCAATTCAATATTATCTATTCTGTTATGACACACAGGAAAATATAATGTTGGTGATGGAGTGTAGATGATTGGCTCCATAAATTCAGAATTAGGTTTAAATGTTGCAATGATGCCAGTTTGTTTGTGAGTGCCTATGCCATTTGATTTGGTGATCATACCCTCGGCCACATTACAGTGAATATTCAGAGTCTCTATGGCTAAGAATTTAGGTATATGAATAGCAGTGTGTTTGATGGCCGCTTCAAGTTTTGTGTTGTTCTCAAAGCCTAACAGCTCTCCTATAGTACCCAGATCCACTGTTTCTGTAGCAGATACAATCTCTACTCTGTGAGTGACAGAATTTTGACTTAACACTATACCTTTGGGTAATTGAGCATTTAGAGTGGACAGATTATATTGCCCTGGAGTGATGACAATTTTTTGTTCCCCTACTGCAATTTTGTTGTTGTGGTGTGTAATATTAGGGATCACGTACATGCCGTAAAATGCTCTGAGAGCTATTGTTTTGGGATACACTATGTCATCATGTAATTTGAGTTTCAATATTGAATTTTGGCTGGTGAGATGGAATACCCCCATGATGTTTTAAATACCACGGCTTTTTGAAAATTTTCAATTGATGGTTTATTTATTTGAGACATATATCTGAGAACAGATAAACACAAATGTCCACAATTAACATCTTTGAAGTTTTGAACACGGGCATTATTGTAATAAAGATTAGTTGATTTTAGATATTTTATTAAATTTTCAGGTGGAACACCTCCAAATGAATCAAACACAAATGCCTCATTGTTTAAATATTTAAGATAACAGATCCAGTGTGTGCCCTGATTTTTGTACTTATCCAAATTAACAATGCCACACTCTTTGTTGAGTGGTTGCTCTGGCAAAGAATCAGACATGTACACACCTCTAAAATTTTTGATGCCCAGTGGCTTGATTAAAGCTTCAATATCTTGGTTTGTAAGCGGCTCTTGTTTTTTTTAAACTTATTCATGGCTCTCTTAACACCTTTGCCTTGTTTCTCCATGGCCAGGTTATGGCGCTTCAATTCATCTAATTCTGCCCTATTCTTCTTGGCATCTATTACTGTTTTTGCTATGGCAGCTGATCCCCCAGCCAAGCTCCCAACAGCCCCAAGTGCTGCTAAGATGGCAGGGATGGTAAATATAAATCCCCCCACATGTGATTTTTTTCTAGATTGTTGTAATTTTTTTAATTGGGGGGTACTAAGCAACAATTTCATACCATGCCCCTTTGCAAGACAAGAATTTTTTTTCTTGCGCTGCTTTTTGGTTAAAAGACTGTCAATAGTTTTAAGAGATTTAAGACCTGCATAAGGTATTTGATACATAACACCCTTGGCCTTCATTGTAGGTTTATTATATACATATTCACAACCCCCACCCCAATTTTTGTTTGGTGTTCATAGCAATGGTGGTCCCCAATGCTGCTATTTTTTCACTCAAAGAAGCATCTTTGCTTACAAATCTACCAAATGCAGCCTCTTCTAATTTCTTGTCTGCAACATGTCTCTTGTCAAGATCAGAATGTGTGTTGTATGCTATGTCATGGTCTCTACAAGCAGCATCTAAAGGATTAACACCAGGATCACCTCTGTTTAATCTATGGTCCAATTTTGTACCTGGACCACAATACTGATAGCCTGGAATGTGTACTTCAAATGGCAGCTTGTTTATAATGTCATTAACAAGGCCCCGACCCTCAGAAATATTCCAAAATTTAGGTGGTAGAGTATTAATAATTTTTATGAGATATCCAATCCCCTTAGTGTCATTCACTATAAAATTAGACAATTTGGTGCTTATCATGTCCATAATTCCAACTTTTTCATTGTAAAAATTGTGGTTCCCTGCATTTTCCTCCCCAGCTATCACCAATAACCTATCTACAAGTTTCCTGACATCATCAACCCACACAAATTCTTTAGGCAGGGTGTTGTATTGTTTGATTCCACTGCCAGTCTTAATTTGTGACCATATGGGCTTGATTAAATTGTTGTATTTTGCTCCACTGCTAGACTTGACTCTTTTTTGTGTGGGATCATTGTTCTGGTATAGAGCATCTGATTTTATTAATATTTCTTTGTAATATTCATAATCTTGATCTGTATAGCTGCCAGGCCTTTTCCGAGTCATCAGTTCCCACAATCCAGGTGTTCCGGGGTACTTAACAAAAGCACGTTTTTCTCCGAGACGAGATTCTGAATAAACAATCAGATCATCCCCCATAAATGTTACTCTGAAATTGCCAATTCTATGTATGATGCTACCATCAAGCTCTGTGTCAGCATATAAGCCAAAAACCTCATCTTTATTGTCTTTAGGTGTGGTTAAATATTTTTGAGCAAGAAGACCCAATTCAATAGGATCCTGAGTAGCTTCAATTCTTCGAGGAGCAACAGGACTAGGTGTATGAATGCTGGAAAGTGGGGTGAATGGATAATCTAATATGTTCCTGGCAGCTACAGGTACAAGCTCTGTAATCAAATTTTGATTTTGCTCTGTAACAGTTTTGATATTTTTACCTAATTCACTAATAGCATCAATTACAGGCTGTTCTGTTTGTTTGTTTTTTTCATAAATTCCTCGGTTCTCTGATTTCCATCCCTTAAATCTTTTTACAAGATAATCTCTTAATTTAAGATCATCAATAATTGGCCTTTTCATGTTTATTTATATATGTTTCAATGTCTAGAAAATTGTTGATTTTATTTCCATATTTGCCACTATTGGGTGTTCTTGTCATATCAATTGTGACAAACCCATAACTGTCCTGGTTCCAGCACCTACTGCAAAACTTGGAAAAATCATTGTAGCTCAAGTCCCCACCTACATATTCATCATGTATGTGTTTGAGGTTGGTATGGTCTTGATGAAACACACATATAAAATTGCTGTTGTCTCGGATCAGCTGCTTGGGTATTTTTGAAAAAGTCTGTGCCAGGTAGAAGCAATCAATGTTTGTGTCGGCCCTGTGTAAAGAAATTTCTAACCTTGTTTTGATTATCCAGTATAATGTCATCAAACACAACAACAGAATTATCGAGACATTCATGAAGTGGCTTAACATCTGGTTCAAAAGTGGCAATATCCAATCCATCATATAGCTTCATCAGCTGCTGATATTTTAATTGTTCCAAGCTCTTAGAGAAGATATACAAGTGCCTGTTTTTCCAGTCTAACCAGTTGGGTGCCAATAAAAAATTATCAACCATTAGTGTAGTTTTACCACAAGCAGATGGCCCAACAATAAGACACCTAATATTATCAGGCAGCAAGTTGCCATTTCTCTTAATCTGCTGTTCAGGTTCTGGCAGCCTCTTTATAACATCCCAGGTGTTCATATTATTATTTTGTTTGCATCGATCCAGCTGTGTTCTGGGAGTCCTAGCCATTTGACAAATAACTTGTTGCCTTTTCTGCGGATAATTTTTTCTATGAGATATGTGTCAGGCTGTTTAGTTTTGCTGAGCTCTTCTTCATAGAACCTGCCTTTGAGAATTTCTCCTCGGTGGTCTTTTATTATATATGTGTTAAGGGTCCCAGGTTTAACTTGAACCACTGTAAATAATTCAGAGCTCCAGTTTCTTGTAAAGCTTCTTTTGAATAAGTGCTTATATTTGCTGATTCTTACTTGATCACCCACCCTGTATTTGGCCTTTCTTGTTGTTGGCTGATATTTAGGATAATAAACAGTGCTGATCAATTTTTGCTCATCAGATGAAGTTACTTCAGAGGGTTTCATGTTGATTGTGGAATGGACCGAGTTGTTATATTTATGTAGAAGTTCTGGAAGAATATTAATCCATTTATAATTACCTTGGAGGGTAAATTGTTTATACATAAGATTTTTTAGGGTTTTGTTGAATCTCTCTACAATTGAGGCTTTGAGATCACTGTAACTCGAATAATGTTTTATTGACTGGCTTTTAATAAATTGTTGGAACACAGAATTATAAAATTCTTTGCCATTATCTGTTTGCAAATAGCGCGGTGATCTTCCACTCTGATTGATGATTGTCCTGATGGCTTCTGTAACACATTTTCCAGTCTTGGATTTGAGTGGCACAGCCCAGGCAAATTTTGAAAATGTGTCTATTACAGTGAGTAGATACTTGTAGCCCTTGTTGATTTTGTCTAAGTATTTCAACTGTCCACTTGCCATTTCAATCAAGTCGCTCTGCCATAAATCATCTATGCCCTTTGTGACTACTGGCAGTCTCTTAAAATTATGTCTGGCCTGTCTGTGTAATTCATCAACAATAATTTGTCTAGACATAATATGTAAACAAGAATATTGCAACTATGGGGTGTTCAGCAGCTGATACTGCAGGATTTTCTAAATATAATTTGTCCCCTATTTGTATTTTAAATTCCAAAGAGCCATCATCTTCAACATATGCTGTTTCCAATGTATTGGGGTCTGTAAAATCCTCCAATTCTACACTGGTGATTTTCACTTTGTTATCAGCATTTGTTATTGATAAGGTAGGGTGGTGGTGTGCCTGTGGTTGAAGCCAATATTTGATCTTGATTGGTCTCAATGTGCCCCCAACAAAAAACTGGTAATAAAATTGTGCAGGGGACAGCATATATATTTTGCCACCTGGTGTAAATGGGGGATTCTTTGTTGGGGATGCTGTACAATTCAAGAATTACTGTATGTTTTGGATTCTCAATTATGCCTGTTATTTCCTTTTCTGCTGTAAGCAATCTGCTTGTTACAGATTCAAGGTGCTCATTGATGGTCCTAACAACATCATCATGGCCTGGCTTGATTTGTATGTCCACAACAAGTTTCTTGTATTGTTGCACAATTTCTTGTAGCTGGGTGGCAAAGACAGACAGAGCATTTGCTTGATTGGATTCCATGGTCCCTAGCTGTTGCTTGATATTAGCTACAATTTGTTGCAAATTTTCAATAACTGCCAATTTTGAATTTTGAGCAGTAAGATCATGGACCTGTCTTCTGATATCCTCAAACAGGGCATGCAGTTCATTAATATGTTGATTAGTTGGTAGAGTGGCCACTGTCTGAGTAAGTTGTTTGATCTCTGTCTGGATATTCTTGATATCTTCTGATTTCAATATGCGATTCAGTGCTCTCTTAATATTTTTAAGTTCCTGTGATGTAGGCAGATTTGATACTGTATTTTGCAAAGATTCAAGTGCCAATTTCACATTATTTAATTCAGAAGCATCAGCCACATTTTGCATAGCATTTTGGAGCAGGGCTATATCTGCCTGAGTGGGTGTTGATTGCTGTAAAATTTCACGTTTTGTTTGGATATCATCGATCAAGTGATGAAAATGAGATAGTTCAGATTCAGTGTTGAGGTTTTCAAGCTTTGTGATCTGTTCCTGGACACTAACAAGGGTATCTACAATACCAGGCAGGCGGGATTCTAGAGATTCTTGTATATTTGTCAAATCACTTTGCACTGCTGCTATTGTACCCTCAAGATGGGTTATGGTACTTTGAATTTTTCCAAAATCTTCATATGTTTCAAGTTGCAGCTTGATATTTGCAACACTCCGAGTTATTGCACTCAAAGCATCAGAAGATGGCAAATTGTTCATAAAATTTTCAAGTGTCTCAATTTTTTCTTTAACCTCGGCTATGGCATTGTTCAGAGGGTCCAGATTAGGTATTTGGAGTGATTGAATCTGTTCTTTTAGAGTGGAAATCACTAGATCAAAATCTTCTTGTGATTTTATGCTTTTGACAATTGTTTGGAGCTGTGTCTGGACATTATTTATCTGCTCTTCCAATTGCTGTTTCAATTGCTCAGAGTTGGTGGCCTGGGTCTTAAATTTGGCTTGAAGAGCTGCTACAGCCTCTTCTAAACTTTGAAAATTATCCAATGTGGCCAAATCAGTATATTTCTGAAGCAATAATTTGAGTTCAGAATCAATTTTAAGAAGAGGGTCCATGCATTGTGATTGCAAATTTGTAATTTCTAATTGAGGACTGGCATTAAGTGTGGTTTGTAAAGCTTGTAAATCACTTCTTAATTTCTTGACTCTGACATCAAGCATCAGAATCTCATCACTGTGATCTTCATGCCTTGTATGGCCAAATATATCATTAGGCATTTTTGTTTTAGCGGTTATTTATTATTGAATATCTAATTCTTAATTCTATAAAAAAGGGTATAAGCTTGTCATAGGATCCAGGGACCTCAATATATAAGCAGTCACCAGCAGAAACAGTATATACAGTGCCAGAAATCATGTTTGAGTGCTTAATTCTATAAATATTTCTCCCTACTGAAATTTTAACATCACCCTCAGGGGTTGTAATAAATTGCAATTGCCCACCTACAGGTATTTGGTAATGATTTAAATTATTGTTAAATATGTACAATGTTTTCCCTGTTTCATCATCAATATCTGTAAGTATGCTGTTCAGATGAATAATTAACAAGCCACTTAGTTTAGATATCATATCAGAAGAGGGTTGTGGTGTTGGCAGCTCCATAATAGCCTGTTTTTTGAACCCAAATAAGTTCATAGGCATGTTTATTTATTTCAAATCATGCTCTGGAATTGGGCATTGATTCCCACTTTTCAAATCACAATGACCCCATGGTAGAGTATGTATGCCACATGATAAAATGCATCTCTTTTCATCATGTGGGTCCAGAGCCACTTTTCTTACAATATTTGTAGTCAACAAGTGATTCATACTCTGAATTCTGGATTCTGATGTTCTGATTGTGCTACATGATTTGAGGCAATTTTTGTAATCCTCAAATTCAAGCTCTTTTTCAACAGTTACTTTGCCAATGCCCTTGGCTTTTTTGACAACAACACCAGTACATGTTTCAAAACTGTACATCTTGGCTCTTAACCCAGCAAATGCCACAATAACATCACCAAGTGTCTCATCTTTTAACTTGCCAGGCACCTTTTTGTTGTGGGGTTGAATCCTTGTATGTTCACTGGTATCAAAATATTCAAGCAATGCAGGCTGTGACATATCTTTATAAACATCTTCTGTGTGAATATCAAGAACAAAACTATCTGTGTCCATGTACATCAATTTTACACTATCACCATAAAAAGGTTTCAGCACATCATAATACAATTTTAACATATGTAATTTGGCCAATTCCAATATCACAGCCCCTACATAAATAGGCTTATCAAATTTAATATTTGTTTTTTTCATGTTGAAAAGAGCCATATTTTCATCATAAATTCTTCTATAATTGAAATTAGGCTTTGCAACCAATTTTTTGCTCAGGCTGGGGTCAGTAATTATTTTAACATCGGTATGTTTTCTGACATTTTCAATAGTTTTGCCATATACAGAATTGACCATCAATTTAAACAAGGCCTTATCAAATTGGCTTTTTGCAGATGTTCGAAGCTCTGTGTTTGTATTAATATATGGCTCCAACCATTTTAAGTGCCTGAACCTCAAAACTTTTCCAACTTTGGTCACTTGAACACCATGATGCATCAGGAACTGGAGGTTTTTGTAATATATGACATAATCCTGTTTCGGCTCTAGAGTCATCATCAATTTCTTCTGTTTAGAGCCAGGTGAACACTCAACCTCAGGAATTGGGGGCAGATCAGAAAAGTTATTGTGTAAATTATCTGGAATTGTCAGATCAACCTCTAAGAAGAGGTCTTAATTACTGTCATCAAAATTCTTAAGATCTTCAATATTGAAATTTTCAACCCACTCAAGCCCTGCATATGGCAGTTTATCCATCATGGCATAACCATAGAGGCTGTTTGCATCTACATACAGTATATAATTTGATGGCAATGCTGGATCATAATCAGGAATATATTTGTTATTTGCTCTGGCATATCTCTGAGAACATTGCACCATGCCTCCTCTTATACATTGCTCCATAAACAGATACATGTCTTGATCTTGGATCAGATCCAATTGCATTTTAGTGTTTAAAAACATTGCAGACCATGCTAGGCCTGGTGCACTGTAAAAATACATTGGATCCAGTTTATAATTTTCCATGGAAGATTTTCTAAATGCCTGAAGTATATCAGCCAAGAGAGTGTCATCAAGTTTTAAATATGCCTTATGATAATCACCAAATGTCTGGCATTTTAAATTGTTCCACATCAACTGAGCATGGTGATAATCATCATCAGTGATTCCAGATGCTCTGATTTTGCTGTAGAACTCTTGTTGTGGTGGCAGAGCACACTCATCAAATTTAGAAAAATCTGTAACATAATCATATGGATATACACCCTTCCGCCTAATTAATTTCAGGTCCTGATTTGGAAACAAAGCACATGTGATTTTGAATTGATCATCAGATAATTGAGTGGCCAGTGTAGCCAGGCTAGCAGACAGAATTCTGTATGAATCAAGAAATCTTAAGTGAATAGAAACACCATTAACTTTAATTATTTTGCTAATAACAATATATTTCTTCATTTTCAGCTAAAATATTTAAATTCTGCTTGTCAAACCCCTCGTACCTGATCAGATGATGAAAATCATAATTGGATGCTCCATGGCAAAATATAGGGATAAATTTTGGTCTCTGGATCTTAATATTACAGCTATTACACAGGGCCATTAAGAATTTACCATCTGTATGAGAATGGTGATGAACCTTGATATTTGTATCTGAAAATTCAGAATCACATACCGGACATTTTTGTGCATTGTTGAAATCTTCAATCTGTTTCTCTGTTAAAGGCAACATGGGTTTTGATTTTAATAAAATATTAGATGCTATGTCATGGCACTCATTTTCTATTCTATGTGCAAATTCTTTGATGGCATCTGCCCCCATGTATAAATCTTCTTTACTAACAACCCCATCCTGTACAACCACATAATAAAAGCTGGAAGGTTCATGTAACTGGTATGGTGTAATTGAAGATTCCTCAGGATCTGGGCTGCAGAATGCAAGAGGTTTGAGATTTGATTCAAAATCACAGACTATATGTGCTGGGTGTTCCAACAAGGCTTCAAACTTTTTGAATTTTGCATTTTCATTTGGGCTAGGCATAAGCATATGAACAGGTTTATGGTTGCCACAGTATTTCAGATGCTCAATTAACTTGTTTTTAGCAATTTCTGCATTCTCTTCCCGAACCCCTTTCACCATTTTTTGACCATCAAATACAGACAAACATCTTCTGCACAACTTGAATATTCTATGAGTTTTGTCTAGTTGTGTTCTAACTAAAGCTTCAAGATTATGTATCAGAGTGTAATGATTTGTGCCATCCCCTTTAATTAAGAGCAGATCAATCGGAATAGCAGATTCATCAAGTGTACTGATTCTGAGAGGATCTATCAAGCAATTGTCACGGCCAGTAGAACAAGTAAATACATTAATAGATAATTGTTTGCCATTGATGTGCCTGGCCTTTTTTTCAAATTTATCAATATTCTGAACAGGCATTCGATATTCTAAACCCTCCATTGCCTCATCGAAATTGTGTTCATATTGTTTATAATAAGTTATTCTCTCAGGATGCCTTGAAACTGGATACAAAGCAGCTAAAATACACCACAAAAAGCATTTCTCATCATTATTTTTTATATTAACCACGGCTGTTTTGTTTTTAATATTGGCAGGTAATGGCAGATATGTAGATCCTTGTAATGGGCTGAATTCAGAAATATTAACATATAATTATTGCTTTGAAGTTTCTTTTATACCTGTCACGTAGAGCATAGTTTGTATCGATGTGTTTTAAATATTTATGTCGATAGGTAACTAGATATTCTTGGAAAACCAACAAACCTGCGTACAATCAACATGGATACGGTACTAACAAAACTAAAACAATAGTAATAAATTTTAAAACAATTGCTAATTAAAAAGTACAAGAATCAAACTCACCTGTGTCGACTGCTGATTCCGTCGGCAGCTCCTGAATTGGCTTCTCGAACCTCTCAAGAAACGACAAAGCAAAATACACCCATGGGGAAGGTGTGTAAACTTCATCTGCGCTCCTCCCCTACCTCTTCGATGCGGTGAAACATGCTACTGATTTCACCATTTACAAATATATGAATTTTAAGACACTTTGAAACTTAATACCAGAATACTTATCAACTATGCACCATGCATAAACTTTTAAAGCAGGACATGAGTACAAATACAGTTTGCAACGCATGTTTATTTATGTTTAACCCTGTGTTTTTCAAAGAAACATGATGAGGACATGTAATTATTGCATGCATTGCACTTTGTACTCACTTTCTTACATTTCTTTTGGGCAATCTGTCTCCCATTTGATGCAGCAAGCTTCTTGTAACAACTGGAACATTTACTGCGGTGAGGCGCAGAAGACACTAATTGATGTTGCATATTCTGCTCTATTTGTCTAGGAGGTATAATACTTTCCTTCTTGATGAACTCCATTATGATTGCATCTTGAAATCAGTTATTTGAATTCTGTTTCCAGTTACACTTTGGAACAAGGACAATGAATTTATGATACTTGTTCCCATAAGCAAGTCAAATGCTACCTTTCTGTACCATTTGATACTTCTACGTAAAGCAGTTGAATAAGAATTAATTTCGTCTGCTAAATCAATGTATGATTTTCCCTTGTTGTAATCAATAACTGCAGCTGGCTTCACACAGTACTTCTCTGTCTTACTTCATGGATCTCTGTACCATGTTTTGTGGATATCATTAGCACATCTCGCCTATCTTTCCACTTTAGAACCGTTACCTTACTGCTACTACTAAGAGCAATAACCTCTTCTTTCTTGACCTTTTCAGTAGTCACAGCTTGTGGGAGTAACCTTTTATTAGATCAAAAAAGTTCCCACAAGGTGAGTGTTTCTTTCCAATAGTGCATGAGCTAATGAAGGACTTGTGTGCCAGTTGTCTGCATAAAGAGTTCTTCCAAAATTTAGATATGGTTCCATCAACTCCAAGACAACTTTGCAAGATACAGACACTCCTGGTTTTGCTTTCTTCCCAGCATAAATCTTGTACGCCACAGTGTAACAGTCCTTTGTGCACAGTTTGAAGATTTTAATGCCGTACCTATGTTTCTTGTTTTTTATATATTGACGAAAGACACGACGTCCTAAAAATGGCACGACTGACTAATCAATACATACATCTTGCTCCGGAATGAGAAACTGGCGAAACCTGCACACAAGTTCATCAACAAGACACTGTATTTTATGCAATCTGTCACCAGGTGGGGTTGTTTCGTTATCTGCACAGTGAAACATGGACAGCAGAAGCTCGAGGTGGTTCCTCGGCATAACTTTGGGGATATTGTTTTCAAAAATAAATTATTTGTTCCAATACGATGCGATTGTTGGTAACTGCACGACACCCATCCACATAACAATCCCTACAAAGTTTCTCATTTCTTGTCGGTCAGTATCCACCCATTTCTTCAGACGTGAAAATCTGCTTACCTCCATTTGCTTAGCAAGTTTCTGACTCCCGTATCGATTAGTTTTAGAAACTAAAAGATCTAATACATCTGTGTCCAAAAAGAGTTGATAAAATTGCAACGGAGTACCATCACGAATTGTGTCAAACAAATCAGGGTTACACCTTCTTGATCCTGATTTGAATTGTAAGGAATAGACAAAGTATCTATTTCAACCACACTATGCCAAGTTACGTCATTAGAGTCAGTATCTACATCCTCGTCATTTCCGTTATTGCACAGCAATTGTTTCTGGAGGGTAGCAGGTGGGAGCTTCATTACCTGCAGGACTGGGATCCTGATTACCAGAAACACTACTGTCCGAGCCCGACCCTGTGGCCGAGTGGTTAGCACATCGCGCTGCGACGCCAAGGGTCCCGGGTTCGAATCCCGGTCGGGCTTGGTTGTTTGTGAATGTCCATTCATCAATTTCATCACTCATCCCCATCCTCGAAAATTAGCCAAGAGGCACAAAACGCGAAGTAAAATAAACTAAATCAAATCAAACTACTGTCCGTATCTGAATTTGTCTGCACGTACGTAGGATCAATGTCTGAGTCGTCCAAGTATTCCTCTACATCATCGCTCTGTGTTTCTTCACAAGCAGGTCGATCACTCCCACTTGCTTCTTCCATCATCTTCCTAATTCTTTCTGATTCGGCATCCTCCATTTTGAAAATACAAACACAAACAATGGAACAAAATTCAGCACGTCTTACTTCGTCAAACTGGATACCACAAATGGCGGGAAAGTAAAGGTTCACAGTAGTTTAAGGTAATTACCACATATTTTTTTTCACAAGGATTCAGTAATTAACAAAATTTTAGCTGTGTATTATGAATATTTACTATTTTTAAATATGAAACATACACTATATTCAATTAGTCATATTTCAAGCACAAATTAGGATATATCAATGCTAAAACTACCATTTTAAAACTTGTTTTTTTTCTCTCTTCAAATTTGGGGTGTAAGGGGTGACCTTCCACGTAGTACACCCAAATGTCAACCTCACTTCCACGTTACTGCACCCTGGACTGAAGACGAACGAGGCTCTGGCGACTGGCCCCATGACCAGTATAATTTTGTTTGTATTGTCGTGTTCTTTTGTCCTTATGTGTGCTGAGGGCCCCTTTACAGCCTCAGCTTTTAACAGAAGTCAGAACATTTTAATTTTTTTAGTTCTGCAACGTTAGAGTTGTTATTTGTAATGGTAAGGGGCTGGCCCCCGTATAATGTGACGGGAGCAAAATAACCTAAGTGCTGACGCTCCCATAATTTTAAATTCAAATCAAATCTCTTCAAATTTGAAGCAAAACAAACATGCAACTGAGTACCAATTATGAGCCTCGAACGTTTAAAAAAAAAACAAATGCATGAATACCACATTTGGTACTCACGGCAATAAGGACAAACACACGAGTACCAGATACGATACCCATGGCAGCCAACCTGTTACTACAACATTGTCAGCTTTGATGTTGTTTTAATGGCAATTAATACTCCCCCACCTCTATTATTACTTTGTTTATCATGTCTAAATACGTTATAGTTCTCAGTAAACAATTCGGTACTATATACACCGCTATGTAGCCACGATTCTGTAATGGCAATTATGTCATTGCTACACATGGAAATGTTTAGATAAAATTCCTGAGTTTTTGTGTTCAGAATCACAGACTGTACTTCTCAACTGCCGGGATTGTGTAATCACGCGGCCATTTTAACACGCTGTAACCCACACCATAACCAACATCTGAACAGGCACACACACTATACTTGCGTCAACTTTAACTGTTCGTCGTTCCCTAGGATGACGTTTAGTTTCTTTTCTTGGGGTGTAAAGGGTACGTTCCACGTAGGCGCCCAAAAGTCAACCTCACTTCCACGTAGTGCACCCTGGACTAAAGACTAACGAGGCTCTGGCGACTGGCACTATGGTCAGTATAATTTTTGTGTGTATTGTCCTGTTTTTGTCCTTGTGTGTGCTGAGTGCCTGTTGACAGCCTCAGGTTTTAACAGAATTCAGAACATTTTAAGATTTTTAATTATGCAACGTTAGAGTTGTCATTTGTAATGGTAAGGGGCTGGCCCCCGTATAATGTGACGGGAGCAAAATAGCCTAAGTGCTGACGCTCCCACAATTTTAGAATCAAATTCAAATTCAAGTTTCTTTTATTTTACTTCCACTTTACAAATTTGTTGAATGCGTTCTAAAAATCCTTGGCTTAGAACATTTTCAGAACATCCTGCATCTAAACATACTGGAGTGGGAATGTTAGCCATTTTTCCATCGACAAACAATGCTTTTCCTTTAACGTGAGAGTCTCTACTGTTATATTGAGGCATCATATAGGTGGTCTTATACTTCGAGAAACTTTGTTTTTGTCAGGGAACTACAGGAAGGCACTGATTGTTTCTTAATGAATTCACGTCTTTAACCAAATCCCAGTTTTTGCCGTACTTAGATTCTTATATAACATGAAATATTCACGACAAAGATAAGCATGTTTTTGAAATATCTTAAGTTTATTTTTCAACTCGTGAATTTAAGTAGGGGTGTCCGAAAATAACAATTGTTGAGACAGCGAGGGATGAAATCTATGAATCATGAGTCCAACGAAGTCTTCTTCATGAAATTTCACTCACAATATCTTGGCTCCTCTTAACCTAGTATCCAGAAAATCCACCGGATCTTCTGAAATTTCTTGCTTTCTTAATACCTTTTCAGATATTAAACTATACACACTTAGACTGTTACAAAATTGTTTCACAATACTTTCTAGAATTACGTCCCACTTGGAACCTTGCTGAATATGTTGTAACCATATTTTACTAATTCTACATTGAACATTAGATAGAACAGGAAACATTTTCTTTTCTACAAGCATTTGAACGGAATACAATAATCAGTGTAGCTACAATTTTTTGAATATGAAATTCCCTGACTTTTCAAATTTTTCCAGACAAGTTTGTCATCATGATTTTTGCTTCTGAACCTCATGTTTTTCAATTAAATATGCAGGCACGTTAGTTATTATGAATATGAATGTACACAGTTGTTAGCTGAAAATTTACCCAGTGATTAATACAATGCTATTCAATGAAAATAATAAATAAGTATTGTACTTCCCCATTTTCGCTAAGTCATTACAATTAAGGTGGTGCAAAAAAATCAATAAAAAATGTGGCATATCAATGCTTTACAATGTAACCTGTACACAACCTCAATTATATCAATACAAATGAAAAACAACAGAAAATTGGGTCATGTACCTTTAGAAAATATGCAATATGTTTAATGATTAAAAAAAATTTGAATTCTTACCTTTCATAAATAACACTGCGAGATGTGACTACCACATAAATTTATTTTTTCCTAGTTATTGCAAGGATCTTTTCATCCAGCATATGAATTTCCTTCTCGGTTCCTTGAATAAGTTTTTTTTCTTTCACTCAACTCTTAGATGGCATCTGCAGCGTTTTTTTTATTCTCCTTTGCTTTCACAGTTTTCTCATCTTCTTTCTTCTTCTGTTCCAATGCTTCCATGTATCTGGAACGTGCCTTTCTTCCAGCATGAATCATATCTTTATTTACAATGAGATTTTCAATGCATCTAGATGCATGGACTTTATCCCAAACATGTATTTGAGCAACCAGTGACCTATGGTGTTGATTTTCAACTACGCATTCCTTATTCACAGAAAACCCTCCCTCTATACATGCATTTCCATGAAATAAGATATAAATCATTTGTGGGGTGTAAGGGGTGCTCCTTCCACGTAGTACACCCAAATGTCAACCTCACTTCCACGTTAGTGCACCCTGGACTGAAGACTAGCGAGGCTCTGGCGACTGGCCCCATGGCCAGTATAATTTTGTTTGTATTGTCCTGTTCTTTTGTCCTTGTGTGCTGAGTGCCACTTTACAGCCTCAGCTTTTAATGAAATTCAGAACATTTTAATATTTTTTGAATTTAGTTCTGCAACGATAGAGTTGCTATTTGTAACAATAAGGGGCTGGACCCCGTATAATGTGACGGGTGCAAAATAGCCTTAGTGCTGACGCACCCACAATTTTAAATTCAAATTCCAATTCAAATTCCAATAAATCATTTGTAAAAACTTCATCTATTCACACGAGCTTACATTGTGGGTTGTTATAAGATCATACCACAATTTATCAAGACGCTTGGTTTTTCGGGAATAATTATTGAAGAGTTAAATAACAGCTGGCTTAAAGCATATATGTCTGAAGTCTTGTTCAATTTTATCAGCAGAATTTCCAGTTAGTTGTCGCTTTTGAACAAATGTTTCCAACGTTACCTTCAAACGTGAAAAACTTGTTGCTTGTGACTTCGATATAACAAATGGGTCGCAAATGAGAACAAATGGTCCTCAAACAGTATAAACATTCTTGCCTGAACTGGAGAATTTCGGCTGGTGTAAAATGAACATTACGAAGTAATGCTCGTACTGAGTAACCCAAGTCCACTTTATCAGCAGGAACAATAACAAATGGGTCGCAAATGAGAACAAATGGTCCTCAAACAGTATAAACATTCTTGCCTGAACTGGAGAATTTCGGCTGGTGTAAAATGAACATTACGAAGTAATGCTCATACTGAGTAACCTAAGTCCACTTTATCAGGAGGAACAATATTATGTTCATCACACAAATTTATTTTTGTTAAAACTGTACTGTCAATTACTGCTTTCTTTACAAATTTATTCATAATTACTGTTACCATGAAAATAAGTTCAGTGTACAGAAAAGGTGCCATTGGTTGATCACATTGAAATTCCTTCAAGAAAGGCTCAATCTGAGATGCAATTGTTTGGAAAAATGCAAGTTTTGCACCCATCAATTTATTCTCAACTCCTGCTACAACAATCTTTTAACTATGAGAGCTGGGTTCCTTCTTCGCTGTTTTAACAGCATGGATGTACTTTTTCAAATTTGGAAGGACTTTTAATGCACGCTTTACAACGTTCACATTTTCCACCCACCTTACTGAACAAACGTTTTTTTTGGGGAATTTTGATGATCCAGAGTAGTAAATGTAATCAGCTCTGCGTTCTGGAACATATTTGAATAAATTGTACAATTCTCTTAGAAATTCTACTAACAACCACTTAGTTGCTCTTATTCCTCCTTTCAATGCATTGCTGACTGTGTGAAGACCACAACTTCCTATGTCAATTAAAACCGGGCTGCTTTCATCAATTTCAACACTTTCTTTAAAATCTCGTAAAAACTTCATGTTCACATTTGGTCCATCCATAGATATTTGAATCAATCGTTTGTGCAATATGGAGCTTAATTGTTGCTTGAAAGCACCCAAGATATCTGTTGATGTGGTATGTTTAAAAAATGCTGATCCAAAATATCTACATACAACTTCCATTTTAGATGAACTCCAATATCGTACCACAAAATCCATTTGCTCTTCATGGGAAATCTTGTTAAGAGATTCATCAAAAGCAATTGCATAGCATTCACTTTCTAAAACTTCCTTCTCCACTTCCCTTTGAAAATATGGACTCAAACCATAAGTAATGACATAAGCTATCTACCTTTTCAATGGCGCTATCACAAAACATTCTTTCAAATAACAGTGCACTATTTCCCGCAGTAGTTAATGACGTGTGTGTCCAAACTGCATTTATACCCACACAATTTCTGCCCGTGTAACATTATCCTTCACTAGGATTTTTTCCATCCCTTCAAAATTTGTTCTTTATGATGAAAAGTTGATCTGCCCAGCTCATGGGAAGTGTTAGGAGCTGTAATATGTTGGTGTTTTAAATTGTTTGTTATTCTTCCTTCCTGTTGCACTTCACCTTCTTCCTTCTCAACTCCAGTATCATGTTTTTCAAAATTCTTCAAATACCCCACAATACCAAGTGACGACACTTTGTTTTTCATAGCAGATCTGTGCTTTGTCCCTTTCATGAAAAAACTTTGTGTATGTGTACAAAAAACAACACAACGGGGAAAACACCCAAAACGAGCGCGGCCTTCGAGCGCGCTTCATTTTGTAGAAAGGACAAGTAACGCGCCAAGTTATCTTATAATTAGCATAGTACAGAATACGGATTGTAACGATGATTCTGCAAAAACAAAGTAACATAGAGCTGCTACATTGAAGGACTTGTCACCGTTTCTTATCAAGAAACAGCTAGACTACGCCGCTGGTTCAGATGTTCCAGAAATAAAGAAGCTGCGAAACGGGAGTCTACTTATCCAGACCAGCACAGATCGCCAGACCAACAACCTTTTAAAGTTAAGATCTCTGGGTGACTTACCTGTTAATGTTGAACCCCATCGTCAACTTGGGGTGTAAGGGGTGACCTTCCACGTAGGCGCCCAAGAGTCAACCTCACTTCCACGTAGTGCACCCTGGACTAAAGATTAACGAGGCTCTGGCGACTGGCACTATGGCCAGTATAATTTTGTGTGTTGTCCTGTTTGTTGTCCTTGTGTGTGTGCTGAGTGCCCGTTTACGGCCTCAGCTTTTAAGAGAAGTCAGAACATTTTATCATTTTTATATGCAACGCTAGAGTTGTTATTTGTATGATAAGGGGCTGGCCCCCGTGTAATGTGACGGGAGCAAAATAGCCTAAGTGCTGACGCTCCCAAACTTTTAAATTCAAAATAAAAATAAAAAACCATCGTCAACTTAACAGTAGTAAAGGTGTGATTCGCCACTGGGATCTGCTAAATGCTGAGGAGGAAGAGATTCTTGAAGCACTCTCAGACCAACATGTGACCGCAGTGCAGCGAATCAAGACGCGAAAGTCCGGAGAACTTGTACCAACTGCTTCACTTATACTTACGTTTCAAACGACCACTCACCCAGATAGGGTACGGGATGGATATTTGAGACTGAAAGTCCGGCTGTACATCCCTAACCCGATGCGGTGTTTCAAATGCCAGCACTTTGGGCATACTCAGCCTTCCTGCAAGGCCACTACCGCCCTTTGTGGTAAGTGTAGTCTGCCTGATCATGGGACCGAACCTTGTTCTTCTGGTCCCAAGGCGAGCACCCAGTCTGGCATCGTGATTGTCCCTCTTTTTTTCTAACAAGAGAAGAAAATCAGAGAGTTGGTCGTCACAGAGGAAATCTCCGCTGGTGAAGCAAAATAACGTCTCCGTGAAACTACACACCACGTTACCCGTGCCATTCGCTACAGTTGCTGCAGCTGCTCTCACCCGTCGCAGTGTGGGTGTACAAACCAGCGACGTGTTCACTCAAACAACAACGCTTCCCGTAGTGGCTCGCCCTGCTTCGAGGAAACCAGGAACTACGCCTCGCACCACAGAGAAGAAGATCAAGCAAGTACATACAAAGGAATTTTTTCTCAAATCCAGTAGCTCTCCAGTCAGGGCGGCATCGACCACCCTGAGACTTAAAGCCCAGCTGAAAGCTGCCCGGCGAGCACGAAAAGCACCCGCCCCCACTACCCCTTCTTCGTCCCCTTCGCCCTCTGTGTCCTTACCCGAGGACATGATACAGGACGAAGCCGCGGATGAAGAATTTATCAAGGTGACCAGGTCTAGAAATAGAGTGCGCCTTAAAAGGTAACTATCATACCTACAGCTTTGACTTATTGTCTCCAATGGAACTTTAATGGTTTCCGTACGCATCTCGAGCAACTGCAAATCCTAATATCTGAATTTGACCCTGCCATCATATGTCTCCAAGAGACACATTTTCGTCCAAACGAATCAGTGATTCTGAACGGATACACGGTTACCGCACCGAAGAGATTCCTGAGGGTCGTACCGAAAAGCTTCCTGAGGGGCGTCGTGCACTCGGTGGTGTTGCAATCGGTGCTCGAGATACCATCCACTCAACGCAAATCTTTCACACCACCCCCCTCCAAGCTGTCGCCGTGCGTGTCTGTCTACCACAGCCAATATCTGTGTTCTATGTCTACATCATAAGGGAGGAGCGATTCTCTCTTGAGGACCTCCTTTGTATATTCGAACAACTTCCGTCTCCTGTAGTTCTTTTGGGCGATTTTAATTCCTACTATCGTTTGTGGGGCTCCGTTAGTACGGGGTTAAATTGTAGATCAATTCCGTGAGGCATCAGGTTTAACGTTGCTGAATGATGAGACTCCCACATATTTCAGTCCTTTCTCAGGCACACACTCTGCGTTGGACTGTCCTTCTGCAGTCCCAGCCTCGCTCCTACCACGTCTTGGAGTGTTCACCTTGATCTCTGTGGGAGTGATCACTTCCCACTCATTCTTACCTTCGAACATCTTCAGCAATCACGTGAACAACACCCTCACTGGCATCTCAGTCGGGTCGACTGAGATGCCTTCGAGCGTGAAGTGGACCTTGAAGTAGATCTTGCCATCTCTTTGTGTCACGAGTGCATGATGCTGCACGCACCTCCATTCCACATCCCAGTGGACCTGCGAGGCGACGACCAGTCCCCTGGTGGACTGCGGAGATCAGTGCAGCCATCAAGGACCGCAATCATGCCCTTGATCGATTCAATAGGAACCACACTGCCGCAAACCTCGAGCAGTTCCGCATTAAGCGTGCCCGTGCCCGTCGGCTTATTCGAGCCAGTAAGAAGGCGTGCTGGGTCCAAAACGTGTCTTCTCTGACGAAGCAGGCTTCGTCGAAAGCCGTTTGAACCAAAGTACGTCGCATCCAGGGGGGTGCATCTACTCCTCTGAGCGCTCTGGAGCACGATGGGACGTTGTACACTGATTCCGGAGACATAGCTAATATCTTGGCCACGCAGTTTTCTGATGCGTCTAGCTCTGAAAATTATGAACCACTTTTCCGCCGTGAGAAGGACCGTCAGGAACGACGCCCTCTAATTTTTCGAAGTCATAACACCGAGCCATACAAGTCTCCATTCACTGAACGGGAGTTCGATCAGGCGCTTCGAGATTCTAAGAATACAGCTCCTGGAGTGGACAAGATCCACTATGAGATGCTTCGTCATCTGCCCATTGGAGCCAAATATTTCCTTTTGGCGGTATTCAACAGGCTTTGGTTGGAGGACTCTTTCCCCACTTCCTGGAAAGAAGCTATTATTGTTTCCATCCTGAAACCAGGTAAACAACGCACCGCAGCCTCGAGTTATAGGCCTATTGCCTTAACTAGCTGTGTGTGCAAATTAATGGAACGCATGATAAATAAGTGTCTCACCTGGTTTTTGGAGGCAAACTCATTGATAAGAAATTTTCAATGTGGTTTTCGTTCCAACCGTTCCACACTGGACCATCTTGTTCAGCTGGAAACACATATTCTGGATGCATTCCTCCAAGGAACATTTAGTTGGTTTTCTTGGACCTCCAAAAAGCATGTGACACAACGTGGCGCTTTGGCATCATGAAGCAGCTCCATTCTTGGGGCGTCCGTGGCCATATGGCGTACTTTATTCAAAACTTTTTATCATCGTTTTTTCCGCGTACGTGTTGGGAACTCCTTTTCGGATCTTGACGAACAAGAGAACGGTGTCCCGCAGGGCAGCGTTTTAAGTGCAACTCTGTTTGCCACAGCAGTGAACAGTGTTATGGCAAACATTCTTTCCCCTGTATGTGGTCTTCAGTATGTAGACGACCTCACGATCTTTTGTCGCTCACGAAATCTCGCGTCAGCTTCTCGTCAACTTCAACTGACGATAAACCGTTTGGTTGAGTGGTCTTCCCGAACAGGTTTCACCTTCTCATCCGAGATTTCCGTGTGTGTCAACTTTTGTCGTCAGCGTCCATACTATCTTCCTAGGGTTCATATTCGATAAGAACTTAACATGGCTACCTCACCTTCGCCAGTTAAAGTTCTCTTGTCTTCGAGTTCTCAACCTTTTACGTGTTTTATCTCATACTTCTTGGAGTGCTGATAGGACGGTACTGCTTCGCCTGTATTGTGCACTCATCAGGTCGAAGCTTGATTATGGATGTGTTGTGTATTCTTCTGCCCGCTCATCTAGACATCGTCCACCGTGCAGGTATACGTGTGTGCTCTGGTGCTTTTCGTACCAGTCCAGTCGCCAGTTCATACGCAGAGGCATCTGAGCCGTCTCTGCGAAGACAGCGGCTGGTAGTGAACTACTTCCTCCATCTTCGCTCGATGCCTTCACATCCTTCATTTGACACCATCTCAGACGAGAGTAGGCTGGCAAGGTATCGGCTCCACCTTAGTGTCACTAGACCATTTGGTGTTCGTGCAGACGAGATCCTGTAAGCACTTTGTGTTAACAGTGATCTTCCTGGCGTCTCTCCACTCATTCCGCCTCTCCCTACCTGGGAGTTTCCTGCACCTTCTGTCGATTTCTCTCCGACTGCCCTTCCAAAGGCAGAAACACCAATGATTGCATACCAGCAACGGTTCTCAGAACTTCGTGCGAAGCACCCCAATTTTAATGTGTTTTACACGGATGGGTCCAAGAAAGTGGAATCTGTTGATTGCGCCATCGTCCTAGACTCTCAAAGTTCCAGTTACTCGCTACATCCTGCCTGTTCCATCTATACGGCAGAGTTGTACGCCATTTTAAAGGCACTGGACTTTGCAGTCGTGAATGGGCTTAAGAAAGTCCTTGTGTGCTGTGATTCGTCCAGCGTGTTGCAGTCTCTGGATTCGCCGTATTCCCGGCATCCAGTAGCGCAACGCATAATAAGACGGCTTGTGTCCTTATCTGCCAGTGCGGATGTACACTTCTGTTGGGTCCCTAGCCACGTGGGCAACCAGGCAACTGATGCAGATGGCGACGTTCTTGTCCACCTCTTGCCTGCTAGCGACCTGCGGAATGTGTTCCGTTGTTGCCTTCTTGACACTTGGCAGACCGAGCAGGATGCGGAAACGGGGAACAAGCTTCACGCTGTTAAGTCCACCATAGGTGCTTGGCGTTCCTCTTCCCGTCCCTCTAGGCGAGAAGAAGTCATTCTTAGCCGCATGCGTATAGGACACAGCCGTCTAACGCATTGTCACCTGCTGCAAGGGCTGGATCCTCCGTTGTGTCGTGGTTACAATGTTTTATTAAGCATTCGACACATTTTCGTTGAATGTGTCGATCTTGCTTACCTCCGGCAGACTTTTAACATTTCGAGCTGTTTGTCATCCCTTTTGGGTGATGACAGCAGTATGTTAACAAATGTTTTTGGTTTTTTGCGAAGAGCTGGACTCTTCCATCGTCTGTAAGGGGGTTTTTTAGTTTGTTTTTTCTGACTTTTTAATGTGTCGTGTTTGTCTCGTGCAGGTCTCTTTACAACCTTGCACTTTTAGTTATTCCCCAAGCGGCTATCTACACCCCTTTTTTAAATTTTCAGTCAGAATTTTAGATAAGGGGACATTTCCCCGTATATATAGAAGGGTGCAAAATGGCCTTAAGTGCCGACGCACCTAGAAATTTTAATTCAATCAATCAATCAATCCTCCTAGTGGGTCCGAGCATACCAGCCAATTAAATCTAGGCATAACGTCATGCTCTGTTACCAGTACATTTGTGGGCAGAGAGTTATAGCTGCTAAAATTTGAAAAGACAATGCGATATTCACAGGCGATATTTTTAGTCCTTCACTGTAATATTTATAATAATAGTAATGATAATCATAATAATAATAATTAACATTTTTCACTTGTTACTTATTAACAGAAAATGTCTCTGGAAAAATCTGATAAACGAACTCTATATCAGATTGTGGATAGTATTTCAACTATTTATCTTGGATTTGGGAAGTTATGTATGGTCTCCGACACATTATCCAGTAAGACACCTGTAGTAATACATGATTGAACACCTCCAAATAAAAGCATTCTTCATACACATATCATCCTTTCGCATGGACGTTCGCAGGATTTTCTCCAGGGAGAAGCAAGGAAGATATTTTTTTTGCAGGGGAGCAAACAAGGCACATTTTCCCCAATAATAGTGTTGTTCCCTCAAAAAAAATGCTTATATATGAACTTACCATGTTCTTGCAATAATTAGCACATACGTATTATTGTAGGTGAAATAAAATTATATGTGTGAAATATATAATTTTTGGTTGACTTTCATTTTCCAGGGGGTCATGGCTCCCCCTTGCCCCCCCCCCCCCCTTCCGGACACCAATGTCCCTTCGTGTAAAAACTCAACAAACTTACATATGGTCAAAATTACTCCTAAAGGAGTAAGGAGATATGGTCTTTTCGTTTGTTAATGTCTGAAGAGGCAGCCATCTTCGATCCATGATGTCACACAGGGAATACGCCACAACAGTAGGCGTCAACAAAATATCACAGGCAGTAATTTTCCCCCTTTAAATGAAAGAGTGTCAAGTGTAAAATATGCATAGAATCCTTCCAGAAAAGGGCACAAAGTAGTTTCACTGGACTTCATAACAGTGCAAGATATGAAAAAAACAACGTAAGAATCAGTTTTGTACCTTTTTCAATTCTGAACAAATCATGTATCTATAAAAAAATATTCCAAAACCACTATTAAAGGAATTATGATGGATTTTCTTAGTTAGTGCATGAAGCGGTAGCCATCTTGCATTTAAGACGTCACACAAGGCTTCTGCCAGAATTGCGGATAAAACACATGCGATTCTCTGTAAGGCATAACTACTTCGGCTTCTCGTGCATCGCTTCCACTAGACTTGAGCGGTGTTGCCAGTGTTAACGTCGTCTGCTGCGAAAGAAGCAGAACAGCTACACACACGTTTTACAATGCAAGTGCAAGTAAGGGGTGACCTTCCACGTAGTACACCCAAATGTCAACCTCACTTCCACTTTAGTACACCCTGGACTACAGACTAACGAGGCTCTGGCGACTGGCCCCATGGCCAGTATAATTTTGTAGGTATTGTCCTGTTGTTTTGTCCTGATGTGTGCTGAGTGCCCCTTTACAGACTCAGCTTTTAACGAAAGTCAGAATATTTTATGATTTTAGTTATACAACGGTAGAGTTGTTATTTGTAATGGTAAAGGGCTGGACCCCGTATACCGTGACGGGTGCAAAATAGCCTTAGTGCTGACGCACCCAAAATTTTAAATCCAAATATCAAATGAAATCGCAAGTTCCCATTGTTGTTTTTTAATAATATCTAACCGCATGCAAAATTATTCAATAAATGCGACCAATTTGCACAAGTAAAGAAAGGAAATAAAGAAAATATGTATTACGGAATCTCAAGCGAGCTGGACTCGCATAAAGAAATATAGTTTATCCTGATAAACATAAATAACGAAACTGCCTTTGGAACTGAAAGAGTTGGGGGGGGGGGTTCACGGAGGTAAGAGAATTTCAACACGTTGTTGGCAAAGATAACGAAAGAGAAGAAATACCTCAACACGCTTTTTATCCAAACGCTAGAATCGAACCGTTCGCCCCCTCCATGTAGGACTGCCTTGACGGGGCAAGGGGGCTTAGTAGGGAGGTCAATTTTCATCTCATCATTTCACCCATTCCTCACATCCATATCTCACGTTTTCACCATTCCATCACGTCATTCATCTCCATATCTTTGACCTCCCTCTAAGAAACTAAGATAGGGAGGTCATTTTCATCTCATCATTTCACTCATTCTTCACATCCATATCTCACGTTTTCACCATTCCATCACGTCATTCATCTCCATATCTTTGACCTCCCTATAACTAAGAGTCCTGCTAGAGGAGACAACCTCGATAAAAAAAAACCCTATCCCAAGGTGTGAGTTGCACGTGCCGATGGGACAGTGTTGGCTGCAGGGGTAGGTGCAGTCGCTAACGTGGCCTCAGGGATTTCGGTTTAGTCCTCGAGTAGCCTCCATTATTGGGGGTTGGCCTTCCTCGGCATAGAGGGCATGTCGAGGCGACAATTTATGGACCCTCCACAATAAATATTTTTTGTATATGGGTACAAAAAACAACTCAAACGGGGGGAAACACCCAAAACGAGCGCGGCCTTCGAGCCCGCTTCATTTGTTGAAAAGGACAAGTAACGTGCCACGTTACCTTGTGATTAGTATTGTGCAGAAGACCGAGAGTAACGATGAATCTGCAACAACCAAGAAACATGGAGCTGCTACATTAAAGAACTTGTCACCGTTCCTGATCAAGAAACAGATAGACTACGCAGTTGGTTCAGACGTACCAGAAAAAAAGCTGAGAAACGGTAGTCTACTTATCCAGAGCAGCACAGATCACCAGACAAACAACCTTTTAAAGCTAAGATCTTTCGGCGACTTCCCTGTTAATGTTGCACCTCACCGTCAACTTAACAGTAGTAAAGGTGTGATTCGCCACTGTGATCTGCTAAATGCTGAGGAGGAAGATATTCTTGAAGCACTCTCAGACCAACATGTGACGGCAGTGCAGCGAATAAAGACGCGTAAGTCCGGAGAACTAGTTCCAACTGCTTCACTTATACTGACGTTTCAAATGACCACTCTCCCAGACAGGGTACGGGCTGGATATTTGAGACTCAAAGTCCGTCCGTACATCCCTAACCCGATGCGATGCTTCAAATGGCAGCACTTTGGGCACACACAGCCTTCCTGCAAGGCCACTACCGCCCTTTGTGGTAAGTGTAATAAACCTGATCATGGGACCGAACCTTGTTCTTCTGGTCCCAAATGCATTAATTGCCAAGGCGAGCACACAGTCTGGCATCGTGACTGCCCCTTTTTCCAACAAGAGAAGAAAATCAGAGAGTTGGTCGTCATAGAGAAAATCTCCGCTGGTGAAGCAAAGCAACGTCTCCGTGAAAGTATACGCACCACTTTACCTGTGTCATTCGCTACAATTGCTGCAGCTGCTCTTACCCTTCGCAGCGTAGGTGTACAAACCAGTCACATGTCCACTCAAACTACAACGCTTCCCGTAGTAGCTCGCCCTGGTTCGAGGAAACCAGCAACCACTCCTCGCTCCACAGAGAAAAAGTTCAAGCAGGTACACACGAAAGAATACTTTCTGAAGTCCAGTAACTCTCCAATCAGGGCGGCATCGACCACCCTGAGACTTAAAGCGCAGCTGAAAGCTGTCAGGCGGCGCTCAAAGCACCCGCCCCCACTGCCCCTTCTTCATCCCCTTCGCCCTCTGTGTCCTTACTCGAGGACATGATACAGGACGAAGTCGCGGATGAAGAATTTATCAAGGTGAGTAGTGTAAATTGGCCGGTTCTAAGTCATACTTAGTAGGTATGCATTTGTAGCCTCTTTTTTTATCAATTGAATATCAGTTTTTGACATTTTGACATTTTTTTGTCGATGTTTTAGCGTTTAGCGATGTTTTAGTAAAATTTCCCTTTTTTTCCTTTTTTTCCCACTCATACTTGGTAGGTATATCACGATCTTACGTGATACAACTTAACCTATCTTTTTTTTCTTACGATTTTTTAATTTTGTTTACGATCCTAAGTGATATAACTTAACCTATAATTTTTTTTATTTACGCACCGAACTAACCTACAAGGGATTCTGTTTGTTTTAATATTTCAGTATTTTAAGGTTTTCACAAATTTTATATAACCTAAAATGTGTTGGATGTTGATTTTTTTTTTAGTATGTGGCAATTTTTTTTTTAAAACTGCTCCGTCACCCTCTTGTTCTTCACGTCGTACGCGGACTTCTCTGCGACCAGGATGACGCTGCACACGGTATCATCGGGCAGCGCGTCGTGGAACTCGCAGACGATCTTGATGTTGGTTCGATCGTTGACCACGACCTGCTTCCGCTTCGTCGTGTTGATGACGAACATGGGTCTCCGTGCTTTGAATTCGCTGGGCGCGTAGTACATGTCCACACTTCCCTCGGTCACGCGCTTGTAAGCGGAGTACGCTTCGTAAAGTTTGAGGTAATCATCTTTGGTCATGTCGAGGTTGTAATTCTCGCGCGGGAACACTTCGTCGTGACGTCGAATTCCATGTGACTTCCGGACGCTATCTTCTGCACGCACTGGTAACCGTGAAAGTGAATCGGTACCTGCGGACTTTTCAAGATCTCCGCTTTGTACTTGAGGGCGTAGTTCGTCTCGTATTCCACGATCGGCATTCTCAACTCCATGCTCCGGATGACGCACTTGGCTGCTTCGGGTAAAGTGTTGGCTATCGGCGTGCCGTCTGCGTTCAAGTTGGTGTATCGCATCAGTGCGTCGTTGTCGTTGGCCGCTCTTCGAAACGAGACTCTCACTCCTCCCTTCCACATGATCTCCTTGTAGTCCGAGAAGAATCCCGGAAGCAGACGCATGGGAAAGAGCACCGTGTGACTTCTCGTCGATATTTTGGTCCCTGCTTCGAATCCTCCCGCCTGATAGTATGCTGCGTCCGTTTTGGATAATTTCAATGTTCCCACTGCCGTCGACGTGATGCCTGGATAATCGATTCTGTCGATGACGGTGTTGTGTTTCCTCACCTCCACCTGCGAGAACAGGTGAGGCACGAAGTTGTCCACGAGTTTCAAATTTGCATTGTGCGGAAACGCTTCTCCGCTTTCTTTCTTCACCACGTCAAATTGAAGGTAAAGATCCGCTCTGTGAGGATGAACGAACCCATCGCCTACGTCCACGTCGTATTCGATCTCCCGGTTCGCTTCGTTCAAATTTGGGAACGTGCGACGGTTCGGAGGAAAAGATTGCAATTCGTAACTTTCGATTTGTTCCATGATGTATGGTTATTTATTATACGTTGATCTCCACGATGGCCGTCGTAGTGGCACCAGCGAAATCCACCACGTCGCCTTTCTCGTTCGTCACCACCAACTCTATGTTGTCTATGCGGTTGCGACATACTGGAAAATAGATCGGCGAAGAGGGTGTGTAGATGATCGGTTCCATGAACTCGGAACTTGGTTTGAACGTGGCGATGATTCCCGTCTGCTTGTGACTTCCCAGCAATCCGTCCGAGGATTTCGTGATCATGCCTTCCGCCACGTTGCAGTGAACGTTCAAAGTCTCTATGGCTAAGAATTTAGGAATGTTTGCTGCCGTGTGCTTGATGCCAGCTTCGAGTTTTGTGTCGTTCTCGAAACCTAAAAGTTCTCCTATGGTGCCCAGGTCCACGGTCTCCGTCGCCGATACGATTTCCACTCTGTGCGTGACCGAATTTTGAGAAAGGTACGTGCCTTTGGGTAATTGAGCTTGCAAAGTCGAAAGGTTGTATTGACCTGGCGTGACGACGATATGTTCGCTTCCGACGCTAATTTTGTTGTTGTGATGCGTGACGTTAGGTATGAGGTACATGCTGTAGAATGCACGCAGAGCTACGGATTTAGGATAGACGATGTCGTCGTGCAGCGTGAGTTTCAAGATCGAAGATTCGCTCGTGAGATGGAACACGCCCATCGTGATGCTGTTTAAGGTTCCACAATGCTTTCTGGAAATCTTCCACCTGCGGCTTATTTATTTTAGAGAGAAACGCGAGCATGGAAAGACAGAGATGACCGCAGTTCACGTCGCCGAAATTTTGAATGCGTTCGTCGTTGTAGTATATAGGATTGTTCGTTTTCAGATAATGAACTAAATTTGTAGGTGGAACACCTCCGAAAGAATCGAAAACCTGGACTAAAGACTAACGAGGCTCTGGCGACTGGCCAGTATAATTTTGTTTGTATTGTCCTGTTCTTTTGTCCTTATGTGTGCTGAGTGCCCCTTTACAGCCTCAGCTTTTAACGAAAGTCAGAACATTTTAATATTTTATGATTTTGGTTCTGCAACGTTAGAGTTGCTATTTGTAACGATAAGGGGCTGGACCCCGTATAATGTGACGGGTGCAAAATAGCTTTAGTGCTGACGCACTCAAAATTTTAAATTCAAATTCAAATCCAAGCGTCTCTACCATGTCCGTATGAATTTGCTGTGGTTTTAAGCCCTTTTATGCAGGTACTTAATGACAGCGCGATGCTCTATTTTCTCCATGTTACAAGTTTCCGTCACTTCTGCCCACTAAAAGTCCTCACCTGAAACAATAGAGCAATGAAATGAAATGAAATTTTACACAGTGACTACCAAAGTATATACGAGTAGCTATGCAACTAATGTATGAAACTTAAAATTAAAAGCTTCCTTCCTACTCAGGCCACGAACTTTTCAATCCGCCCTCGTATATATATATAAAAAATGAGTAAATATGGTGTAATTACATATGATAAAAATTAGAGATATCATTAGATAATTTCTAGACCTGGATTTTCCAAAAAATCAGTTAGACTACAGTGTATTTAAGATAAATATGATGACTTTATATATGTATAGAGATAAAACAGTCATTATTCGTTGCTCTTGAAAATTTTCTTTACAGGAAGTTCTATAACCTAATTTAAACATAATTCTCAATGCCCTTCTTTGAAGTCTTAGTATTCTGGAGATTTAGCTCTACCCCATGCTACAATACCAGATTCAATATGAGGGTAAATAAGTCCATAATATATAGTTTTATTGATTTCAGTTACGTTATAATGTGCTAGCTGTTTCAAAAGATAAACATTTGTTGCTAAGTTTACTACATATATATTCAATCTGCTCGTTCCATGTTAAATCATTCTCTATGATAACACCCAATAACTTGGTAGAATATTCTCCTTCTAATTCTATATTATCAATGAAGGTAGTTTGTGAGACATTTTTGTTGTTTTTACTTGGATTAAAGGTCATAAATTTAGTTTTATTATTGTTAATAGTTAGTTTATTTAGGTTTAGATATTGAATTATTTGATTATTTTTTACAAAAGTATTAATTTCAAGTTTGGCAATATCTTTGTCATTAATCAAAACTGTTGTATCATCTGCATAAGTAATTACTCTCGTATCTTGATATTCAGGGATGTCATTAATGTATAAGATAAGTAGCAAAGGTCCTAAAATTGATCCCTGACGAACACCACTAATAATACTTCTCGTGTTAGAGGTGTAATCAGTGAGAGTTCCACGTATATTAAAACGTATTTGTGTATATTGTGGGGTGTAAGGGGTACCTTCCACATAGGCACCCAAAAGTCAACCTCACTTCCACGTGGTGCACCCTGGACTAAAGACTAACGAAGCTCTGGGGACTGGCACTATGGCCAGTTAAATTTTGTGTGTGTTGTTCTGTTTTTTGTCCTTGTGTTTGCTGAGTGCCGGTTTACAGCCTCAGCTTTTACCAGAAGTCAGAAGATTTTAAGATTTTTAGTTATACAACGTTAGAGTTGTTATATGTAATGATAAGGGGCTGGCCCCTGTATAATGTGACGGGAGCAAAATAGCCTAAGTGCTGACGAGTAGAGGAAGTGCCCGGGTTGAACGTCCTCTTGTGAGGAGCTGAAGTGAGGAGCTCGCCTTAATGGATTTCTGTCGTAAGGCATGAGCTCTATTTGATGGCGCAGTGTTGCCAGCTTCTTACTCGAAAAAATTACCAAGGTTTTTGGTCTAACCTAACCTAAAGCAAGGAGCTGGCAACTTTTTTCTCGCAGTGTTGCCAGCTCCTCACTCGAAAAAATCACCAAGGTTTTTGGGGTAACCTAACCTAAAGCAAGGAGTTGGCAACCTTTTTCTCGCAGTGTTGCGAACACTACACCCGAAAGTAAAGCTCGGTGGGGCTCGTCTTGATGGTTTGCTCTTGTAAGGCATAAACCCCCCCCCTATTTTCGGACACAGTATTACCAACATCTTACTCGAAAAAAAAATCACCAAGGTTTTTGGTCTAACGTAACCTAAAGCAAGAAGCTGGCAACCTTGCTTGAGGCTTGTTTTACAGTGCATAAAGCAAGGTTGCCAACCTACTGGTATTTTTGCCATAGCCTTTTACAAAAAAGAGAGAGAAGAGAGGGAGGGAAGAGTTAAACGGCCGACAGCCTACCTACAGCTTTTTTTTGTCTAACCTAACCTCAAGCAAGGGGCTGGCAATTTTGCTTGAGGTTTGTTTTACAGTGCATAAAGCAATTTTTGCCAACCTACATATACAGGGCAAGGAGAGCCGGCACTGCCGTAAAAGAGAGAGATGGATGGATGGGAACACTGCACGGGTTCAACGTCATCAAATAAAAATCGCCTTAATGGTTTTTTCTTGTAAGGCATGATCTCTATTTTCTCGCAGTGCTGCCAACTCCTACCTACACTTTTTTTTAGTTGGCAAGGGCTAGATAGAGAGAAAAACTTATAGCTGGGAGCAGTAATGAGCGAATGCGCCATATCGTAATTTTCCAACTCCCGGGGGCCAATGTTTGTATATCACAACCTTTGTAAACCTCTCTCTCTCGGGGGAACGACGTGCCGCGCACACACACACGCACACACACACATACACACACGCGCGCGCGCGGGGGCCAAAATTTTTGAATTTACGGTTGGAAAAATGTTTTTCTATGACATGTTTTCGTTCGAGGCAAATTCGTAGGTAGATATTGTTAAATAAATATTAATATTGTAAATATATATATATATACTTATTGTATTTAGTTTTTCGATACCGAAAAGCGACTGTCATATTGTATTTGAAAAAATATTATGCTTTTGCCTGTGGATATCTAGAAAAACGACAATTTCGTTCCCTCTCTCTGTATATGCTATCAACGTTGGCACAATGACACAAATTCAACAAATGCGTAGTCAACCGCACATCTCTTTTTTTTTCCTGACAATTTCGTTATCTGACTAGGGCGGAAATGGGTTTTCCGATGACAGAAAATATGTTGCTCTGTTTCTATACAAATAACCAGAAATCACCACATGCATTTCGCAACTATGCTTGGCGGCAGAGAAAAAATACAGTTCCATGTACACAACCAACTCGCTCTTGCAATATATTATCTGATGCGACATTGTGAAAGGTTCTCGTATGTTCGCGAAACAGGAAATACACGTCCGGTTTAAATCCAATTTCAATGAGCATCTATTGAAGATAGATTCAAAACATTGATTGATTTGGTGTTTTAAGTCCACTTTATGCACAGTAAGGCTAATCGGGACTGGACCTACAGTTTAAAGTGGGATCCGAACCACTTGTGCCTCCACCGGGTATCGAACCCGGGACCCCTTGATTACAAGGCGACGACGCTACCACTGCGCCATCGGGGAGGCCCTAGATTCAAAACAGTATTCAACCGGCGAAATGAAAACACGAAGTAGCGTCCGCACTCGTGGGTGCAGAGGCGGGGTCAGGGGCTACGAAATAAATAACCGGAACTGTATTTTTTTTCTCTGCTGCCAAGCATAGTTGCGAAATAATGTGGCTGAAATGTAGAGAAGAGAAGAGAAGGGGGAGAATGTTCTAGAGAATTTGGTTCTTGGATTTCTATTGGTCCACGTTGCGTTGGCTAACATATCATTTTTGACGTTATTAGAAAACCGTATAAAACTTAAAGCGCTGGTGTAGAAAGTTGTGTTTTATTTTCAGCGTTAGTGAAGAGCATTTCTGCAGAATTTCTAAAAGTAAGTAACTTTGTTTCTTAGCTTGCATAAGTTGGCTTTGATTTATAAGTATGGCAATGCTTTTGTGGAAGAAAATATACTCAAAACATGCAAAAAAAAGAGAGAATATAGAAGGTATTTCATGTCTCTCTCTGCTTTTATATATTTGAAGCATGCATCTTGGTAGCTAGAATATCTTTTTTCTTCCGTGTGCCGCTGTTGGTAGGTAGGAAATATGTGTGCGGGGCATATTTCAAAAAAATAAATGTGTTAAATTGTTAGAAAAAGACAGAAAAAATAGAGGAGAGTTGCGTGTTTTTGATATCTAGTGGAAGTACTGATTAATTAATTGAGTTGGCGTTTTTTTTTTTGAAGCCCACTTTATGTACAGTAAGGCTAATCGGGACTGGACCTACAGTTTCAAGAACCACTTGTACGGGTATCGAACCCTTGAATACAAGACAACGACGTTATCGCTACGTCATCGCAGAGGTTAGTGGAAGTACTGATTGATTTGATGTTTTAAGTCCACTTTATGTGCAGTAAAACTAATCGGGACTGGACCTACAGTTTCAAGAACCACTTGTACGGGTATCGAACCCTTGAATACAAGCCTACCGCTGTGCTAACGCAGAGGCTAGTGGAAGTACTGATTGAGTTAACGTTTTTTTTTGTTTAAGTCCACTTTATGCGCAGTAAAACTAATCGGGACTGGACCTACAGTTTCAAGAACCACTTGTACGGGTATCGAACCCTTGAATACAAGCCTACCGCTGTGCTAACGCAGAGGCTAGTGGAAGTACTGATTGAGTTAACGTTTTTTTTGTTTAAGTCCACTTTATGCGCAGTAAAACTAATCGGGACTGGACCTACAGTTTCAAGAACCACTTGTACGGGTATCGAACCCTTGAATACAAGCCTACCGCTGTGCTAACGCAGAGGCTAGTGGAAGTACTGATTGATTTGATGTTTTAAGTCTATTTTATGCACAGTAAAACTAATCGGGACTGGACCTACAGTTTCAAGAACCACTTATGCAGGTATCGAACCCTTGAATACAAGCCTACCGCTGCGCCATCGCAAAGGCTAGTGGAAGTACATAGTTATTTGAATCTTATTTATTTAAAATATTTAGTTTTTTTTTTATGCACGCTTATTGATTTTAAACCTAAAATTAAATAAAATCCGGTAATTATATCCAATTATACTTATGGCTACAACGAGCATTGAGATTTTTTTTACCACGTAAACAAAATGGCTGACATGCCAAATATGAACAGGCTATATAGATTTGAGAGAGAGATGGATAAAAAAAGTTAATTAAAATTTAATTTCATGATTGCAACACGGAACTTAATGATTGATTTAGTTTATTTTATTTTACGTTTTGTACCTCTTGGCTAATTTGCGAAGATTGGGGGTGAGTGATGAAATGGACATTCACAAACAACCAAGCCCGACCAGGATTCGAACCCGGGGCCCTTGGCGTCGCAGTGCGATGTGCTAACCACTCGGCCACAGGGTCGGGCAAGTGCTGGTATATACATAGATCAAAATTACATGGTTCTAGGCCCCATAGGAGCCGAGAAAATCAATGTCTTGGAAAACGTCTTAAGACAAATATCTCAATCTTTAAGAAAGTCGACTTCCGGTATCTCAAGATGTTACTTCCGGTCTGTCAAGAAAATTTTCTTAAGACAAAAATCTTAAGACGTTTTCCAAGACATTGATTTTCTCGGCTCCTAATTGAGCTAGGATGATGATTTTAGGTTTGTTGGATAGGATTCGACGAGAACTATTCGACTAGCAAATAAAATCGATTCTACCCCCTCAAGTTTCGGAAATACAGACAATTTTTTATTTTTTTGAGAAACTTGATTTGCCGGCTTAGTTTTTGCCCTAATTCGAAAATTTTAATAGCATTCGATACAAAATTAGAAGTACTCTACAACTTATTGGAGGGATGATGACTACTGCCTGCTGTTTTCGAGTTATTTTGGATTAAAATTTCAAGATGTAATTTCTAAGATGTTTTGTAATTCATCAACTATGGGTTGTAGGAAAACGATTCTTGCTCTATCTGCTATCGCTCGACGAATACTATAAACATAAATAATGCTTATGGTTTGATTTTTAAAATGGCGACCGGAAAATAACTATGTTTTCTGAAATTATGATTTATACTTCATATGCCGAGAGGGCTGAGGGTTAGAAAAAAAAGATTGTTTGGTAGAATTATGCACACATAATATTTTTGTGTTTTCTATACACAAGCTTAATTATTTTTTTTCAATTATTTACAGGATTCATTAAGAAGCAAGAAGTAGCATAAATAACACACTCCCATCAAACCCAACACTATTGTGAATTATTGCACAGTATTTATTTTGTGGCACTCCACTATATATATATAATAACATACCCCACAAATATTTTCAACAAAATGCAATCTGAGAAAAATTGCCCTGTGTGCAAGATAACCATATCAAGCCAAAATTTTGCAAGACATTGTCGTACCTGCGCACCTGGTAAGCGTGTAACCGCTAAAAAATCATGTCCCAGGTGCGGTATACATATTACTATTAATAATTTGAAGAGGCATATAACATCATGCAAAGTTGTCGTCGGAGCACCTGTTCCCCAACCGTCGACCAGCTCGACCAAGAGGAAAGCGGAAGCCGGCTCGCCACCATCCGCCAAACGCGTCAAGTCTGTGGCGAAAGCGAACCAGTCTGCTTTCCAGCGGTTGTTAGAAGATTTTGTCATCACTTCGGAGGGCTCATGCGACGTGCGTAGCTTTTTGGAGGAGAAGCGAGCAGAGATTATTTCCATCCTCGGTGATACGCTTGCAACGCACTCCACCAAATTCTACGCATCGCTACGTTGCCAGTACAAGAAGCCGTCCGATGAAATTTACAGCTTCTGCCACAACACCAAGGCGAAGACGCTGCATCTGGCGGATGTCGACAACCTCGAGGTCATCTACAACCAGTTTGCCGATGAGCTGGTGGCAAAACAGGAGGAACACCAAGCTAAAGGCTCGGGGGGTTCGCTGTGTGGCGAGCCTCACGAACTGTGCGTCAAACTTTGTAAGTTCATACCTCTCTCTGCCTCCAGCTACGTCCCCTTACCACCTACCATTGTGGCAAAAAAGGCCGTCCTGAACATTCAGAACAGTGACGCCAAGTGCTTTGTATGGTGTGTTCTGGCAGCGTTGCACCCAGTTGAGCCAAAAAATAATCCAAAACGTGTTGGCCACTACCTACCCTATGAGGCAGAGCTGGAAGTTGCCATGGCTGGGATCGACTACCCGGTAGAGGTCCCGGACATTCGAAAGTTCGAGGCTCGTACGCGGTTGGCTATCAACGTTTACGGTCTCACTGACGAAAATGTGGTGTACCCCATCCGGGTGAGCGACGTAAACGTTGATGGTGCGCAGGAAATTCACCTTCTGCTCATCAAGGACGAGACCCATCACCACTACACTCTTATCCGTTCCCTCTCCCGGTTGGTGTCGAGCCAACAGAGCAAAGACAAAACCCACGTCGAGGTGTGTCGCAGGTGCTTGTCAATATTTCATAATCGAGAACAGCAGGATTATCAGCGCATCAGAGGCCCCAACATCGCTGCAGAGAAGCTTGCCAGCCACAAGATCTACTGCAATGCCAACGAGCCGGGTGTGGCAGTCTTGCCCAAACCTGGCACTGTGGAGCGTTTCCACATGCACGGTGCCATGGTAGAGCATCCCGCTATCATCATCGCGGATTTCGAAGCCTTCCTCAAACCCCTGTCCACTTGCGATCCTGACCCCGAAGTTTCTTCCACCACCCCTTACCAACTCCTCGAGGCCTCGAGTTATGCCTACGTTGTGGTGCGACGAGACCAGCACATCGCCCCCGAGCCCTACGTGTACCGTGGTCCCGACGCAGCCAAACACTTCCTCGAGAGGATGGTTGTCGAGGCCATCGAGATAGGGAAGGTACTGTTGGCCCCCAAGTCTATGCTCCCACTGTCCCCCGACGATCAGCGTAGACACGACGAGGCCATCACTTGCCCTGTCTGCGTCAAGGAGTACACCGCCAACAACCGTAAAGTCCAACACCACGATCACTTTACCGGTAGATATGTTGGTCCATGGTGCAACGGATGCAACCTCATGGCCCGGGACCCTCGATTTATCCCGATCTTCTTCCACAATGGCTCGGGGTACGACTTCCACCACCTGATCAGGCATCTTGGATACGACAACAAGGGAATCAACGTTCTTGCCCAGAACGAGGAGCGTTACATCAGTGTGAGCAAACGAGTGTCGATCCCAGGATCACACTCTACCGTCGAACTTCGCTTCCTCGACTCCCTGAGGTTCCTCCCGGCCAGCCTCGATGCTCTCGCAGGGAAGCTTAGCGACGAGCAAATGCTCATCACCTCCGGAAACTTTCCGAACTTGGACGCCGGCCTCTTCAAGCGTAAGGGGGTCTATCCCTACGAATATATTACAGACCCTTCCAAGTTCGCAGAGACGTCGCTACCCCCCCAGGCGAAGTTCTACAGTCAGCTGCGAGGCTCGAACATCACCGAGGATGACTATCACCATGCCCAGTCCATGTGGCGCGAGCTGGGCTGTCGAACTCTCGGGGACTACCACGACGCCTACCTCAGACTTGATGTGACGCTCCTCGCCGACGTGTTCCAGACGTTCCGTGCGACCGCCATGAAGATCTACCAGCTGGACCCTGCCTACTTCTATAGTCTCCCCGGACTGGCGTGGTCAGCCATGTTTCTGGTGACGAAGATCGAGCTGGAGCTTCTTTCGGACGTGGACATGATGCTGTTTGTGGAACGTGCCGTGCGGGGTGGAATGGTCCAGGTGTCGCAGCGACACTCGCGCGCCAACAATCACCACATGGCCACCGGTTACGAGCCCTCACAGCCGTCCAGCTATATTGTGTACACGGACGTCAATAACCTCTACGGGCACTCCATGATGCAGTCACTCGCCTTTAGAGGCTTCGAGTGGGCTGACCCTTCCAACTTCGACGTCGAAAGCTTCGACGATTCGGAACATGGGTTCTTCGCCGAGGTGGACCTTGAGTTCTCCGAGAAGCTGCAGGATTTGTTCAGCGATCTCCCCCCTGCACCCGAGTTCAAGTGTCCACCCGATTCCAACCAGAAGAAGCTCGTCATGGATTTCGAGCCCAAGAAGAATTACGTCCTACACTACCAGAATCTCCGGTGGTTGATGCAGCGAGGGGTCGCAGTCCGCGCAGTTCACCGCATCCTCAAGTTCGAGCATTCTCTGTGGTTGCGTCCATATATTGAAGTCAACACCAAACACCGCACCGCAGCCACGTCCGAGCTCGATAAGGATTTCTTCAAGCTTATGAACAATGCGGTGTTTGGCAAAACTATGGAGAATGTACGGAATCGCATGGACATAAAATTGGTAACGAGGAAAGCACAATGTCGCAGGCTCGTGGCAAACCCGTTATTCAAATCGAGGACCATTTATAATGAGCAGCTTGCTCTGGTGCATATGAGGAAGAGTGAGGTGAGGCTCGACAAGCCAATTTATGTTGGTGCCTCAGTATTAGACCTGAGCAAGCTGCACATGTTCGAGACGTACTACGACATATTACGTCCACATTATAGCCACAACATCTCGCTTCTCTACACGGACACGGACAGCTTGGTGTACCACGTCCACTCAGCCGATGCATACAGGGATATAGTCACGGTACCAGCTTTGGTTAACCTCTTCGACACCTCGGGCTATCCCCAGCCGAACCAGTACGGCATCCTGCCCCGAAACAAAAAAGTGCCTGGCAAACTCAAAGACGAGAAGGACGGTGATGTAATTCTCGAGTTTGCAGGTCTTCGCGCCAAGGCCTATGCCATTAAAGCCGAGGGCAGCGTTACCAAGAAGGCCAAGGGTGTTGGCAGACAGGTGGTTCGGGAGCATCTCGCATTCGAGGACTTTGTCGATTGCCTCAAGACCAGGTCGTCGGTTCTAAGAGAAGAACAGCGCATCCAGAGCGTCGACCATGTGTTGACCACAAACAAAGTTAGAAAAATTGCGCTGGATCCCAACGACGACAAGAGGTGCGTCCTCGAGTGTGGTATTCACACATTGCCGTGGGGGCACTATCGCTTAGCAGAAAGCAAAACCTGCAACATATGTCCATCTTCAACAGAAGATTCATAAAAACAAAATAAAACAAAAAAAAAATACTTTGACTGTCATTACAAAAAACTTTGACTGTATTCTTAAATAACCAGCATGCCTATGAATTTGTTCGGTTTCAAAAAACAGATCATTATGGAGGGGTGTAAGGGGTGATCTTTCACGTAGTACACCCAAATGTCAACCTCACTTCCACGTTAGTACACCCTGGACTGAAGACTAACGAGGCTCTGGCGACTGGCCCCATGGCCAGTATAATTTTGTTTGTGTTGTCCTGTGTTTTGTCCTTATTTGTGCTGGGTGTTCTTTGCAGCCTCAGCTTTTAACGAAAGTCAGAACATTTTAATATTTTATGATTTTCATTAAGCAACGTTAGAGTTGTAATGTGTAAAGGTAAGGGGCTGGACCCCGTATAGTGTGACGGGTGCAAAATAGCCTTAGTGCTGACGCACCCAAAATTTTAAAATCAAAGATCATTATGGAAACCATACCAGATCATGAAGTCTTACCTTCCGTGTTACCTAAACTCAACGGTCTGTTGATCATTCACCTCAACAGCATTTGGACGAAACTGAATGACGATGTGGGCAAGATGTTTTATGTTTTTAATAACAATTTACATTTCTACGAAATTCCGATCGACGGGAAACTTCAAATCACCGTGAATCCGGAAAACGCAGGCGAAATCAAAATTTCTACCGGCAAGAATATTTTTCGAATTAAGCACGACAAGATGCTTTCTAACATTACGTACGATGTTTCCGCAGGAGATTATCTTTACATGGAACTCCTCGGAGATTACGACAAACTTATTCCTCTCTTCGTAGAATTACGAATCGTCTATCCTATTATAAATAACCGTTAACCAAAAATGCCTAACGACATTTTCGGCAACACCAAGCGTGTAGACCATGCAGAAGAGATTCTCATGTTGGACATTCGAGTTAAGAAGTTGAGGACCGATTTGATCGCTTTGCAGGAAACCTTAAACAAAAGTTTAGAGTCGGAAATCGCTACGCTCCAAACGCAATGTCTCGACCCCATTCTGAAAATCGATTCCGAACTAAAAACGCTGATAAAAAATTATGTCGACGTACCTTCTTACGACAGCGTTCAAAATATACAGTTGAGCGTGGATTCGCTTCAAAATGATTTGGCCAAATTACAGCAATTTCAATCGAAAAATGAAGATTTGGAAAAATTGAAACTCGAAATCGAAGAACGAACTTCCGCAATAGAAAAGAATTTCTCCGAACTTCAAACCGTGGTGAACGATATAGACGCAGAACGCTTGCACGTCGTCGTTTCCAAATTACAAGAAGAATTCACCAGCACGTTGGAAGAAATTAAATCCAAGTTGCAGACTTTGGAAGATACAATGACGAACCTACCATCGTCGGACGAACTGCAGGTCATCGGTAAAAGCGTCGCGAACATAAAAATTCAATTGGAGGCCTATCAAGATTTCGAACACATTCAAACCACCATCGCTACGCTTCAGGCGTCTCTGGAATTGATCAACGAAGAAATTAAAAATATTCACGCTGAAGCGAGAGCGTTGACGAGCATTCAAGACACGTTGAGCACGGTTCAGCAGAAGATCGAATATTTAGAAAATTTGAACGTCGAAACGAATCTCGCTCATTTTCATCACGTACTCGACAACATACAGGGTGACTTGGAATTGTTACGGACGAGCGTGCCTTCGAGCGAAGATTTGGAAAAATTGAAAACGGCGGTGACGGCACTATCCGATTCGAGCGACATCAAAAGTTCGTTGAGCGATCTCGAGAGTAAAGTGGCCAATCTCCCCACCTCCAAAGAATTGCACGCTTTGAAAAGAAACATATCTCGAATGCTGAAACGACTGGAAACGGAAACGGCGAACGTGGAACAGATTCGAGACGAAATTAGTTCGCTGGTGTCGACGCTGCTTACTTCCCAGAGCGTAGCCGACCTTCACACGCAGTTTACAGAGATGCGAAGCATCGTGAACGATCTTACCGAGAAGAGCTCGAAATTGAATCAAGTCGAGAACCTTCAGAACATCGTCGTCAACATCAGAGATCAAGTTGGAGTGCTGGAATCCACGCAGGAATCGACGCTGGCCTCTTTCGGTGCCAGGTTGCAAGAACTCAACGAAAACTACAAGCAGTTGAACGTGGAAGTGAAAATCAAACCGTCGTTTTCTGCCGTAACGGATACCATAGTCGAGCATTTGTTGCCCATCGAAAATAAACTCGGACAAGTTCACAGTAATCTGCTCGGCGTCGACACTAAATTCGCTAAACTGCATTCTCTGCAAGCCATCGAAATCAACAGCGTACCCAATCAACAGAGAATCTCCACGTTCGTCGAAGGTAACAAACTGTACATGTTGCATCCTTATCATCCGTACTACAAGTTTCTCCTCGATGGCACGATTCAGATAAACGAATTTTCGTACTGGTCTCACGGTAGAAAAGCTAGCGTTCCCACCATGACCTTGATATCGAATCGTGGTGTCCAGAAAGCGGGAAACATTCCTCTGGCACGTTGGAACGAAACGCGCAACATATATGAAATACACGAAGACGAAGATCTCACCGTTTTCGACGTGAGTGCCGGCGATAAGCTGATCATTCAAAACACGAGCGAAGTGCCACCCTCTTTGAATCCCATCACGCTTGTGCTTCTCTTGAAACGTAATCTCTAAAAAATGTCTAGGCAAGCCATCGTCGAAGAATTGCATAAACCTGCACGCCGTAACTACGAACGTTTGGCTGTGGTAACCAAGGGTATCGACGACCTCTGGCAAAGTGACCTCGTGGAGATGAGTAGCGGCAATTTGAAAAACGTGCATAAATTGAACAAGGGCAACAAGTACCTTCTCACCGTCATAGACACGTTTTCGAAATTCGCATGGGCTCTACCTTTGAAAGCCAAAACGGGAACGTGCGTCACGGAAGCATTCAAGACAATTTTTCGCGAAAGCGGTGGCAGACGACCACGGTTTCTGCAAACAGACAACGGTAAAGAATTTTACAACGCCGTATTCCAAAAGTTTATTCAAAAACACAAGATTCGACATTATTCGAGCTTCAGTCACATCAAAGCCAGCATCGTGGAAAGATTCAATCGAACCTTGAAAACACACATGTGGAAACGATTCACGCTTCGGGGAAATTACAAATGGGTCGACATCCTGCCGGAACTCGTCGACACCTATAATGATACGGCACACAGAACGATAGGCATGAAGCCAGTTGACGTTACCAAATCTGACGAGCAACGTTTAATTTCTACCGTTTACTGCCCAAAGTACACTCCCACGGCAAAAAAAGCTAAATACAAAATTGGAGACCAGGTGAGGATCAGCAAATTCAAACGCACCTTCGAGAAGGGATTCACAAAAAATTGGAGCACGGAACTCTTTACGGTGGTTCGAGTTCTACCCGGAAACCGACACACGTATATAATAAAAGATAGTAGCGGCGAGATTTTGAAAGGAAGATTTTACGAAGAGGAACTCTCTAAAACAAAACACCCCAACACGTACCTCATCGAGAAAGTATTGCGTAGGAAAGGTGACAAACTGTTTGTCAAATGGCTGGGACTTCCAGAAAAGAGTTGGATCGACGCGAACGAAGTGATCTTGTGAGTACGTGGAACGTGGTGAAGCGTCTACCGGATCCGGAAAGTCAAACGAAGAAAAAGAACGGCGAGTTGCTTCCCGACAGCATCCGCTGTCTGATCGTAGGTCCTTCGGGGTGTGGGAAAACGACACTGCTCGTGGACAATTTTCTCCTTGCACCGAATTGGTTAAATTGGAAGAACAGGCACCTGTACGTGTTCTCGAAAAGTTTGGAGCAATCCAAATACCAGCAACTGATGAAACTGTACGATGGTCTGGACATTGCAACGTTCGCCTCGGAAATAAAACCACTCGACGATTGTCGTGAAAATTCAGTTGTTGTGTTCGACGACGCCATCCTGGAAAATCAAAATGAAATTCGCAACTTTTTCACGCAAGGTCGTCACAAAGGAATGGATTGTTTTTACCTAGCTCAAACGTTTTCCAAAATTCCAAAACAGTTAGTGCGCGACAACGCCAATTTCATATGTTTGTTTCGTCAAGATCACACCAACCTCAAGCATGCGTACGATGACTACGTAGGCGGAGACATGAACTACAATCAATTTTCGGAAGGCTGCTCTACTTGCTGGAACGGTGACGATTTCGGATTTGTGACGATCGACATGACGAGAAAACCCAACGATGGAAAATACAGAAACAAAATCAACGACTTTCTAAACGTTGCAACGTTGTGAGAAACGACGTATATAAATAACGTCATGACGAAACGAAAAATCGAAGACGAAAATCTCAAGCTTCGCGATTACCTCGCGAAACGCTTCAAAGGTTGGAAATCCGAGAATCGCGGATTCTACGAAGAGAAGAAACGTCAGGATCAACCCGTGATCGATGCCATCAGCAGTCTAGGTAAAGAAATTAAAAGTGTCACGGAACAAAATAAAAATTTGATTAATGAACTCGTACCGCTCGCAGCTAAAAGTTATGCCGTACCCACGCCCATTTCGAGCATTCCTTCGACGCCGTTCGAACTGAAGGATGCACCGGCACGACGTCGAGCCATTGGTAGCACATCGTCTTCGGATAAAATCGAGTTGGGACCTTTGGCACAAAACTACCTGAGCACGGGGAAATTCGACAAAGATGAAGTGTTCGGATTGTATCCCAGCATGGAAACCAGCGAAGGCGGCGGTGTGGTGTGGAAGATTGGGAAATCGAAGGTCACCTTCGAAGGCAACGACATTAAAGTCAATTTAGGCGACAAGGATAGTTGGACCAGGTATCCGGGTACGGTGGGACTGTGGGAACTCGTCGCCAAAAAGCAGCCGAAAGATTACACCGACGAAGATTACCAAAGTTACAAGGAAATTCTGATCATGACGGATGCCTTGTACCAGAACAACGACGCCTCGCAGAATAGGGTGAAATCGAGCAGCGGCGAGAAGTACAGGAATCTCATCAAACCGATTTGGAACCAGGTCAAAACAGGCAGCGGCGTCAAACGCTACAACACGCTACCCAAAGAATTCGTTTGGGTGGACGACGTGAGAAAACTCGTGGACCGATTGTTGGTGATTGCCGGCGAAGAGAATGCAGGCAATCGTAATTTCTACAACGAGAAGGTTGGCATCGTGGACATGATCAGCACGAAACTTTCCAACTTCATCGTGAACGACGACAAGGGCATAGGTTACCTGATCAAAATCATCAACACGCTGCCTCCGAAAGTTTGGAACGTGGCCGAAGGAAAGGGACTCGTGAACGACATCATCAACAAGTTACCTTTCGAGATGCATCTACCTGGCTACCAGTACTGCGGACCGGGTACCAAACTCGAGAAAAGATTGGAGAGAGGAGACAAGGGTGTGAATCCGTTGGACGCGGCATGCAAAGATCACGACATCGCTTACAACACCACGCAGACGGATCTGGACGCACGTCACGAAGCAGACAAAAAATTGGAACATGTAGCTTTCGAAAGGTTCGTGAGCAGAGACGCATCGCTGGGTGAACGGGTCGCCGCACTGGGTACCACCATCGCCATGAACACAAAACAAAAATTGGGGTGGGGTTTATAAATAACATACCGTAAAAAATAATAATAATAACAACATGTGTCGTATAACTGATTTGCCACCCGAGCTACTATCTAAAATATTCAAAAAGGTAGTTAACGGAGATGTTAATAAACTTGTAATCATAGCAAGAACAACGCCGGAATTTCGCATCCCTTGTGAAATGGTTCTCAAGGACCATCTTCGGGAGATCAGTGGCCTGAGGTGCGGTGATCTCAACATTCTGCTTTTGGCCGCAGGGGAGAAATTAAACGATAGGTTCGATGAATTGCACGAGGCAAGGCAGGGAAGAAGACGGTACACAGTAGATTGGTACAAGTCTATGCAGGAGACGGAAGATATCATTACGCACATCATCGCGTTTTCCGAAGCACGGACTTTCTTCCTCTGTTAAAAAAATAATAATATATATACGTGTCAAAAAAACTTCATATATAAATAAATAATCTTCGGTATATATAAATAACACACATCGTGAAAAAACAATTAAATTTCTCTCTAACACTTTGAAATTTTTTTGATATGACGACTGAAAAAATAAGTGATCTCCAAGCATTAAAACAAATGCTAAATTTGTCAGTCGAGTATGTAAAAATTCAGGAATTGGAAGTCGACAAACCTTACACGATAACTTCCGGTTCAATCGTTTCTACCCAGTATGGTCCCAAGGTACGCCTGTTGCTCAACGCACAATACAGTCTATTTTTACCAGATCGATACGCTAACATGTTATCCGACGAGAAGCTATCTATTTTAATCGAGAACAAAACTCGAATCGTGTACAAGGGGACAAAGGAACTTCTTGGTAAGAAAACGAAGCACGTAATAGAATTTGTGTAACGACTGCGAGGCCTTGAAAATATATAAATAACATACCGTAAAAAAACTACACATGAAAAAATCTCAGAATATATATATAAATAACATACCGTGAAAATAACACATAGAGCATCAACATGAAGCCCAAGGGTGTCGTGTACCAGATACCATACTCCAATCTAAAAAATCTAGGTGCTCTCGATGGGTTACTCACCAAGAAACAACGCGAGAAGAAACGTTCTTGCTTGTCGAAAGGACACGGAATGAAATTACTTCTCAGCACACCTCAATTGAAAAGATTGCAGCGTTCGCGGAAACAGCAAAAGATCGGAGGTTTCATATTCAGCATCCCGGCCATCCTGGCAGCATTGGGGGCCGTTGGAAGTTTGGCCGGCGGAAGTGCCGCCATCGCGAAAACCGTCATCGACTCGAAGAAGAACAAGGCGGAATTGGAAGAACAGAAACGTCACAACCTGGCCATGGAGAAGAAAAAGGGGAAGGGCGTGATGAAAAAGTTTAAAAAAAAGAAACAGAAGCACTCACCAACCGAGACATTGAATCTCTGATCGAACCGTTACGAATCAAACACTTCAGAGGAGTTTTCATGTCCGACTCGTTACCTTCAAGCGTTAAAAGAAGAGAATGCGGAGTAGTCAACTTGGACGGTCAAGAAAATCCAGGCACGCATTGGATATGTTACCACAAAAACGATAATGATAAAGCATTCGTTTTCGATTCTTTCGGAGGTGTTCCACCTACAAATTTCATTCATTATCTGAAAACGAACAAAACCTCCATATACTACAACGACGAACGCATTCAAAATTTCGGAGACGTGAACTGCGGTCATCTCTGCCTCTCCGTGCTCGCGTTTCTCTCTAAAATAAATAACCCTACGATCGAGGATTTCCAGAAAGCATTGTGGAACCTCAAACAGCATCACTAGGATGGGCGTGTTCCATCTCACGAGTGAATCTTCAATCTTGAAACTCACGCTGCACGACGACATCGTCTATCCTAAATCCGTGGCTCTGCGTGCATTCTACAGCATGTACCTCATACCCAATGTTACGCAGCACAACAACAAAATTAGCGTCGGAAGCGAACACATCGTCGTCACGCCAGGACAATACAATCTTTCCACTTTGCAAGCTCAATTACCCAAAGGTACATACCTTTCTCGAAATTCGGTCACGCACAGAGTGGAAATCCTATCCGCGACGGAGACCGTGGACCTGGGCACCATGGGAGAACTTTTAGGTTTCGAGAACGACACCAAACTCGAAGCTGGCATCAAGCACGTGGCAACCAACATTCCTAAATTCTTGGCCATAGAGACTCTGAACGTACACTGTAACGTGGCCGAAGGTATGATCACGAAATCTTCGGACGGATTGTTAGGAAGTCACAAGCAGACGGGAATCATAGCCACTTTCAAACCAAGTTCCGAGTTCATGGAACCGATCATCTACACGCCCTCTTCGCCGATCTATTTTCCAGTATGTCACAACCGCATAGACGACATAGAGTTGGTGGTGACGAACGAGAAAGGAGACGTGGTGGATTTCGCAGGTGCCACTACGACGGCCATCGTAGAGATCAACGTATAATAAATAACCATACATGTAAAATGGAGCAAATCGAAAGTTACGAATTGCAATCTTTCCCTCCCAACCGTCGCACGTTCGCCAATCTGAACGAGGCGAACAGGGAGATCGAATACGACGTGGACGTAGGCGACGGGGGGTGTAAGGGGCGGCCTTCTTCTAAGGCGCCCAAAAGTCAACCTCACTTCCACGTAGTGCACCCTGGACTAAAGACTAACGAGGCTCTGGCGACTGGCACTATGGCCAGTATAATTTTGTGTGTGTTGTCCTGTTTTTTGTCCTTGTGTGTGCTGAGTGCCCGTTTACAGCCTCAGCTTTTAACAAAAGTCAGAACATTTTAAGATTTTTAGTTAAGCAACGTTAGAGTTGTTACTTGTAATGATAAGGGGCTGGTCCCCATATAATGTGACGGGAGCAAAATAGCCTAAGTGCTGACGCTCCCAAAATTTTAAATTCAAATTCAAAAAAAAAACGTAGGCGACGGGTTCGTTCATCCTCACAGAGCGGACCTCTACCTTCAATTCGACGTGGTGAAGAAAGAAAGCGGAGACGCGTTTCCCGCAGCAGCAAACTTGATACTCGTGGACAACTTCGTGCCTCACCTGTTCTCGCAGGTGGAGGTGAGGAAACACAACACCGTCATCGACAGAATAGATTATCCAGGCATCACGTCGACGGCGGTGGGAACGTTGAAATTATCCAAAACGGACGCAGCGTACTACCAGGCCGGGGGATTCGAAGCCGGGACCAAAATATCGACGAAAAGTCACACGGTGCTCTTTCCCATGCGTCTGCTGCCTGGTTTCTTCTCGGACTACAAGGAGATCATGTGGAAGGGAGGACTGAGGGTTACGTTTCGAAGAGCGGCCAACGACAACGACGCATTGATGCGATACGCTACTTTGGGTCCGGACGGCACCACGCCGCTGCCCAACACTTTACCCGAAGCGGCGAAATGCGTCATCCAGAGCATGGAATTGAGAATGCCGGTGGTGGAATACGAAACGAACTACGCCCTCAAGTACAAAGCGGAGATCTTGAAAAGTCCGCAGGTGTTGATTCACTTTCACGGTTACCAGTGCGTGCAGAAAATAGCGTCGGGAAGTCACATGGAATTCGACGTGACGACGCAGTTCAACAACATACAGTTCGACATGCCAGATTTCGTCGTAGTGCTCTTTCAGACCGGGAGGGACAAGAATCAGGAAAAAGATTCCAGCAAGTTCGACGACTGCAAGATCAAGAACGTTTATCTGAAGAACGGCAGGAACGAAGTGTTCCCGCGCGAGAATTACAACCTCGACGTGACCAAAAACGATTACCTCAAACTTTACGAAGCGTTCTCGGCTTACAAACGCGTGACCGAGGGAAGCGTGGACATGTACTACACGCCCAGCGAGTTCAAAGCACGGAGACCCATGACCGTCATCAACACATCTAAGAGAAAGAAGGTTGTGGTCAACGATCGAACCAACATCAAGGTCGTCTGCGAGTTCCACGATGCCTTGCCCGAGGATACCCTATGCAGTGTCATCCTGATTGCAGAGAAGTCCTTCGCCTACGACGTGAAGAACGAGAGGGTCACAGAGCAGTTTTAACAAGTTTTTTAACATCTTTTCTTGCACAAATAAGAAATTTTTTGCACTAGCACAATCAGTTACAATGGCACAATACGAATTTCACTAGTTCAGATCAGTTACAAATGTCAATTTCATTAGTTATCAGTTACAATATCTTTTTTGCACTATAGCACGAGACAATCAGAAAATTTGCACAAAAAAATTTGTTGTTGTTTTTACACGTGAAAATTAACAATGAAATTTTTTTATCGTTTCAGATGCTGTCGAAACATCAAAAACACATACACACACACTAGAAAAAAAGCATGCAACTTTATTTGTAACACGCACATACATTCTCCATCTTCATCAAGAAAATATTATAATAAACATAATTATTTTTATCTATCTCACAATAAAACTCTATATCCAAAAATATCACAACATCAAATAACACTAGAGTCGTTAGTACACGCTGCATGCATTACGGAGGTCCTCTGTAGAGTTTCATGGAAGTTTGGGGAAAAAAAAAACACGTGAAACTCTACAGAGGTGCGGTAATCTATAACCGCAGCCGTTAGAACCTTTTTGGGTTGGGCACCACGCACCCTGGCGGGGTTAGGGGCCAGGTATCCTAAAAAAACAACAATTATTATTTTGTTTGTTTGTTTGTGTTACAATACATAAGCGCGCGCGCGTGTGTGTGTATGTGTGTGTGTGCGTGTGTGTGTGCGCGGCACGTCGTTCCCCCGAGAGAGAGAGGTTTACAAAGGTTGTGATATACAAACATTGGCCCCCGGGAGTTGGAAAATTACGATATGGCGCATTCGCTCATTACTGCTCCCAGCTATAAGTTTTTCTCTCTATCTAGCCCTTGCCAACTAAAAAAAAGTGTAGGTAGGAGTTGGCAGCACTGCGAGAAAATAGAGATCATGCCTTACAAGAAAAAACCATTAAGGCGATTTTTATTTGATGACGTTGAACCCGTGCAGTGTTCCCATCCATCCATCTCTCTCTTTTACGGCAGTGCCGGCTCTCCTTGCCCTGTATATGTAGGTTGGCAAAAATTGCTTTATGCACTGTAAAACAAACCTCAAGCAAAATTGCCAGCCCCTTGCTTGAGGTTAGGTTAGACAAAAAAAAGCTGTAGGTAGGCTGTCGGCCGTTTAACTCTTCCCTCCCTCTCTTCTCTCTCTTTTTTGTAAAAGGCTATGGCAAAAATACCAGTAGGTTGGCAACCTTGCTTTATGCACTGTAAAACAAGCCTCAAGCAAGGTTGCCAGCTTCTTGCTTTAGGTTACGTTAGACCAAAAACCTTGGTGATTTTTTTTTCGAGTAAGATGTTGGTAATACTGTGTCCGAAAATAGGGGGGGGGGTTTATGCCTTACAAGAGCAAACCATCAAGACGAGCCCCACCGAGCTTTACTTTCGGGTGTAGTGTTCGCAACACTGCGAGAAAAAGGTTGCCAACTCCTTGCTTTAGGTTAGGTTACCCCAAAAACCTTGGTGATTTTTTCGAGTGAGGAGCTGGCAACACTGCGAGAAAAAAGTTGCCAGCTCCTTGCTTTAGGTTAGGTTAGACCAAAAACCTTGGTAATTTTTTCGAGTAAGAAGCTGGCAACACTGCGCCATCAAATAGAGCTCATGCCTTACGACAGAAATCCATTAAGGCGAGCTCCTCACTTCAGCTCCTCACAAGAGGACGTTCAACCCGGGCACTTCCTCTACTCTGACGCTCCCAAAATTTTAAATTAAAATTCAAATTAATTGTGTATATTGCATTCTTTCCTGTAGTATGTTTGTATTAATGAGCAGGGAGCCCAAAGAAAGGCCGCATCCTGCGCCCACACTGATTGCTATTCATTAATTAGAAAGAAGAGATAAAATTAAAATTTTGGAGTGTGATATTTGTATTTGTATTTGAATTCTTTAGGGTCGTTACCGCCGCGTGCACAACTGCTGATCTGGCACACGTCCATGCAAGAGTGCAGCGTCTGCAATCCAGGGAGGGGACAAGGGATCACGACGGACAAGGAGCAATGTCCGTGTGAAGAACGATGCTTTATTGTCGTTGCTTCTCTACATTATAAAATGGCATCCTATCACGCCCGTCTCACTACCAGGGGTCATAACTTTTTGTTTTATTACATTATTATTTAATTATTTAATGAAGGTAACGGGAGTGATTAATGTTTATGAAACTAAAAATATCCCTTTATTACCTTCACCTGTTAAAATTATATATGTTTAAAGTACAAGAAATATAAACATTAATATATTACATAAGAAAAATAGAATAGGTTTAACCATGCTAAGCGTACAGCTTGTGTAAGTTAATTGAAGGCAATGAACATACATATATTAGATGTTGTTAAATTATAATCTTAAATTGTAATTCTAATCTCAGTCCCGATCTCAACTCCCAGGGAGTCCACTGGCTTCCAGGGGTGATTCATTTATTTGATCTAATTTGATCAGATAAGCTTTCTTAAGTAAATTAAAAATCTCCAGAAGGGAAGCTCCCGGGATGTCAGTTTCTTGTTTTGGGATTTTTTTTTAATTCATTTTTTTAAATTTGTTTCTTTAGCATTTTTTTGGTCCTCCCTGGGGATCGAGCTGACATCATTTACTTAACACTGCTGTTCCTCCTAACGCCGTTCCATCCGTCTCATGTACTTCCTGTGTCGCTCCCCAGGCGTGCGAGGTGGGTGGATTCTTCTCTCGGTCGCCTCCTTCGTCCAGCGGCGACATCGCAGCAGCGACGCCCCGACGCACCCTCCGGTGACTCCTCTTCGGGGAGGGGCTCGGGAGGGGGCGCAGGGATTCCTCTCCTCGGATTCCTTCTTGGTGTTTCGGCGGGGGCTGGGCGGGGCAGGGGGGCAAAAGGTCGCCGGCGATTATCTCGCATGAATATCTTCAGCTCCGCATCGGACACCATGTCTGCCAGAGCATTTAGTTTATCAAAATGTGGACTCCTTAGCAGATTGTATACGTCCGTGTGGGGAAGTTCCCGCCTCGCTGCGATGATAATTTCGTCCGAAGCTTGGCAGAAAAATACCTTGTGCTCTGGGGTGTCGATTTCCGTCGTGCAGGACCTGCAGAGATCGTTGTTTCGTCTCTCCGTTTTTAAAAGATGGGTGCCGTATGGGCCGTGGCCCGTGAGAAAATGGATCAAGCCCCTTGAGAACCCCTTGTTTTTATGCACCAAAGGCTCGTTCGTGTTCGGCATGAACTGGTCGAGTCTCCTACCCTTCTCGGAAGAGCTCCATTCCCTCTGCCAATCCTCTCTTACTCTATGCTTTATGTCACGGAATGTTGGGTAGAAGTTTCCTAGCATCTCGGTTATCTTTCTTTCGTTGCCCTTCCTGAAAAAGTAGGAAAGGGCCCGGAGCTTTATAATGTAATCCAACGGCAAGGTGCCCGTTACTGTGAGCAAGGCTTCGGTAGATGTTGTTCTGAACGCCCTGGTTAGCCTGAGCAGAACCTTTCTCTGCGACGATCTGAGTCTATGCACGTATGTCGATTTCCCCAGGGATGTCGATGCCCACGCAGATGCACCATACGATACTATCGAGTCATAAATGGAGACCAAGTACGTTTTCCAAGTTGAGGGTGGCAGATGGAATTTGTTGGAGGCTATCGTGGCCACCTTGTTCATTATTAGTTCTGCTTTAGAGGTAATGGTTTCGATGTGCCTCTTGAAAAGCAGCCCCTCGTAGAGAGTGACTCCGAGATATTTTACTTCCTTCACTCTTTTGATGGAATTATTATTTATTTTAATTGTAGGGTTTCTGTTAAAACTTAATTTTCCTTTTAGTAAAACATAGTTGGTTTTATTCGCAGAAAGATCCAATTTGGCTTTGTTACACCATTGCGTCAATCTATTAAGAGCAGTAGAAGTGCGTGACTGACCGTAGGTTCAAACATTTTTTTGTTAACCTGCAACTCAGTGTCCAGGATGTACTTCGGAGAACATACTTCATGGAACATCTTACATTTGTGGAGAAACTTTTTTGAGAATAATCTGGAAAAAAAATAATAAAATTTAATTTTGATGCATTTTTTAGAAATAATTACACTTGATCGCTCAAAAGAAACGTCCTCTTTTGGCCCTGCGTGTGACCTTTTTTCACCCCGTAGGGCACGGCAGGGAGTTAGTTCCGTAAAAAAAAAAATCCCAAACCTCCACCTGTTTGGATTTGAAGATAAACACTATTGTTCTAGTATCTTGGCTATATTAATTTGGAACTTCTGTTACATGAATTTTTTTTTCATGCATACTATCTACTACATTTGTGGCATGTCTTACTACTTTTTAGACGATTGTGGCCCCACGGAAGCGTGTGAATCCCACATTTCAGAACACACCTCTTGTCGTCGCGTGCGTCCAGGGCAACCTTTCTCACCTTGTTGGTTGTCAGCACATGGTCGACACTCTGGATGCGCTGCTCCACTTCTAGAATTGGCGTCCTTGTTTGAAGAGTCTTGGCGTAATCCTCGAACTTGATGTGCTCTTGGACGACCTGCCTGCCCACACCCTTAGCTTTTTTAGTGATGGAACCCTCTGCCCGAATAGCATAGGTATTGGCGCGATGACCGGCAAACTCAAGATTTATATGTTTGTCCTTCTCGTCTTTGAGTTTGCCAGGCACCTTCTTGTTGCGAGCCAGGATTTTTGTATCGGTTCGACTGGGAATAGCCTGACGTGTCATAAAGGTTCACAAAAGCTGGTATCGTGGCTATATCTCTATATGCGTCGTCCGTGCGAACGTGGTACACCAAACTATCTGTGTCCGTGTAGGGTAGGCTGATATTGTCGTTATAGTGCTGGCGTAGTATCTTATAATATATATAAAACATGTGCAGCTTACTCAGGTCTAATACTGTGGCACCAACATAGATTGGCTTGTTGAGCATCACCTCGCTCTTCCTCATATGCACCAGAGCAAGCTGCTCATTGTAAATAGTACGTAACTTGAATAACGGGCTTGCTACAAGCTTGCGACATTGTGCTTTGTTTGATATTAGCCTCATATCCACAGGATTTCGCACATTCTCCATGGTTTTCCCAAACACTGCGTTGTTCATTAACTTGAAGAAATCGCGATCGAAATCAGAAGTAGCGACTGTGCGGTGTATGGTATTGAGCTCGATGTATGGTTTCAACCATAGACAATGCTCGAACATAAGAACTCGATGTACTGTGCGGACGGTAACCCCTTGCTCCATCAACCACCAGAGGTTTTGGTAGTGAAGAACATAACGCTATTTGGGCTTAAGTCCATGACAAGCTTTCGTTGGTTCGAGCCAGGCGAGCATTTTAATTCCGGGACTGGGGGAAGGTCGCAGAACAAATCCTGCAGCTCCTGGGAGAACTCAAGGTCCACCTCGGCAAAAAAAACAAAAACAACCGCATTCCACATCACTGAAACCTTCAACGTTAAATTTGGAGGGATCAGCCCACTTGAACACTCCGGAGGGGAGTGGCAGCATCATGGAGTGTCCGTAGAGGTTGTTGACGTCTGTTTACATGATGTAACTGGACGGTTGGGAGGTGTCGTAACCTTTGGCCATGTGGTGATTGTTGGCGTGCAAGTGTCGCTGCGACACCTGGACCATTCCACCCCGGACGGCACGTTCTACAAACAGCATCATGTCCACGTCCGAAAGAAGCTCAAGCCTAACTTTTGTAACAAGAAGCATGGCCGACCATCCCAGTCCAGGAAGACTGTAGAAGGATACTGGGTCCAGCTTGTAGATGGTCTTCGCAGTTGCACGAAACGCCTGGATCACATCAGCGAGGAGCGTCACATCGAGTTTGAGGTAGGCATCGTGGTAGTCCCCAAGATTTTGGCAATCCAGCTCGCGCCACATTGACTGAGCATGGTTGTAGTCGTCCTCAGAGATGCCTGAGCCTCGCAGCTTGCTGTAGAACTTCGGTCGAGGAAGCAGCGACTTCTCCGCAAACTTGGTTGAGTCGGTGATGTATTCGTAGCGGTAGACCCCCTTACGCCTGAAGAGACCGGCGTCCAAGTTCGGAAAGTTGACAGAGGTGATGAGCATTTGCTCGTCGCTGAGCTTTTTCGCCAGGGCATCGAGGCTGGCCGGGAGGAATCTTAGGGAGTCGAGGAAACGAAGTTCGATGCGAGAGCCTAATTCTGGGATTCGCACGCACTTGCTCAAGCTAATATAACGCTCCTCGATCTGCGCCTGGACGTTGATTTGCATGTCGTCATACCCAAGATGTGGCACCAGATGGTGGAAGTCGTACCCCGAGCCATGGTGGAAAAACACGGGGATGAAGCGCGAGTCCCGGGCCAACAAATTACGCGGTTGCACCAAGGACCAATGTATCTACCGTTGAAGTGATCATGATGTTGAACTTTACGGTTCTTGGTGCTAAACTCACAGGTGCACACAGGACAGGTAGTAGCCTCCTTGTGCTTGATTTCGTCGTCAGGAGACAGCGATTCTATAGACTTGGGGGTCAACAGGAACTCCCCTATCTCTTTGGCTTCCACAACCATCCTTTCTAGAAAATGGTTGACTGCCTCGGGACCGCGATACACATAGGGCTCGGGGTCAACAAGTCGGTCTCGCCACATCACAACATAAGCATAACTCGAGGCCTCGTGGAGTTGGTGAGGGGCAGTAGAGGAATGTTTGGGATTGGGATCGCTAGTGGAGATAGGTTTGAGGAAGGCCTCGAAATCTGTGATGATGATAGCAAGGTGCTCTACCATGGCACTGTGCATGTGAAATGTTTCTACAGTACCAGGTTTGGGCAAGACTGACAACCCCCGGCTCGTTGTTACTGCAGTAGAACTTGTGGCGAGCGAGCTTCTCGACCGCGATGTTGGAGCCTCGAACATGTTGGTAACTGCGTTGATCCTGTCCGCCGAACATTGACAAGCACCTGCGACAAACTTCTATGTGGTGTTTTTGTTTGCTTGTTTTTCTAGAAACAAGCCGAGAGAGAGCGAATAAGAGTGTAGTGATGGTGAGTTTCATCCTTGATGAGTAAAAGATGGATTTCTCGTGCATCATTGTTGTCTACAACGCTCACCCGAATAGGGTACACCACATTTTTCTCAGTGAGGCCATAAACATTGATAGCCAACTGCGGGTTGTGTGTACGGGCCTCGAGCTTCCGAATATCCGAGACCTCCACCGGGTAGTCGATCCCAACCATCGCGCTTCCAGCTCTGGCTCGTACTGCTTGTAGTGGTTAACTCGGTGTGGTTGTTTTTTGCCGGTGGACAGGGTGCAACGCTGGAAGCACCGACCAAAGAAAGCACTTGGCGTCACTGTTCTGAATATTCAGGACAGCCTTTTTTGCCGCAATGGTACGTGGTAAGGGGACGTAGCTGGACGCGGAGAGAGGCACAAACTTGTTAAGTTTGATACACAGTTCGGGAGGTTCACCACACAGCGAAACTCCTGAGCCCACAGCTTGATGTTCCTCCTGCTTGGCCACCAGCCCCTCGGCAAACTCGTTGTAGATTGCCTTTAGGTTGTCGACATCCGCCAGATGCAGCGTCTTCGCCTTGGTATTGTGGTAGAAGCTATAAATTTCATCAGACGGCTTCTTGTACTGGCAACATAGCGATGCGTAGAATTTGGTGGAGTGCTTTGCAAGCGCATCGCTGAGGATGGAAATAATTTTGGCTTGCTCGTTCTCCAAAAAGCTACGCACCTTACATGAGCCCTCCGAAGTGAGGACAAAGTCTTCTAACAAACCCTCGAAAGCAGACTGGATCGCTTTCGCCACAGGCTTGACACGTTTGACGGATGGTGGCGAGTCGGCTTTCGCTTTCCTCTTGGTCGAGCGTGGGACAGGTTCTCCGACGACTTTGCATTTTATATGCTTTTTCAGATTACCAGTAGTGATATGTTTACCGCACCTGGGACATGGTTCTGTAGCGGTCACATGCTTTCCAGGTACACAGGTACGGCGGTGTCTTTCGAAATTTTTACTTGAAACACTAGTTTCACGCATAGGGCAAATTTTCACAGATTGCATCTTGTTGAAAATATTTGTGGGGTATGTTATTTTTATATATTTAGTGGAGTGTCACATAATAGATACTTTGCAATAAAAAAAACCTTGGAAGGCTAATTCTCGATGGTGCTGGGTTTGGTGTGTGTTATTTATGTATATGCTATTCTTGCTCCATAATGAATCCTGTAACTAAATGAAAAAAATAATTATGTTTGTGTATAGAAAACACAAAAAATATTATGTGTACATAATTCTATTTACGTTTTTCTATCAAACAATCTCTTTTTCTAACCCTCAGTCCTCTTGGCGTATGAAGTATAAATCATAATTTCAGAAAAACAGGGTTACTTCCGGTCGCCATTTTTTAAATCAAACCATAGGCATTATTTATGTTTATGCTATTCGTCGAGCAATAGCAGATAATACAAGAATGGGTTTTCTACAACCCATACTTTATAAATTACAAAACATCTTAGAAGTTACATCTTGAAATTTTAATCTAAAATAACTCGAAAACAGCAAGCACTAGTCATCATCCCTCCAATAGGTTGTAGAGTACTTCTAATTTTTTATCGAATGCTATTAAAATTTTCGAATTAGGGTAAAAACTAAGCCGGCAAATCAAGTTTCTCAAAAAAATTTAAAAAATATCTGTATTTCCGAAACTTGAGGGGGTAGAATCGATTTTATTTGCTAGTCGAATAGTTCTCGTCAAATCCTATCCAACAAACCTAAAATCATCATCCTAGTTCAATTAGGAGCCAAGAAAATCAATGTCTTGGAAAACGTCTTAAAAGTTTTGTCTTAAGAAAATTTTCTTGACAGACCGGAAGTCGACTTTCTTAAAGATTAAGATATTTGTCTTAAGACGTTTTCCAAGACGCTGTGAAGCAACTAGTCAGTGTTGCCAACTCCTATTTGTAGGTTAGCTTCACCTGTAAAATATCACATGCTGAAATTTTCTTGGGGGGGCGGCAACACGGCGCCTCACTTAATGTTGCAGAAGCGGCTTTATTCTACTACTCCGTGTGCCTAATTTTAATACACCAGATATCCACCAACATTTTCCAGAAATCAGTGTTTTTGGTTCACCGGAAACTTTTAATATATATCAGGTGTCCAAGGCAGTAATTTATTTTATTAAAAACATAAACTAAACGTAACGTTTCAACCTTCTAGCAAGGTCTTCATCAGACTCTGTATGAAGTACAAAAGTAACAAGATACCAAAAACAGGGCATTAATATACACACAAAACATTACTCCCTCCAGACTATTAGAAAGTTGTTTTGGAACTTTCTAGCAGGTGGCTTTCACTATTGAACTGTACTTTCACCTAAAAGGCGAAAAATATATACTTTTATATAGAATGTGGATTGGGCTTTATATCTCACGCTCTTTTTCCTTCATTTTCTTCCTTCTCCTCTCCTCTTTCTCTCTTGTCCTTTCCACTCTTTCTAACACTTTCTTCCATTCTTTGTTTATCTTCAGTCCCCCATTCCAGTTCATTGTGTCTTCTTCACCTTTCTTCTCTATTTCCTTGGCTTCCTTCCATTCAATCTCCCGTCTGGAATTTCCAGTTATCACCAGCAATAAGTCATCTGCATACGCAATACACTTGTGTACTACCTGTAGGCCCTTCATGACTTGGAGACATGGTTCGAAATTAGCATTCCACAAGTGTGGACCGAGTACCGATCCCTGTGGGCACCCTTTAGATATAAGTTTGTTGATTTTTCCTTCTGGAAGAGATAAAAACACTCTCCTGTCTGTGAGGTAGTCAAGTAAGATAGTGTACAGTGTCCCAGGACAGTCCAAGTTCCGCAAAGTTTGGAAGAGGTGGGGCCACCAGAGGTTGTCGAAGGCCCCCGATATATCCGCCAGCACCGCCACCGCATATTTCTCATCAACCAAGCCAATCGTGTTTAATAGATTGTTTATAGCGTCTTCGGTAGATCTGCCTTTCGTGAAGCCGAATTGAATGTCTGAGCTGTTTGTTAAAGCTGTGAATTACAAAAGTCTTTTAGTCAGTAATTTTTCGAATATTTTTCCCAATATGTTGATAAGACAGATCGGTCTGTACGACTTGGGGTGCGTTTCCTCTTTTTTCCCGTCTTTTTTAATAATAATAAGTTCAGATTCCTTCCAAATTTTCGGAAATTCCTTAGCAATGAGACATTGATTGTACAGAGACGTTAGGAAAGGGGCGATTGCCGGGGTTGCCATTTTAATGATTTCGGCAGGAATTTTGTCTGGACCCGGCGATTTTTTGCTTCTTGTGGCCGTGATTACAGTTATGACCTCCTCCACGCTGAAGGGAAGGAGGGGTCTGTTGTTGTTTTTTCTTTATAATTACTTCTGATGTATTTATGGGTGTCGTTATCTTCATTTACGTTATCATCGGGAAGTAGAGTGTTAAGTAGCAATTCCGCTGTGTCTTGCAGGTCCTTGGTGTAGGTGCCGTCCTCTTTCTGCAGAGTTGTAAAACCAGTTCCAATCTTTATCTTGTCCATTGCAACCCTGTAGGGGAGTCCCCATTTGTCATTTTTTAATTTTGATTCGAGAAAGCGTTTCCAGCTATTGGTTTTAAAGTTATTCAGCTCGGCTTCGTATCTGCTCTTGGCCCTCCTGTAGAGATCTAAGTTTAATACCCTCAGAGCGTGTATTCGCGTCCTCTGGTACAGCTTACGCGCTTTCTTCATGACTTGCTTTAGGTTTTTAAGTTTTTTGGGCCAGAGCTTACCAGATTGTCTCCCGCTGGACGATAATTTCGGGGTTGATTGATCTATTGCATTTTTTAGTTCTTCTGTCACGTATTTTGCCCATTCATGCACTGTCTTTGTAAAGTCCACCTGCGGTGGGAGGTTTATTGCTTGCATAAGAAGCCTATGATTAGTTTTTCTCCAGTCGTACATATTTTCGGCCTTGCTTGAGGGTTCGTTGATGTCGGTTAATAAACAGAAGGTGATTATGTTATGGTCACTCGTGGTTTCCATGTCGAAGACCTTCCACTCTCGCACTTTTCCTGAGAGTTTGTTGTTTGATAAAGTGATGTCTATGTTGCTGGACGCCCCCGCTCTTCCCCTGTACGTTGGCGGATTTCCAGGAGCATTTTCGACAAAGAGGTTGTGGCTCGCAATAAAATCTTCCATCAACTCTCCGTTAGGATCCGTTGTGTCGCCGTGCCACCAAAGGGAGGAAGAGTTCGCATCCGCAGTTATCAGTAATTTGTGGATGTTGTAGGCATCGCATGCTTCCCCAATCTTGTCAAGAAAAATTTCGAGGTTAGTGCTGAATTGACAATAACTATTTATAAGGATGAACGTAAAGTTTTCTAGGGAGAGTTGTACACAATTAATGTGCGAGTTCGAAAATTGAGCGATTTTGGTTGGAATGATGTTCTTGTTCATTAAAATTACAGCAGCTTGTGGTTTCTCGCTGTCATGTAATACTTTTATTCCTGACGGTACGTATGGTATTTTACTATTAATAGTATACGGTTCTTGAATGGACAGAATATCAATTTTATTTATATTTGCGAATTCAAATATTTCCTGGGTAGCTAGTTTTGCACCATTGAGGTTGGCCTGTAAGACTCTTATTTGGCCGTTCATGGATGTCTGACGATCTGGTAACATTGCGGCCATTCTTTATGGTGGATAAACGCGACTCTTCCGTACGCCCTTGCGAAGTCAGCATAAATGTCTTCCAGCTCGAAGGGCACTTCCCTTCGTGAGAAAACCTTGTCAAGGAGTTCAAAGAGTTCATTTTCCGTAATTGGTATGTTATTCGACGCTAGAGTTATTTTGTCTATAGCCTCCGGATATGGAAAAGTAATGTTTCTGCCGTTCTTATGTTTATATCTGATTATTAGTCTCAGTGCGGTTGCCAGGTTATCTTTCTGTTCCAGCCGACTGAGGCGTAAAGACGTTTCGAAATCTTTATATATTGTATCTGGGTTTATGTTATTGAAAGTGACTTCCGGTGTAGGTGGGTTTAGAAGTGTTGGTTTGCAAAAATTAGGGTATTTACTGGAAGGTTGGAACTCAGGAGCGTTGGGGTTGAGGTTCTTTTCTGAAGCAGAGGTTGTGTTTACAAGGTTTGTTCGCGGAAGTTCTGAGGGGGTGGGCTCCAGGTGCAGTTGCGCAAGGATGTTTGTTGGCGAGGGAGGGGAGGGAGTAGTCCTTTTGAGTTTAGGAGAATAGTAGATAGTGTGAGGTCTCTCGGGTGATTCCGATGGGGAATCGGGTGGGGTCATAGGCAGAGTTAAAACATTATTTGTATTAGGTTCATGGACTGGTGAGGCACAAACTGGTGATGGCGGGGTGGATGAGGAAAGTGGAGAATAACTGTGTGGCATTTCCGAGTAGGATGACTCCGGGGAGCCATATGGGGGGTTAAGTGTGGGGAAAATGCAAGGCAATGCGGTGAAAACGCTCATGGGTAGTCCGGGAATGTTTCGACTAATTATTTGGTAAGGTAGTCTCGCTGGAGGGGTGGATTGATTGTTGGTTAGGTAAAAATTTGATAATGGATTGTTATTGCAGTGACTATTGCAATACTCTGAGTTAAGTATTGTCGATTTTAGCAGGTTAATAATTAGATCGTCAATCGGTTTCTCTTCTTTAGTAGCTAAGATTAGTTTCCATTCTCTTATCTTTCTTTCTCTGTATGCTGCCGCCCTTGCTGCATCGCGGCGAACGCGGCAGGGTGTTTTCCTGTTCTTGGCCCTGGATGACTGTTTGGAGTTTGTCTTATGGTCCATAATCGGTTCTTTCAATTAGTCTTTGTAAATGAATGTTATATGTGGGGCAGTCTTTGCCGTCACATTCTTTTTTCCTTCTGAGGCAGGGTATACACTTCTTTGGTTCTTCGATCCTGGGGCACTTATTTCTGGTATGCCCCTCGCAAGCACAGTGAGTGCAGATTTCGTTGTCCTTGCAGTTTTTGCTTATGTGTCCTAAATTTCCACATTTATGGCAGTTTGACACGGCAATGTAGTCTTTTATAGACAATGACTGGAAGGATATAAAAACCTGGCTTGTTTTTAGTAGGATCTTTCTTAAGTCAGGGGTAGCTTCGAATACGCAATGACAATTTGCCCTGTTGCGAGGTCCTGTTTTAAATCTGAAATTAAACTTTTTGATGTAGTCCTCCCATGATATATGATTCTCTAAATTCAACAAGAAAATCTCCTCATAAAGCTCCATTTCGGATTTATTTGAAGGGACATCGTAGACGATGAGAAGCGGATTTCTCTTTTTAGGAAATTCGGCCCTGATCTTGAGTTTGGCAAGTTCGCGATGATTTATTATCTTCTCTGCCTCTTCTCTGGTCTCCGTTTCCACTATAAGCATTTTGTTAGTCGTCCGCATTTGCTTTATTTTAATACCATCCCTGGGGGGGTTAATTGCCTTTGTAAATACCTCCTGCACCTTTTTTGAATCTTTTGTTCGATTCTCATCTGATATGAAGACAGTGTGCTTGGGTTTCTGCACTGTCTTCTGTATTTGTGAAGTTTTCCCAGATTGTGTTACCGCCGGTTGGGCCAGCGTTTGAGCGTAGGAGGGTTTGGAGTCTGCTTTGGCAGTGGGGTGTAAGGGGTGCTGCTTCCACGTAGTGCACCCAAAAGTCAACCTCACTTCCACGTAGTGCACCCTGGACAAGAGACTAACGAGGCTCTGGCGACTGGCGCTATGGCCAGTATAATTTTGTGTGTGTTGTCCTGTTTTATGTCCTTGTGTGTGCTGAGTGCGCGTTTACAGCCTCAGCTTTTAACAAGTCAGAACATTTTAAGGTTTTAAAGTTTTTAGTTATGCAACGTTTGAGTTGTAATTTGTAATGGTAAGGGGCTGGACCCCATATAATGTGACGGGAGCAAATTAGCCTAAGTGCTGACGCTCCCAAAATTTTAAATTCAAATTCAAATTCAAAAAATTCTGCTTTGGCAGTGCTTTGCAGAATGTCGCATGCTGTTTTTAGAGACTTGTTCTCCGCCACTGTGTCTTGGTGTACCTGAGCCATTTTAGCAACTATTCCCAGAATAGATGTCTTATTCTCTGATGCGATGTTCCTGTCTTTGGTTATCATCAGATTTAGCTCTAGTGACAGTTTAATGAAGAGTCCAAGCTGTATATCCGCAGTATCTGGAATATTTTCCATTATGGGGTTCATTGTATCCAATTCCCTTCCCTTTGCCCTTGTAATTACGGGGGGTGGGGGGCTGGACTGGGGGCCGCCCCCTATCTGCTGGTTTCTCTTCTTTCTTGGGTCCTCTAATGTTTCCTGGGAGCGCAGTCTTTTAATAACTACTGTTGTTTGTGAGTGGAGGCCAGACCAATCTGAGACCGGACCGCCAATTTGGAAGGATGGAGTATCATTTTCTCTTGTTTTATTCTGTGTGGGGATTTTTCGATTTGATTCCCCTTCTTGGGGCATTCGGGATTGTTTTTCACTAAACAGGTGTGTAATTTTACTGAAATATATTGTCTGCGATTATAAGTTCAAAGTTTATTTTTCATTGTGGTGTCGACGGTTTGCTGACTGTTCCGAAAAGTCACCGCGTGGGAAAACTCGGAGGATAGTTCTCATAAAGCAAATTGTTTATTGTTTATAAAAGCTCAATACTTACGGCTTCCTGGAGAGCTGGCTTCCAGATCTCCACACAACACCAAAAACAAAACAATCACCACACACACCGCACCAACTCCCGGCACTTTTGGACACACGAAACATTCGTTCCAACTTGATTTAAACGGACGAAGACAGAGCTCGCGCGCGAGACGTCTTCTTCCTAGCGCGTCACTCAGCGAAGTCTCTTCTCCACTTTGCTTCTCTCTCACAATCCGCAGACCTTACTCTCTCTCGTATTCTTGCCAACTCCCCCACCTCCTGACAATTCCAACACTCACGCCACATACGCCTTCCAAATCAATCGCCTGACCTTTGCCTGATTACTTATTCAGCATTCCTTTCTCTGCTACCTGCTATGCTAAGACTTTATACTTCTTACCCAATACCTTCGGTACGATACGCTAGTATGGACACCTTGCCACTTATCTTTCATCTTTCCATTGTAAATGTTAGATGGTTTTGGTGCAGCATGAATAAATGGATTTTGATCGTATGAAAAATTCGTTACTTAAAGTAACACTTTACATGTAGGAAATATGAATCGGTGGAACGTCGATTATACGTTTTTCAGGAGACGAAACTGAAAAAACATGCGGGGAGAATTTTATAACATTTTGCTATGTTGGGACGATCAAGATCAACTGTAAGTCGGGGTTCCACTGTATATGATAATTGTGGTTGCCAATTGGAAGAACATTCATATAAAATGCCATATAAATAGCATATTGTTCATTGATAATGCAAAAGCCATATCTCCAGTTCACAGAATTAGTGATGGATGCAATTGTTAACTTGAAAATTCATAACTTAATTACCATGTATTTTTTTTCAAAAGGGACTTCAAGATGGTCATCAGTCAACAGGAAACAATCCTGTAGCACTGGTGACAAAGGTTCCAAAAAACATATTCCATGTTATTTATTGAAATTCTTCCATAAAAGACTGGCTTCTTGGAGATAGTGCATTTGCAGTCTCAAGAGGTGAAAGTTTTGACCATAGTATTAGAAAACAAACAGGTTTACTTTTTTTCACGTGCATCTACAAATCTCTCCACCAGTTTATTCCGTTCCTGCTGGATTTCATTGTTGGTCTTGACAACATCCACCAACCTCCGGAGTTCAACAGCTTCTCTTTCTCCACCTCCTGCTGCCTTTTTCTGTGGGCATTGGTTCTTCTCCTTTTAGGTGTGTTCATGGTGATGGGTGTGGCCTCAGGAAGATTCCACGAAGTGGAAGGGGATGGCACAATGGCATCTGGCTGGACAAAATCAGAGGGCATTGGGAGATTGGAAGCCAGGGTGGGCCCAAATTTACCGACATATCCTTCTGGAAGAACTCCATGAAGGTGTCGAAATACAACCATGACACCCTTTCCCTCCCACTCATTTTTGAATTGTCCAGCGCAGATACAAATGTCCATTTCATATTGCGGAACTTGCGGTCCGCTGCCTCCCATGTTATGGTGTAGCCATAACCCACACCACACTAACTTCTTCTTCTGTTTTGGATCCCTAAACAGCTCTGATCGCTACCCATACTCGTCCAGGAGCAGCAGAATGCAATTTCTCGTCCACACAAAGTTTTCTGGTGCTGCAAAAGCAAATAATCTAAATCAACAGAAAAATCAATTACAACTACCTGTTTCTCTGCATTGGACAATTATCTTTATCCATTGAATAAGCATTGTATTATAAATTTACAAAAGTAAATATATTCTTGTTTTAATGTATGCAAAGCCAAAGGCGTAGGAACATATTGCAAGGTGCTGGGTGAGATTAGAATGCAAGGCCCCCATCGTTTCTTTAAATTTGAAATCTTAATGTGAATCAAAGGATACATCAGCAAATTACATTCAAATAATAATAATTATAAATTACGGATGAAAATTATATTTAATAATATGCAACGGAGAAATTTACACTTGGGAGAGGTGTATTCTTGTAATACACAGCTAGAATTTCCTGTAACCAAAGGGGTTAAGGGGTGCTCCTTCCACGTAGTGCTCCCAATAGTCAACCTCACTTCCACGTAGTACACCCTGAACTGCAGACTAACGAGGCTCTGGCGACTGGCCCCATGGCCAGTATAATTTTGTTTGTGTTGTCCTGTGTTTTGTCCTTATTTGTGCTGAGTGCTCCTTTACAGCCTCAGCTTTTAACGAAAGGCAGAATATTTTACGATTTTAGTTATGCAACGTTAAAGTTGTTATGTGTAACTATAAGGGGCTGGTCCCCGTGTAATGTGACGGGTGGAAAATAGCCTTAGTGCTGACGCACCCAAAATTTTAAATTCAAATTCAAATCTATAACCAAAGTAGTGGTAATAGTATATTTTTAAAGATATTCTTCAGGAACCAAGACACAAATGAAATATCCTTATATATGTTATTTTTTTGTCCCCAACACCATGGGTGGGGCACGAGGCGCCAGACGGTCAGCCACTCCTTGCTTTGCAACTGTGCAAATCTAAAAATCAAATAATTTTCACGTAAAACAACATATAATTACTAATAGAAAAAAGAAAGAAAAAATAGTCATGAATTGAATATCAGAGTATGTCATGCCTCACTCTGTGCTGTTTGTGTCACTACTACAGATGACACTATGGAGGGCTGCCCAAACCACTCTTTATAGGGTCAGTAACATAGGCATGCATTTAGACAAAGAATATGTAAGAGACATCAAGTGGCAAGCTGTGTGGCAGAAGACATAAGTACATCGACAACAGTGTTTTAATCACGCAGCACTCAATTGTGTAACAGAAGAATTATGGCAAATTCATGCAATAGTTATACATAATGGACTTACACTGACTTGAGTCCAACTCTCCAGACTTTCCTTTTTGTGAACCTGGAAGAAAAAGTAACAATTATAGACCATGAAAAGTAAAACGTTAACTACTTGTGTGGTGTTGTCAGTGGAATCTAAGACTTAAATCATCCGAAATGCTACTCCCTCACTATTCCCCAAAAGAGGAACAAAGTGCATTCTTTTTATTCTCTTGAAAGCAATCTCAAACTTTCAAATATATTTTGGGGCATGTTAAATTTAAGTAATAAATTAAATTACGTTACAACAAAATAGTGCCATATTTCATTGGTATCAGTAAGATTCAAGATGTCGTCCCATGTTTCATTGCTCAATAGTAATTTAAGGTATTCTGTATTGTCCATGCTTTTTTGTCTATACTCCATTGAAAGTGTTGCCATGTACGTTAGGATTTGCCATTTAAATGTACAAGTTGAGCAGTATAATCGGAGATTAGGGTGTGAACACAGTTTCTGGGAATATTGGTTATAACATGATCAATTAAAGACTCGGTAGTTTCGGTAATTCTTGTGGGTTCGTTTACTAACTGTTTTATTTTGTGTGATTTTAATATTTCTAGGTATGTTTGACTGTTGCATTCCCGTTTCAGAAGTTCAATATTCATATCACGTAGTATAATTAGTTCATGCATGTATTTGATTAAATTGTTTAGCATAATTTGAAATTTATTTAAAAATGATTTTGGGTTACTGCTTGAGGATCTGTAGACAACTATTATGTTCGCAGTATTGCTTACTAATTTTAACTGCAGTCCGCTAACCTCTAGAACATTTTCTATGCAATATTTATCCATATCTAATACCCTTTTGTTGTTCGGTATGCCATTTTTTACAAAGATGCCAGTACCTCCACTTTTGTGGTTAGACCTTGTATACAAGAAAATTACCAAATATCCAGTAATATTGAATAGGGTATAGTTGTCAGAATTGAGCCCATGTTCAGTTACTACAAAAATATCTGGTTTACATTCATTTAATAAAATCTCAATTTGGTCTATTTTATTTGTGATTGTTTGCACATTATTGTGCATGATAGTTACCATATCATTCATTCTGTTAAAATGTAGTGAAGTAGGGTTTTTAATATCAGGTACAGAATGGTCCACCTGACCTAAATCACACCTCAATTTTCTTAAGTGGTCAGGTGGGGTTATGGGTTTTCCTGTGTAGTTTTCCACTTCAACATAATAGGATTTGTTTTGTTATTAATGCACATCCTAGCAGGACCAAGGTGTGATCTGTTACGAGTTACATCAGTAACCACAGTAACAGGGGGTTTCCCTGAGGCTGGGTCAGTGAATGCAAATTTGTTCGAGTAGACCGTTCGATCTTTGGTAGTCTTCAATTCTTCGGGAATGCGCTTCCGATGAAGGGTCATGGTACCAACAAGTGTAAGTCCGACATCGCTGTAAAGTTCATCTGCCAGTTCCACTGAGGTATAATATCTGTCTGTTGTAACGTTTCTTCCGGATTGTCTAAACGGAACTACAAGTCTCTTCACAATTTCCTTAGGACCTCTGGACTGTGGGCTGCTGTCATCCGTCTTGCCTGCATAAACTTCCATTTGTAGAACATACCATTCGGCACAGTCAGCCAACATTCTTATAAGTATTCCATACTTTCCAGGTTTAGACTTCATAAAATCTTTAAATGGACATCTCCCCCTAAACAATGACAACATGTCATCAACAACTATGTTCTCTCCTGGGCAGTAATACCGTAAAAAAGTTTTATTCATTTCATCAAAAACTCCTGTCAGCGCAACGAACTTGTCAGACTTCCTGCGAGCGTCTCTAGTTTCTCTGTCATCGAAACGTATTATTTTCAATAATTCTCCAAAACGTATTATTTTCAATAATTCTCCAAATCTAGTACGGCTCATTATTGCTAAGTAGACAGGTCGACCAAATTTTTGTGACCACAAATCGTGATAGTTGATTCTTGTATAATTATTACACGCCATGAGAATAAAGACGCCAACCAGTGCCTTCATTTCAACCTCATTACTAAGAAACTAAGGTAGGGAGGTCATTTTCATCTCATCATTTCACTCATTCTTCACATCCATATCTCACGTTTTCACCAATCCATCACGTCATTCATCTCCATATCTTTGACCTCCCTATGACTAAGGGTCCTGCTGGAGGAGACAACCTCGATAAAAAAAACCCTATCCCAAGGTGTGAGTTGCACGTGCCGATGGGACAGTGTTGGCTGCAGGGGTAGGTTCAGTCGCGAACGTGGCCTCGGGGATTTCGGTTTGGTCCGCGAGTAGCCTCCATTTTTGGGGGTAGGCCTTCCTCGGCATAGAGGGCATGTCGAGGCGACAATTTATGGAGCCTCCACAATAAATCTTTTTGTATATGGGTACAAAAAACAACTCAAACGGGGGGAAACCCCCAAAACGAGCGCGGCTTTCGAGCCCGCTTCAATTAGTGGAAAAGACAAGTAACGTGCCACGTTACCTTGTTATCAGTATTGTTGAGAAGACCGATAGTAACGATGTTTCTGCAACAACAAAGAAACACGGAGCTGCTACATTGAAGGACTTGTCACCATTCCTTATCAAGAAACAGCTAGAAATAAAGAAGCTGCGAAATGAGAGTCTACTTATCCAGACCAGCACAGATCGCCAGACCAACAACCTTTTAAAGTTAAGATCTTTGGGCCACTTCACTGTTAATGTTGAACCCCATCGTCAACTTAACAGTAGTAAAGCTGTGATTCGCCACTGGGATCTGCTAAATGCTGAGGAGGAAGAGATCCTTGAAGCACTCTCAGACCAACATGTCACCGCAGAGCAGCGAATCAAGACGCGAAAATCCGGAGAACTTGTGCCAACTGCTTCGATTATACTAACATTCCAAACGACCACTCTCCCAGATATTGTACGGGCTGGATATTTGAGACTCAAAGTCCGTCCATACATACCTAACCCGATGCGGTGTTTCAAATGCCAGCACTTTGGGCACACTCACAGCCTTCCTGCAAGGCCACTACCGCCCTTTGTGGTAAGTGTACTAAGCCTGATCATGGGACCGAACCTTGTTCTTCAGGTCCTAAATGCATTAACTGCCAAGGCGAGCACCCAGTCTGGCATCGTGACTGCCCCTCTTTCCAACAAGAGAAGAAAATCAGAGAGTTTGCTGGCGAAGCAAAACAACGTCTCCGTGACAGTATACGCACCACTTTACCTGTGCCATTCGCTACAGTTGCTGCAGCTGCTCTTACCCGTCGCAGTATAGGGGTACAAACCAGCGACGTGTCCACGCAAACAACAACTCTTCCTGTAGTAGCTCGTCCTGCTTCGAGGAAACCAGCAACCACTCCTCGCTCCACAGAGAAGAAGTTGAAGCAGGTTCACACAAAAGAATACTTCCTGAAGACCAGTAGCTCTCCAGTCAGGGTGGCAGCCACCACCCTGAAACTTAAGGCGCAGCTGAAAGCTGCCCGACGGGCGCTCAAAGCACCCGCCCCCACTCCTCCTCCCTCATCCCCTTCGCCCTCTGTGTCCTTACCCGAGGACATGATACAGGACGAAGCCGCGGATGAAGAATTTATCAAGGTGACAGGGCCTAGAAATAGAGTACGCCTTAAAAGGTAACAATCACACCTACAGCTATGGCTTATTGTCTCCAATGGAACCTTAACGGTTTCCGTACACATCTCGAGGAACTGCAAATTCTAATATCTGAATTTGACCCTGCCATTATATGTCTCCAAGAGACACATTTTCGTCCAAATGAATCAGTGATTCTGAACGGATACACGCTTTACCGCACCGACAAGCTTCCTGAGGGTCGTCGTGCACACGGTGGTGTTGCAATCGGTGTTCGAGATAACATCCACTCAACGCCAATCTTTCTCACCACCCCCCTCCAAGCTGTCGCCGTGCGGGTCCATCTACCACAGCCAATATTTGTGTGCTGTGTCTACATCACAAGGGAGGAGCGATTCTCTCTTGAGGACCTCCTTGCTATGTTCGAACAACTTCCGTCTCCTGTAGTTCTTTTGGGCGATTTTAATTCCTACCATTGTTTGTGGGGCTCCGTTCGTACAGAACCCCGGGGTCAAATTGTAGATCAATTCCGTAAGGCATCAGATTTAATAACGTTACTGAATGATGGGACTCCCACATATTTCAGCCCTTCCTCTGGCACATATTCTCCGTTGGACTTGTCCTTTTGCAGTTCCAGCCTTTCTCCTACCACATCTTGGAGCGTCCATCCTGATCTCTGTGGGAGTGATCACTTCCCTCTCATTCTTACATTCGAACATCTTCAGCAATCACGTGAACAACACCCTCACTGGAATCTCAGTCGGGCCGACTGGGAAGCCTTCAAGCGTGCAGTGGACCTTGAAGTCGATCTTGCGTCGACTTTACCACCAATCGACGCCTTAGATGTCTTTGTGTCAGGAGTGCATGATGCTACACGCACCTCCATTCCACATCCCAGTGGACCTGCGAGGCGACGCCCAGTCCCCTGGTGGACTGCGGAGATCGGTGCAGCCATCAAGGACCGCAATCATGCTCTCGATCGATTTAATAGGAACCACACTGCCGCAAACCTCGAACAGTTCCGCATGAAACGTGCCCGTGCACGTCAGCTCATTCGAGCCAGTAAAAAGGCGTGCTGGGTCCAATACGTGTCTTCTCTGACGAAGCAGGCTTCGTCGAAAGCCGTTTGGACCAAAGTAAGTCGCATCCAGGGGGGTGCATCTACTCCTCTGAGCGCTCTGGAGCACGATGGGACGATGTACACAGATTCCGGAGACATAGCTAATATCTTGGCCACGCAGTTTTCTGGTGCGTCTAGCTCTGTAAATTATGAACCACGTTTCCGCCGTGAGAAGGAACGTCAGGAACGACGCCCTCTCGTTTTTCGAAGTCAACACCGAGCCATACAACTCTCCATTCACTGAACGGGAGTTCGATCAGGCACTTCGAGATTCTAAGAACACAGCTCCTGGAGTGGACAAGATCCACTATGAGATGCTTCGTCATCTGCCCATTGGAGCCAAAAATTTCCTTTTGGCGGTATTGAACAGGCTTTGGTTGGAGGACTCTTTCCCCACTTCCTGGGAAGAAGCTATTATTGTTCCCATCCTGAAACCAGGTAAACAACGCACCGCAGCCTCGAGTTACAGGCCTATTGCCTTAACTAGCTGTGTGTGCAAGTTGATGGAACGCATGATCAACAAGCGTCTCACCTGGTTTTTGGAGGAAAACTGCTTGATGAGTAATTTTCAATGTGGTTTTCGCTCCAACCGTTCCTCACTGGACCATCTGGTTCAGCTGGAAACACATATTCAGGATGCATTCCTCAACAAGGAACATTTAGTTGCAGTTTTCTTTGACCTCCAAAAAGCATATGACGCAACGTGGCGTTTTGGCATCCTAAAGCAGCTCCATTCTTGGGGCGTCCGTGGCCATATGGCGTACTTTATTAAAAACTTTTTATCTTATCGTTTTTTCCGCATACGTGTTGGGAACTCCTTTTCGGATCTTCACGAACAAGAGAACGGTGTCCCACAGGGCAGCGTTTTAAGTGTGACTCTCTTTGCCATAGCAGTAAACAGTGTTATGGCAAACATTCTTTCCCCTGTACATGGCCTCCTCTATGTAGACGACCTCACGATCAATAGTAAAGGTGTGATTCGCCACTGGGATCTGCTAAATGCTAAGGAGGAAGAGATTCTTGAAGCACTCTCAGACCAACATGTCACTACAGTGCAACGATTAAAGACGCTAAATCCGGAGAACTTGTGCCAACTGCTTCACTTATACTAACGTTTCAAAGGACCACTCTCCCAGATAGGGTACGGACTGGATATTTGAGACTCAAAGTCCGGCCGTATATCCCTAACCCTATGCGGTGGTTCAAATGCCAGCACTTTGGGCACACTCAACCTTCCTGCAAGGCCACTACCGCCCTTTTTGGTAAGTGTAGTCAACCTGCTCATGGGACCGAACCTTGTTCTTCTGGTCCCAAATGCATTAATTGCCAAGGCGAGCACACAGTCTGGCATCGTGACTGCCCCTTTTTCCAACAAGAGAAGAAAATCAGAGAGTTGGTCGTCATAGAGAAAATCTCCGCTGGTGAAGCAAAGCAACGTCTCCGTGAAAGTATACGCACCACTTTACGTGTGCCATTCGCTACAATTGCTGCAGCTGCTCTTACCCTTCGCAGCGTAGGTGTACAAACCAGTCACATGTCCACTCAAACTACAACGCTTCCCGTAGTAGCTCGCCCTGCTTCGAGGAAACCAGCAACCACTCCTCGCTACACAGAGAAGAAGTTCTAGCAGGTACACAGTAAAGAATACTTTCTGAAGTACAGTAGGTCTCCAGTCAGGGCGGCATCGACAACCCTGAGACTTAAAGCGCAGCTGAAAGCTGCCCGGCGGGCGCTTCATCCCCTTCGCCCTCTGTGTCCTTGCCCGAGGACATGATACAGGACGAAGCCGCGGATGAAGAATTTATCAAGGTGACAGGGCCTAGAAATAGAGTACGCCTTAAAAGGTAACTATCATACCTATAGCCATGGCTTATTTTCTCCAATGGAACCTTAACGGCTTACGTACACATCTCGAGGAACTGCAAATCTTAGTATCTGGATTTGACCCTCCAATCATATGTCTCCAAGATACACATTTTCGTCCAAATAAATCAGTGATTCTGAACGGATACACGCTTCACCGCACCTATAAGCTTCCTGAGGGTCGTCGTGCACACGGTGGTGTTGCAATCGGTGTTCGAGATACCATCCACTCAACGCCAATCTTCCTCACCACCCCCCCTCCAGGCTGTCGCCGTGCGGGTCCATCTACAACAGCCAATATCTGTGTCCTGTGTCTACATCAAAAGGGAGGAGCGACGCTCTCTTGAGGACCTCCTTTCTATATTCGAACAACTTCCGTCTCCTGTAGTTCTTTTGGGTGAATTTACGCCCTGGACTGAAGACTAACGAGGCTCTGGCGACTGGCCCCATGGCCAGTATAATTTTGTTTGTGTTGTCCTGTTCTTTTGTCCTTACGTGTGCTGAGCGCCCTTTTACAGCCTCAGCTTTTAACGAAAGTCAGAACATTTTAATATTTTAGGATTTTAGTTCTGCAACGTTAGAGTTGTGATTTGTAACGAAAAGGGGCTGGACCCCGTATAATGTGACGGGTGCAAAATAGCCTTAGTGCTGACGCACCCAAAATTTTAACTTCAAATTCAATTTTGGGCGATTTTAAATCCTACCATCGTTTGTGGGGCTCCGTTCGTACAGAGCCCCGGGGTCAAATCGTAGATTAATTCCGTGAGGCATCAGTTTTAACGTTGCTGAATGAAAGGACTCCCACATATTTCAGTCCTTCCTCAGGCACACACTCTGCGTTGGAATTGTCCTTCTGCAGTCCCAGCCTTGCTCCCACCACATCTTGGAGCATTCACCCTGATCTCTGTGGGAGTGATCACTTCCCACTCTTTCTTACTCTGGGGTGTAAGGGGTGACCTTCCACGTAGTACACCCAAATGTCAACCTCACTTCCACGTTAGTGCACCCTGGACTTAAGACTAACGAGGCTCTGGCGACTGGCCCCATGGCCAGTATAATTTTGTTTGTATTGTCCTGTTCTTTTGTCCTTATGTGTGCTGAGTGCCCCTTTACAGCCTCAGCTTTTAACAGAAGTCAGAACATTTTAAATTTTTTAGTTATGCAACGATAGAGTTGTTATTTGTAGAGGTAAGGGGCTGGCCCCCGTATACTGTGACGGGAGCAAAATAGCCTAAGTGCTGACGCTCCCAAAATTTTAAATTCAAATTCAAAAATTCAAATTCTTTCTTACTCTGGAACATCTTCAGCACTCACCTGAAGAACACCCTCACTGGCATCTCAGTCGGGCCGACTGGGGGTGCCTTCGAGTGCTCAGTGCACCTTGATGTCGATCTTGCGTCGACTTTACCACCAATCGACGCCTTAGATATATTTGTGTCACGAGTGCATGATGCTGCACGCACCTCCATTCCACATCCCAGTGGAACTGCGAGGCGACGCCCAGTCCCCTGGTGGACTGCGGAGATCAGTGCAGCCATCAAGGACCGCAATCATGCCCTAGATGGATTTAATAGGAACCACAGTGCCGCAAACCTCGAGCAGTTCCGCATTAAGCTTGCCCGTCGGCTCATTCGAGCCAGTAAGAAGGCGTGCTGGGTCCAATACGTGTCTTCTCTCACGAAGCAGGCTTCGTCGAAAGCAGTTTGGACCAAATAACGTCGCATCCATAGGGTGCATCTACTCCTCTGAGCGCTCAGGAGCTCGAAGGGACGTTTTACACCGATTCCGGAGACATAGCTAATATCTTGGCCACGCAGTTTTCTGATGCGTCTAGCTCGGTATATTATGAACCACGTTTCCGCCGTGAGAAAGACCGTTACGAACGACGCCCTCTAGTTTTTGGAAGTCATAACACGCGAGCCATACAACTCTCCATTCACTGAACGGTAGTTCGATCAGGCGCTTCGAGATTCTAAGAATACAGCTCCTGGAGTGGACAAGATCCACTATGAGATGCTTCGTCATCTGCCCATTGGAGCAAAAAATTTCCTTTTGGCGGTATTCAACAGGCTTTGGTTGGAGGACTATTTCCCTTCCTTCTGGAAAGAAGCAATTATCGTTCCCATCCTGAAACCAGGTAATTAGATGTGTGTGAAAGTTGATGGAACGCATGATCAATAAGCGTCTGAGCAGGTTTTTGGAGGAAAACTCATTGTAAAGTAATTTTTAATGTGTTTTTCGCTCCAACGCTTCCTCACTGGACCATCTGGTTCAGCTGGAAACATATATTCAGGATGCATTCCTCAACAAGGAACATTTATTTGACGTTTTCTTTGACCTCCAAAACGCATATGACACAACGTGGCGCTTTGGCATCCTAAAGCAGCTCCATTCTTGGGGCGTGCGTGGCCATATGGTGTACTTTATTAAAAACCTTTTGTCATCGTTTTTTCCGCGTTCTTGTAGGGAACTCCTTTTCGGATCTTGACGAACAAGAGAACGGTGTCCCGCAGGGCAGCGTTTTAAGTGTGACTGTTAGCCATAGCAGTGAACAGTGTTATGGCAAACATTATTTCCCCTGTACATTGCCTCCTCTATGTAGACGACCTCACGATCTTTTGTCGCTCACGGAATCTCGCGTCAGTTTCTCGTCAACTCCAACTGACGATAAGCCGTTTGATTGAGTGGTCCTCCCAAACAGGTTTCACCTTCTCATCCGAGAAATCCGTGTGTGTTCACTTTTGTCGTCAGCGTACATGTCATTTAGATCATGACCTGTGCATGGGGGTCTCCCCTGTGCTTCGTGAATGAGGTCCGCTTCCTGGGCCTCATTTTCGAAAAGAAATTAACATGGCTACCTCACCTTCGCCAGTTAAATTTCTCTTGTCTTCGAGTTCTCAACCTTTTACGTGTTTTATCTCATACTTCCTGGGGTGCTGATAGGACGGTACTGCCTCGTTTGTACCGTGCACTCATCAGGTAGAAGCTTGATTATTGATGTGTTGTGTATTCTTCTGCCCGCCCATCTAGACTTCGCATCCTAGACACCGTCCACCATGTTTGTATACGTGTGTTCTCTGGTGCCTTTCGTAGCAGTCCAGTCGCCAGTTTGTACGTAGAGGCATGTGAGCCGTCGCTGTCTCTGCGAAGACAGCGGCTGGTAGTGAACTATTTCTTCCACCTTCGCTCGATGCCCTCACATTCATCCTATCATGCCATGTCAGACGAGGGTAGGCTGGCAAGGTATCGGCTCCACCCTAGTGTCACCAGACAATTTGGTGTTCGTTCAGACGAGATCCTGTTAGTACTTGGTATCGACAGTGATCTTCCTGGCATCTTTCCACTCATTCCGCCTCTCCCGACCTGGGAGTTTCCTTCACCTTCTGTAGATTTCTCTCTGTTTGACCTTCCAAAGGCAGAAACACCAATGGTTGTATACCAGCAAAGGTTTCTAGAACTTCGTGCGAAGCACCCCAATTTTAATGTGTTTTACACGGATGGGTCCAAGACAGTCGAATCAGTTGTTTGTGCCTTCGTCCTAGACTCTCAAAGTTCCAGTTACTCACTACATCCTGCCTGTTCCATCTATACGGCAGAGTTGTACGCCATTCTAAAGGCACTGGACTTTCCAGACGTGAATGGGCTGAAGAAAGTCCTTGTGTGCTGTAATTCGACCATCGTGTTGCAGTCTCTGGATTCGCCGTATTCCCGGCATCCAGTAGCGCAACGCATATTCAGACGGCTTGTGTCCTTATCTGCCAGCACAGATGTACACTTCTGTTGGGTCCCTAGCCACGTAGGCATGCAGGGGAACGAAGCAGCTGATGCTGCCGCCAAGTCTGCTGATGCAGATGGCGACGTTCTCGTCCACCTTTAGCCAGCTAGCGACCTGCAGAATGTGTTCCGTTCTCGCCTTCTTGACACTTGGCAGACCGAGTGGGATGTGGAAACGGGGAACAAGCTTCACGCTGTTAAGCCCACCATAGGTGTTTGGCGTTCCTCGTCTCGTCCCTCTCGGCGAGAAGACGTTATTCTTACCCGCCTGCGTATAGGACACAGCCATGGGGTGTAAGGGGTGCTGCTTCCACGTAGTGCACCCAAAAGTCAACCTCACTTCCACGTAGTGCACCCTGGACAAGAGACTAACGAGGCTCTGGCGACTGGCGCTATGGCCAGTATAATTTTGTATGTGTTGTCCTGTTTTATGTCCTTGTGTGTGCTGAGTGCGTTTTTACAGCCTCAGCTTTTAACAGAAGTCAGAACATTTTAAGGTTTTAAAGTTTTAATTATGCAACGTTTGAGTTGTATTTTGTAATGGTAAGGGGCTGGACCCCGTATAATGTGACGGGAGCAAAAAAAAAGTGCTGACGCTCCCAAAATTTTTAATTCAAATTCAAAGGACACAGCCGTCTCACTCATGGTCACCTACTGCAAGGGCTGGACCCTCCGTTGTGTCGTACTTGTAATGTAATTTTAAGCATCAGACAGATTCTCGTTGAATGTGTCGATCTTGCTTACCTCCGGCAGACTTTTAACCTTTCCGGCTGTTTGTCATCCCTCTTGGGTGATGACAGCAGTATTTTATCACATGTTTTTAGTTTCTTGCGAAGAGCTGGACTCTTCCACCGTCTGTAAGGAGGTTTTTAGTTTATTCTGACTTTTTAATGTGTTGTGTTTGACTCGTGCAGGTCTTTTGACAACCTTGCACTTTTAGTTTTTCCCAAGGGGCTCTTTACACCCCTTTTTTAAGTTCTCAGTCAGAATTTTAGATAAGGGATATTTTCCCGTATACATAGAAGGGTGCGAAATGGCCTTAAGTGCCGACGCACCCAGAAATTTTAACTCACTTCAATTCAATTGATTCAAGATGATTCTAGATGATTGTCAAAATGATTCAAGACGTCTTCTTGATCGCTGCATAGGATGATGCTGATCCAATTAAGCATAACATTCCAATAACCATGCCAAATCTTCCTTAAAGATGAACGTTGTAAGTTTCCTTGTTGCAGTTGTTCCAAAGGCTTGTTGTCCCAGTTTTCTCGAAAATTTTCATGCAACGAAAAAAAAAATAAAAAAATTAAAAAATTGAAGAGAAGAAGTAAAGGAAAGAGTTGAGAATTAAACGAGACAATTTAGCAGGGAAAACACTAGAAAAACGAGCATCTGTAACAGAATCTCTGGCAGGAAAATTTTAACTCCATGCATGTGACAATGATCATTTATGATTTTTTTTGAAACCTCAGCACAAACATATAAATAGTACCAAAAATTTCATAAAAAAAACAAGAACATACTTTAGTTACTGAATCAAAATATATGAATCCAAATGACATACAAAAGAAAACAGTTAAAGGTCCTTGATAATTATATAGCTATAGAATCTTAGTCCGACATATAACATCAGGACAAAATTTTGCACAAATACACATAGTTATTTTTATTTTACCATCGTTGTCTTGCTATCATGACACACTCGATAAATACATCAGAGAACCTTCTGTAAAGAGACAGTAAGCAACCAAGAAAATGCCATTAACCTAATACATGATATATAAAAAATACAGAGAACATACCATTAATTTCTACGTTGCAAATTGTTATTGTGGGAACGTTTAGGTCTTTTGTTACATTGAGTAATCAAATGTCCCGATTCTTTACAGTATCTACAGAAAATATGATTAGCCGGACTAGATTGTAAACAATTATTAGCATTATCTGGAATTCCAGAATTCTGACGTGAGACATTAGATGATTGCATTATATCAGATACCTGAGAATCAGCCAAAGCAATATCCGAATCAGGATCTTCTCTTGAGTGATAGGGCTTGATATGACTTACATGAACTTTCCTCAAATATAACTGAGTATCCGGATCCACCAATAACAAACACAGTGACAGAACCCAACAGTTTAAAAACTTGGGCCGGACCCGACCAACGTTCCATCAATTTAGCCGAAATATTTTGTAAGGCCTTGCTTTGTGGACAAGTTTTATAAAGAACTAGGTCTCCAACCTTATAAGAAACTGGTTTTCTCGATGCATCGTATCTTTTCTTCCTAGTATTCCAAGCCTTCAAGAGATGAGAATATGCTTCCGCCCAACACTGAGCCCGACTACAAGATGGCGGACCACCAAGTTCTACGTCTGATTGAAGCTCCCAATGAAAATTCATGGGACCATCAATATCCCTTCCAAAAATAATTTGTGATGGACTGGTCTGCAAACTATCATGTACGGCAGTATTAAACACAAATGCAATGGCAGTTAAATTTAAATCCCACTTAGTATGGTCTTCTGAATGATATGCAATAAGAGAAGCCTTAAGATTCCTAATGAAACGGTCAGCCAATGATGGATTTGGATAATATACGCTGGTATAAATATGCTTCACCTGTGCTTCAAACAGAAAGTCATTAAATAAACGTGATCTGAAATATGTAGCATTATCCGATACTAACTCACAAGGTGCTCCAAATGTAAGGAAGAGTTGTCGCAGTTTGTCAATGACCTGTACTGATGTCGCGGATCGCAGTGGATATAAGGAGACCCACTTTGAAAACGCATCAACTACCACCAAAATGAAGCAATTTCCCCTTGAGGAACGCACCAAGGGACCGACCATATCTATGTATAAACGGCGCCAAGGATGTTTTATGACTTTTGATGATAAGCAACCGGGGAGTTTACGTATAACTAGTTTAGCACGTTGACAAGTATCACACGATTTAATGTATTTACGTACATCCTGGGCACAGGTAGGCCACCAAAAAGAGCAGAAATCTTCTTTTGACATTTTCGAACCCCCAAATGTGAACCACCTGCAGGAACATCATGATAATATCTACAAATTCATAATTGTAAGGCACTTGGTACCACAACAAGAGAATGGTTCAACTTAGGAGGTTGCCAAACCAACAAATTTTGAAACAAGCGATAATGCTTCACTGTTTTGCCAGACTGGATTTCCTGAATAATAGGAGACAAACTAGCATCTTGAGCCTGAAGATGAATTATATCGGCCTTATCAAACTGAATTATCTGGAACATAGGAGCAGCACACGCAAAACTAGAAATAGGCGGTTGAGATGCTTGAAATTTATCCGGTGTATACATCCGAGACAGACAATCAGCCACCGGATTCAATCTAGATGGAATATGCTCCACTGTGTATGAGAAGCGAGATAAGTACAACAACCGTCGACCAAATTTTCCATACTGCTCAGGATGACGCAATAACCAAGAAAGCGCCGGATTATCAGTTTGTAGAACAAAGGGTTTTGCTGTAAGATAAGTTTCAAATTTCTTAAATCCATATACAATGGCACAACACTCTGCCTCATATATAGACTGTTTTCGTTCCAAATCAGTGCGATTTCGCGAAGCGAAAGCAATTGGCCGCAACGATCCATCTGATTCCTGTTGATTCAAGGTTGCCCCTAGAGCTAAGTTAGAAGCATCACATTGCAAAATGAATTCTTTCGAAAAATCAGGTAAAGCCAGTACAGTAGGTTTAATAAAGACACTCTTCAAATGATCAAACTTAACCTGGTCCTCCTCTGACCAAACAAACTGAACTCCCTTTTTCTTTTTGTCAGACAAAAAGCTAGTTAACTCCGCATATGCAGGAATGAATTTTGAATAGTACCCCGTAAGTCCTAAAATCCTCTGAATAGCTTTAACGTTCTTAGGAGGAGGGATCTGTTGAATAGCAGATATTCGCTCCGGATCCAAGGTTAATTTTCCTTCCCCCAAAATGTATCCCAAATACTTTACTTGTCGCTGCATCCAAGTAGATTTCTTCGGATTAACAGTCAAACCTGCCTCCCTCAATGCTTGAAGAACCAATCTTAAGTGCTCCAAATGAGATTCTTCATCAGGACTAAATATAAGGAGGTCATCTGCATAATTGACTAAGAACTTGTATTTAAACTTCCCTAGAATTTTGTCTAAGGCTCGAGTCAGCAATTGCGTATCTAAGTTAATGCCAAAAGGAACTCTGGTGTAACGGTATTGGCCAAAAGACGTGACAAACGCAGTCAAATCCTTACTCTTCTCGTCTAATCTTATCTGGTGGAAGCTCTTACATAAATCAAGACAAGAAAAAACCTTTGCAGACTGCAGATGTTGGAAAATTAAATCAATACGAGCTTGTGGGAAATTGTCGTAGGCTATAAGTCTATTCAACTGCTTGTAACTACATACTAATCTGTAAGAACCATCCTTCTTGTCAACCAGAAAACACGGGCTTCAATAAGCCCAACTACACTCCTCGATGATATTTTGTCCTATTAAGTCGTCAATCTGTTGACGCAAAATTGCCGTTTGGTGTGGATTCAACTGGAACGATCTACATCTAAATGGAATATCCGATATCACGGTAATTGAAACAGGATCCAATTTACATGTGCCCACCTTCTCAGTAATTACATCCTCATATCGCACCATGAAAGTTTGAAGATCTGAAGATTCTGAAATTTGTAAAGGAATCGAATCATTAACCTTAACAGAAGAAGGAACTGAAGGAGCCTTTTCTTTTTTTGAAGACTCTAAGTGTATCGGAATCGTTGAAAATGGAAAAGAAAGCATCCGCTCCTCGAAAGACAATCTCGCTTTAGTGTGGGATAAAAAATCATACCCTAAAATTATCGGAAAAGGGAGCGAATCAGAAAGCCAAAAATACCATTTCCAGGTCAAATGTCCAATACGCAATGACAACTCAGTACGGGAATTTAAGTGAACTGTTTGGTTGTTTATCGACAATAAGTCCTGAGTAACATCATGAACTACTGGTGATTTCTGTTTTAAAGTTGCGAAGAAGGTACTTGATATCAATGACACTGAACTCCCAGAATCCAATAACAAACGAGAAGAAGTCGAATTAACAGTAGCAGACAAAACAGGAATACACTTTTCCTCTTCTGCAAAGGAACACTGAAAATTCAATTCTGAGGCAACCGTAAAAACTGTATCCAATACATTAATAGATTTTGTAGAGACTATCTTCCTCCCGAGGAACTGACCTTACTTCATCCTTCTGCCCCTCACAGTGCTCGACATCCATAGAAACTTCAACCCCCTCTAATCGATCCTAAATCATTTCAACTTGTGTGGCTCTAGAAATAACAAAAGGTTGTATCTTGTCCGAAAAATCACGAAGTTCCATAGGCCATATTTCTTGAGCAATAGTTATCAACTCCATTATTGACCTCGGACGAGAATAATACACTAAATGCAAACGAGTATTCATACTAAGTCCATTTATTATAGTTTCAACCAGTTTATCCTGTGTCCAATCTAAAGGAAAGATATGAAAATAAATATCCACTTCGCGGATATAACTTGACAAGAACTCATTTGTCCTTTGTTGACGAGTCACATAAAATTGTATTAAGTCCCTCAAGGTTTGCAAATTTGTCAAGCGACTTCAAATTGTTTTAATCATAATTGGCCAAGGATACTTTAAAATCAAAATTTCGTACCAAATGGTGCGAAAAATACCCGAAGTTTTACTATATGCCATAAATAGCAGTGATTCCAAGTCGAGTAGTTGCAATGAAAATGCTTTATGCAAGGTACTTAAAAACAATACCACCCTATGGAGATCCTCTCCATCTATACATGGTAAATCAAAAATTATCTCAAATGCTAAGGAATATCGAATGTGACTTATGACAGGAGTCTCTTCCGGAGGGAGCAAAAAATTACTGAACTTATTATTAACCTGCCTGGTATGCAATAATGGTGGTGAAAAATTCAACCTAAAAGGCCTAATATCTGGTGAAACCACAGACATCCTTACCCAACCAGTGCACAAAACCAAAAATATAACCTTCAACGATAAAATAATCAAGGTAAATCCAATTTTAAAGGATTTACAAAAAATGACGTAGACCCGTCCAATTCACACTACTTATGAACTCTAAAGTTAGATTTGAAAGTTGTCAACTTTTATTTCAAAAGAGAAAGAACGTAAAATAAGGGTAACTGCAACAAAATCTTAGCATAAAAATAAAACCAAAAAATATGAAAGAAAAAATGGGGGGCTTGCATCAACAAAAAAAATTCAAAATACAATGTAAATATGTTATACTGAAAGCAAAATGTACATATAGTCACACACCAAATAAATCACTCAATATCCCAAGCCAAAATCCAAAATTCCAATAGGGTGGGCGGGTGGAAAAAATTTATTCACTTCAATCTTCATTTAATGAAAGAAAAAGAGAAAATCGCCATGCTCTGACTGCCAATCTTTGTAACGCCGTTCCTCGATGTCCCTAAAAATGGAAGCATGAAGTAGAGACCAATACTCACAGAGGTATATTTAGCGTGGACAATATAAAAATCTACGAACCACAATTACAATTTTTACTTGTTACGGGGTTCGCCGATATGTATTCGGAATAATTCCCACAATAACAACGTTTGAACAATACGTGACGTATAACCGCACCCTTCTTTACCCTTCCAAAATTCGGTAAGTTATACCACAAACCTTATATCAATTCCGTCGCCAATCATGACTCACACCAATGAAAAAGGTATCACATTTAACTATGCACGTTTATTTAACCATTCAGTTGTAGGAACATTCATTCAATATTTCGTTCTAATTTTAATAAGCTTTTCACAATAAAATTCCAGTTTAAGTTCGAACAGACAATTCTCATTTTTTGTATTATTTACCCAGAATAAATTACAATCAATAAAATAACAATCCAATTAAAAATATGCCCTTTTACCTACGGACAATATTGCAGATAAAATTTACTTCATTTAAAAAGTTTTTAGCATTTTAACATTCAACACACGAGTTTTACTAATTTATAAATACATAAAATTGTAATTATTAAAAATTTAAATTTCTGCCTGTTTTTTAAGAGAATTAGATGCTCATGAAATTCTAGATACGCTGTTGGTTATTATTCGTCTCGTTTTTGTTGTTGTTAGTAAAAAGGACTTTCATTACAATGTCTTGAGGTTAAATGATTATTCACAGAATTGCAATCTTAGGTCAAACGTGTATCAGTTACACTTTGGCTTGCTGTTGTGACGCTGTTCTACACTATTACTTAGTATACGCACAAGTACATATCTATTTCTCACTCATGACATTTATTTTATGCACATGATGCATTCAAAATCCCCATCTGTTATCACGTATTTTTAGTAATGCAAAAAATCACTTCCGCAAATCATCGATATATTAAAGTTCACAATTTTTTAACAGCGATAATGGGCACGACTCTCAAAAGAATCCGCGTGAATAGTAAAGTATATGCCATTTAGAAAAAATCCCTTTTTGCAGTAAATGGGCAAGTATGCATTTGAGTTTTGTTACATAAGTTCAATTCACTATAAACACACGCATTCTTACATACCTTCGAAAGTTCTAGTTGCGAGTTAGCCGGACTGTTCGTGATATCAAAGTCGTCAAATTGATGCGGTCAAATTTAAGCGTTGCGGTTACGTAATATATTTCGCCGTTACTTCCTGGTTCACACGTGCTCGTGCGGAAACTGCAGCAAGTGTACCGGATCTAGTTGTTTCAAGGTTCAATGCCAAAGTTCAATCTCCAGTTCATACTGACATCCAATACTTATTTATTTCGAAATGAAGACTGGTCATGCAAATATATATATATAAAAAGGGTACCACGAAATTAAAACAACTGGGCGTGACGATTACCACAAAAAATGTCTATCGCAAGATTTTTTTATATAAAATGAAAGTTGGTTCTCGAAAATAGATCCAATGCACAATTCCTTACTAATGCTTTCGTGACGTGACTCGTTGTTGCAAGAAAACAAACAGATGGTTATCACTCGCTTGGCCTAAATGTGATAAATGCAAGAGGTTACATTTAAAGGAATGGCGATAGAAATTAACTTACGTTAGATATGGGTTTTATACTCTCCATGACTGAACCGATATGGATTGGTTTAGAGAAGGATATTACTTGCCTTACAAATAGATGGAGATTGTTCCTACACTTGTCCTCTCAAGAGTCACTTGTCTGACCTCCCTGTCAGACATGGTTCCAATCACACACCATCGTCCAATAATCGTTCTCCACTTTGCTTCTCTCTCACAATCCGCAGACCTTACTCTCTCTCGTATTCTTGCCAACTCCCCCACCTCCTGACAATTCCAACACTCACGCCACATACGCCTTCCAAATCAATCGCCTGACCTTTGCCTGATTACTTATTCAGCCTTCCTTTCTCTGCTACCTGCTATGCTAAGACTTTATACTTCTTACCCAATACCTTCGGTACGATACGCTGGTATGGACACCTTGCCACTTATCTTTCATCTTTCCATTGTAAATGTTAGATGGTTTTGGTGCAGCATGAATAAATGGATTTTGATCGTATGAAAAATTCGTTACTTAAAGTAACACTTTACATGTAGGAAATATGAATCGGTGGAACGTCGATTATACGTTTTTCAAGAGACGAAACTGAAAAAAACATGCGGGGAGAATTTTATAACATTTTGCTATGTTGGGACGATCAAGATCAACTGTAAGTCGGGGTTCCACTGTATATGATAATTGTGGTTGCCAATTGGAAGAACATTCATATAAAATGCCATATAAATAGCATATTGTTCATTGATAATGCAAAAGCCATATCTCCAGTTCACAGAATTAGTGATGGATGCAATTGTTAACTTGAAAATTCATAACTTAATTACCATGTATTTTTTTTTTTTTTCAAAAGGGACTTTAAGATGGTCATCAGTCAACAGGAAACAATCCTGTAGCACTGGTGACAAAGGTGGGGTGTAAGGGGTGATGTTCCACGTAGTACACCCAAATGTCAACCTCACTTCCACGTTAGTGCACCCTGGACTTAAGACTAACGAGGCTCTGGCGACTGGCCCCATGGCCAGTATAATTTTGTTTGTATTGTCCTGTTCTTTTGTCCTTATGTGTGCTGAGTGCCCCTTTACAGCCTCAGCTTTTAACAGAAGTCAGAACATTTTAATTATTTTTTTTTTAGTTATGCAACGTTAGAGTTGTTATTTGTAGAGGTAAGGGGCTGGCCCCCGTATACTGTGACGGGAGCAAAATAGCCTAAGTGCTGACGCTCCCAAAATTTTAAATTCAAATTCTAGTCAAATTCTGGTGACAAAGGTTCCAAAAAACATATTCCATGTTATTTATTGAAATTCTTCCATAAAAGACTGGCTTCTTGGAGATAGTGCATTTGCAGTCTCAAGAGGTGAAAGTTTTGACCATAGTATTAGAAAACAAACAGGTTTACTTTTTTTCACGTGCATCTACAAATCTCTCCACCAGTTTATTCCGTTCCTGCTGGATTTCATTGTTGGTCTTGACAACATCCACCAACCTCCGGAGTTCAACAGCTTCTCTTTCTCCACCTCCTGCTGCCTTTTTCTGTGGGCATTGGTTCTTCTCCTTTTAGGTGTGTTCATGGTGATGGGTGTGGCCTCAGGAAGATTCCACGAAGTGGAAGGGGATGGCACAATGGCATCTGGCTGGACAAAATCAGAGGGCATTGGGAGATTGGAAGCCAGGGTGGGCCCAAATTTACCGACATATCCTTCTGGAAGAACTCCATGAAGGTGTCGAAATACAACCATGACACCCTTTCCCTCCCACTCATTTTTGAATTGTCCAGCGCAGATACAAATGTCCATTTCATATTGCGGAACTTGCGGTCCGCTGCCTCCCATGTTATGGTGTAGCCATAACCCACACCACACTAACTTCTTCTTCTGTTTTGGATCCCTAAACGGCTCTGATCGCTACCCATACTCGTCCAGGAGCAGCAGAATGCAATTTCTCGTCCACACAAAGTTTTCTGGTGCTGCAAAAGCAAATAATCTAAATCAACAGAAAAATCAATTACAACTACCTGTTTCTCTGCATTGGACATTTATCTTTATCCATTGAATAAGCATTGTATTATAAATTTACAAAAGTAAATATATTCTTGTTTTAATGTATGCAAAGCCAAAGGCGTAGGAACATATTGCAAGGTGCTGGGTGAGATTAGAATGCAAGGCCGCCATCGTTTCTTTAAATTTGAAATCTTAATGTGAATCAAAGGATACATCAGCAAATTACATTCAAATAATAATAATTATAAATTACGGATGAAAATTATATTTAATAATATGCAACGGAGAAATTTACACTTGGGAGAGGTGTATTCTTGTAATACACAGCTAGAATTTCCTGTAACCAAAGGGGTTAAGGGGTGCTCCTTCCACGTAGTGCTCCCAATAGTCAACCTCACTTCCACGTAGTACACCCTGAACTGCAGACTAACGAGGCTCTGGCGACTGGCCCCATGGCCAGTATAATTTTGTTTGTGTTGTCCTGTGTTTTGTCCTTATTTGTGCTGAGTGCTCCTTTACAGCCTCAGCTTTTAACGAAAGGCAGAATATTTTACGATTTTAGTTATGCAACGTTAAAGTTGTTATGTGTAACTATAAGGGGCTGGTCCCCGTGTAATGTGACGGGTGGAAAATAGCCTTAGTGCTGACGCACCCAAAATTTTAAATTCAAATTCAAATCTATAACCAAAGTAGTGGTAATAGTATATTTTTAAAGATATTCTTCAGGAACCAAGACACAAATGAAATATCCTTATATATGTTATTTTTTTGTCCCCAACACCATGGGTGGGGCACGAGGCGCCAGACGGTCAGCCACTCCTTGCTTTGCAACTGTGCAAATCTAAAAATCAAATAATTTTCACGTAAAACAACATATAATTACTAATAGAAAAAAGAAAGAAAAAATAGTCATGAATTGAATATCAGAGTATGTCATGCCTCACTCTGTGCTGTTTGTGTCACTACTACAGATGACACTATGGAGGGCTGCCCAAACCACTCTTTATAGGGTCAGTAACATAGGCATGCATTTAGACAAAGAATATGTAAGAGACATCAAGTGGCAAGCTGTGTGGCAGAAGACATAAGTACATCGACAACAGTGTTTTAATCACGCAGCACTCAATTGTGTAACAGAAGAATTATGGCAAATTCATGCAATAGTTATACATAATGGACTTACACTGACTTGAGTCCAACTCTCCAGACTTTCCTTTTTGTGAACCTGGAAGAAAAAGTAACAATTATAGACCATGAAAAGTAAAACGTTAACTACTTGTGTGGTGTTGTCAGTGGAATCTAAGACTTAAATCATCCGAAATGCTACTCCCTCACTATTCCCCAAAAGAGGAACAAAGTGCATTCTTTTTATTCTCTTGAAAGCAATCTCAAACTTTCAAATATATTTTGGGGCATGTTAAATTTAAGTAATAAATTAAATTACGTTACAACAAAATAGTGCCATATTTCATTGGTATCAGTAAGATTCAAGATGTCGTCCCATGTTTCATTGCTCAATAGTAATTTAAGGTATTCTATATTGTCCATGCTTTTTTGGCTATACTCCATTGAAAGTGTTGCCATGTACGTTAGGATTTGCCATTTAAATGTACAAGTTGAGCAGTATAATCGGAGATTAGGGTGTGAACACAGTTTCTGGGAATATTGGTTATAACATGATCAATTAAAGACTCGGTAGTTTCGGTAATTCTTGTGGGTTCGTTTACTAACTGTTTTATTTTGTGTGATTTTAATATTTCTAGGTATGTTTGACTGTTGCATTCCCGTTTCAGAAGTTCAATATTCATATCACGTAGTATAATTAGTTCATGCATGTATTTGATTAAATTGTTTAGCATAATTTGAAATTTATTTAAAAATGATTTTGGGTTACTGCTTGAGGATCTGTAGACAACTATTATGTTCACAGTATTGCTTACTAATTTTAACTGCAGTCCGCTAACCTCTAGAACATTTTCTATGCAATATTTATCCATATCTAATACCCTTTTGTTGTTCGGTATGCCATTTTTTACAAAGATGCCAGTACCTCCACTTTTGTGGTTAGACCTTGTATACAAGAAAATTACCAAATATCCAGTAATATTGAATAGGGTATAGTTGTCAGAATTGAGTCCATGTTCAGTTACTACAAAAATATCTGGTTTACATTCATTTAATAAAATCTCAATTTGGTCTATTTTATTTGTGATTGTTTGCACATTATTGTGCATGATAGTTACCATATCATTCATTCTGTTAAAATGTAGTGAAGTAGGGTTTTTAATATCAGGTACAGAATGGTCCACCTGACCTAAATCACACCTCAATTTTCTTAAGTGGTCAGGTGGGGTTATGGGTTTTCCTGTGTAGTTTTCCACTTCAACATAATAGGATTTGTTTTGTTATTAATGCACATCCTAGCAGGACCAAGGTGTGATCTGTTACATGCTGGACTAAGGGTGGCATTTTGTGCCACTTTACTATTCCGCTACATTTGTTAATTATTTTGCACTATTAGTATGTTTTGTTTAATATAAGTCATAGTTTGTATATTTTTAATGTTTGTTAGGTATTTTTTTAATTTTGAAAGGTAAATAAGTCATATTTTGTATATTTTTAATGTACGTTAATTTTTTTATTAGGAAATGTACATCTGCATATTTATTATTAAGAATAATAGAATAATGCATTATAACACATTTCAGTTCTACATTGTCAGTAAATGACAGTTACTCAGTATTACTCACTATTATTAGAAATAACACAGTTGTCACAGATCTGAACTTTCATGCAGTGTCTTCCACAGACACATTTACCACAGTCATTGCATGAAATTGTACTTCGTGAGAGTTTGTTTCTTCTTTCTCCATTGGAAATGCAAATGTAACACCTATTTCCTTTTCTCGAAGCAGTTACATAAGTAGATATATCTATGGGATTGTCAACCGTTGACCTAATTTTCTTTGAAGCACGTTTTCCATTGCCGTAACTGTATTTGCATTCAATCCCTCTTTCTTCTTTTTGCTCTATCTGCTACATGTGGCTCAATCAACTTCAGTCCAAGTTCTTGCAAGTAGATTCGATGTCTGTTTGAACTTTTTTGTTCCCACTGTGGATTGTTCATAAAATATAATGAATATCCATTTACCCCCAGCAATGTCTAACAGAGTGAAAAATACTGATCCCTCTTTCCAACAAGAGAAGAAAATCTCTGCTGGTGAAGCAAAACAACGTCTCCGTGACAGTATACGCACCACTTTACCTGTGCCATTCGCTACAGTTGCTGCAGCTGCTCTTACCCGTCGCAGTATAGGGGTACAAACCAGCGACGTGTCCACGCAAACAACAACGCTTCCTGTAGTAGCTCGTCCTGCTTCGAGGAAACCAGCAACCACTCCTCGCTCCACAGAGAAGAAGTTGAAGCAGGTTCACACAAAAGAATACTTCCTGAAGACCAGTAGCTCTCCAGTCAGGGTGGCAGCCACCACCCTGAAACTTAAGGCGCAGCTGAAAGCTGCCCGGCGGGCGCTCAAAGCAACCGCCCCCACTCCTCCTCCCTCATCCCCTTCGCCCTCTGTGTCCTTACCCGAGGACATGATACAGGATGAAGCCGCGGATGAAGAATTTATCAAGGTGACAGGGCCTAGAAATAGAGTACGCCTTAAGAGGTAACAATCACACCTACAGTTATGGCTTATTGTCTCCAATGGAACCTTAACGGTTTCCGTACACATCTCGAGGAACTGCAAATTCTAATATCTGAATTTGACCCTGCCATTATATGTCTCCAAGAGACACATTTTCGTCCAAATGAATCAGTGATTCTGAACGGATACACGCTTTACCGCACCGACAAGCTTTCTGAGGGTCGTCGTGCACACGGTGGTGTTGCAATCGGTGTTCGAGATAACATCCACTCAACGCCAATCTTTCTAACCACCCCCCTCCAAGCTGTCGCCGTGCGGGTCCATCTACCACAGCCAATATCTGTGTGCTGTGTCTACATCACAAGGGAGGAGCGATTCTCTCTTGAGGACCTCCTTGCTATGTTCGAACAACTTCCGTTTCCTGTAGTTCTTTTGGGCGATTTTAATTCCTACCATTGTTTGTGGGGCTCCGTTCGTACAGAACCCCGGGGTCAAATTGTAGATCAATTCCGTGAGGCATCAGATTTAACGTTACTGAATGATGGGACTCCCACATATTTCAGCCCTTCCTCTGGCACATATTCTGCGTTGGACTTGTCCTTTTGCAGTCCCAGCCTTGCTCCTACCACATCTTGGAGCGTTCATCCTGATCTCTGTGGGAGTGATCACTTCCCTCTCATTCTTACCTTCGAACATCTTCAGCAATCACGTGAACAACACCCTCACTGGAATCTCAGTCGGGCCGACTGGGAAGCCTTCAAGCGTGCAGTGGACCTTGAAGTCGATCTTGCGTCGACTTTACCACCAATCGACTCCTTAGATGTCTTTGTGTCAGGAGTGCATGATGCTGCACGCACCTCCATTCCACATCCCAGTGGACCTGCGAGGCGACGCCCAGTCCCCTGGTGGACTGCGGAGATCGGTGCAGCCATCAAGGACCGCAATCATGCTCTCGATCGATTTAATAGGAACCACACTGCCGCAAACCTCGAGCAGTTCCGCATTAAACGTGCCCGTGCACGTCAGCTCATTCGAGCCAGTAAGAAGGCGTGCTGGGTCCAATACGTGTCTTCTCTGACGAAGCAGGCTTCGTCGAAAGCCGTTTGGACCAAAGTACGTCGCATCCAGGGGGGTGCATCTACTCCTCTGAGCGCTCTGGAGCACGATGGGACGTTGTACACAGATTCCGGAGTCATAGCTAATATCTTGGCCACGCAGTTTTCTGGTGCGTCTAGCTCTGTAAATTATGAACCACGTTTCCGCCGTGAGAAGGAACGTCAGGAACGACGCCCTCTCGTTTTTCGAAGTCATAACACCGAGCCATACAACTCTCCATTCACTGAACGGGAGTTCGATCAGGCACTTCGAGATTCTAAGAACACAGCTCCTGGAGTGGACAAGATCCACTATGAGATGCTTCGTCATCTGCCCATTGGAGCCAAAAATTTCGTTTTGGCGGTATTCAACAGGCTTTGGTTGGAGGACTCTTTCCCCACTTCCTGGAAAGAAGCTATTATTGTTCCCATCCTGAAACCAGGTAAACAACGCACCGCAGCCTCGAGTTACAGGCCTATTGCCTTAACTAGCTGAGTGTGCAAGTTGATGAAACGCATGATCAACAAGCGTCTCACCTGGTTTTTGGAGGAAAACTGCTGGATAAGTAATTTTCAATGTGGTTTTCGCTCCAACCGTTCCACACTGGACCATCTGGTTCAGCTGGAAACACACATTCAGGATGCATTCCTCAACAAGGAACATTTAATTGCAGTTTTCTTTGACCTCCAAAAAGCATATGACACAACGTGGCGTTTTGGCATCCTAAAGCAGCTCCATTCTTGGGGCGTCCGTGGCCATATGGCGTACTTTATTAAAAACTTTTTATCTGATCGTTTTTTCCGGGTACGTGTTGGGAACTCCTTTTCGGATCTTCAAGAACAAGAGAACGGTGTCCCACAGGGCAGCGTATTAAGTGTGACTCTGTTTGCCATAGCAGTGAACAGTGTTATGGCGAGCATTGTTGCCCCTGTACATGGTCTTCTGTATGTAGACGACCTCACGATCTTTTGTCGCTCACGGAATCTCGCGTCAGCTTCTCGTCAACTCCAACTGACGATAAACCGTTTGGTTGAGTGGTCCTCCCAAACAGGTTTCACCTTCTCATCCGAGAAATCCGTGTGTGTTCACTTTTGTCGTCAACGTACATGTCATTTCGATCCTGACCTGTACATGGGGAAATCTCCCCTGTGCTTCGTGAATGAGGTCCGCTTCCTGGGCCTCATTTTCGATAAGAAATTAACATGGCTACCTCACCTTCGCCAGCTAAAGTTCTCTTGTCTTCGAGTTCTCAACCTTTTACGTGTTTTATCCCATACTTCCTGGGGTGCTGATAGGACGGTACTGCTTCTATTGTATCGTGCACTCATCAGGTCGAAGCTTGATTATGGATGTGTTGTGTATTCTTCTGCCCGCTCATCTAGACTTCGCATCCTAGACACCGTCCACCATGCTGGTATACGTGTGTGCTCTGGTGCTTTTCGGACCAGCCCTATCGCCAGTTTGTACGTAGAGGCATCTGAGCCGTCGCTGTCTCTGCGAAGACAGCGGCTGGTAGTGAACTACTTCCTCCATCTTCGCTCGATGCCTTCACATCCCTCATTTCACACCATCTCAGACATGAATAGGCTGGAAAGGTATCGGCTCCATCCTAGTGTCACTAGACCATTTGGTGTTCGTGCAGACGAGATCCTGTCATCACTTGGTGTTGACAGTAATCTTCCTGGCGTCTCTCCACTCATTCCGCCTCTCCCTACCTGGGAGTTTCCTGCACCTTCCATCGATTTTTCTCTAACTGCTCTTCCAAAAGCAGAAACACCAATGGTTGTATACCAGCAACGGTTTTTAGAACTTCGTGCGAAGCACCCCAATTTTAATGTGTTTTACACAGATGGGTCCAAGACAGTGGAATCAGTTGGTTGCGCCTTCGTCCTAGACTCTCAAAGCTCCAGTTACTCGCTTCATCCTGCGTGTTCCATCTTTACGGCAGAGTTATACGCCATTCTAAAGGCACTGGACTTTGCAGACGTCAATGGTCTGAAGAAAGTCCTTGTGTGCAGTGATTCGACCAGCGTGTTGCAGACCCTGGATTCGCCGTATTCCCGGCTTCTGGTAGCGCAACGCATATTCAGACGGCTTGTGTCCTTATCAGCCAGTGCGGATGTACACTTCTGTTGGGTCCCTAGCCACGTGGGGATCCAGGGGAACGAAGCAGCTGATGCTGCCGCCAAGTCTGCTGATGCAGATGGCGTTGTTCTCGTCCACCTTTTGCCTGCTAGCGACCTGCAGAACGTGTTCCGTTGTCGCCTTCTTGACACTTGGCAGGCCGAGTGGGATACGGAAACGGGGAACAAGTTTCGCGCTATTAAGCCCACCATAGGTGCTTGGCGTTCCTCATCCCGTCCCTCTCGGCGAGAAGAAGTTATTCTTACCCGCATGCGTATAGGACACAGCCGTCTAACGCATGGTCACCTGCTCCAAGGGCTGGACCCTCCGTTGTGTCGTGCTTGTAATGTTATTTTAAGCATCCGACACATTCTCGTTGAATGTGTCGATCTTGCTTACCTCCGGCAGACTTTTAACCTTTCCGGCTGTTTGTCATCCCTCTTGGGTGATGACAGCAGTATTTTATCCCATGTTTTTAGGTTTTTGCGAAGAGCTGGACTCTTCCACCGTCTGTAAGGAGGTTTTTAGTTTGTTTTTTCTGACTTTTTAATGTGTCGTGTTTGTCTCGTGCAGGTCTCTTTACAACCTTGCACTTTTAGTTTTTTCCAAGGGGCTATCTACACCCCTTTTTTAAATTTTAAGTTAGAATTTTAGATAAGGGGACATTTCCCCGTATACATAGAAGGGTGCGAAATGGCCTTAAGTGCCGACGCACCCACAAATTTTAATTCAATCAATCAATATACGGCAGAGTTGTACGCCATTCCAAAGGCACTGGATTTTGCAGATGTCAACGGTCTGAAGAAGGTCCATGTGTGCTGTGATTCGACCAGCGTGTTGCAGAGTCTGGATTCGCCGTTTTCCCGGCATCCAGTAGCGCAACGCATATTCAGACGGCTTGTATCCTTATCAGCCAGTGCGGATGTACACTTCTGTTGGGTCCCTAGCCACGTGGGCATCCAGGGGAACGAAGCAGCTGATGCTGCCGCCAAGTCTGCTGATGCAGATGGCGACGTTCTCGTCCACCTTTTGCCAGCTAGCGACCTGCAGAATGTGTTCCGTTCTCGCCTTCTTGACACTTTGCAGACCGAGTGGGATGTATAAACGGGGAACAAGCTTCACGCTGTTAAGCCCACCATAGGTGTTTGGCGTTCTACGTCTCGTCCCTCTCGGCGAGAAGACGTTATTCTTACCCGCCTGCGTATAGGACACAACCGTCTCACGCATGGTCACCTACTGCAAGGGCTGGACCCTCCGTTGTGTCGTACTTGTAATGTTATTTTAAGCATCCGACACATTCTCGTTGAATGTGTCGATCGTGCTTTCATCCGGCAGACTTTTAACCTTTCGGGCTGTTTGTCATCCCTCTTGGGTGATGACAGCAGTATTTTAACAAATGTTTTTAGTTTTTTGCGAAGAGCTGGACTCTTCCACCGTCTGTAAGGAGGTTTTTAGTTTATTCTGACTTTTTAATGTGTTGTGTTGACTCGTGCAGGTCTTTTTACAACCTGCACTTTTAGTTTTCCCCAAGGGGCTATTTACACCTCTTTTTTAGTTTTGTCAGAATTTTAGATAAGGGGATGTTTCCCCGTATACACGGAAGGGTGCAAAATGGCCTTAAGTGCCGACGCACCCAAAACATTTTAAATCAATCAATCAATCAATCAACCTCATTAGTCTTACTTATGCCAGTCCGCTCAGCCTCATCATTTGAATATCTCACTATTATTTGTAGAATGTCTGAAGTGGAAAAATTTCAAGAAAGAATCCAAGATATTGTCGACTCTTCCTGCAGGTAACAAACTCGAGCGAAAGTGCATCATCATCATCCCATAAATGCTCAATAGCCTCCTCCAACTCTTTCGGAGAAAGAACGTCACATTTTCTTCCGCTCATGATGGAAGAAAACACACGTTTATGAACAGTGCACTTCTGAAACCGAATGATTATTTGCGGTAACAACAAAATAACAGCGGCGGCTGCTTCAAAGAGAATTCGGTACGAAACCGCTCTGAAAACTTTGCAACTGCCTCCGGACAAATATTGTAGCATACCAATAACACAGGCAGCTAAACAACTATACCAAACACTAAATGCAAATTATGCCGACAGGAATTGTAAAGAAATTGGCAGGTATCACCTTGGACCAAGGGTGGGAGTTAGTGCCACTTTCTATATATGACCTTTAAAAATTAAAATGGAGATAAAATTTTCTCTTGAATTTTAGAAAATATGATAATACACATCTGAATTGACAATAAACAGGATTTTTAATTCAATTGCTCAAGGTAGTTTCGATTACCAACACGAAAACTTCAAAAGTGGTACTTTATGCCACACCTTGGTCCTGCTAGGTTTAAATACCTCACATATTTTGCTTGATACGTTTTCTTTGCCTAGCTTATTTATGTGCATACCGTATAAAGTCTCAAAGGGGGATCGTTGATGGGCTATGACAGCCTTTAGCCACTCGCTTGCTAGGCGAGAGGAAGGTTGTAAATGGTAAATGGAAGGGGGTAGCTCTGGAGTGCAACGCCGACACTCAAACTGCAAGGGGACTAGCCCCGTAAATAAGAACACACGGACATATATTTAAAAACACTACCTTTGACTGAACAGGCAGGGGAAGCAAAGACAAGGAATGTTCGTTACCTGGAGTTCTACGGCGATCTCTTCTCTGCTGGTCCTTGGATCGACGTGGTCCTACTGTGTAAGAAAACGGACGAGGGAGCAACTCCGGGCTCCAAACTCTGTACTTTCGTAGACCTATATTCTAAACGATAACTTTAACTTCCCGATCGTTCGTTCGCTCCTTTTTCTAAACTTATGATGCCTGTGTAGCTCTCTCGCGATAACCGGATTCAACGTAAACTGAAAACAACTAGCAACGAGTTCTTTTGTAACTACTTCATCTGACGGAAAACGGAAGACAACTAAGACTGATATCTTCTCATGCGACCTATTTAAGTGAAATTCGAACTATCGGCCGTTACGACGCGTCCTCTGGCAACGGCAATTCTGAGGAAGAACGCTGATTCCTGATTTCATTTTCTAATGCAATGTCAGCGGAGTTTTTCCAACTCCGCTGAAGGACGCTGTCGCGATGAGCTTTTAAGAAGCTCTTTTTCAGTGCCTCAGCGGGACTTTTTTTTTTATAACGTGATTAGCTTATTTATTTATGATGCCGGGGTGTAAGGGGTGCTGCTTCCACGTAGTGCACCCAAAAGTCAACCTCACTTCCACGTAGTGCACCCTGGACAAGAGACTAACGAGGCTCTGGCGACTGGCGCTATGGCCAGTATAATTTTGTGTGTGTTGTCCTGTTTTGTCCTTGTGTGTGCTGAGTGCGCGTTTACAGCCTCAGCTTTTAACAGAAGTCAGAACATTTTAAAGTTTTAAAGTTTTCAGTTATGCAACGTTTGAGTTGTAATTTGTAATGGTAAGGGGCTGGACCCCGTATAATGTGACGGGAGCAAATTAGCCTAAGTGCTGACGCTCCCAAAATTTTAAATTCAATTTCAATTATTTATGATGCCCGGGTCCTAGATTCGATTCACGTCTGCGGCGTGATACGGCACACCGCTCTGGGGCAAAAAATTAGGTTCACGTAGGGAAGTTATTTTTTTTTGTAAACCTGCTGCTGAAATAATAAAAAAATTGGACGCGACTACTCATCCTGGAGGGAAGTTAATTTCGTTTGTAGACCTGCTGCCTAATTTTAAAAAAAATTGTCGCGGCTACCCATCTTGTTCAGTCAAGGATAGAAGAAAGTATATTTGAACAAAAACCAGAGAACATACAAAAGGCAAGAATGGGTATACAACCAAAAAATAAACACAACATAATATCATGCAGAACCCAATTCTAAACTGCTGGGTTACATACTGAACCGATTTGTGGTTCGCGAGACTGACGGCGTGCGTCTTATGAATCTCCGGTGGCGCTGACAGAGCAATCTCTCGTGTCAGCGCTGACGACGAACTTATTTATCACTTGTCAATCGGCACGCACTGAAGCACTTGACACCGGAGCACACGAAAGCACTGTAACACGGAAAGGGGTGTAAGGGGTGATCTTCCACGTAGTACACCCAAATGTCAACCTCACTGCCACGTTAGTACACCCTGGACTGAAGACTAACGAGGCTCTGGCGACTGGCCCTATGGCCAGTATAATTTTGTTTGTATTGTCCTGTTCTTTTGTCCTTATGTGTGCTGAGTGTTCTTTGCAGCCTCAGCTTTTAATGAAAGTCAGAACATTTTAATATTTTGTGATTTTAATTAAGCAACGTTAGAGTTATGTGTAAAGATAAGGGGCTGGACCCCGTATAATTTGACGGGTGCAAAATAGCCTTAGTGCTGACGCACCCAAAATTTTAAAATCAAATCAAATCAAATGTAACACGGAAGATAAAAGATATCCTTGCTTGCTGGGCAAGGGTACTTCCATTGCGCATCGTTCGGAAAACACGGAGATTGTTTATACCCCTTTAACGGAGGTATGTCTATATCACCTAAAAAGAAAACCACTTGCTATCAATACCCAAGAAAAAAAATCATGCAATAAGATACAAAGGTAGAGACCTGAAGGGTTCACAAGCAATGATATTTTTAAATATCTTACACAAAGAAGGTGAAACTGAAATATTTAATATATGTACATGGGGTGATTTGGTTCCCAAAAAATCCATGTCTTTTGATTTGATACACAGAATTTGAAAAGGATTAACATTAGTGGAAGAAATTTACGTTCAAATTGTTTGTCTTTCTGCCGGTCTGGAAAAAAAAACTTTCCCGATGGTACACTGCGAGTTTGTGTTTTTGACATAGCCTATAGTCAGAGGGAAACAGAAAAAAATACACTTATCGTTCTTTATGCACGGCTGAAGGATAATTAGCAATCGCGATGGCAAGCGTTCATTGCTAACGGAGATCGGCGAACTGTTCTTGAAGATCCGGCGACGGGAGTCGAACACATGAGCACACGACGGTGCGATACACAAGTTCGTCTTGTAGTTCCAGAACGGAACGTTTCAAAATTAGCAAAATGTCATGTACTTTACTAAAGGCTTTGACTTCAATCTTTTTCATGAATTTTATTTCCTCGGCAATCGCGTGTTGATTGTCCGCCAGTGTCTGGACGGAGGCTTGCAGATGGTGGATTGAAAATGAATTTAAAACACTCATTCCGGCAGTGAACAAGTTTAAAAGGTTAAAAATAATTGAACGTTTTCCCCTTGAATGTATTGATCCATTCGACAAGGGCACTCCGCAGTTCGGCCGAAAATCTCCGACGTTGAATCTACATGGAAAATACTGCGAGACATCATGCAGGTAAGATTCAATCTTTTCCCGCGAGTTGTTTTGAATCTGAGTCCAGCGAGAACAGTTCTGATGGTTTTGAGTGCGGATATTTATATCGAGGTGTACATTGACTGTCGTAAAGACGTGTTCGTACGTGTGGACCATTAGTGCCTGTTTTTCGTAATAAAGACCGAGGGATTCGAAGAAGAGGTCACTATCCTCGGAAGTATGCAGAGCCGAAAGCGAGGGAGAGACAAACAGGAAGAGAAGGGACATGAAAAAAATAGGGGGGATCGATCCCATGATCGCGAGTCTGAAACGAAGCAGAAAAAAAGCATCAGTCAGTGAAAATCAGCAAAATCGTTGCTCGCTGATCGAAGAGTGCTGGAGATGTAAATGAACACCTAGATTTATGATTGGCTCGAAATTAAAACATCAGCAACATTATGCGGGTGGGGGGCGTGGGAACGTATGCGCCATCGCCTGATCAAGGCTAGAAATTGTGAACCTAATCAGACGGCAAAAGACTGCGGTGAAACATTGACCCCCTTGGTCCTTTGTTATCGTCCTTCTTCCCCGAGCTGACTTCCTGGAGCCATCTACGGGCCCTTTATGCCATGGCGGAGGCGTCGCCTGCCATGTTACGGGCGGTGCAAACTGTATTAGGGGACCTGATACAGGGAGGGGGTCACCACCCCATTCGTGCAGTGACGGAACTCGAGCGGGAGCAAGCAGGGCCACCAATACTATTTGGAAAGGACTATTGTCACTCTAAAACCAAAGGCAAGAAGTATTGGTACTCTGGAGACGGAGTACCGGGGCGACAAAAAAGGTAAAGGTAAAGTGCTCCCCCTGTGCATAGCACCACGCCATGAAGGCGTATAGGGGGTGTGGGGGTAACGACCCACACTTTCTTGATCCGGTCGTGAGTGGGGGTGATGTGATCAGCATCACGCCCCTGACCGCCTTTACCCCCCCAGGGTTTCCCCCAGGTACCCATGTTATTCGACGCTGGGTGGGCGCCGGGGCGACAAGGGAAACAATTAAACTAAAGAGAAAAGAAAGGTGGCCTTTTCCTAGGTTCGATTCACGTCTGCGGCGTGATACGATACCATGTCTAGTGAAAGCATTTCTATCTAAGTTGCTTGCATCTAAATTGTGAACGTTATGAAACCTTTTGCACAAGAGTTTGATCTGTTTTGTCACTTCTATGCTTTTATTAACACACGATTCCGGTATTAAGTCATGTCAAGTCGGTAAATTCACTACAATGACCTTACTACTTTTTGGGTTGGGTAGTGTCAGTGCATCTACCAGATCTTTACTTTCGTTGTAGGTCACATTATTTGCACCAGCGATTAGCAGTACACAGTTGTTTTCTTTGTATTCGATTTCTACATTATTTAAAACCTCTTGAATTTTTAGCGCCCTGCTTGACAAGACCACTAACAGAAACTTATCTAATATTATGTTTCACCTTTTCAGCCACCCTTCTTGCATGGCTATCACCATATATAAGTACTTCGGGTGGATTTCCTTGACTTTGCTTGGATGAAGCATTTTTAGTTTGCTTAGTATAGAGTATCTGTTTTCATTCATGAAAGATGTTAACTTGTCATTGGTACTTACATTTTTTATTTTCCTTACCACTTGCGTCCATGAGGTTGCATGGTCATTTTTACGTTGTTCACTTTTCTCTATGATTTCTAGCCTATGTTTTCATTTGGATTGAATTGAATTGACTTTATTGCTGGGCGAGGTTCAGCTGTTGCTGGTCTACCACCTAACCCCAAAAAGTACAGATTAAAATAAAATAAAATAAAAGGGGTGTAAGGGGTACCTTCCACGTAGGCGCCCAAAGTCAACCTCACTTCCACGTAGTGCACCCTGGACTAACGACTAACGAGGCTCTGGCGACTGGCACTATGGCCAGTATAATTTTGTGTGTGTTGTCCTGTTTTTTGTCCTTGTGTGTGCTGAGTGCCCGTTTCTAGCCTCAGCTTTTAACAGAAGCCAGAACATTTTAACATTTTTAGTTAGGCAACGTTCGAGTTGTTATTTGTAATGATAAGGGGCTGGCCCCCGTATAATGTGACGGGAGCAAAATAGCCTAAGTGCTGACGCTCCCAAAATTTTAAATTCAATTCAATTCATAAAATAAAATAAAATTCAAGATCGCCTTGCAGTAAGTACACAATATGGAGAAGGGTTGCCGTTTTTCATCATCTTCACTATTCACAATCGAATTCTGTCCATTTACGACACACTGCGGGCAGAACCACTCAGAGTTGGTATACATCTCATCTTCATTGAACAAATTCCCACATTTAAAATGAAGTCATTTGCCGCAAGAATCACATAGAATCCCATTTTGGAGCTATAAGAGATACGTTTGTTACCGGTCGGCGCCATTTACTTAAGGGCATCGGCAAGAAGTGATAAAAATGTGAATCGGTCAAATCAAATGAGTACTTTTGGACTTTCTGCATTTGTATGATATGGTTTGTGAACGGCTGAGCTTTATTCCTCGGATTAAAGATGGCCGTGGTTTGTGCCGTGTTTCATGTAGGTGTAATGTAGCACTTTTTTCTCCGAAATTGGACGAGTTGATTATTCACTTACACTCAATATGTGCTAAGGATCTGTCGTCACATTAGGTATAACAATGACGAGATTAATTACTCAGCACCATAAAAAAGAAAGCGGGAAACACGGGATTAAATTTTGATAAACTTACACCGTACTCATTTTTTCACTTTTCTCCCGCGTTCCGCATCAAATGACAAAAAACAGCACAGCTTGATATTCGTACAATGAATAGAAATTTTTAGTCCAATTTTTCAGAAACTATAAATGAGACTTTGAACCACAACAATTGAATATTCAAGCCTGTGTTAAATTTTGAAAAGTAACTTTCATTGTTATACCGCATCAAACCTTTCAAATAATACTTTAAATCTTTGGTTATTGACGACAAATTTGAATGTGCATAAAATCAACCTTCACCGCTACGTGTCCATTGAGCGAGGCATTTACTATCCCGCGTACATTCAAGGGCGAGCAATTAAACAAACATTTAAGGGCCTATGACCAATACGTCATAATATGTCAAACAGAAGAAAACTTCCATTTTTTATTTAATGTGAAGTATCATGCTGGGTGAGATGGGACTGGGGCAGCATTTTTTCTTGTACTTTGGATTTTGTCACACTCTACTGCAAAAAGACATTCATTTCTAAATTAAAATAGACTTACAATATAGAATTGAAATATAGATTAATGAAGTGGTTTTAATAAAGCAGTATATGAGTGTTATGCAAGATATATTTAATTCATCTACATACCATGGGGTGCAAGGGGTGACCTTTCACATACTACACCCAATTGTCAACCTCAGAAACGAGCAGACAAACGAGGCTCTTGCGATGGCTCTATGGCCAGTATAATTCTGTTTTTATGTCCTGTTTTTTTTTTACTTATGTGAGCTGAGTGCCCCTTCACAGCCTCAGCTTTTAACTGAAGTCAGAATATTTTAATATTTTAGTTAGGGCCTTCGAGCCCGCTTAATTTATTGGAAAAGACAAGTAACGTCACGACAGTACCACGTTATCTTGTAATAAGCATAGTTGAATCGACAGATAGTAATGATGAGTCTACTAAGACAAAGAAAAACGGAGATAAAACATTAAAGGACCTGTCACCGTTCCTTATAAAAAAAAACCAAGAGCATTATGCTGATGGAAGTGATGTCCCAGACATAAGAAAATGTTAAACGGAAGCCTCCTCATCCAGACAAAGACAAATACAGATGGCCAGACTAGCAACCTTCTAAAGGTTAAGACCTTGGGCGACTTTCATGTTCAGATTGAACCTTACCGTCAACTGAACATTTGTAAAGGTGTCATTCGCCACTGGCAACTGTTGAACGCCACAAAGGAGGAAATCCTTGAGTAGCTTTCAGATCAAGATGTCACTGCAGTGTAGCGAATCAAGACGCGAAAGTCCGGAGAACTTGTACCAACTGATTCAATTATACCCACTTTTCAAACGACCACTCTACCAGATAGGGTACGGGCTGGATATTTGAGACTTAAAGTCCGGCCGTACATCCCTAACCCGATGCGGTGTTTCAAATGGGCATACTCAGCCGTCCTGCAAGGCCATACTGCCATATGTTGGAAGTGCAGTGAGCCCGATTATGTTGAAATCTCCCCTGCGCTTCGTGAATGAGGTCCGCTTCGTAGGCGGGGTGAAAGGGGTACCTTCCATATAGGCACCCAAAAGTCGCACTTCCACGTAGTACACCCTGAACTGCAGACTAACAAAACTCTGGCAACTGGCCCCATGGCCAGTATAATTTTGTTTGTGTTGTCCTGTGTTTTGTCCTTATTTGTGCTGAGTGCTCCTTTACAGCCTCAGCTTTTAACGGAAGTCAGAAGATTTTAATATTTTATGATTTTAGTTGTGCAACGTTAGAGTTGTTATGTCGAACGATAAGGGGCTGGACCCCGTATAATGTGACGGGTGCAAAATAGCCTTAGTGCTGACGCACCCAAAATTTTAAATTCAAATCAAATCGAATCCGCTTCCTAGGCCTCATTTTCGAGAAATTAGCATGGCTACCGCACCTTCGCCAGTTAAAAGTTCTCTTGTCTTGGATTTCTCAACCTTTTACGCGTTTTATCTCATACTTCTTGGGGTGCTGATAGGAGGGTACTGCTTCGCCTGTTGTGTATTCGTCTGCCCGTCCATCTAGAATTCGCATCCTAGAAACCGTCCACCATGCTGGTATTCGTGTATGCTCCTGTGCCTTCCGTACCAGTCCAGTCGCCAGTTTGTATGTGAACTACTTCCTTCATCTTTGCTCGGTCCCACCGTCTCAGACGTAAGTATTCTCGCAAGGTATCGGCTCTACTCTACAGTAACTAGACCATTTGGTGTTCGTGCAGACGAGATCCTGTCAGCACTTCGTGTTGACAGTGATCTTTCTGGCGCCTCTCCACTTGTTCCGCCTCTCTCGACTTCGGAGTTTCCTGCACCCTCGATTGATTTTTCTCTGACTGCCCTTCCAAAGGCAGAAACATCAATGGTTGTGTTGTATACCAGCAGCGGCTTTTTGAGCTTCCAAATTTTAATGTATTCTATACGGATGGGTCCAAGACAGTCGAATCAGTTGGTTGCACCTTCATCCTAGAGTCCCAAAGTTCCAGTTACTCACTACATCCTGCCTGTTTCATCTATACGGCAGAGTTGTACGCCATTCTAAAGACACTGGACTTTGCAGACGTCAATGGTCTGAAGAAAGTCCTTGTATGCGTTGATTCGAGCAGCGTGTTGCAGACTCTGGATTCGCCTTATTCCCGGCATCCGGTAGTGCAACGTCCTTTTACACGGCTTGTGTCTTTATCTGCCAATGCCGATGTACGCTTCTGTTGGGTCCCTAGCCACGTGGGCATTCAGGTGAACGAAGCAGCTGATGCTGCCGCCAAGTCTGCTGATGTAGATGGCGACGTTCTCGTCCGCCTTTTGCCAGCTAGCGACCTGTAGAATTTGCTTCGTTGTTCCCTTCTTGACAATTGGCAGGCCAAGTGGGATACGGAAACAGGGAACAAGCTTCATGCTATTAAGCCCACCATAGGTGCTTGGCGTTCCTCGTCCCGTCCCTCTCGGCGATAAGAAGGTATTCTTACCCGCATGCGTCTAGGACACAGCAGTCTAACCCATGGCCACTTGTTGCAAGGGCACGACCCTCCGTTGTGTCGTGATTGGAAAATTCTTTTAAGTATTCGACACATTCTCGTTGAGTCTGCCGATCTTGCTTACCTCCGGCAGACTTTTAACCTTTCCGCCTGTTTGTCATCCCTGTTGTGTGATGACAACAGTATTTTATCGGGGTTTAAGGGGTGCTTTTCACGTAGGCGCCCAAAAGTCAACCTCACTTCCACTTAGTACACCCTTGACTGAAGACTAACGAGGCTCTTTCGACTGGCAGTATGGCCAGTAATTTTTTTTGTGTTGTCCTGTTTTTTGTCCTTGTGTGTGGAAGGGTGCAAAATAGCGTAAGTGCTGACGCACCCAAAATTTTATATTCGAATTCAAATTCAAAATTCAAAGTATTTTATCAAATATTTTTAGTTTTTTGCGAAGAGCTGGACTCTTCTACCGTCTGTAAGGAGGTTTTTAGTTTGTTCTAACTTTTTAATGTGTTGTGTTTGTCTCGTGCAGGTCTTTTTACAACCTTGCGCTTTTTAATTTTCCCAAGGGGCTTTTAATTTTAGGTAAGGGGATATTTCCCCGAATATATTGAAGAGTGCAGAATCGCCTTAAGTGCCGACGCACCCAAAAATTTTAAATCGATCAATCAGTGATGGGCCTATATCAAACTTTCGCAGATCCTGGGAAATTACTAATAATCAATATTATGCAAATGGTATAAAATGGCAAATGCTTCATTTTGACGTAGAATGTTTTATTCGCAGACAGATTCTTAATTAATGTATAGGGTAGCCCGGGGCTATATCGATCATTTCACATTGAACAGGAAAAACTTTTCCTCCCAAAACTGTTAATTTATTCTGAAACACCATTCTTTTTTCTACAAAAGTACACAATTCAAAATTAAATGTTTGCATTTTTGATATTTGTAAAAATGGAAAAACTGAAACACTAGACATTGCAAGATTTTGCATAATTACGTTGTAATTCCGATCATTGATGGAGCTATTCTGATCACTTGTAAAATCACATGTTTAGATACATTTTCCACAAATGAATTGTTTTTTGTTTTTTTTACCAAAAGGGGGTGTAAGGGGTAATTTTCCACGTAGGACACCCAACTGTCAACCTCACTTCCACGTTGTACACCCTGGACTGCATTTTGCACACGAAAGAGGCTATGGTGACTGGCACTATGGTCAGTATAATTTTGTGTGTGTTGTCCTGTCTTTTATCCTTGTGTGTGCTGAGTGCCCCTTTATTGCTTCGGCTTTTAACAGAAGTCAGAAAATTTTAAGATTTTAGTTATGCAACGTTAGAGTTGTTCTTTGTAACGGTAAGGGGCTGGACCCCGTATAATGTGACGGGTTCAAAATAGCCTAAGTGCTGACGCACCCAAAATCAAAATCAAATCTTACCAAAAGACCCGACACATATTTCATGAAACCAGGTTTTTCATCGTTGACATCGTATCCAGTCACCTTTAACAGCACTTTTGTCGGAGTAGTACAACTGACCGCAAAAACCGCAAGGGATATTATATTGTCTTCATCGTTACCGACATTCAAGGTTTTCTGTTGTTTTTTCATTTTCTTCTCTACAGGCGTATGCTCGTCAGATGTTAAGTGGCATGCTCCCATTTTAAGTCTACATCGTATTGTTTTTTCTGGCTGTTTGGTGGGAGATGGTATTATTTCAGAGAATGGTGAAGTAGAAGAGGATGTGCTTGGTAAATTTGTAGAGGCCCTGAGAGGGGAAGATGGTGCAGTAGAAGGGACAGATGTAGGGGTAGGCCTATCATTAGGTTGTGTAGGTACATTACAATGTTCATCGAGGTTTACCGATGACAAAAACTTGTCCTGCGGGATGGCGTTTGGATTATAAGGGATTATCCCTGTACGTTGGAACCCTTTGGTAGCATAAGCTGGTGTTGCACTCCTGTTCCAAGCGTCCGTAAATATTTTCCCAAACACAAATTCGTTGATTGTAGAATCAGGGTTGTTGTATATGATGTTGCAGCGTCATGGTAAAATGTTTTTGTTGGTTTAAAAACGGCTCTATCTAACGGTTGCAAGGCGTGTGTGGTGTGCGGTAGGAGACAGAGCAGTTCTATGTTGTGTTCTTTGCAAAACTCCACGCAATGCACAGAACAATGTGTGGTATGCCCATCTAGAATCAGGAGACACCTTCCTTGCACGCGGTTTCTTTGGAAATGCTGAAGCCATAGTAAAAAGACGTCTTCAGTAATGTAACCTGAGTCTGTCATTTCTACCATGGCACCTGTTATTTTAGTTCTGGTAAGGGGCTGAACCCCGTATAAAGTGACGGGTGCAAAATAACCTACTTGATGATGCACGTAAAATTTTCTATTCAAATTCAAATCTTCTGGATTATATATTGCACAGTTCCCTTGCTTATCAACAGTTCAGCAGCAATTTCATGTGTGGTGATCCGACGATTCTGACGAATGAGATTATCCACAGCAGCAATCATGGCACGGTTGATGACAACGCACACTTGCCCGAGTCGTGGCAAGTCCTTGGTACTTTCGCGTCAGGCCTCATAACGCTGACACCAACGGAATATGGTGTAACGTGTGACACACTGCTCTCTGCAAACGTCCTTCGTCCTGCGATAAATTTGTGAAGGATGCTCGCCTTCTGTGCGAAGAAATTGGATTACAGCTCTCTGCACTGATTTGGAGGAATCCATAATGCACCCGTCCGCGTAAAATAACTCTCGGCAACTGAGCAAACAGCAGGCGAAGCCGTTCGCTACACCTGCAAACTGGGACAAACACCGCACCATCGATTGGCAAAAATATTTACCTTCTTCGATGAGATACAACGCCGCTACAGCAAAGATCTCCTTTTCATTTGGGCGTACCTTATACATTGAAAAGGTTTTCAAACAAAAAAAGGTGTAAACATTCAATAAAGACACTCATTTTTCTAAAAGGGGGAAAATACACATCGTAATAAGAAAATTAAATGCAAGAGTAATTTTCTGATAATATTTACTAAAAAATAGAGTTTACAGATTTCCAGTACGCTATATTTCTTAACTGTCTGTGTATTCAGTGAAAAACTGAAAATACTTAAATGCAATGTGCTATTTTGTAGTTGCAGACAGTAGGTAATTTGAAGAGAGAATGAAATTGGAATCACACTGTTAACTGACTAAAACAGAAATAGTTTTCTCAAGAGAAATGACAAGTAACTTACTCAAGATAAGCAGGTATAGTATGATCACTTGTATTAAAATAGCAGTCTTATTTAATTATTTGAAAAAGAAAGATCTTTTAATTGAAAATAAAATGTTGTCAGAAAATCTATTTAATGAAAACTGTGCATTTTCCATCACCCCGTCCAGAGGACTGATCCTACTTCTTCTCTCTCTTTCTCCTATGCTCACTTCATTACCTCTGGAAGTCTTTGTTCACACCCTCAAGCCGTTCGACAATGCTTGCTTCTATTAAATCTTCAGTTGTCTGTATGTTCTGTATAGTTTCACAAGTAAGTGATGCTTTTGCAGATAAAAGCAAGAATTGGTTCGATTCATCCTGCTCCTGTAATTGCAGGGGTATAAGGGGTGACATGACCTTCCACGTATTACACCCAATTATCAACTTCACTTCCACGTACTACACCCTGGACTGCATTTTGCAGACAAACGAGGCTCTGGTGACTGGCCCTATGGTCAGTACAATTCTGTGTTGTCCTGTTTTTTTTGTCCTTATGTGTGTTGAGTGCCCGTTTACAACCTCAGCTTTTAACGGAAGTTATGGTGAGTATATCATTTTCGTAAAACTACGTTTCGGGATGTAACTACTCCCTTCATCAGGTAGATGGGCTTTGCCAATTTACTTATACCATTGGCTGCGTCAAACAAGACATGGATCAAGAGGTATGGTAAAAATGGATCAAAAGGTTAAAATGTGTTTTTAGGCAGCTGAACATGTGTAGCTGCCTTATTCCTACCACTGCGCTAGAATCCTGTTGCAAAAATCCATAAAAACAGCCTAAAACAAATTTTCTAAAACACGTTAAAAACACTTTTCCAGAAGTGACTACTTCCGTTGGGTTACGTCATATCTAGCTCGAAATCTATTATTTCGCGAGACGCGTTGGTCACAGCCGGGGCGACCTGGAAGCCGATTTTTTCTCTTGTATTCCACCTTTTGAACATTTTAATCCATTTTTCATCAATGTTCCCGTCCTCTCTGTTTAGTTTATTATCCCTCCCTTTACAGATATACGGGGTGTAAGGGGTGATCTTCCACGTAGTACACCCAAATGTCAACCTCACTTCCACGTAGTGCACCCTGGACTAGAGACTAACGAGGCTCTGGCCACTGGCACTATGGCCAGTATAATTTTGTGTGTGTTGTCCTGTTTTTTTGTCCTTGTGTGTGCTGAGTGCCCATTTACAGCCTCAGCTTTTAACATAAGTCAGAACATTTTAAGATTTTTAGTTATTCAACGTTAGAGTTGTTATTTGTAATGATAAGGGGCTGGCCCCCGTATAATGTGACGGGAGCAAAATAGCCTAAGTGCTGACGCTCCCAAAATTTTAAATTCAAAATCAAATCAAATTTACAGATATACGCTGCTTCGTATACATTCCTACTTAATGGTTCATGATCAACTCTCATTATTTCTCGCTTCTGAATTTCATGTTCTTCTTCTATCACGTGTCCAGTTCTTGGGGTTCCTTCTTTTATGTCTTTGTCATGCTCACCCCACTTAATTTTCATGTTCCGGCCGGTTTGACCTATATATTCTTTATTACATGAACATGTTATATTATAAACCCCTTTTTCATTTTCCGTTTAATTCTCCTTTACTTTCCCATCCTTTTTATATTGTGTGAAATGTTTCTCTACCGTTCGTGGTGCCCTCATCCCACATTTAATGCCCAATTCTTTAGCTACTCTTTTTATTTTTTCCGAAATTCCTTTGAAATACGGAATGCCGATATATTGGTATTTCTTATTCTCAGAGTTAATTTCGTTTTCTTGTCTTATTTCCTTTATCACTGTTCGTTTCTTTCCCCCTCCGCTATCCTTTTTACATATCTTGTGCGCTTTCCTGCGTATCTTATTCAGATGTTCCTGTTTGTATCCATTCTTTCTTCCCATCCTGGGGTGTAAGGGGTTACCTTCCACCTAGGCGCCCAAAATTCAACCTCACTTCCACGTAGTACACCCTGCACTGAAGACTAACGAGACTCTGGCGACTGGCATTATGGCCAGTATAATATTTTGTGTTGTCCTGTTTTTTGTCCTTGTGTGTGCTGAGTGCCCGTTTACAGCCTCAGCTTTTACCAGAAGTCAGAAGATTTTTAGTTATGCAGCGTTAGAGTTGTTATTTGTAATGATAAGGGGCTGGTCCCCGTATAATGTGAAGGGTGCAAAATAGCCTAAGTGCTGACGCACGCAAAATTTTAATTTCAAATTCTTTCTTCCCATCCTATAAATCCATTCTTCTTCTTTTTCTCTCTCGTTTCTTTGACTGCATAATTGTATTCTCCGGATGAAAAAGTTAAGAAAGAATAGAACCATCATACAGAATAAGCTGAATAAGCTTAGGAAGATTGAGGGAAAAAGCAAACGTAATAAGGATAGGGAACAACAGGGGGATCAGAGGGGAACGTGTTAAATTTAACCGATTTAATTCTACCAAAGGACCTTAACGAAATAATGGGAAATGGCAGAAATTCGCTGTCGGGGATCAAAAAATCTGTTAACCCTTATGGACACGCGTGAATATTTGTGACACAACCACACGCATGGGGTGTTTTCCACCCCACACTTCATATTGCAGTTTTTTACAAATGTATGAGTAAAAAAGGTTTTCTGTTGTTTTTTTGTTAACAATTAGTCTTTTCCATAATAGTTAAACATATTTTAGCTATATAAAACAACTGTATAGTGGTTTGAATAATTGTTGATTAGACAGTTACATTTTTCTTCTGTATTTTAAAGTATTGTTAAAAAAGAAGTAAAAATGTTAACTACCCAAAAAAAATAGGTTTTTTACTTGCATGTGGTTACAAGACAGGGCAATGAAACAACTGAAGGTATTTTAGTCATAGGTTTATTATACAAATTTATTAGTAAATCACCATCGAGTATTGGTCAATTTAGCCAGCTGTTTATAATATCATAAAAACTTTTTCCCAAACCAACAAAATTTTTAGAGTGCTTTTTTAATTTTTGATAAAATCTAAACAAGAGTATTATTTAAAGAGATACATTTATAAAAAAATATATAATTGAAATCAAATTTACAACATGTTACTTAGCTACTGACAAAGGTTTTTGTGAGTGAATGTTCAAATTTATTCTGGGCAGCATTCTTCGCAGTAGATGAAGGTGTGCTCTTTACAATGCTGTCTATTATGCTTTCGTCTATCATACACAACCACTCATCAAGTGGGGTTTTTGGCTTCTTTAGCTGCGGCTTTTACAGTAGGATGATGTGTACTTACAATATTATGAGCTCTTGTCCTTGCGTTTTGTGGTGGTGTTTGTTTCTTCCATACAGTAGTTTAATCTTTCCCTATATAAGTGTTAAGTCTGTGAGCCAATGGTAGTTTGCTGTCACTTTCTTCACTTTTACCACTGTCACAGTCTTGTTCAGTTTCTGTATCATGTTCACTTTCGTGTAAACTGTCTTGTTCTGCATCACTATCTTCGCCGACAATTGATTCATTATCACTTCCACACTCATCCAACATGGACAGAATCCTCGCTTGTTTGCTACCCAAATTATCCATTTTTGGAGTTTTTTTAAATATGCAACTTAAAACACCATCTAGACTACAGTTCATAAAAAAACATAACAATTAGATAAAACAAATAACAAAAACTAAAAAAGCAGCATTTTGGAAATGTGTAACGTAAGCACACGCGTGGGGTGTAAAGCACCCCTGGCCAAGTTTGACGATGTTCACTGAGTGACAGCGGCGCGCAAACTGATTGACCTTGAGTCAATGACTAGAAGGGTAAACAACGGAAAGGTACCTGGAAGGCCACCAACAGAAACAAAACACTTTTAAACATAGTAAAGAAGAGAGACTGTCTGGGGTGGATTCCACCCCGGCGCGTGTGCTTAAGGGTTAAGAAGATTTTTTAGTAGCAGCGGAAGAAATAGAAATGATGATTGATGATAGAGAAGCCAAAAGTGAACTTAAGAATAAGATTCCTGATATTAGTGAAAATCAAATGAGAAAAGAACAGGATGAGCTAAGGGGACGAGAGCAAACAGATAGGATCAGTAAGGACACCCGAAAATAATTAGAAAAAATACTAAGTAACGTTAAGAAATGGATAAAAGACAATAACGTCTTCCTGATACGATCAGACAATGAAAATGAAATGTTAGTTGTTAGGAGATAGACTTATAGAATGAAAACGAAGGAATGCCTCCGTATTAGCGATTTCGAAATTGTACGAGGTAACCCCCAGCAATAAAATTAGGAGGGAAATGAAAGAGGAATCGAAACTAGCATAACGCTTGCAAGAACGGAGAAAGAGAAACTAACTGAATCTTGTAAAAAGGTAGAAATTCCGGTCGCCTTTGGGATCCCCAAAATCCACAATGAGGGGGTACCACTAAGAGTGGTCATACCTATCTAGTCCCACCCTGGATATAATTTAGCAAAAACTCTTGTAACTAAAATTAAAGAAGTGGGAAATAAAACAGAATTTAGTATTAACAATTCGAAGGAAGTAAAAGAGAATATCGAAAATTTAGAGTTAGGTAAAAAAAATTAGAGTTAGATAAAGATGATCAAATAATGAGCTTTGATGTGGTAAACCTCTACCCTACCGTCCCGAGAGACAAAGCAGCCGACTGTTTATTTAGATGGCTTGGAGAAAAAAGAGTAGATATAGTTGTAGCTTGGGAATATGTACTGTGGTTTGACCTATGTATTAGATCTAACTATTCCAGTTTCAACGAAGAAGTGTACATACAGAAAGAGGGATTAGCCATGGGCAACCCTATTTCACGTATTGCATCGGGGATCTTCATGCATTGTATAGAAAAAAACTGCCTTAGAACAAATGGTAGGAAATATTAAATATTTCGGGAGACACGTCGATGAAGTTCTGGTTATAGGGAGAAAAGCTGATCTGAAATTATTTGATATATTTGGGGAACAAGACCCAGAAGTAAATTCACAAAAGAAGTGATGGCAAAGGATGTAATGGGCTTCTTAGATTTAAAAATCAACAGAACCGGAACAAAAATTATAACCGGGGTGTATAACCCTTGCCGGAGATTTATACATTCATAGCAAGTCGGAACATGCCAAAAGAACAAAACACAACGTCTTTCTTAACTTTTTCATCCGGAGAATATGATTATGCAGTAAAAGAAACGAGAGAGAAAAAGAAGAAGAATGGATCTATAGGATGGGAAGAAAGAATGGATACAAAGAGGAACATCTGAATAAGATACGCAGGAAAGCGCACAAGATATGTAAAAAGGATAGCGGAAGGGGAAAAAACGAACAGTGAAAAAGGAAAAAAGACAAGAAAAGGAAATTAACTCGGAGAATAAGGTGGAAGAATGAGTGGAATAAGCGTACAACGATCTGAACTGAATAAGAACTTGTGAAATGAGAAAAATGATTATGTAAATAATTAAATTAGTGCGTTCTAAATCATATCTCACTAATGGACGAAAGAAAGATAGAATATAATCGATTAACTGTCACCATTGGACGGCTCACTGTCTGATTAATTTCTGACAAGTACCCCATCCTAAAGATATTCGAGGTTTACACGAATAGACGTGGCACCACGTGAACGATTTGCGGGGGCCCGTGCCCCCCCCCCCCCGCTGTAACGATGTCCCTGATTGTGTGAATGATTATGAGCAGTGTGCGGAATTGAGGAGTAGGAGGATCCTATCCTGAAAAACTAGGTGTCTTTCCTAGCTGTTTAGTCTACTTTTTGCACAAATAAGCTAATCGAGAATATCTTCGAACCACTATGTTCCTTGGCCAGGTATCGAACCTGGAGCCTTTGATTGCAAGGTGACAAAATTTCCATTGTGTCTTCAGGAAACATTTCCAACAAAATTACTTACATAAAGCATGGCTCCACCTGTTAATTATTTATACCATAGAAGCATCCCCAAGCAATATAGTAGTAACCCCCCCGAATAACATTCCAGATAAGGACTCAGAAGATAGAATAAATAAATATTACGTTGTTATGTTATTCTCCATTTGCACAACATGTTATAGTTCATTTCGACACACAAAAAATTCCAATTTTTAAAAAGTCAGTGACAGAAATGTGTTTGATAGGACTTAATGAGAACACGCACACATGTAAGACTTCGTTTTATTAATCTTGCAGGTGGGCAGCAGGAATATTTAATAAGAAAACGATAATTACGAAACATAGTTTACCGTCCAATTATTGCTCCTTCTTCCATTATTTCATTATTAAAATCTGTACAGATGGCAAAACTGCCCCCTCTCCATAGGCATAGTAAAAGGAACTCTCGGAGAGCAGACAACAAAACAGCAAAGGGCCAGTGACGTTTCAACATGGTGAATCGTATTTTGAGTGCCCCACTGGCCTCGCAACTTTGGATGTCCTGATTTTTACCTTAAATTGAATGGACAGAAAAGAGGAAACGTGCAGGGGTTATGTTTCTATGGTGTAGTTCTTAAAATTGTTGCATATCAACTTTTAGTGGAAATATAAGTTATAGAAGAAATATTTTATCTTAATGATGGATATCAGTCATAATTATCTAGGGGGTGTAAGGGGTGACCTTCCACGTAGTACACCCAAATGTCAACCTCACTTCCACGTTAGTACACCCTGGACTGAAGACTAACGATGCTCTGGCGACTGGCCCCATGGCCAGTATAATTTTGTTTGTATTGTCCTGTTGTCATGTGTGCTAAGTGCCCCTTTACAGCCTCAGCTTTTAACAGAAGTCGGAACATTTTAAGATTTTTAATTTTGCAACGTTCGAGTTGTTCTTTGTAATGATAAGGTGCTGGCCCCCGTATAATGTGACGGGAGCAAAATAGCCTAAGTGATGACGCTCCCACAATTTTAAAATCAAATTCAAATTCAAATAATTATCTAGATATTCAGAATCTCTGGTTATCCATCTTGTTCACGACAATTATCATCCTTGAAAGAGTCGGTGAGATATATTTTTTCTTCAAAATATTGCCCTCATATCAGTCAATTAGAAAATGAAATATTTATTCCCATGAAAAATTTGTTTATACATAAACATAAATAATCATACTTAGTATAGTTGTAATTATTTTGGGTAACACCCTAATTGCAATACTTATACATAAAATTTGAATTGATGTGCTACTTACCACAGATACGTTATTATCAAACACTGTAGCAAAAATAAGTAACTGAAGAAACACCGCTATTAAAATTATCTAATGATGGGAATCATAATAATGAAAAACAGAATCTATTTTCCAGTAAGTACAACCATCATACTAGGGGCTTCTTTTGAATGTCCATGCAGAAGTGGCATAAAAGTACATACAATTTCAGTTTCATGTGCAACAGTAAGCCCTGCATGTATGTTAACTAACCATACATTTATTCTGGTTACACATAGTATTATTATAGGACATGTCAAATAGAAATACATGATAATAAAGTTTGGTTATTTTAACATAAGATACATTGCATATAAAGATATTATACTTGAAAAATTTCAACTTGATGTGCAACATCAAGCTCTGCATGGATGGTAACTAACCTAATCATACCTTTTAACATTTATTCTGGTTACAGATACACAAGACCTTCAAAAGATGAGTGTTGCCTCTGTATATTCTTGTATGCTGTAAAATGAATGTTTAATTAGCGTGGTTTTGATTTTAGTTTTAAACCTTTCCACTTTTGGTTCGTGTCTTAACTCTCTGGGCAACTTGTTATACAGGTCAACTGCTGAGTTTTTAGGTCCCTTCTTCTAGAGAGTAAGACGGTATGTCTTCATTCGACATTCGAATTTTATCTTTATTTCTCTTGTTCAGGCTATGGATATCTTCATTGGTTTTGAAAGTACTAATATTTCCCTTAATTCTAGTTCAGAAATGGGTGATATGAAGATTGATTTTTTATTTTTCAGATCTGTTAAAGCATTTGCGCTTGTCTTGGTCATCTTTTTATTTTGACCAGCACATGGTACAGAGTTTATAAAAAAGTTGTTGAATACATTTGCTACATCATATGGACTAGTTAATTCTTTGCCTTTTACATTTAATGGTATGTTTTTCTTGTGTTTGAGTGTGGACATGTTACACTTCGGATTATATCCCACATGGCTTTGCATTTGTTATCCGATGTTTGTATCCTTATGTCATTATGTCTGATTTTTGCCTCTTTTAATACTAATTGATATGATTTCTTATACTTTTTGTAGTAGGCTATAAAATGTGGGCCATTATTTACTTTACTTTCCGCATGAAGGGATTTTCTTTTTCTGCTAGATATTTTTATTCCATTTGTTATCCAGGATTTTTCTTTATCTTTTATATTTACTTGTTTTACAGGAAAGCATTCATTGTGAAGTAGGCAAATTTTATTTAGGAGGACATTGAATTTCTTATTTGTGCAGGGTAGTTGATAAATGGCATCCCACCTTTCTTCCCCTAGTTTCTGAATGAATATATCAATTGTCTCCTTTGTGTATAGCCTTTTTTTGTATTTTCTTTGTTGCTTTTGACTCCGTTATTTTTTTTGTTTCTACACTCTAGTGAAAGAAAATGTGCTTCATGATCAGAATAATGTACACTTACATTTTTACACTGGGACTTTTTTGCTTCTCTGTGGATGATCATGTGGTCTATCAATGAAACTGAGTTTGGTGTTATTCGTGTAGGTGAGTTGTTAACTTATTTGAGGCCATATGTGTTTAGTGTCGTCACAAAGTGTACCTTACGCCCTGTGTCTTTTAGGAAGTTAATGTTCAGCTCCTCACATATTACACATATTATAATTTCCGATTGTAGTGTTTTTAGTTCACCCAAAAGGATTGTGAGTTTTTGTATAAAAGTTGTATAATCTCCATCTGATGTTCTTTAGCAACAGATAACTAAGATTTTGAGGTCAAGGAGATATATGACGCTGAGTTCAAAGTGTTTTTCAATTGCTTGAACTCTTTTGGGATAATTTCTTTCACCCTTACACCTTGTTTAACAAATATGCTGGTACCTCCGCGCTTAATCATAGATCTACTGGAGAAGCTTATTAATTGATAATTGGAAATTTGTGCAAATTTGATTTAATCTTTTGAGAGCCAGTGCTTCATAATGCATAGAACGTGTATCATTTCGGTTTCATTTTTTATGAGAAGATCCAAATTTAGCATTTTACCTGATATACCCTGAACATTTAAATGATATAAATTTACAGTTTTCTATAAATATTGTCCTTTACATAGTAACTATCTTTTATTGGTGGATTTTTGTTCTCATTTACGTCACTTATATTATTTAACATAAAAAATCGTCACTGTACTTTTTGGGCATACATTTCTTCCTCATTGGTACTCGGGGAGTTTTTTCCGTTGGATTTTCACTGTACAATTCACTATCTTTTCCATCAAACACCACTTCACTATTTTCCCCATCTTTCATGACTTCACTATCTTTCCCATCTTTCACCACATCACTGCCTTTTCCATCATTCACTACTTCACTACCGTTTTCACTTGAGGATAATGCACTTGAGTGAGTTACGTCTTTTCCTGGTCCGTTCCTTGTTACTTATTTTCTTATATCTTGCATGATCTTGATGGTGGAGGTTGTTTTTTTCTCCTTGGAATTATTTGGAAGTGGTACCGGTAGAGGTATGGGATGCTCATTTTTATGGAGAGTTACTGGATTGTTTATCAGCAGATATAGTTTTTCACATATAATGTTTTTGCCTTTGGCATTTAGGTGTTGGCCATGATTTGTGTGGCCAGCTCTTCCAACGTCATTCACATCTAAGAGCTGAACTAAGGGAAAAGATCTGCAGACTTTGGCAACTTTTGAGTTTGGAGTGTCTACTTCAAGGTTAACACATGATGATGGGATTAGGTCGTATCTTTAGGGGATAGCACAGACAATTACATTTGTAATTTGTACTGCGTCAAGGGATTTGTTTAGTGTTTGTATTGCCGTTTTGGTTTGATTTTTTGCCACATCATTTGACCCCCCATTATAATTACGAAGTCGTCTTTGCCAAAATCCTTGCACTTGGATGATAGTGAACTTAACTCTTCCCTCATTAGGGCCCCTGGTTTCGTGAATCCAGACTTGATACTTATTCTCAACAGATTTTTCAGCTATGTCACGGTTGTGACTGTACCCTACAATCAACAATTTGACCTTGTACTTTTGGTTTTCATGTTTTTTTTTCTTTATCAGTCTTTCGTGGACGGTTATATCTTATGTTACTATTATCCTTTATGCTGGATTTACGTGTGTTGTGTCTGTTGTTCACCACATCAGGCTTTTCCCTTCCATTCTTTTCCAAATGGGATTTTGTCGAGCTTTTAGGTATGGGAGTTACGGTGTGGAGTTCTGCAGTAACTAGCACATTAAATACGTTTCTATGCACAAATTTGTTTCTTGCAAGGGCCCAGGGTTCGAATTTGGCCTGAGCATGGGTGATCTTTTTTAGTGTCTCTTCATCGTTGCGAGTAGCCAAAAATGGAAGAAAAGCTACACTAAATAACGAAAAAACGCAATTTGAATAAGCGAGGCGGAAATATTGCTCTTGTAATTTCTGAAAATTATGCAAAAAAACAACAACTAATGGGCTGTAAGGGGTGCTCCTTCCACGTAGTGCACCCAATAGTCAACCTCACTTCCACGTAGTACACCCTGAACTGCGGACTAACGAGGCTCTGGCGACTGGCCCTATGGCCAGTATAATTTTGTTTGTGTTGTCCTGTGTTTTGTCCTTATTTGTACTGAGTGCTCCTTTACAGCCTCAGCTTTTAACGAAAGCCAGAATATTTTATGATTTTAATTATGCAACGTTAGAGTTGTTCTGTGTAACGATAAGGGGCTGGACCCCGTATAATGTGACGGGTGCAAAATAGCCTTACTGCTGACGCACCCAAAATTTTAAATTCAAATTCATGCAAAAACAACTTTTTTTTAGTTCGGAAAAGGTGTTATCCAAGCCTGGTAGAAGGCTTGAAGAATATATAAACCCCTTCCCCATCTACTTGGCAAACATAGTCGCAAAGTCGGCACTGAATATGCTATGGGAAAAATAATAGAAATCCGAAGCAAGAAGAGTTTGCCACAGCCAGGGAGGCACATAAGAGGTACCCCTCCCCCACAAACACACACACATCAGTCATCCAGGCTATTAACAATATGTCAATGGTTGTCCTCTCATCTAACTTTAACATGTAAAATGAAAATTGTCGGGCTTTCCTTTTTTACATGTGCACGTTGGTTTCGTAATGGAGCAAAGAAATAGAATTGTGACTCGTAAAATCACTACCGACTGAATGAATTTCTCCTTTTTGAAATAAATCGTTTAAAAATAATATAATGTATGTGCCGTTGGTTAATAAGATCCCTCGTCACATTGCAGAATCCGCTATGTAGATGGAAGCTGGAACACGATTATCATTTAGGGCTGGAAACACTCACCTTCCACAAAAGAACGACTTCGCAACGTTTTCCTTCATTTTCATGCACAAGCTTGGCTTGTATTCTGTCAGCAATGTGCACAGCACACAAACACTATCTGATGAAGCGTATTGCTTTCAAATTAATGTAATTAGCGAGGAGCGACATCAAAAGTTTCGAGCTCGACAGGAAAAGATGCAATCTTATGGATAAATTACTCGAATAGCTTGGTTTCGTCACCGAGCCTTGTGGCCATGTCGGTTAAAGGCCAGCTTTGTAAGCTGAAATCCTAGGTTGTAATTGGATACAGGCACAAACACATGTGATATTCGATCAAACCTTACCGGATTTGTTTTACCTCGGAACAGTGAGTAGGAGGTAAATGGCTAAAAGTACAACTCACACGTGGACAGGCAAAATACTAGTCAAGTCACAAGAAACAAAAGTTAGTTTTATAGAACAATGATGTATTAATGCACTAAAACACACATAAAAACAACAGCCAACTTATACCGAAGATTCCACATTAGAAATAACTATTTATAATCAAAGTCCGCGACACTAACAATTTCTCGCAACCGTCTCTGATCCATCCTCCATTGGCACTCTCGAGTGTTGCTAGATCCTACTTTAAGTTCTTTTCTCTCTTTACATCTACGATATTACTAAGACAAAAAGCAGTATAACCTATCTGGTTATAAGGTTCGAGGGGTGTAAGGGGTGACCTTCCACGTAGGCGCCCAAAAGTCAACCTCACTTCCACGTAGTGCACCCTGGACTAAAGACTAACGAATCTCTGGCGACTGGCACTATGGCCAGTATAATTTTGTGTGTGTTGTCCTGTTTGTTGTCCTTGTGTGTGCTGAGTGCCCGTTTACGGCCGCAGCTTTTAACAGAAGTCAGAACATTTTAACATTTTTAGTTATGCAACGCTAGAGTTGTTATTTGTAAGGATAAGGGGCTGGCCCCCGTATAATGTGACGGGAGCAAAATAGCCTAAGTGCTGACGCTCCCAAAATTTTAAATTCAAAATCAAATAAAAAATATAAGGTTCGAATTCCCGTGTCTCCAAAATATTTTTTCTTACCAAATGGGTGTTACATAATGTATTTTATTCTCGTCACACCAATTGCAGCCTGAAACTTTGTTATTGTATGCGTGCCAATAAGAAAATATGCATTGAAACTATTACTCGTTCAAAGAACGTGACTGTTACACAAGACTACTTGAAATTGAGATTTTTTAGTTGCTGCTAAGCCTCCATATTTAAAAAAATTGTTAAAATTGAAAATTGTTGAGTGATACAACACACCGTTAATATTCTCAAGAAGAAAACCATTGAAATTAAATGAGTAAGTTGTGAGGAACATCAGCAGATGTATTTTAAGATGTTCCGTCATTCACGTGTCACTCTCCTCGTTTTATACATAGATAGATAGTTACAAGTGACCCATTCGATGAATGCTTGCACCTTAAAAGTAATTTTCAGATGGGAAATAAATAAGCCTGGTCCAAATTGTAAAGTCAAGACATGCGCAGATTGTAGATGTTACGTGGGTCGTTCAATATATAAGTTTCCGTATGCTGTATTTTTTTTTATTTTTAAGATAAGTGCGACACAAGGAGCACATATGGAAGTGTACTGATACAGGACATAAAACTTTTTCAGTTTTATCTATCATTGCCACCAGTTTATTTGTATCTTCAATAGTTTCTAATTTATTAATAATTTAAATGTGTCAGACACTTTGTGTACACCGTGTATATAAAGTGCCTGTAATTTAGTACATTCTGTTATTTATGAATAAAAACATTATTCAATTCGTGGTTTTGTAATAAATGCACATAAGAGAATTACTAACGTTTTCAATGAAACTTATTTGTAGAGGTTGTATTAATTTCGGTGGTCCCTGCTGACATCCACTTGAACATGATTTTCAATCTCAATACATTAACCAGAAAGCATTCGTCACAATTGTAAATGCCTCTATGACATTCAAAACTTCTTATGTCATGTGCCAGAAACATTCTTATTGAAAACCTCACAAAATACATCCAGCCGTGATGATGACTCCAAGGTGGAGTCGAATGCTTCAGAAACTTTTAGTGTTTTCTATCACGCTATTTGTGTGCTTTGTGATGTTTTTAGCAATAGTGTAAATGTGTCGTCGAATATTGCAATGAAGTTTTGAGCAAAGACTTGCATCACTTTTCCTATAAAATTCAATTAGTTCAAACCCTTCATAACGGTACTTGGTTACGTACCAATATAAACAAATATAGGTAAAAATAAGACAGTAACATTTTATAATATGATTCCTAAAAATCTGCATTTTGGTGCAAAGACACTTTGCACTGGTTCAAAATTTGTAAAAAAAAATTAAAAAATTCATGTCTACAGAGAAAAATTCACGCAGAATGCATGCATAATTCCCAGAGCCAATAACGATATAGTGATAGAATTGGATAACTTGTAGCAAATCTTGTGGTACGGAAGGGCTTAGAGTAATATGCATATATAGCTCTCGGACCAACAAATGGGGTATTTGTCACTTTAAGTACATTTTACTACAGTCTCATACTTTAAAAGGTCTCCTCAGGTGAAATGGAGCCTCTAGTTGATAAAACTTGCAAATTAGTAAGACAAGTACTTGCTTAAAAAACTTTATTTTAAAAATTTGTGCAGACTGTACATGTTTGACTAGTGAAATCACCATTTTGTATTTTCGTGAAGAGAGGTTAAGTATTTTCTACCCGTTTCTTCTAAGTGGAAGCTGGTTGGCATTTTGATATCTTGAAAAGATGCAGAGTGAATATTGTTTTTGCCGAAACATTCATTCTTCGAAGTTAAATATGAAGACTTCTTCCATTCTGTGCGTCTGAAATGGCCAAAGTACAACAAATTATTTTGAGTTGGTAAGGTAAGTTAAAGTTCCCTGTGCATATAGCATCATGCCATGAAGGAACATTTAGGGGATATGGGGATAGGGCCCCACATTCTCGATCTTGACCATTTTGGAGGTGATTTGATCAGCACCATGCTCCTTCCACCTTTAGCCCCCCCTTCCTGTACCCATTGATTTGAGGCTGAGTGAGCTCCAGAGCTGCTTTAAGCAGGGACAAGGTAAGGAAAAGGGTTGTAAGGGGTGCTGCTTCCACGTAGTGCACCCAAACGTCAACCTCACTTCCACGTAGTGCACCCTGGACAAGAGACTAACGAGGCTCTGGCGACTGGCGCTATGGCCAGTATAATTTTGTGTGTGTTGTCATGTTTTATGTCCTTGTGTGTGCTGAGTGCGCGTTTACAGCCTCAGCTTTTAACAGAAGTCAGAACATTTTAAGGTTTTAAAGTTTTTAGTTATGCAACGTTTGAGTTGTATTTTGTAATGGTAAGGGGCTGGACCCCGTATAATGTGACGGGAGCAAATTAGCCTAAGTGCTGACGCTTCCAAAATTTTAAATTCAAATTCAAATTCAAAGGTAAGGAAAATTCCAACCTTAGATCTCACCCACCTTGGGAATCAAATCCAGATCTCCCACATGGCAGTCAGACGCCCTACCGACTAGACTACCATGGTAAGCCTTAGCAATTTGTGACATCGTCCACAAGAAATAACTACAAAAGAATATTTAAGTGTTAAAAACTTGCAACGCTGATACTTGTTTGACATTTAAGTGCTACATGTGACCACTTTCGCTCGCTCAAACTCATTTGAGTCTACCTCCCTCGAGCGTATCTCAAAGTTAGTGGAATGACTGGCAACATCCCGTATTTCAGAGCCTAATAAGCAGCACTGTCAACATAAAACCAATACATGGAAGGAAATCACTCCATGCATTCTAAATCATAATTCCGTATATTATTATGTACGACTCAAATACAATATACGTGGGTCGTTCAATATATAAGTTTCCGTATGCTGTAAAAAAATATTTTTAAGATACATTAGAAAACTATACATACTTGTGTAGGAGGATCCTTCCTCACTTCTCCACATAATCCCCATAGAGATTCAGGCGTTTGTGTCACCGTTGCACCAATTTGTCCATACCCTTTGCAAGAAAATCAGGGCTCTGGCTATTGAGTACTATTGTCATATTACGCTTCGCTTCTTCATCTGTTTCGAAACGGTAACCTTGCAATTCAGACTTTAACACCGGTAAAAGATGGAAATCACTCGGCGCTAAATCGGGGCTGTATGGAGGGTGGGGCAGCCGTTCCCACCCCGATTCTTCAATTTTGTGTTGTGTTTGCACTGCTGAGTGGGGGCGAGCGTTATCGTCAAGAAGAATGACACCTGACAGGAGACCTGGTCGCTTATGTCGAATTGCGTTTTTCAGTTTATCCAATGTTTGACAATAACGGTTAGCATTAATTGTTCTTCCTCGTTCCAAAAATTCCATAAGAACATCCTTAGCATCCATGCTTCTGGACTCCTTATGACGCGAGCCCGCGTTTTCCGAACAAGCCTTTACTTTTCGCCCTTGAGCGCATGCGCCTTCACGTCTGATAACGAATCGATTGTTGTTCCTTGTAGACGAAGGATGGCGCTTGTCAACCATGTGCTTCGTTTTAATGGCATTGCTTTATACAATATTTTATAGCACAGGGAAAGTTATATATTGAACGTCCCTAGTATTATTATAAACAAACAGAATTAGTCAGTAACTACAATTATTTACCTAAACATCACTCATATGGCACTTAGAATAGAGCTGTAAAATATTTATTTTGGATAATTAGCTGTTTGAATTATTATTCTTATATTATACTTATTATACTTCTGCTTTCGAGGTGGAATTCGAGCGAAACAGCTGAATCCGGACTGCAATCTAATATTAATAGCAATACAACCATTGCAGTATAGAGAGATGAAAGGGACAAGTATGTCGTTTCCATTCACTTTATTCTACGCAGGTAACGTCTGGGGTAACTTATCGTATGCATTGGTTTTAAGTCAATTCGACGTTACATTCAATGAAATGTGTGTTGGAACCCGGGGTCCTCGCATTCTAATGCATTGTGATAACCAGTTCTTCACGAACGTGGGGTGTAAGGGGTGACCTTCCACGTAGTACACCCAAATGTCAACCTCACTTCCACGTTAGTGCACCCTGGACTGAAGACTAACAAAACAAGGCTCTGGCGACTGGCCGCATGGCCAGTATAATTTTGTTTGTATTGTCCTGTTCTTTTGTCCTTATGTGTGCTGAGGGCCCCTTTACAGCCTCAGCTTTTAACAGAAGTCAGAACATTTTAAGCTTTTTAATTATGCAACGTTAGAGTTGTTCTTTGTAATGATAAGGGGCTGGCCCCATATAATGTGACGGGAGCAAAATAGCCTAAGTGCTGACGCTCCCAAAATTTTAAAATTCAAATCAAAATCAAAATCTTCACGAACGTAAAAAATGCGTTTTTTTAAATATATTTCTCACGAATTTTTCGCATTTACATTACTTTCAATGTAGACGTGGACAGTCCCGTTAATTCATATTTACGCTGCAATCTTTCCTTTAGCCCTTTTCTTTGAATCTGAGACACACAAAATTCCCTGCATGTGGTTAAAATGTTTGATAGTAAGCAACACTGCTGGTTTCCAAACACTTAGTTCGGCTGTACTGCCAAACCCGAAGCTGGACATAAACTCAAACGACTGTGCCACTTTCGGTGAACAGAAGTGTACACGGTCCTCGTGGAAGGCTTCATGCATTTTGTGGTGCACTCTACGTTGGGCATCATTACAGTAGAGGTGGGAACGGGACTCATCAGAACAAATGACCTGTTTCCAGTAATCTGCTGTCCAGGTTTTTCTGTGTGCTTTATTGTGTGCAGTTGCACTCTACTCCAGATGTCCGTGGTGTGCAGTTCCCTTCCTGAAATTGAGGCAGGTGGCCTGTTGCAGCAATTGTTGCCTCGTTGCAAACCGGTTGGTTGTCACGAGACATGACACTCATCGGTAGGTACTTTCTTTCTGCAACTGTTCATGCACAGTTTTCCTGTGCACTACTAATAGCCCTGTTAGCATTTTTATACCATTTGCTTTGCTTGAAAGGTCAATCAGAAAAATACTCTTTGTATAATTAAGTATTTATTAAGTTGAAAAGCCTAGATTACACCTACTATAATAGAATGAAAGCCATTAAAAAAGCGGCAATGCGATCTGATGCAATGACTATGCTTTACTCAATCAAAAGTTACTCTTGACTGGCATTGGCCCTTACTTTTAGTTTGGTACAGTACTTATTTATTGCTCATGTCTCCATGAAATTGAAGAAAATCACGGTTCAGTTTTTGGTCGCTCTTTCTGCAGGTTATTGGAGGAAAAGTGTCAAAATGCCATTTCTATCCTCATTTTTATAATATTGTGTACTAACTCCTGGAGTTTCTAAGCTATGAAAACAGCATTGTTCCACGCCTGCGTCCAGTATTTGGGTAGTCAAAATTAAAAGTTTCTAACTTTCTTGAATGTTACATTCGAATGTCGTGCACTCTTGTATTTTCCAGTTTATTTCTTCTGAAGTTAGGCGAGATGATGCGTTTGTATCACTTCTTATAACTTGAATCATTTCAATGCGATCATGTTCAGGAATGGGCTGATCAGGCATTTCTACTATATATATACACAGCGTGTAACAAAAGTCCGGGAACACTTTTAAAAAATTATTGTAGCCAAACGAGTAGCATTATGAAGTGACAAAGTACATCATTTCAAAGAATAAAGTTGTAAGTTTTATTCTCATTGCAGGTGTTACATGTAGTTCGATCTATCGTCGCTGCGTGGTGTCATAATCAAGATGGCGCTTTCTGGAGCTGAGAAGGCTTTCTGCGTGCTGGAATTTGACAAAACAAAGAGTGCAACGGATGTCCATCGAAAATTTAGGATGAAGTACGGGAAAACAGCACCAACTAGGAAGGCAATCTACAATTGGCATGTAAAGTTTGTTGAAACTGGGTGTTTGTGTGTCAAGAAGAGAGGTGGTCGGCCAGGTGTGAGTGGAAATGAAATTGAGCGAGTGAGAGAAACTTTCACAAGGAGTCCGAGAAAATCTATACGGAGAGCTTCACGTGAGATGTAAATGTCAACAATGACTGTGTGGCGTGTCTTGCGTACAAAATTAAACATGAAACCGTACAGACTACAGTTAGTGCAAAAGTTATATCCTAAAGACACCTAGCGACGATGTATTGAACTACACGTAACACCTGCAATGAGAAAAAAACTTGCAACTTTACTCTTTGAAATGTTGTACTTTGTTACTTTGTAATGTTACTCGTTCGGCTACAATATTTTTTTTAAAGTGTTCCCGTAGTTTTGTTACACGCTATATATATATATATATATATATATATATATATAGTGCGTGTAACACTATCAATGCTTGGCTGTTTCACTATCAAGAAAATGATAAAAACCATAGGATCCGCTGGTCAGACATGAAGTGAACTAACATCAGATCTTCACCAGCTTGTAGATATCCCATTGTGAGTGCAGCTTCTATTGCAGTGTGTATCATGTCTTCGGTTTTGACTGGCCATCGGAATGTACTAAAGTATTTCGTCTTCAGTCTCGCAATGCATCTAACTTCTTCAATCTTTCCTGCCCGTGGGCATGTATTCATATTCTAGGTTTTCAGTAATGTTGTAGCCCAACAGCACATCTGATGTGAATCTACCCTTCCAGGGGTGTAAGGGGTGATCTTCCACGTAGTACACCCAAATGTCAACCTCACTTCCACGTGAGTACACCCTGGACTAAAGACTAACGAGGCTCTGGCGACTGGCCCTATGGCCAGTATAATTTTGTTTGTGTTGTCCTGTTGTTTTGTCCTTATGTGTGCTGAGTGCCCCTGTACAGCCTCAGCTTTTAACGAAAGTCAGAACATCTTAATATTTTATGATTTTAGTTCTGCAACGATAGAGTTGCTATTTGTCACGATAAGGGGCTGGACCCCGTATAATGTGACGGGTGCAAAATAGCCTTAGTGCTGACGCACCCAAAATTTTAAATTCAATCAATCAATCTACCCTTCCAAAGAAAGAAAGAAATGTTAATATTAAAACTAATACACTTGAATTTTACAAATCAGTGCATTGAAGGAGATTTCACACCAAATTAACAAACAACTGTATTCACTACAAGATGTAACAAAAAATGATTGTCTGAGCATGAGGTAATACAATGCCCAGCCCGAGTGACAAGCAACATGGGATGCTTTTAGGCAAGGTAAAGTTCGCCTGCATGTTGCACCATGCCATAATGCATATATAGGGAAGATGTGCAGATAGGAACCCACATATTCTGTCGATCTTGTTCATGTTGGAGGTAATGCGAACAGCATCATGGTCCAGTGAACTTCACCCCTCCGGGGTTGACCACAGGTACCCACAAAGTTGAGCAAAATTTACAAAGGAACATGGGTGGAAAAATTGCAAACTTCGGTCACTCACCCTGGGAATCACACCCAGGTCTCCCGCATGGCAGTCAGTTGCCCTACCGACAGGGAGGGATGGCACCAGGGGGGCACGAGGGGAGCTTGCGCATCCCCTAAATTCCTTCAGCACCCCTATTCAAAATGTATGTTGAAAACATTAACTCTTACAGTGTCATACATCGTAGTCAAATTGAGCGCCCTGGGTGTAAGGGGTGACCTTCCACGTAGTTCACCCAAATGTCAACCTCACTTCCACGTTAGTCCACCCTGGACTGAAGACTAAGGAGGCTCTGGCGACTGACCCCATGGCCAGTATAATTTTGTTTGTATTGTCCTGTTATTTTGTCCTTATGTGTGCTGAGTGCCCCTTTACAGCCTCAGCTTTTAACAAGTCAGAAGATTTTAATATTTTATGATTTTAGTTATGCAACGTAAAAAGGTAAAAGGTAAAGTGTTCCCCTGTGCATAGCACCACGCCATGAAGGCGTATAGGGGGTGTGGGGGTAACGCCCCACACTTTCTTGATCCGGTCGTGAGTGGGGGTGATGTGATCAGCATCACGTCCCTGACCGCCTTTACCCCCCAGGGTTTCCCCCAGGTACCCATGTTATTCGACGCTGGGTGGGCACCGGGGCCGCTTCCACCGTTAGAAAAGTTCCCGAATTTGAACCGACCGGGGATCGAACCCGGGACCTTGAGCATGGTAGTCAGACGCGTTACCGACTGAGCCACCGCGGCCACGTTAGAGTTGTAATTGTAACGATAAGGGGCTGGACCCCGTATAATGTGACGGGTGCAAAATAGCCTTAGTGCTGACGCACCCACAATTTTAAATTCAAATTGAAAACATTGAGCACCCGAGTGTTACGTATTGTAGTGAGACCGCTGTTATTTTATACCGCAGCCAAGCATTGGAAGAGAAGCCGCGTATATTTTCCTGTACTGTCGACAGTCTCTATAAATATCAGAGGCCATTATGACACTCTTCCTCAGCTTAGTGAATGACACGGTCATATATTTTTTAAAAAGGAATAATGAAAATGGTTTTAAGTCTTTACATCATAAGTTACGAGAAATACAAGTTTAAAATTTTATATATTGTAAAATTACTGGCACAATAATTTATTCACTTTTGAAAATATAAGGAAAATTACCAAAATCAAGTGTTAACGAACGATGTATTTAAACAAATTAAACAACTGAGTTTTCAAATTCATACATAAATTCAGTACACATTCATATATATATATATAATGAAGCATAAATATTGCATTACGTTAACTTTTTCACATATTACACGTTCGTCTTAACATTTATCGCTTCAAGTCAATTTAATACCAAGTATATTTGCTTCCGATCTTGCGTAGATTTTACCGAGAAAATCTGCACCAAAATGCTCGTTTATGAACAGTAGAATCCAAGACGAATTATGTGTATTTATACGTTCAACAGACTTTCCACATTCAGAGTGCACACTTTATGTATATTAACAAACTAGGCCTTTCATTTATGTAGCTACATATATATTCACAATACTTATCTGTTGGCTCGTTATGAAGATAAGATGGCTGCCATTTTTAACGTCCTATGGACCGGTCACCTTTTAATGTCCTATTCACTTTTTAGGTTCTTCACGGCCTTTCTGAAGATCGAAAAACCGTTACTGCTCTTTTTGTGACATCTTTGTCACCTTTCCTGGACAAATCTTGTTGTTTTACATAAAATATTTCCAATTTAGGTCTCCGAAATATTTAGTGACTCCATTCTGGTCGTCCGTGATCTTAAAGATGAAGCAGTGTCTCCAAACTCACACTGTTACAACTTTCAGCACAGAATACAAACTTGCGAATACTTTTCAAATGACAATTATTGAATTGTACAGATATTATGCATGAAAACGCATGTAAAATAAATTAGATACAATAAAATAGATATTACAATATTCTATCACATGTTTATGTATTTTCTTTTTACCTTTTTCAGTAATTTTAAGTTTTACAATTTTGGTGGGAAAAAGGTTATTTACGTACAACTTAGATTTTTCCCTTTATGTGAGTTGGCTATGTTTCACAATTTTAGGATTACTTCACAACTTTAGGATTACTCTTCAAGGCGCTCCTTATAGCAAATCGTAAGTTTATTGTCGAAAATCAACCAAAATTAATTTCAAATGGTTTGTACATGCTAGTAAAACATATTAAATACATGTTCGTACCCACATAGTAATGAAAGAGCAAATAAAAGCTGTTGAAACCAAACATATTTGTGATTATGCATAAATTGGCAATTTTTCATGATACTTAATTAACCAAATTACATCGCTGAGATATAAAAACATTTTTAAATACGTGCAATTTACATACGTACTTCAGTTATATCAAAGCCAAAGTGATGCAAATTAAATTTATACAAATATAAACCACAAAATACGACCTCAAATCGCAAAATTCAAGTAATAAAATTATTTTATTTTTCACATTATGATGGTACTCATTCTGATACCGTCATACTGGTGCCCAATGGGCTTACCCACGCCAAACTATATATTACAATTTACTAAACATGTAACAACACATGAGATCAACATATGATCTGTTATTATCAAGAAATCAAAATAATTAAAAGAAACTAAGAAGATGATACAATATCGTTCAATATTTTGTATGTAGTAACATTCTTGTGTAGTGAGAGAGACTAATGTATGGTGATGTTTTGCAATAATAATAATAATATCGCTAGATTGGGATAGCTAAGAGTGTAATAAGCGAACCTCATACGGTGTCGTAATGTTGGTGTGATGTGTGGTGTTGATATAATCATTACATGAGTTGAGTGCAATGTTTTATTGTGTACTAAAGTGAAAGTGTACATGAGCGAAGTTCTTCTTGTAACAGGATATTTGCCTACAGCTCAGCAAGTTATTTTCTTGGCATTGTTGTTAAACGGGGTTTTATTGTCCGCCTGCTTGTTCCACTTTCCTTCAAGTTGCACTGGAACAAGAATTACAAATGCTTTAAAGATATCATCAGGTCGTGCTTGGGAAAGTATTATAGCGAGTTGTATCGTGACGGGTAGTATAACTGTTAGTACGTTCTATATGTTCCACGTAGTATGTTTAGTAAAGTATCATTTCGACTTTACCGAGGAGCCCGAAGTTCGCGAACAAAAGTTACAGTTCGTTGATTGGGATAGTGCAGCAAAAGGGGAGTTTAACAATGATGAAGTTGCCGTGCACTTCGCGTTTTGTACAGCGGCATCTGGGACAGACGGAACATAGCCATTGACGTAGTCACAGGGGATGCATTACCCTCTTCAAACTTGGTCCGAAATCAATTCTATGGGGGGCAAGGGGGCAAAAATTGAAGTACAAAAAAAAGCTAGGCTAGCAGAATTTAAAGTAGCATGACAAAATGATACTCAAGATGGAATTAGTGTTCATGTATTAATTTTTTCTTCCAGGCGGCCAAGGACATTGAAGGGGGGAGAGGGCGGCACATAGAGGCAATTGCCATCCTTAATTTGATATTTAATGGAAATAAAAATACATTTCGTATTTTTTTTTCGTAATTTCGTAAATGTTAAGAGCCGTAGCTAGGGGCGGCGAACAATCTAAATTCAAACTTATTAAATTAATATTGTTTTCAGTTTGCAATAATATCTAAAAAAAATTCTTGCGAGCGAAGCAAGCAATATCATTATTTTCTGTAATGCATTGTAAATTACCAGAGAGAGAAATGAGACCAACTATGTACTTCAGACTGTTACTGCTAAGCAGTTTGTTCTTAAATTCATGAACCATTTTTTGGATGAAAAGAAGCACATATTTGAGAGATTTATATTATTTTTGCTGTTGGTTTGTTACGAGACAGATGAATTGATTATGTAATTAATTTAAATAATATGTTCGATGGCGCAGTGGTAGTGTCATCGCCTTGTAATCAAGGTGTCACGGGTTCGATACCCGGTGGAGGCACACAGTTGTTCGGATCCCTCTTTAAGCTGTAGGTTCAGTCCCGATTAGCCTTACTGTGCATAAAGTGGACTTAGAACACCAACTCAATCAACAAATAAATAAATAAATAAATAAATAATATGTTATATATGTGTATTAAAGACACTTTGAATATATACGAAATTTAGTTTTGACACATTGCATGAGCATGTTTTTTTATTTTTTACGTCGCTCCATGTTGCATATGTGTAAAATATATGTTGTACATGAGAGTTATACATATCATATGTACAAAAAGTATTTTATTCGTCATGCATTTTCTGTCTTTCAATAATACAGCTTGTGGGGTGTAAGGGGTACCTTCACGTAGGCGCCCAAAATTCAACCTCACTTCCACGTAGTGCACCCTGCACTAAAGAGTCACGAGGCTCTGTCGACTGGCACTATGGCCAGTATAATTTTGTGTGTGTTGTCCTGATTTTTGTCTTTGTGTGTGCTGAGTGCCCGTTTACAGCCTCAGCTTTTAACAGAAGTCAGAAGATTTTAAGATTTTTAGTTATGCAAAGTTAGAGTTGTTATATGTAATGGTAAGGGGCTGGCCCCCGTATAGTGTAACGGGAGAAAATAGCCTAAGTGCTGACGCTCCCAAAATTTTAAATTCAAATTTAAATAATACAGCTTGTGTGCTTGTTTTCAATTATTAGCTGGGGTGTAAGGGGTACCTTCCACGTAGGCGCCCAAAAGTCAACCTCACTTCCACGTAGTACACACTGGACTGGACTAACGAGGCTCTGGCGACTGGCCCCATAGCCAGTATAATTTTGTTTGTGTTGTCTTGTGTTTTGTCCTTATTTGTGCTGAGTGCTCCTTTACAGCCTCAGCTTTTAACGAAAGTCAGAAGATTTTAATATTTTATATTTTATGATTTTAGTTATGCAACGCTAGAGTTGTTATGTGTAATGATAAGGGGCAGGACCCCGTATAATGTGACGGGTGCAAAATAGCCTTAGCCTTAGTGCTGACGCACCCAATTGGGGTGTAAGGGGTGCTCCATCCACGTAGGCACCCAAACGTCAACCTCACTTCCACGTAGTGCACCCTGGACTAAAGACTAACGAGGCTCTGGCGACTGGCCCCATGGCCAGTATAATTTTGTGTGTGTTGTCCTGTTTTTTTGTCTTTGTGTGTGCTCAGTGCCCGTTTACAGGCTTAGCTTTTAACAGAAGTCAACATTTTAAGATTTTTATTTATGCAACGTTAGAGTTGTTATATGTCATGATAAGGGGCTGGCCCCCGTATAATGTGACGGGAGCAAAATAGCCTAAGCGCTGACGCTCCCAAAATTTTAAATTCAAATTCTAGTCAAATTCAAATTCTGACGCACCCAAAATTTTAAGTTCAAATCTAATCAATTATTAGCTCCCCTCCATGTAGGACTGCCTTGACGGGGCGAGGGGGCTTAGTAGGGAGGCCATTTTCATCTCATCATTTCACCCATTCTTCACATCCATCTCTCACGTTTTCACCATTCCATCACGTCATTCATCTTCATATCTTTGACCTCCCTATAACTAAGGTAGGGAGGCCATTTTCATCTCATCATTTCACTCATTGTTCACATCCATATCTCATGTTTTCACCATTCCATCACGTCATTCATCTCCATATCTTTGACCTCCCTATAACTAAGGGTCCTGCTAGAGGATACAACATCGATAAAAAAAACAACAATCCCAAGGTGTGAGTTGCACGTGCCGATGGGACAGTGTTGGCTGCAGGGGTAGGTGCAGTCGCAAACGTGGCCTCGGGGATTTCGGTTTGGTCCTCGAGTAGCCTCTATTTTTGGGGCCTTCCTCGGCATAGAGGGCATGTCGAGGCGACAATTTATGGACCCTCCCCTATAAACTAATTTTGTATATGGGTACAAAAAACAACTCAAACGGGGGAAACTCCCAAAACGAGCGCGGCCTTCGAGCCCGCTTCAATTGTTGGAAAAGACAAGTAACGTGCCACGTTATCTTGTAATTAGTATTATTCAGGAGACAGACGATGAATCTGCAACAACCAAGAAACATGGAGCTGCTACATTAAAGGACTTGTCACCGTTTCTGATCAAGAAACAGCTAGACTACGCCGCTGGTTCAGATGTTCCAGAAATAAAGAAGCTGAGAAAGGGGAGTCTACTTATCCAGAACAGCACAGATCGCCAGACCAACAACCTTTTAAAGCTAAGATCTTTGGGCGACTTTCCTGTTAATGTTGAACCACATCGGCAACTTAAAAGTAGTTAATTTGTGATTCGCCACTGGGATCTGCTAAATGCTGAGGAGGAAGAGAATCTTGAAGCACTCTCAGACCAACATGTCACCGCAGTGCAGCGAATCAAGACACAAAAGTCCGGAGAACTTGTTCCAACTGCTTCCATTATTTTTACCTTCCAAACGACCACTCTCCCAGATAGGGTACGGGCTGGATATTTGAGACTGAAAGTCCGGCCGTAATTCCCTAATCCGATGCGGTGTTTCAAATGCTAGCACTTTGGTCACACTCAGCCTTCATGCAAGGCCACTACCGCCCTTTGTGGTATGTGTAGTCTGCCTAATCATGGGACCGAACTTTGTTCTTCTGGTCCGAAATGAATTAACTGCCAAGGCGAGCACACAGTCTGGCATCGTGACTGCCCCTCTTTCCAACAAGAGAAGAAAATCAGAGTTGGTCGTCACAGAGAAAATCTCTGCTGGTGAAGCAAAACAACGTCTCCGGGAAAGTATACGCACCACTTTACCTGTGCCATTCGCTACAGTTGCTGCAGCTGCTCTTACCCGTCGCAGTATAGGTGTACAAACCAGCAACGTGTCCACGCAAACAACAACGCTTCCCGTAGTAGCTCGCCCTGCTTCGAGGAAACCAGCAACCACTCCTCGCTCCACAGAGAAGTAGTTCAAGCAGGTACACAGTAAAGAATACTTTCTGAAGTCCAGTAGCTCTCCGTTCAGGGTGGCAGCCACCACCCTGAAACTTAAGGGGCAGCTGAAAGCTGCCCGCGGGCGCTCAAAGCACCCGCCCCCACTCCCCCGTCTTCATCCTCTTCGCCCTCTGTGTCCTTACCCGAGGACATGATACAGGACTAAGCCGCCGATGAAGAATTTATCAAGGTGACAGAGCCTAGAAATAGAGTACGCCTTAAAAGGTAACTATCTTACCTACAGCTATGGCTTATTGTCTCCAATGGAACCTTAACGGTTTCCGTACACACTTCGAGGAACTGTAAAATCTCCAAGAGACATATTTTCGTCCAAATGAATCAGTGATTCTGAACGGATACACGCTTTACCGCACTGACAAGCTTCCTGAGGGTCGTCGTGCATACAGCGGTGTTGCAATCGGTGTTCGAGATAACATCCACTCAACGCCAAACTTTCTCACCACCCCCCTCCAAGCTGTCGCGTTGCGGGTCTATCTACCACAGCCAATATCTATGTGATGTGTCTACATTACAAGGGATTCTCTCTTGAGGACCTACTTTGTATATTCGAACATCTTCCGTCTCCTGTAGTTTTTTGGGGCGATTTTAATTCCTACCGTCATTTGTGGGGCTCTGTTCGTACAGAGCCCCGGGGTCAAATTGTTGATCAATTCCGTGAGGCATCAGTTTTAACGTTGCTGAATGATGGGACTCCCACATATTTCAGTCCATCCTCAGGCACATACTCTGCGTTGGACTTGTTCTTCTGTAGTCCCAGCCTTGCTCTTACCACATCTTGGAGCGTTCACCCTGATCTCTGTGGGAGTGATCACTTCCCACTCTTTCTTACTCTGGAACATCTTCAGCACTAACGTGAACAACACCCTCACTGGCATCTCAGTCGGGCCGACTGGGGTGCTTTTGAGTGTGCAGTGTACCTTGAAGTCGATCTTGCGTCGACTTTACCACCAATCGACGCCTTAGATATCTTTGTGTCACGAGTGCATGATGCTGCACGCACATCCATTCCACATCCCAGTGGGGGGTGTAAGGGGTGACCTTCCACGTAGTACACCCAAATGTCAACCTCACTTCCACGTTAGTACACCGTGGACTGAAGACTAACGAGGCTCTGGCAACTGGCCCCATTGCCAGTATAATTGTATTGTCATGTTATTTTGTCCTTATGTGTGCTGAGTGCCCCTTTACAGCCTCAGCTTTTAACGAAAGTCAGAACATTTTAATATTTTATGATTTTAGTTCTGCAACTATAGAGTTATTTGTAACGATAAGGGACTGGGCCCCGTATAATGTGACGGGTGCAAAATAGCCTTAGTGCTGAAACACCCACAATGTTAAACTCAAATTCAAATTCACCCTTTTGCGTGTTTCATTTCATACTTCCTGGGGTGCTGATAGGACGGTACTGCTTCGCCTGTACCGTGCACTCATCAGGTGGAAGCTTGACTATGGATGTGTTGTACGAGGCTCTGGCGACTGGCACTCTTGCCAGTATAATTTTGTATGTTTTGTCCTTGTGTGTGCTGAGGGCCCTTTACACCCTCAGCTTTTAACGGAAGTCAGATTATTTTAAGCTTTAAGATTTTACTTATGCAACGTTAGTTGTTCTTTGTAAAGATAAGGGGCTGGACCCCGTGTAATGTGACGGGTGCAAAATAGGCTAAGTGCTGACGCACCCAAAATTTTAAAATCAAATCAAATAAATGGATGTGTTGTGTATTCTTCTGTCCGCCCATCTAGACTTCGCATCCTAGACACCGTCCACCATGGGGTGTAAGGGGTACCTTCCACGTAGGCGCCCAAAGGTCAACCTCACTTCCACGTAGTGCACCCTGGACAAGAGAATAACGAGGCTCTGGCGACTGGCACTATGGCCAGTATAATTTTTTGTGTGTTATCCTGTTTTATGTCCTTGTGTGTGCTGAGTGCGCGTTTACAGCCTCAGCTTTTAACAGAAGTCAGAACATTTTAAGGTTTTATAATTTTTAGTTATGCAACGTTAGAGTTGTTATTTGTAATGGTAAGGGACTGGACCCCGTATAATGTGACGGGAGCAAAATAGCCTAAGTGCTGACGCTCCCAAAATTTTAAATTCAAATTCAAATTCAAACCGTCCACCATGCTGGTATACGTGTGTTCTCTGGTGTCTTTCGGACCAGTACAATCGCCAGTTTTTACGTAGAGGCTTCTGAGCCGTCGCTGTCTCTGCAAAAACAGAGGCTGGTTGTGAACTACTTCCTCCATCTTCGCTCGATGCCCTCACATACTTCATTTCACACCATCTCAGACGAGGATAGGCTGGCAAGGTATCGGCTCCACCCTAGTGTCACTAGACCATTTGGTGTTCGTGCAGACGAGATCCTGTCAGCACTTGGTGTTGACAGTGATCTTCCTGGCGTCTCTCCACGCATTCCGCTTCTCCCTACCTGGAAGCTTTCTGCACCTTCTGTCGATTTTTCTCTGACTGCCCTTCTAAAAGCAGAAACACCAATGGTTGTATATCATCAACGGTTTTTAGAACTTCGTGCGAAGCACCCCAATTTTAATGTGTTTTACACGGATGGGTCCAAGACAGTGGAATCGGTTGGTTGCGCCTTCGTCCTAGACTCTCAAAAGTTCCAGTTACTCGCTTCATCCAGCCTGTTCCATCTATACGGCAGAGTTGAACGCCATTCTAAAGGCACTGGACTTTGCAGACGTCAATGGTCTGAAGAAAGTCCTTGTGTCCAGTGATTCGAGCAGCGTGTTGCAGACTCTGGATTCGCCGTATTCCCTGCATCCGGTAGCGCAACGCATATTCAGACGGCTTGTGCACTTCTGTTGGGTCCCTAGCCACGTAGGCATCCAGGGGAACGATGCAGCTGATGCTGCCGCCAAGTCTGCTGATGCAGATGGCGACGTCCTTCCACCTTTTTGCCAGCTAGCGACCTGCAGAATGTGTTCCGTTGTTGCCTTCTTGACACTGGCAGGCCGAGTAGGATACGGAAACGGGGAACAAGCTTCACGCTGTTAAGCCCACCATAGGTGCTTGGCGTTCCTCGTCCCGCCCCTCTCGGCGAGAAGAAGTTATTCTTACCCGCATGCGTCTAGGACACAGCCGTCTTACGCATAGTCACTTGCTACAAGGGCTGGACCCTCTGTTGTGTCGTGTTTGATTTTATTTTAAGCATTCGACACATTCTCGTTGAATGTGTCGATCTTGCTTACCTCCGGCAGACTTTTAACCTTTCCGGCGGTTTGTCATCCGTCTTTGGTGATGGCAGCAGTATTTTAACAAATGTTTTTAGTTTTCTGCGAAGAGCTGGACTCTTCCACCGTCTATAAGGAGGTTTTTAGTTTGTTTGTTCTGACTTTTTAATGTGTTGTGTTTGTCTCGTGCAGGTCTTTTTACAACCTGCACTTTTATTTTTTCCTAAGAGGCTATTTACACCCTTTTTTAGTTTTCAGTCAGAATTTTAGATAAGGGGATGTTTCCCCGTATACACGGAAGGGTGTAAAATGGCCTTAAGTGCCGACCCACTCAAGACATTTTAAATCAATCAATCAATCAATCAAACCAGCGGCCTGGCAGTCTGTTATTAAGGTAATTTGTAGTAAGCATATGTAGGAATGTTTGTCCTGTCACAGTTTCTTCGTGAAAGAAGTTAGGACCGTACACTTTGGTAGATGAAATTGTGCAAAACACATTAGTGTTCGGTGAATCAAGCACAGCTTCAACGATTTGACGGGGATTCTCAGTCTCCCAGATGCGAACATTTTGCTTGTTCACTCTTCCTGTCACATGGAACGTAGCCCCATCACTAGAGACGGGAAGTTCAGGCATTTATTTTCGTTAAAATAGGCAGGCAAAAAGGCATTTATAATGTGGAAAATAGGCACTAAAAATGAAAAAAGGCAAAATAAACCGAAAAAAGGCACTTTTGGAAGTTAGTTACTTTTATCTATAATTTCTGGCAAAATGTTAAAATCTACATTGGGAAGAGCATTTCAATTTTCTCTGTCTTGATTGCACATAACTACAAGGTGGTTTTTTTTTTAAGTTCTCAACATTCATTGATAGTCGTCTGTCAGAGAGAATGTTTTTCATAATAGAAAATGATCTTTCTACTTTGACAGAAGTTATTGGAGCATACATAAAACAAGCTAATGTAGCTGGACTCATTTCGGTAACAGCATTTTCACCTTTTAGAGTATCACAAATTGTTTTCAATTGCTTCAAGTACTCATTTGCACTCACTAGACGTTTGCACTTTTCCGCAACAGCTGACCCCTTTTCTCCTGACACTTCCATCGCCTGCTGCATAGATTCATCGAAGATTTTCATGGATGCTATAAGAGTCTCACCTATTTTTTCTAGCTTAGTAATTGTCTCTGGCAATGCACCATAATGTGCAAAAATAAACGACAGTTCATTCTTCTGTTCTGAATAGCACAGGAGTTTTTCACTTCACGAATTGAAGCCGCTTCATTTTCTGGAAGAGCATCGATCACCTCACTGATTTTTCTCAATCTTGTTAGCATAATATATAGCTACTGATATCCAGGTCCCCATCTCGTCAAGACTGGTTGCGGAGGTAAACTAAGTTCAGGTGCAACTTCCTGAAATTTTCGGGTTCGAGAGGGAGATTTCAGAAATATCTTCTTTGTGTTGGAAATCTACCTGTCCACTTCTGGGTGCAAGACACTAACTTCTTCGGCGATTCTGTGCATTGCGTGGGCTACACATGTGATATGAAGCATGTTCGGGAAGAGAATTTTCAATGCTATGGCAGCCTTCTTCATATAGCGAGCTGCATCACTGATAAAAAGTAACACGTCATCATGATGTACACCATCTGGCCAGAGGAGAAGTAGGGAATTTGAGAATAACTGAGCTATTGATGAACCATTGGCTCTCTCTAGTTGTTCTGACGTGAGAAGATATGACGAGGATTCTCCACATGTTGGTTCCATAGTTCCTATGATGACGTTGGCTATGTAGCGTCTCATAGCGTCAGTACTTTCATCTATTGAAATCCAGATCTTCTTTCCACCAACTTTTTTCTCACACTTTTCTCCTTCAGCAATGTTGAAACTTGCGTGAGTTCAATATTACTTAAATAAGGCGAAAATTATTCACATAATAAACGAAAGAAAAATAAATGCCAACAATGTTTTTTGGGAGAAAAATAATTTATATACACATTTTTTTTAAAAAAAATTGTCAAATTTCATTGAAAAAGGCAAAGAAAGGCATTATAATTAAAAATAGGCAGTGGGGTCCCAAATAGGCAAAATGAAAAGGCTTCTAAAACATTCGAAAGAACACGGAAAACTTATATCCGGAAAAATTTTATTAATATATGCAGTAGATAAAAAGACGGCCAAGGAAGGCCAAGACGAAGATGGAGGGACAACGTTGAGATGGACCTAAGGGAAATCGGTAGGGATGGAAAAGAGTATATAGAACTTGCTCAAGATAGGGAAAGATGGAAGGCCTGTGTTGCTGCAGCCATGAACCTTCGGGTTTAAGAAGGCTAGGGGGGTGTAAGGGGTGCTGCTTCCACGTAGTGCACCCAAAAGTCAACCTCACTTCCACGTAGTGCACCCTGGACAAGAGACTAACGAGGCTCTGGCGACTGGCGCTATTGCCAGTATAATTTTGTGTGTGTTGTCCTGTTTTATGTCCTTGTGTGTGCTGAGTGCGCGTTTACAGCCTCAGCTTTTAACAAGTCAGAACATTTTAAGGTTTTAATGTTTTTAGTTATGCAACGTTTGAGTTGTAATTTGTAATGGTAAGGGGCTGGACCCCGTATAATGTGACGGGAGCAAATTAGCCTAAGTGCTGACGCTCCCAAAATTTTAAATTCAAATTCAAATTCAAAAGAAGGCTAGGGAGTTAGTTAGTTAGTTAGTTAGTAGATAAAAAGAGGCATTTTGCCAAACTTCCGGGCTCTACTCATCACTGAAACAAAGTTTGTCAAAAAAAATCATCATCAACACTGCATAACTCCAGGAATGACTCACAAAAAATTTTTCGGGACGTGTGATCATTAGGTGTCCTTCGTTCAAATGGTCTTTTAAGAGTATAAAAAGTTCACCTCTTGTTAAAGATATAACTTCCTCTGTGTTCATGTCTGAAAATAAAAAAAATGATATTATCCACGTAGTGCAGCCTGGACAAGAGACTAACGAGGCTCTGGTGACTGGCACTATGGCCAGTATAATTTTGTTTGTATTGTCCTGTTATTTTGTCCTTATGTGTGCTGCGTGTTCTTTGCAGCGTCAGCTTTTAACGAAAGTCAGAACATTTTAATATTTTATGATTTTAATTAAGCAACGTTAGAGTTGTTATGTGTAAAGATAAGGGACTGGACCCCGTATAGTGTGACGGGTGCAAAATAGCCTTAGTGCTGACGCACCCAAAATTTTAAAATCAAAATCAAAATCAAAAAATTGATATTAGTATTTATTATGATAGAATTTGTAAAAGTTATAAATTTTTGTCACCAATTAATTTAACAAAATTGTATTTAAGTTTTTCACTTAATTTAATCGTCATAAACGATATCAGCATTAATATTTATTTTTAAATAATCTAATTAGTCCAAACGTTCCCTTCAGTAAATTTGAATATAATTATTTCAATTTATTATTTGATTATAAATAATTATAATCAAAATTAATATTTATCAATATTTGTGAATTTTTGGCCGCCATATTGGATCCGCCATTTTGTTTTTCGGAAAAATGTTGTCAGATTCGTAATCAGCGGTCCCGAAAACCCCCGGGTAACAATTTTCGTTAATATTTATCAACATTTGTGAATTTTTGGCCGCCATATTGGATCCGCCATTTTGTTTTTGGGAAAAATATTGTCAGATTCGTAATCAGCGACCTCAAAAACCTGCGAGTATCCATTTTCAACAACATTCATTAATATCTAACCGATTTTCCACCCACGTACGTTCTCTTTATATTTTGTTTATGACTGCACATTTTTTAAACAATTAGTCTTAATACTAGGGTAGCAGGTTGTAGCAGCCAATTCTTTGAAATATCGAAAGTTAAGGGTTGAACAAACATTTTCCAGTGAGAATCATCGATCGAGTGGTTAACTTTTTGCTCAATGTTTATAAAAATGTTCTCAATAAAATGAAAAAAACATGAGTGTCTTTAATTATTAATAACTAATTTACAGTTAATTATGAATAAACTTGGATTTAATTATCGTATTACACATACCTTGCAGAAAAGAATCCGAAACGATTTATACTAATATATTATGCCGCTAATAGCGCACTATTTCTCCGGCACTTTATATACACGCTGTATTTTTGTTAGACGCGTCCGCTTGCACGTTGAACTTGGAAATGACCTGACTCATTGCTGAGTGGCATCAAACACTTGAAAACCTGTTTTCCTTGTGTTTTGGGGTTCCAACTAACGATCGGTACACAAGGCAACGTTAAACTGGCACTTTCGATTTTTCCCCAATGGCCAGCTTTTTTCGATTCTATCCCACTGTGCGCCGAAGCGAAAAATGGCTTCGGTACTCAAAATGCGCAATGCGTGTGGTGGTTTGCAGAGACAAAAAGTGTTGTTCAAGTGCAACGAAACTTCCGACGTGTTTACCACAAGGATCCTCCATCACGCAACAGTATCCAGGCCTGGAAGGAACAATTGTTATCGACAGGGAGTGTAGTGAAACCCCACAGTAGTGGTAAATTACGTGTCAGACGAATAGGTGGAGTCAATAAGAGAGTGTTTCACATGTAGCCCGAGAAAGTCAATTCGCGCAGCGAGCAGGCAGCTGGGAATTCCAAGGTCAACTGTGCACGATTTATTTCTTTATTTGCCTTCTACAGAGAAAGGATATCTCCAATTAGAGAGGCATTAATATAACATAAATAATGTGAATATGAATGTGAGATTAAATAGCATGCATACATATCACATAGTTATTATCTATAACATAAGTACACTTATATAACGTAGAGTAATGACGTGCTCGCACAAATATATGTATATATATATATATATATATATATATATATATATATATATACACACACACAACACACACAAATTATCCATATATCCACAAGCAATATTATCACATTTCTCATGAATGTACAAAATAAATATGACCATAATAGGATAGTAACAATAATGAAATAAATACACACATATTAATGGACACATATCCTTACATACTATACTGCTGGACAAAAAAACCCGGACACTTGCATTTTTTGTGATAACGCATAAATTCTGATTCGAAGGCTAACTAAAGGTTGCAGAAATTATTGGAAATAAGAAAACCTGAATATATTCAACAGAAGGCAAATTAAAATTTATTGTTAATAAGATAAATTAGAACAAAAACGAAAGTTACAGAAAACTACCCAAAAAAAAAGAGAAAAGGAAATCTTACCAATATTTTTTTTAATATTGTTAACTGGTACTGGTGGAGTATATAAGCTGTCTAGTAGTGGGTGTTACCTCCCCTGGCATCAATTACAGCTTGTAACAGCTGTGGCATACTTCGAATAAGGTTGGCAATCACTTCTTGGTCCAATTGCTCCTATTCTTCTTGAATAGCAAGTCTTAGCTCTTCAATTGTTTCTGGAACTATTGCGCGGTTTCTGATATGTTGTTTCAGTTGATCCCAGACGTCCTCTATCAGATTTAGGTCTGGACTTTGTGGTGGCCATTCTAATCACGTAATCGCAACTTCGTCCAAGAACTCCGTGACAATATTCGCAATGTGGGGACACGCATTGTCATGCATAAAAACAAAGTCCGGGCCTATGAATGGTGCATATGGTACTAGATGATCTGCCACACATTCTGTAATATACCTGCAAGCTGTAATTGCCCCATGCTCTACAAGAACCAACTCTGTACGTCTTTGTAAAGAGATACCTCCCCAGACCATGGCACCACTGCCTCAAAAGGGTGTTATTTCAACGAAACAACATTGCGCATAATGCTCATTAGATCTTCTATACACATGTTCACGCCCGTCTGATGAACGTAGGTTGAATTTTGACTCATCGGAGAATAAAACCTTTTCCCAGTGCTCCACATTCCAATGTAAGTGTTTTGTAGCAAATTCCAGTCTTCGCTTCCGGTGACGTGCTAACAACCTGGGACCTGTAGCCGGCCTCCGAGATGATAAACCACTTTCAGTCAGTCTTCTACGAACTGTTCGTGAAGAAACCAAAGCTCCATGAACATTTCTCAAACGCTGTGCCACAATATTTGAAGTTGTACGACGGTCTCTTAAGACTATGATACGCATTAAACAATCTTCCCGTGCTGTTGTGCATCGTTTCTGACCAGAACCCGGTCTTCTACCATAGGAACCAGTTGCATCATACCGTCTGAGAGCTTCATGGATAGTACTTTGTGCTATATTTAGCATCCTAGCAATATAGTGTACACTACGACCATCATCGCGAAGAGTTACTGCTTTTACTACCTCTTCACGTCTCATTTTCAAGCTAGCAAACTTACAATACATGTACACTTGCAAGAAAAATACCAGCAATGACAATGTCAATATTATCTGTTACTATGGTTACTATGAACCAAAATTCATGGCTCTCTAGACATTAAACAAAATAACATCAACAGGAATTGAAAATCAATCAATAAAACAAAATTGCATGAAATTGATTTTGAGCCTACTAGGTGTTCCAAATAAGTAAATACGAGTAAATAAATAAATAAATAGATAAATAATAAACGGAAAAACTATGGAAAATGTTCAATAATGAATGTTCAATTGTACAATACTTAACTGAGAGCATAATTCATAAGTAATTGCAATTCAGATGTCAAATATTAAGGTGTCCGTTTTTTTTTGTCCAGCAGTATATATTTACATTATATATATATATACACACATTTATGTGGATATAGGGATAGATATTACCCCCTCCATGTAGGACTGCCTTGACGGGGCGAGGGGGCTTAGTAGGGAGGTCAAATTCATCTCATCATTTCACCCATTCTTCATATCCATATCTCACGTTTTTCACCATTCCATCACGTCATTCATCTCCATATCTTTGACCTCCCTCTAAGAAACTAAGGTAGGGAGGTCATTTTCATCTCATCATTTCACTCATTCTTCACATCCATATCTCATGTTTTCACCATTCCATCACGTCATTCATCTCCATATCTTTGACCTCCCTATAACTAAGGGTCCTGCTAGAGGAGACAACATCGATAAAAAACAAAAAACAATCCCAAGGTGTGAGTTGCACGTGCCGATGGGACAGTGTTGGCTGCAGGGGTAGGTGCAGTCGCGAACGTGGCCTCTGGGATTTCGGTTTGGTCCTCGAGTAGCCTCCATTTTTGGGGGTAGGCCTTCCTCGGCATAGAGGGCATGTCGAGGCGACAATTTATGGACCCTCCACTTAAAAATCTTAGTTTCTGGGAACTAAATCACCTTTTAACGGGGGGAAACCCTCAAAGCGTCGGAGGCCTTTGAGCCCGACGAGTTTATTGGAAAAGACAGGGAACGTCACGTCAGTGCCGCGTTACCTTGTAATAAGCATTGTGGAAAAGAAAGAGACGAACGATGATTGTACAAGCACGAAGAGAAATGGAGCCAAAACATTAAAGGACCTGTCACCATTCCTTATAAAGAAGCAAATGGACTATGCCGCTGGAAGTGATGTCCCTGACATCAAAAAACTGCGCAACGGAAGCCTTCTCATCCAGACCAGTACAAATCGCCAGACTAACCTCCTCCTTAAGCTTACGACCTTGTGCGACTTTCCTGTTCAGGTAGAACCACACCGTCAACTGAACAGTTGTAAAGGTGTTATACGTCACTGGGATCTTTTGAATTGCACAGAAGAAGAAATCCTTCAAGAGCTCTCCGATCAACATGTAACAGCAGTGCAGCGAATCAAGACCAAAAAATCAGGAGAACTTTTACCGACAGCTTCGCTCATTCTCACCTTTAAAACGACCACTCTCCCGGTTGAGGTACGGGCTGGTTATTACAACCTCCATGTCCGGCCGTACATCCCGAACCCGATGCGATGTTTCAAATGCCAGCACTTTGGGCACACTCAGCCTCCTTGCAAGGCCACCACTGCCATTTGTGGCAAATGTAGCGAGCCCGACCATGCGACCGAGCCTTGCTCATCTGGTCCCTCATGCGTCAATTGCAAAGGCAAGCACCCAGTCTGGCATCGCGACTGCCCCTCTTTCCAAGAGAAAAAGAAGATCCGAGAGTTGGTTGTGACAGAGAAAATCTCTGCCGGCGAAGCAAAAAGACGTCTCCGTGAAAGTGTACGCACTCCTCTACCTGTGCCATTCGTTACAGCAGCTTCAAATGCTCTTGCCCGTCGCAGTATTGGCGTCCAAACCAGCGACGTGTCCACTCAGACAACAAGTATTCCCGGAGCAGCTCACCCCGCTCCGAAAAAACCAGCAACCACTACTCGCTCCACAGAGAAGAAATTCAAGCAAGTGTATAATAAAGAACATTTTCTGAAGTCTACTAGCTCTCCAGTCAGGGTGACAGGTCTGACAGGTCTTCTGTATGTAGACGACCTCACGATCTTTTGTCGCTCACGGAATCTCGCGTCAGCTTCTCGTCAACTCCAACTGACGATAAACCGTTTGGTTGAGTGGTCCTCCCAAACAGGTTTCACCTTCTCATCCGAGAAATCCGTGTGTGTTCACTTTTGTCGTCAACATACATGTCATTTCGATCCTGACCTGTACATGGGGAAATCTCCCCTGTGCTTCGTGAATGAGGTCCGCTTCCTGGGCCTCATTTTCGATAAGAAATTAACATGGCTACCTCACCTTCGCCAGTTAAAGTTCTGTTGTCTTCGAGTTCTCAACCTTTTACGTGTTTTATCCCATACTTCCTGGGGTGCTGATAGGACGGTACTGCTTCGATTGTATCGTGCACTCATCAGGTCGAAGCTTGATTATGGATGTGTCGTGTATTCTTCTGCCCGCCTATCTAGACTTCGCATCCTAGACACCGTCCACCATGCTGGTATACGTGTGTGCTCTGGTGCCTTTCGTACCAGTCCAGTCGCCAGTTTGTACGTAGAGGCATCTGAGCCGTCGCTGTCTCTGCGAATACAGGGGCTGGTAGTGAACTACTTCCTCCATCTTCGCTCGATGCCTTCACATCCTTCATTTGACACCATCTCAGACGAGGATAGGCTGGAAAGGTATCGGCTCCACCCTTGTGTCACTAGACCATTTGGTGTTCGTGCAGACGAGATCCTGTCAGTACTTTGTGTTGACAGTGATCTTCCTGGCGTGTCTCCACTCATTCCGCCTCTCCCTACCTGGGAGTTTCCTGCACCTTCCATCGATTTTTCTCTAACTGCTATTCCAAAAGCAGAAACACCAATGGTTGTATACCAGCAACGGTTTTTAGAACTTCGTGCGAAGCACCCCAATTTTAATGTGTTTTACACGGATGGGTCCAAGACAGTGGAATCAGTTGGTTGCGCCTTCGACCTAGACTCTCAAAGTTTCAGTTACTCGCTTCATCCTGCGTGTTCCATCTTTACGGCAGAGTTATACGCCATTCTAAAGGCACTGGACTTTGCAGACGTCAGTGGTCTGAAGAAAGTCCTTGTGTGCTGTGATTCGACCAGCGTGTTGCAGACCCTGGATTCGCCGTATTCCCGGCATCCAGTAGCGCAACGAATATTCAGACGGCTTGTGTCCCTATCTGCCAGTGCGGATGTACACTTCTGTTGGGTCCCTAGCCACGTGGGCATTCAGGGGAACGAAGCAGCTGACGCTGCCGCCAAGTCTGCTGATGCAGACGGCGATGTTCTCGTCCACCTTTTGCCAGCTAGCGACCTGCAGAACATGTTCCGTTGTCGCCTTCTTGACACTTGGCAGGCCGAGTGGGATATGGAAACGGGGAACAAGCTCCACGCTATTAAGCCCACCACAGGTGCTTGGCGTTCCTCGTCCCGTACCTCTCGGCGAGAAGAAGTCATTCTAACCCGCATGCGTCTAGGACACAGCCGTCTTACGCATAGTCACTTGCTACAAGGGCTGGACCCTCCGTTATGTCGTGTTTGTAATGTTATTTTAAGCATTCGACACATTCTCGTTGAATGTCTCGATCTTGCTTACCTCCGGCAGACTTTTAACCTTTGCAGCTGTTTGTCATCCCTCTTGGGTGATGACAGCAATATTTTATCAAATGTTTTTAGTTTTTTACGAAGAGCTGGACTCTTCCACCGTCTGTAAGGAGGTTTTTAGTTTGTTTGTTCTGACTTTTTAATGTGTTGTGTTTGTAACGTGCAGGTCTTTTTACAACCTGCACTTTTATTTTTTCCTAAGGGGCTATTTACACCCCCTTTTTTAATTTTGAGTCAGAATTTTAGATAAGGGGCTATTTCCCCGTATATATAGAAGGGTGCAAAATGGCCTTAAGTGCCGACGCACCCAAACAATTTTAAATCAATCAATCAATCAATCGCGTCAGCTTCTCGTCAACTCCAACTGACGATAAACCTTTTGGTTGAGTGGTCCTCCCAAACAGGTTTCACTTTCTCATCCGAGAAATCCGTGTGTGTTCACTTTTGTCGTCAGCGTACATGTCATTTAGATCCTGACCTGTACATGGGGAAATCTCCCCTGTGCTTCGTGAATGAGGTCCGCTTCCTGGGCCTCATTTTCGATAAGAAATTAACATGGCTACCTCACATTCGCCAGTTAATGTTCTCTTGTCTTCGAGTTCTCAACCTTTTACGCGTTTTATCTCATACTTCTTGGGGTGCTGATAGGACGGTATTGCTTCGCCTCTACCGTGCACTCATCAGGTCGAAGCTAGATTATGGATGTGTTGTGTATTCTTCTGCCCGCCGATCTAGACTTTGCATCCTAGACACCGTCCACCATGCTGATATACGTGTGTGCTCTGGTGCCTTTCGGACGAGTGCAGTCGCCAGTTTGTATATAAAGGCATCTGAGCCGTCGCTGTCTCTGCGAAGACAGCGGCTGGTAATGAACTATTTCCTGCATCTTCGCTCGATGCCTTCACATCCCTCATTTCACACCATCTCAGACGAGAATAGGCTGGCAAGGTATCGGATCCGCCCTAGTGCCACAAGACCATTTGGTGTTCGTGCAGACGAGATCCTGTCAGCACTTGGTGTTGACAGTGATCTTCCTGGCGTCTCTCCACTCATTCCGCCTCTCCCTACCTGGGAGTTTCCTGCACCTTCTATCGACTTTTCTCTGACTGCCCTTCCAAAGTCAGAGACACCAATTGTTGTATACCAGCAAAGGTTTTTAGAACTTCGTGCGAAGCACCCCAATTTTAATGTGTTTTACACGGATGGGTCCAAGACAGTCGAATCAGTTGGTTGTGCCTTCGTCCTAGACTCTGAAAGTTCCAGTTACTCGCTACATCCTGCCTGTTCCATCTATACGGCAGAGTTGTACGCCATTCTAAAGGCACTGGACTTTGCAGATGTCAACGGTCTGAAGAAGGTCCTTGTGTGCTGTGATTCGACCAGCGTGTTGCAGACTCTGGATTCGCCGTATTCCCGGCATCCAGTAGCGCAACGCATATTCAGACGGCTTGTGTCCTTATCTGCTAATGCCGTTGTGCACTTCTGTTGGGTCCCTAGCCACGTGGGCATCCAGGGGAACGAAGCAGCTGATGCTGCCGCCAGGTCTGCTTATCCAGACGACGATGTTCTCGTCCACCTTTTGCCAGCTGGCGACCTGCAGAACGTGTTCAGTTGTCGCCTTCTTGACACTTGGCAGACCGAGTGGGATGTGGAAACGGGGAACAAGCTTCACGCTGTTAAGCCCACCATAGGTGCTTGGCGTTCCTCGTCTTGTCCCTCTCGGCGAGAGGACGTTATTCTTACGCGCATGCGTATAGGGCACAGCTGTCTCACGCATGGTCACCTACTGCAAGGGCTGGACCCTCCGTTGTGTCGTGTTTGTAATGTGGTTTTAAGCATTCGTCACATTCTCGTTGAATGTGTCGATCTTGCTTACCTCCGGCAGACTTTTAACATTTCCGGCTGTGGTCATCCCTCTTGGGTGGACTCTTCTACCGTCTGTAAGGAGGTTTTTACTTCGTTTCTTCTGACTTTTTAATGTGTTGTGTTTGTCTTGTGCAGGTCCTTTTACAACCTTGCACTTTTAATTTTTTCCCACGGGGCTATTTACACCCCTTTTTAAGAATTAAGTCAGAATTTTAGATAAGGGGCTATTTCCCCGTATACATAGAAGGGTGCAAAATGGCCTTTAGTGCCGACGCACCCAAACAATTTTTAAATCAATCAATCAATCAATCAAATCATAGGGATAGATATAGAACATATTCTACAATAATTAATAAATACAATAGATAATCAACCATTTGTGAAAATATCTCTGTTAAGTGTGGCTTTTATAGCATTTTTATATTCCAAAATGTTAAGATTAAAATCAAATTTGGATTTGTGGATGTTATTCTATTATACACACAACTCATTCTAATTAATGGTGATTGTTTGTACTTTTCAGTTTTAGGGATATTATATAGCAATAAATGTCTTATTCTTAAATTACATGTGCTAGCATTGAAACATATTTGGTGAAGAAACTCTCTATTATCCAACAACCCACTTATAATTTTATAAAGAAATATCTGTTGTCCTAATTCTCTTCTGTCGCTGAGTGTCATAAATGAGAATTCCTTCAGTAAAAGGACATATGAAACTCTGTTTGTGTATGCAGATATGTTGTCCCTCTTGTAATATAGTTATCTCAAAAACTTTTTTTGCACTTGTTCTATTTGTTTTATGTGGGTTTTATGTGGTACATAAACGATTACGTTTGCGTATAAGTTGCAATTGTTGCAAGAAATTAAACCTAATGACAAGCCAAAAAGATTAGCATTTGCCAATGAAATTCTACACAAGATTGATAATTACCATAATTTTCTATCGAACATTGTTTCCTCAGATGAAGCAACTTTTCACTTGTTTGGCTGTGTTAACAGACACAATGTTAGGATATGGGGATCAGAATCAGCATGTCTGTGTGGAACGTTCCACAGACGGTCCAAAATAGAATGTTCGGTGCGCTTTAACAGGAAATGTGTTCCTAGACATGCTTCAAAACTTTGCAGTTCCCCAATTACAACATTTGCAACCTCAAGTGATTTTCCAATTGGATGGTGCCCCGCCACATTGGAGCCTACAAGTGAGGGAGTATCTTGATACGGAATTTCCGGAAAGTTGTATAGGCCGTGATGGGCCAATTAGGTGGCCACCACGCTCCCCTGATGTAACCCCTCTGAACTTTTTCCTGTGGGGATATGTGAAAGACATTGTGTATTCCGGTGAAAAGGTTCGTAACCTTGAACTGATGACCCATATTCGGAATGTGATTGCTTCTGTCCCACCTCAGATGTTACAGAATACGGTGATAGAGATTTAATTCAGGCTGGATATTCTCAAGAGTCACAATGGAGCTCACGTGGAGTTATACTGAGTTACAATGACTTGTAAGTAATACCAATAAAACTTTTTGAGTTTTCCTTCAAAATGCGTGTTTTCTTTCTTCCCTATCTCTAACCATATTGAAACCACACACTTTTGAAAACCGTCAGTCCCATTTCGGACACCCCGTATATTATAAATTACATAAAATATGGAAATAAAATATACACAGTATAAATCAAGGATAGATGTTATTTACCTTGAAGAAATACATTAATTATGTGTGTAATAAAGGACCTGTAAATAATTGACACTCTAGAAAGTACGTACATATATGTAATTGAGTATAAACTACGAAAGAAATATATATTTACAAAAATTGCGTTTATGTTTACATTGTTGACATTTATTCTTCCATTCCTTGAATAACTTTTTTGAATGTTCCAATAGGCATGTGAAATATATCTAATTTTGGTTCCCTTTCGGAACATCTGTTGTACAGGTCACACATTCTTCTGATAGGTGATTTAGTTATAATGTTCGATCTTCTGTTATTACAGTAAAAGAGGCTCCCTTTGGATCGTGTCTTGGAGATAGGAACACGTATATGTATTTGTTCTAGAAGATGTTGCACTTGAATATTATTGTTCATGAATTTCTATAAGAAACAGAGCAATTGCATCTCCCTTCTTTTGCTGAGAGAAGGCAGGTTGTGGTGTTTACAGAGGGGAGTGTGTGATTCATATCGGGGATATATGCCTGTTTCTTTATAACTGGCGTACTTTCCGAATTTGGACTGTAGCATTTCTATTTTATGCGTACTTCTTGTCCTGAGCAGCCCATATTTCTGCTGCATATTCTACTTTGAATCGGACTAAAGCGTTAAATATTTTTGTCATTATTTCTTTGTTCATAATCTCTTTACTCATTCTAATTGCGTACCCTGGGTTCCTGTGTGCTTCATTTACAACCCTTTCAACATGTGTTGCAAATTTAGGTTTTGAATCAAATGTAACTCCTAGATCTCTCATCTCGTTAACCCTTTTAATTTTTGTGTTACTTATTTTGTAATTGAATTCAATTTGCTTTCTGTTGCGCGAGTATGTCATCGGGCAGCATTTTTCGATGTTCAGATTAAGATAATTTATTCTGCACCATTTTCTTACTGTATTGATTTCATTTTGTAACGATTTGCAGTCATCAATATTACAAATAGTCCTACCGAATTTTAAGTCATCGGCGTATAAGAATCTGAAAAAGTCACACAGGTACTTTGGTAAGTCATTGATTAGAATTAAAGACAACAGAGGTCCGAGATTCGAACCCTGGGGGACTCCTGAGAAAACTGCTAACTCTTCTGTTAAAATTCCATTATAAGATATGTTCTGCTTACGGTCTTTTAGGTAAGAAGCAAAAAAATTTAGTGCGGGTTTGGAGAGATCGTAACACGAGAGTTTACTCAACAAAATATCGTGGTTTACTCTATCGAAGGTCTTGGATATATCTGTATATATGACATCTACTTGCTTCCTTTCTTCTAGATTAGTTGCAACGAAATGACTTAGGGGGGATAGGTTCGTAACAGTGGATCTACCCGGGACGAAGCCGTGTTGGTTTGCAGATATTACTGTGGATGTGTGTGACAACAATCTGATAAATAAGACATTCGAAAACTTTTGCGGGCGCAGACAATAAAGCTATGGGCCTATGCGTTCAATGTTAGAGGTGCCACTACTTTTGGGTTTGGGATGCACTGTAGACTTTTCCATTTCCTGGGTAATACAGACGTAGCTAGGGAAAGATTGAATATTTTCATTAAGGGTAGGGCCAATAAGCTTAGTAGATAGTAAATGTGCATTCTAGCACTACCCTGATTTTTTGACCTCTAAGAAAACCGCACCAAAACCTCAAAAACTCACTTTCTCTCCACGTTCCGCGCCTCATTTATTGCGCTGACGATGTTTCACGGCGCAGATAAGCCGTGATGAGTAAATTCACTTTCTCATCCTTGAAGGATGAATACGCCTTATCGTAATTTTCCAAGTCCGGGACCAATGTTTATATATATCGTGACCTTTGTAAACCTCTCGCGAACGATGTGATATATCTGCCACACACATATATGCGCGTGCGTGCCTCTCATTATTTCCGTATTGTGACGCAAGCAAACAAACAAAATAATAATAATTGTTTTTTTTTAGGATTCCTGGCCCCTATAACCTCGCCAGGGTGCGTGGTGCCCAACCAAAAAAAAAATAAAAGGTTCTAACGGCTGCGGTTAGAACTACACCTCTGTAGAGTTTCACTTGTTTTTTTTTCTCAAAGGTCCTATGGGACACCTCTGTTTGTCAAAAATTCGAGATATTTGCAATTGAACGCAGGACTTGGAAAATTTTCGGAAAATTTTTGGTTCCATGACGACCTATGTTTATTTTGGTATGGGAGGACAGAGGACACCTAGACGATGCTAACGCAAGAAATCCCAGCTCTCTATGATCATCCTTTCGAAAGTTACGAGCGATGAAAAAAATATTTTGGCAATTGGCCCACCCTTGACCCAGGACCTCTAAAAACTTTGTACACGTACTCTGCATCACCAATATCGACAAAAGGGTCAACGGGGAGGATTTTTGCACTATCTCTCTCTCTCACTGTTTTTCGAGACATTTGCAATTTATCGCTGGACTTGGAAAATTTTTCGACAGAGGGGTCAAATTTGGTTCCATGACAACCTAAGTTGACCCCAGGACCACCAAAACTTGGTATACGTATTCTACACCTCCAAAATCGACAGGGGGCATCTAACGATGCCGTATGGGGGTGTTTTTCGATATATTTTTTCGGTAACTCTTACCATTTTCGAGATATTTGTAATTTAAGATTTTTTTAACGCTGTGGACTTAGAAAATTTTCGATTGATGAAAAAAATTGGTTCCATGACGACCTATCTTTATTTTGGTATGGGAGGACAGAGGACACCGAGACTCGACCGACACACTAAACCCGACAGGTGGGATACTTCGTTTTTGGCGCAGCCCTTTGACCTACTTTTGAAATGACTTACGACATTTTCCTATAAGGCTGTCTCCCCTTACGATGTTTTCCTGTAAGGCAGAGATCGTCTGTCAATGGGCCCTCAGTGTAATCTACTACGACCTAATACTAACTTTCTTTTTTACGTTTCATTGCAGTGACGAACTAAAAGAGCGAAAAAAAAAGGCTCTGAAAGGTGAGTGTAAAAAAAACTTACTTTCAAGTATGCATGCTCCAGTAATGTAACTTTCTAAAAACATGTGCCGTCCATGTTTCTATATCGTGAGGCGTTTCTGCGATGATGGCTTTTATATGCGGCTGTGAATGAAGTTCTACTCTTAGAAGCAATAATGCTGTAACGCGGAAGATAGGATATAGGATTCTTGCAGTGATATGGCTGCATCAAAACAACTGCTTTTTATTCACCAGTTCCATCTGTTTCTGCGGTGATGTGATTGTTAAGTCATCCAACAACAGCTCTTAATCCAAGGGTCCCGGGTTCGAATCCCGGTCGGGCTTGGTTGTTTGTGAATGTCCATTCATCATTTCATCACTCATCCCCATCTTCGCAAATTAGCCAAGAGGCACAAAACGCGAAGTGAAATAAACTAAATCAATCAATCAATCAATCAAAACAGCTCTTAATAATGGTCGCGGATTGCTGTATCCAGATTGTCGTTGCATCTACGGAAATATATAGATACTCAGTCTCTCGTAAACATTCTGTACAACTGCCTTTCTGTACCAGTCGACCTCGTGACGTAGTGGTTAGCACCAATTAATTGATTTCGTTTATTTTACTTTTTTTCCGCCACTTTTGGCTAAACGCGAAGATGAGTATGCGATGATGATGAAATTAATGAAGGGACACCACAAATAACACCCATGCCCAGGCCAGGATTTGAACCTGGGACCACTGCCTCAACGCTGTTGATTTCCGGTTCAGTGGTTAGCACATGATAACTTATTTGAACCAGTTTAAAAATTCAAATACTTAGGAGTAATATTAACAAACGAAAATTATATTAAAGAGGATATAAAATAAAAAAGTAGGCTTAAAATTTAGGAAATGTATGTTACTTCTCTCTAAGAAACTTATAGTTAAAATATACAAAACAGTAATTTTGCCTGTAGTATTATATGGATGTGAAACTTGGTCTGTCATATTGAAAGAGGAACATAAAATTGAGAGTATTTGAAAATAAGATCGTTAGGAAAATATTTGGATCTAAAAGGGGTGAGAAGATAGGTGAGTGGAGAAGGTTACATAATTTATATTCATGTCCAGATATTATTAGATTAATTAAATCAAGAAGACTTAGGTGGACAGGTCATGTGGCATGAATGGGAGAGGAAAAAGGAGTTTACAGGATTCTTGTTGGGAGAGCTGATGGTAAGAGACCTGTAGGAAAACTAAGACGAAGATGGAAGGACAAATATTTGGGATGGACCTAACGGAAAATTTTGGTAGGGATGGAAAAAAGAGTATATAGATTTTTCTCAAGATAGGGACAGATGGAAGGCCTGTGTTGATGCAGCCATGAACCTTTTGGGTTTGAGAAGGCTAGAGAGTTAGTTAGTTATGAAAGCACATGCCACTATAAAGAAAATACAATCCCTGGTAAAAAAATGAATTTTTTTTTAAAAAAATGAAATTTATTTCCATATAATGAACTTCAACCTATACAATTGTACATTTTTTTTTAATTTTGCAGGATTTAAATGAAACAGACGTAAATAAGAATTGGGAACTCGTACGTAATGCAATAGAATCAGCAGTTAAATAGAGTATAAATCAAGAAAAAGTAACCCATGGTTCGCATAACCTAATAGAAATAGATTGATTGATGCACAGTAAGGCTAATCGGGCCCGGACCTGCAGTTTAAAGTGGGATCCCAACCACTACATGCCTCCACCAGGGATCGAACCCGGGATACCTTGATTACAAGGCGACGACGCTACTACTGCGCCATCGGGGAGGTACTAATAGAAATAGACTTAGGCGGTTAAAGAACAGCAAGTTTTAGAAGATTACTTGAAAAGTAAAATTAACGAAATTGAAATAAAAAGTATCAGAGGAGCAAATGAATTGAGAAAGGGGTGGAAACCTAAGGTAAACTTGATATAAAATGGCTGACTATTTTAAATATATGGAAGAACTACTTTAATGACGTTTTAAATGTTCATGTAGGAGATAAATCAGAAATAAATTAAGTACGCACAGCAGAATTTAACTTGAATGAAGTAAAAGATGCCAAAGAGATAAATTAGTCGAGAAGAAACTTGTTAATATGTCTGACAAATGTACAATTCATGATGGATTAAAAAAAAGAAGATGCATTATCTCCATTGATTTTTTTAAATTTTGCCTTAGAATATGCTTCTAGGAAGGTAAAAGAAACTAATGAAGTAGTGTTAGCATATGCAGATGATGAAGACTTACTGCGGAATGATGTAAATACAATTAAGAATAATGCTAAAATATTTTTTCAAAGCAGCTAAAGAGATAGGTTTTAGAAGTTAGCAATGAGAAATCTAAAGATATGTGCTTACAGGCCGAAACCAAGTGATTACAACTTGTTTGAACCAGTTTTCCAAATCCAAATACTTAGGAGTAATACTAAAAAATGAAAATGATATTAAAGAGGAAATGAAAAGAAGGCTTAATTCATGTTACTTTTCTCTTCATAAAACTTTTGTCTCCTCGTTTCATATCTAAGGAACTAAAAAATTAAAAAAAATATATATAGATCTTGCTCAGGATAAGGACAAATCGAACTTTCGGGTACAAGAAGGGTAGAGAATTAATTAATTAGTTAATATTCAATGTAATATGGTTTCGCGTATTAAACAAAAACAAAGTTAGTAATAAGGTATTCATATTGACAAGGGAATTCTTACAAATTCATTCTCTTCGTAAGTTTGCCAATAGCATTTTTTCATCCTGTGTTATTTCAAAATCTTCAATTATGCAATGCAAAAAAGGAGAAGAATTTCCATGACATGATAACATGAATTTGTACGTTGAAAGAAAAATGAAAACGAAGAGCTGTGATAAAAAAGAACGCTTGACTCTGACGAGCGGGAAACATAATAGAAATCAAGGACGGAAAATATGAACAGAGGAAAGGGGATATTCAAAAGAAGGTGGCTCTTCCACGATAATTTTTACTTTTCTCAATCCGAACAAATTCATAAACATTATCATCATTGAATGTTGTTGTTGTTGATGAGTTGGTGTTTTAATTCCACTTTATGCACAGTGTGACTAATCGAGACTGGACCTACAGTTTAAAGTGGGATCCGAACCACTATGTACCTCCACCAGATATCAAACCTGGGACCCTTTGATTACAAGGCGACAACGCTACCACTGCGCCATGGGGGAGGCCCCATCATTGAATGGTTGGTTACGTTGTCCCTCCGAACGAAAGATGGAAAGTATACAAGCCTGTGCCTCCTAGTAGATGGTATCCCAGCCAGTGGATGTTTTCTTCGTGGGTGGTCTTTTATTTGCACGTACTTAGAACTAATTTGCACGGGTTTTAATTAATTCGCATGTACTTAGAATTTATTAGCAAGTACTTAGAGTACTTTACATTTATGTATTTGCATGTTTATAACTTTTTATGAATATATAATTATTTATTTTATGAAAAATATGTATATAGAAGGTAATTAGAGGTACTAAATGTTATGCATATGGTTTTATATTCATTACTGCAAAGTATGTAATGTATGAAACTATAATAATTAATGTTTATAATATTGAAAATAAGTTTTCTATGGTTTATGTACCGCTATGAACGGTGGTAATGGCTGTAGGTACAGGTCCAATTACGATTGGGGACGGTCCCGGTACTCGAACCTGCGATATGTAATATTATTAATTAGTACTATGTAATAATGTATGTTATTATTGTATGAAACACGATGGTGCAACACGCTAGACAGAATACTGTCTCCGAATTTTGACTCCGCTCTGATGCCAGACAGAGAGAATGAATTAATATTCCACGCAGGTAGAGAAGAAAGGAATTTTGGGGAAGCGCGGTGATGCCAGACAGAGAGAATAAATTAATATTCCGCCCAGGTATCAAGAATGAAGCCTCTGTTAACGTAGGTCAAGGCGAAAGGGTTGTGGATGAGACGGGATGTTGTTGTTGTGACGGGGCAAATACACGACAAGTTATTTTGGAGAAAATAAATTGGTTAGAGAAACGAACCGCTTCGATTTCAGGTGGAAAAAGAAAATGTATCACGGGGTGATTGTGTCCCTTGAAAGAAAACAAAAGATTGTAAAATGCTAATTTTTTAAAAGTCTCCCGCTAAGCGGAAACTCCCTCTCTGTGTGGGTGTGGTGGGGCGATACGGACTTTAAAATAGTAATCGCCAAGGCAGGTACAGAATTTGGACGAAAAAAAGGATTTTAAGTTAAAAGGACATGAGTGGAAGGTGATATAATTCAAGGTGGGTGGATGTAAGGAATTTATCTAATGGAAAGAGAGGCTGAGGGTTTTAAATTTGGACTCGTAGAGTTAACAAGGCAGCGTGAATTTAAAGGGAATGTTAGTTTCCAGTATGGAAAATAGGGGCGGCCCGATTGTGGGGTATTTAAACTTGGGAATCCGAATTTGTCCGCACATTTTTGTTATTTTTTCTACGGTGTTTGTTGCTGTGTTTGTCTTTTGAGTTTTCTGTTTTGAAGATGATGATCCATGTTGTAAGTATTGCATTTTTTATCTAAGTACAAGAGTTATACGAGAATGGAATTTGACTAGTGTTTTATTTTAAATACAAACTAACTTGTCAAGTTCTATCTCGGTTGTGTTTTAGCGGCAAAGTGTTTAGCGTGGCGAGACGGAATAAAAGTGAATTCTAGTAACAGTCGCGATTAATGTATTTGAGATTTGTGCAAGATCCGTAACAAGGATCGAACCTACGACCGTTTGCACCAACAATATTAGCTTTTTTTTTTACTCTACATATAACTATAAAACTTTTATTTTTAAAAAGAAATAAAACGCACAAGTCTACTACATACAAGTTTATTGTTCTAAAACTAATCTACTACAAAATAAATACAGAGTCAAATTAATTTTACAAATTATTTATATATAGCGTTTACACAACGCTTTACAGTTTTTTATAAGTCAGGTTATACATATACAGAATACATAGCGTTAACACAACGCTTTACAGTTTTTATAAGTCATTTTGTACACATGTTGTAATACATAGCGTTCACACAACGCTTTATATTTTCTCAAGCAAAATTGTACATATACATTTATATATAATGAGTTTTACATAACTCATACAGCTTTAACACTACGCTGCTATATTTATACATTATAACTACTCTAAATTACAATGCTTTTAAGTTGTTACTTTGTGGAACAAATAGCTTCCCAGAACTTGTTCTCCAAAGAAAAATCATATGAGTGAAACCGGTGCGAATCCAACGCACATATACATTCTGGTATATACATATATCCCTGCCCACAAAAGTGAAACTTTTTTGTTGGCTTTTCATTATATTTAAACACACAGTGACGTACGGGATTACCGTACAATTCTCTTCTGCGTAATGTCTGTACTGGCGCCCCAGAAAAATACACTTTATTATTATTACAGGTGATAAATTCATTTATATACATTACACCTTTTTGTTCTGTTTTTGATTTGTTTGGAGCCCACAAATCATTGCATGTATATGCAATATGATGATTATTATAGAAAAATGTACTATGCAGAAATTTAGTATACAGTTTCATAACTAGTTCGATATCTACACTGTCCACTTTTGCATCGAACGCCTTTCTGTCACGTATAAATATTCTTTTATGAGCCTGCTGGAAGTAGCAGCAAATAACACCCTTGTAAGTTTTGATCAACTGTTCCATTTTCTCTTTTTCTATGCACTCAAGATTTAGACATTTGTGAAGTTCTTCTTTTGGTTCGCCAAGTTCACATTCAGAACATGTAGGCTTGGGATAATTTTCTACTATTGCTTGTGCAATAGAGAAAATAAGACACTGGTCTTCGATGCAGTATTCACGGCAGGCACACTGTAAATTAATTAAAGGCACTTGAGAATTTTGTCCATACAATTCTGTCATTTCTTTTTAAGTTTGTTCCAAACAATGACAGAAAATAGGTTAGGGGTAACTCTCGGCACATATAATGTAAAAACATAATACAATAAATTCCACACATTGATGAGTTCGGGTTTTGAACCACCGTTTCACTGATGCACCATGATATACAGTTCTTTTTTATAAATTTTAGTACATTTGCACTAGGAGGCTGACCAAAACTATCAAAGTACATGGCCTCCTTATCACTGTTTATAAACAAACTTGTCCAGTGTATTCCTGGTCCAGATTCATTGTCGGTGTTAATAATCAATGCAGCAGGCAATTGCACATTTTTTGGCAATGTGTTATTAGCAAAAACACCTCGAAAAATAAAAGACAGACATTTGTCTGATTGAACAGTTTTTTCAATTTCAATGTTATTCATTGTTCACTATCCGAAAATGCACTGTTTTCGGAAGAGCAACCTTGCTCGGATAAGTAATACACACTTGATGCGTCGTTGTAAAACGAAGCTAAAGAAGAATATCCACTGTCTGATGTTGAGGTGTTCTGTTTAGGTGCAGTCCTTGTGGCTTCTCCTATAATATGCTGTTGAAGCATGAAGCTACGGAGATAAGATGCGTATAAATGTGCGTCTCTAAGAGCACATTTGATTGTCCTTAATCTGTGATAATTGCGACAGCAATTTTGTGCAGGGAAGGCTAACAGTGACGCTTTAGGGCATCCTAGGTCCTCGAGGTTAACCACAGTGCGGTGAAGTACTTTAATCAAAAACTTGCATTTGCCAGCTCCAAAAGCATAAATAACTGATGCGTTTCTGGTGTACTGGGAAAGTACGGAAACCAATTTTGAATAGCAAAGTTCACCGATAGGCCATTCGAGAGAATGCTTGTTTTGTGTTTGCCACATATTTTCGTTTTTTGCTCCAATATCTAAAGTATCCCATTCGTAAGGTGGTAGAAATATCCATGATTGCATACTATCTGAGTCTGCATCGACTATAGCTAGTTCTTTAGGAATAAAGTTGCCAGAATTGTCTCGGAATCCTTGAAAATCAACGACAGCCCTCATATTGTGATCCGTACTCCTTCCTGGCTGGTACTCAACTGATTATTATTTTGTATTATCTGGGAAAATACCTCTATGGCTGTCTATTTGGACCAGAGAGTCGAATTCTCCATAAATAATGCACGTGACCGCCGTAGGCAACGGCGCAGAGAATGACAGTTTAGCACTTACACTCCCATCGCGTAATATGTCCCAAGTAGAGTCAATTTCCATTGTGGGTGAAAGAATAAAGGGATACAAAGCAAATCCATTATCAAAATCTTCTCGGGAGAGACCGTTTCCTGTATCCTGGTAATGTATTCCCGTTCCAGAGAATAAATTGTAATATGCTTGGATAATATTTTTGTCTGTGAAGCTGGGGCAGAGAGGTTGGTTTGGAATGGTTCTAGTTCCAACTTGGAGTTGAATTTTATTCAATCCGAAATGATGGAAATTAAAGGGGTTTTTATGTATTTGACCATTGAAAGCTGAATTTTCAACAAAACCTAATATTACACGTTTAGGAACAGTACCTAAAAATATATTATCTAGATTATAAGAAGTAATATTTTGAGGGATAGTTATTGATTTTACTTCCACGCGTGTAATTGGGTATTTAGCTGTAGTAGTTTCAAGAGCATTTGCATGAGCAAGACCTATATCTGGAGATACAGTAACTCTTTTTACATAAAGAGAAATGTCCTGTATTTCTACACGATAAGAAGTATTCTCGGCGGCCATCAATGAAAATGCATCGTTTGATCTATGTAATTTAATTCTCATGGACACATTGTTCAAGAGAAGGCGAGGTTGGCACATAAAATCAGAATACAGTCGCCCGTACATGTCGAATGACCGACTTTGCGCAGCAAAACTCATTCGTTTTTCAATTCCTTTATTTTCAGTTAGATTTTCTAACTTTCCAGGCGTATCGCGATACCAGAGAGCAGCAGTGAGATGAGATTTTTTAGCCTCATTTGAATAGTTGAGTAATGTTTCAATGTATGCCCTGTAAGCGTAACACCCTGCAGAGGACGAAATCAATTTGTCATTTAACGAAACGTCGACCTGACTGAATGCTGTATGTAGAAAATTGTTTCCGGGGGCAACCAGGTTATCGGCAGCTAAGGCCGTACCATCTGGTTTAGTTATTTTACATTTTAGGTACAGATAAATGTGTGCTGGATCAATGTATTCCCCACTGTCTCCAGTAATGGCAAACTCGACTGGACTGTTACTAGTTAAAGATGAAATGGGACGATACTCCACTAAACAAGAATTTTCAATGCTAGTTTGAGTTAATGGCAGAGAAAACAAATCCAATTCTGTATTTGTGCATTCCGATGAGTTACAGTTTACTAACGACATGGTAGTTAATTAGCGAATATATCTCTGTGTACCCTTCGCCTTTTTTTGCGTGACTGGCAGGTAATAAAGGGTGGTTCGAATTTTATACTTTTAGCTTTTCTTTTTTGTCTGCCTTTACCTGAAAGAATCTGAGAAATTTTTCTCTCGCCTTTTTCACGAAGAGCTTCTCCCGCCTGATTTACGCGATCTCTGAAAGATTGTTTGAGAGGCCTGTTTTGTAAAACATCCCCAACAAATTCCATTCCCGAATGTAAAGCTTGCTGGCCAATTGCTTTAGCACCCTGTTTTAATAAAGGCGCCGCAAAACGAAACAAGCTTTTAAATATTGAACCGAGGGCTCCGTGGCCTTTTTGATAGGGAGGACCGGAAAAATAAGGTAAACCTGTTCCCGCCTGGTTGAGATAATAATCTCGATACAACTGTCGTCTATCGTATCTCATTGTCGCTTGAAATGTAGTTTAACACTCAGATCTCCGAAAGCAAATGAGAGTTTACGACCTGTGTTGTCTCTTAAAACTATTTCTATTGTATCAAATAAATATTTCGATACAGGCATATAATGAACGGGGTTAAATATTATAGATTGTGACCGGCCATAAGGCACCGAAGAAAATGTAAACATTCTTAAAAGAGGTGCCTTTGTATCTCCTACAAACTGGTAACTGAGTACATTAGTGTATACTAAAACCTGCTGGGGATAACCAATATTTAGGTTGGTCTGTTTCGAACTATGCTGTTGTTTAACAAGATTTCTATTTGGTTCGAATCCTAACTGCAGAGCCAAAATATCAGAGAGGTTCAGTGTAGATAATTGTGCATTGTATTTTCCCTCAACAATATTGCTGGACGGGTTATAACCGAATCGAAATAGCCCTTCTCCAATATGATCTTGATTTAAAACTTGTAAAACAGACTCCACACTTGAATAATATCCAGGGGGAACGATTGTTTTACCGCTCTGTTTACTTGACTGATCCGAGTCTTGGTTATAATAAGTCCACATAATTTCATTTTGTCCTTTTTGAATATTAAACAGACTGTTTGTGAAATGAATTTCAGACAGACCCACTAACCAGCCTCCAGACTCGAGCTTAACAGCATTAGAAAGTTTAGTTAAAAAATGAGAAGGTGTATTAGTCGGAAAAATATTTTTGGATGCATTTGAAACCAAAGTTACATAGTAATCATTATCACTGCCTTCAGAAATCATTATTCCACTTTTTTAAAATGTAATGTAACGCTTGACGCTCCAAACTCAAATGGAAGCAAAGTTCCATGCTCTGTTTTTAATATAATTTCAATTGTTTCAAAGTAACGCTTCTCTACTTTTAGATACTGCCTGGGCTCAAATATATAACTTTTTATTGCTCCATATTCATAATCAACCACACTAACCGTTCGTATTACGGGACCTATATTTGCTTGATATTTGACAATATCTGTGCATATGTTGATTTCACGGGGGATATGATAATCTAAATTACAAGGATAAATAGAACTTGATCTTGCCGTACCTGGACCAATAACCGAATGTATAGATATTTCTGACTTAGGAGTATCCAACGAAAAACCAAACACTGGAGCTAATTGTGGAGATATATACAATTTCATAATTTCATCTTCCTCTAGTGTAGTTTGTGTATACATACTATGCGTGGACAAAGTATAGCCAAATCGGACATGTTGAGCAAGCAGTTTTCTTTTTGAAGGGGGAATATTGTTTAATAATAATGGAATATTGGAGTAGTAACCTTTAGGAACTATACTTTCACTATAAAAAATTTGGTCCTTCTTTTTCGGTTTAAATTGATATGAAATGCTATTTGTATCGGAAACAATATTATAAAAACTCCAAGTTAAATGAAGCTCTGTGGCCGCCACCACCCATTGTTCATTTAATTCTATTGGTTCGCTCAGCTTAGTACGGTAATGTGCTATTTTATTATCAGGAAACAAGTTCAAGTTTACATTGGAAGGTAATGTAACGTAGAATTCGTCCAGCGGCATAATGGCAACTAACCTAAACACGCGTAATATCTGATTTATGTACGTAACTTGCACATGCGAGGGGGTAGTTTTTCCATTTTACTAGGACAAAGTCTCCCTTTCGTTTTAGAATTTTCTCGATAGTAAATGGCTTGTCTGGATCAAGTGTAATTTTTTGTAATTCTGGTTCATAGAAAATGCCTTTGACAGGATCGTTACTCCAGTCTTTTATACGATATGTAGGGGGATCAGTACTCATACGATCGCTAATTATAAAAATTTCCTCTGTCCAACTAGGTAGATATCCTTTCTCGAATTTCATTTTGGCTTTACTTATCCTTACGTAGTTACCGATATTAAATTTAAATTTGATATTATTGGTTTTTTGACTTGTATTGTTTCTAGAGTGAGACCAGACCTGCAGCGCATTATTTTCGCTCACCTCAACAGGAGCCATTTTTATAGAACGGTGATACGAGTGATTATATGATTTTACTACAAGGGGGAGAATATCTACATAACGATACGTATTATTGGCTGAGAAGTGTTTATACAATTTTGATTTTAAAGTACGAATAAATCGTTCCACTACTGCTGCCTTGAGTTCTGAATAAACGCTATAATGAATAATATTGTACTTGTCAAACACTTTTTTCACTTGAGCGTTATAAAACTCTTTTCCTTGATCTGTCTGGGAGTAAACAGGAGGATATTCTAACATGTTTATAATTTTAGTGATTGCTTTTGCCATAATTTCACCCGTTTTGCTTTTCACTGGTATACAGAACGCTTGCCTTGAAAACACGTCAATTGCACAAAGTATATAGCGCATACCGTCATTGTACTTGGCGATATTCTGCATATCTGCCAAATCCATTTGCATAAGTTCCAGGGGAAAAGTGGTTTCGTAACGTTTACGTGGGAATTTTTTTCTAACTGGAACATGTAAAGTATATGCATCTTGTTTTGATAGCCACTCGGAAATATTCTTTCGTGATTGCGTAGAATGTTTGGATAATTTTTCAGTATTGGAAAATGAAGTCGGTAGTTCATGTGTATAATACAATGTTTTAAGATCCATACTTTATATATCTTCCCATATAAACTCAGCTTTCCTATTTCTTGAAGGGGTTGGGGGCATGCGTGTAACTATATATTCTTTGGGTATGTTTAGAGAATGAAGGATAGATTGGAACTGATCTCTCCCGACAGGATCTCTACTTTTCTTACGGGGGCGAACAGAATCATTTATCAGATCTATGATATTTGAACCCTGAATTCTTTTTCCATTTATGTACACTGTTCCATATGCGTCCCAATTTATATATTGAGAAGAGAATAGTCTTTTAAGTAAAAGTTCTGTTTTCTTCTGAACAGTTTTCGGTACTGAAGCAAGAATTTCTTCCCTGAGAGTAACACTAGGAGGGGGGTCGTCTTGTTGCACTGGTTCACTTATTTGTGGCAGCTTATTTTCTTCTTCGATCAATGGTAGGTGTGTGGGAATAGGCTTAGTAAAATTAACAAATTGTCGAAGTGCCTGTTGGTAAAGTTTCCATTTTTCACTTTCCCCTATATCTTCACGTGCTAATATTGTACGAATATTAGAATCTAATCTTGATTCGTGTCTCTGAGCTTTCTCAACGGAGGCATGCATATTAGTGGCAAAGTCCTCGGGAACAAGAATCATTTTTCTCACGCTCATTGTGAAAACAATGCACTACCTAACGCTGATATAATAGGACCGATTAAAAATGGTAAAAAGCCGGCGCCTTTTTGAATTAATATTTTCTTTTTATTTTTGAGCGAAGTGCCCTTCGCCGCTAGTTTACGCAAACTGGCCTTATACTTTTGAAGCTTAGTTTTTTGTACCCCTGAAAGTGGAATATTACCACGTACTGTATTGGCTGCACATTGTCCTAGTACACGAACTAGTCCTGGTGTTGCTCGTAGCAAAAGGCGTTTCCGTTGAATAGGTTTTAATTTACACAATAATTTAAGTGCCGGAGCATGTTCTTTTAGTTGTGATGTCATTCTGACGTTCGCACAAGAAATGGTTTGTTGACATGCTTTCCAGTGGCATAAATAGCCATTTGTTCATCGGGGAAAATATGCGCCCTCATACGTAAAATTTCAGGTGTATTTTGTGTTAAATCAAACATTAAATAACTGTGTGGTGTTTCAGTTGCATCTTGAAAAGCTTCCAAAACACTTTTACTATTGTCAGGTTTGAATTGTCGTGCTAAATGGTATATTTGGTGTTTGTCACGTGGATTTTTGAATATCACAAGATAGTGTGAGTTGAGGCTTATGTCTCTCATTTTAGCACCTTTGTGAAATAAGTTTTGTACTATAAAAATAACACTTATATTTTTGTGATGAGAATATTTCGTAAATATATCTGCGACTGCTGAATCTTTGCTGCTTTCATTCATTAGATCATCAATGACAATTAATCCAGGAGTTTCAATATCCATATTTGCTACATCAGGGATTCCTTCAATAAACTGAATATTTGTATTTTGGCTTAATTTTAATCTGGGAGGAACCGCACCATACGCCCATATTACTGTTTTTGGAACTTGTGTAAACATTTTATGTTTATAAAATAGAAGCTTATCCACAAAAGTGGTTTTTCCACTTTGTGAGGGCCCACAAACCATCATTGCAAACGGGTGTGTAAAACGCAGTTCCATGTTGAACAACACACGTTCTCTGCTTGAAGCGCAGACACACAATGGCCCAAATATATACCACAAATTAATTTTATCTTTTCTTTTCAGGATGAGATCAAACAGGAATGCGAAATTTGTTGGAGAACGGGCTTCAGGGGCAAAAAGGCCCTTATGGAGCATATAAGGGCAGAACACCGCCTGCGCCCGGTGTCCCCTCCCTCGTCGCGTCAGAGGCGGCGAAGAAGAGAGGGGAGATGCGGGTATTGTGGAAGACAAAGAATTGAGGGGGAGTGCCCCTGGATAAATACACAAATTGAGGCACTAAGAAGGGTCTTAGGACTGTAAAAAAACAATAAAAAAATATAAAAAAACACTCGTTTTTTATTTAGATTCCATATGGAACCGTCTCAAAATTTTCAATTTTTCTTCGTTTCGTGTGCACTGCTTGGTGTGTTTTCTGCTCAGATTCAGAAACAATTTCAAAATTGGCTTTTCGTTTAATTTTACGGGGGTTCTCAACAACTCGCTTTTCAATTTCCCCTTTGACCAGTTGCTTAAAATAATCAAAATTAATCTGGAGTCGAGTTCTGTAATTCATGGTAATGCCTCTTACTTTAATAACATGTTTCTCATCCTGAGGATCATGTTTGTTCACCATCTTATATGCATAGTTTTTGGGACCACCACCCAAAAAGCATGTAATTTGGTAGGGCTCTTTAATCTCATCCGTCATTTCACCAAGAAATGAGCCTGTAGGAATAAGTTTTTCATGTTCTCTTTCTACATAGAACACAGAGTCCGTATCCACGTAGTGAATACTTTCCTTGACTTTGTCCATAAAAGAATATAAGTGCATTCTTCCATAAGCAGTAATAAACGCAGAGACAAGTACATTTGAAAGTACTAACGGTTCATTTTTGCTTTCCAGATCAATATAATTCACTAATAAACAAGATTCGGAAATAGGGACAACATTACTGATTTCATACTGTGGATTAAACACTATATCATGGAATTTCTGTTCTGTATTTACAAAAATAGACTTAGTTTTTAACGTATTTTCTGAGAATTTTCCAAAAAGTGAATTTAGCAGAATTTTGGAAATAAAACGAAGTCCAGGGTTAGGTGCAATTTCATCTTTTACAAGTTGAATTCCCTCATGATCGAAATAATCTTGAATATACTTGTCTTTGTCATTTTCTGAACTGCAGCCGGAAGGATATCCTGAAGACTGTTGTTTCAGTCTAAGAAACGTGTCTACATAGTCTTTGAACACATTATCATTCTGGTCAGCCGAAGGAAAATCCCAAATTTCATATATTTTGAGTATTTTGTACCCTTTTTTTACAGCCAGTTTGAGTTCTTCCGATACCCAGGTGCCATGTAAGTATCTTTCTTTATCTGCGTGTGAACATTGTTCTTGATTCTCGCTTTGTGCACAAGTTCTGCATAAAGCAAACATTAATTTGTTATTGCACGACATGCCCAGTACTGGTAAATATAAATCTTTAGGGGGGAGAATATCACATTTTACAACCCCAAACACATTATCCAAGGTGGGAAACTCTGACGTGTAAATCACTGGTTTCCCTGTAGGCATTTTTCTTTGCTTCATCATTGCAGGGTAAAGGGAAACTACATCTAGCAGTTTCATGCTCGTATTTTCATTCTCTTGTTTTTCATAAACTGCCCTGAAAAGTTCAGTGCGTCCCCCATTAAAAGCTTCTTTTGGGATAAGTGGGTTATTCAGGGAATAACAATTCTCAGCAATAAATTTGCGTAATTCTGGATCTTTTTTAATTTCTTCATTGAATTGACATTCCCATTTTTCTACAACTTTGTACCCCATTTGCTCTAATATTTCTTTACGGGTAACAGTACGTTCGTACCTATGGTCTAGGGTCTCGCCAGTCTCGTTAAGAGGCTTATCTCTGTTTTCAGGAAGACAAATCGGGCAAGCATGGTAGTAGCACCCTTGGAAACTATAAACAGTTTTGCTTTCTTCATGGAGCCCGTCCAACTTATAACGACCTATTTTAGCCTCCCCGAGATTCCCTGCGTGTCTTAGAGTGATCTTTTCAGTATTTTCGACCCACTTTAACCACTTTAATGCAATTAGAGACTGTTGGTCTTGTTCCCGAAATCCAAATGGCGGAACTTTAATAAGCGTGTTTTCTTTAAGATATTTACTTCTAAATATCAAAGACGCTAACGACGCAAGAGTCGCGCAGCGAACAAAGCACTGTATTCCAGTCAGATCTTCGATCAGATTAGAGAATTTAATACATGCAGCAGCAAGAATTTCTACATCTTTAATACAGTATTCGCGCAACTCTTTTTGAAAATCAAAAATTTTCCCTGCTTGGACCGTTTCCTCGTGCCATTTTAGCATCTCTTCTCTTTCTTTGGGGGACTTGGAATCTATATCATAATATTGAATATCAGGGAATGGACCTACATAATTCTGATTTGCAGGGGTTGAAAACAAATACGGAAAATCGCCTTTCTGCAAATCTTCCGCTAGTCCCAGACTTGCAGGCAGATCTTTCAATTTCATGAGCATGAAATTTAACGAGTCCCTGAACACTATTTTCTTGGTAATAGACATTTCTATTATTTTCCTACCCTGCATAATTACGGAGGGGGTAATATTCTCTTTAGTAATCAGGTAATTTAAAACAAAATGAGAATCATATCGCCCTGCATTATGTGCAATACACACGATTTTATTAAACCCTTCCCTCGGAGTTTGAATATATTGCATAAATTCTTGAATATTGGGGAAAATATGAACACGGGGACCACACGTCTCGCAGAAATCTGCATCAGTGTCTTTACAGACATGACAAGCTTGCTTAGCAACAGCCAGATTAACTTCGTGTTTCTGGCTTTCCTCACCCTCTACCAGCATACACTCAAAATCATAGAAAATGTAGAGAAACTTTGCACTTGGTTCAGGCTTAACAGGTTGAATATAGCATTTGTGTGCTGGGTCAACAAAAGCATTACAGCTTTTACAAAAAAATTCATCGCATTTGTGTGGTGTTTTGCGCTTTCTCTTGTTCACTACTTTGTAACAAACGTTACATTGGTGAATAGTTTGGCAAACACTGGATTTCCGCCCTTCTGTACGCAAATGATTTTCATAACATTCCGGGGACAAAAACTTCCTATTACATGCAGTGCATTTTCTGGGGATAGTATTAGTGGATTGATCACTATGAGTGTATTCACACAATGAACAATACCTAGTGCATTCAGTATGTTGAGGTTTATTATTAAATCCGACTTGGCATTTGGGGCAGTAATACTTCTTCACAATAAGTGTGGGGACAGAATTAACTATATCAAAATGTTGATCGTGATACAATAAATTAATCTGTTTGGGGGCGAACGGTGTTGACCGAATAACTTCATACTCCCTTTCCCCCTCTTTCATTGAAAACACTACAATTTGGTACTCTGGTCCCAAATTGTTCTGAAATTTAACAATGTCCTCTACAGTGCATCCATTGGTTGGATCAACGCGTGCTTCATGGCATAACCGCATAGCCGCTTCTTTAAGTTTATTGTCATACTTTCGAAACGAGTCGACTTTCTTAGTGTTCTTGTCAATTTTGGCTTGGGCAAATACAATAGCGCGTGGCAAGCACAAATTGTCATTGTTAGTCATAATAGTAAAAGCAGTCTGTCTCTGGTTAGGATTGTTTATTGATAGTAAAGGGGCATATTTTCTGTAAAGTGGATATTTTCTCTTCCCTCTACCACGCTTGGGTTCGACAATATGCGCCATGCATTTGATGGTGTTATCTACAAAGAAGGATTCATTGCTGTTCAGCACTTTGGTCACATAGTGATGAATAATCTTGGGATTTAATGCCGAAAGGCGGCGCCAAGGGATATAAATATCCTTATTGGTTTCATTGCCGAAAATAATCAAACCAACCTGACTGTCCGGTGCCACATCAAAGAAAATCTTTTTCATTAGAAATTGAAACATGGACCCAACCAAATATTCAGGGTCCCCCACAACCTGATTAGGTATTTCAATGGATACCTCCCGTCCTAGCATTCCAAACCGCCTAAAATATCTTTCTCTTTCATCCACAATTGAAAACTGATTTGCCCCCACCCCTAATTGACACATTGCTGTTTGCACTGTCTCGCAGAAAAAAGTCGGATCACATGAAGGAATATCGTCGTGGAAAATAACTCTGTCGCACATATCATAGTATGCGTTAACGAGTTCTAGTGGGGAAGTATACATTCCAGAATGAAAATTACATATAATTTCGTTCGAAGTACTCACCGCAGTGTGGTTAGCCTCGTTTGTGGAGCTTGTAGACGCCATTTTCAGTAACAGATCCTTCCAGTCGCACGTGCACAGAAAATAGAATCACCTGTAAAAAATAGAAAAAATAGTTGTAGTACTTGTTCACATTACGCATATTTGTTTCTTGCTTCGGTTCATTATTTGTTTTACGCATTATTTAAAAACGCACTACATAATAAAAATCACTTACCTTAATTATAGCTTCTTTTGCGTTCTTTGTCTTCAAATCTCAGACAATAATCACAAGTTGATATCTTTTCTGACACAATGGTTCAGAAATTCTTCTCAAACTAACTTCTTTTCGCTTTTACGCGCTTTTTTATACTTCATAAACAAAACTGACGCGTTCTCTGATTGGTTGAAATAAAACCGACGCGTTTTCTGATTGGTTGAAATAAAACCGACGCTTTCTTTGTTCTTGTGGTCTGGTTCACCTTGAACTCCTTCCCATCATCCTTTGTTCTAGTGTTCTCGGTAACCTTGGCATACTTTGACAGAAACATGTTGTAGCATGCAAGCGAGGCACAGTTTCAAAAAATTTAACCCTTGCTGCGCATTTCCAGACATTCTTTGTTGTCTGGTTGAATACCTCCCCTGCCCTACAGTATTGCATAGCTTTCCCCTGTTATTGCGTACTGGTTAACCTTGAAAAAACCGGTTCTGAAAATCTACCGACGCGTTCTCTGATTGGTCAATCAGATTCGTTCTTTGTTGTGACGTTCTGACGTCATTTGACCTTGAGCGCGCTTCCCCAAAATTCCTTTCTCGTCTACCTGCGCGGAATATTAATTCATTCTCTCTGTCTGGCATCAGAGCGGAGTCGAAATTCTGAGACAGTATTCTGTCTAGCGTGTTGCACCATCGTGTTTCATAATATAATGCAATAATTAATAATATTACATATCGTGGGTTCGAGTACCGGGACCGTCTTCTTTCGTATCATTACCACCGTTCATAGCGGTTCATAAACCATAAAAACTTCTTTTCAATACTATAAACATTAATTATTATCGATTTATACATTACATACTTTGCAGTAATGAATATAAAACCATATGCATAGCGTTTAGTACCTCTAATTACCTTCTATATACATATTTTTCATAAAATAAATAAATATATATTCATAAAAAGTTATAAACATGCAAATACATAAATGTAAAGTACTCTAAGTACATGCAAATGAATTCTAAGTACATGCGAATTAGTTATAAGTACATGCAAATTAATTAACACCCGTGCAAATAAAAGACCACCCACGAAAAAAAAACTGCCACTATCGCGTTTACCTTCTACTCCTCCTAAGTTCATCGTGGCTTGCGAAATGAAACTTCCGATGATTTTTATTTTTTAAGAACATGCTTCGCTAGGGAGGTCAAAATGACAAGTTCCGTAATTCGAATAACTTGTTGATTTCATTACGAACGAAGAAGGAAGGAAGTCCACAGCGTTAAAAAAATCTTAAATTACAAATATCTCCAAAATGGTAAGAGTTATCGAAAAAATATATCGAAAAACACCCCCATACGGCATCGTTAGATGCCCCCTGTCGATTTTGGAGGTGTAGAATACGTATACCAAGTTTTGGTGGTCCTAGGGTCAAGGGGTAAGAAGTTAGCCCACCACCTCCCAAAAAACTTTGATCACTCGTAACTTTTGAACGAATAGTCGTAGAGAGGTCGGGTTTAGTGCGTCGGTCGAGTCTCGGTGTCCTTTTTGATCTTCTAACAAAAAAAAACATAGGTTGTCATGGAACCAAATTTGACCCCTCTGTCGAAAAATTTTCCAAGTCCAGCGTTAAATTGCAAATGTCTCGAAAAACTGAGAGAGAGAGATAGTGCAAAAATCCTCCCCGTTGACCCTTTTGTCGATATTGGTGATGCAGAGTACGTGTACAAAGTTTTTAGAGGTCCTGGGTCAAGGGTGGGCCAATTGCCAAAATATTTTTTTCATCGCTCGTAACTTTCGAAAGGATGATCAGAGAGAGCTGGGATTTCTTGCGTTAGCATCGTCTAGGTGTCCTCTGTCCTCCCATACCGAAATAAACATAGGTCGTCATGGAACAAAAAAAAATATTCCGAAAATTTTCTAAGTCCAGCGTTAAAAAAATCTTAAATTGCAAATATCTCGAAAATGGTAGGAGTTATCGAAAAAATATATCGAAAAACACCCCCATACGGCATCGTTAGATGCCCCCTGTCGATTTTGGAGGTGTAGAATACGTATACCAAGTTTTGGTGGTCCTGGGGTCAAGGGGTAAGAAGTTAGCCCACCCCCTCCCAAAAAACTTTGATCACTCGTAACTTTTGAACGAATAGTCGTAGAAAGGTCGGGTTTAGTGCGTCGGTCGAGTCTCGGTGTCCTCTGTCCTCCCATACCAAAATAAACATAGGTCGTCATGGAACCAAAAATTTTCCGAAAATTTTCCAAGTCCTGCGTTAAATTGCAAATATCTCGAATTTTTGACAAACAGAGGTGTCCCATAGGACCTTCGAGAAAAAAAAACACGTGAAACTCTACAGAGGTGTAGTTATCTAACCGCAACCGTTAGAACCTTTTATTTTTTTTTGGTTCGGCACCACGCACCCTGGCGAGGCTATAGGGGCCAGGAATCCTAAAAAAAAAACAATTATTATTATTTTGTTTGTTTGTTTGCGTCACAATACAGAAATAATGAGAGGCACGCGCGCGCGTGTGGCAGAGAGATCACATCGTTTCCGAGCGGTTTACAAAGCTCACGATATATAAACATTGGTCCCGGACTTGGAAAATTACGATAAGGTGCATTCATCCTTCAAGGATGAGAAAGTGCATTTACTCATCACTGCTTTTCTGCGCTGTGAAACATCGTCAGCGCAATAAATGAGGCGCGGAACGTGGAGAGAAAGTGAGTTTTTGAGGTTTTGCTGCGATTTTCTTAGAGGTCGAAAAATCAGGGTAGTGCTAGAAGGTACAATTACTATCTACTAAGCTCGCACAACCTTTTAACACGTAGGGCGGAATGCCGTCAGGGCCACAGGATTTCTTTAGTTTTTACTTTTTTATTGCCTTTTCAACATCTTCTATACTGACTGCGTTTAGTACAAATGCTTTACCTACGTCTATATTTTCGTGGTCTTAGATTAAATTGCAGTCGTAATTCGCGGGCGTGCACTTATAGGTGGAAAGGAAATGCTGAACAAAGGTGTTCGCAATTGCCTCGTCATCGTCTAGTGTAGTGTCATTGTATTTGAGGGGCATAGACGTATTTTTGCTTCCTTTATATTGGACGAAGGACCAGAAGTGTCTAAAATCGATTACATAATTTTCTGTTTCTGATATGTAATTCCTGTAAGCTTTTTGAATTTGCCTTTTGGTTATTTTGCGGAGAGTTTCAAACTGTACACGATGAAAGTTGATATTACCAATTCCGCGTTTCCATTTCTTATGGTGGTGGGATTCGCTTTTAATGTTTTTAATTATGCCACTGGTGAACCAACTAGGATAGCGTGATGGTATAGATTTGTTTCTGTACGTAACGGTAACTTCGAAAACTTTATCAAGATTTTCGTAGAAAATATGAAGCGCGTCATTTACATTCTTTTGATTGGATATTTCTTCCCAGTTGATGGTAGCAATTTCACGGTATATTACTTCAAAGTTTGCTTTTTGGAAATTACGTATACTAATTGTTTTCTCTTTATTTGATTTAACGTGTTTTGAAAGGAAGAATTCGATGCTAAGTTGGGTGTGATGTTCATCCTCCGGTACTAACGTTTCAGTTTCTTTACAGACCGACACGTTTTGGATGTTAGTCAGAACTAAATCTAGTGTTTTGTTGTTGGTGTTTAACACATTGTTTACACTACTTAAATTATAGTAAGACATAAAGTTGGAGACAGTTTTAGATTTTTGCGAGCCTTTGCTGAAATCATAATTAGAATTAAACTCTTTTTCGAACAGAGTTCCCTGTTGCACAATTTTCTAAAAAAGGGAAAAGTTGCCATATTATACGAGGGGAGAAGTCTTTCGCGATTTTTAGAACAACGTTGTTCAGGACATTTAAAAATGACTGGAACAATATTTGAGAACTACAGAGATATAATTCATGTTTTGCAGGTGATAAAAAATGGAAATTTTAACGGAGATGACGTAGCATCAAGTGTTGGTTTGCTTGTAGTCATTAGCAAACCTCAGTTTCGGTTTTGCTTAGTGTTCATGAAAGAGATTTTTGAAATATGATGCCCAGTTAATAAAATGCTTAAAGCACGTAATGTTCATTTGGATGCTGGTAGAAAGATGATTGAAGCTGCCACAGAAACATTAAGGAGCATGCGTCAGGAAGATGTGTGCGAAGGCATTCTGCAAGAATGTAATGCACTGCTAGAAGAGATTGGAATTCAGGACGAGATTGTTGAGCATTCCACAAGAAAGAGAAAACGAAATACACAGTTGCAAGACTTCGTTATCACTGATGTCCTAGCAGAGGAAAAGCACACATTTCTCAAGCAAATATTCTACGAATGTTTAGATCTTGTGCTAACATAAATAAATAGACATTTTACCAATAACAACGATATATTGCAGGCTATATAATCGGCTGAGTCCCTTCAATTTAGCAATATTGAATATTTATCAGCCTTTGGAATCACCATTCCTTCAAAAGAGGAAATAACTGTTGCCAATGCATATCTCAAGAAACTGGATTTTCCTGATACTTTTGAAGAACTTTACAAAACTAGAATGGCCTATGAAGACACTTATGATCTACTTGCTGGCATAAGAACTTTTGCATGCAGTACAGCGTTGTGTGAATCCACTTTTTGTGTGTTAACCTGCATCAATAGCCCTTAGAGACTGTCGGGGTGTAAGGGGTGACCTTCCACGTAGTACACCCAAATGTCAACCTCACTTCCACGTTAGTACACCCTGGACTGCAGACTAACGAGGCTCTGGCGACTGGCCTCACGGCCAGTATAATTTTGTTTGTATTGTTCTGTTCTTTTGTCCTTATGTGTGCCCCTCTACAGCCTCAGCTTTTAACGATAGTCAGAATATTTTATGATTTTAGTTATACAACGTTAGAGTTATGTGTAATGGTAAGGGTCTGGACGGGTGCCAAATAGCATTAGTGCTGACGCATCCAAGATTTTAAATTCAAAAATTCAAATTCAGAAACTGTCGATGTGCAGCAAGCGCCTGGCAAAGCTTGGTTTTCTGGCATTTGAGAAGAAACGAGCATTGAACATAGATATGTCGAGACTGCTTCACAGGTTCAACAACATGAAGAATCGCCGACTCCCACTTTTCTAAGGCAGGGGTATGTACTGTAGTCACTATTATTGAATGTTGTGCATTTTTAATATGGGATACAAATATTTGTGTAATCAAAAGTGCATGAAGTGTTTAGTAAGGAATTATGTCAGTAGCATTCAATTAACACTTCAAGAGATGACCGTGTTTTAGAAGATATTGAAAAAGAGGGTTATATTTCTATTTCTTTAATGTTTTAAATTAACTTAATGACCCCTTAACACACAAAATAATTTACCTTTATTTAATGTGAAACGTTTTTTTTTAAGTCACTCATTTTATAAAGCCTCTCCCCCTGATAAACAGTGAGCCCCCCCTAGAGATCAATTCTAGCTACGGGCCTGTATACTATGCATATAAACAGACATAATATTGTTAATTACAGTTTTTACGAGGACACATTCAATTGGTAGGTCAGGTAATTCTATGTCGGTTGATCTGAATTTGTTTTGCATTCCTAATATAACCCCCCTTCCATCCTTTTTTCCCAAGGTTTTTATTTTCCGGTCACATCTAGTTACGCCATGCCATATCTGTCATCAAACAGTTCACTGTCCCTGATGCCAGGTACCAGCCAGCTTTCGACTACATCCACTGCAGCATAGTTGTTGGCAAAAACGCTTTGAGAGAAAGTCCTGATTTTCGTACGGAGTCCTCGGGTATTTTGGGGTGTAAGGGGTGCTGCTTCCACGTAGTGCACCCAAAAGTCAACCTCACTTCCACGTAGTACACCCTGGACTAAATACTAACGAGGCTCTGGCGACTGGCACTATGGCCAGTATAATTTTGTGTGTGTTGTCCTTTTTTGGTCCTTGTGTGTGCTTAGTGCCCATTTACAGCCTCAGCTTTTAGCAGAAGTCAGAACATTTTAAGATTTTTAGTTACGCAACGTCAGAGTTGTTATTTGTAATGATAAGGGGCTGGCTCCCGTATAATGTGACGGGAGCAAAATAGCCTAAGCGCTGACGCTCCCAAAATTTTAACTTCAAATTAACTTCAATTAACTCCTCGGGTATTTTGAAATTCTAAATTAAATAATGCTTTACTCACCGTCTCTTTCCCTTTTTCTGGGGATGACCGTTGACTGCCTGCCAATCATTGGGTGGAATGACCTCTCTCCCTATTGTTGTTCCTTACCCTCGGGTCCCGACGGGAGGAGAGGGTGGATGTGAATGGCGAACGTTGCTTCGGTCACTGCCCTCCTGCTGCTCCAGCTGCCGTCGCTGCCTCCTACGGAGGCACGGAAGGTGTAGGTGGAATTCGTTTTTCACATTGATGAGAGACAGGTACTTCGTCCGGTAGCATACTCGCCAGGTCGCCGAGTGTGTAACGCCTCCCGTCCATGAACAGATACCGAAACTGCAGGTACGCATACTTTTCTTGTTTCCTGGCCTCGATCATGTGGTACTGCAGCTTCTTCCGTTCTTCTCGAACCTTTGCAGAGTAGTCTTGCTCCAAATAAACACGGCTTCCTTTCAGTTCTTTGCTGTTGCGTAACATTTCTTCTTTCTTTTTGTCCGACAGAAATTTGCATATCACAGGTCTGTTCTTGATTCCTTGCTACTTCCCGAGACGATGCACACGATCGAGCTCACCGAGAGACACTTTGAGCTTTCCTTCGATCAGTTCCCGGAATTTTGCCTCGGTCGTAACATACGATTCGCGATCTTCTTTCTCGATGCCATGAAACACGAGATTTTGCTTCTCGACCTTCTCTTGGTCCTCAACATCCCATTCTAAAAACTTACAATATCCCTGTAAGTCACTCACTTCGTCTGCCAACTTATCGATATCCTGTTCCATGCTTGTGACTCTGTCCACCAGCTTGGTGACAGTATCTTTCATTTCCTTGATTTCATTCATAATAGCCTCGGGGTGTAAGGGGTGACCTTCCACGTAGGCGCCCAAAAGTCAACCTCACTTCCACGTAGTGCACCCTGGACTAATGACTAACGAGGCTCTGGCGACTGGCACTATGGCCAGTATAATTTTGTGTGTTGTCCTGTTTGTTGTCCTTGTGTGTGCTGAGTGCCCGTTTACGGCCTCAGCTTTTAACAGAAGTCAGAACATTTTAGCATTTTTAGTTATGCAACGCTAGAGTTGTTATTTGTAATGATAAGGGGCTGGCCCCCGTATAATGTGACGGGAGCAAAATAGCCTAAGTGCTGACGCTCCCAAAATTTTAAATTCAAAATCAAAAATCAAATCATAATAGCCTCGTTCGAACTTTGGAGAGACTTGAGGATATCACGGATTTCACTTAACTCGCTTCTGTCTACTTTCGAGGGACCGGGGTTTACCTCGACGCCGGCAACAATTAATATCGTCAGTATCACCAAGCCATAAGCTTGATAACATTTCGACGGTTTAACACTGTCACCGGAGGATTCTTTTCGGGTCTTGTGGAAAACCCTCGACGCACTGAAAGGAAGCCGTGCTCGGTACACGGCCAACGACACACCCATTTCCGCGAATGTCAGGTAGCACACCCCGCAGCTAGGACCTCAAGAAAACACGTCCGCACTCTTCGAAGTTCTGGTATCGTATTTCAGTACAATCAGTCAATGGTCACGGGTTCGATACCCGGTGGAGGCACTTTACACTGTGGGTTCAGTCCCGATTAGACTTACTGTGCACAAATTGGACTCACAACACCAAATCAATCAAACATAATCAGTTAAAACATTTCACCTTGAGACTATACTTCCATTGCGCTTCAAGGAAATTTTCAATGAATTTCATGATAAGGAATTTTGTACACGCTAACACGCCTTTTAGGTGACCTACCGTATAACTATGTTAAATATCAGAAGTTTTTGCGTTATACGAAGCCTCTCGGTAACGTAACAGACACAATTGCACCTTCACAAGAAAAACAAAATTGAATTAACCAGTTAACAGTATATCACTTGCAGAAGATACAAATGCAGCACTCATATCTGTAATGTGATGCATGTTATGTGTCTACCAAAGATTTGCGTGGTGTAAGGGGTGGTCCATCCACGTAGTACACCCAATAGTCAACCTCACTTCCACGTTAGTGCACCCTGGACTGAAGACTAACGAGGCTCTGGCGACTGGCTCTATGGCCAGTATAATTTTGTTTGTATTGTCCTGTTGTCCATATGTGTGCTGAATGCCCATTTACAGCCTCAGCTTTTAACAGAAGTCAGAACATTTTAAATTTTTTAGTTATGCAACGTTAGAGTTGTTCTTTGTATAATGTGACGGGAGCAAAATAGCCTAACTGCTGACGCTCCCACAATTTTAAAACCAAATTCAAATTCAGTATAATTTTGTTTGTGTTGTCCTGTGTTTTGTCCATATTTGTGCTGAGTGCTCCTTTACAGCCTCAGTTTTTAACGAAAGCCAGAAGATTTTAATATTTTATGATTTTAGTTCTGCAACGTTCGAGTTATGTGTAACGATAAGGACCTGGACCCCGTATAATGTGACGGGTGCAAAATAGCCTTAGTGCTGACGCACCCAAAATTTTAAATTCAAAATTCAAAAACCAAAGAATTGCAAGTCAATTTATATGTATTGTTCAATGTCAAACATTTTATCATAACTCAGGATTAATAGTTTTACCAATAAAAATATACGACTCATTATGAGTAATCACTTGGGCTGGGAAGTTGAAGACCTATAAATTGCCAAAAAAAGACCTATAAAAAGACCTAAAAATATCAAAAAAGGACCTAAAACGGAAAAAAGGACGTATAAGTATGATCCAAATTAATTAATAACTTCAGTTTTAACCTCCCCACCCCCTCCCTCTGCGCGGCACCTTGAGATATTTGCAGATGTGTGCTATTTGGTCTTATACACCGTGCTGAAAGCTTCAAAGTAAGAGAAAGTTGCCACTTACAGCGCGAACTTCCAGACAAGTTACGGTTCAAGGATCTTGTACCGTACCTGCTTCAGTCGTCCTAAAATGTTTTTCTCTCGTTTCAGGGATCCGTTTAAATATATTTATTTTTCTCTTTTTTATTATTTCTTTACTACAGAAAGGATGTTTAAGAGGTGATGAAGGGGTGTAAGGGATACCTTCCACGTAGGCGCCCAAAAGTCAACCTCACTTCCACGTAGTGCATCCTGGACTAAAGACTAACGAGGCTCTGGCGACTGGCACTATGGCCAGTATAATATTTTGTGTTGTCCTGTGTTTTGTCCTTGTGTGTGCTGAGTGCCCGCTTGCAGCCTCAGCTTTTAACTAAAGTCAGAAGATTTTAAGATTTTTATTTATGCAACGTTAGAGTTGTTATTTGTAATGGTAAGGGGCTGGCCCCCGTATAATGTGACGGGAGCAAAATAGCCTAAGTGCTGACGCTCCCACAATTTTAAATTCAAATTCAAGAAAAATTCAAGAGGTGATGAACTGATGATGATTCGAATTGAGAATGGGCAGTAAAAATGTAGTCGAAAGAAGGTGAAGTTGCAAAAAAAAGCCGTTAAGACCTAAAAAAGGGTAAACAAGGACCAATAAGAAAAAAACCACCAAAAAAGGACAAATAGAACCCACCATTTTCTGGCCTACAATGACCCAAAATGAACATATATTATGTTAAGCCTCGTCTTCGGACACTATGGAAAAAAAAGGATTTTTCCTCAACTTCCGAGCCCTAGTAATTACATTGAAAGTTCTTAAAACAAAATGCTTCGTGTCAAAAATCTTCTATTCATCAATGTATGAAATACATGAACATAAGTGAAAATTATATTTTTAGTTTACGCGTTACATGCTTATGCATAAAAATAATCAATTTGTATCTCCAATTTTACAGATGGCACGTTTCTACAGAAATCAAAGATACAGAAATCCATCTTACAAAATTGCATTTTTCGTATTTCAATAACTATCATATTCGGGGTGTAAGGGGTAACTTCCACGTAGGGGCTCAAAAGTCAACCTCACTTCCACGTAGTACACCCTGGACTGTAGACTAACGAGGCTCTGGCGACTGGCACTATGGCCAGTATAATTTTGTGTGTGTTGTCCTGTTTTTTGTCTTTGTGTGTTCTGAGTGCCCGTTTACAGCCTCAACTTTTAACAGAAGTCAGAGGATTTTTAGTTATGCAACGTTAGAGTTGTCATTTGTAATGATAAGGGGCTGGCCCCTGTATAATGTGACGGGTGCAAAATAGCCTAAGTGCTGGCGCACCCAAAATTTTAAATTCAAATTCAAAAATAATTATCATATTCGTGTTCCGAATGTGTCAAATCTTGATAACACAATTGTCCAATGTGCAATTAGCAAGTATATTATACTCCTGTCAAGTTATCCATACTTATCTGGAAGTCCTGCGACCCAAAATGGCCGACGAACACTATCCTCATGACAAGTCACTATCTTCGTGTTTTTTTCACATTTCGACGTATGTATGCCCAATCTTAACATACGTATCAATCGTATGAATCGTTTTTGCAAAATACTTCAAAGTTTCAGGGGTGTAAGGGGTGATCTTCCACGTAGTACACCCAAATGTCAACCTCACTTCCACGTTAGTGCTCCCTGGATTTAAGACTAACGAGGCTCTGGCGACTGGCCCCATGGCCAGTATAATTTTGTTTGTATTGTCCTGTTCTTTTGTCCTTATGTGTGCTGAGTGCCCCTTTACAGCCTCAGCTTTTAACAGAAGTCAGAACATTTTAAATTTTTTAGTTATGCAACGTTAGAGTTGCTATTTGTAGTGGTAAGGTACTGGCCCCCGTATACTGTGACGGGAGCAAAATAGCCTAAGTGCTGACGCTCCCAAAATTTTAAATTCAAATTCTGGTCTACTTCAAAGTTTCACGTATTCATTCCAGTAGAGGTAATGGACCGGTTCACAAACATCTTTTTGGGAACAGTGGGCTCACAGTGTTGCCAACCCACCCCACGAAGATTTTACCGTATCATATTTTACAGGCGAAGCTAACCTACAAAATAGGAGTTGGCAAACACTGAGTAGTACCAGGAATTCGCTTCACAAACCTTTTTTGGATTCAGTTTTGCCAAACTACCCCATGAAAATTTTGCCATATGATATTTCACAGGCGAAGCTAACCTACAAATAGGAGTTGGCAACACTAACTACGATCTATGCTGTATATTTTAGCTTTTTGTACCCTTCTAAGAAGTGAGTTGGCAACACTGATTTCATCATGCACAATCTATTATGAACTGAAGTAACGTCACTCACTCAATCGGTGTTGCCAACTCACCCCATGAAAAAAATTCCCCCATACAATCTTTCACGAGTTAAACTAACCTGCAACTAGTGAGTTGGCAACACTTATACGATCATGCGCGATCTATTATGAATTTTGTTTGTAAATTTCCGAGCATAGATAACTTATCTTCGAGTGTACATCACAAATCTGCAAACAGATTTTGGCTATGTCCAACAGTTTTCGAGATAAACCTACTTCTGGTCGCCATTTTGGATTTCCGAGCATAAGTAAAAAAATATGTATACAACCTATGCTCGGAAATCCAAAATGGCAACCAGAAGTAGGTTTATCTCGAAAAACTGTTGGACATAACCAAAATCTGTTTGCAGAATTGTGATGTACACTCGAAGATAAGTAAAAGTATGAGTCAACCTATGCTCGGAAATCCAAAATGGCGACCTGAAGTAGGTTTATCTCTTAAACGGTAGGAGTTAGCCAAAATCTCTTTGCAGATTTGTAATGTATAGTCGAAGATAAGTAAAAAATATGTATACAACCTATCTTCGAGTGTACTTTACAAACCTGCAAACAGAATTTGCCTGTCTCCCTCTGTTTTCGAGATATTAAAAACAATATATATATATATATATATATATATATATGTGTGTGTGTGTGTGTGTGTGTGTGTGTGTGTTAAGCGACAACAACAGAGCCATCTATGTGCAACTGTCTGAACTCGGTGAACACTTGGGAACAAGTCAACTTTTTTCAACACTACATCATTTTAAACTCTCTCTGCCAGCAATAGGGAATGGTAGTAAGCGTTAGACAAAGTTCTATGGAGCTGAATATGCCTTTCTTATGACGTCGTATATTGTTAAAATATCTTTAATTTACATATGTCTCATACCGAAGTATCTTGGGGTGTAAGGGGTACCTTCCACGTAGGCGCCCAAAAGTCAACATCACTTCCACGTAGTGCACCCTGGACTGAAGACTAACGAGGCTCTGGCGACTGACCCCATGGCCAGTATAATTTTGTTTGTATTGTCCTGTTCTTTCGTCCTTATGTGTGCTGAGTGCCCCTTTACAGCCCCAGCTTTTAACAGAAGTCAGAAGATTTTAAGATTTTTAATTAAACAACGTTAGAATTGTTATTTGTAATGATAAGGGGCTGGCCCCCGTATAATGTGACGGGAGCAAAATAGCGTAAGTGCTGACGCTCCCACAATTTTAAAATCCCAATGCCCTTCCTGTCGAATGGGTCGCGTGGAAATCCGGCGTTTTCTGTCAGATTTGACTCGCCTACTTCTTTGATCTTCTTAAACAGAGGACATCCTCTGTAACTTGCATAGTGCGGCTGGCTGCAATTGGCACATCTTGGTGGAATAGCCTGGTCTTTCGTCTGGCAATCTGAAAATTTGTGGGTCACCGCGCACTTGACGCAGCGGGGCTGGGCGAAACAATGTCTTTGGCCGTGCCCGACCCTCTGGCAGGCGTGGCATTGTAATATCTGCTTCGAGCGGTATTTCTCCACTCGAACCTTGTAGGGGCTTATATGGTCAAGCGTATAAATCCGTTCGGACTGCTTGGATTTTGGCAGGACGACCATCATAAGTGGTAATGGTCGCCTGGTCGGGGGGTGACCGCTGGAATTCTGGTCCTCATTGGCAGTCGTCTTCTGACGTCGAATTGGAACATTTAGGCGGCTTACACTATGGACTGTAAATCCATAGTCTGTCAAAACCTTTTGAAAACTCTCGGGGGAAACAACCAAAGGGAGGAATCGAATGATCATCTTAAGTTAGCTGCCGCGGAGGAGCCGTAAGCATGTCCAATCTTCTGGGCCTGATGGAATTCCCGGACAGCCCGGATGGTCAAATGTTTGCACTTGACAGCAACCTCTGGTGTATTTAAAGACTGTGCGGTTGCTGACAATGGCAGATATTTGTACAGTTAATGCCTTGCTCGTCGCATTGTTAATTGTAATGCGGGGTGGCCTGTAAGTCTTCTTGGGTGGTGCTGCTACTGGCTTATCACCTCGTGTCGTACTTCTTTGCTGCGACGCTGGAAGACTGTCGGTCTCGCTGCTGGTAGATTCATCTTTGTCTTTGGTTGGTCGTCTCTCTCGGAATCGTTTTCTCGTTCCACCTCTTTCCATGGCTGGGGCGGGCGGAATCAAACGGCGTTCCTCTCTACCAAAGCGGATGAACGAGGTGCTTTCTTCCTCAGTATCTCGATGAAGGATGCAAGATTCTTGATTCTTGCTTGTTTTATATCTGTACTTGATGAAGCGTCACCCGTCATTTACTATGCTCCATGAGGTTCAACACAAACTTTGCATAGTTAATCCTGCGACACACGCTTCACACGATTGCATGCATTTACCGACAATGTCAATTTGGCATATCTACCTATAAAGCGATGACATGAGCTCATCCACAAATGTTTACATAACAGCAGCTTACCTTGTGAAGCCGGGAAAAGATGCGAAGTAACATTCCCTATGCGAACTGTTCGTCAATGATGATTTCGTCATTTAACTTACGCATCGCCGTTCTCTATTATCTGCAAACATTCATCGTCCATTAGCGGTACGGAAAGAATTCTCATTTTTCATGCCGCAAACGTGTGACCGCCGAAATCCACGGAAATATTTCATTTCCTCACTCTTCACCACAATGCTCTTTTAGCCACCATTTTTTTCAGCCAACTCCCACTTTTTTCTTCCTCTTCTTCTACTCCTTCCCACCGTCCTTTTGTGCACAACACGATTATTCCGGATAGCTTGTGAATTTACATATTTATATAATATTACAATAACTTGCATATGTATGTGTTGAGGATCCTTTTGCAATAAATGTTTAAATAAACTTTCTATCTTTATTTATGCCATAGCATGGAGAATAACACGCTTTAAGTTTTATAATTTATCATGACTTTCAAATAGTGCCATCTAGCGTTACTATCCGGACTTAACGTGGGTAAAAGTATACTTTACAGCAGTTACACTCCATCTATCGTGATTTCTCTGAAATTCGTATTTTAAGATAATACTAACGAAATTCAAACTATGAAAAACATATTTTCGTGGTGGAAAATTCCAAGTCATTTTCGAAATATCAACTTGATTTTTTCTGTATTATAAAGTGGAGATATGGGACGATACGATCCCTCAGCAAGAAAATTTTAAGTAAGCTACTTCCAACTTTTTCAATGGTCATAATTACTAATTAGGGTCCGGAAGTTGATGAAAAATCAACTTTTTTTCTGACCCTTAAAAACAATCCTAAACCTGATATGCCCGTTTCCCTTTAGGTAGAGCCGGAAAACACTTTCTATTTTATATTTTTTTTTCATTTTTCGGCCTTTTTTGGCTTTTATTTTATTTGTCAGTATTTTTAACAGTTTTTGTTGCATTTTTCCTTATTTTCGAGGTTTATTATTCTCCTCCCCTGGTGTTTCGTGCATTTTAAATGCATTTACTAGTAAAACTTACATATTTAGATTTCTTGACATGGTCCTTTTAGCAAATTCACCATGAATCGAAGATACGGTCAATGGAAAAGCATAACATTATTCTTAACTGAAATGTTTGGCAATGGATTACAATAGTTTGTGTGAAGATCTACTTTGACGTTCTTTTTCTGGACACTATTATCGCTTTAATCTGTAGTTTTAAAGTAAAATTAATCACAATATTAAATGCAATTACACTCTGGTGCACGCGAAGCAGAACTGTATTTTCGGAAGCAGGCCGACTGCAGTATCATAGAAGGCCCACTCTGAAAGGAGATGTATTGGTTGATTTTGTGTTTTAAGTCAACTTTATGCATAGTAAGGCTAATCGGGACTGGGCCTACAGTTTAAAGTGGGATCCGAACCGAGTGCATAAAATAACGTGAACCGTGTGGTGTAGGGGGATCGTTTCCTTATGGAATGGAAGGTCATGGGTTCAAACCTACTTCTTTGCAAAATATTTTTCGGGAAATAAACGGCTTTGGACGAGAATGCTTATCTTCGTTTCTTGGATATTTCCGTTGATATTTATGCGATTTATGTCCAGTATTTCCGGATGCAGAAACTTGACATGTATGTTCTTAATATGTGTTAACTTATAACAGCTGAATGAAAGAAAAAGTATTTCCTAAAATCCTGTCAATCACTGAAAGATTAAAAACTTTAGTAGAAGCATTAGTTGAGGCATGCACAGTGGCGACAATTATGAAGTGTGGAGGGGAAGATGAACCCGCACTATGCTAAACATTATCTACCAAGGGAAAGAAACTGTCCTTGCCCCCTCCCCCACCTTGCCCCATTAGTTTTGAAACCATATCACCGCCACTGAGCATGCATCACATAAATATTTACAGTAATATCACATAATATCATATTACGTTATTAGAACACTTCGTACTCGGTAAATAAAAAGGAAAAGATAATAAGGAAAGGGTGGGATTTAAACCTACGATTTTTCGATCTTGACGAAAACAGTAAAAAAAAAAAAGAAAGTGTTGTCATCTAGCCAAGTACTCCATGATATTGCTAACAGAAAACTCAGTAAAGCACGTTAATCTCAGTTGATGCAACATTGTGCCGGAGTTTCGAACCATTTTTCGCCAAGAACCAAGGAATAGTGTGGGCCCTTACCCTCACACCCCCTATACGCCTTCATGGCGTGGTGCTATGCACAGGGGACCACTTTACCTTTTTACCTTTACCAAGGAAAATACACATTTGCAGAATCGTCTGGTGTTGTGGAAGGTATCTTTACTAAACATTTCGCATAAAATCATCATAAATTTGCCTTCTTGCATTCAAATGTGACCGCAATTCTTTCCAGCTGGATGAGAACCTGTTACGTGTTTCACAATGCACATAAATTTCCCTATTTTCAAATTCAGAACGAATTATCTTGAAATATTTTCAACATTCGTATTTCTACTTAACCTTTTTTGTCTACTCATATATTTTATTACTGCTTTAGGGTATCTTTACTTTATGGAATGTGAAAGAATGAAAAAAAAATCACGAGCGTTTTCATTCAAGAAGAAGAAATGTTGCAAAGTTGTCTACTCTTAGTTGGCTCTGAGGCGCTATGCTGCCAAATTTACGAATTCTGGACTTTGAAATTTTTCAGGGCGGTCAAATAAGATGTTGCGAACTGGATACAACTACAAAATCCATAAATGGTCCAAGATCCCCATTCATGACATCAACAAATATAGCGGTGCCGTTCAGTGATCCAAAAACTACTCTCTTAAATTGGTACAAAATTCCTTCAAAGGCAAAGGCCGTATATTTACGACTACTTTCATGAAGAGGAACTTGCCAATACGCATTTCCAAGTCAAGTGAGGTGAAGTACTTGCAGCCAATGAACGACGTCAACAAGTCATTAATTCTCATGGGAGCAAGTTGCATCGGTTTCACGTGGGTGTTTATTTTCTTCAGATCAACACATAGACGAATATCCCCATTGGGTTTTGGCACAAATAGCTGAGGCGAACGATGTTCTGAGACTGAAAGTTCTATTACCCCCCAAGCCAACATTACATTCAGTTGTTTCTTTACCTCATCCCTATAGGCATATGGAATAGGATAATTTCGTGCCACAATTGGTTCGTCCGTGTCTACTTCCATCCGAGGCACGTATTCGGTACATAAACCCGGTTTATCAGTAAACATCAGCTGGAAGTCCTAGAGCACATCGATGAATCGCGAATTTAATTTTCTACCTTCATCTAAAGAGGCGTTTATTTTATTTTCAAAATTCGATCGCCCAAGGTCCGAAGTCTCAACCACGAAGGACATGTTGGCAACTGACATGTCTTGCTCATTGGACATTATGTCAGCAAGTGGAGTGAACTTCAAAAGTGTCCTACCATTTGGAGTTTGGTAAAACAAAGCCTCAACATCGAAGTTCAATTCCCCGTGTATACCGTAAATAACATCTAATCCTAATATGATGGGTACATTCAGATTTTTGACAACCACAAATTGCAAATAAAATTCATAACTCGCTAAATTGACATTCAATCGCGTAATACCCTCTACCGATTTAGATTTCGTGCCCGAATAATCAATTAACTTAATACTTGACGCCGACTCCAATCTAGGCCGCGAGACCGACGATGAGATCAATTTCCATGTGTCGTAAGCCAGGAGGCTCAGTTCCGCGCCACTATCACAGAGGGCTACGAACGGTTTACCCATAATTGAAACATTGATCATTGCAGATCCACATCTTTTATTACTAGTATTAATTGGCGTTATAGAATTCATTGACAACACCAGATCAAACTCATCAATACCTCCTCTATATTTACAAATAATATGGCAGATGACTTTAATTTGCCCTCACCCCCTGCCCGTTGGTAAGGGTCCTTTGTCGGTTTTCCGTCCTCGACGTTTCCTTCCTATTTGCTGAAAATTCTTCGTTCGCATGGATCTCAGCTTCAACCACGAGTTGGGACGCTTCTTTCAAGTTAAAAATAAAACCTCAAAACGTTACATACAGCCCTACTTCGAAGATGGTCCACCACCCGGGCCATACCTGCTCTGTTCCAGTGAATTTTAAAGACCAAAGTCTTTAGTTTAACTGCTCAGCAGTTTGACCGCTGATCGTCAATCCAACCCCGCGGTTGCCCCTCTGATCACATTCAATTCTACATAGGTACAATCAGTATGATTTTGAGCTAACCTTAGCAACATGCTGTCCCCTACCAGTTGTTTATTTTCCAACAACGAGTGAGATTTAGATAATGAACCTACACTAGTAGACACTGAAGCACTTGTGCTTTTGGGAGGATCTATGTTTACCGACCTCACATTACCTCCTACAACGTGAGGGGTAACTCGTTTCCCAACGACTTGTTATTTGATGTAGATACCTTGTCAAAATGGCGTGGTTTGGACCTTGGACTTCGATACCTCAGCCTTTCCCCATCTGAAGGAGGACTACTTGGCAATCGGGTTTCCTCCAGGCTCTTTTCTTCAGAGCTAGGTGACTTTAACGCCACCATATTTACTCCGCCTTTTTGACCCTTTACCTTAGGAGAAGAAGCCCAATCCCTTTTTACCGATACTTTCTTTAGCGACTCAAAGTTTTCAATAACATGAATTGCCCCCGAGAACGACGATATGTCCTGCATTACAAAGTGCTCTTTTAGTTTATAACGTAGTAGAATGCCCATTTGCACTCTTCGGCTTTAGGTTGGATCGAACGCAGGAGTTTAAAGTTTTTTTGAGAAGAACTGTAAGAGACTCCTTCGAGGTCTCGATATATGGCGCATTCAGAATTTTAGCCAGACATGAAATTTTCCACCTAGAACTCTCAGAGTAGTTTATGAATTCTTTCTTGAAAAGATCATATGTTGTAACGCGATCCTTCCGTTCCGTAAACCAAAGCTTGACGCTTTCTGTTAATAATTTTGGGACATACTTTATGTATTGCCCTTCCTCTACCCCATAAAGCTCAAGCAGCTCCTCAACTTTCTCCAGGAATTCGGATGGAGTTACTGTAGTAATTAACCCACTGAATTTTGGAAATTTCATCAAGTCATGAATGAGCTTTATACTAAAGACTTTTGCTTGAGTATATCCATTATTATTGTTAGTATTAGAGCGTACCGGATTATCCTTTATCACCTTTGCCTGAGATTCTACAAATCCTTGCAACCCTTTTAAATTTGCCTTCCCATGCCTGGTCTTAATGTAACTCCTCCTCTTTGACGTCAGACAGCAATCACCTACCAATCCGCCTCACTTAAGGAATATACATTTTCAGGCTCAGTGGACCTGAAGTGGCTGAATTTCGAACATCTAAGTGCAGAATCCCCATCTGATTCTTCAGTAGAAGTGGCTTTGTCTACACCACGTTTCCTCAACGCCCCCGACTCAGAGCAGTGATAACCAACACGCCTTGCTTCAATCCCATCAGCATTTGACTTTACGAGATCCTTATCAGAGCCCCTAGACTCCCACCTAGCCAAGACCCCATTGAACCTTGCCAAAGAATTTTCCATCGATCTTAACATAGCATCAGCCGGTATACTGTTCACTTTTACACGGATGGGTCCAAGACAGTCGAATCAGTTGGTTGCGCCTTCGTCCTAGACTCTCAAAGTTCCAGTTTCTCACTACATCCTGACTGTTCCATCTATACGGCAGAGTTGTACGCCATTCTAAAGGCACTGGACTTTGCAGACGTCTATGGGCTGAATAAGTTCCTTGTGTGCTGCGATTCGACCAGCGTGTTGCAGTCTCTGGATTCGCCGTATTCCTGGCATCTGGTAGCGCAACGCATATTCAGACGGCTTGTGTCCTTATCTGCCAGCGCGGATGTACACTTCTGTTGGGTCCGTAGCCACGTGGGCATTCAGGGGAACGAAGCAGCTAATGCTGCCGCCAAGTCAGCTCATGCAAATGGCGACGTTCTCGTCCACATTTTGCCAGCTCGCGACCTGCAGAATGTGTTCCGTTGTCGCCTTCTTGACACTTGGCAGACCGAGTGGGATGTGGAAACGGGGAACAAGCTTCACGCTATTAAGCCCACCATAGGTGCTTGGCGTTCCTCGTCTCGTCCCTCTCGGCGAGAAGACGTTATTCTTACCCGCATGCGTATAGGGCACAGCCGTCTCACGCATGGTCACCTACTGCAAGGGCTGGACCCTCCGTTGTGTCGTGCTTGTAATGTTATTTTAAGCATCCGACACATTCTCGTTGAATGTGTCGATCTTGCTTACCTCCGGCAGACTTTTAACCTTTCCGGCTGTTTTTCATCCCTCTTGGGTGATGACAGCAGTATTTTATCACATGTTTTTAGTTTTTTGCGAAGAGCTGGACTCTTCCACCGTCTTCAAGGAGGTTTTTACTTTGTTCTGACTTTTTAATGTGTTGTGTTTGTCTCGTGCAGGTCTTTTAACAACCTTGCACTTTTAGTTTTTCCCAAGGGGCTATTTACATCCATTTTTTAAGTTCTCAGTCAGAATTTTAGATAAGGGATATTTTCCCGTATACATAGAAGGGTGCGAAATGGCCTTAAATGCCGACGCACCCAGAAATTTTAACTCAATTCCAATTCCAAAGGTATACTGTTCACCCCTGAAACATTATCCTCAACCCTGTACAACGAACTCCTTGGAGTCCCCTGAAGTGATGGGAAAACTTCCTTCTTGACTATGGTTAAGTCACCATCCCTAACAGCCCTTACCACCTTATTTCCTTCAGCAATCCGAACCGACTGAGTTTTCCTTACTACTACTCTATCCATCACTTTCTCCACAACCTGTTCTTCCAACAATTTAAAACTATTTTTATTATCCAATTTTAACTGTCGTATTGCCTGCTGAACACCCTGTACTTCCGAGTCTAGTCTTTTAGCTAACCCCTCATGCTTCTTTTCTAAGCTCTCGGTATTCATGCATTCAATCCTGTACTGGAATACCGACAATGTGAGCTCATGAAGACCCTCACTTGTCTTCGTGGTGTTCTGTTTTAACTCCAACATGGATTTATTGGTTACAGATAAATCCATTTGAAGTTTACCAGCCAATTCACTGGTATGAGACAACAACTCAGATTTCATTAACTCTTGTGTTTTTGCTGGACTCCTGACTACTTTCTTTAATAAATGAAAGCAAGGTGTCCAGAGTCACAGGCTCCTGTTCCCATATTTGTTGCATATACTTACTCTCTACTAGTTTGAATTAAGAACAGTTTAAACGAACAACAAAAGGAATTTAATTCAAACTTACTTATCTGACTTTTCCCCAGCAGTAAACGCTCAACCCTGAGTCTCGTGGATCTTTATGTGACACTCCAGGAGACCTGAGAACTCCAAACAGTATTTTCAATAACTTAACCAAGATGGCACCCGGTAGGCTTAAACAGTCCACCTGACATCTCTATGCGACATCCACTACATTTTTTTTCAAACCTCAGTTCTCGCTGTTATCACCTTATTTTGCAGGAAGCCACCCACAGGTCACACTCGCAGCGCCTCAAAGCGCAGGTGGGAGGAAAATTGCTGGGAAGATCAGTAACCCCACAGAACAATTTCAGTTAATATATATATATTTATTTGCAAATGAACCTACGCTCTTCATGCACGCCAATCCTTCTTGAACCACATATAATTGAATCCCTCAAGCCAACTGCCTAATCGCCGGGTACAGAATACCCCTAACCTAACCCTTTCCTATGACTCGAAAGCGTTAACACGTCCCAAGGACCAGACCGCCTGTTAACCCTTAATACTTTCCACGAAATAGACACATCAACACAGCATACTCGAAGCATTCTACCTCTGTAAGGAACATAATAACGTTAGAAAAGGATATCTCACCAAATATACATATCATGACTCGTGTAATTTGGGTTGAAATAGACATTAGATTTCTTTATAGACATATTTATTTATATGAAACTTTACATATCCACCGCATTGGAATACGCAAGATACACCACTACTTTGCGAACTGGAGTGTAAGGGGTGCTCCTTCCACGTAGTGCACCCAATAGTGAACCTCACTTCCACGTAGTACACCCTGGACTGCAGATTATCGAGGCTCGGGCGACTGGCCCCATTGTCAGTATAATTTTGTTTGTGTAGTCCTGTGTTTTGTCCTTCTTTGTGCTGTGTGCTCCTTTACATCCTCCGCTTTTAACGAAAGTCAGAAGATTTTAATATTTTATGATTTTAGTTCTGCAACGTTGGAGTTGTTATGTATAACGATAAGGGGCTGGACCCCGTATAATGTGACGGATGCAAAATATCCTTAGTGCTGACGCACCCAAAATTAAAAAAAAAGAAGGAAAAAAAGAGAAAATACTTTGCAAACTAATATTGCAATTTATATTCAACATGAACAGCTGATTCATTTCACTTCAAGGAAACTGGATGGAAGCTGTGTATGACTTGACCCACTAGGTAACACCGCATCTAGTTACCCGTATTTGTCTCTACCAATTACAGAACCATAAATCAAACAAGGAAAGAGATATTCAACTTTCATTACTCAACTACTTGCGAGTTGCACGATAAATTCCACTTGATTTCTTCTAGTTTTGGTTTTACTACAATTGCACGCATATATGGTCATATGACCGCGAGAAAATTGAAATTACCAAATTTTGTTAACCACTCATGGTTTTCAATGTAATAACGATTGAGTAAGATGCTAGACAAAGTTCAACTATTTTTTACAGAAATGAACAAGATTCTTGATTCTTGCTTGTTTTATATGTGTACTTGATGAAAGCGTCACCCGTCATTTACTATGCACCATGAGGTTCAACACAAACTTTGCGTAGTTTATCCTGCAACACACGCTTCACACGATTGCACGCATTTACCGACAATGTCAATTTGGCATATCTACCTATAAAGCGATGACATGAGCTCATGCACAAATGTTTACATAACAACAGCTTACCTTGTGAAGCCGGGAAAAGATGCCAAGTAACAGTCCCTATGGGAACTGTTTGTCAATGATGATTTCGTCATTTAACTTACGCATCGCCGTTCCCTATTATCTGCAAACATTCATAGTCCATTAGCGGTACGGAAAGAATTCTCATTTTTCATGCCGCAAACGTGTGACCGCCGAAATCCACGGAAATATTTCATTTCCTCACTCTTCACCACAATGCTCTTTTAGCCACCATTTTTTTCAGCCAACTCCCGCTTTTTTCTTCCTCTTCTTCTACTCCTTCACACCGTCCTTTTGTGCACAACACGATTATTCCGGATCGCTTGTGAATTTACATATTTATATAATATCACAATAACTTGCATATGTATGTGTTGAGGATCCTTTTGCAATAAATGTTTAAATAAACTTTCTATTTTTATTTATGTGATAGCATGAAAAATAACATGCTGTAAGTTTTATAATTTATCAACTTTCAAATGGTGCTATCTAGCGTTATTATCCTGAATTAACGCGAGAAAATTATACTTTACAGCAGCTACGATCCATCTATCATGAATTCTCTGTAATTCGTATTTTACAAGATTAAGGACTTGCGTTGATTATCTAAATGTTCTCAACATACATTGCATTGTATTAAACTTATCATGCCATATTACAATAACCGTAATATGTGCTCTGGTGCGTTTCGTACCAGTCCAGTCGCCAGTTTGTATGTAGAAGTATCCGAGCCGTTGCTGTCTCTGTGAAGACAGCTTATGGTAGTGAACTACTGGGGTGTAAGGGGTACCTTCCACGTAGGCGCCCAAAAGTCAACCTCACTTCCACGTAGTGCACCCTGGACTAAAGACTAACGAGGCTCTGGCGACTGGCACTATGGCCAGTATAATTTTGTGTGTGTTGTCCTGTTTTTGTCCTTGTGTGTGCTGAGTGCCCGTTTACAGCCTCAGCTTTTAATAGAAGTCAGAACATTTTAAGATTTTTAGTTATGCAACGTTAGAGTTGTTATTTGTAATGGTAAGGGGCTGGTCCCCGTACAGTGTGACGGGAGCAAAGTAGCCTAAGTGCTGACGCTCCCAAAATTTTAAATTCAAATTCAAATTCAAATTCAAATTCAAAGGTAGTGAACTACTTCCTCCATCTTCGGCCGATGCCTTCAAATACTTCATATCACACCGTCTCAGACGAGAGTAGGCTGGCAAGGTATCGGCTCCACCCTAGTATCACTAGACCGTTTGGTGTTCGTGCAGACAAAATCCTGTCATCACTTTGCGTTGTCAGTGATCTTCCTGGCGTCTCTCCACTAATTCCGCCTCACCCGACCTGGGAATTTTCTGCACCTTCCATCGATTTCTCTCTGAGTGCCTTCCAAAGGAAGAAACACCACTTCTTGTATACCAGCAGCGGTTTATAGAGCTTCGCGCGAAGCACCCAAATTTTAATGTATTTTATACGGATGGGTCCAAGACAGTTGAATCAGTCGGTTGCGCCTTCGTCCTAGAGTCCCAAAGTTCCAGTTACTCACTACATCCTGCCTGTTTCATCTATACGGCAGAGTTGTATGCCATTCTAAATTCACTGGACTTTGCAGACGTCAATGGTCTGAAGAAAGTCCTTGTGTGCAGTGATTCGACCAGCGTGTTGTACACTCTGGATTCGCCGTATTCCCGGCATCAGGTAGTGCAACGCATTTTTAGACGGCTTGTGTCTTTATCTGCCAGTGCCGATGTACGTTTCTGTTGGGTCCCTAGCCACGCGGGCATCCAGGGGAACGAAGCAGCTGATGCTTCCGCCAAGTCTGCTGATGCAGATGGCGACGTTCTCGTCCACCTTTTGCCAGCTAGCGACCTGCAGAATTTGCTTCTTTGTTCCCTTCTTGACACTTGGCAGGCCGAGTGGGATACGGAAACTGGGAACAAGCTTCACCTCATTAAGCCCACCACAGGTGCTTGAACTTCGTCGTGCCGACCCTCTCGCTGAAAGGAAGTTCTAACAAGAATGCGTATTGGACACAGGCGTCTAAGTTTTTGGCATATACTCGTTTAATGTGCCGATCTTGCTTACCTCCGGCATACTTTTAACCTTTCTGGCTGTTTGTCATCCCTCTTGGGTGATGACAGCAGTATTTTATCAAATGTTTTTAGTTTCTTGCAAAGAGCTGGATTCTTCCACCGTCTGTCTGTAAGGTGGCTTTTTGTTGGTTTTTTTCTGATTTTTTAATGTGTTGTGTCTGTCTTGTAAAGGTCTTTTTACAACCTTGCACTTTTAATTTTTCCAAAGGGGCTGTTTACACCCCCTTTTTAAGTTTTCAGTCACAATTTCAGATAAGGGGATATTTCCCCATGTAAATAGACGGGTGCAAAATGTCCTTAAGTGCCGTCGCACCCAAAAATTTTAAATTAATTTAAATAAACTACGAGTATAACAACAGGAATTCATAAGAATGTTATTTTGAATTACAGCGTTGAGAATTGCAATGGCATCTTGACTACTATGTTGTAATCTGAAACCAATTTGCGTAGGGGGAAAGAATCGTTGTTTTTCTTAAGTCCACATAAGACGTTTTTGTATCATGTGTTCGAATAATTTTTTCAATACTTAAATTAGGACTATTGGTCTGTAGAAACGAGCATCTGATGGTGGTTTATTCGACTTGAATATAGGAATTACTACATGTGTTTTCCATTCTGAAGGTATACTACCCCCGGTATATGTTTATTTGTATATAGCGACTAAAATATCAAATCCTCTTTTAGGTAAGCTCTTTATAGCTTGGTATGAAATTCCATCCATTCCTGGTGCTGAATTTTTAACTCTATGTAGTATACTATGTAATTCTATGACAGTCACAGCTGGAAACTCTCTTGTAAAAGTTTGTTGTGGAACCAGAGGAGGTTGATATTCTATATTTACTGTAGGAGGCGCAATCATGGAGAGAGATTCATTTTTCCAGGTTACATCAATTGTCTGTTTCCTGCTTAGTTTCGGGTGTCTTAAGGAATTAAATTTTTGTTCAGACGAGTTTTATAGGTTCAGCATTTCCTAGAGAGTGACAATAATTTATCCAACCTATTTTTTTGGCTTTTTTGGAAGCTTTTTTTGGCAAGAGCCTGACTACTCTTCCATGCAATTTTGTGGATAATTGTGAGTCTGCTAGCTAATGTTTTCTCATCACGTTTACGATTCTGTTTAGCAGGCTCGCATTCTGGTGTCACCAATATAATTGTGGGAATAAATGTGTATCTTGCCCTTTTGAATGTATACCTACGATGTTAAGAGTGTTTGTAATTAGTTGTATAAATTGAGGATACGAGATATCAGTATTAGACCGTAAATTTTCTGATAATATGAAGGAGTCAATTGTTGTGGAATACAGTGACCAGTCAATAAGGTTAGTTTTCCAGCGTTGAGTTAGAGGTGCATTTCGCGGGATCTGTACATTATACATAAATCTTCCTTGAACATGTATGGGTAAGTGATCACTTCCACGCCTATCCTCATCCACAAACCAAGTAAGTTGGGGGAGAATTTTATCAGACACTATGGATAGATCTATCACAAAGATTATTTCCGAATCGAGGAATATATGTTATGGAACCATCATTAAGTATGATAAAATGTTTGTTCTATCCAGTCCACTAAAATCTGGCCTAAATGATCTGATCGTGAACTGCCCCACATTGGATGATGCCCGTTAAAATCTCCTACACAAATATAAGGGCCTGGAATATTGTCCAGAATACCTAGAAAATCTTGTAGTTGTATTTTTTGAGATAACAAATTCGAAGGTATGAAAAAATTAATAATACTGATATAAAAATTTTGTACCTTTATGCGGGGTGTAAGGGGTGCTTCTTCCACATAGTGCACCCAATAGTCAACCTCACTTCCACGTAGTACACCCTGGACTGCAGACTAACGAGGCTCTGGCGACTGGTCCCATGGCCAGTATAATTTTGTTTGTGTTGTCCTGTGTTTTGTGCTTATTTGTGCTGAGTGCTCTTTTACAGCCTCAGTTTTTAACAGAAGTCAGAACATTTTACGATTTTTAATTATGCAACGTTAGAGTTGTTATATGTAATGATAAGGGGCTGGCCCCCGTATAATGTGACGGGAGCAAAATAGCCTAAGTGCTGACGCTCCCACAATTTTAAAATCAAATTCAATATTCAAATTGTACCTTTATGCGAACTGTTATGATTTCTACATGATATCTGTTTACTATATTAATTTTTGGGTATAAAAAAAGAGTTTGGTGGGCCACACTCTCATGAATGTGTATGCTCACACCTCTTTCATTGTGTTGACATGGCGGACCTATAGTATTATAACATTTTAGATTGTAATTCTCGTATTTCTTTCTTTAGTCTCTTGTAAACAGAGAATTAAAGGATGGGGATTCCTCAACTAGTTTATTTAATTCCATTTTACGTGCGGAAAAACTATTTATATTCCACTGAATTAAAAATTCCATTCCCTACAATATACTATTGATTTTTTTTAATACCTGGATTTATAAAATTAAGTTTTGTAAAACTGTCAAAAGATTTCCTGTTAGCTCATGAATATGTTTAAGTAGTTGTTGTTGCCTTCTAAGTTCTGATTTATTTATTAGTGCCGACTACAGCTCTGGCAAAGTTTGCATTAACGATTTATACAGTGCCTGAAGATTTTCCGCCGGAGGATTTGAAATGATCTGTCTATTTGATGATCTATGCTCTTGTAGATGTTGTTCAATGTGGTTAGATCTAGACTGGGGTTGCGCATTTTTAGTCCAATGGGGGGTGATGGCGTATTGTCCTCGTCTTCGGATAAACTGTCAAGTGATGAAGATTCATAAAATAGCTCTTTAGGTGGTTTTGGAATTTCTCATGTCCATGTATTAATTCTACGTGAGTGCAGCCCATCTTTGCTCACACTCGTATTTTTTTCTGTTTTCGCACTGAGGGTTGCGAGGATGTAACTATTTTAGGAGTTGTTGACTCTTTAGTTGTCACAGATGTTGATGGACGTGTCATTGTACATTGGATGACCTCAGCGTGAGAGGGGAGCGGTGAAAATTATTTAGCAGTTAATGGACGTGCCAAAATGTCTCTCCTGATCAGAGGTGGTTTATATGTCCCCAATATTTTTGCCTTAGCTTCAAAGTAAGATAAGTTTTCCTCCGCCATCTGCGCCTGTATTTGCTGTTCTGTTTGTCGTCGAGGGCAATCTGCGGATGTAGCTCTATGATTACCTCGACATATGACACAAAAAGGAACTTCTGTGCAGGAATCTCCATGTTTTTATTTTCCACAGTTGACGCAGATTGCTTTTGAACGGCAGTTCTTACTTTGAAGCGCATAACGGAAAGAAGTTTGACATTATAAGACAGACCTCGTTCTAGGCCGAACCTCGAAAATTTCACTCTTTACTAGTATTCTTTCTGGTAAGACATTACCCTGAAAGGTTATGCATATTAATTTTGTCTCTCTCAGATCGAAAGAACCCGCATTATTCCATACTTTCTTCTCCATACGCCTCGCACTGATGACTGGGATCGCCGATTGCACTCCATCCATAATATCTTGTACACTGATATCTATGCCAACCCCGAAAACAGTCTCGCTGTACAAGAGCTTGAGGAATTCTAGCTCAAACCTGTAAATCCTTATGATACATTTCATTTTGTGTGAAAGCATTTGCAGCTTTTGCATTTGGAAAAGTCACACGGACTCTTATTTTTGCCACACTGTTCGATCAATTCAATGTCTAGTTCTGCTTTTCGAAATGTATTCCCTAAACTTCCACCGGACAGTTTTCCTATAATTTTTCCTGATAGTATAATAATACTGATAGTACTCTAATAGTACTATATATGGGCCTGATTGTGCATTGTCATATGCGTACTGTCGTGATGGAGAACTTTCATTCTCGTTCAATCAGATAATTTTATCTGGTTGGGCAGATGATTCTGAATCCACCGATCTCTTTTGTGCACGATGTTCTTGTTCTCCTTTCACCCCTTTCATGATAGCATCCTCATAACTCACTCGGGATGTAAGGGGTACCTTCCACATAGTACACCCAAATGTCAACCTCACTTCCACATTAGTACACCCTGGACTGAAGACTAACGAGGCTCTGGCGACTGGCCCCATGGCCAGTATAATTTTGTTTGTATTGTCCTGTTGTCCATATGTGTGCTGAGTGCCCGTTTACAGCCTCAGCTTTTAACAGAAGTCAGAAGATTTTAAGATTTTTAATAACGCAACGTTAGAGTTGTTCTTTGTAATGATAAGGGGCTGGTCTCCGTATAATGTGACGGGAGCAAAATAGCCTAAGTGCTGACGCTCCCACAATTTTAAAATCAAATTCAAATTCTTTGTAAAGATAAGGGGCTGGACCCCGTATAATGTGACGGGTGCAAAATAGCCTAAGTGCTGACGCTCCCAAAATTTTAAAATCAAATCAAAATATCTTCCAGAGAAGATCGACTAGAGTGGGGTGGGGTGTTAAATGGAGACAGAATTCTTTTAACCAAAGACTAGTGGGAAATTACTGAAAATATCGTGGGGCTCACTGAAATTTTCCTAAGTTTCATCTACTATGATGTCAGATTTACACCTTTGTGAAAACTAAAGCATAATTAGCAGCTTGCTACATCTCTGGCAAATCTATGCGATCGATACACAAACACAGCTTTTTACGCAAGTTTTAACTATATACAATCCAATAAACAGCCTTCAAAATTTTTTTCAGAACGAGTTACACTGAATAAGTTTTCTTTCCGCAATGCACTTACGATTTTGGAGCAGACGTTACTGTTCATGGCATTCTATTCACTTGCACTGTTAAACAGTGATTTGTTCCCGGCTCAAACATCAAGTGATCTTGAAACTCCCGTACTCGATTGCCGATACAGTAAGGGCTTTAATTTACTGAATCTTATTTTCACTTTCGACATTGTTGTGAGAAGCGAAAAAAAGGTAAAGAAATTAGAACAATTGAAAGTTGTTTACTTCCTGCACATTGATTTAATTATCGTGCCAGCACAACAATGTCGGAGAACATTTTCCTCAATAACGTTCACACAGCTGTCAATTGTCGGCGGGATAAAAAAAGCGGGTATTATTGTTCTGTAGTAGTTGGTAAGAAAACACTACATGTGCTTTTAATCTCTTTGTCCATAATTTCCTTATCTTGCAATCAATAATAAAAAACATCCATTGGGGTAAAGGTACAAAGAATAAATTATAAAATAAACAATTACATGTAAGACAATTACAAAATTTTACAGAAATATGTCTTATTAATAGAAAATTGAAGAAATATGTTGTAAAAACACGAAATTTTTGGAATATGTCAAAATATGCCTTATCGAGTTTGTCTATTTTGGCTGATATTCATGAGATATGTAAAGATCTCGCCCCACTATACGATCCAATGCCAACTAAACAATATGTTATAACATAAAGTTCCGGGCCCTGGTGATAATATATTAATTGAGCAAAAAGGTTTATCTCTCATGAATATGTGACAGAATGATCGCAATTGGCATACCCTTTTACTCAACAAACAGTATACCGTATCTTATTCGCCAATACTCAGTTTTTAATTACCTTCAAGGAAGAGGCGAAACCAGCAACCACTCCTCGCTCCACAGAGAAGAAGTTCAAGGAGGTACACACTAAAGAATATTTTCTCAAGTCCAGTAGCTCTCCAGTCAGAGCGGCATCGACCACCCTGAGACTTAAAGTGCAGCTTAAAGCTGCCCGGTGGGCTCTCAAAGCACCCGCCACCCCCCCTTCCCCATCCCCTTCGCCCTCTGTGTCCTTACCCGAGGACATGATACAGGACGAAGCCGCGGATGAAGAATATATCAAGGTGACAGGGCCTAGAAATAGAGTACGCCTTAAAAGGTAACTATCTTACCTACAGCTATGGCTTATTGTCTCCAATGGAATCTTAACGATTTCCGTACGCATCTCGAGGAACTGCAAATTCTAATATCTGAATTTGACCCTGCCATTATATGTCTCCAAGAGACACATTTTCGTCCAAATGAATCAGTGATTCTCAACGGTTACACGCTTTACCGCACCGAGAAGCTTCCTGAGGGTCGTCGTGCTCACGATGGTGTTGCAATCGGTGTTCGAGATACCATCCACTCAACACCAATCTTTCTCACCACCCCCTCCAAACTGTCGCCGTGCGGGTCCATCTACCACAGCCAATATCTGTGTTCTGTGTTTACATCACAAGGGAGGAGCGATTCTCACTTGAGGACCTCCATTGTATGTTCGAACAACTTCCGTCTCCTGTAGTTCTTTTGGGCGATTTTAATTCCTACCATCGTTTGTGGGGCTTCGTTCGTACAGACCCAATGGGTCAAATCGTAGACCAATTCCGTGAGGCGTCACGTTTAACGTTGCTGAATGATGGAACTCCCACATATTTCAGTCCTTCCTCAGGCACACACTCTGCGTTGAACTTGTCCTTCTGCAGTCCCAGCCTTGCTCCTACCACATCTTGGAGCCTTCACCCTGATCTCTGTGGGAGTGATCACTTCCCACTCTTTCTTACTTTCGAACATCTTCAGCACTCACGTGAACAACACCCTCACTGGCATCTCAGTCGGGCCGACTGCGGTGCTTTCGAGCGTGCAGTGGACCTTGAAGACGATCTAGCGTCGACTTTGCCACCAATCGACGCCTTAAATACCTTTGTGTCACGAGTGCATGATGCTGCACTCACCTCCATTCCACATCCCAGTGGACCTGCAAGGCGACGCCCAGTCCCCTGGTGGACTGCGGATATCAGTGCAGCCATCAAGGACCGCAATCATGCCCTAGATAGATTCAATAGGATCCACACTGCCGCAAACCTCGAGCAGTTACACATTAAGCGTGCCCGTGCCCGTCGGGTCATCCGAGCCAGTAAGAAGGCGTGCTGGGTCCAATATGTGTCTTCTCTGACGAAGCAGGCTTCGTCGAAAGCCGTTTGGACCAAAGTACGTCGCATCCAGGGAGTGCATCTACACCTCTGAGTGCTTGGAGCACGATGGGACGATGGGGTGTAAGGGGTGCTGCTTCCACGTAGTGCACCCAAAAGTCAACCTCACTTCCACGTAGTGCACCCTGGACAAGAGACTAACGAGGCTCTGGCGACTGACGCTATGGCCAGTATAATTTTGTGTGTGTTGTCCTGTTTTATGTCCATGTGTGTGCTGAGTGCGCGTGTACAGCCTCAGCTTTTAACAAGTCAGAACATTTTAAGGTTTTAAAGTTTTTAGTTATGCAACGTTTGAGTTGTAATTTGTAATGGTAAGGGGCTGGACCCCGTATAATGTGACGGGAGCAAATTAGCCTAAGTGCTGACGCTCCCAAAATTTTAAATTCAAATTCAAATTCAATTCAAACGATGGGACGATGTACACCGATTCCGGAGACATAGCCAATATCTTGGCCACACAGTTTTCTGATGCGTTTAGCACGGAAAATTCTGAACCACGTTTCCGCCGTGAGAAGGAACGACGCCCTCCAGTTTTTCGAAGCTATAACACCAAGCCATACAACTCTCCATTCACTGAATGGGAGTTCGATCAGGCGCTTCGAGATTCTAATAATACAGCTCCTGTTGTGGACAAGATCAACTATGAGATGCTTCGTCATCTGCCCATTGGAGTAAGAAATTTCCTTGTAGCGGTATTCAACAGGCTTTGGTTGGAGGAATCTTTCCCCACATCCTGGAAAAAAAGCTATTATTGATCCCATCTTGAAACCAGGTAAACAACGCACCACAGCTTCGGGTTACAGGCCTATTGCCTTAACTAGCTGTGTGTGCAAGTTGATGAAACGCATGATCAACAAGCGTCTCACTTGGTTTTTGGAGGAAAACTCTTTGATAAGTAATTTTCAATGTGGTTTCCATTCCAACCGTTTCACACTGGACCATCTGGTTCAGCTGGAAAAACACATTCAGGACGCATTCCTCAACAAGGAACATTTAGTTGCAGTTTTCTTTGACCTCCAAAAGGCATATGACACAACGTGGCGCTTTGGTATTATAAAACAGCTCCATTCTTGGGGCGTCCGTGGCCATATGGCGCACTTTATTCAAAACTTTCATCAGATCGTTTTTTCCGCGAACGTGTTGGTAACTCCTTTTCGGATCTTCATGAACAAGAGAACGTTGTCCCGCAAGGCAGCGTACTTAGTGTGACTCTTGTTTGCCATAGCGGTGAACAGTGTTATGGCAAACATTCTTTCCCGTGTACATGGTCTCCTCTATGTAGACGACCTCACGATCTTTTGTCGCTCACGGAATCTCGCGTCAGCTTCTCGTCAACTGCAACTGACGATACTCCGTTTGGTTGAGTGGTCCTCCCTAACAGTTTTCACCTTCTCATCCGAGAAATCCGTGTGTGTCCACTTTTGTCGAGGGGTGACCTTCCATGTAGTACACCCAAATGAGAACCTCACTTCTACGTTAGTACACCCTGGACTGCAGACTAACGAGGCTCTGACGACTGGCCCTATGGCCAGTATAATTTTGTTTGTGTTGTCCTGTGTTTTGGCCTTATTTGTGCTGAGTGTTCTTTGCAGCCTCGGCTTTTAACGAAAGTCAGAACATTTTAATATTTTATGATTTTAATTAAGGAACGTTAGAGTTGTTATGTGTAAAGGTAAGGGGCTGGACTCCGTATAGTGTGAGGGGTGCAAAATAGCCTTAGTGCTGACGCACCCAAAATTTTAAAATCAAATCAAATCATCATAGGTGCGTGGCGTTCTTCGTCCCGTCCCTCTTGGCGAGAAGAAGTTATTCTTACCCGCATGCGTCTAGGACACAGCCGTCTAACGCATGGTCACTTGCTGTAAGGGCTGGACCCTCCGTTGTGTCGTGTTTGTAATGTTATTTTAAGCATCCAACACATTCTCGTTGAATGTGTCGATCTTGCTTACCTCCGGCAGACTTTTAACCTTTCCGGTTATGGTCGCGATGCAGCGTAATATTATTTAATTGTCGTCCTTTATTTTCAAGATATTTAATATGTGCGATCCAATTTAATTTTCTATCAAACCTGACTCCCAAATAAATACCTGTGTCAACTACTAGAAGATTTGCTATCTGGGTAAATGTGTTCGGATATCTATGTTGATTGCGTAAATTGAATATTATGATTTGGGATTTGGGACGAGAGAATGTCAAACCCATGTTACGAAATAATTTGTCGAGGGTCAGAATGAGTTGCTTTGTGGCCAGCAATCCCTGTGTTGCATGTGGTGTGGTTAAATAGTAGCAAAAGTCGTCTTCAAATTGAAGGATTTTAAATTGACCATGAGGTACAGTATGAAATTGTTGAGTATAAATATTGAAAAGCAGGGGACTGAAGGGGGAAACCTGAGGTATCCCGTGTCGTTCTTTGCACGGTCCGTCCATTCTATCCTCGAACCAATACACGAGATTGCATTCGTGATATAAATGCCATAAGATAGATGCAAGGTTTGGGTAAATTTGGAGTTGGTCTAAATGTTTACAGAGCAGGGTGATGGAGACTGAGTCATATGCTTTATCTATATCCATAAATAGACTAAAACAGTAATCTCTCGTTACTTTACTATTTTGTACAGTTACTCTGAGGGTATTAATAGCATCCTGACTGCCCAGGCCTAGCCGAAATACCATTTGGGTGTGGGGGAAATAATTCAGTTTTTCCAGGTTCCAAGTTATCCGTTGATGTAGCGTTTTCTCGAATAATTTCTCAATGATAGGTATCAACACAATAGGACGATACGAATTGGCTTCGTTCTTCGGTTTGTTGGGTTTTAGTATTGGTATTACAATGCGATTTGTCCACTCAACAGAGACCTGTTCACCTCTGTATATATAATTAAAAATGCGAACAATATTTTCGAGACCCGAATCGGGTAGGTGCCGAATGATGTCATAAGTGATACCATCATATCCGGGGGCCGTATTTTTCACCGATTGTAATATAGAGCGGAGTTCGGAGACCGTTACTTCTGGAAAATCCGTTGTAAAGGTAGTGTCCTTGTTGGCCCGAAAATTGTTTCTATGTGCCATGGAAGGCGGGGCGAAATTCATAAACTCTGCTTCCCATTCATGCGTTAAGGAGCTGTGATGAACGATTTTTTCTTTACGAAAATTATTGAAGTTCCTTCAGATCGTGCCGATGGATTGACAAAATTGTTTCCAAGCCTCTCTGTTCGCTTGAATGTGTTTTTTTTCCGCTTTTGCTTGGAGGCGTTTCAGTTCAATCCACGTTTCACGCGATGGAGCCCTGCCATATTTTTTTCACAGGTATTTTTTCTGATATTTAATATTAGCGCAATCACTATTCCACCACCGAATGGCTGGAAAGATATCATGTTTTCGGAACGTTTGTCTTTTCCCGCAAGCATCTTTAGTGGACGTAAGCAATGAGATAAATTGAGAGTAGGATATTGCAGCAACGCGAATGTTCCTGTCCTTGGGCTATAGTTGCTCAAAATTTTATGCAAATTTATCCCATTGAATAGTCGCGTTACTCCATCTTCTCACTGGAACAGTAATATGCGGAGTAAGGCTACTTGTCGATAGGCTCTGGGAATTGACAAGGAAAATGGGGTTATGGTGACTACCCCGTAAATCATGATCTTTATACCTAGTGAAATATGGAAATAAATCCTGGGATGAAATAGTTATATCAATACATGATGGAGTATTTTGGGGTGTAAGGGGTGACCTTCCACGTAGGCGCCGAAAAGTCAACCTCACTTCCACGTAGTGCACCCTGGACTAAAGACTAACGAGGCTCTGGCGACTGGCACTATGGCCAGTATAATTTTGTGTGTGTTGTCCTGTTTCTTGTCCTTGTGTGTGCTGAGTGCCCGTTTACGGCCTCAGCTTTTAACAGAAGTCAGAACATTTTAACATTTTTAGTTATGCAACACTAGAGTTGTTATTTGTAATGATAAGGGGCTGGCCCCCGTATAATGTGACGGGAGCAAAATAGCCTAAGTGCTGAGGCTCCCAAAATTTTAAATTCAAACTTCAAACATCATGAAGGAGTATTTCCATTCCTCGGGTAATGAGTAGATGTATAATCGTTATAAATATTAAAGTCATTCTGAATGATCCAATTATGAATCGCTAACCCTAGTCGGTCCTGTTTTTTCCCGCCCCATAGGAGTGAATGTCCATTGAAATCTGTCAATATGATATAGGGTGCCGGTAATTCTCTGACTAGTTCCTGTAAAACGTCGGGTGTGTTGCGTTGAGATAAATAATGAGGAGGTATATATATATATTGATATTATAGTAATCTGTCGGTTCTGTAATTTCACGCTTACTGCTGTGATTTCAACTTGGAAGTCGTTTGTTAATTTTAGTTTGGAAGGTAGACTTAAATTATTGTGTGGTACATTTTCATGGAGATAAATGACAGTACCATTATGCTTAGTGGGGGAACCATAAAGAGTGTAGTGTGACAGCCTATATGTTTCATGTTGGGTACCTTTGACGTCTTGTAAACAAATTACCTGGGGGTGGGAATTCGCAATAATATCTAGCAATTCTAATTTTCTGGCAGAATAACTATTGACATTCGACTGTAAAATATCCATAATATCGACTAGTTCCTGTCTTTCCTTGAAGAAAATTAAGAAATCTCTTACCCAGTAATGATGAACCTGGATAAACCATCTTTGTTAATGGAGCTGAGAAAGGTGAACGTAATATCTGACTAATGTACTTAGTTTACTCCCGATGATGATTAGTTGTGATATTGTAAAAGTTGGATTAAATTAGCAGTGAGTTCTTGGATATTTTGTAAAAGGGGTATTTGATTTTCCGGTGAGGAAAATTTAACTAACGTCTCCCAAAGTTGGGGGATGAGGTTAAGCAACGATTGACACGTGGAAGTGTGGTTACTCTTGTGGGACTTGATATTTTTTCCGTCCGCATATTCTGGGACTGGTGATTGTTCAGGATGGAAAGGTTGAGGAGGGATGGCCGGATTTCCTATCCGTGGAGAGAGATGTACTGCCGAATTTATTTCGTTACCAGTATCCGAGCTGCAACTGGAGTCATGCCGACGATCAAAATATTCTGCACCCGGACGCCTATTCTTTGTTGTCAAACTTCTATTTGCCCGATGGCGGTGTCTGGGAAATTTGATGTGGTTGCCGGGACCCACTGAGTCGTGGGTGACACTGGGGCCTGCTTCCGGGTTGAAAGGACTTGGTTCTTCTGTTGGCAACGCTGTAAAAGGGTTTTCCAAAGCGCTGAAGAGGGGACCGAGTTGACTAGGATGCGGAATGATTTTGCTGGGTTTGAGGGGTGGAAAGTTCAGTTTATTTTAAATCGAGTTTAGTATCGCTTCCCTGGAAGGAGAGGCCAAATATGTTCCCATGGTTTTGTGTCTTGCGTCATGGTAGGATAAATCTTCCATGGCCATCCTATTTTGGATTTGTAATTCCTGGCGCCAACTTTCACAGGTGCGATCAAAGGCGCCATGGCCTTTCTTACAGTTAATACAAAATGGGGGCTTGGTACAAGGGGTATCGTGTCTTTCGGATCCGCAGTTACTGCATAGTGGTTTGGACCTGCATTGGGCCCTGCCGTACGAGTATCTCATACAAACGGTACATTGCAACACTGGCCTGACCCGGGGTTTGACTTCACTGTTGATGAGCACCATTTCTGGAGGAAATTTTCCATGAAAGGTGATACAAACATAATTTTGTATCAACTAATCTGGCTGTTCCATCATCATTCCAAAGTTTTTTTAGACGTTTCGCACTTGTAACTGGAAAGGGTGAAGCTATTCCATCAAGGACATCCTGTTCTGTGACATCCAACTCTATGCCATAAACTGGGGTGTAAGGGGTACCTTCCACATAGGCGCCCAAAAGTCAACCTCACTTTCACGTTGTGCACCCTGGACTAAAGACTAACGAGGCTCTGGCGACTGGCACTATGGCCAGTATAATTTTGTGTGTGTTGTCCTGTTTTTTGATTTTTTGATTTTTAGTTATGCAACGTTAGAGTTGTTATTTATAATGGTAAGGGGCTGGCCCCCGTATAATGTGACGGGAGCAAAATAGCCTAACTGCTGACGCTCCCAAAATTTTAAATTCAAATTCTATGCCATAAACTAAACCTTCTCGTTGGACTAAACTTTGAGCAATTATGCCCGTACTTCAAGGTGGTCTAGTAAAGAGGTATTTTTGACAAAAATGTTGGCATGTTCTACATAAATAAATGTAACACGCACTCGGTTTTTCCCGCATTGTTCTATCAGATAGACTTGAATATCGGCCTTTATCAGCCAATTGCCGAGACTACCGGGAGAAAGTTTTCCAATATTTCTATTCAACCCCTCTAATAAAACGACATAGGGTCCCGGTATATCACAAGAGTACCAGTAAACGAAGGGAGTGCGTGGATCCTGTGTGGGCCGCGAAATTTTTTCGTGCGCTGTAGGCTCGTCACTCACCTCATGTATCCGTTTACCTTGACCTTTAGTTAATTCAAGCATGGAGATATCTTCTGTGTCGAGGTGGGGGTTGGTGTGGCCGACTTGTGCCAATTCCACAAGTCCTGCTGTCGCCTTCCCTTTTTTGTTCTTCCATCATGGGTGGTAGTTGAATGAGGCTGGCAATTGCCGGCTTCCACACGACACAAATTTAAATTGCCGCAAGATGTGCAGAGATAACACAAAAAAACGTATCAACGGAATATGAGTCGCAGTAAAGGAATTGATCCTATCTCACACAACACTACAGTTTCAGTGCACTCGATCACTAGTTGATCCTTTCGCTGTGAACGCCGAAAACCGAATCGAACTGTTTCTCTCTTTCAGGCAGGCTGTCGAAATGAAAAGTTGCGAGCTGCCATCAAGGGGAAGAAAAGCGAAAGACTTTAAAAAAAAAAGATGACGCAAGACATGAGCAATGCGAGAGTCAGTAGCGTAAAATAAGCTCGTGACGAAAAGATCGCAGATCTAATTTTTTAGAGCTATAAATGCGAGATTTTCGTCACACACTGTGATATCCACAACACTGACCAGCTATACAATTCGAGCTGCTCTGCTCTTGTAACTCACAAGATGGAAACTTGTCTCGGAACAAGGCAACAAAAAATCTTATTTGTAATGTTAACTAAGCACAGAAAACTGTGGTAAAGCACTTGGTGCTTGCTTAGTGGTAACGACCATTTCCTGTTCTAGTAGTTACGTATCTTTTCCAATCCATTATCTCATAGCACACACAGACACGTCCTAACACCAAATGCAGCCAACGCGAAGTGCAGATGACAGGACGAGCCTAACGACGTCGTCACAACATGGCGCAGGTGTGTTTTGCGCGCAACAGTCGACTCGCAAATTAGAAACTCGATTTTTTACCTAAAAACGAATGCACATGAACGTGGGAAATTACAGGGGTTATTTGTCGATGGTGTAGATTTTAAAAATATTTTTTTAAAAAAAAGTAGTGGAAATGTCCATTGTCCTCACGATCTTAACATTTAAGAACCACTTCGCAAGCTGCTAATATACTGCTAATTAGAGGTGTGCAGGATCCCGAAAAGTCGGGACCGGGAAAAAAAAATTCCCATCCCGATCCCGACTTCGGGAAATGAATTCCCGACTTTCGGGATCCCGAGCATTCGGGAAATATCAAATGGTCATTTCTAAAAATCGTTAATTCTCGACGTTTTCTGCATTGCAAATGTCTGGAACTTATCGAAAATTGTTCGTTTTTGTACCACAAATGCGAAAACAATCACTTAAAGTGAAATGACGTGTAGAATTCGAGATTTACGGGTGTAAGGGGTGACCTTCCACGTAGTACACCCAAATGTCAACCTCACTTCCACGTTAGTACACCCTGGACTGAAGACTAACGAGGCTCTGGCGACTGGCCCAATGGCCAGTATAATTTCGTTTGTAATGTCCTGTTGTCCTTATGTGTGCTGAGTGCCCGTTTACAGCCTCAGCTTTTAACAGAAGTCAGAACATTTTAATATTTTTTTTAATTATGCAACGATAGAGTTGTTCTTTGTAATGATAAGGGGCTGGCCCCCGTATAATGTGACGGGAGCAAAATAGCCTAAGTGCTGACGCTCCCACAATTTTAAAATCAAAATCAAAAGAATTCGAGATTTCCTGAGCTTCGGGAAATTTTGAACTGCTAATTAACGGGTTTTATTTAGGGGGTAGGAAGGACCATATCCAGCTCTATTAAGTCTTAAATTGTCAGGTGAATTATTTTGGGAAGATTAGGCTTTAAAATTTAGAAGGGGGACACTATAAAACTCTAGAATATCAATGTTGTTTTAGAATATCACAGGAATTCTAGTAGGTGGATTGAGCATTAAATTGGGGGAATCTTTGAGACGCTTGCGTAGGTAGGTACCAACTAACCCGGTACGTTGTTATAGATCTTAATGGAAGCGCGTGGTAAATTTACCCTCGTTAGCACCTATTCCAAGGCAAGGGTCACAAACAATATCTGACGCAACGTTTCTGCTGGATAAAAATGTGTTCTCAGTAATCGAACAAGTCAACAGAAAGGCAACGTCAGGTTCTACTGAATACTGGAATCCGCGGAACGGTCAAAATCATGAAAAGATTCCGTTCCTGTTTCTTCTTTACTTAATTACGCTGCAAATAGAATACTCATTGTTACAAAAGATTGCTATTATGCAAGGAAAAAACTCTCACTCGTAATTAATACGTACCACAACCTAATAAACCAATCTCGTGTTAATTGATAGTCAACGAGTCATAAAAAAAAGGGAGTCAAATGTGGCATTTACAAGATTTTACCATTCAACTTTTGACACATGCATGAAAGGGGTGGGAGACATTAGTTATAATAAAAGGACAATGTTCCCATTCTTACTCAAAACATGGTATATCCGTTAAGTGTACGGGATTTAAACCTACAGGTCAGAAACAATCAATCAAACGAGAAACATTCAATTTTAACGTCCTTCCTTTTTTTTATTTTACTTCAACAATTTTAGTTTAACTTGATCTCTCAACAACAAGAAAGGAACGTTTAAGATATTTAAGTTAACACTTAAACCCTTTTAAAAGGAATTGTTTTCTGAAACAAGTGCAACATTTAATCTCCATTATAAACAAGCATACCCGTAAACATACACATCAATCACGGCACTAAACAGTGCTAATAACAATCAACTGGGTATTCTTTTTTACAACAGTGAATTCCTAACAATTACATGTAGATATAAATATATAGTCATTCGTGCATGGCTTTTGACGCTACTGTGTAAGGTTATGGGGATATTACTTAAAGAGGGCAAAACGTGAGATGCGGTATGCGAATAGTGCATTAACGGACGTAATTATACCAGCGATTTTTCTAGCTTTCGACGATTCTTATGTAAAGTTTTCCCAAGTAAAGGAATCTCCTTTAACACGCAATAGTTTGTTCAATCACAAGCGGAAAAAAGGGGTTGTATTTCGTTATTTTACTGAAATGGAGGAGGAGTGCTCACGATTCGTACTGGGTGCACATTAACTTGATTTTTATTGGTTCCAATATATGTGTATAATTATAAGAGTTCACTATCCAATAGTAGGTGAAGTGCCCGGGCTCACCAACCGAAAATGGGGCTCGGTGGGGCTCGCCTTAATGGATTTCTCTTGTAAGGCATGAGCCCCCTTTTCTCGCAGTGTTGCCAACACCTTACTCGAAAAAATCACCAAGGTTTTTTCTTGGTCTAACCTAACCTAAAGCAAGGAGCTGGCAATCTTGCTTGAGGCTTCTTAATGGTTTGCTCTTGTAAGGCATAAGCCTTATTTTCTCGCAGTGTTGCCAACACCTTACTCGAAAAAAATCACCAAGGTTTTTTTCTTGGTCTAACCTAACCTAAAGCAAGGAGCTGGCAACCTTGCTTGAGGCTTGTCTTACAGTGCATAAAGCAAGGTTGCCAACCTACTGGCGCTTTTGCCATAGTTTTTTACAAAAAAAAAGAGAGAGGAGAGAGAGAGAGGGAAGAGTTAAACAACCGACAGCCTACCTACAACTTTTTTTTCTTGGTCTAACCTAACCTAAAGCAAGGAGCTGGCAACTTTGCTTGAGGCTTGTCTTATAGTGCATAAAGCAATTTTTGCCAACCTACACACACTGGGCAAGGAGAGCCGGCAACAAACACGCACTGCCGTAAAATAGAGAGATGGGTGGATGGCAACACTGCACGGGTTCAACGTCATCAAGTGAAGATTGCCTTAATGGTTTTCTCTTGTAAGGCATGAGTTTTATTTTCTCGCAGTGTTGCCAACTCCTACCTACATTTTTTTTTTTACTTGGCAAGGGGCTAGAGAGAGAGAGAGACCTACGGCTAACAACAGTGGTGAGCGAATGCGCCATATCGTAATTTTCCAACTCCGGCAATGTTTGTATATCGTGACCTTTGTAAACCTCTCTCGGGGGAACGATGTGCCACACACACACACACACACACACACACACACGCGTGCGCGTGTATTGTGACGCAAGCAAACATACAAAATAATAATAATTGTTGTTTTTTAGGATTCCTGGCCCCCCATAACCCCGCCAGGGTTTTCCCGTACGGTCTTCGAACGTAAAATTGATTGACGTGGGGGGCGAATCTCTTCGGGGATGTTTTTCAATTTGTATATTTACCCGTGCATACTATTCATCATTAATTTAGCCGTGTTCTGTTTGGCGTCCATTTCGAGCAGTTTGCCCGGTGGTAAAATTTTATTGTTTTTAAATTTTTTGATTTTTTACACAAGGCTATGATCTTATGGATGCATGTGGCGTTTAGCGTGTCCTGTGAGAAATACACGTTAAGATCAGCTTCCGTGCAGCCGGTGTGGGATTCGTGACGCCGCGATAACTTGTAGATAGGTTATTGGTGATAGCTGGGGAAGAAAATGCTGGCAACCACAATTTTTACAATGAAAAGGTTGGAATTATGGACATGATAAGCACAAAATTGTCTAATTTTATAGTGAATGACACTAAGGGGATTGGATATCTTATAAAAATTATTAATACTCTACCACCTAAATTTTGGAATATTTCTGAGGGCCGGGGGTTGGTTAATGACATTATAAACAAGCTGCCATTTGAACTACACATTCCAGGCTATCAGTATTGTGGTCCAGGCACAAAATTGGACCATAGATTAAACAGAGGTGATCCTGGTGTTAATCCCCTAGATGCTGCTTGTAGAGACCATGACATAGCATACAACACACATTCTGATCTTGACAAGAGACATGTTGCAGACAAGAAATTAGAGGAGGCTGCATTTGGTAGATTTGTAAGCAAAGATGCTTCTTTGAGTGAGAGAATAGCAGCATTGGGAACCACCATAGCTATGAACACCAAACAAAAACTGGGGTGGGGGCTGTGAATATGTATATAATAAACCTAGAATGAAGGCCAAGGGTGTTATGTATCAAATACCTTATGCAGGTCTTAAATCTCTTGGGCCTATTGACAGTTTTTTAACCAAAAAGCAGCGCAAGAAAAAAAAATCTTGTCTTGCAAAGGGACATGGTATGAAATTGAGCTTAGTACCCCCCAATTAAAAAAATTACAGCAATCAAGAAAAAAATCACATGTGGGGGGTTTCATATTTACTACCCCGGCCATCTTAGCAGCACTTGGGGCTGTTGGGAGCTTGGCTGGGGGATCAGCTGCCATAGCAAAAACAGTAATAGATGCCAAGAAAAATAGGGCAGAATTAGATGAGCAGAGGCGTTTCAGTAAACGTTCTTATACGTTCTTAAACATTTCAACGTTTATATAAGAACGATAAAACGTACTGTGATACTTATCTTCACGATTAGTCAAACGTATCATTCATTCGCTCTTCATATTTTCCATCCTTAAATTCTGATAATTATGTATTTTATCTAACAACAGATTAAATTATATACCAAACATTATCGAGAAGCAATTCTCAAAACATTATACTAAAATATTAACATTATAATAAGTGTCCTTCCATAGCCATTTCAGTCTTCAAACTGCTTCCAACAGCTTCCGTACGTTGATTCGCGATTAGTCAAACATGTCAAATGTAACTGCTATTAGTAAACATACGAGGAAAAATAAGTTTTGTAGAAATTCTCTTCTCAATAAGAATACTATATTACTACCTTCATTATATTGAATATTAATTAATTAATTAATTCTCTAGCACTCTTGATTCTGAAAATTCATGGTTACAGTTCAATTTGTACTTATCCTGAGCAAAATTTATGTATATTCTATTCCAATCTTTACAGATTTCTTTTAGATTCATCTCCATGTTCGTTTTGGTCCTTTACCATCAGGTTTTCCAACAAGATTCCTGTAAAAATCTCCTTTATTCCTTTCTCATTCGTGCCGGTTTAAAAAAAAAACATAAAGAGTTAGTTAGTTAGTTGTTTCCCACTGTACTATTTCAATTTTTGAATAATCACATGTTAGTTATAAATGCATTATTGACATCCTGTCCGATCATATATGTGTTTGGGTTGAGGCTCCGTATCTACCTGCAACATTTCATTTCTTCTTTTTCTTGTTATCTGCTTTCTATATAGAATATTAGAAACAACATATTCCCATTAACAGTATTTCATGTTATGGAAATATTTAAGTCTATACACCATCAGAAGTGGGATTGCAACAATATTACCACTACGTCATCCGACAAAGGTCAGGATCAGTATTGTTATATTTTATTGCTCAGGTCATTTCTTTTTTTTAATATGTATAGCTATAATAAACATACTAACTTAAGCCCTCATGCTCGTAAACCAATAAATATACACCTCTATTGACTGCCTTGTATTTTGGGGAGAGGGGGACAATTGTAGCTGTTGGTGCAATACACTTTGAAGTTTTGTTTTCTAAGTGCCACACATCAATTTCGTCATAATTATCATTATTCATCCTCATCGTTGCCATTAGCCTCTTCTTTTTTACAAATTTTCGTACTGATATCGCCTTAGCAGATTAGCAGGAATCGTCTGAAGTTTGAACTCGTGACACCTCCCAATACCATTGCAAGCTTACTTGTGATTGTCCCCCTCATTTATTCAAAGTACCTCACTTTCATATTCAAATACACACAAGTAAAAAAAAAAAAAGTTCATATCACATTAGTGATTTTAAATTTTATTCTTGGGGCCACTTTCTAACATTGTTGCCTGATATTAAAATAAGCGAAAACACTCTGCTATGCTTAATAAAAAACAACATCTATTCATTGCCAGATTGTACAACTGTATAGGTCGAGGTTCATAAGCCTCATCCAGTAGTGTGTTTTGTGGTATAACCAGCACAGGAAAGTATGAACCCCCCCTCAAGCAGATTTGGCTACACTTAAAACTAGCTCAACATGCCCATATGAGCTTTTTGCTCAAGTGTGGAACCCCGTCTAATCCAAGATTTTTGTAAAAATACCCTCGGGAATTTCCTGAGAAAGTATGACCCCCCTCAGATTGATTTGCATACACTTATAAAAAACACTTCTGTGAGATTGTTGTCCATAAACCTGTTAAAAAAATATGCCCCTCTTGATATTTTTTTTGGCCACACCTAAAACTACGCCAAACGTATTAACACACACACACACACATATTTACTTCCGGTTTAAGTTCAATTGGATACCAGGTTCAATTTGTTTATCTAATATTAAGATAATGTAATTCTTCTAGAATTGCTCTGTGACTCTCTCATTTCTTACATCATAAACATATGATTTTTCACCTATGAGAATAACACTACATATGGTGTCATCAGGTAATGCCTCATGGAATTCACATATAATTTTAATGTTTGTCCTGTCATTAACCACAACTTGTTTCCTTTTTGAAGTGTTCATGACAAACATGGGTCTCTGTGCTTTGAATTCATCTGGTGTGTAATACATGTCAGTATTGCCAGTAGTGACTCTTTTGTATGCTGTAAATGCTTCATATAATTTAAGGAAATCATCCTTGGAAATGTCTAAATTATAATTTTCTCTAGGAAATACCTCATTTCTGCCATTTTTAAGATATATGTTCTTGATGTTGCAGTTATCAAATCTACTTGAATTTTTTTTCCTGATTGTTGTGTCTTCCAGTCTGAAACAGTACCACCACAAAATCAGGCATGTCATATTGTATACTGGAGAATGAATTTGTAGCATCAAACTCATAATAAGTACCAACGGCAGGCTTCTGAACACATTGATATGTATAAAATTTGTAAGCCCATAGTGTAATATTACTCATGAATGACGTAATGAGACTCAACAGACAGGTGACTCTGGAAGGTTCTGCCATTGGCTGGGCTTCTGCGCTGGTCGAGCGAGAAGTTTAGCGTGGCAGATCCTTGCCGAATACGAGAGACTTCTGACGTACTGGACACTGGCTGGACAGGCTGAGTATATTGCATTACAGTCTATCGCCCTTTATAGGCCCTCATGGCCGGGTGTAATTTACCTAAAGTCTATTGATTTATTTTGAGTTCTTAAAAGTGCAAGAAAAGGAAATTGTTTTAGTTTAGATTTTTTGGTGGATTGCTCCGGGTCATGTTGGCTGTGGGGGGTTTTGGGCTGGGTTGCGATTTGCTCTGACTCGTGTAGCCTTTACTTACTGACTGCTGACTATCAAATGGGACAAATTAAACTAGGTTAACTGGGAGATAATCCATAGACATTTCTGTTGATTTAATTGTATTTGGAAAGTATAAGTACTAATATGTTTTGTAATAAATATTGGGTTAACGAATATTAAGTTCCAATTGTATACTTTAAGTACCTAATATATGATCATCCACTGCGCCGATAAGACAATCCTCGTCTCACTTCTTTGGTATTAAAGGGGAAACAAGAGACGTAGAGGATTATAAATTGTAGAGGAATCTGTGGATTTTTTATTATAACAGCTTTGTATTTAAGGGCATAACTAGCTTCATATTCAACAACTGGGATTCTTAGCTCCATAGTCTGAATAATGCATTTGCCTTCATCAGGTAGGGTATTGGGCAAAGCTTCCCCTGTTGAGTTTAATGTGCTGTACCTCATCAAAACATTATTATCATTGGCAGCTCTTCTAAATGTGATTCTTAAACCACCCTTCCACATAATATCTTTGTAATCTGAGAAGAATCCTGGCAACAGGCGCATAGGGAACAGCACTGTGTGGTTCTTAGATATAATTTTATCACCAGCCTCAAATCCACCTATTTTGTAGTAAGAAGCCTCAGTTTTGGATAATTTTAGTGTGGCCAAAGCTGTGGAGGTAATGCCGGGATAATCTATTCTGTTTATAACAACACCATGCGTTCTAATCTCAATTTCAGAGAACAGATGGGGCACAAAATTATCTACCAATCTTATATTTGAATTTGCCGGATAATCTGTTCCATCGAGCTTTACAACATCAAATTTGATGTATAGATCTGCTCTGTGAGGGTGTATAAAGCCACCCCCTACATCAAGATCAACCTCAATCTCTGTGTTGGGTTGATTTAAATTTGCAAATATCCTCCTGTTTGGGGGGGGAATAATTGTAGCTCATAACTCTCAATATTTTCCATTTATTATATACATATTCACAGCCCCCACCCCAGTTTTTGTTTGGTGTTCATAGCTATGGTGGTTCCCAATGCTGCTATTCTCTCACTCAAAGAAGCATCTTTGCTTACAAATCTACCAAATGCAGCCTCTTCTAATTTCTTGTCTGCAACATGTCTCTTGTCAAGATCAGAATGTGTGTTGTATGCTATGTCATGGTCTCTACAAGCAGCATCTAGGGGATTAACACCAGGATCACCTCTGTTTAATCTATGGTCCAATTTTGTGCCTGGACCACAATACTGATAGCCTGGAATGTGTAGTTCAAATGGCAGCTTGTTTATAATGTCATTAACCAACCCCCGGCCCTCAGAAATATTCCAAAATTTAGGTGGTAGAGTATTAATAATTTTTATAAGATATCCAATCCCCTTAGTGTCATTCACTATAAAATTAGACAATTTTGTGCTTATCATGTCCATAATTCCAACCTTTTCATTGTAAAAATTGTGGTTGCCAGCATTTTCTTCCCCAGCTATCACCAATAACCTATCTACAAGTTATCGCGGCGTCACGAATCCCACACCGGCTGCACGGAAGCTGATCTTAACGTGTATTTCTCACAGGACACGCTAAACGCCACATGCATCCATAAGATCATAGCCTTGTGTAAAAAATCAAAAAATTTAAAAACAATAAAATTTTACCACCGGGCAAACTGCTCGAAATGGACGCCAAACAGAACACGGCTAAATTAATGATGAATAGTATGCACGGGTAAATATACAAATTGAAAAACATCCCCGAAGAGATTCGCCCCCCACGTCAATCAATTTTACGTTCGAAGACCGTACGGGAAAACCCTGGCGGGGTTATGGGGGGCCAGGAATCCTAAAAAACAACAATTATTATTATTTTGTATGTTTGCTTGCGTCACAATACACGCGCACGCGTGTGTGTGTGTGTGTGTGTGTGTGTGTGTGTGTGTGTGTGGCACATCGTTCCCCCGAGAGAGGTTTACAAAGGTCACGATATACAAACATTGCCGGAGTTGGAAAATTACGATATGGCGCATTCGCTCACCACTGTTGTTAGCCGTAGGTCTCTCTCTCTCTCTAGCCCCTTGCCAAGTAAAAAAAAAAATGTAGGTAGGAGTTGGCAACACTGCGAGAAAATAAAACTCATGCCTTACAAGAGAAAACCATTAAGGCAATCTTCACTTGATGACGTTGAACCCGTGCAGTGTTGCCATCCACCCATCTCTCTATTTTACGGCAGTGCGTGTTTGTTGCCGGCTCTCCTTGCCCAGTGTGTGTAGGTTGTCAAAAATTGCTTTATGCACTGTAAGACAAGCCTCAAGCAAAGTTGCCAGCTCCTTGCTTTAGGTTAGGTTAGACCAAGAAAAAAAAGTTGTAGGTAGGCTGTCGGTTGTTTAACTCTTCCCTCTCTCTCTCTCCTCTCTCTTTTTTTTGTGAAAAACTATGGCAAAAGCACCAGTAGGTTGGCAACCTTGCTTTATGCACTGTAAGACAAGCCTCAAGCAAGGTTGCCAGCTCCTTGCTTTAGGTTAGGTTAGACCAAGAAAAAAACCTTGGTGATTTTTTTCGAGTAAGGTGTTGGCAACACTGCGAGAAAATAAGGCTTATGCCTTACAAGAGCAAACCATTAAGAAGCCTCAAGCAAGATTGCCTGCTCCTTGCTTTAGGTTAGGTTAGACCAAGAAAAAACCTTGGTGATTTTTTCGAGTAAGGTGTTGGCAACACTGCGAGAAAATGGGGCTCATGCCTTACAAGAGAAATCCATTAAGGCGAGCCCCACCGAGCCCCATTTTCGGTTGGTGAGCCCGGGCACTTCACCTATTTCCAATCACTATATCAAAAGGCACTTAGTTTATTGAGTTACGTTCAAAGAACCAAAAAGGAGGGGGGATGTGTGAGAGAAAGCGACTTCGAAAACAACTTGCATAAATCAAAAAGGAAAGTGTATAGTTCTATAAGCAAGCCGGCGACAGGATCTAAGATGGTAACGTTCACTATACCTTGATTATATTCCTTCGGATGGTCCTTATCGAAAATACACGCACTTTATCCAGTTTGGGTGCGTCTAGCTGCAGTCCAATGCCTCTCCACGAGTCTGGTAATCGTGGCTTCTAAGGAAGAACTCCCATCTCTCGATCTCAATAGGTACACGAAGGACTTAGCGTTCAAGGCAAGACGACCCTGCGCCGCTGCTAATTGGCTGGTATGCAACTGCTCGAAGACAGGAAGCGAAACTGAGGAGTTCCCGGTCGAAGAAGAAAAAAGGGAGGGGGAGGAGAGAGTGTAGTTTTCATTATATACGATAGACGGCGACACAATCCAAACGCCGTAGCGCTGTCGTCTATTGAGTTGGAGAGTTTGTTTACTCCAAATAATCTCTATAATCGTACCAAAAGGTACGTGTAATATTCACTAATAACAGATGGTATATTAGGAATATTACATCTTGAGGGGGAACATCCAGAGAATGGATATCAATGTCAAGTCTTAGATTGGAGCAGCATTTCTGTAGTAAAAGGAAACTTTAAAGTTCTGAGGACATTTTAAGAACATTTTAAGATTTTACTTATGCAACGTTAGAGTTGTTCTTTGTCAAGATAAGGGGCTGGACCCCGTATAATGTGACGGGTGCAAAATAGCCTAAGTGCTGACGCACCCAAAATTTTAAAATCAAATCAAATCAAAGCAATGAAGTTAACATAAGAAAGAAAATTACCAACCGTAGAAAAAAATAATTCTGTATTCCATAATCTTTTTCACTTATGACATAAGAGTAGAGCAATAAATAACGCAATTTCCAACGAGGAAAGAAAATATCGGTAACTGAAAATGTACAGACTCTTGCTTGATTTTTGTTATTTACCGTCGCTTTCTGCTACTTTTCGGTAATCACGACGATGAGGATGAGTGATGATGTAATGAAACTGATGGAATAGCACTCACAAAGAGCAAACATACCCATGCCGGGATTCGAATCCAGGAGCCCTGGCTTTGTAATGAGGTATGCTAGCCACGGAAGTCGGTTATAGATTCTTGTTACACGCAAAATTATCGTGTAGCTATATGCGTTGTATTTTTTTTGAGTATAGCGAAAAGTACATTTGAATTACAATGTGGAGTAGGCGAGAGCGGGGTCAATTGTAAATAAAATGATCCACCCCAAGCTATTATTCCATATTCAACATAGGGGTAAATTAGTTCATAATATATGCATTTGTTAATTTCTGTTAAATTATATTCAGCCATTTGTTTTAGCAGGTATAGATTAGATGATAATTTACTGCAGATGTTGTTAATTTGTTCTTCCCACGTTAATTTTTGAGCTAGTGTTATTCCCAAAAACTTTACTGAAGATACAGTTTCTATGAGCACATTGTCTATGCATAGTGTTTGTGACTCAAAATTCATGTTTCGGATTGTATTGAATATCATAAATTTTGTTTTATTGTTGTTTATATTAATCCATGTGAAGTTAATTATTGTGCCAGTTGGTTTATAGAGATAAAAGTGTTTATTTCAAGCCTCCTAGGGTCGATACGATACCTCTGGCAAGAACAGTTGTGTCATCTGCATAGGTGACAATTTTTGTGTTTGGGTATTCTGGTACATTGTTTATGTACAAAATAAAGAGCAGGAGCCCCAGGATTGATCCTTGGGGTACCCTCATTAACATTTTCCTACTTTGTGATTTAAAGTTAGTGAATATACCATGCATGTTGTAGCTTATTTGAGTAATTTGCATTGTGTCCTGTAGATAAGATTGTATAAGTTCATAAGCTATCCCTCTTATTCCTATATTGCTTAGTTTGACCATAAGCAGGTCATGTTTTACCCTATCGAATGCCTTGGAAAGATCTAGACATATAGTGTTTGCAGCTTCGTGTTTCTCTAATGTTTCGGTTACATAATCGATTAACTGTGCTAGAGCTGTGTGTATTGATTTATCTTTCTGGAATCCATGCTGGTTTCTGTTTATTTTGTTATATTTGTTACAAAACTTTATAATATAATTTGATAAAAAAAATTTCCAATATCTTTGAAAAAGCAAATGTTAGGGAGATAGGTCTGTAGTACTCAATGTCTCTTGCAGCTCCTTCTTTGAATATGGGTATCACTGTGCTGTGTTTTAGAACTTTGGGGAATGTACCAAATTTTATTGAATTGTTGACTGCATACAGCAGGGATTCTAAAATAGATTCTGAGCAGGATTTAATAAGTTCAGCTGACCATTCATCAGGTGCGTGTGATTTTTTGTTTTTTTAAACTTTGTATAACTTTTTTAACTCATTAGCACTTACTTCTGGGATATATATACTGTTTGGCCGATATTTCTCGATTGGGATCTCTAGTGTTTTGTCATTATTTTCATTTTCTCTGTTTGTGTTGGTTAAGTTTATAAAATATTCGTTGAATAAGTTACATATGATATTCGGGTCAATTACTTCAGTGTCATCCTTGATGACTTTTATGTTTGCTTTACCATTGTTTGTATTTGATACACGGTGATTGTTTACTATTTTTCAAATGGCTTTTTGTTTATTAACAGACTTTTTTATTTGTTTACTGAAAATATTTGATTTTTGATTCTTTATGGCTTTCTTGAATTGTTTTCTTTACATTTTTGTACTTTTTCTCGTGCTTAGTGTCTTTTGTAATTTTAAATTTTTCATATTCTATTTTCCCCCTTCATGTAGGACTGCCTTGACGGGGCGCGGGGGCTTAGTAGGGAGGCCACTTTCATCTCATCATTTCACCCATCTTCACATCCATATCTCACGTTTTCACCATTCCATCACGAAATTCATCTCCATATCTTTAACCTCCCTATAACTAAGAGTCCTGCTAGAGGAGACAACCTCGAAAAAAAACCTATCCCAAGGTGTGAGTTGCACGTGCCGATGCGACAGTGTTGGCTGCAGGGGTAGGTGAAGTCGCGAACGTAGCCTCGGGGTTTCGGTTTGGTCCTCAAGTAGCCTCCATTTTTGGGGGTAGGCCTTCCTCGGCATAGAGGGCATGTCGAGGCGACAATTTATGGACCCTCCACAATAATAACATTTTGTATATGGGTACAAAAAACAACACAAATGGGGGGAAACCCCCAAAACGAGCGCGGCCTTCGAGCCCGCTTCAATTAGTGGAAAAGACAAGTAAAGTGCCACGTTATCTTGTGATTAGTATTGTGCAGAAGACCGAGAGTAACGATGAATCTGCAACAACCAAGAAACATGGAGCTGCTACATTAAAGGACTTGTCACCATTTCTGATCAAGAAACAGCTAGACTACGCCGCTGGTTCAGACGTACCAGAAACAAAAAAAGCTGAGAAACGGTAGTCTACTTATCCAGACCAGTACATATCGCCAGACCAGCAACCTTTCAAAGCTAAGATCTTTGGGCAACTTCCCTGTTAATGTTGAACCTCATCGTCAACTTCCCCCTCCATGTAGGACTGCCTTGACGGGGCGAGGGGGCTTAGTAGGGAGGCCATTTTCATCTCATCACTTCACCCATTCTTCACATCCATACTTCACTTTTTTCACCATTCCATCACGTCATTCATCTCCATATCTTTGACCTCCCTATTAAGTAAGGTCGGGAGGTCATTTTCATCTCATCATTTCACTCATTTCTCACATCCATATCTCAGGTTTTCACCATTCCATCACGTCATTCATCTCCATATCTTTGACCTCCCTATAACTAAGGGTCCTGCTAGAGGAGACAACCTCGATAAAAACCCCTATCCCAAGGTGTGAGTTGCACGTGCCGATGGGACAGTGTTGGCTGCAGGGGTAGGTGCAGTCGCGAACGTGGCCTCGGGTATTTCGGTTTGGTCCTCGAGTAGCCTCCATTTTTGGGGGTAGGCCTTCCTCGGCATAGAGGGCATGTCGAGGCGACAATTTATGGACCCTCCACAATAATAACATTTTGTATATGGGTACAAAAAACATCTCAAACGGGGGAAACCCCCAAAACGAGCGCGGCCTTCGAGCCCGCTCCAATTAGTGGAAAAGACAAGTAACGTGCCACGTTACCTTGTTATCAGTATTGTTGAGAAGACCGATAGTAACGTTGTTTCTGCAACAACAAAGAAACACGGAGCTGCTATATTGAAGGACTTCTCACCATTCCTTATCAAGAAACAGCTAGACTACGCCGCTGGTTCCGATGTTCCAGAAATAAAGAAGCTGAGAAACAGGAGTCTACTTATCCAGACCAGCACAGATCGCCAGACCAACAACCTTTTAAAGTTACGATCTTTTGGCGACTTCACTGTTAATGTTGAACCTCATCGTCAACTTAACAGTAGTAAAGGTGTGATTCGCCACTGGGATCTGCTAAATGCTGAGGAGGAAGAGATCCTTGAAGCACTCTTAGACCAACATGTCACCGCAGTGCAGCGAATCAAGACGCGAAAATCCGGAGAACTTGTGCCAACTGCTTCTATTATATTAACGTTTCAAACGACCACTCTCCCAGATATTGTACGGGCTGGATATTTGAGACTAAAAGTCCGACCATACATCCCTAACCCAATGCGATGTTTCAAATGCCAGCACTTTGGGCACACTCAGCCTTCCTGCAAGGCCACTACTGCCCTTTGTGGTAAGTGTAGTCTGCCTGATCATGGGACCGAACCTTGTTCTTCTGGTCCCAAATGCATTAATTGCCAAGGCGAGCACCCAGTCTGGCATCGTGACTGCCCCTCTTTCCAACAAGAGAAGAAAATCAGAGAGTTGGTCGTCACAGAGAAAATCTCTGCTGGCGAAGCAAAACAACGTCTCCGGGAAAGTATACGCACCACTTTACCTGTGCCATTCGCTACAGTTGCTGCAGCTGCTCTTACCCGCCGCAGTGTGGGTGTACAAACCAGCGACGTGTCAACTCAAACACCAACGATTCCCGTAGTAGCCCGCCCTGCTTCGAGGAAACCAGCAACCACTCCTCGCTCCACAGAGAGCAAGTTCAAACAGGTGCATACAAGGGAATATTTTCTGAAGTCTACTAGCTCTCCAGGCAGGGTGGCAGCCACCACCCTGAAACTTAAGGCGCAGCTGAAAGCTGCCCGGCGGGCGCTCAAAGCACCCGCCCCTACTGCCCCTTCTTCATCCCCTTCGCCCTCTGTGTCCTTACCCGAGGACATGATACAGGACGAAGCCGCGGATGAAGATATTATCAAGGTGACAGGGCCTAGAAATAAAGTACACCTTAAAAGGTAACAACCATACCTCCAGCTATGGCTTATTGTCTCCAATGGAACCTTAACGGTTCCCGTACACATCTCGAGGAACTGCAAATTCTAACATCTGAATTTGACCCTAACATCATAGGTCTCCAAGAGACACATTTTCGTCCAAATTAATCAGTGATTCTAAACGGATACACGCTTTACCGCACCGAGAAGCTTCCTGAGGGTCGTCGTGCACACGGTGGTGTTGCAATAGGTGTTCGAGATAACATCCACTCAACACCAATCTTTCTCAACACCCCCCTCCAAGCTGTCGCCGTGCGAGTCCATCTACCACAGCCAATATCCGTTTGCAGTGTCTACATCACAAGGGAGGAGCGATTCTCTCTTGAGGACCTCCTTTCTATATTCGAGCAACTTCCGTCTCCTGTAGTTCTTTTGGGCGATTTTAATTCCTACCATCATTTGTGGTGCTCCGTTCGTACAGAGCCCCGGGGTCAAATTATAGATCAATTCCGTGAGGCATCAGGTTTAACGTTGCTGAATGATGGGACTCCCACATATTTCAGTCCTTCCTCAGGCACACACTCTGCGTTGGACTTGTCCTTCTGCAGTCCCAGCCTTGCTCCTACCACATCTTGGAGCGTTCACCCTGATCTCTGTGGGAGTGATCACTTCCCACTGCTTCTAACTTTCGAACATCTTCAGCACTCACGTGAACAACACCCTCACTGGCATCTCAGTCGGGCCGACTGGGGTGCGGGGTGTAAGGGGTGATTTTCCACGTAGTACACCCAACTGTCAACCTCACTTCCACGTTAGTACACCCTGGACTAAAGACTAACGAGGCTCTGGCGACTGGCACCATGGCCAGTATAATTTTGTTTGTGTTGTCCTGTGTTTTGTCCTTATTTGTGCTGAGTGTTCTTTGCAGCCTCAGCTTTTAACGAAAGTCAGAACATTTTAATATTTTATGATTTTAATTAAGCAACGTTAGAGTTGTTATGTGTAAAGATAAGGGGCTGGACCCCGTATAGTGTGACGAGTGCACAATAGCCTTAGTGCTGACGCACCCAAATTTTTAAATTCAAATTCAAATTCAAATTCACAATCCGACTGGGGTGCCTTCGAGCGTGCAGTGGACATTGAAGTCGATCTAGCGTCGACTTTTCCAGCCATCGACGCCTTAGATATATTTGTGTCAAGAGTGCATGATGCTGCACGCACCTCCATTCCACATCCCAGTGGACCTGCGAGGCGACGCCCAGTCCCCTGGTGGACAGCGGGGATCAGTGCAGCCATCAAGGACCGCAATCATGCCCTAGATCGATTCAATAGGAACCACACTGCCGCAAACCTCGAGCAGTTCCGCATTAAGCGTGAACGTGCCCGTAGGCTTATTCGCGGCAGTAAGAAGGCGTGCTGGGTCCAATACGTGTCTTCTCTGACGAAGCAGGCTTCGTCGAAAGCCGTTTGGACCAAAGTACGTCGCATCCAGGGGGTGCATCTACTCCTCTGAGCGCTCTGGAGCACGATGGGACGTTGTACACTGATTTCGGAGACATAGCTAATATCTTGGCCACGCAGTTTTCTGATGCGTCTAGCTCTGAAAATTATGAACCACGTTTCCGCCGTTTGAAGGTCCGTCAGGAACGACGCCCTCTAATTTTTCGAAGTCATAACACCGAGCTATACAACTCTCCATTCACTGAACGGGAGTTCGATCAGTCACTGAGTTCTAAGAACACAGCTCCTGGAGTGGACAAGATCCACTATGAGATGCTTCGTCATCTGCCCATTAGAGCCAGAAATTTCCTTGTGGCGGTATTCAACAGGCTTTGGTTGGAGGACTCTTTCCCCACTTCCTGGAAAGAAGCTATTATTGTTCCCATCCTGAAACCAGGTAAACAACGCACCGCAGCCTCGAGTTATAGGCCTATTGCCTTAACTAGCTGTGTGTGCAAGTTGATGGAACGCATGATCAACAAGCGTCTCACCTGGTTTTTGGAGGAAAACTCATTGATAAGTAATTTTCAATGTGGTTTTCGCTCCAACCGTTCCACACTGGACCATCTGGTTCAGCTGGATACACATATTCAGGATGCATTCTTCAACAAGGAACATTTAGTTGCAGTTTTCTTTGACCTCCAAGAAGCATATGACACAACGTGGCGCTTTGGCATCCTAAAGCAGCTCCATTCTTGGGGCGTGCGTGGCCATATGGCGTACTTTATTGAAAATCTTTATCCGATCGTTTTTTCCGCGTACGTGTTGGGAACTCCTTTTCGGATCTTCACGAACAAGAGAACGGTGTCCCGCAGGGCAGCGTACTTAGTGTGACTCTGTTTGCCATAGCAGTAAACAGTGTTATGGCAAACATTCTTTCCCTTGTACATGGCCTCCTCTATGTCGACGACCTCACGATCTTTTGTCGCTCACGGAATCTCGCGTCAGCTTCTCGTCAACTCCAATTGACGATAAACCGTTTGGTTGATTGGTCCTCCCAAACAGGTTTCACCTTCTCATCCGAGAAATCCGTGTGTGTTCGCTTTTGTCGTCAGCGTACATGTCATTTAGATCCTGACCTGTACATGGGGAAGTCTCCCCTGTGCTTCGTGAATGAGGTCCGCTTCCTGGGCCTCATTTTCGATAAGAAATTAACATGGCTACCTCACCTTCGCCAGTTAAAGTTCTCTTGTCTTCGAGTTCTCAACCTTTTACGCGTTTTATCTCATACTTCTTGGGGTGCTGATAGGACGGTATTGCTTCGCTTATACCGTGCACTCATCAGGTCGAAGCTAGATTATGGATGTGTTGTGTATGCTTCTGCTCGCCCATCTAGACTTCGCATCCTAGACACTGTCCACCATGCTGGTATACGTGTGTGCACTGGTGCCTTTCGGACCAGTCCAGTCGCCAGTTTGTATGTAGAGGCATCTGAGCCGTCGCTGTCTCTGCGAAGACAGCGGCTGGTAGTGAACTACTTCCTCCATCTTCGCTCCTTGCCTTCATATCCTTCATTCCACACCATCTCAGACGAGGGTAGGCTGGCAAGACGAGACGAGACGAGATCCTGTCAGCACTTGGTGTTGACAGTGATCTTCCTGGCGTCTCTCCACTCATTTCGCCTCTCCCTACCTGGGAGTTTCCTGCACCTTCTATCGATTTTTCTCTGACTGCTCTTCCAAAGTCAGAAACACCAATGGTTGTATACCAGCAACGGTTGTTAGAACTTCGTGCGAAGCACCCCAATTTTAATGTGTTTTACACGGATGGGTCCAAGACATTCGAATCAGTAGGTTGCGCCTTCGTCCAAGACTCTCAAAGTTCCAGTTACTTGCTACATCCTGCCTGTTCCATCTATACGGCAGAGTTGTACGCCATTCTAAAGGCACTGGACTTTGCAGACGTGAATGGGCTGAAGAAAGTCCTTGTGTGCTGTGATTCGACCAGCGTGTTGCAGTCTCTGGATTCGCCGTATTCCCGGCATCCAGTAGCGCAACGCATATTCAGACGGCTTGTGTCCTTATTTGCCAGCACAGATGTACACTTCTGTTGGGTCCCTAGCCACGTGGGCATCCAGGGGAACGAAGCAGCTGATGCTGCCGCCAAGTCTGCTGATGCAAATGGCGACGTTCTCGTCCATCTTTTGCCAGCTAGCGACCTGCAGAATGTGTTCCGTTGTCGCCTTCTTGACACTTGGCAGACCGAGTGGGATTTGGAAACGGGGAACAAGCTTCACGCTGTTAAGCCCACCATAGGTGTTTGGCGTTCCTCGTCTCGTCCCTCTCGGCGAGAAGACGTTGTTCTTACCCGCCTGCGTATAGGACACAGCCGTCTCACGCATGGTCACCTACTGCAAGGGCTGGACCCTCCGTTGTGTCGTACTTGTAATGTTATTTTAAGCATCCGACACATTCTCGTTGAATGTATCGATCTTGCTTACCTCCGGCAGACTTTTAACCTTTCCGGCTGTTTGTCATCCCTCTTGGGTGATGACAGCAGTATTTTATCACATGTTTTTAGTTTTTTGCGAATTGCTGGACTCTGCCACCGTCTGTAAGGAGGTTTTTAGTATATTCTGACTTTGTAATGTGTTGTGTTCTGACTCGTGCAGGTCTTTTTACAACCTTGCACTTTTAGTTTTTCCAAAGGGGCTCTTTACACCCCTTTTTTAAGTTCTGTCAGAATTTTAGATAGGGGATATTTTCCCGTATACATAGAAGGGTGCGAAATGGCCTTATGTGCCGACGCACCCAGAAATTTTAACTGAATTCAATACAATTCATCGTCAACTTAACAGTAGTAAAGGTGATTCGCCACTGGGATCTGCTAAATGCTGAGGAGGAAGAGATCCTTGAAGCACTCTCAGACCAACATGTCACCGTAGTGCAGCGAATCAAGACGCGAAAATCCGGAGAACTTGTGCCAACTGCTTCGATTATACTAACGTTCCAAACGACCACTCTCCCAGATATTGTACGGGCTGGATATTTGAGACTAAAAGTCCGGCCATACATCCCTAACCCGATGCAGTGTTTCAAATGCCAGCACTTTGGGCACACTCAGCCTTCCTCCAAGGCCACTACCACCCTTTGTGCTAAGTGCAGTAAGCCTGATCATGGGACCGAACCTTGTTCTTCTGGTCCCAAATGCATTAATTGCCAAGGCGAGCACCCAGTCTGGCATCGTGACTGTCCCTCTTTCCAACAATCGTCACAGAGAAAATCTCTGCTGGTGAAGCAAGACAACGTCTCCGCGAAAGTATACGCACCACTTTACCTGTGCCATTCGCTAGAGTTGCTGCAGCTGCTCTTACCCACCGCAGTGTGGGTGTACAAACCAGCGACGTGTCAACACAAACACCAGCTACTCCCTGTAGTGGCTCGCCCTGCTTCGAGGAAACCAGCAACCACACCTCGCTTCACAGAGAAGAAGTTGAAGCTGGTTCACACAAAATAATATTTTCTAAAGTCCAGTAGCTCTCAAGTCAGGGCGGTATCGACTACCCTGAAACTTAAAGTGCAGCTGAAAGCTGCCCGCCGGGCGCTAAAAGCACCAGCCCCCACTCCCCCTTCATCCCCTTCGCCCTGTGTGTCCTTACCCGAGGACATGATAAAGGACGAAGCCTCGGATGAAGAATGTATCAAGGTGACAGGGCCTAGAAATAGAGTACGCCTTAAAAGGTAACTATCATACCTACAGCTATGGCTTATTGTCTCCAATGGAACCTTAACGGTTTCCGTATGCATTTCGAGGAACTGCAAATCTTAATATCTGAATTTGACCCTGCCATCATATGTCTCCAAGAGACACATTTTCGTCCAAATGAGTCAGTGATTCTGAACGTATACACGAATTACCGCACCGACAAACTTCCTGAGTGTCGTCGTGCACACGGTGGTGTTGCAATCGGCGTTCGAGATAACATCCAATCAACACCAATCTTTCTCACCACCCCCCCTCCAAGCTGTCGCCGTGCGGGTCCATCTCCCACAGCCAATATCTGTGTGCTGTGTCTACATGACAAGGGAGGAGCGATTCTCTCTTGAGGACCTCCTTTGTATATTCGAACAACTTCCCTCTCCTGTAGTTCTTTTAGGCGATTTTAATTCCTACCATCGTTTGTAAATCAATTCCGTGAGGCATCAGCTTTAACGTTGCTGAATGATGTCCTTCTGCAATCCCAGCCTTGCTCCTACCACATCTTGGAGTCTTCACCCTGATCTCTGTGGGAGTGATCACTTCCCTCTCATTCTTACCTTCGAACATCTTCACCAATCACGTGAACAACGCCCTCACTGGCATCTCAGTCGGACCGACTGGGATGCCTTCGAGCGTGCAGTGGACCTTGAAGTCGATCTTGCATCGACTCTACCACCAATCTTCGCCTTAGACGTCTTTCTGTCAGGAGTGCATGATGCTGCACGCACCTCCATTCCACATCCCAGTGGACCTGCGAGGCGACGCCCAGTTCCATGGTGGACTGCGGAGATCAGTGCAGCCATCAAGGACCGCAATCATGCCCTCAATCGATTTAATAGGAACCACACTGCCGCAAACCTCGAGCATTTCCGCATTAAGCATGCCCGTGCCCCTCGGCTCATTCAAGCCTGTAAGAAGGCGTGCTGGGTCCAATACGTGTCTACTCAGACGAAGCAGGCTTCGTCGAAAGCCGTTTGGACCAAAGTACGTCGCATCCAGGGGGTGCATCTACTCCTCTGAGCGCTCTGGAGCACGACGGGACGTTGCACAACGATTCCGGAGACATGGCTAATATCTTGGCCACGCAGTTTTCTGATGCGTATAGCTCTGAAAAATATGAACCACGTTTCCGCCGTGAGAGGGACCGTCAGGAACGACGCCCTCTAGTTTTTCGAAGTCATAACACCGAGCCATACAACTCTCCATTCACTGAACGGGAGTTCGATCAGCACTTCGAGATTCTAAGAATACAGGTCCTGGAGTGGACAAGATCCACTATGAAATGCTTCGTCACCTGCCCATTGGAGCAAGAAATTTCCCTCTGGTGGTATTCAACAGGCTTTGGTTTGAGTGCTCGAATGAATTATCCAAGCACTTTACTTTTGGGGCATTAGTGGATGGATAGTGCCGATTGAATAGAACTCTCCCAGGTTTCACTACTTCACTCCAACTATCTTGCTTATTTGTCTCGTACAGATTTTGGGCAATCCTTCTTTCTTCTACATCTCGAAAGTCCGATTTCAGAACGTCGATAATTTTTTCCTTTGACGCTAGTTCCAGTTTCAGACTCTCACACTCGAGGCGTAATGATTTACAGCTGTCACAATTCGGCATCCTGTTGTTTTTTTTTTACTTTTGTGATTGTGCTACAAATTCTTGCACAGTTTCGATCAATACACCACACTCACGTCAAGGTCGAGAAATACAACCTACACTGAATTTCTTATACTTTCGTTTTCACTGCACTTCCTCACTCCCGAGTTGGGAAACATGCCTGACAATGGTGTGAATACCTCATATGGTTCATGAATGTGCTTCGTAAACAAATTACTTACTGCCTAATTATTATTTTTATTTTTCACTGTTCACTTTAAGGACCCGTTCTTCCGTATGCATGTATGTCTTGCTACTCTTGTGACCGAGTCATTTTCCATCTTCTCCCAAGAGTAAAGAAAATTTTGAATGAATGGTTTGATTGGTGTCGAGGTCAAGGGATCTACTGAAGATTCAGCAAATACATAACAAGCCAAAGGATAGGCAGGGAAGCCTTTTTTAGAAGTTCATAAATGCAAAATGTGAAGCAAGGTAAACTTAAAACACACTATTTCGAATTTGCACATTTCTTTTGCTTTCTAAATTCTGATAAGGGGCTGGCCCCCGTATAATGTGACGGGAGCAAAATAGCCTAAATGCTGACGCTACCACAATTTTAAATTCAAATCAAATCAACCAAAACAAGCATCGGATGTGCAAAATAAGCAATTGAACCATCTGCTGCTTCAATTACTTCATCTGACACTGTAGGTATAACCTTTTGAATGAATTCAGTGTTGCAATGTGCTTTCAGGAACCAAATTTGGTGTGCGAGGGTTTTTAAGTGTCCGAAATTGTTTCCACAAATATCCTAGTTTCATGCTTGTAAATTTTCACCAAAAAAAAATCCACGATTTTCTCTATGCTCTTATGCATATCCTCTTTGATTTGGCGATAGCGCATCTAAATACTATCCAGTTCTCTGGAGTTGGATGATATTTTTGCTAACTCGACTCTACGTAATGTGGCGAATATTATCATATTTTTTTTTGTAACGCTTCAATTTATCTACACAAACTGCTACCTGGTATACAAAATTCTCAAAATAAATATTTGAAGCGTATATATATATATATATATATATATATATATATATATATATATATATATATATATATATTAGGAAGCTGCTACCTTAGTATTATTTCGCCCAGCCCCCTCCATGTAGGACTGCCTTGACGGGGCGAGGGGGCTTAGTAGGGAGGCCATTTTCATCACATCATTTCACCCATTCTTCACATCCATACTTCACGTTTTTCACCATTCCACCACGTCATTCATCTCCATATCTTTGACCTCCCTATTAAGTAAGGTAGGGAGGTCATTTTCATCTCATCATTTCACTCATTTCTCACATCCATATCTCACGCTTTCACCATTCCATCACGTCATTCATCTCCATATCTTTGACCTCCCTATAACTAAGTGTCCTGCTAGAGGAGACAACCTCGATAAAAACCCCTATCCCAAGGTGTGAGTTGCACGTGACGATGGGACAGTGTTGGCTGCAGGGGTAGGTGCAGTCGCGAACGTGGCCTCGGGGATTTCGGTTTGGTCCTCGAGTAGCCTCCATTTTTGGGGGTAGGCCTTCCTCGGCATAGAGGGCATGTCGAGGCGACAATTTATAGACCCTCCACAATAATAACATTTTGTATATGGGTACAAAAAACAACTCAAACGGGGGGAAACACCCAAAACGAGCGTAGCCTTCGAGCCCGCTTCAATTGGTGGAAAAGACAAGTAACGTGCCACGTTACCTTGTTGTCAGTATTGTTGAGAAGACCGATAGTAACGATGTTTCTGCAACAACAAAGAAACACGGAGCTGCTACATTGAAGGACTTGTCACCATTCCTTATCAAGAAACAGCTAGACTACGCCGCTGGTTCCGATGTTCCAGAAATAGAGAAGCTGAGAAACGGGAGTCTACTTATCCAGACCAGCACAGATCGCCAGACCAACAACCTTTTAAAGTTACGATCTTTGGGCCACTTCACTGTTAATGTTGAACCCCATCGTCAACTTAACAGTAGTAAAGGTGTGATTCGCCACTGGGATCTGCTAAATGCTGAGGAGGAAGAGATCCTTGAAGCACTCTCAGACCAACATGTCACCGCAGTGCAGCGAATCAAGACGCGAAAATCCGGAGAACTTGTGCCAACTGTTTCGATTATACTAACGTTCCAAACGACCACTCTCCCAGATATTGTACGGGCTGGATATTTGAGACTAAAAGTCCGACCATACATCCCTAACCCGATGCGATGTTTCAAATGCCAGCACTTTGGGCAAACTCAGCCTTCCTGCAAGGCCACTACCGCCCTTTGTGGTAAGTGTAGTCTGCCTAATCATGGGACCGAACCTTGTTCTTCTGGTCCCAAGTGCATTAATTGCCAAGGCTGGCACCCAGTCTGGCATCGTGACTGCCCCTCTTTCCAACAAGATAAGAAAATCAGAGACTTGGTCGTTATAGAGAAAATCTCTGCTGGCGAAGCAAAACAACGTCTCCGGGAAAGTATACGCACCACTTTACCTGTGCCATTCGCTACAGTTGCTGCAGCCGCTCTTACCCGCCGCAGTATGGGTGTACAAACCAGCGACGTGTCCACTCAAACTACAACGCTTCCCGTAGATGCTCGCCCTGCTTCGAGGAAAGCAGCAACCACGCCTCGCTCAACAGAGAAGAAGACGAAGCAGGTCTACAGAAAAGAATACTTTCTGAAATCCAGTAGCTCTCCAGTCAGGGCGGCATCGACCACCCTGAAACTTAAAGCGCATCTGAAAGCTGCCCGGCGGGCGCTCAAAGCACCCGCCACCACTGCCCCTTCTTCATCCCCTTCGCCCTCTGTGTCCTTACCCGAGGACATGATACAGGACGAAGCCGCGGATGAAGAATTTATCAAGGTGACAGGGTCTAGAAACAGAGTACGCCTTAAAAGGTAACTATAATACCTCCAGCTATGGCTTATTGTCTCGAATGGAACCTTAACGGTTTCCGTACACATCTCGAGGAACTGCAAATCTTAATATCTGAATTTGACCCTGCCATTATATGTCTCCAAGAGACACATTTTCGTCCAAATGAATCAGTGATTCTAAACGGATACACACTTTACCGCACCGACAAGCTTCCTGAGGGTCGTCGTGCACACGGTGGTGTTGCAATCGGTGTTAGATATACCATCCACTCAACACCAATCTTTCTCACCACCCCCCTCCAAGCTGTCGCCGTGCGGGTCCATTTACCACAGCCAATATCTGTGTGCTGTGTCCACATCACAAGGGAGGAGCGATTCTCTCTTGAGGACCTCCTTTGTATATTCGAACAACTTCCGTCTCCTGTAGTTCTTTTGGGCGATTTTAATTCCTACCATCGTTTGTGGGGCTCCGTTCGTACAGAGCCCCGGGGTCAAATTGTAGATCAATTCCGTGAGGCATCAGGTTTAATGTTGCTGAATCATGGAACTCCCACATATTTCAGTCCTTCCTCTGGCACATGTTCTGCGTTGGACTTGTCCTTCTGCAGTCCCAGCCTTGCTCCTACCACATCTTGGAGCGTTCATAATGATCTGTGTGGGAGTGATCACTTCCCTCTCATTCTTACCTTCGAACATCTTCAGCAATCACGTGAACAACACCCTCACTGGAATCTCAGTCGGGCCGACTGGGAAGCCTTCGAGCGTGCAGTGGACCTTGAAGTCGAACTTGCGTGGACTTTACCACCAATCGACGCCTTAGATGTCTTTGTGTCAGGAGTGCATGATGCTGCACGCACCTCCATTCCACATCCCAGTGGACCTGCGAGGCGACGTCCAGTCCCCTGGTGGACTACGGAGATCAGTGCAGCCATCAAGGACCGCAAGCATGCTCTCGATCGATTTAATAGGAACCACACTTCCGCAAACCTCGAGCAGTTCCGCATTAAACGTGCCCGTGCCCGTCAGCTCATTCGAGCCAGTAAGAAGGCGTGCTGGGTCCAATACGTGTATTCTCTGACGAAGCAGGCTTCGTCGAATGCCTTTTGGACCAAAGTACGTCGCATCCAGGGGGTGCATCTACTCCTCTGAGCGCTCTGGAGCACGATGGGACGTTGTACACAGATTCCGGAGACATAGCTAATATCTTGGCCACGCAGTTTTCTGGTGCGTCTAGCCCTGTAAATTATGAACCACGTTTCCGCCGTGAGAAGGACCGTCAGGAACGACGCCCTCTCGTTTTTCGAAGTCATAACACCGAGCCATACAACTCTCCATTCACTGAACGGGAGTTCGATCAGTCACTGAGTTCTAAGAACACAGCTCCTGGAGTGGACAAGATCCACTATGAGATGCTTCGTCATCTGCCCATTAGAGCCAGAAATTTCCTTGTGGCGGTATTCAACAGGCTTTGGTTGGAGGACTCTTTCCCCACTTCCTGGAAAGAAGCTATTATTGTTCCCATCCTGAAACCAGGTAAACAACGCACCGCAGCCTCGAGTTACAGGCCTATTGTCTTAACTAGCTGTGTGTGCAAGTTGATGGAACGCATGATCAAAAAGCGTCTCACCTGGTTTTTGGAGGAAAACTCATTGATAAGTAATTTTCAATGTGGATTTCTCTCCAACCGTTCCACACTGGACCATCTGGTTCAGCTGGAATCACACATTCAGGATGCATTCCTCAACAAGGAACATTTAGTTGCAGTTTTCTTTGACCTCCAAGAAGCATATGACACAACGTGGCGTTTTGGCATCCTAAAGCAGCTCCATTCTTGGGGCGTCCGTGGCCATATGGCGTTCTTTATTAAAAACTTTTTATCTGATCGTTTTTCCGCGTACGTGTTGGGAACTCCTTTTCGGATCTTCACGAACAAGAGAACGGTGTCCCACTGGGCAGCGTATTAAGTGTGACTCTGTTTGCCATAGCAGTGAACAGTGTTATGACAAGCATTGTTGCCCCTGTACATGGTCTTCTGTATGTAGACGACCTCACGATCTTTTGTCACTCACGGAATCTCGCGTCAGCTTCTCGTCAACTCCAACTGACGATAAACCGTTTGGTTGAGTGGTCCTCCCAAACAGGTTTTACCTTCTCATGTGTGTTCACTTTTGTCGTCAACGTACATGTCATTTCGATCCTGACCTGCACATGGGGAAATCTCCCCTGTGCTCCGTGAATGAGGTCCGCTTCCTGGGCCTCATTTTCGATAAGAAATTAACATGGCTACCTCACCTTCGCCAGTTAAAGTTCTCTTGTCTTCGAGTTCTCAACCTTCTACGTGTTTTATCTCATACTTCGTGGGGTGCTGACAGGACGGTACTGCTTCGCCTGTACCGTGCACTCATCAGGTCGAAGCTTGATTATGGATGTGTTGTGTATTCTTCTGCCCGCCCATCTAGACTTTGCATCCTAGACACCGTCCACCATGCTGGTATACGTTTATGCTGTGGTGCGTTTCGTACGAGTCCAGTCGCTAGTTTGTACGTAGAGGCATCTGAGCCGTCGCTGTCTCTGCGAAGACAGCGGCTGGTAGTGAACTACTTCCTCCATCTTCGCTCGATGCCTTCACATCCATCATTTGACACCAATAGCCGACGAGAGTAGGCTGGCAAGGTATCGGCTCCACCCTAGTGTCACTAGACCATTTGGTGTTCGTGCAGACGAGATCCTGTCAGCACTTGGTGTTGACAGTGATCTTCCTGGCGTCTCTCCACTCATTCCGCCTCTCCCTACCTGGGAGTTTCCTGCACCTTCCATCGATTTTTCTCTAACTGCTCTTCCAAAAGCAGAAACACCAATGGTTGTATACCAGCGACGGTTTTTAGAACTTCGTGCGAAGCACCCCAATTTTAATGCGTTTTACACGGATGGGTCCAAGACAGTGGAAACAGTTGGTTGCGCCTTCGTCCTAGACTCTCAAAGTTCCAGTTACTCGCTTCATCCTGCGTGTTCCATCTTTACGGCAGAGTTATACGCCATTCTAAAGGCACTGGACTTTGCAGACGTCAATGGTCTGAAGAAAGTCCTTGTGTGCAGTGATTCGACCAGCGTGTTGCAGACCCTGGTTTCGCCGTATTCCCGGCATCCAGTAGCGCAACGCATATTCAGACGGCTTGTGTCCTTATCAGCCAGTGCGGATGTACACTTCTGTTGGGTCCCTAGCCACGTGGGCATCCAGGGGAACGAAGCAGCTGATGCTGCCGCCAAGTCTGCTGATGCAGATGGCGATGTTCTCGTCCACCTTTTGCCTGCTAGCGACCTGCAGAACGTGTTCCGTTGTCGCCTTCTTGACACTTGGCAGGCCGAATGGGATACGGAAACGGGGAACTAGCTTCACGCTATTAAGCCCACCATAGGTGCTTGGCGTTCCTCATCCCGTCCCTCTCGGCGAGAAGAAGTTATTCTTACCCGCATGCGTATAGGGCACAGCCGTCTAACGCATGGTCACCTGCTCCAAGGGCTGGACCCTCCGTTGTGTCGTGCTTGTAATGTTATTTTAAGCATCCGACACATTCTCGTTGAATGTGTCGATCTTGCTTACCTCCGGCAGACTTTTAACCTTTCCGGCTGTTTGTCATCCCTCTTGGGTGATGACAGCAGTATTTTATCCCATGTTTTTAGGTTTTTGCGAAGAGCTGGACTCTTCCACCGTCTGTAAGGAGGTTTTTAGTTTGTTTTTTCTGACTTTTTAATGTGTCGTGTTTGTCTCGTGCAGGTCTCTTTACAACCTTGCACTTTTAGTTTTTTCCAAGTGGCTATCTACACCCCTTTTTTAAATTTTAAGTCAGAATTTTAGATAAGGGGACATTTCCCCGTATACATAGAAGGGTGCGAAATGGCCTTAAGTGCCGACGCACCCACAAATTTTAATTCAATCAATCAATCAATCAACCTGTCAGTACTTGGTGTTGACAGTGATCTTCCTGGCGTCTCTCCACTCATTCCGCCTCTCCCTACCTGGGAGTTTCCTGCACCTTCTATCGATTTTTCCCTGACTGCCCTTCCAAAGGCAGAAACACCAATGGTTGTATACCAGCAACGGTTTTTAGAACTTCGTGCGAAGCACCCCAATTTTAATGTGTTTTACCCGGATGGGTCGAAGACAGTCGAATGAGTTGGTTGCGCCTTCGTCCTAGACTCTCAAACTTCCTGTTACTCGCTACATCCTGCCTGTTCCAGCTATACGGCAGAGTTGTACGCCATTCTAAAGGCACTGGACTTTGCATACGTGAATGGGCTGAAGAAAGTGCTTCTGTGCTGCGATTCGACCAGCGTGTTGCAGTCTCTGGATTCGCCGTATTCCCGGCATCCGGTAGCGCAACGCATATTCAGACGGCTTGTGTCCTTATCTGCCAGCACAGATGTACACTTCTGTTCGGTCCCTAGCCACGTGGGCATCCAGGGGAACGAAGCAGCTGATGCTGCCGCCAAGTCTGCTGATGCAAATGGCGACGTTCTCGTCCACCTTTTACCAGCTATCGACTTGCAGAATGTGTTCCGTTGTCGCCTTCTTGACACTTGGCAGACCGAGTGGGATGTGGAAACGGGGAACAAGCTTCACTCTGTTAAGCCCACCATAGGTGCTTGGCGTTCCTCGTCTGGTCCCTCTCGGCGATAAGACGTTATTCTTACCCGCATGCGTATAGGACACAGCCGTCTCACGCATGGTCACCTACTGCAAGGGCTGGACCCTCCGTTGTGTCGTGCTTGTAATGTTATTTTAAGCATCCGACACATTCTCGTTGAATGTGTCGATCTTGCCTACCTCCGGCAGACTTTTAACCTTTCCGGCTGTTTGTCATCCCTCTTGGGTGATGACAGCAGTATTTTATCCCATGTTTTTAGTTTTTGCGAAGAGCTGGACTTTTCCACCGTCTGTAAGGAGGTTTTTAGTTTGTTTGTTCTGACTTTTTAATGTGTCGTGTTTGTCTCGTGCAGGTCTCTTTACAACCTTGCACTTTTAGTTTTTCCCAAGGGGCTATCTACACCCCTTTTTTAAATCTGTCAGAATTTTAGATAAGGGGACATTTCCCCGTATACACAGAAGGTTGCGAAATGGCCTTAAGTGCCAACGCACCCATAAATTTTAACTCAATCAATCAATCAATTCTTCATTCAAGGAAATCATAAGGATTAAAACCTAATATATATATATATATGTATATATATTCATTTGAAATACATCCCAACAATTATACTTACACTATTAAGATATTGCCGAAAGAAGTCACTGATTGATTTATTGTAAAAAAATTACGTGATATCCAGCCGGTTCGGAGTAGACAAAAAAGAGTCATTTAAAGTTACTCACGAATGTAGAACAAATACTAAGTCTCTTGACAGCAAGCATCTCGTGTTAGCGAGTTACGAAAAAAAACTGGATTATACAAAAGTCCCATATTGCCTTCCCCGTTACGTAACATGGCACAATCCAGATCGACTTGGAAGATATGGCAGCTCAAACGTAAAAAGTCAGCTAAATGCCATCCGCCACAACCTGCTGAAATCCGTAAGGAACATTCTCCAGAAGTACAAGGGGTGTAAGGGGTGACCTTCCACATAGTACACCCAAATGTCAACCTCACTTCCACGTTAGTACACCCTGGACTGAAGACTAACGAGGCTCTGGCGACTGGCCCCATGGTCAGTATAATTTTGTTTGTATTGTCCTGTTTTTTTGTCCTTATGTGTGCTGAGAGCCCCTTTACAGCCTCAGCTTTTAACAAGTCAGAACATTTTAAGATTTTTAATTATGCAACGTTAGAGTTGTTCTTTGTAACGACAAGGGGTTCGCCCCCGTATAATGTGATGGGAGCAAAATAGCCTAAGTGCTGACGCTCCCACAGTTTTAAAATCAAGGTCAAATCCAGAAGTACAAAGTACTTTTTGGAGAAGGGCAAGAGAAGTCTGCTTCATGAAGCTTCATTAAGATGCTCTATGAAGTAGACCCAAAGCCAATATATCGCACTTGTCCCAAGCTTTCAAAGTGCCATATTGATTTCAGTGGCTTTGCGGCCATGCGTGTCTCCTTGGCAGCACCGGTCTTCAGCCATTCTGTGGATGCAGGTCTATGTCTGTTAACATCCATTGGTGAATTACTCTCAGGAGCTGCCTTGGCGGCAAAGTTTTGTGCATAAATGGATGGTTTGTGTGACTCATTCAATAGCCATTCACTAAACAATGTCAAAATTTTGGGAAGGGCAGTGACAGATAGGTCACCACATTTGGAATTTTGGTCATCAAAGTGTGAATGGATACCATCATGGCAGTAAGTTAACTCCACCTTGTAGAAAAGGGTGCTTGTTAACACTGAATGCTGTCATTCAGTTATGGGAGGGCTTGAGACAATACGTCTCAACCAGGATTGTCTTGAGAATAACTGTTCTTCTTTAAAGAAGGAAAGGTGGAAACAATGACAATCCTGATTGTTTACAATTTCAATACTCCATGAGGGCTGTTGTTGCACACAATTTGTTGAGAAATTCTCATTCGTCAAATTGTGAGGCTGATTCGGATGTCCTTTTGGCTTCTATGTGTCAGAATGAGTTTTGGTGAGGTTGCAGGTACATTGTTTCCAAATGTTCAACGAGCAGGAGGGAATAATGGAACTGCTGCTAATGATGCTGATTCTGAGACTGGGCTATATAGTCTGAAGGTATAAAAAATAAGCTTGAAGTGACACCAAAAAAAAAAAAAATTAGAAGATTAAGGGTTACAGTTAGTGAATTGAGGAAGAAACTAATTAATGCAAATGCACCAAAACACAACCAGTAGGAAATTTGTTTTGGAACAACTAAAAAACATTGTCCCCGTAAATTTATACACATTTTTAGAAAAACAAATTTGTGTTAATTCCAGGTGTCCTAGAGGTCGAAGGTGGACCTTAAAACACAAATCATTAGCTTTGAGTGTCTATCTCCATGGTCCCGCTGCGTACAAAGCTTTAACTAAAATAATTATTCTTCCCACTAAACGGACACTAATAAAATCAATATCTAGCCTCACCCAACGCCCCGGTTTTTGCCCAGTGCTTTTAAAAACTATGTCTATAGTCGCGAAAAAGATGCCCCAGAGGGACATAATGTGCTTTCTCTCATTTGATGAAATGGCCATTAAAACCAGTGTTGTGTATAATCAGAAGTATGGTGTTATAGATGCATATGAAAATTATGGCCCATCTGTAACGTCTGATCATGAACCAAAGTTAGCATCCAAGGCACTTGTGTTTAAGGTCAGAGGCCTTTGTAGTAACTGGAAGAAACCCATCGGCTATTTCTTCAGTGGTAATGGTGCTCCCACTTCAGTTCTACAAGCCCTTTTCAAGGAGGCATGCTCCAAGATTGCTGAAGCTGTATTAACATTAGTGGCTGTTGTCTGTGATCAAGGTGTACACAATCAACGGCTATTTAGAGATTTAAATGTGACTCCAGATCACCCATTTTTGAGTATGAGGATGGAAAAATTTTTGGCATACATGATCCGCCACATCCTGCTGAAATCCGTAAAGAACAATCTCCAGAAGTACAAAGTACTCTTCGGAGAAGGGCAAGAGAAGTCTGCTTCATGAAGCTTCATTAAGAACCTCTATGAAGTAGACCCAAAGCTAAAATATCGAACTTGTCCCAAGCTTGCTAAGCGCCATATTGATGTCAGGGGGTTTGTGGCCGTGCGTGTCTCATGGGCAGCACAGGTCTTCAGCCATTCTGTGGCTGCAGGTCTGTGCCTGTTAACATCCATTGGTAAATTACCCTCAGGAGCTGTCTTCACGACAAAGTTTTGTACATAAATGGATGGTTTACGCAACGAAGGGGAGATAAAAAGGTTGGGTACCTGATGCACAAACTAGTTGATATACCCCCCTCCATGTAGGACTGCCTTGACGGGGCGAGGAGGCTTAGTAGGGAGGCCATTTTCATCTCATCATTTCACCCATTCTTCACATCCATATCTCACGCTTTTCACCATTCCATCACGTCATTCATCTCCATATCTTTGAGGGGTGTAAGGGGTGACCTTCCACGTAGTACACCCAAATGTCAACCTCACTTCCACGTTAGTGCACCCTGGACTCAAGACTAACGAGGCTCTGGCGACTGGCCCCATGGCCAGTATAATTTCGTTTGTATTGTCCTGTTCTTTTGTCCTTATGTGTGCTGAGTGCCCCTTTACAGCCTCAGCTTTTAACAGAAGTCAGAACATTTTAATTTTTAAAATTTTTTTAGTTATGCAACGTTAGAGTTGTTATTTGTAATGGTAAGGGGCTGGCCCCCGTATAATGTGACGGGAGCAAAATAGCCTAAGTGCTGATGCTCCCAAAATTTTAAATTCAAAATCAAATCAAATCCATATCTTTGACCTCCCTCTAAGAAACTAAGGTAGAGAGGTCATCTTCATCTCATCATTTCACTCATTCTTCACATCCATATCTCACGTTTTCACCATTCCATCACGTCATTCATCTCCATATCTTTGACCTCCCTCTAAGAAACTATGGCAGGGAGGTCATCTTCATCTGATCATTTCACTCATTCTTCACATCCATATCTCACGTTTTCACCATTCCATCACGTCATTCATCTCCATATCTTTGACCTCTCTATAAATAAGGGTCCTGCTAGAGGAGACAACCTCGATAAAAAAACCTATCCCAAGGTGTGAGTTTCACGTGCCGATGCGACAGTGTTGGCTGCAGGCGTAGGTGCAGTCGCGAACGTGGCCTCGGGGATTTCGGTTTGGTCCTCGAGTAGCCTCCATTTTTGGGGGTAGGCCTTCCTCGGCATAGAGGGCATGTCGAGGCGACAATTTATGGACCCTCCACAATAATAACATTTTGTATATGGGTACAAAAAACAACTCAAACGGGGGGAAACACCCAAAACGAGCGTGGCCTTCGAGCCCGCTTCAATTGGTGGAAAAGACAAGTAACGTGCCACGTTACCTTGTTATCAGTATTGTTGAGAAGACCGATAGTAACGTTGTTTCTGCAACAACTAAGAAACACGGAGCTGCTATATTGAAGGACTTGTCACCATTCCTTATCAAGAAACAGCTGGACTACGCCGCTGGTTCCGATGTTCCAGAAATAGAGAAGCTGAGAAACGGGAGTCTACTTATCCAGACCAGCACAGATCGCCAGACCAACAACCTTTTAAAGTTACGATCTTTGGGCCATTTCACTGTTAATGTTGAACCCATCGTCAACTTAACAGTAGTAAAGGTGTGATTCGCCACTGGGATCTGCTAAATTCTGAGAGGGGTGTAAGCGGTACCTTCCACATAGGCGCCCAAAAGTCAACCTCACTTCCACGTAGTGCACCCTGGACTAAAGACTAACGAGGCTCTAGAGACTGGCCCCATGGCCAGTATAATTTTGTTTGTGTTGTCCTGTGTTTTGTCCTTATTTGTGCTGAGTGTTCTTTGCAGCCTCGGCTTTTAACAACAGTCAGAACATTTTAATCTTTTATGATTTTAATTAAGCAACGTTAGAGTTGTTCTGTGTAACGATAAGCGGCTGGACCCCCGCATAATGTGATAGGTGCAAAATGGCCTTAGTGCTGACGCACCCAAAATTTTAATTTCAATTTCAATTTCAATGCTAAATGCTGAGGAGGAAGATATCCTTGAAGCACTCTCAGACCAACATGTCACCGCAGTGCAGCGAATCAAGACGCGAAAATCCGGAGAACTTGTGCCAACTGCTTCGATTATACTAACGTTCCAAACGACCACTCTCCCAGATATTGTACGGGCTGGATATTTGAGACTAAAAGTCCGGCCATACATCCCTAACCCGATGCGATGTTTCAAATGCCAGCACTTTGGGCACACTCAGCCTTCCTGCAAGGCCACTGTCGCCCTTTGTGGTAAGTGTAGTCTGCCTGATCATGGGACCGAACCTTGTTCTTCTGGTCCCAAATGCATTAATTGCCAAGGCGAGCACCCAGTCTGGCATCGTGACTGCCCCTCTTTCCAACAAGAGAAGAAAATCAGAGAGTTGGTCGTCACAGAGAAAATCTCTGCTGGCGAAGCAAAATAACGTCTCCGGGAAAGTATACTCACCACTTTACCGGTGCCATTCGCTACAGTTTCTGCAGCTGCTCTTACCCGTAGCAGTGTATGGGTACAAACCAGCGACGTGTCAACTCAAACACCAACGATTGCCGTAGTAGCCCGCCCTGCTTCGAGGAAACCAGCAACCACTCCTCGCTCCACAGAGAGGAAGATCAAGCAGGTGCATACAAAGGAATATTTTCTGAAGTCTACTAGCTCTCCAGTCAGGGTGGCAGCCACCACCCTGAAACTTAAAGCGCAGCTGAAAGCTGCCCGGCGGGCGCTCAAAGCACCCGCCCCCACTCCCCCTTCTTCATCCCCTTCGCCCTCTGTGTCATTACCCGAGGGCATGATACATAACGAAGCCGCGGATGAAGAATTTATCAAGCTGACAGGGCCTAAAAATAGAGTACGCCTTAAAAGGTAACAATCTTACCTACATATATGGCTTATTGTCTCCAATGGAACCTTAACGGTTTCCGAACGCATCTCGAGGAACTGCAAATTCTTATATCTGAATTTGACCCTGCCATCATATGTCTCCAAGAGACACATTTTCGTCCAAATGAATCCGTGATTTTGAACGGATACAAGTTTTACCGCTCCGACAAGCTTTCTGAGGGTCGTCGTGCACACGGTGGTGTTGCAATCGGTGTTCGAGATAACATCCACTCAACACCAATCTTTCTCACCACCCCCCTCCAAGCTGTCGCCGTGCCGGTCCATCTACCAGAGCCAATATCCGTTTGCAGTGTCTACATCACAAGGGAGGAGCGATTCTCTCTTGAGGACCTCCTTTCTATATTCGAACAACTTCCGTCTCCTGTAGTTCTTTTGGGCGATTTTAATTCCTACCATCGTTTGTGGGGCTCCGTTCGTACAGAGCCCCGGGTTCAAATTGTAGATCAATTCCGTGAGGCATCAGGTTTAACGTTGCTGAATGATGGGACTCCCACATATTTCAGTCCTTCCTCAGGCACACACTCTGCGTTGGATTTGTCCTTCTGCAGTCCCAGCCTTGCTCCTACCACATCTTGGAGCGTTCACCCTGATCTCTGTGAGAGTGATCACTTCCCACTCTTTCTTACTCTGGAAAATCTTCAGCACTCACGTGAACAACACCCTCACTGGCATCTCAGTCGGGCCGACTGGGTTGCTTTCGAGCGTGCAGTGGACCTTGAAGTCGATCTAGCGTCGACTTTACCACCAATCGACGCCTTAGATATATTTGTGTCAAGAGTGCATGATGCTGCACGCACCTCCATTCCACATCCCAGTGGATCTGTGAGGCGACCCCCCGTCCCATGGTGGACTGCGGAGATCAGTGCAGCCATCAAGGACCGCAATCATGCCCTAGATCGATTTAATAGGAACCACACTGCCGCAAACCTCGAGCAGTTCCGCATTAAACGTGCCCGTGCCCGTCGGCTCATTCGAGCCAGTAAGAAGCCGTTTGGACCAAAGTACGTCGCATCCAGGGGGGTGCATCTACTCCTCTGAGTGCTCTGGAGCACGACGGGACGTTGCACAACGATTCCGGAGACATAGCTAATATCTTGAGTAGATGAAACCGTACGTCCTGGGCCGGCCTTTTGACCTACTTTTGAAATGCCTGACGATATTTTCCTGTAAGGCTGTTTCTCCTTACGATGTTTTTCTGTAAGGCGGCGATTTTACGATTTACGTCATTTTCCTGTAAGGCTGTATTCTCACGCTGTAAGGTGGCCCTCAGTGTAATCTACTACGACCTATTTTTGAAATGCCTTACGACATTTTTTTGTAAGACTGTCTCCTCTTACGATGTTTTTTTGTAAGGCAGTGATTTTACGATTTACGATATTTTCCTGTAAGGCTGTATTCTCACGCTGTAAGGTGCCCCTCAGTGTAATCTACTACGACCTGCTAATAGGCTTCTGCTCTGCTGGACGCATTTTTTGACCCACTTTTGAAATGACTTACGATATTTTTCTATAAGGCTGTCTCCTCTTACGATGTTTTTCTGTAAGGTGGCGATTTTACGATTTACGATGTTTTACGCACTAAACTAACCTACAATGAGAGAAAAATGGAGACAAAAAGCTCTGGCATTATTTTTTAAGCTATTTTTTTACCTCGTGCAAATTTTGCTCTTATGCTAACTTGTTTTTTGACCTACTTTTGAAATGACTTACGATATTTTCCCATAAGGTTGTCTCCTCACACTGTAAGGTCCCCCTCAGTGTAATCTACTACGACCTGCTAATAAACTTTTGCTCTCAGCGTAATCTGTTTTTACGATGTTTTACGGATTAAAACTAACCTGCAATGAGAGAAAAATGGACAGAAGAAAAGCTCTGGCATCACTTTTTAAGCTATTTTTTACCTTCTGCAAATTTTGCTCTTATGCTAACTCGCTCTTTGACCTACCTTTGAAATGACTTACGATATTTTCCTATAAGGCTGTCTTCTCACACTGTAAGGTCCCACAGTGTAATCTACTACGACCTGCTAATGGGCTTCTGCTCTCAGCGTAATCTGTTTTTTTACGCACTAAACTAACCTACAATGAGAGAAAAATGGACAGAAGAAAAGCTCTGGCATTACTTTTTAAGCTATTTTTTTACCTTGTGCAAATTTTGCTCTTATGCTAACTCGCTTTTTGACCTACCTTTGAAATGACTTTCCTATATGGCTGTCTCTTTTACTGTAAGGTCCCTCAGTGTAATCTAGCACGACCTTGCTCTCAGCGTAATCTGCTATGATGTGTTTTTGTTTTTTAAAACTCTCAGGTGCGATCTTCTACGATGTGTGTGTGTGTGTGTGATAATCAAAATTTATTTTTGTTAAGGAAATCCCTGGCCCCTGCTACGACCTAACAGGGGACTTCTTCTACGATGTTTTGGGCTCCTGTTACGATATTTTTCTGTAAATTGCTCCTCATAATGTAAAAAATTGGTATTGTAGCGGTATGTGAAATCGAGTGTGCCGCGTGAAGGGGGGAAAATCTCTCCATGTTCACTGAACAATAGGAGAGTGGAAGAATAGTTCCAGGCTTTTCATCGAAAATCGTGGGGTGCGATGAAAAGTCCCCGGAAGAGCACTTTCCGGCTTTTCATCGAAATCGTGAGGTGCGATGAAAAGCCCCCGGAAGAGCAGCACTTCCCGGCTTTTCATCGAAATCGTGAGGTGCGATGAAAAGCCCCCGGAAGAGCAGCACTTCCCGGCTTTTCATCGAAAGCGTGGCGTGCAATGACGTTCAGTTTAGACAATGCGAATTGAGGGACTATTGCTCAACATATCACTCCTCGCACGCCCTTATAATCCGAAGCTCTGCCATGGAAACTTCCATATCATCTAGAGCGACTGTTTAGTGTTCCTGTTAAGTGTGTGTTCCAGAGAAAAGTAAGTACCTTGCATGATATGTTTTCTTATTGGTGTTTTATTTTGCGAGTTGATTCTTGAAACGAGCGACTCGCATGAAACAAACCAAAACGGCCTCTTAACGTATTGTAGAAGAAAATATACTCGCAGAACTACACATACATTTTAGCATGCATTTTTTGTTTGTGTACCGTTTGTTGATAGGAAAAAATGTGTGTGCGGGACACATTATTAGGCTATTTTTTTATTGCGCTTGATATCAAGTGGAAAGTGTGGTTCGGATCTTAACTGTTTTAATTTTTTATACTCAAAAAAAAACAACTGTAGGCCTATTTATGTTCAGAAGAAAAAAAAGTGTAGACCCAAAATTTTATGAATGTGAATTTTCAGCTCAAAGGCTGTATTGCAGGGGGGCTGTCTGCTGTTTTAAATCCACTTTATGCACAGTGAGGCTAATCGGGACTAGACCTACAGTTTAAAGTAAAATCCGAACCAATGTGTGCCTCCACCGAGTATCGAACCCGGGAGCTGCCGATTACAACAATGATGCTATTACTGCGCCATGGGGTAGGCCCTGTCTGCTGTGTTTTTCTTAGCTAATAACCGGTTGCGTGGTGCTAACCACATCACATATGCGAGTTGTTCTAAATCCAAAAAGCGGGAGAGTTAGGGGAGATCCGTGAAGGCACTAGACCAAAAAGTTACATTGTTGTAGGTCCCATAGGAGCCGAGAAAATCAATGTCTTGGAAAACGTCTTAAGACAATTATCTTAATCTTTAAGAAAGTCGACTTCCGGTCTGTCAAGATGTTACTTCCGGTCTATCAAGAAAATTTTCTTAAGACAAATATCTTAAGACGTTTTCCAAGACATTCATTTTCTCGGCTCCTAATTGAGCTAGGATGATGATTGTGGGTTTGTTGGATAGGTTTTGATGATAACTACTCAACTACAAGCAAGTGCCCCCTCAAGTTTTTTTTTTTTTTTTTTTTTTTTTTTTTTTTTTTTTTTTTTACGAAATTCTAGTTTTGTTCCCGCATCCTATTGGAGTGCTTTGGACGTTTTTAGATTAAAAATTTTGTAATTGGGATTGTAGAAAAGCCATTCTTGCTCGACGAAAGGGGATATTTAAAACTGCTCTGTGACCCTCTCGTTCTTCACGTCGTACGCGAAAGACTTCTCTGCAATCAGGATGACGCTACACACGGTGTCCTCAGGCAAGGCATCGTGGAACTCGCAGACGACCTTGATGTTGGTGCGATCGTTGACCACGACCTGCTTTCTCTTAGATGTGTTAATGACAGTCATGGGTCTCCGTGCTTTGAATTCGCTGGGGGTGTAGTACATGTCCACGCTTCCCTCGGTCACGCGTTTGTAAGCCGAGAATGCTTCGTAAAGTTTGAGATAATCGTTTTCGGTCATGTCGAGGTTGTAATTCTCGCGCGGGAACACTTCGTTCCTCCCGTTCTTGAGATAAACGTTCTTGATCTTGCAGTCGTCGAACTTGCTGGAATCTTTTTCCTGATTCTTATCACGTCCGGTCTGAAAAAGCACTACGACGAAATCTGGCATGTCGAACTGTATGTTGTTGAACTGCGTCGTCACGTCGAATTCCATGTGACTTCCCGATGCCACCTTCTGTACGCACTGGTAACCGTGAAAGTGAATCGGCACCTGCGGATTTTTCAAGATCTCCGCTTTGTACTTGAGGGCGTAGTTCGTTTCGTATTCCACCACCGGCATTCTCAATTCCATGCTCCGGATGACGCATTTCGCCGCTTCGGGTAAAGTGTTGGCTATCGGCGTGGTGCCGTCCGGACCCAAAGTAGCGTATCGCATCAGTGCGTCGTTGTCGTTGCCCGCTCTTCGAAACGTGATCCTCAGTCCTCCCTTCCACATGATCTCCTTGTAGTCTGAGAAGAAACCAGGCAGCAGACGCATGGGAAAAAGCACCGTGTGACTTCTCGTCGATATTTTGGCCCCGGCTTCGAATCCCCCGGCCTGGTAGTACGCTGCGTCCGTTTTGGATAATTTCAACGTTCCCACTGCCGTCGACGTGATGCCTGGATAATCTATTCTGTCGATGACGGTACCGTGTTTCCTCACCTCCACCTGCGAGAACAGGTGTGGCACGAAGTTGTCCACGAGTATCAAGTTTGCTGCTGCGGGAAACGCGTCTCCGCTTTCCTTCTTCACCACGTCGAATTGAAGGTAGAGGTCCGCTCTGTGAGGATGAATGAACCCGTCGCCTACGTCCACGTCGTATTCGATCTCCCTGTTCGCTTCGTTCAGATTGGCGAACGTGCGACGGTTGGGAGGGAAAGATTGCAATTCGTAACTTTCGATTTGCTCCATTTTACATGTATGGTTATTTATTATACGTTGATCTCCACGATGGCCGTCGTAGTGGCACCTGCGAAATCCACCACGTCTCCTTTCTCGTTCGTCACCACCAACTCTATGTCGTCTATGCGGTTGCGACATACTGGAAAATAGATCGGCGAAGAGGGCGTGTAGATGATCGGTTCCATGAACTCGGAACTTGGTTTGAAAGTGGCTATGATTCCCGTCTGCTTGTGACTTCCTAATAATCCGTCCGAAGATTTCGTGATCATTCCTTCGGCCACGTTACAGTGTACGTTCAGAGTCTCTATGGCCAAGAATTTAGGAATGTTGGTTGCTACGTGCTTGATGCCAGCTTCGAGTTTGGTGTCGTTCTCGAAACCTAAAAGTTCTCCCATGGTGCCCAGGTCCACGGTTTCCGTCGCGGATAGGATTTCCACTCTGTGCGTGACCGAATTTTGAGAAAGGTATGTGCCTTTGGGTAACTGAGCTTGCAAAGTGGAAAGATTGTATTGTCCTGGCGTGACGACGATGTGTTCGCTTCCGACGCTAATTTTGTTGTTGTGCTGCGTAACATTAGGTATGAGGTACATGCTGTAGAATGCACGCAGAGCCACGGATTTAGGATAGACGATGTCGTCGTGCAGCGTGAGTTTCAAGATTGAAGATTCGCTCGTGAGATGGAACACGCCCATCCTAGTGATGCTGTTTCAGCTTCCACAATGCTTTCTGGAAATCCTCGATCGTAGGGTTATTTATTTTAGAGAGAAACGCGAGCACGGAGAGGCAGAGATGACCGCAGTTCACGTCTCCGAAATCTTGAATGCGTTCGTCGTTGTAGTATATAGAGGTTTTGTTCGTTTTCAGATAATGAATTAAATTTGTAGGTGGAACACCTCCGAAAGAATCGAAAACGAATGCTTTATCATCATTTTTGTGGTAACATATCCAATGCGTGCCTGGATTTTCTTGACCGTCCAAGTTGACTACTCCACATTCTCTTTTTTTAACACTTGAAGGTAACGAGTCGGACATAAAAACTCCTCTGAAGTGTTTGATTTGTAACGGTTCGATCAGAGATTCAATATCTCGGTTGGTGAGTGCTGTTTCTTTTTTTTAAACTTTTTCATCACGCCCACCCCCTTGCCCCCTTTCTTCTCCATGGCCAGGTTGTGACGTTTCTGTTCTTCCAATTCTGCTTTGTTCTTCTTCGAGTCGATGACGGTTTTCGCGATGGCGGCGCTACCGCCGACTAAACTTCCAACGGCCCCCAATGCTGCTAGGATGGCCGGGATGCTGAATATGAAACCTCCGACCTTTTGCTGTTTCCGCGAACGCTGCAATCTTTTTAATTGAGGTGTGCTGAGCAGCAATTTTATTCCATGTCCTTTCGACAAGCAAGAACGTTTCTTCTCGCGTTGTTTCTTGGTGAGTAACCCATCGAGGGCACCTAGATTTTTAAGATTGGAGTATGGTATCTGGTACACGACACCCTTGGGCTTCATGTTGATGCTCTATGTGTTATTTTCACGGTATGTTATTTATATATATATTCTGAGATTTTTTCTCGTGTAGTTTTTTTATGGTATGTTATTTATATATAAATGTTCAGAGATTTTTTTTTACGGCCTCGCAGTCGTTACACAAATTCTATTACGTGCTTCGTTTTCTTGCCAAGAAGTTCCTTTGTCCCCTTGTACACGATTCGAGTTTTGTTCTCGATTAAAATAGATAGCTTTTCGTCCGATAACATGTTAGCGTATCGATCTGGTAAAAATAGACTGTATTGTGCGTTGAGCAACAGGCGTACCTTGGGACCATACTGGGTAGAAACAATTGAACCAGAAGTTATCGTGTAAGGTTTGTCGACTTCCAATTCCCGAATTTTTACATACTCAACTGACAAATTTAGCATTTGTTTTAATGCTTGGAGGTTACTCATTTTTTCAGTTGTCATATCGAAGAAGAGAAATTTTCAGTGTGTATATTAGAGAAATTTAATTTTTTTTTTTCACGATGTGTGTTATTTATATATACCGAAGATTATTTTTTTCACGATGCGTGTTATTTATATATATTTTTTTTTCACGATTTGTATCGAAGATTTTTTTAACAGAGGAAGAAAGTTCGTGCTTCGGAGAACGCGATGATGTGGGTGATGATTTCTTCAGTTTCCTGCTTAGACTTGCGCCAATCATCAGTATACCGTCTTCTTCCCTGCCTCGCCTCGTGCAGTTCATCCAACCTCTCGTTCAATTTCTCCCCCGCGGCCGACAGAAGAGTGTCGAGATCACCGCACCTCAGGCCGCTGATCTCCCAAAGATGGTGCTTGAGAACCATTTCACAAGGGATGCGAAATTCCGGCGTCGTTCTTGCTATGACTACAAGTTTCCCTACATCCTCACAATCTCCGTTTACTGCGTGTTTGAATATTTTACATAGTAGCTCGGGCGGCAAATCGGTTATACGAGACATGTTGTTTTTTTTACTCTATGTTATTTAGATACCCCACCCCAATTTTTGTTTTGTGTTCATGGCGATGGTGGTACCCTGTGCGGCGACCCGTTCACTCAACGATGCGTCTCTGCTCACGAATCTTTCGAAAGCTGCGTGCTCTAACTTTCTGTCTGCTTCGTGACGTGCATCCAGATCCGTCTGCGTGGTGTTGTAGGCGATGTCGTGATCTTTGCATGCCGCGTCCAACGGATTCACACCCTTGTCTCCTCTCTCCAATCTTTTCTCGAGTTTGGTACCCGGTCCGCAGTACTGGTAGCCAGGTAGATGCATCTCGAAAGGTAACTTGTTGATGATGTCGTTCACGAGTCCCTTTCCTTCGGCCACGTTCCAAAATTTCGGAGGCAGCGTGTTGATGATTTTGATCAGGTAACCTATGCCCTTGTCGTCGTTCACGATGAAGTTGGAAAGTTTCGTGCTGATCATGTCCACGATGCCAACCTTCTCGTTGTAGAAATTACGGTTGCCTGCATTCTCTTCGCCGGCTATCACCAACAATCGGTCCACGAGTTTCCTCACATCGTCCACCCAAACGAATTCTTTGGGTAACGTGTTGTAGCGTTTGACGCCGCTGCCTGTTTTGACCTGGTTCCAAATCGGTTTGATGAGATTCCTGTACTTCTCGCCGCTGCTCGATTTCACCCTATTCTGCGAGGCATCGTTGTTTTGGTACAAGGCATCCGTCATGATCAGAATTTCCTTGTAACTTTGGTAATCTTCGTCGGTGTAATCTTTCGGCTGCTTTTTGGCGACGAGTTCCCACAGTCCCACCGTACCCGGATACCTGTTCCAACTATCCTTGTCGCCTAAATTGACTTTAATGTCGTTGCCTTCGAAGGTCACCTTCGATTTCCCAATCTTTCACACCACACCGCCACCTTCGTTGGTTTCCATGCTGGGATAGAATCCGAACACTTCATCCTTGTCGAATTTTCCCGTACTCAGGTAGTCTCGTGCCAAAGGTCCCAACTCGATTTTATCCGAAGATGTGCTACCAATAGCTCGACGTCGTGCCGGTGCATCCTTCAGTTCGAACGGCGTCGAAGGAATGCTCGAAATGGGCGTGGGTACGGCGTAACTTTTAGCCGCGAGCGGTACGAGTTCGTTGATCAAATTTTTATTTTGTTCCGTGACACTTTTAATTTCTTTACCTAGACCGCTGAAGGCATCGATCACAGGTTGATCCTGACGTTTCTTCTCTTCGTAGAATCCGCGATTCTCGGATTTCCAACCTTTGAAGCGTTTCGCGAGGTAATCGCGAAGCTTGAGATTTTCGTCCTCGATTTTTCGTTTCGTCATGACGTTTATTTATAAACGTCGTTTCTCACAACGTTGCAACGTTTAGAAAATCGTTGATTTTGTTTCTGTATTTTCCGTCGTTGGGTTTCCTCGTCATGTCGATCGTCGCGAATCCGAAATCGTCACCGTTCCAGCAAGTAGAGCAGCAGCCTTCCGAAAATTGATTGTAGTTCATGTCTCCGCCTACGTAGTCATCGTACGCGTGCTTGAGGTTGGTGTGATCTTGGCGAAACAAACATATGAAATTAGCGTTGTCGCGCACTAACTGTTTTGGAATTTTGGGAAACGTTTGAGCTAGGTAGAAGCAATCCATTCCTTTGTGACGACCTTGCGTGAAAAAGTTGCGAATTTCATTTTGATTTTCCAGGATGGCGTCGTCGAACACAACGACTGAATTTTCACGACAATCGTCAAGTGGTTTTATTTCCGAGGCGAACGTTGCAATATCCAGACCATCGTACAGTTTCATCAGTTGCTGGTATTTGGATTGCTCTAAACTTTTCGAGAACACGTACAGGTGCCTGTTCTTCCAATCTAACCAATTCGGTGCGAGGAGAAAATTGTCCACGAGCAGTGTCGTTTTTCCACACCCCGAAGGTCCTACGATCAGACAGCGGATGCTGTCGGGGAGCAATTCACCGTTTTTTTTCTTCGTTCCCCTTTCCGAATTAGGTAAACGTTTCACAACATTCCACGTACTCATAGAATCACTTCGTTTGAATCGATCCAACTTGTTTCCGGAAGTCCCAGCCATTTCACCAAAAGTTTGTTGCCTCTCTTGCGCAAAACTTTTTCGATAAGGTACGTGTCGGGGTATTTAGTTTTAGAGAGTTCCTCCTCGTAGAAGCGCCCCAATAAAATTTCACCGCCACTGTCTTTTATTATATACGTGTGACGGTTCCCGGGTAAAACTCGAACCACGGTAAAAAGTTCAGTGCTCCAGTTTCGCGTGAAACCCCTGTCGAACGTTCGCTTCAATTTACTGACCCTCACCTGTTCTCCAATTTTGTATTTAGCTTTTTTTGTCGTGGGCGTGTACTTTGGACAGTAAACGCTAGAAATTAAATGTTGCTCATCAGACTTGGTAACGTCAGCTGGCTTCATGCCTATCGTTCCGTGCCGTGTGTGATTATAGTCGTTAACAAGTTCCGGAAGAATAGTGACCCACTTGTAGCTTCCCTGAAGCGTGAAGCGTGACCACATGCGCGATTTCAGAGTGCGATTGAATCTTTCCACGATGCTGGCCTTGACGTCACTGAAGGTCGAATAATGTCGAATGCCATGTTTTTGAATAAACTTTTGGAATACGGCGTTGTAAAATTCCTTCCCCTTGTCCGTTTGCAGAAACCGTGGTCGTCTGCCGCCGCTTTCGCGAAAAATTAATTTGAATGCTTCCGTGACGCACGTCCCCGTTTTCGCCTTCAAAGGTAGAGCCCATGCGAATTTCGAAAATGTGTCTATGACGGTGAGGAGGTACTTGTTGCCCTTGTTCAATTTATGTAGGTTTTTCAAATTGCCGCTACTCATCTCCACGAGGTCGCTTTGCCAGAGGTCGTCGATGCCCTTGGTTACCACAGCCAAACGTTCGTAGTTACGGCGTGCAGGTTTATGCAATTCTTCGACGATGGCTTGCCTAGACATTTTTTTAGAGATTACGTTTCAAGAGAAGCACCAGCGTGATGGGATTCAAAGAGGGTGGCACTTCGCTCGTGTTTTGAATGATCAGCTTATCGCCGGCACTCACGTCGAAAACGGTGAGATCTTCGTCTTCGTGTATTTCATATATGTTGCGCGTTTCGTTCCAACGTGCCAGAGGAATATTTCCCGCTTTCTGGACACCACGATTCGATATCAAAGTCATGGTGGGAACGCTAGCTTTTCTGCCGTGAGACCAGTACGAAAATTCGTTTATCTGAATCGTGCCATCGAGGAGAAACTTGTAGTACGGATGATAAGGATGCAACATGTACAGTTTGTTACCTTCGACGAATGGGAGATTCTCTGTTGATTGGGTACGCTGTTGATTTCGATGGCTTGCAGAAAATAGAGTTTAGCGAATTTAGTATCGATGCTAACGAGGTTGCTGTGAAGCTGACCCAGTGTGTTTTGTACGGGCACCAAATGCTCGACTATGGTATCTGTTACGGTAGAAAATGACGGTTTGATTTTCACTTCCACGTTCAACTGCTTGTAGTTTTCGTTGAGTTCTTGCAACTTGGCACCGAAAGAGGCCAGCGTCGATTCCTGCGTTGATTCCAGCACTCCAACTTGATCTCTGATGTTGACGACGATGTTCTGAAGGTTCTCGACTTGATTCAATTTCGAGCTCTTTTCGGTAAGATCATTCACGATGATTCGCATCTCTGTAAACTGCGTGTGAAGGTCGGCGACGCTCTGCGAAGTGGGCAGCGTCGACACCAGCGAACTGATTTCGTCTCGAATCTGTTCCACGTTCGCCGTTTCTGTTTCCAGTCGTTTCAGCATTCGAGATATGTTTCTTTTCAAAGCGTGCAATTCTTTGGAGGTGGGGAGATTGGCCACCCTACTCTCGAGATCGCTCAACGAACTTTTGATGTCGCTCGAATCGGATAGTGCCGTCACCGCCGTTTTCAATTTTTCCAAATCTTCGCTCGAAGGCACGCTCGTCCGTAACGATTCCAAGTCACCCTGTATGTTGTCCAGTACGTGATGAAAATGAGCGAGATTCGTTTCGACGTTCAAATTTTCTAAATATTGGATCTTCTGCTGAACAGTGCTCAACGTGTCCTGAATGCTCGTCAACGCTCTTGCTTCAGCGTGAATATTTTTAATTTCTTCGTTGATCAATTCCAAGGACGCCTGAAGCGTAGCGATGGTGGTTTGAATGTGTTCGAAATCTTGATAGGCCTCCAGTTGAATTTTTATGTTCGCGACGCTTTTACCGATGACCTGCAGTTCGTCCGACGATGGTAGGTTCGTCATGGTATCTTCCAAAGTCTGCAACTTGGATTTAATTTCTTCCAACGTGCTGGTGAATTCTTCTTGTAATTTGGAAACGACAACGTGCAAGCGTTCTACATCAATATCGTTCACGACGGTTTGAAGTTCAGAGAAATTTTTTTCGATTGCGGAAGTTCGTTCTTCGATTTCGAGTTTCAATTTTTCCAAATCTTCATTTTTCGATTGAAATTGCTGTAATTTGGCCAAATCATTTTGAAGCGAATCCACGCTCAACTGTATATTTTGAACGTTGTCGTAAGAAGGTACGTCGACATAATTTTTTATCAGCGCCTTCAGTTCGGAATCGATTTTCAGAATGGGGTCGAGACATTGCGTTTGGAGCGTAGCGATTTCCGACTCTAAACTTTTGTTTAAGGTCTCCTGCAAAGCAATCAAATCGGTCCTCAACTTCTTAACTCGAACGTCCAACATGAGAATCTCTTCTGCATGGTCTACACGCTTGGTGTTGCCGAAAATGTCGTTAGGCATTTTTGGTTAACGGTTATTTATAATAGGATAGACGATTCGTAATTCTACAAAAAGAGGAATGAGTTTGTCGTAATCTCCGAGGAGTTCCACGTACAGGTAATCTCCGGCAGACACATCGTACGTAATGTTAGAAAGCATCTTGTCGTGCTTGATTCGAAAAATGTTCTTGCCGGTAGAAATTTTGATTTCGCCTACGTTCTCCGGATTCGCGGTGATTTGAAGTTTCCCGTCGATCGGAATTTCGTAGAAATGTAAATTGTTATTAAAAACATAAAACATCTTGCCCACGTCCTCATCCAATTTCGTCCAAATGCTGTTGAGGTGAATGATCAACAGACTGTTGAGTTTAGTTAACGCGGAAGGTAGAAATTCATGATCTGTCGTCGTGCGGTGTACAGTCTCCATTGTTTGCTTTCGGAAACCAAAAAGATTCATGTTGGTTATTTAAGAAAAAATTGAGATCGTATCTAATATAAATAACACCACAAAAAAATGTGCAATTTTTAGTAACTTCATCTTTTTTTTCGTAGCAAAAAAAAATGGAGAAGAAGGAAGCGAAACGTGCATGCGACCAATGTGGGAAATATATATCCATTTCTCACTTGAGAAGACATCGGAAGGATGTGCATGGGGAAGGATCAAGTAAGAGAGAGCTCGATGTTGACGATCAAGCGCCACGAAAGAAGCAGAAGAGTGTCGGCGAAAATATTCGAAATATTTTAACCGAGGAGACTTTCCGATCTGAAGAAACATCTGATCTAAACAACTTTTTTCCCTCGGTCAAAAGAAAGTTAATTTCGTCTATCACCGAAGCTTTGTCGCAATGCTCGTTGAAAATCCACCTCATCGTTTCCGTCATTTACGAAAACATGAAAAAGGAGCGAGAAACTTTCCATCATTACACTGGTGTAAAGAGCCTCCACGCCGCTGACGTCGATGAGGTGGATGCCATTTGCAACCAGATGTTTGACGCTTTGTTGAACAAGCACGAGACTTTCCAAAAACGTGGATCGGGTTGGACACTTTGCGGTTCGCCTCACACTTTAACTTTGAAGGTGGCACGATACAACCCGATGGGAGCATCCAGCTACATAAATTTGCCTCCGGAAATAGCCAGTAAGAAAGCCATCATCAACATTCAAAATGAAGATAACAGATGCTTTTTGTGGTGCATCATTGCCGATCATCACCCAGCCAATAATCATAAGCATCGTTTATACCACTACAACAAGCCAGAATATCTCTCAGAATTTGAAAAACCTATGGCTGGCATTAATTACCCTGTAAATCTACGAGACATTAGTAAATTTGAGGCACAGTACAAGACAGATAAAAACGAAAGTATAGCAGTACACATATTCGGATTAGACAAAAAAAACACCATCTACGTTCTCAGACATAGCAACATTAAAAGTAATCGTGTCATCAGATTATTTCTGATCGAAGATGATGATAATTATCATTACTGTCTAATTCAGAATCTTCCAAAATTAATAAGAAGTCAAATTACCACAAATCACCATAAAATTCGAGTATGCGACAGATGCCTGAGTATATTCTACGGTCAAGGAAAAAAGAATGCTGATGAAGAACTCAGAGATCATCATGAAATGTGTAGTAAACATCCGGCTACGGCTATCAAAATGCCTTCTCAAGACATGACATTTTCCAACTACAAGGCATTACTCTGGCATCCCGTGGTGATATGCGCCGACTTTGAAAGTTTCCAACTTCCACTCGCCACATGCGAACCGAATCCCAGCGTATCGAGCACCACCGAAATTCTACATCACGAAGCCTGCGCTTTTGGATTGATGGTCAACAACACAGGTAATGTTATTTTACATCGTGGCAATGATGCTCCACAAAAATTCATTCAAACCCTGAAACAGATGGCCATACAATTCGCTCCTCTACTAAGAGAAGACAAAGCAATGGAGCCTCTCACCCAGGAAGAGAAGGAAGCATACGACCTTGCCTCTCAGTGTGGTGTGTGCGAAAGTAACTTCACCCTTGAAAATGTCAAAGTTCGCCACCACAACCATCACACGGGAAAATATGTGGCCCCCGTGTGTAACAACTGTAATCTTCAAATCAAAAAACCAAATTTTATTCCCGTATTCATTCACAATTTGGAGGGCTACGACGCCAAAATCTTCATAAAGGAGATGGGATGCGACGCTCAACCCATTAGCGTCATACCTCGCACCAACGAGAAATTCATTTCATTCAGCAAGAAGGTGGACGTTGGAAATCGCAATCACGTAGAAATTCGCTTCTTGGACTCCTACAACTTTCTGTCTTCGAGTTTGGCGACACTCGCGTCTCAACTCACCGACGATGATTTGGTCGCCACCAGGAAATGTTTCGGCGACCAACATTTAGCACTGTTGAGACGCAAGGGTGTTTACCCGTACGAATACATGACGGATGCTTCCAAATTCTCAGAAACATCGTTACCACCGAGAGAAGCATTCTACAGTCGCCTTAGCGACACCTGTTGCACCGAAGAGGACTACCATCATGCTCAGCTCGTGTGGTCTACATTCTCTTGTCAAACCATGGCCGACTATCACGATCTGTATCTGAAACTGGATGTTACGCTATTGAGCGACCGTTTTCATCTCCATCGCTCGAGAGGAATGGCAGCATATGGTTTGGACCCCGCTTTCAGCTACACCACACCGGGTTATTCTTGGCAGGCGATGTTAAAATCCACGAAGGTGGAGATAGAACTCATCAAAGACGTCAATCAACTTTTGTTTGTCGAAGAGGCAAAACGTGGTGGAATCGTCCAGTGTCCCCTTCGATACGTCAAGGCCAACAATCCATATGTCGCCGATTTTGATGCAAAGAAACCGACAAACTTCTTGGCATACTGGGACATGAACAATCTCTATGGTTATGCCATGTCCGAGCCTCTGCCCATCGGAGAATACGAATGGATGAGCGAGCAGGAACTTCAAGATTGTTTGGAATGGAGCGAAGATCATGAAAATGGATGTTTTCTGAAAGTAGATTTGGAATATCCTGCATCGCTTCATCGAAAACACCATGGATTTGCGATGGCACCTGTGATGGAATCGGCTCCGGAGAAGAAGCTGATGCTCACCTTCAAGAGCAAAAAGAATTACGTGGTGCATTATCGTCTCCTACAATTCTACCTCCGGCATGGATTGGTTTTGAAGCGCGTGCACTCGGGATTGAAGTTTAGACAGACCAGGTGGCTAGCACCCTATATCGACGGCAACACTCAACGTCGAGCATCAGCTTCTTCTTCCGCAGACAAAGACCTATACAAATTGATGAACAACAGCATCTACGGCAAGAGCATGGAAGATGCGAGGAAAAAAAGAAATATCAACTTGGTCTCCGACCCGAAGAAAATAAACAAGCGCGTCGCTCAGCCCACGTACAAAAACTTCACGATACTGAGCGACACGTTGGTATTGATCGAACGTGCTCTCCACCTCATAACATTCAACAAACCAATCGCCGCGGGAGTCGCGATCCTCGAGTTGTCGAAGCTGGCCATGTACAAGTTTCACTACGACATCATGAAACCACGCTATGGAGAGGCGATCGAGGTGGCGTACACCGACACGGACAGCTTCGTGTACAACATCCACACCGATGATCTATACGAAGATCTGAAAAACATGAGCCAGCATTTCGACTTCTCTAATTATCCGAAAAATCACGCTCTCTTCGACGACAGCCAGAAAATGACGATCGGGAAGATGAAGGATGAAGTCAACGGGCGCATCATCACAGAGTTTGCTGGTCTTCGAGCGAAAATGTATGCCATCAAAGTTCAGGATGAGACCGAAATAAAAAAGGCAAAAGGGGTGGGGCGTTCGAGCACAAACAAACTAACCGTAGAAGATTACAAGTCGTGCTTGTTCGACAAAAAAATCAAACGCATGACCGAACATCGGATCACGAGCACCATCGACCAATTGCGTACATCCACGATCAACAAAGTGGCGCTTGATCCCCACGACACCAAATTGAGGCTACTGGACTGCAACATCCACACCCGAGAATGGGGATACCATGACGAGGAAGAAATCTGCTCGCACCATTAGACTTCCGCATCAAAAAAAGTACGTATTATTTCTTGCACCACTTTTTATTTTTTTAAAAAAAAAAACAATCATTCAGACTAATTTTTGCATTCACACATTTTTTTAATATTTTTCTATCATATTATGTACACTATTTGAGTATATTTTTATTATTTTTTTTCAGATGCTGCACCCCCACGGAAACTTTTTTTAGTTCTTACACATTCCATTCTTAACCAAATTTTTTTTTTCTTCTCTTCAATCATAAAACACACACATTACACACGGAGGTCCTCTGTAGGGAGTCATGGGGGGGTTAAAAAAAAACAAAACCCATGAAACTCTACAGAGGCACGGCTTTGTTAGCCGTGGCCATTAGAACTGTGTTGGGCACCACGCACCCCTGGCGGGATATTTTCTTTTTTTGAGGGGCCAGGGATTTCCTTAACAAAAATAAATTTTGATTATCACACACACACACACATCGTAGAAGATCGCACCTGAGAGTTTTAAAAAACAAAAACACATCATAGCAGATTACGCTGAGAGCAAGGTCGTGCTAGATTACACTGAGGGACCTTACAGTAAAAGAGACAGCCATATAGGAAAGTCATTTCAAAGGTAGGTCAAAAAGCGAGTTAGCATAAGAGCAAAATTTGCACAAGGTAAAAAAATAGCTTAAAAAGTAATGCCAGAGCTTTTCTTCTGTCCATTTTTCTCTCATTGTAGGTTAGTTTAGTGCGTAAAAAAACAGATTACGCTGAGAGCAGAAGCCCATTAGCAGGTCGTAGTAGATTACACTGTGGGACCTTACAGTGTGAGAAGACAGCCTTATAGGAAAATATCGTAAGTCATTTCAAAGGTAGGTCAAAGAGCGAGTTAGCATAAGAGCAAAATTTGCAGAAGGTAAAAAATAGCTTAAAAAGTGATGCCAGAGCTTTTCTTCTGTCCATTTTTCTCTCATTGCAGGTTAGTTTTAATCCGTAAAACATCGTAAAAACAGATTACGCTGAGAGCAAAAGTTTATTAGCAGGTCGTAGTAGATTACACTGAGGGGGACCTTACAGTGTGAGGAGACAGCCTTATGGGAAAATATCGTAAGTCATTTCAAAAGTAGGTCAAAAAACAAGTTAGCATAAGAGCAAAATTTGCACGAGGTAAAAAAATAGCTTAAAAAATAATGCCAGAGCTTTTTCTCTCCATTTTTCTCTCATTGTAGGTTAGTTTAGTGCGTAAAACATCGTAAATCGTAAAATCGCCACCTTACAGAAAAACATCGTAAGAGGAGACAGCCTTATAGAAAAATATCGTAAGTCATTTCAAAAGTGGGTCAAAAAATGCGTCCAGCAGAGCAGAAGCCTATTAGCAGGTCGTAGTAGATTACACTGAGGGGCACCTTACAGCGTGAGAATACAGCCTTACAGGAAAATATCGTAAATCGTAAAATCACTGCCTTACAAAAAAACATCGTAAGAGGAGACAGTCTTACAAAAAAAATGTCGTAAGGCATTTCAAAAATAGGTCGTAGTAGATTACACTGAGGGCCACCTTACAGCGTGAGAATACAGCCTTACAGGAAAATGACGTAAATCGTAAAATCGCCGCCTTACAGAAAAACATCGTAAGGAGAAACAGCCTTACAGGAAAATATCGTAAGGCATTTCAAAAGTAGGTCAAAAGGCCGGCCCAGGACGTACGGTTTCATCTACTATCTTGGCCACACAGTTTTCTGATGCGTCTAGCTCGGAAAATTATGAACCACGTTTCCTTCATGAGAAGGAAGGTCAGGAACGACGCCCTCTAGTTTTTCGAAGTCATAACACCGAGCCATACAACTCTCCATTCACTGAACGGGAGTTCGATCAGGCGCTTCGAGATTCTAAGAATACAGGTCCTGGAGTGGACAAGATCCACTATGAGATGCTTCGTCATCTGCCCATTGGAGCAAGAAATTTCCTTCTGGCGGTATTCAACAGGCTTTGGTTGGAGGACTCTTTCCCCACTTCCTGGAAAGAAGCTATTATTGTTCCCATCCTGAAACCAGGTAAACAACGCACCGCAGCCTCGACTTATAGGCCTATTGCCTTAACTAGCTGTATGTGCAAGTTGATGGAACGCATGATCAACAAGCGTCTCACCTGGTTTTTGGAGGAAAACTGCTTGATAAGTAATTTTCAATGTGGTTTTCGCTCCAACCGTTCCACACTGGACCATCTGGTTCAGCTGGAAACAAATATTCAGGATGCATTCCTCAAGAAGGAACATTTAGTTGCAGTTTTCTTTGACCTCCAAAAAGCATATGACACAACGTGGCGCTTTGGCATCCTAAAGCAGCTCCATTCTTCGGGCGTCCGTGGCCATATGGCGTACTTTATTGAATATTTTTTATCAGATCGCTTTTTTCGCGTACGTGTTGGGAACTCCTTTTCGGATCTTCACGAACAAGAGAACGGTGTCCCACAGGGCAGCGTTTTAAGTGTGACTCTGTTTGCCATAGCAGTGAACAGTATATGGCAAACATTCTTTCCCTTGTACATGGCCTCCTCTATGTAGACGACCTCACGATCTTTTGTCGCTCACGGAATCTCGCGTCAGCTTCTCGTCAACTCCAACTGACGATAAACCGTTTGGTTGAGTGGTCCTCCCAAACAGGTTTCACCTTCTCATCCGAGAAATCCGTGTGTGTTCACTTTTGTCGTCAGCGTACATGTCTTTTAGACCCTGACCTGTACATAGGGAAATCTCCCCTGTGCTTCGTGAATGAGGTCCGCTTCCTGAGCCTCATTTTCGATAAGAAATTAACATGGCTACCTCACATTCGCCAGTTAAAGTTCTCTTGTCTTCGAGTTCTCAACCTTTTACGTGTTTTATCCCATACTTCCTGGGGTGCTGATAGGACGGTACTGCTTCGCTTGTATCGTGCACTCATCAGGTCGAAGCTTGATTATGGATGTGTTGTGTATTCTTCTGCCCGCCCATCTAGACTTCGTATCCTAGACACCGTCCACCATGCTGGTATACGTGTGTGCTCTGGTGCTTTTCGGACCAGCTCTATCGCCAGTTTGTACGTAGAGGCATCTGAGCCGTCGCTGTCTCTGCGAAGACAGCGGCTGGTAGTGAACTACTTCCTCCATCTTCGCTCGATGCCTTCACATCCTTCATTTGACACCATCTCTGACGAGAGTAGGCTTGGAAGGTATCGTCACCGCCCTAGTGCCACTAGACCATTTGGTGTTCGTGCAGACGAGATCCTGTCAGCACTTGGTGTTGACAGTGATCTTCCTGGCGTCTCTCCACTCATTCCGCCTCTCCCTACCTGGGAGTCTCATGCACCTTCTATCGATTTTTCTCTGACTGCCCTTCCAAAGTCAGAGACACCAATGGTTGTGTAGCAGCAAAGGTTTTTAGAACTTCGTGCGAAGCACCCCAATATTAATGTGTTTTACACGGATGGGTCGAAGACAGTCGAATCAGTTGGTTGCGCCTTCGTCCTAGACTCTCAAAGTTCCTGTTACTCGCTACATCCTGCCTGTTCGATCTATACGGCAGAGTTGTACGCCCTTCTAAAGGCACTGGACTTTGCAGACGTCAATGGTCTGAAGAAAGTCCTGGTGTGCTGTGATTCGACCAGCGTGTTGCAGTCTCTGGATTCGCCGTATTCCCGGAATCCGGTAGCGCAACGCATATTCAGACGGCTTGTGTCCTTATCAGCCAGTGCGGATGTACACTTCTGTTGGGTCCCTGGCCACGTGGGTATCCAGGGGAACGAAGCAGCTGATGCTGCCGCCAAGTCTGCTGATGCAGACGGCGATGTTCTCGTCCACCTTTTGCCTGCTAGCGACCTGCAGAACGTGTTCCGTTGTCGCCTTCTTGACACTTGGCAGGCCGAGTGGGATACAGAAACGGGGAACAAGCTTCACGCTGTTAAGCCCACCATAGGTGCTTGGCGTTCCTCATCCCGTCCCTCTCGGCGAGAAGAAGTTATTCTTACCCGAATGTGTATAGGACACAGCCGTCTAACACATGGTCACCTGCTCTAAGGGCTGGACCCTCCGTTGTGTCGTGCTTGCAATGTTATTTTAAGCATCCGACACATTCTCGTTGAATGTGTCGATCTTCCTTACCTCCGGCAGACTTTTAACCTTTCCGGCGGTTTGTCATCCCTCTGGAGTGATGACAGCAGTATTTCATCACATGTTTTTAGTTTTTTGCGAAGAGCAGGACTCTTCCACCGTCTGAAAGGAGGTTTTTAGTTTATTCTGACTTTTTAATGTGTTGTTTGTCTCGTGCAGGTCTTTTTACAACCTTGCACTTTTAGTTTTTCCCAAGGGGCTCTTTACACCCCTTTTTTAAGTTCTCAGTCAGAATTTTAGATAAGGGATATTTTCCCGTATACATGGAAGGGTGCGAAATTGCCTTAAGTGCCGACGCACCCAGAAATTTTAACTCAACTCAACTAGTTGATATACCTGAAGTCTCTCCGCTATTCTGCGTCTATTCCTGGTCTCTACCCTGTCGGAACTGCGTCTCTCGTTCACTGAGTTCCCAGCGCTGCCCGATCAACAAGAAAATTTTACGCATGCACAGAGTTACCTCTCGGGGAAGTAAAATGCCGTCTATCGAGAAGACTGCGAAACTTGATATGTTACATAATATTCAGTGACTTATTTTGGACGAGTGGAATACTTCACTCTCGTATATCAAGAGAAGAGTGAAGCTGAGGCGGAATGATATTTATATAATATATATCAACCGTCACAGTAATTTTGCTTCATCGAACTCTTCCGTCGACCAAAATATTTTTGGGAAGTGTTGGTGACTACTTTTTATCACTCTAGGAATACTCAAGTTCATCGCAGCCGAGGTAATTTTAACAAAATTATCCTATGTAATATTATCTGCATGTAATCCATCATCCTCTGAGAAATATGTATTTATAAGTTTACTATAATTACTGGCGTGTTTGCTCGACTCGACCCTTCTATGTTTACACACTCTCTACTTGACTCGAGCAAAGTGGGATAGTGGGTGCAGCTGTTTGGTGCTCTTTTGACAGAATGAACCCATTGATGTCGTTGGCGATTTTTTTAAAAAAGCTCTAAAACTGTTTAAGCACTTTTTTTTATGAGAAATGAAAACCATAATGAACGAGGACATGTCTAGAAAGAAAACTGATTTTTCAATTTTCAATCGTTTTTGGTTGTACGTAAAACGTAAATTATTTATTTTCAATTTTACTTCTCCTACGCCAAATACATAAATTCCCATATCCTGCACTTATGGCCATATACACCCATAGTTTATTTTGTTTGTTCCTATAATCGACAGAAATTCAATGGACACTCCACTCATATTCACGGTACAGTTCTACAAACGTTATGTTGTCACACTTGGACCACCTCATATTCATGCTTGATTTAAAAAAATGCAAGCAAAATCACAACACTCTACACGTTTCAGACTCTGTACTCTTTTCAGAAAGCATTTACATTGACCGAGTGGTCTGTCGCATGAGTGAAAAAATCGATGAGGGAGGCAGCAGTTTTCACGTCTTCCTTGTATTATTTCTTCCAGATGGGCATGGGGTGTAAGGGGTACCTTCCACGTAGGCACCCAAAAGTCAACCTCACTTCCACGTGGTGCACCCTGTACTAAAGACTAACGAGGCTCTGGCGACTGGCACTATGGCCAGTATAATTTTTTGTGTGTTGTTTTGTTTTTTGTTTTTGTGTGTGCTGAGTGCTCGTTTACAGCCTCAGCTTTTAGCAGAAGTCAGAACATTTTAAGATTTTTAATGCAACCTTATAGTTGTTTTAAGTAATGGTAAGGGACTGGCCCCTGTATAATGTGAAGGGAGCAAAATAGCCTAAGTGCTGACGCTCCCAAAATTTTAAATTCAAATTCAAATTCAAATCCATATGGCCATGAGCACCTGCAGGGTGGCACAAAGGGAAATTGCCCGCCCCCTGTCGATATGAAATTAATGAAAAATACATTTCGTAAAATTTTCTTTCTCGCTTCGCTCGCAGTTTCTTCTTTCTTACAGTCTTGTCAAGTTCAGAGCTGTAGCTACAGGGTGGCGGGAGTTTTGGCCCTGTGCGCCAAACCATCTAAATGAAGAAAATTGTAAAAGAGTATGCCATGTCACCCCAGGAGATTTTTTATTCCATGTTAAATCAATATTGTTTTCAGTTTGCAAAACTTTGGATCTGATAATATTTTCTTGCTTGTTTCGCTCACAATTTTGTTGTTTTCTGTAATGCATTGTAAATTACCAGAGAGAGAGGTTATAACCATTAAGTACTTCAGACTCTTGCTGCTAAACAGTTTGTCTTAAATGCATGAACACAATTGTTCGGAGGAAAAGAAGCGTGGCACATTTCAGAGACAATTTATTTATTCGTTATGGTGCCTCTATGTTGCTGCATTATATATATACTCTATGTGATCAAAAATATCCGGACACTCACTGGAATTAGGGCGTGAAGTTCGAAGCAACCTCCATCGGATGCACTGGCAATCAATACCGTGTGGGGTCACCCTTGTCGTTGATGACAGCCTCCACTCTCACAGGCATACTGGCAATCAGGTGGCGAGAGGTATCTTGGGAAATGTTGGCCCATTCTTCACGGAGTGCCGAGATGGGAAGAGCAGTGGATGTTGGTCGGCATGGTCTGGCACGAAGTCGGCGTTCCAAAACATCCCAGAGATGTTCAATGGGATTGAAATCGGGGCTTCGCGCAGGCCAGGCCATAAGTGGGACGCTGTTCTCTTGAAACTACTGTCCCACACGGCCCGCAGTGTGGACGGTCGCATTGTCATGTTGAAACACGCAATCATCATCCGCGAACTGTTCTTCGATGGTAGGCAGCATGAACGTTTGTAAAATGTCAACGTAATGATGTGCCGTGACAGTAACGTGCAAAGCAACGAGGGCACCAAGCCCCTTCCAGGAAAAAAATGCCCACACTGTCACCCCACCTCCACCGAACTTCACTGTCGGCACAACACAGGTTGCTAAATGTCGTTCATGAGACATTCGCCACACCCACACACGACCATCGGATCGCCACCTGGTATATCGCAATTCGTCACTCCACATCACGGATTTCCACTGTTCTAAAGACCAGTTGCACCTCTCCTTACACCATGAGAGGCGGCGCTTCGCGTTTCTTTGGGTGATGTGGGGCTTATGGGCAGCCGCTCGTCCATGGTAACCGAGTCGTCGGACCTCACGTCGCAGTCATGCTGCTAGGATTACATCCTGCCCTGGTTTGGAATTCCTGTGTGATGGTGGCGATCGCTGATTGCCGGTTCTCTCGTACTACCCTATTCAACACTCGGCGGTCTCTGTCTGTCAACATGGGCGCTCGGCCAGAACGTTTTGCGGTTGTACACGTCCCATTACGTTTCCACTTTACTATCACATTGGCGACAGTGGACTTCGGGATGTTTAGGAGGGTGGATATCTCGCGCACTGACTTGTTACTCCTGTGGCACCCAATCACTTCACCACGTTCCTTCGACCGACTCATTCTGCTGTCTTGTGCACTATGCTGCCTGTAGTGGTCCCTTGCTTGCCTCACCTCGCTGTAGATGGCACCACAGAGTGGCCTATTATGCGCAACACACAATTTGCCTGGTGTCCGGATATTTTTGATCATATAGAGTATATATATATATATACACACACACACACACACAAACGCCCCAATCAATGCAATGAAACTAAAACAGCGAGATAAAATGAGGTTTTTGTTTACTTGAACTTTCATCTTTCATCAAGGGGTTTGCCCCCCCCTAATCAGAGGGTCTGCACACACTTATGTAGCTCTAGGAAAGCTACTTTTGAAATGTAGGTATCTTATCATTGTCCAGTTCGATATTCTCAATAAGACTACAATTTAGTATTTGCCAAATCAGTATGTTACCTTATTTGTAGACCTCGCATTTTAGGTTTTTAACCTATTTTTTCCTTTACAGGTATGTAAGAAATAATAAGTTATGCCAGCGTTTCGTTAAAAAATGCAACAAGTAATGAAGTTTTTTAGTGCCTAAGAAACCTATTTTGCTTGTCAGAACCTATTTTCTGTTTATGCACCTAAATCAAGCCTTTTTTAAAGTTTTTTTTATATACATTTTTAAAGGATTTTTATGTCACACAGAAGCATTTGCTTTGTTTGGTCTTGAAAAAAATCAATGACGAACGTGTTTGAAACGTACTCTCTGTCGATTTTCCTTCCTCCAAGTCCATGGTGATTTTTCCAAGCTTTAAACAAAGCAAAATATCTGGTGCCACTGTTACCTGTACAATCCAAAGTGGTCTTGCTCACTTGAGGCATTCACGCCTTGCAAACTAACATTTCAGCATTAAAGTTTGCACCACCGACTATGTTTTTGTTGAAAGATTATTTTCAGCATATAAGATGATCCTCAAAGAAAAAAAAATTGCAGAGTTTGTCTATGGATAACATGAAAAAGGATTGTTGCCTAACTATACGGCGAAGAGTGGATTTTAATAGCAAATTTCCAATGGTAAGTTCTGCCATCACCAAGGATAGGCAACACACATAACATTATGCAAGATATTTCAGGATATAGAGGTCCCATTGTCATAATACACCTAATCAGCATTTTTCAGGAATTTTGAACTATTTTACGTTTTTTAACCTACTTCAGGATTTTTTTAGCATAACAAGGATTTTAGGACCTTTTTAAGGATTTTTAGAACCTATTTTGGAACCTAAAAGCACACTTTTTGGAACAAAAAAATCCGACCCCCTCCATGTAGGACTGCCTTGACGGGGCGAGGGGGCTTAGTAGGGAGGTCAATTTCATCTCATCATTTCACCCATTCTTCATATCCATATCTCACGTTTTTCACCATTCCATCACGTCACTCATCTCCATATCTTTGACCTCCCTCTAAGAAACTAAGGTAGGGAGGTCATTTTCATCTCATTCATTCTTCACATCCATATCTCACGTTTTCACCATTCCATCACGTCATTCATCTCCATATCTTTGACCTCCCTATAACTAAGGGTCCTGCTAGAGGAGACAACCTCGATAAAAAAAACCTATCCCAAGGTGTGAGTTGCACGTGCCGATGGGACAGTGTTGGCTGCAGGGGTAGGTGCAGTCGCGAACGTGGCCTCGGGGATTTCGGTTTGGTCCTCGAGTAGCCTCCATTTTTGGGGGTAGGCCTTCCTCGGCATAGAGGGCATGTCGAGGCGACAATTTATGGACCCTCCTATATAAATTTATTTTGTATATGGGTACAAAAAACAACTCAAACGGGGGGAAACCCCCAAAACGAGCGCGGCCTTCGAGCCCGCTCCAAGTAGTGGAAAAGACAAGTAACGTGCCACGTTACCTTGTTATCAGTATTGATGAGAAGACCGATAGTAAGGATGTTTCTGCAACAACAAAGAAACACGGAGTTGCTACATTGAAGGACTTGTCACCATTCCTTATCAAGAAACAGCTAGACTACGCCGCTGGTTCCGATGTTCCAGAAATAAAGAAGCTGAGAAACGGGAGTCTACTTATCCAGACCAGCACAGATCGCCAGACCAACAACCTTTTGAAGTTACGATCTTTGGGCCACTTCACTGTTAATGTTGAACCCCATCGTCAACTTAACAGTAGTAAAGGTGTGATTCACCACTGGGATCTGCTAAATGCTGAGGAGGAAGAGATCCTTGAAGCACTCTCAGACCAACATGTCACCGCAGTGCAGCGAATCAAGACGCGAAAATCCGGAGAACTTGTGCCAACTGCTTCGATTATACTAACATTCCAAACGACCACTCTCCCAGATATTGTACGGGCTGGATATTTGAGACTTAAAGTCCGGCCATACATCCCTAACCCGATGCGATGTTTCAAATGCCAGCACTTTGGGCACACTCAGCCTTCCTGCAAGGCCACTACCGCCCTTTGTGGTAAGTGTAGTAAGCCTGATCGTGGGACCGAACCTTGTTCTTCAGTCCCAAATGCATTAACTGCCAAGGCGAGCACCCAGTCTGGCATCGTGACTGCCCCTCTTTCCAACAAGAGAAGAAAATCAGAGAGTTGGTCGTCACAGAGAAAATCTCTGCTGGCGAAGCAAAACAACGTCTCCGTGAAAGCGTACGCACCACTTTACCTGTGCCATTCGCTACAGTTGCTGCACCTGCTCTTACCCGTCGAAGTATAGGTGTACAAACCAGCGACGTGTCCACTCAAACTACAACGCTTCCCGTAGTAGCCCGCCCTGCTTCGAGGAAAACAGCAACCACTCCTCGCTCCAGAGAGAAGAAGTTCAAGCAGGTGCATAGCAAGGATTACTTTCTCAAGTCCAGTAGCTCTCCAGTGAGGGTGGCGGCCACCACCCTGAAACTTAAGGCGCAGCTGAAAGCTGCCCGGCGGGCGCTCAAAGCACCCGCCCCCACTCCTTCTTCATCCCCTTCGCCCTCTGTGTCCTTACCCGAGGACATGATACAGGACGAAGCCGCGGATGAAGAATTTATCAAGGTGACAGGGCCTAGAAACAGAGTACGCCTCAAAAGGTAACTATAATACCTCCCGCTATGGCTTATTGTCTCCAATGGAACCTTAACGGTTTCCATATGCATCTCGAGGAACTGCAAATCTTAATATCTGAATTTGACCCTGCCATCATATGTCTCCAAGAGACACATTTTCGCCCAAATGAATCAGTGATTCTCAACGGATACACGCTTTACCGCACCGACAAGCTTCCTGAGGGTCGTCGTGCACACGGTGGTGTTGCAATCGGTGTTCGAGATAACATCCACTCAACGCCAATCTTCCTCACCACCCCCCTCCAAGCTGTCGCCGTGGAGGTCCATCTACCACAGCCAATATCTGTGTGCTGTGTCTACATCACAAGGGAGGAGCGATTCTCTCTTGAGGACCTCCTTGCTATATTCGAACAACTTCCGTCTCCTGTAGTTCTTTTGGGCGATTTTAATTCCTACCATTGTTTGTGGGGCTCCGTTCGTACAGAACCCCGGGGTCAAATTGTAGATCAATTCCGTGAGGCATCAGATTTAACGTTGCTGAATGATGGGACTCCCACATATTTCAGCCCTTCCTCTGGCACATATTCTGCGTTGGACTTGTCCTTTTGCAGTCCCAGCCTTGCTCCTACCACATCTTGGAGCGTTCATCCTGATCTCTGTGGAAGTGATCACTTCCCTCTCACTCTTACCTTCGAACATCTTCAGCAATCACGTGAACAACACCCTCACTGGAATCTCAGTCGGGCCGAATGGGAAGCCTTCGAGCGTGCAGTGGACCTTGAAGTCGATCTTGCGTGGACTTTACCACCAATCGACGCCTTAGATGTCTTTGTGTCAGGAGTGCATGATGCTGCACGCACCTCCATTCCACATCCCAGTGGACCTGCGAGGCGACGCCCAGTCCCCTGGTGGACTGCGGAGATCGGTGCAGCCATCAAGGACCTCAATCATGCTCTCGATCGATTTAATAGAAACCACACTGCCGCAAACCTCGAGCAATTCCGCATTAAACGTGCCCGTGCCCGTCAGCTCATTCGAGCCAGTAAGAAGGCGTGCTGGGTCCAATACGTGTCTTCTCTGACAAAGCAGGCTTCGTCGAAAGCCGTTTGGACCAAAGTACGTCGCATCCAGGGGGGGGTGCATCTACTCCTCTGAGCGCCCTGGAGCACGATGGGACGTTGTACACAGATTCCGGAGACATAGCTAATATCTTGGCCACGCAGTTTTCTGGTGCGTCTAGCTCTGTAAATTATGAACCACGTTTCCGCCGTGAGAAGGAACGTCAGGAACGACGCCCTCTCGTTTTTCGAAGTCATAACACCGAGCCATACAACTCTCCATTCACTGAACGGGAGTCCGATCAGGCACTTCGAGATTCTAAGAACACAGCTCCTGGAGTGGACAAGATCCACTATGAGATGCTTCGTCATCTGCCCATTGGAGCAAAAAATTTCCTTTTGGCGGTATTCAACAGGCTTTGGTTGGAGGACTCTTTCCCCACTTCCTGGAAAGAAGCTATTATTGTTCCCATCCTGAAACCAGGTAAACAACGCACCGCAGCCTCGAGTTACAGGCCTATTGCTTTAACTAGCTGTGTGTGCAAGTTGATGGAACGCATGATCAACAAGCGTCTCACCTGGTTTTTGGAGGAAAACTGCTTGATAAGTAATTTTCAATGTGGTTTTCGCTCCAACCGTTCCACACTGGACCATCTGGTTCAGCTGGAAACACACATTCAGGATGCATTCCTCAACAAGGAACATTTAGTTGCAGTTTTCTTTGACCTCCAAAAAGCATATGACACAACGTGGCGTTTTGGCATCCTAAAGCAGCTCCATTCTTGGGGCGTCCGTGGCCATATGGCGTACTTTATTAAAAACTTTTTATGTGATCGTTTTTTCCGCGTACGTGTTGGGAACTCCTTTTCGGATCTTCAAGAACAAGAGAACGGTGTCCCGCAGGGCAGCGTATTAAGTGTGACTGTTTGCCATAGCAGTGAACAGTGTTATGGCGAGCATTGTTGCCCCTGTACATGGTCTTCTGTATGTAGACGACCTCACGATCTTTTGTCGCTCACGGAATCTCGCGTCAGCTTCTCGTCAACTCCAACTGACGATAAACCGTTTGGTTGAGTGGTCTTCCCAAACAGGTTTCACCTTCTCATCCGAGAAATCCGTGTGTGTTCACTTTTATCGTCAACGTACATGTCATTTCGATCCTGACCTGTACATGGGGAAATCTCCCCTGTGCTTCGTGAATGAGGTCCGCTTCCTGGGCCTCATTTTCGATAAGAAATTAACATGGCTACCTCACCTTCGCCAGTTAAAGTTCTCTTGTCTTCGAGTTCTCAAACTTTTACGTGTTTTATCCCATACTTCCTGGGGTGCTGATAGGACGGTACTGCTTCGATTGTATCGTGCACTCATCAGGTCGAAGCTTGATTATGGATGTGTTGTGTATTCTTCTGCCCGCCCATCTAGACTTCGCATCCTAGACACCGTCCACCATGCTGGTATACGTGTGTGCTCTGGTGCTTTTCGGACCAGCCCTATCGCCAGTTTGTACGTAGAGGCATCTGAGCCGTCGCTGTCTCTGCGAAGACAGCGGCTGGTAGTGAACTACCTCCTCCATCTTCGCTCGATGCCTTCACATCCCTCATTTCACACCATCTCAGACATGAATAGGCTGGAAAGGTATCGGCTCCATCCTAGTATCACTAGACCATTTGGTGTTCGTGCAGACGAGATCCTGTCAGCACTTGGTGTTGACAGTGATCTTCCTGGCGTTTCTCCACTCTTTCAGCCTCTCCCTACCTGGGAGTTTCCTGCACCTTCCATCGATTTTTCTCTAACTGCTCTTCCAAAAGCAGAAACACCAATGGTTGTATACCAGCAACGGTTTTCAGAACTTCGTGCGAAGCACCCCAATTTTAATGTGTTTTACACGGATGGGTCCAAGACAGTCGAATCAGTTGGTTGCGCCTTCGTCCTAGACTCTCAAAGTTCCAGTTACTCGCTTCATCCTGCGTGTTCCATCTTTACGGCAGAGTTATACGCCATTCTAAAGGCACTGGACTTTGCAGACGTCAATGGTCTGAAGAAAGTCCTTGTGTGCAGTGATTCGACCAGCGTGTTGCAGACCTGGATTCGCCGTATTCCCGGCATCCGGTAGCGCAACGCATATTCAGACGGCTTGTGTCCTTATCAGCCAGTGCGGATGTACACTTCTGTTGGGTCCCTAGCCACGTGGGCATCCAGGGGAACGAAGCAGCTGATGCTGCCGCCAAGTCTGCTGATGCAGATGGCGATGTTCTCGTCCACCTTTTGCCTGCTAGCGACCTGCAGAACGTGTTCCGTTGTCGCCTTCTTGACACTTGGCAGGCCGAGTGGGATACGGAAACGGGGAACAAGCTTCACGCTATTAAGCCCACCATAGGTGCTTGGCGTTCCTCATCCCGTCTCTCTCGGCGAGAAGAAGTTATTCTTACCCGCATGCGTATAGGGCACAGCCGTCTAACGCATGGTCACCTGCTTCAAGGGCTGGACCCTCCGTTGTGTCCTGCTTGTAATGTTATTTTAAGCATCCGACACATTCTCGTTGAATGTGTCGATCTTGCTTACCTCCGGCAGACTTTTAACCTTTCCGGCTGTTTGTCATCCCTCTTGGGTGATGACAGCAGTATTTTATCCCATGTTTTTAGGTTTTTGCGAAGAGCTGGACTCTTCCACCGTCTGTAAGGAGGTTTTTAGTTTGTTTTTTCTGACTTTTTAATGTGTCGTGTAGGTCTCTTTACAACCTTGCACTTTTAGTTTTTTCCAAGGGGCTATCTACACCCCTTTTTTAAATTTTAAGTCAGAATTTTAGATAAGGGGACATTTCCCCGTATACATAGAAGGGTGCGAAATGGCCTTAAGTGCCGACGCACCCACAAATTTTAATTCAATCAATCAATCAAAAAAATCCGAGGTCTACTTATTATATATAAAATCTCACCATAGGTACAGCTGACTGCTCAGGAGAAGATCCAGACGGAAGTGAAGTGACAGGAGACCCCACTATTAGGGTTAGGGGAATGCACCCAGAGTCAGAAACATGCATTTTGTGCTGGGTATAATAAACTCCTACACACTTCCAAGAGAGCACTGATATTTTATTTTCTCTAATATGACATCTTAAATGTACCTTATTACGGATGTATGCTGCGCACCCTGGGTTTTGATGGGGAAAAGTGACAAACAATTATATCTCTTATTTAATGTGCAGTACAATCCAGGTTTAAGAAATGGTTTTCTTAGTTGCAGGTCATTAAGCTGTTGTAATGCCGATCAACAGTGAATAACATCATACCTATTAAATGAGTCACCTGTTGCATCCCATGTGACGGGAAGTGTATGCTCAAATTCCGCCCGAATGGCACTACTTTTCTTGGTGTCCAGAACATTACATCACAAAGTGAAAAATCGTCGGAAATGGCCTTTAAACTTTTATACATGTTTTTGCTCATTCCTACGTTACTTTTTCTAAAAAAAACTTTGAAATATATTCTTTTTCCATGATTAACGTAACATTTATACAAGGCACATTCAGGGCCCTCAAACTAGCAGTTAGCAGCACAAGTTGTCTTCCATTAAGACATTTACACCATATATATATCATATTATTAGGCCAGTAATACATTTTAATTATATTTTTTTCCCCTTTTATTTCATCCTAAGTACCATAATAATCAGAACGTTTGTTCATTTTGTGATGAGCTTATTCAACAGCATTGCACATTAGTGTCAACATATTGAATGAAATACCCTTGCCAAGTGTCACAAAATCATGGAATGATGCTGTATGATTTCATGTTAGTTGTCCAAATTATTCCATGCATAATATGCACGAAAAGTTTTGGAAAAAAGTACACATTGTAAATGAGTAAATACGGTATTTAGTGTTGAAAGAAGGAACTCCCCAATGACCTAGTACTGATGTGTTTGCCTTGCAATTCAGGAATTCCAGGTTTGATATCGGAGGAGGTACATTTACCTACTTTAACCTCTACGTCCAGTCCTCATTAATCCCATCTGCGGAACTTAACTAGTAAAGGAACATCCCCTGTCAGGAAGACAATATATATTTAAGAGGAATTGAATACAAAGCAGTGGATGTTAAAAATTTTAGTTAAAATATTTATGTATTATTAAATTTCAATGGAAGTTCAAAATCTGAATAAATGGGTGGAATTCCTAACTTGAGATGAAAGGTATGGAGTAGAGTGCTGCATTGAGGTTTTTTGCTCGATTGTATAATAGTTTGCATAATAGTTTGCATGGATGATGCTAGATGGATTCTGGAATCGACAGTAACATAGTCATCATCTCTATGTTAAAATGCTATTCAGTCTATCTTACATAACAATATATGAAAATGAATAGATAATTACGGGCTTAAACTACCAACATGAATTTCACATATTTGAGCAAATCACACTTGAGCATGGGGGATTCGATCGAGCCTGACCGAACGAAAGCAGTCCAATGCAATACTCTAGTATGGATACCTTGCCACTTATCTTTCATCTTCCCATTGTAAATGTTAGATGGTTTTGGTGCAGCATGAATAAATGGATTTTGATCGCATACTTAAAGTTATACTTTACATGTAGGAAATATAAATCGGTGGAACGTCGATTATACGTTTTTCAGGAGACCAAGCTGAAAAAAAACATGCGGGGAAAATTTTATAACATTTTGGTATGTTGGGACCATCAAGATCAACTGTAAGTCGGGGTTCCACTGTATATGATAATTGTGGTTGCCAATTGGAAGAACATTCATATAAAATGCCATATAAATAGCATATTTATTTATTTATTTTTTATTTATTTACTCAGTTTCAGATAGTCTTATTTGGCCATTTTACACTGAAACAACATAAAGTAGAAACAAAAAATAACAAAAGATAAAAACAATAACAAGATGGGATAGATTTACATGTTCTTGGTCAGTAATATACAAAAATTACGTTCCGGAAGGAAAATATCTACATTCAGGGGAAGTTTGTTGTAGATTTCTGGGAGCCTGTAAAACAAGGATCGTTGTAGAAGGGATAGCCTAGTGGTTGGGTTGTGAAAGAGTTGCAGGTTGCGCGTTTGCTTTTGGGGTACCCTAAGTGTGAATTCACTGATTATGAGATTTGTTCTGATTTTGCCGTTTATTATCTTGTATAAAAATTTCATGTCAGCTAGATCACGACGAAAGGATGGAGTGTGAATATTCAGAGCAGCCATGGTGTCTGATTTGGATCCATGTCGAAAGGAAGGCATTCTATGGCGAACAATTGCAAGAAAGAAACAGAACAGAATCTATTCTGGTGAGATTGGTTTTTGAGGCCATTGCCCAAATTGGGGAACAGTATTCAAGGATGGGCGAGATGAAAGATTTAAAGAATAAAGCAAGAGATGATGGGTTTTGAATTTCGCTAAATCTGTATAGAAGACCGAGAAGGCGCATGGCTTTTTTAGTGGTAGCTATAATATTGTTCATTGATAATGCAAAAGCCATATCTCCAGTTCGCAGAATTAGTGATGGATGCAATTGTTAACCTGAAAATTCATAACTTAATTACCATCTAATGGTTTTACAAAAGGGACTTCAAGATGTCATCAGTCAACAGGAAACAACCCTGTAGCACTGGTGACAGAGGTTCCAAAAACATATTCCATTTTATTTATTGAAATTCTTCCATAAAAGACTGGCTTCTTGGAGATAGTGCATTTGCAGTCTCAAGAGGTGAAAGTTTTGACCATAGTATTGGAAAAGAAACAGGTTTACTTTTTTTCACGTGCATCTAGAAATCTCTCCACCAGTTTATTCCGTTCCTGCTGGATTTCATTGTTGGTCTTGTCAACATCCACCAACCTCCGGAGTTACAACAGCTTCTCTTTCTCCACCTCCTGCTGCCTTTTTCTGTGGGCATTGGTTCTTCTCCTTTTAGGTGTGTTCATGGTGATGGGTGTGGCCTCAGGAAGATTCCACGAAGTGGAAGCGGATGGCACAATGGCATCTGGCTGGACAAAATCAGAGGGCATTGGGAGATTTTATGCCAGGCTGGGCCCCAAGTTTACCGACTTATCCTTCTGGAAGAACTCCATGAAGGTGTCGAAATACACCCATGACACCCTTTCCCTCCCTCTCATTTTTGAATTATCCAGCGCAGATATAAATGTCAGTTTCTTATTGTGGAACTTGCGCTCCGCTGCCTCCCATGTTATGGTGTAGCCATGACCCACCATAGCCTGGGCCACACCACAATAACTTCTTCTTCTGTTTTGGATTCCTAAACAGCTGTGATCGCTTCCCATACTCGTCCAGGAGCAATTTCTCGTCCACACAAAGTTTTCTGGTGCTGCAAAAGGAAATAATCTAAATCAACAGAAAAATCAATTACAACTGCCTGTTTCTCTGCATTGGACAATTTTCTTTATCCATTGAATAAGCATTGTATTATAAATTTACAAAAGTAAATATATTCTTGTTTTAATGTATGCAAAGCCAAAGGCGTAGGAACATATTACAAGGTGCTGGGTGAGATTAGAATACAAGGCCCCCATCATTTCTTTAAATTTGAAATCTTAATGTGAATCAAAGGATACGTCAGCAAATTACATTCAAATAATAATAATAATTATAAATTACAGATGAAAATTATATTTAATAATATGCAACGAAGACATTTACACTTGGCAGAGGTATATTCTTGTAATACACAGCTAGAATTTTCTGTAACCAAAGTACGTTAGTACACCCTGGACTGAAGACTAACGAGGCTCTGTCGACTGGCCCCATGGCCAGTATAATTTTGTTTGTATTGTCCTGTGTTTTGTCCTTATGTGTGTTGAGTGCCCGTTTACAGCCTCAGCTTTTAACAGAAGTCAGAACATTTTAAAATTTTTAATTATGCAACGGTAGAGTTGTTCTTTGTAATGATAAGGGGCTGGCCCCCGTATAATGTGACGGGATCAAAATAGCCTAAGTGCTGACGCTCCCACAATTTTAAAATCAAATTCAAATTCAATTCAAATGTAACCAAAGTAGTGGTAATAGTACATTTTTAAAGATATTCTTCAGGAACCAAGACACAAATGAAATATCCTTATATATGTTATTTTTTTGTCCCCGACACCACGAGGCCCCCAGACGGCCATCCACTCCTTTGCTTTGCAACTGTGCAAATCTAAAAATCAAATAATTTTCAGGTAAAACAACATATAATTACAAAAAAAAATACAGTCATGAATTGAATATCAGAGTATGTCAAGCCTCACTCTGTGCTGTTTGTGTCACTAATGAGCACGTTATTACAGATGCTACAAAAAGAGCCATGCATCTCCATATTCTTCTGCACAGGTTCATTGGCATTCAAAACCAATAATTCATTAGAATTTTCCCCCATCTTTTTTCTTCCCTATCTGGATCTTTATTCCGAAAACTGTATTCCCAGAATTGATTCTGTTCTCAGCTGTTTCCTCATTAAACAATACCTTCTAACACCTCCATAAAACAGACATCATGTCTGTTTTGAATATCCAGCCACCACACACTTATCGCAAATTAGAAGACATGAAATTGCATAATTTTTAAATACAATCAGCAGTGGTAAAATTAAAACCAAATTTCTAATCACAGGGCCAACCTGCAACATAAAACTCTTTCACAATCCCACTACTTTCCATTCTACAGCAACCTCTCTTCCGCAGGCTTGCTTCCCTGCTAATAACCTGCCTCCAATATTGACATTTTCCTGCCAGTTGAAGTTTCTGAAAATTATGAACAATGGATGTGACTTGTGTTTTCTGTGCCACCATGTATTGTGTTGTTTTGTTATTTTCCAGTCTCAGTACAAAATTGTCTTTCAGTACTCTATCTGAAAGTTTAGTAAATGAAAAATTTTACCTTTCAAGTTACCTTCCCCCATCCCTTTCTAGAATCACTTGATCAAAGGAGTATTCAAAACAATATATCACAGCAATAACATAAGAAGATAAAATACAAGTTATGAAGATGTGCAAAATTCAAGGTGGACTAATATTCTTCAACCCAGTATTTACATCTTGAATGCAGTTTTTAAGTCCAGTGAGCTTCTGTTTATCCCTACCTAATAGTCCACGTGACACTCATTTAATTTCTTAATTTACTAATTTGCAACAAGATAAATATTATAATAGCCTGTTTTCTGATATGGATCTACAGGAACAATTCCAACTAGATAAAACTGAATATATACTTGTGAATCAGCTTCAACAAACGTATATTTCCCTTGCATTACCAATATTTTTTATATGTATATATGAAAGAGCTTTCCTCTCGTAAAAACATGAAAACATAAAACAGCCACTGAAAGCAAATCAACAAAACATTTTTTTTTATTTTTTTTTATTTTTAAGAACCAACGAGTGGTAACTTCAAAACAGGTTAGCACAGTAAAAAGTCAATGAATGTGAAGACAGTATTTCTTGCAAAATGTTACAACTGATGTGTACAGTATATTTCACCATAAAATGTATGCTAATGTACGGACCTACATAAAAAAAAAAGAAGCTAATATGAAAGAAAACAACTCACTCTCTTCTTCTACTGGAATTGTCCCAGTTCCTGAATTTGTGCTGCTCCTTTGCAAAATTAGTATCTATAAAGAGAAGGGGTGTAAGGGGTACCTTCCACGTAGGCGCCCAAAAGTCAACCTCACTTCCAAGTAGTGCACCCTGGACTAAAGACTAACGAGGCTCTGGCGACTGGCAATATGGCCAGTATAATTTTGTGTGTGTTGTTTTGTTTTTTGTCCTTGTGTGTTCTGAGTGCCCGTTTACAGCCTCAGCTTTTAACAGAAGTCAGAATATTTTAATATTTTTAGTGAGCGAAGTTAGAGTTGTTATGTGTAATAATAAGGGGCTGGCCCCCGTATAATGTGACGGGAGCAAAATAGCCTAAGTGCTGACGCTCCCAAAATTTTAAATTTAATCAAATTAATCTATAAAGAGAAGTACGTACATAATTATGTTGACATTTTTACATAATGTAGAATATGATTTACTACATACACAAAAGTAAATACTGAAACTCTTAAACTGCTACCTTGTTAAACATGCCACTGCAGCCATTTCTTATGTCTAGAAAAACACCAAGTGTATTAAAAAACATTAGTTTTGCAATCTCTGACATCATATTTTTGCATACTTGACATAACAGGAATGCATATTAGAAATTGATACAAGCAAACCTAGTAATGTAATCCCTGCAACCAAATGTAAACTTTTTTTGGGGGGGTGATGGTGACCCTCCGTAAACCTGTGGGTAACATGAAATTTTTTTGTGGGTTGTTGAACGTTTCTAGTTGTTTTTAGCATGCGGAGCTGCATTATAAGCGAATAATTACCGATTTTATGTGGTATGATTTATGACGTCAATTCAGAAGGTTTAGTGGCCCAGAACAAGAAATGTGTGATGTGTAGCAGACGTTATTTTTAAAAATTTACTTTTTTGTTGTTGTTCGTGGATAACGAAAATGGATTTCATTAGATGGTGAAAGTGATATTTTACCATTTTTGTTACATTAGGAGAGTTACTTTTCATGGTGACAGCAATTCCGCAATATCCTTTGATATCAGTCGTTGATTTCTTTGCATGCATGACGAAAAGTCAAGTGGCAAAAAATTGGGTATGCCGTGGCCACATTTTGAGGATAAATATTTATCTTATTTGTGGTTTCCATAACTTTCAGGCACCTTAAAACATCGATACGTGCAGATTAGGAAGAAAAAATTGGAATTTTCGAGTGTGTTCGGTCACCAACCCCCCCCCCCTCCCATTGTAAACAAGGCAACCATGTGTACAATCTTGATAATGTATACTAAGGTATATTCCTCCTCCTCCTCATAATATAACATTCATGTTATTCAGCCATTCTTTTGTAACTGACGTGACATGTACACAACACAAAAGTATTAAAAAATACACTAATTAAGATTTGTATCCATTTTAATTATTTAGAAAGGTTGTACTCACTGAAATGTAGTCACAAAAATTGTCAGGCCAAATACTTAACTGTATTTGATTTTATCTGATATGAAAGAGGTGTAACGGACGTGACGTGTAAAACACCCTGTAATGAACATAGGGTTGGGTTTTCCATAGTTTCTGTTAATTGGACAGACAAATTAACTGGTAAATATTTGTTATAGTAATGTTAATATATGCTCTTTTAAGACTATAAAGTATGACCTGTTAAAAGTTTTGATTTCTTATTGAAAAATGTTTAACTTTGTAACGGACGTGACGAAGGATTTGTAACGGACGTGACAAAGGATTTGTAACGGACGTGACAAAAAAGTGCATCATTTATAATGACAGTTTTTATTTGAAAAAACACTTTAATATTATGTTATACAACCTTGTACGTAATAATAATATAGTTATACATAGTTGCAAAAGTTTAATACTACAATTCTAGTGAATTAACATTAATTAACATAAAAGAAACAGGACTGGGAAAGAGATTAGGCTACATTCTGCTAGTTTTGGACTAATTCTGACTTAATAAGCAGGTTGAGTAACAAAAAAAACATTACTCCTTTGTGGACACTAGGTATATAGACCATTTATGTTTTTCTCAGCACAGGTCGTAACTTATCACTTTTCTTAAATGTTAATTCTGCTTGAAAATTGGTACAGAATTCTGTCTCCAACTTTCTTTATTTGTGGCTCAGGCAGTATTTTGATTATATCCTTAGGAAGGATAATTTTGTCACATTCATCACTGATTTTGAAAACTTTGCCTCGATTGTCATATGTTTTTAAGAAAGTTACATTAACATCACCATCTTTGACATTGCTTTGGCAAACTGCCACATAGCGACATTCATTTTTTTATGACTAGTGAGTTTGACCAGCACATAAACTCCTGGGAAAATTTTATCATGAGAAAAAGAATCACTGTATTGTAAAATACTCAGATTAGTTTCATTGTCATACTCCATTTCATTGTCCAAGTCATTATTTCCAAAGCTTTCTTCACTGTCAGATTCGTCACTGTATCTTAAACGGTTTGGCAGTTTTTTACTACTTTTTTTGCACTCATCAGGCTTCAAAATATACACTTTTGTCATCAGGTCACCATTAGTTTTACCAATGAGAATGTTTTTGTTGTCATATGCCTGGAAATGGTGCATTGAATTGATACCAGTTATTTCTGCAAGAATCAGCCATCTTTGGTCCAAGTAATTTCTGCAAGAATCAGCCATCTTTGGTCCAAGTGATTTTTGTAAGAATCCACTTCTGACTGAGGAACATAGAGAAGATGTATGCCTTTGCATTTTTCATCCGCTAACTTGAAAAAATCATAGGGTGATTAAACATAGCTTCTTCTTCCTTGAACGTCTCTCCATACACTTCTGTTTATTGAACCTCCAACACCGAAATCTGCTTCTGAAAAACACACACTAGACACTGTGTATCGACTTTTAAATTGCCCTGCACAGTTATCGGAAAACAATGATGTGATCCACTGATGGAGCTATCTGTTTCATTTCACTTATTAATGCCTTCATAAAAACCCAAACAGAATTCTTGGAATGGGTCAGGTCATCACTTATAACACCAAAGCTGTACACTTGGTCAGAGTGCCATATACAGCAAGTAAATATTGCGCCTTGAGAGTGGCTCCAATGAGCACTTTGAATCTCATCTTGCTGGATTATAGAATAATTCTCTGTGAAGTCAACTTGCATTACCGCTTCATTCTTTACACTTTTCACATTTTCATTACAGGATTCAAAATAAGCAGATTGAACTCGTTTTATGTAAGTATGAGTTTTGAAGCCACGCAACTGTGAATTTAATGATATTATTAGCCTGTGCAGTGATGTGCAATTCTCAACTAGTTGTGGTCGGTTGTCTACATTATTCCACTCCTTCCATTTAATTTGTTCCTGTAAATCCTCTGCTTCAGGCAAGAGGGTTCTGATATCATATGTACATTCATTACACACATTAAGCATGCATTTTTTATCGTCTGTGTCACAACATACTTCATTCAACACTTCCTTGTTAGTTTTTGGAAAACAGGCTGCTACCTTAGACAGTGTTTCAGTCATAAATGTAAAATCTGCATGCTTAATGCAACACACACTGTGTGAGGCATCACTAACCGGGGGCACATGTTTTAGACGTAAGCTATAAAACTTACTTTTTGAAATTTGATCACGTGGATACAGCAGTTTATATTCTTCATAGGCCTCGCCAATATCCATTACCATGTGTCTTAGTTGGTATAAACTGCGTTTACCAGTGACAGGGTCTTTCACTGATTTTACGTCTCTCTTCCCAGGTGCTTGATGACTTATTTCATTGCACTGGAGAAACTCATTCACCCTTTTAAGACAATCTGACTGAATCTTTCTTGGTCCAGTTTTCTTAGCATTCACAATATCCTTTTTTAATTCTGAACCTAAGTCTTCTCTTACCAGTTTTCTGATTATTGCTAATTTCTTAGTAGGACTCTTAGGTAATGCATTTTTATTCTCTTAACTGCTTTGCCAAGTGTTCTTGGAATTTTGTATGAACCAAGCTCACTCTGACCACCATTTTGAATCACCTTCTTTTTTGCTCTATACAACCGCTGTCGTTCTTTATCTTTCTGCCTTTTTTCAGCTAACAGTTTTTTATCTTTGGACAATTCATTTTTTTCCTTCTCTCTTACTTTCCTCTTCCTCAATTTATCTTTCTCCAAATAAGCCTTCCATTGCTCTGGATTATTTTTTTCTCTCTTCGCTACATTTAGCCATTCTTGTCTGTTTGGAGTGGGAGCCATAATCTGAAACAAAACAATAAATTTAGAGCCAAATAACCTAAAAGTAACATTTAACATAAACATTTGTTGCAATGTTGAACATTTATATTATTGTCATGCCTTTGCTAATAAGTTTCTGTTAGAATTGTCAAAAAAACACATGTTTAAGTTGATCAGCTCCAGCTGGTTTTGTTTCAAATAGATTTTAAACCTAATAAAAGGTTGTTTTATTATCAAAACATGTTAAAAATAGGTACTATCGCTTTTCATTAACAGTTTAATAGCATTTTGAAGTATGTGGAAAGTTTTATTTCTTTGGCATAATGGAATGTGAAGCTCTGCTATTAGTTGCACATAGTGGTTATATTTGAGTGTTGTTAATTCAACCTCATTATTTCTTGCATCCATGCATTTTTTAAACAACTTATAGTTTTGAGTTAATAATTGCATTTTAATTTATAGAAATATTTTTTAGATTAGGTAGACCTACCTATTTTATGAGATATTTTAGTATCTTGTATGGTCTGAAAACTGAATTAAATCTTATCTCCCAACAACAAATAAATTTTGAATTACATAAATAAAGAAAATTAAATTGTACTGTTACAGAAATATGGACCCTGCTCTAAAAGTAATTAAATAAGAGAAAAATAAATATGAAAAACAAGCAAGAAATATAGTCTTTTTTTTGTCATGTCCGTTACACCAACGTTTGTAACGTCCGTTACAGGATTTTCACAGGTAATGCTATTTTATACAAAACAGAAAACACTAGATATCAATAAACAATGCACATAACCCCACTTCTACCAAGAGTCACTTACATCACATTATTAGGGTTGGTGTGATATAAACTTATTCATGTTTTTTTGTAACGGACGTGACATTTCTTCTTCCCCTTCTTAATAAACAAATAAACAGCTTAATACTTACATAAATCAATAACTCTTGAGTGTAAACAATACTCCAGACATCAATATTTCTTCATATAACTGAGAACAGCAGCTCACTGGATGATTTGATTATGTTCAGTGTTCCAACTTTACTGTAAGAAAATGTGATGAAAAATAAAATTAAATAAGAAATAAATGCTTGAAATAGTTATTCTAGATTATTTGCTGCTTAGCTGTGCAGTTTATGATATTTTAAACAGTTTTCAATTTTTGCTATGAGGTGTATGTTATAAAAGAATGGCTGTATTTCACTTGAGATGATCTCCTTTTAAAATATTGTAAAGTCCTGCGGAATACACTAATACATGTCAGTCTTTGGCCCAAGTTCTTTTGTTTTATTCCTATTTCATCATGCTACGAATGCAATTTTAACATGGTTCAATTTCGATTTACTTCTGTTAACACATACTGCGGAGTTTTAGCGATTACTTAAGATTTTGTTCAATATAGGCTATGCTTTTGTAGTCAGGCCAGATTTGGTTCTCTTAGCATTCAAATAATATCCCTAAATGCATTCTATTAAGGTTCCGATTTACTTCTACCTTAATTCCCACCAGTCTACGATACTTACAGTCTATTATTATCAACGGAAAACACATTGTTCATGGAAAAGCACGCATGCTTGCGTAAGGTAATTTTTAAGTTGCTTTTTTCTTTCAACATAAATAACTTTTTTCGAAATCCAAACACTGCTCATTACTTTAAGGAAGGTTCAAATTTTGTGTGACAATGATTGCCAAAATTCTACGATAATTAGTCTTTCTGCTAGGAGAATTTGAAAAAATATCATAAAACAGTCGGAACAGTCACCCAGACTTTCCTCAACAACTGCCAAATTCTTGGGTTACAAAAAATGTTTAATGACGTATATCGATATCTACGATACACCCAATAAATAGTATCAAGGCAATCAAAATCTCTATTCACTCCAGTGTGAAAAGGAGTATGCTGGGCATAAACAGCCAAATGTAAGCTGTGAGTCCAATAAAACTTTGTTGAGTTGAGTGTGAAAAGGAGTGAATTTGGCCAAATTTAAACCACTAATAATGATTTTGGTGGATGCATACTGTCACTATGCCTCTCGCGCATATACATTAGTTACAAAATTACTTATATTAGCCCTTTTTGCTTCATGTTTATTTTAATTATGTTTAATCATTTTCCGGAAATTCTGCACCCTCGTACAGAACATATGTTTAGCAGCAACCGAGTTGCGGCAACTTTTGATAAAAAAAAGTGCGAACAACCTTTAATTTTTAAATAAGCACTACATAAGCAAAATTTCATCATTAGCTCTGTCGTCTACGATTTATCTCCAAGTTTGTAAGTAATCGTGAATTCAGCGTCCGTCTGATCTGCCATGTTTACTGAACGGGTTCACTACAGCGAGCGTATTTCTCAGGCGATCAAAACAATGGCACCCGATCGCTGAGCCTTCAGAACTGAGCGTGCCGTTTGGAGCACCGAATCACTGATGGCCGCGTGCACCAACGCCGATTATTTCGAGGTTCAGATGAACGAGTTCAATTTTAATCCACTTAAAATGATCTTGGTTTAAAGATTTGCATTGCACCATCGAAAAACAAGGTTTCCGCGATTCCGTTCAACTGATCCGAGATCAATTTGTAAGGCTCTACCTGATTGGTTGGCTTGTAAACCATTATTAATTCGAACAAGTGACAATCAAGAACAGCATAAGGTAGCGAGGCCCGCCGTCTCATTAAAGTAAAGTCGAAACATGGACGACAAGAAAGTTGTTAGGGCGGCAAACGTTTCTTAGTACGAGAGGGGAGTATTGATCAACCTAGTTGATAAATATAAAGATATTGTCGAAAATAAAAAAAACTGATGGGACAACCCAAAAGGAGAAAGACAAGGCGTGGGAGTTTAATGCTCAAACTGGCGTGAAGAAGAGGGAAGTGAAGCTAATAAAGACTTGCTATGAAAATATGAAGAAGAGAGTGAGAAAGTTGCTCGCCGAGGAAAATATGGAGATGTATAAGACAGGAGGTACAGCACCACCAAAGAAGTTGCCTGCTGTTGAAAACAGGATCGTGGCTATGCTGACGCCCCAGATGGTCCCCTTACCAAATGCATTCGATTCGGATGCATTGGATGTCTGTGGTAAGTTTTTTTGTATTTTTCACTTCTTATATATTTGGATTGTCATATAAATAGCCAGTAACACGTATTGTCCTCAATCTATGCACTGTACGTCCTGTTAAAATGATGAAATTAGGGGCAAGCTTTGACCTATCTTTCCAATACCCTGTAATATCGTAATGTTTCTCTGTTCTAATTTACCTTCACACAATATCTAGCACGTACTGTATTCGTGTCACATGTGTTTTAGTTTATTTTGGTGATGGTATGCTCAAATGCATGAACCTAAGGTATGACAGCTGTGAGTGAGTGTGCTCACATATTCAAAAATTTGTAATAACTTATCAAAAAATGAGTGCAGAAAGTTGGATTTACGGTAAAAAGTATTTTGAAACATTACGTTTTAGCAACAAAGAACTTCATTCATTTGTAGGTAGGTTTACAATGCAAAAGTTGTCACCAATGTACAGTGATATCATACGAGAGAGAGAGACATATTTTTCATGTAGGATTTCCCTCATTTTAACAAGACGCTTATCAAGATAACACTGCAGTGGTGTTGTTTTTTAAATTGATTTCCTTGCCTTATTGGTGCTGTTTTGTTTCCATGACCAGTGTGAAAAAAGTATATATATATATGGAATGTGTATGGGATACATTTGTGGTACATTTTCCATGTTGGATTTAATTATTTATAGGGGTGTAAGGGGTGACCTTCCACGTAGTGCACCCAAATGTCAACCTCACTTCCACGTTAGTACACCCTGGACTGATGACTAACGAGGCTCTGGCGACTGGCACTATGGCAAGTATAATTTTGTGTGTGTTGTCCTGTTTCTTGTCGTTGTGTGTGCTGAGTGCCCATTTCCAGCCTCAGGTTTTAAGAGAAGTCAGAACATTTTAAGATTTTATGATTTTAGTTATGCAACGTTAGAGTTGTTATTTGTAGAGATAAGGGGCTGGCCCCCGTATAATGTGACGGGAGCAAAATAGCCTAAGTGCTGACGCTCCCAAAATTTTAAATTCAATCAATCAATCAATCAATTAATTATTTATAGGGGTGTAAGGAGTGACCTTCCACATAGTACACCCAAATGTCAACCTCACTTCCACGTTAGTGCACCCTGGACTGATGACTAACGAGGCTCTGGCGACTGGTGCGCTGTTGTTAACTGTGCATCTGGGTCAACAACAGCGCACCTAGCGGCAGCCAGAGAACTACAAACAAAAGACATACGCCAAACAACAGTACAGCAACTTCCAACGAGGATGGTGGCAGTGGCCACTGAAATTAATCGAAAAAGAAAAAAACAGCTTCGTGGATAAAAGTGAGTACTAGTTTCTCCGTATTTATATACTACCGCATCTCTCTTTTCCCAATTGTGAATATTTACACTGGATATCTCCTGCTCATCCAATAAAAAATTACTGGCTCTCTCGCTTGGAATTCGGCAATCGATAATTCATATTTGCCTACACAATGGAATATCTCGGAGAGTAATGAATTCTTCAAAATTTAAGAGCAAGTACTGACATATGAATAAATATGATACACATCAGGTGCATGCAGAATGAAAAGATTACCATCCAGCATTACATGAGTGACATTCACACAAAACACGTAAGGTTCTTGACATTTGATTAGATTATAATATTCATGATGAACTGATCTCATAGAATTTTCGAGTACTTTGTGGTGTCTCAGTCCTCCTCCGTGCCCGTGCAGTCTAAGGCACTGTGCTTTGGACTCTGACTGCAGGATGGCATGAGTTGCCAGGGATGTAAGTACAAAATGTTAGAAAACGTCAGTGAAGTAGAAAAAAACGGTGAATGTAATCCTTTTTTGTGTCGAAAGTTTTGTTTTGCTCTTACATGAAATGTTTCCGCCTTCCCACTATATTTCTGGACATACACTGATTTATATTTCAGCAATCAATTAAGGTTTACGTTGAAGTTTAAAGTAAATTATTTTTAATAATAATATTATTATTAAACACATTTTGATACAATGCCAAAGAACTGGCTTCGATACTTGGTGGAGCATGCGTTATTCGTATATTCGTATAATCGTCTTTGAAGTCGATCGTGCGTCGACTCTACCACCAATTGACGCCTTAGATGTCTTTGTGTCACGAGTGCATTGTGCTGCACGCATCTCCATTCCACATCCCAGTGGACCTGCGAGGCAACGCCCAGTCCCCTGGTGGACTGCGGAGATCAGTGCAGCCATCAAGGACCGCAATCATGCTCTCGATCGATTTAATAGAAACCACACTGCCGTAAACCTCGAGCAGTTCCGCATTAAGCGTGCCCGTGCCCGTCGGCTCATTCGAGCCAGTAAGAAGGCGTGCTGGGTCCAATACGTGTCTTCCCTGACGAAGCAGGCTTCGTCGAAAACCATTTGGACCAAAGTACGTAGCATCCAGGGGGGTGCATCTACTCCTCTGAGCGCTCTGGAGCACGACGGGACGTTGCACACCGATTCTGGAGACATAGCTAATATTTTGGCCATGCAGTTTTCTGATGCGTCTCGCTCTGAAAATTATGAACCACGTTTCCGCCGTGAGAAGGACCGTCAGGAACGACGCCGTCTAGTTTTTCGAAGTCATAACACATAACTCTCCATTCACTGAACGGGAGTTCGATCAGGCACTTCGAGATTCTAAGAATACAGCTCCTGGAGTGGACAAGATCCACTATGAGATGCTTCGTCATCTGCCCATTGGAGCAAGAAATTTCCTTCTGGCGGTATTCAACAGGCTTTGGTTGGAGGACTCTTTCCCCACTTCCTGGAAAGAAGCTATTATTGTTCCCATCCTGAAACCAGGTAAACAACGCACCGCAGCCTCGAGTTATAGGCCTATTGCCTTAACAAGCTGTGTGTGCAAGATGATGGAACGCATGATCAACAAGCGTCTCAACTGGTTTTTGGAGGAAAACTCATTGATAAGCAATTTTCAATGTGGTTTTCGCTCCAACCGTTCCACTCTGGACCATCTGGTTCAGCTGGAAACACATATTCAGGATGCATTCCTCAACAAGGAACATTTAGTTGCAGTTTTCTTGGACCTCCCCCCTCCATGTAGGACTGCCTTGACGGGGCGAGGGGGCTTAGTAGGGAGGTCAATTTCATCTCATCATTTCACCCATTCTTCATATCCATATCTCACGTTTTTCACCATTCCATCACGTCATTCATCTCCATATCTTTGACCTCCCTCTAAGAAACTAAGGTAGGGAGGTCATTTTCATCTCATCATTTCACTCATTCTTCACATCCATATCTCACGTTTTCACCATTCCATCACGTCATTCATCTCCATATCTTTGACCTCCCTATAACTAAGGGTCCTGCTAGAGGAGACAACCTCGATAAAAAAAACCTATCCCAAGGTGTGAGTTGCACGTGCCGATGGGACAGTGTTGGCTGCAGGGGTAGTTGCAGTCGCGAACGTGGCCTCGGGGATTTCGGTTTGGTCCTCGAGTAGCCTCCATTTTTGGGGGTAGGCCTTCCTCGGCATAGAGGGCATGTCGAGGCGACAATTTATGGACCCTCCTATATAAATTTATTTTGTATATGGGTAAAAAAAACAACTCAAACGGCGGGAAACCCCCAAAACGAGCGCGGCCTTCGAGCCCGCTCCAAGTAGTGGAAAAGACAAGTAACGTGCCACGTTACCTTGTTATCAGTATTGATGAGAAGACCGATAGTAAGGATGTTTCTGCAACAACAAAGAAACACGGAGCTGCTACATTGAAGGACTTGTCACCATTCCTTATCAAGAAACAGCTAGACTACGCCGCTGGTTCCGATGTTCCAGAAATAAAGAAGCTGAGAAACGGGAGTCTACTTATCCAGACCAGCACAGATCGCCAGACCAACAACCTTTTGAAGTTACGATCTTTGGGCCACTTCACTGTTAATGTTGAACCCCATCGTCAACTTAACAGTAGTAAAGGTGTGATTCACCACTGGGATCTGCTAAATGCTGAGGAGGAAGAGATCCTTGAAGCACTCTCAGACCAACATGTCACCGCAGTGCAGCGAATCAAGACGCGAAAATCCGGAGAACTTGTGCCAACTGCTTCGATTATACTAACATTCCAAACGACCACTCTCCCAGATATTGTACGGGCTGGATATTTGAGACTTAAAGTCCGGCCATACATCCCTAACCCGATGCGATGTTTCAAATGCCAGCACTTTGGGCACACTCAGCCTTCCTGCAAGGCCACTACCGCCCTTTGTGGTAAGTGTAGTCTGCCTGATCATGGGACCGAACCTTGTTCTTCAGGTCCCAAATGCATTAACTGCCAAGGCGAGCACCCAGTCTGGCATCGTGACTGCCCCTCTTTCCAACAAGAGAAGAAAATCAGAGAGTTGGTCGTCACAGAGAGAATCTCTGCTGGCGAAGCAAAACAACGTTTCCGTGAAAGCATACGCACCACTTTACCTGTGCCATTCGCTACAGTTGCTGCAGCTGCTCTTACCCGACGAAGTATAGGTGTACAAACCAGCGACGTGTCCACTCAAACTACAACGCTTCCCGTAGTAGCCCGCCCTGCTTCGAGGAAAACAGCAACCACTCCTCGCTCCACAGAGAAGAAGTTCAAGCAGGTGCATAGCAAGGATTACTTTCTCAAGTCCAGTAGCTCTCCAGTGAGGGCGGCGGCCACCACCCTGAAACTTAAGGCGCAGCTGAAAGCTGTCCGGCGGGCGCTCAAAGCACCCGCCCCCACTCCTCCTCCCTCATCCCCTTCGCCCTCTGTGTCCTTACCCGAGGACATGATACAGGACGAAGCCGCGGATGAAGAATTTATCAAGGTGACAGGGCCTAGAAATAGAGTACGCCTTAAAAGGTAACAATCACACCTACAGCTATGGCTTATTGTCTCCAATGGAACCTTAACGGTTTCCGTACACATCTCGAGGAACTGCAAATTCTAATATCTGAATTTGACCCTGCCATTATATGTCTCCAAGAGACACATTTTCGTCCAAATGAATCAGTGATTCTGAACGGATACATGCTTTACCGCACCGACAAGCTTCCTGAGGGTCGTCGTGCACACGGTGGTGTTGCAATCGGCGTTCGAGATAACATCCACTCAACGCCAATCTTTCTCACCACCCCCCTCCAAGCTGTCGCCTTGCGGGTCCATCTACCACACCCAATATCTGTGTGCTGTGTCTACATCACAAGGGAGGAGCGATTCTCTCTTGAGGACCTCCTTGCTATATTCGAACAACTTCCGTCTCCTGTAGTTCTTTTGGGCGATTTTAATTCCTACCATCGTTTGTGGGGCTCCGTTCGTACAGAACCCCGGGGTCAAATTGTAGATCAATTCCGTGAGGCATCAGATTTAACGTTGCTGAATGATGGGACTCCCACATATTTCAGCCCTTCCTCTGGCACATATTCTGCGTTGGACTTGTCCTTCTGCAGTCCCAGCCTTGCTCCTACCACATCTTGGAGCGTTCATCCTGATCTCTGTGGGAGTGATCACTTCCCTCTCATTCTTACCTTCGAACATCTTCAGCAATCACGTGAACAACACCCTCACTGGAATCTCAGTCGGGCCGACTGGGAAGCCTTCGAGCGTGCAGTGGACCTTGAAGTCGATCTTGCGTCGACTTTACCACCAATCGACGCCTTAGATGTCTTTGTGTCAGAAGTGCATGATGCTGCACGCACCTCCATTCCACATCCCAGTGGACCTGCGAGGCGACGCCCAGTCCCCTGGTGGACTGCGGAGATCGGTGCAGCCATCAAGGACCGCAATCATGCTCTCGATCGATTTAATAGTAACCACACTGCCGCAAACCTCGAGCAGTTCCGCATTAAGCGTGCCCGTGCCCGTCGGCTCATCCGAGCCAGTAAGAAGGAGTGCTGGGTCCAATACGTGTCTTCTCTGACGAAGCAGGCTTCGTCGAAAGCCGTTTGGACCAAAGTACGTCGCATCCAGGGGGTGCATCTACTCCTCTGAGCGCTCTGGAGCACGATGGGACGTTGTACACAGATTCCGGAGACATAGCTAATATCTTGGCCACGCAGTTTTCTGGTGCGTCTAGCTCTGTAAATTATGAACCACGTTTCCGCCGTGAGAAGGAACGTCAGGAACGACGCCCTCTTGTTTTTCGAAGTCATAACACCGAGCCATACAACTCTCCATTCACTGAACGGGATTTCGATCAGGCACTTCGAGATTCTAAGAACACAGCTCCTGGAGTGGACAAGATCCACTATGAGATGCTTCGTCATCTGCCCATTGGAGCCAAACATTTCCTTTTGGCGGTATTCAACAGGCTTTGGTTGGAGGACTCTTTCCCCACTTCCTGGAAAGAAGCTATTATTGTTCCCATCCTGAAACCAGGTAAACAACGCACCACAGCCTCGAGTTACAGGCCTATTGCCTTAACTAGCTGTGTGTGCAAGTTGATGGAACGCATGATCAACAAGCGTCTCACCTGGTTTTTGGAGGAAAACTCATTGATAAGTAATTTTCAATGTGGTTTTCGCTCCAACCGTTCCACACTGGACCATCTGGTTCAGCTGGAAACACACATTCAGGATGCATTCCTCAACAAGGAACATTTAGTTGCAGTTTTCTTTGACCTCCAAAAAGCATATGACACAACGTGGCGTTTTGGCATCCTAAAGCAGCTTCATTCTTGGGGCGTCCGTGGCCATATGGCGTACTTTATTAAAAACTTTTTATCTGATCGTTTTTTCCGGGTACGTGTTGGGAACTGCTTTTCGGATCTTCAAGAACAAGAGAACGGTGTCCCACAGGGCAGCGTATTAAGTGTGACTCTGTTTGCCATAGCAGTGAACAGTGTTATGGCGAGCATTGTTGCCCCTGTACAGTCTTAGAAAAAAATACCTGGGCCACGGGACGTAGAATTTCGTAACGTCTTAAAGCCTGTTGTTTATGCAACCCAAATAACAAAATATTCGCTTAAGTTTGCCTGGTGATTCTGAGTTCTCGGGAAGGATTGAGCTTTGATAGCATGAGTCACATGACTCGTGCCCCAGCCACAACAAACAGCTGGGTGCTACGATGCCTCCAGAAGAAAATTTCAGGAACTGGTTTCTTGACAAGAGCTACTCCTAAGGAAATACTATTCTTTCAAGTGATATTAGAGTCATTGTCAAGAAGGTTCGCTGAAATGATGGTTCTCATCACAGACCACATGCCACACGTTAGTTGTTTAAGTCCAGTTCATGCACTGGACCTACAGATTAAAACGGGATCCGAACCAAATGCCACTCTATTTGGTATTGAATTCGGAAGCCTTTCATACCATGGCGAAGACGTTACCACTACGACATCAGAGAGGCAATGGAACCCCTTGAGAAAGAGACAAGCGAAAATTGCTACGTGACAAACCATATTTGCCCGTAAATTTTAAAAATAAGACAATATTTTGTACTGACAGTTTCGAACCGTGGGAGAGGCATATATATTTTTGTACCATCGTCCATTTCACGAGTTTATAATTCTTCCTCACCGACACGAGTAACGCGATTGGTAGAAGAAAAGCGAAGTAAAATAACTGAAACAGAAATAAAAGGAAAAAGCGAAATAAATTTTATTCATAATATTCTGCAGTCATTTGAGTTGTATTCACGCGATGCCATCTTTAAAGAAAGCCGTGGTCTCTTCCTTGTCTTTTTCGCTTTCTTTGTGCTCTTGCTTGCCCCGTCACGATTGGTCTAAAACTAATTAATGCGACGTTAATTAAACAATCCAAACAACGAAACAATGCACAATCAACTGCACAAAACAACATTCCAAATGTTTTCGAATCGGAAAACAATTGAGATGCTGTAAAATGACTTATGCAGTAATAAAGTGGGAATTCGGTACCGTATAGAATTATGTTCGATTTGATTGGATGTTTGTTATTTAGATTTGCTATTCTTTCACTTTTGGCAAATAGCGACGATGAAGATGAGTGATGCTATGATGAAATTGATGAAGGGACACTTACCAAGGACACCCACGCCCAAGTCGAGATTCTAACCAAGGACCCATGGCATCGTAGCGCGCTGTGCTAACCACTCCTCCATGGAGTGGACATTATAGCATATTTTGTGTGCTCAATTGGGATCAATCAATCGAATGAATAGGCATATTATATGATTAATAAATTCATATCATAATACCACGTCATATTATTCGGCAAGAAGTAACATCAGAGACATTCAATCTTGCATTTTTGCCTTTCAACTAATTCCTTGAATTCAGGTTAATCACAACAATAAGATAAATTATGAAGCAAATGATAGTTATTACGAATTACCTGACAGAAACAACATTAAGCAGGCTCGATGGTCAAGTTCATTAAGTGATTGACATTCGATATCGTCGCCAAAGATCCAGGGTTTGAGTACCGTCCTTGTCGGGGGTGTTTGACTATTTCGTCATCAATTTCATGTAATGGTCACTCGTCCTTATCGTCGCGATCATCGAACAGGGAATAAAAATTATAAAAATAAATAAGATGGAAGAGTACTTATTTCATCTCTCACGAAATCTCCTACAAAACCGGAATATATAAAATACATGTATATTCATTCACATACATTTTCGATTTCTATATTTAACTAATCGAGACCGAGAACGGGAGAGCAATTTTCAATTGGACAAACCGAGAGACGGAGACACTGTCAAGTCTCGTTTCTTCTTGGCACCTCCGTAATCGAGTTGTTCTGTTTGTCATTGGCTTTGTATTGGCAATTATTGTCATTATTCTTCCCCTGCAGGTAAAACATAACGATGAATTATGATGAAATGAAGCAGATAAAAGGGCAAAGAAAGTCATGCCTGTTCGGGACTCCAACCCAGAACCTTATGTAACGAGATTTGAAATTCTGGAGAAGGCGTCCGTGTTTCGCTTGGTTTTCTCTTTCCTCTACTTCTCTTATATTATCATACATGTATAATAAAAATGGATATGATACGATATGTTGCGATTCATAATTGTGCTGGTTAGATGCTACAGATGTGAACTCCAACCTGCAATATATTATTCCCTTTTGTTTCGTATCTGGTTGAACATTAAATTTTCTTACACTGTGACAATTTCTTTCTTAGTTTTGGTTTGGTGCACAGATAAGCTAATCTGGACTGGACCTTCAGTTTAAAGTGGGATACTAACCACTATGTGCATCCACCGTGTATCAAACCCGGGATCCACTGATTACAAGGCGACGACGTTATCACTACGCCATCGAGGAGGCTCCGTGACAAAATGTTATGCACTCGATCTCTACCATAATTTATTTCAGCATTTACATTTTCTTCTTCTTTTTTCCTTTTGTTAACTACTCTTGTACGACTCTTTTTGCGTGAACGAATTTCTTCTTGTTTCAGGAAAAAATAATACATGCAGGCTGTATAAAAATCCCCCGTTCAAATAGATAAAACGTTCACTCTCGAGAACTAATTTACATGTTTATCACTAACGTAACCATTAGGAAGGAAACTATTGAAATGTTAACTGATATAACTGCAGATGAAACAATACTTACAGCCACTAACGAAATATCTATTCTTGTGTAGCCTCACAGACAACAAGTATATGGTGAGTCATTCACTCTTGCTGACTACGGGTGAAGGTCACTGAAGTAAAGGATGGTGGCAAGCAAGCAGGTGTCTGCTCCATTAAAGACGAGGTCACGTGTTCCAGTTATCAATGGCGTACGAAATAAGGAGGAACACAGCTATCTGACGTATATTTTGGTCCCGTCATTGCAGGTAGAACACTTTATCGTCGTGGCCTTGAAGTTCCCTCGGGGCACTCCTACGTAAAGGTTTCTCAGCTAGAAGGATATCTTCCCCATTGAGTGGAGGAAAAGTGGGTGCGTATAGAGGTCCTTCAACTTTCGTATTCTTTTTCATTTCAGAACCCGTGCTGTATCGTCGACTTAATCCAATCTATCCGATGTAGGTTTTAGGTTCTGTTTGTGTTCGGTTATTTCACGTTGTCTTCCTGCTTATGTTATTCGCGACGAAGGTTCTGGATTCGATAATCTGGACAATAACGGGATTGTGTTGGTTGCTTGATTTGGTGTCTTAAGTCCACTTTATGTCCTGTTAGGCTAATCGTGAATGGACCTACAATTTAAAGGGGGATCCGAACCACTATGTTCCTCCACCGAGTATCGAACCCGGGATCCCTTAATTACAAGGCGCCCACAATCCCACTGCGCCATCGGGGATTGTGTTCAAAACGAATGAATCAAATTTGAGTGATATGATATGCAACCATTGGAAGACTATTGAAAGAAAAGCTATGGGAACCTGCCAGTTTTTCTACTGCAGACAGAAAACCATAAACATGGAAGAGAAGCTTATATTCTACGAAACCTGACGCTATGTGCTCGAATACTGGCTAAATATAATCCATAGAGGCATAGCAACGTTAAACAACCTCTTATATGATACATATAGGTTTCAAAAGGTCAAAATACAAAGATTGTGTGCGCCTCACTGATGGCGTAGTGTAAGGCCTTATAATCAAGGGGTCTCGGGTACGATACCAGGTGATCGCACATAGTGGTTCGGATCCCACTTTAAACTGTATGCAGTTCAGATTAGTCTATCTGTGCCGGTGACTCAGTCGGTAATGCGTCTGACTACGATGCTATAGGTCCCGGGTTCGATCCCCGGCCGGTTCAAGCCCGGGAACTTTTCTAACGTTGGAAGCGGCCCCGGCACCCACCAAGCGTCGAATGACATGGGTACCTGGGGGAAACCCTGGGTGTAAAGGCGGTCAGGGGCGTGATGCTGATCACATCACCCCCACTCACGAACGAATCAAGAAAGTGTGGGGCGTTACCCCCCACCCCTTTATACGCCTTCATGGCATAGCGCTAAGCACAGGTGAGAACTTTACCTTTTATTTTTTTGCATAAAGTGGACTTACAACAAAATTTAAACTTACGATAAAGATTATGATAAGGTATTAAATAATTGGGTCTAACACATTTTTTTATTTTTTACCAATGACATTGTTAACTAATATTCTTAATTTCAGTTTCAAGATGAAATCGGCTACGAAATAAAAGGAGTGGGTTCATATTTCTGTTACGAAATTCCACTTTTGTAGTAGACCTGTGCCACACTAAGATGTGACATAATAAACAAATCTGAGACACTTTCAAAGTATTAAATTGCTATCTACGTATTTGGGAACAATCTTTCAATATAATACTTTTTTTGGACGCGTCAAATGATAGTATTTAATTCCTGTTTTAGCAGCTTTAAGAAACCTGATTTGGGGGGGGGGTTACAAATGCCCTTTCTGCTCCCGTCAAGTTACGCCTATGACAAACAGGAATTCAAAGTAAAAGACTGTCCCGACTAAATCGGGAGACACGTCTGATAGATTTACAATTGGGAAAATCATAATTAAGCGTGTAGTTGAAAACAACCTATTTTCATATATTGCATGCAGCTCTACTTTTTCTGCAATGTGGATCAAGAACTGGGGACGTGGAGAAGCACAACACTCCACGTAACCAATAGTCACGTGACCCTCTTTGCTTTCCTGTCATGTTGACCTTCGCGTGGAACACATTTCTCGGTGTTAAGACAGGCAAAATCACCCGATCATCGAAGGGTGCAATATGTGTTGCCTACCCTCCTGCATTACTTGCTCCTATTAAAGCCTTATGGGGAAGAACTTTTTTCCATGACTGTACATGGTCTTCTGTATGTAGACGACCTCACAATCTTTTGTCGCTCACGGAATCTCGCGTCAGCTTCTCGTCAACTCCAACTGAAGATAAACCGTTTGGTTGAGTGGTCCTCCCAAACAGGTTTCACCTTCTCATCCGAGAAATCCGTGTGTGTTCACTTTTGTCGTCAACGTACATGTCATTTCGATCCTGACCTGTACATGGGGAAATCTCCCCTGTGCTTCGTGAATGAGGTCCGCTTCCTGGGCCTCATTTTCGATAAGAAATTAACATGGCTACCTCACCTTCGCCAGTTAAAGTTCTCTTGTCTTCGAGTTCTCAATCTTTTATGCGTTTTATCTCATACTTCTTGGGGTGCTGATAGGACGGTATTGCTTCGCCTATACCGTGCACTCATCAGGTCGAAGCTAGATTATGGATGTATTGTGTATTCTTCTGCTCGCCCATCTAGACTTCGCATCCTAGACACTGTCCACCATGCTGGTATACGTGTGTGCACTGGTGCCTTTCGGACCAGTCCAGTCGCCAGTTTGTATGTAGAGGCATCTCAGCCGTCGCTGTCTCTGCGAAGACAGCGGCTGGTAGTTAACTACTTCCTCCATCTTCGCTCGATGCCTTCACATCCATCATTCCACACCATCTCAGACGAGGGTAGGCTGGCAAGGTATCGGCTCCACCCTTGTGTCACTAGACCATTTGGTGTTCGTCCAGACGAGATCCTGTCAGCACTTGGTGTTGACAGTGATCTTCCTGGCGTCTCTCCACTCATTTCGCCTCTCCCTACCTGGGAGTTTCCTGCACCTTCGATCGATTTTTCTCTGACTGCTCTTCCAAAGTCAGAGACACCAATGGTTGTATACCAGCAACGGTTTTTAGAACTTCGTGCGAAGCACCCCAATTTTAATGTGTTTTACACGGATGGGTCCAAGACATTCGAATCAGTTGGTTGCGCCTTCGTCCTAGACTCTCAAAGTTCCAGTTACTTGCTACATCCTGCCTGTTCCATCTATACGGCAGAGTTGTACGCAATTCTAAAGGTACTGGACTTTGCAGACGTGAATGTGCTGAAGAAAGTCCTTGTGTGCTGTGATTCGACCAGGGTGTTGCAGTCTCTGGATTCGCCGTATTCCCGGCATCCGGTAGCGCAACGCATATTCAGACGGCTTGTGTCCTTATCTGCCAGCACAGATGTACACTTCTGTTGGGTCCCTAGCCACGTGGGCATCCAGGGGAACGAAGCAGCTGATGCTGCCGCCAAGTCTGCTGATGCAGACGGCGACGTTCTCGTCCACCTTTTGCCAGCTAGCGACCTCCAGAATGTGTTCCGTTCTCGCCTAATTGACACTTGGCAGACCGAGTGGGATGTGGAAACGGGGAACACGTTATTCTTACCCGCCTGAGTATAGGACACAGCCGTCTCACGCATGGTCACCTACTGCAAGGGGTGGACTCTCCGTTGTGTCGTACTTGTAATGTTATTTTAAGCATTCCACACATTCTCGTTGAATGTGTCGATCTTGCTTACCTCCGGCAGACTTTTAACCTTTCCGGCTGTTTGTCATCCCTCTTGGGTGATGACAGCAGTATTTTATCACATGCTTTTAGTTTTTTGCGAAGAGCTGGACTCTTCCACCGTCTGTAAGGAGGTTTTTAGTTTATTCTGACTTTTTAATGTGTGGTGTTTGTCTCGTGCAGGTCATTTTACAACCTTGCACTCTTAGTTTTTCCCAAGGGGCTATCTACACCCCCTTTTTAAAATTAAGTCAGAATTTTAGATAAGGGGACATTTCCCCGTATACATAGAAGGGTGCGAAATGGCCTTAAGTGCCGACGCACCCAGAAATTTTAATTCAATTCAATTCAATTCGAAATGACATGTACGCTGACGACAAAAGTGAACACACACGGATTTCTCGGATGAGAAGGTGAAACCTGTTTGGGAGGACCACTCAACCAAACGGTTTATCGTCAGTTGGAGTTGACGAGAAGCTGACGCGAGATTCCGTGAGCGACAAAAGATCGTGAGGTCGTCTACATAGAGGAGGCCATGTACAGGGGAAAGAATGTTTGCCATAACACTGTTCACTGCTATGGCAAACAGAGTCACACTTAAAACGCTGCCCTGTGGGACACCGTTCTCTTGTTCGTGAAGATCCGAAAAGGAGTTCCCAACACGTACGCGGAAAAAACGATCTGATAAAAAGTTTTTAATAAAGTACGCCATATGGCCACGGACGCCCCAAGAATGGAGCTGCTTTATGATGCCAAAGCGCCACGTTGTGTCATATGCCTTTTGGAGGTCAAAGAAAACTGCAACTAAATGTTCATTGTTGAAGAATGCATCCTGAATATGTGTTTCCAGCTGAACCAGATGGTCCAGTGTGGAACGGTTGGAGCGAAAACCACATTGAAAATTACTTATTAATGAGTTTTCCTCCAAAAACCAGGTGAGACGCTTGTTGATCATGCGTTCCATCAACTTGCACACACAGCTAGTTAAGGCAATAGGCCTATAACTCGAGGCTGCGGTGCGTTGCTTACCTGGTTTCAGGATGGGAACGATAATTGCTTCTTTCCAGGACGAAGGGAAAGAGTCCTCCAACCAAAGCCTGTTGAATACCTCCAAAAGGAAATTTCTGGCTCCAATGGGCAGATGAGGAAGCATCTCATAGTGGATCTTGTCCACTCCAGGAGCTGTATTCTTAGAATCTCTAAGCGCCTGATCGAACTCCCGTTCAGTGAATGGAGAGTTGTATGGCTCGGTGTTATGACTTCGAAAAACTAGAGGGCGTCGTTCCTGACGGTCCTCCTCACGGCGGAAACGTGGTTCATAATTTTCCGAGCTAGAGGCATCAGAAAACTGCGTGGCCAAGATATTAGCAATGTCTCCGGAATCGGTGTACAACTTCCCATCGTGCTCCAGAGCGCTCAGAGGAGTAGATGCACCCCCCCTGGATGCGACGTACTTTGGTCCAAACGGCTTTCGACGAAGCCTGACTGAAATATGTGGGAGTCCCATCATTCAGCAACGTTAAACCTGATGCCTCACGGAATTGATCTACAATTTGACCCCGGGGCTCTTACGAACGGAGCCCCACAAACAATGGTAGGAATTAAAATCGCCCAAAGGAACTACAGGAGACGGAAGTTGTTCGAATATAGAAAGGAGGTCCTCAAGAGAGAATCGCTCCTCCCTTGTGAAGTAGACACAGCACACAGATATTGGGTGTGGTAGATGGACCCGCACGGCGACAGCTTGGAGGGGGTGGTGAGAAAGATTGGCGTTGAGTGGATGTTATCTCGAACGCCGATTGCAACACCACCGTGTGCACGACGACCCTCAGGAAGCTTGTCGGTGCGGTAAAGCGTGTATCCGTTCAGAATCACTGATTCATTTGGACGAAAATGTGTCTCTTGGAGACATATGATGGCAGGGTCAAATTCAGATATTAGAATTTGCAGTTCCTCGAGATGTGTACGTAAACCGTTAAGGTTCCAATGGAGACAATAAGCCATAGCTGTAGGTATGATTGTTACCTTTTAAGGCGTACTCTATTTCTAGGCCCTGTCACCTTGATAAATTCTTCATCCGCGGCTTCGTCCTGTATCATGTCCTCGGGTAAGGACACAGAGGGCGAAGGGGATGAAGATGGGGCAGTGGGGGCGGGTGCTTTGAGCGCCCGCCGGGCAGCTTTCAGCTGCGCCTTAAGTTTCAGAGTGGTGGCTGCCACACTGACTGGAGAGCTAGTAGACTTAAGAAAATATTCCTTTGAATGCACCTGCTTGATCTTCCTCTCTGTAGAGCGAGGAGTGGTTGCTGGTTTCCTCGAAGCAGGTCGAGCTACAGGAAGCGTTGGTGTTTGAGTTGACACTTCGCTGCTTTGTACTTCTACACTGCGACGGGGAAGAGCAGCTCCAGCAACTGTAGCGAATGGCACAGGTAAAGTGGTGCGTATACTTTCCCGGAGACGTTGTTTTGCTTCGCCAGCAGAGATTTTCTCTGTGACGACCAACTCTCTGATTTTCTTCTCTTCTTTGAAAGAGGGGCAGTCACGATGCCAGACTGGGTGCTCGCCTTGGCAATTAATGCATTTGGGACCAGAAGAACAAAGTTCGGTCCCATGCTCAGGCAGACTACACTTACCACAAAGGGCGGTAGTGGCCTTGCAGGAAGGCTGAGTGTGCCCAAAGTGCTGGCATTTGAAACATCGCATCGGGTTAGGGATGTATGGCCGGACTTTTAGCCTCAAATATCCAGCCCGTACAATATCTGGGAGAGTGGTCGTTTGGAACGTTAGTATAATCGAAGCAGTTGGCACAAGTTCTCCGGATTTTCGCGTCTTGATTCGCTGCACTGACATGTTGGTCTGAGAGTGCTTCAAGGATCTCTTCCTCCTCAGCATTTAGCAGATCCCAGTGGCGAATCACAGCTTTACTACTGTTAAGTTGACGATGGGGTTCAACATTAACAGTGAAGTGGCCCAAAGATCGTAACTTGAAAAGGTTGTTTGTCTGGCGATCTGTGCTGGTCTGGATAAGTAGACTCCCGTTTCTCAGCTTCTTTATTTCTGGAACATCGGAACCAGCGGCGTAGTCTAGCTGTTTCTTGATAAGGAATGGTGACAAGTCCTTCAATGTAGCAGCTCCGTGTTTCTTTGTTTTTGCAGAAACATCGTTATTATCTGTCTTCTCAACAATACTGATAACAAGGTAACGTGGCACGTTACTTGTCTTTTCCACTAATTGGAGCGGGCTCGAAGGCCGCGCTCGTTTTGGGGGTTTCCCCCCGTTTGAGTTGTTTTTTGTACCCATATACAAAAATGATTTTAAGTGGAGGGTCCATAAATTGTCGCCTCGAAATGCCCTCTATGCCGAGGAAGGCCTACCCCCAAAAATGGAGGCTACTCGAGGACCAAACCGAAATCCCCGAGGCCACGTTCGCGACTGCACCTACCCCTGCAGCCAACACTGTCCAATCGGCACGTGCAACTCACACCTTGGGATAGGGGTTTTTTATCGAGGTTGTCTCCTCTAGCAGGACCCTTAGTTATAGGGAGGTCAAAGATATGGAGATGAATGACGTGATGGAATGGTGAAAACGTGAGATATGGATGTGAAGAATGAGTGAAATGATGAGATGAAAATGACCTCCCTACCTTAGTTTCTTAGAGGGAGGTCAAAGATATGGAGATGAATGACGTGATGGAATGGTGAAAACGTGAGATATGGATGCGAAGAATGGGTGAAATGATGAGATGATATTGGCCTCCCTACTAAGCCCCCTCGCCCCGTCAAGGCAGTCCTACATGGAGGGGGGTGGGGTATATAAATAAATAACATACAGAGTAGTGTAAGTTGATTGTTTCTAAGTAATACTTGGTACGAGTGCTTTTTTATCCTCTTTTTTTATCAATTGAATATCAGTTTTTGACATATTTTGACAATTTTTTGTCGATGTTTTAGCGTTTAGCGATGTTTTAGTACAATTTTCATTTTTTCCCACTCATACTTGGTACGAATGCCACGGTCTGTTTGATTGTTTCTAAGTAATACTTGGTACGAGTGCTTTTTTATCCTCTTTTTTTATCAATTGAATATCAGTTTTTGACATATTTTGACAATTTTTTGTCGATGTTTTAGCGTTTAGCGATGTTTTAGTACAATTTTCATTTTTTCTCACTCGTACTTGGTACGAATGCCACGATCTTACGTGATATAACTTAACCTATTCATTGATTGTTTCTACGCAATACTTGGTACGAGTGCTTTTTTATCCTCTTTTTTTTATCAATTGAATATCAGTTTTTGACATATTTTGACAATTTTTTGTCGTTGTTTTAGCGTTTAGCGATATTTTAGTACAATTTTCATTTTTCCCACTCATACTTGGTACGAATGCCACGGTCTTACGTGATATAACTTAACCTATTCATTTTTTTTATTACGTGCTAAACTACACGAGAGCCTCTACGTGGTTTGACCTACTTTAGAGTAGACCCAAATAGACAATTCGGTCGAGTCTCGGTGTCCTCAGTCCTCCCATACCAAAATAAACATAGGTCGTCATGGAACCAATTTTTCATCAATCGAAAATTTTCTAAGTCCACAGCGTTAAAAAATCTTAAGTTGCAAATATCTCGAAAATGGTAAGAGTTATCGAAAAAATATATCGAAAAACACCCCCATCCGGTATCATTAGATCCCCCTGTCGATTTTGGAGGTGTAGAATACGTGTACCAAGTTTTGGTGGTCCTGGGGTCAAGGGGTAAGAAGTTAACCCACCCTCCAAAACTTTGATCACTCGTAACTTTTGAACGAATAGTCGTAGAAAGGTCGGGTTTAGTGCGTCGGTCGAGTCTCGGTGTCCTCTGTCCTCCCATACCAAAATGAACATACGTCGTCATGGAACCAATTTTTTTCATCAATCGAAAATTTTTTAAGTCCACAGCGTTAAAAAAATCTTAAATTGTAAATATCTCGAATTTTTGACAAACAGAGGGGTGTAAGGGGTACCTTCCACGTAGGCGCCCAAAAGTCAACCTCACTTCCACGTAGTACACCCTGGACTAATGACTAACGAGGCTCTGGCGACTGGCCCGATGGCCAGTATAATTTTGTTTGTATTGTCCTGTTCTTTTGTCCTTATGTGTGCTGAGTGCCCCTTTACAGCCTCAGCTTTTAACGAAAGTCAGAACATTTTAATATTTTATGATTTTAGTTCTGCAACGATAGAGTTGCTATTTGTAACGATAAGGGGCTGGTCCCCGTATATTGTGACGGGAGCAAAATAGCCTAAGTGCTGACGCTCCCAAAATTTTAAATTCAAATTCAAATTCAAATTTTGACAAACAGAGGTCGACATGACCAAAGATGATTATCTAAAACTTTACGAAGCTTACACCGCTTACAAGAGGGTAACAGAGGGAAACGTCGACATGTACTACACGCCCAGTGAATTCAAAACCCACAGGCAGATGTTCGTCATCAACACGACGAAGCGGAAGCAGGTGGTGGTCAACGATCGAACCAACATCAAGGTCGTCTGCGAGTTCCACGACGCGCTGCCCGAGGTCACCGTGTGCAGCGTCATCCTGGTCGCCGAGAAGTCCTTCATCCATGACGTGAAGAACGAGAGGGTGACGGAACAGTTTTAAAAATATCGCGTTCAGAACAGTCGCTCTAGATGATATGGAAGTTTCCACGGCAGAGAGCTTCGGATTATAAGGGATGCGATGTGGCGTAATTCGCATCCGAAAAATTAGTCCCCATTCCAATTGTCTGAACTGAACATCTTCACCCGTTTTCGATGAAAAAGCCAGGAAGTACTCTTCCAGCTCTCCTGATTTTGTTCAGTATGAAGATTTTTTTTCCCCTTCACGCAGCACAGTCGATTTCAAATACCGCTACAATACCATATTTTTTTGCATCATGAGGAGAAAAACATCGTACCAGGGTGGGGCCCAAAAACATCGTAGGAGAGAGGTGTCCCATTAGGTCGTAGCAAGGGGTGGCTACACATTTGTAGAAGAGTAGAGGTAGTGCCCGGGTTCACGGACCTCTATTGAGGCTCGCCTTAATGGACTTGTCTCGTAAGGCATGAGCCTCATTTGATGGCAGTGTTGCCAGCTGCTTACTCGAAAAAATCACCAAGGTTTTATTTGGGTCTAACGTAGCCTCAAGCAAGGAGCTGGCAATCTTGCTTGAGGCTCGTCTTAATAGATTTTTCTCGTAAGGCATAAACTCTATTTTCTCGCAGTGTGGCCAATATTTTACTCGAAAAAATCACCAAGGTTTTTTTTGGGTCTAACCTAGCCTAAAGCAAGGAGCTGGCAATCTTGCTTGAGGCTTGGCTTACAGTGCATAAAGCAAGGAGCTGGCAACCTTGCTTGAGGCTTGGTTTACAGTGCATAAAGCAAGGTTGGCAACCTACTGGTATTTTTGCCATAATTTTTTACAAAAAAAAAGAGAGGAGAGAGAGAGGGAAGAGTTAAACAACCGACAAGTACCAACACCCATCTACAGCTTTTTTTGGTCTAACCTAACCTAAAGCAAGAAGCTGGCAATTTTACTTAAGACTTGGTTTACAGTGCATAAAGCACTGGTATTTTTGCCATGGCTTTTTACAAAAAAAAAGAGAGGAGAGAGAGAGAAGAGTTAAACAGCCAACAGCTGCCAACACCCACCCTAACCTACTCTAACCTAACCTAACCTAACCTAACCTAACCTACTCTAACCTAACCTAACCTAACCTAACCTACTCTAACCTAACCTAACCTAACCTACTCTAAGCTAACCTAACCTAACCTAACCTAACCTACTCTAACCTAACCTAACCTAACTTACTCTAACCTAACCTAACCTAACCTACTCTAACCTAACCTACTCTAACCTAACCTACTCTAACCTAACCTACTCTAACCTAACCTAACCTAACCTAACCTAACCTAACCTAAAGCAAGGAGCTGGCAACCTTGCTTGAGGCTTGCCTTACAGTGCGTAAAGCAATTTGCCAACCTACTGGTATTTTTGCCATGGCTTTTTACAAAAAAAAAGAGAGGAGAGAGAGAGGGGAGAGTTAAACAAACGACAGCCCACCTACAGTTTTTTTGTCTAACCTAACCTGAAGCAAGAAGCTGGCAACTTTGCTTGAGGCTTGCGTTACAGTGCATAAAGCAATTTTTGCCAACCTACATATACTAAACAAGAAGATAGGTTAGGTTAGGTTAGGCAACAAACATATATACTGCCGTAAAAGAGAGGGAGATATGGGTGGATGGTAATATAGTATGCGTGTGCGTGTGTGCGTATAATATGTAGCATTATTAACTAGAGTGTGTTGGCAATTTACTTACAACTAAAAAAAATAGAGATGCCAATTTTGCTGTAAGATAAAGAGAGAGAGATTTATGGCTGGCAACAGTGGTGAGCGATGTCCTCCCTCTTCTGTGCAATATGACATTATGATGTTACTGTAGTTTTTGACGAGGATTACGAGTTAACTAAAAAAAACCTGCAACTAGAGAGAGTTGCCAGCACATACACGCTATTGTAAGAGAGATGGATGACTGGGAGGGGGGGGGGCAGCATTTCTGGCATTTCAGCAGGTCTGGCAACTGTTGAGAAATAGTGACGTCAGTTAACAGCATTGGTAGCAGTGATGCGATGCGATGCATTAACTTGTGAATTTTCGAACTCGTAAAATGATGTGGCTGAAATATAGGGGGAAGAATGGCTATTCACAGTGGCGGATGTACTTCCTGTTTTTTCAAAAGCTAACAATAATGATGGAATTTCATGCTGACGCATTTATTTCGTTCAAAAATTCGTGTTCAGCACAGATAATGCTATGTAATTTTCACATCAGCTCAGCCAACTGTTGAGAAATAATGACGTCAGGTAACAGCATTGGTGGGGGGTGACGTGATGAATTTACGAAAGTAGGAAAATGACAGTGCTAAAAATTGAAGTATAGAACTATTTTCTAGAGCATACACATGATGCTTAGGTTACAACAGCTGTTAACATCAGGTCTGGCAACTGTTGAGAAATAGTGACGTCAGTTAACAGCATTGGTAGCAGTGATGCGATGCGATGCATTAACTTGTGAATTTTCGAACTCGTAAAATGATGTGGCTGAAATGTAGGGGGAAGAATGTTCTAGACTGGATTTCTACTAGTCCACGTTGTTAACCTACATATTACTCCTCGACTAATAAACTAGAAGCTCGAGGGGCATCAGGTCTTATTTTTTATTGTGAGCTGCAAGAAGAATATTGTGATTGTGATTGAAATTAACTAACGTGAGTAAATTTGTTTGTTAGCTTGCATGAGTTGGCTTTGTGTTATATAATTAGGGTAGTGTTGCTTCTGTGAGTTGATTCTGTAATAACCAAACAAATGTAAAGGAATTGTAGATAAAAAGTAAAACTCTCTACAAAAACCAAACAATTCTTAAGCATATTGTGGAAGGAATATATACTCGCAAAGCACACAAAAAAAAAGAGAGAAAATATACAAGTTTTAAGTGTGTTGCATGTATCTCTCTTTTTTTTCTTGCTTTTTTATATATATATTTATTACATATTACTATATACACCAAGCATATGCAAAATAGCAATATGCAGGGGTGTAAGAGAACGATTTTCTGGTAAGACGCCCAACAGTTAACCTCACTTCCACGTAGTACACCCTGGACTGTAGAGTAACGAGGCTCTGGCGTCTGGTAGACCAGTATAATTTTGCGTGTGTTAGCCTGTTGTTTTTTTTGTGCCTTTGATATTTAGTAGGTACATAGTGTTTCGAATTTTATTATTATTTAGTTTTATACACAGAAAAGATATTAAACATAAAATTAAATAAAATATATCTAATTATGTTTTTTTTATCACAACAAGCATTCACAAAAAAATAACAATAATGTGGTTTAAAGTTTTTTAACGTAATTGCTACGTAAACAAAATGGCCGACTTGCAATGAGTGTGTCAAAGTTTTTTTTAAGCCTAATTGCTACGTAAACAAAATGGCCGACTTGCAATGACTGTGTCAAAAATGAATAGATTGAGAGATGGAAAGAGAAGTTAAATATGCTTAAATAAAGTGCTCCTCTGTGCATAGCACCATACCATAAAAGCATATAGGAAAACTGCCATGTTTATGCATGAAACTTAAATATACATATAAAATTAAAATATTTGGTGCTGACCACATCACACATTGCTGATTTTGCATTGTACTTTCCTATATTCACATATGTACAGTAAAACTAATCGGGACTAGGCCTACAGTTTTTTTTTTTAAAATAGGATCCGAACCACTATGTACTTTTATCGGGTTCGAACCTAGGACCTCTTGATTACAAGGCAACAACACAACCACCGCACTTTCGAGCCCTAGTAAATATGTAGGAAAAAACAACGGTATATACATAATCCAAAGTTGCGTGGTTCTAGGCCCCATAGGAACCGAGAAAATCAATGTCTTGGGAAAACGTCTTAAGATATTTGTCTTAATCTTTAAGAAAGTCGACTTCCGGTCTGTCAAGATGTTACTTCCGGTCTGTCAAGAAAATTTTCTTAAGACAAAAATCTTAAGACGTTTTCCAAGACATTGATTTTCTCGGCTCCTAATTGAGCTAGGATGATGATTTTAGGTTTGTTGGATAGGATTCGACGAAAACTATACGACTAGCAAATAAAATCGATTCCACCCCCTCAAGTTTTGGAAATATAGACAATTTTTTTATTTTTTGAGAAACTTGATTTGCCGGCTTAGTTTTTACTCTAATTTGAAAATTTTAATGATATTTGATAAAAAATTGAATGTACTCTACAACCTATTGGAAACATAATGATTAGCACTTACTGTTTTCGAGTTATTTTAAATTTAAATTTCAAGATGTAATTTCTAAGTTGTTTTGTAACTCGTAAACTATGGGTCGTAGAAAACCCATTCTTGTTTTATCTGCTATTGCCCGACAAATACTATAAGCACAAATAATGTTTATTGTTTGATTTAAAAAAAAATCGAAAATAACTTTGTTTTCTGAAAATAAAAAAATGTGTGTATGGAAAAAAAACAATAGAATATATATAAACAAGTATATTTTCATAGTGTCATACCTCTACTAGATTGGTAGAAAAATATACTAATGGGCAATAAAATCTGAAGAAGATTCGTGTCTAGCAAAAAAAATAAACTAAATAGAATTACACATGCATACAATATTTATTGTGCTTTTTTTTCTATCTACAATCATATTTTTCTTATATATTTTTTTTAAATTTTTTTACAGGGTTTATTAAAGCACACATTTGAGGAAAACAAAATTTTTCTCGTAAGGCATTTTTTGTAAATACTCTACCACCAACAGATCACATATAAATAAACATACCCCCCAAAAAAATGCGCTCCATGAAAAGTTGCCCTGTGTGCAAAATAAGCATATCAAGCAGAAATTTTGCAAGACATTGTCGTACCTGCGTGCCAGGCAAGCATTTGGCTGCTAAAAAATCATGTCCCAGGTGCGGTATACATATTACCATTAATAATTTAAAGAGGCATATAACATTATGCAAAATTGTCGTCGGAACACCTGTTCCACAACCGTCGACCAGCTCCACCAAGAGGAAGGCAGAAGCAGCCTCCATCAATGCACCACCCACGAAACGTGTCAAGCCTGTGGCGAAAGCGAACCGGACTGCTTTCGAGCGGTTGTTAGAGGATTTTGTCCTCACTTCGGAGGGCTTATGCGACGTGCGTAGCTTTTTAGAGGAGAAGCGAGCAGAGATAATTTCCATCCTCGGTGATGCGCTTGCAACGCACTCCACCAAATTCTACGCATCGCTACGTTGCCAGTACAAGAAGCCGTCCGATGAAATTTACAGCTTCTGCCACAACACCAAGGCGAAGACGCTGCATCTGGCGGATGTCGACAACCTCGAGGTCATCTACAACCAGTTTGCCGAGGAGCTGGTGGCAAAACAACAAGAACATGAAGCTGAGGGCTCGGGGGGTTCACTGTGTGGCGGGCCTCACGAACTGTGCGTCAAACTTTGCAAGTTTACGCCTCTCTCCGCCTCCAGCTACGTCCCCTTACCACCTTCCATCGCGGCAAAGAAGGCTGTCCTGAACATTCAAAACGGTGACGCCAAGTGCTTCGTATGGTGTGTTCTGGCAGCGCTGCACCCTGTCCACTGGAAAAACCAACCAAAACGCGTTAACCACTACCTACCCTACGAGTCAGAGCTGGAAGTTGCTATGGCTGGGATCGACTATCCCGTAGAGGTCCGGGACATTCGCAAGTTCGAGGCTCGTGCGCGGTTGGCTATCAACGTTTATGGCCTCACTGACAAAAATGTGGTGTACCCCATCCAGGTGAGCGACGTAGAGGACGATGGTGCGCAGGAAATTCACCTTCTGCTCATCAAGGACGAGACCCATCACCACTACACTCTTATCCGTTCCCTCTCCCGGTTGGTGTCGAGCCAACAGAGCAAAGACAAAACCCACGTCGAGGTGTGTCGCAGGTGCATGTCAACTTTTGATAATCGAAAACAGCAGGATTACCAGCGCATCAGAGGTCCCAACATCGCTGCAGAGAAGCTCGCTCGCCACAAGTTCTACTGTAGTAACAACGAGCCTGGGGTGGCAGTCTTGCCCAAACCTGGCACCGTGGAGCGTTTCCGCATGCACGGTGCCATGGTGGAGCATCCCGCTATCATCATCGCGGATTTCGAGGCCTTCCTCAAACCCCTGTCCACTTGCGATCCAGATCCCGAAGTTTCCTCCACCACCCCTTACCAACTCCACGAGGCATCCAGTTTCGCATACGTTGTGGTGCGACGTGACCAGCACATCGCCCCCGAGCCCTACGTGTACCGTGGCCCCGACGCAGCCAAACACTTCCTCGAGAGGATGGTTGTCGAGGCCATCGAGATAGGGAAGGTACTGTTGGCCCCCAAGCCTATGCTCCCACTGTCCCCCGACGATCAACGTAGACACGACGAGGCCATCGCTTGCCCCGTCTGCGTCAAGAAGTACACCGCGAACAACCGTAAAGTCCAACACCACGATCACTTTAACGGTAGGTACGTTGGTCCTTGGTGCAACGATTGCAACCTCATGGCCCGGTACCCTCGATTTATTCCGATCTTCTTCCACAATGGCTCGGGATACGACTTCCACCACCTGATCAAGCATCTTGGATACGACAACAAGAGAATCAACGTTCTCGCCCTGAACGAGGAGCGTTACATCAGTGTGAGCAAACAAGTGTCGATCCCAGAATTATGCTCTACCGTCGAGCTTCGCTTCCTCGACTCCTTGAGGTTCCTCCCGGCAAGCCTCGATGCTCTCGTGGGGAAGCTTAGCGACGAGCAAATGCTCATCACCTCAGCAAACTTTCCGAACTTGGACGCCGGCCTCTTCAAACGTAAGGGGGTCTATCCCTACGAATACGTCACGGACCCTAGCAAGTTCGCGGAGACGTCGCTACCTCCCCAGGCGAAGTTCTACAGTCAGCTACGAGGCTCGAACATCACCGACGAGGAATATCACCATGCCCAGTCCATGTGGCGCGAGCTGGGCTGTCGAACTCTCGGGGACTACCACGACGCCTACCTCAGACTTGATGTGACGCTCCTCGCCGACGTGTTCCAGACGTTCCGTGCGACCGCAATGAAGATCTACCAGCTGGACCCCACCTACTTCTATAGTCTCCCCGGACTGGCGTGGTCAGCCATGTTTCTGGTGACGAAGATCGAGCTGGAGCTTCTTTCCGATTATGACATGGTGCTGTTTGTGGAACGCGGCATCCGGGGTGGCATGGTCCAGGTGTCGCAACGGTACGCACGCGCCAACAACCATCACATGGCTACTGGCTACGACCCCTCACAACCGTCCAGCTACATCATGCACACGGACGTGAATAACTTGTACGGACACTCCATGATGCAGCCACTCCCCTTTAGAGGGTTCGAGTGGGCCGACCCCTCCAACTTCAACATCGAAAGCTTCGACGATTCAAAACATGGGTTCTTCGCCGAGGTTGATCTGCAATTCTCCGAGAAGCTGCAGGATTTGTTCAACGATCTCTCCCCTGCACCCGAGTTCAAGTGTCCACCCAATTCCAACCAGAAGAAGCTCATCATGGATTTCGAGCCCAAGAAGAATTACGTCCTACACTACCAGAATCTCCGGTGGTTGATGCAGCAAGGGGTCGCGGTCCACGCAGTTCACCGCATCCTCAAGTTCGAGCATTCTCCGTGGTTGCGTCCATATATTGAAGTCAACACCAAACACCGCACCGCAGCCACGTCCGAGCTTGATAAGGATTTCTTCAAGCTTATGAACAATGCGGTGTTCGGGAAAACCATGGAGAATGTACGGAATCGTGTAGATGTGAGGCTAATATCAAACAAAGCACAATGTCGCAGGCTCGTAGCAAACCCGTTATTCAAATCGGGGACTATTTATAACGAACAGCTTGCTCTGGTGCATATGAGGAAGAGCGAGGTGAAGCTCAACAAGCCAATTTATGTTGTTGGCGCCTCAGTATTAGACCTGAGCAAGCTGCACATGTTTCAAATATATTATGGGATACTACGCCAGCACTATAACGACAATATTAGCCTACTCTACACGGACACGGACAGCTTGGTGTACCACGTTCGCACAGCCGACGCGTACAAGGATATGGCCACGGTTCCATCTTTGGTTGACCTCTTCGACACCTCAAACTATCCCCAGCCGAACCGATACGGCATCCTGGCTCGCAACAAGATGGTGGTCGGCAAATCCAAAGACGAGAAGAAAGGTGATTTAAGTCTCGAGGTTGCAGGTCTTTGCTCCAAAACCTATGCCATCAAAGCCGAGGGCAGCGTTACCAAGAAGGCCAAGGGTGTCGGCAGACAGGTGGTTCGGGAGAATCTCATATTCGATGACTTCTACGATTGCCTCAAGACCAGGTCGCCGGTTCTAAGAGCAGAACAGCGCATCCAGAGCGTCGACCATGTGTTGACCACAAACAAAGTTAGAAAAATTGCGCTGGATCCTGATGACAATAAGAAGTACATCATCGAGTGTGGTATTCACGTATTGTCGTGGGGGCACTATCGCTTAGCAGAAAGCAAAACCTGCAACATATGTCCATCTTCAACAGAAGATTCATAAAAACAAAACAAAACAAAAAAAAACATTTTGACTGTCATTACAAAAAACTTTGACCGTATTCTTAAATAACCAGCATGCCTATGAATTTGTTCGGTTTCAAAAAACAGATCATTATGGAAACCATATCAGATCATGAAGTCTTACCTTCCGTGTTAGCTAAACTCAACGGTCTGTTGATCATTCACCTCAACAGCATTTGGACGAAACTGAATGACGATGTGGGCAAGATGTTTTATGTTTTTAATAACAATTTACATTTCTACGAAATTCCGATCGACGGGAAACTTCAAATCACCGTGAATCCGGAAAACGCAGGCGAAATCAAAATTTCTACTGGCAACAACATTTTTCGAATCAAGCACGACAAGATGCTTTCTAACATTACGTACGATGTGTCTGCAGGAGATTATCTTTACATGGAACTTCTCGGAGATTACGACAAACTCATTCCTCTTTTTGTAGAATTACGAATCGTCTATCCTATTATAAATAACCGTTAACCAAAAATGCCTAACGACATTTTCGGCAACACCAAGCGTGTAGACCATGCAGAAGAGATTCTCATGTTGGACATTCGAGTTAAGAAGTTAAGGACCGATTTGATCGCTTTGCAGGAAACCTTAAACAAAAGTTTAGAGTCGGAAATCGCTACGCTCCAAACGCAATGTCTCGACCCCATTCTGAAAATCGATTCCGAACTGAAGACGCTGATAAAAAATTATGTCGACGTACCTTCTTACGACAACGTTCAAAATATACAGTTGAGCGTGGATTCGCTTCAAAATGATTTGGCCAAATTACAGCAATTTAAATCGAAAAATGAAGATTTGGAAAAATTGAAACTCGAAATCGAAGAACGAACTTCCGCAATAGAAAAGAATTTCTCTGAACTTCAAACCGTTGTGAACGATATTGATGTAGAACGCTTGCACGTTGTCGTTTCCAAATTACAAGAAGAATTCACCGGCACGTTGGAAGAAATTAAATCCAAGTTGCAGACTTTGGAAGATACCATGACGAACCTACCATTGTCGGACGAACTGCAGGTCATCGGTAAAAGCGTCGCGAACATAAAAATTCAATTGGAGGCGTATCAAGATTTCGAACACATTCAAACCACCATCGCTACGCTTCAGGCGTCTCTGGAATTGATCAACGAAGAAATTAAAAATATTCACGCTGAAGCGAGAGCGTTGACGAGCATTCAAGACACGTTGAGCACGGTTCAGCAGAAGATCGAATATTTAGAAAATTTGAACGTCGAAACGAATCTCGCTCATTTTCATCACGTACTGGACAACATACAGGGTGACTTGGAATCGTTACGGACGAGCGTGCCTTCGAGCGAAGATTTGGAAAAATTGAAAACGGTGGTGACGGCACTATCCGATTCGAGCGACATCAAAAGTTCGTTGAGCGATCTCGAGAGTAGGGTGGCCAATCTCCCCACCTCCAAAGAATTGCACGCTTTGAAAAGAAACATATCTCGAATGCTGAAACGACTGGAAACGGAAACGGCGAACGTGGAACAGATTCGAGACGAAATCAGTTCGCTGGTGTCGACGCTGCCCACTTCGCAGAGCGTAGCCGACCTTCACACGCAGTTTACAGAGATGCGAAGCATCGTGAACGATCTTACCGAGAAGAGCTCGAAATTGAATCAAGTCGAGAACCTTCAGAACATCGTCGTCAACATCAGAGATCAAGTTGGAGTGCTGGAATCCACGCAGGAATCGACGCTGACCTCTTTCGGTGCCAAGTTGCAAGAACTCAACGAAAACTACAAGCAGTTGAACGTGGAAGTGAAAATCAAACCGTCGTTTTCTGCCGTAACGGATACCATAGTCGAGCATTTGCTGCCCATCGAAAATAAACTCGGACAAGTTCACAGTAATCTGCTCGGCGTCGACACTAAATTCGCTAAACTGCATTCTCTGCAAGCCATCGAAATCAACAGCGTACCCAATCAACAGAGAATCTCCACGTTCGTCGAAGGTAACAAACTGTACATGTTACATCCTTATCATCCGTACTACAAGTTTCTCCTCGATGGCACGATTCAGATAAACGAATTTTCGTACTGGTCTCACGGTAGAAAAGCTAGCGTTCCCACCATGACTTTGATATCGAATCGTGGTGTCCAGAAAGCAGGAAACATTCCTCTGGCACGTTGGAACGAAACGCGCAACATATATGAAATACACGAAGACGAAGATCTCACCGTTTTCGACGTGAGTGCCGGCGATAAGCTGATCATTCAAAACACGAGCGAAGTGCCGCCCTCTTTGAATCCCATCACGCTTGTGCTTCTCTTGAAACGTAATCTCTAAAAAGAATGTCTAGGCAAGCCATCGTCGAAGAATTGCATAAACCTGCACGCCGCAACTACGAACGTTTGGCCGTGGTAACCAAGGGCATCGACGACCTCTGGCAAAGTGACCTCGTGGAGATGAGTAGCGGCAATTTGAAAAACGTGCATAAATTGAACAAGGGCAACAAGTACCTTCTCACCGTCATAGACACATTTTCGAAATTCGCATGGGCTCTACCTTTGAAGGCGAAAACGGGAACATGCGTCACGGAAGCATTCAAGACAATTTTTCGCGAAAGCGGTGGCAGACGACCACGGTTTCTGCAAACAGACAACGGTAAAGAATTTTACAACGCTGTATTCCAAAAGTTGATTCAAAAACACAAGATTCGACATTATTCGACCTTCAGTCACATCAAAGCCAGCATCGTGGAAAGATTCAATCGAACCTTGAAAACACACATGTGGAAACGATTCACGCTTCGGGGGAATTACAAATGGGTCGACATCCTGCCGGAACTCGTCGACACCTATAATGATACGGTACACAGAACGATAGGCATGAAGCCAGCCGACGTTACCAAGTCCGACGAGCAGCGTTTAATTTCTACAGTTTACTGTCCAAAGTACACACCCACGACAAAAAAAGCTAAATACAAAATTGGAGACCAGGTGAGGATCAGCAAATTCAAACGCACCTTCGAGAAGGGATTCACAAAAAATTGGAGCACGGAACTCTTTACGGTGGTTCGAGTTCTACCCGGAAACCGACACACGTATATAATAAAAGATAGTAGCGGTGAGATTTTGAAAGGAAGATTTTACGAAGAGGAACTCTCTAAAACGAAACACCCCGACACGTACCTCATCGAGAAAGTATTGCGTAGGAAAGGTAACAAACTTTTGGTCAAATGGCTGGGACTTCCGGAAAAGAGTTGGATCGACGCGGACGAAGTGATCTTGTGAGTACGTGGAACGTGGTGAAGCGTCTACCGGATCCGGAAAGTCAAACGAAGAAAAAGAACGGCAAGTTGCTTCCCGACAGCATCCGCTGTCTGATCGTAGGTCCTTCGGGGTGTGGGAAAACGACACTGCTCGTGGACAATTTTCTCCTCGCACCGAATTGGTTAGATTGGAAGAACAGGCACCTGTACGTGTTCTCGAAAAGTTTGGAGCAATCCAAATACCAGCAACTGATGAAACTGTACGATGGTCTGGACATTGCAACGTTCGCCTCGGAAATAAAACCACTCGACGATTGTCGTGAAAATTCAGTTGTTGTGTTCGACGACGCCATCCTGGAAAATCAAAATGAAATTCGCAATTTTTTCACGCAAGGTCGTCACAAAGGAATGGATTGTTTTTACCTAGCTCAAACGTTTTCCAAAATTCCAAAACAGTTAGTGCGCGACAACGCTAATTTCATATGTTTGTTTCGCCAAGATCACACCAACCTCAAGCATGCGTACGATGACTACGTAGGCGGAGACATGAACTACAATCAATTTTCGGAACGCTGCTGCTCTACTTGCTGGAACGGTGACGATTTCGGATTCGCGACGATCGACATGACGAGGAAACCCAACGACGGAAAATACAGAAACAAAATCAACGACTTTCTAAACGTTGCAACGTTGTGAGAAACGACGTATATAAATAACGTCATGGCGAAACGAAAAATCGAAGACGAAAATCTCAAGCTTCGCGATTACCTCGCAAAACGCTTCAAAGGTTGGAAATCCGAGAATCGCGGATTCTACGAAGAGAAGAAACGTCAGGATCAACCCGTGATCGATGCCATCAGCAGTCTAGGTAAAGAAATTAAAAGTGTCACGGAACAAAATAAAAATTTGATCAACGAACTCGTACCGCTCACAGCTAAAAGTTACGCCGTACCCACGCCCATTTCGAGCATTCCTTCGACGCCGTTCGAACTGAAGGATGCACCGGCACGACGTCGAGCCATAGCCAGCACGTCTTCGGATAAAATCGAGTTGGGACCTTTGGCACGAGACTACCTGAGCACGGGGAAATTCGACAAGGATGAAGTGTTCGGACTGTATCCCAGCATGGAAACCAGCGAAGGCGGCGGTGTGGTGTGGAAGATTGGGAAATCGAAGGTGACCTTCGAAGGCAACGATATTAAAATTAATTTAGGCGACAAGGATAGTTGGAACAGGTATCCGGGTACGGTGGGACTGTGGGAACTTGTCGCCAAAAAGCAGCCGAAAGATTACACCGACGAAGATTACCAAAGTTACAAGGAAATTCTGATCATGACGGATGCCATGTACCAGAACAACGACGCCTCGCAGAATAGGGTGAAATCGAGCAGCGGCGAGAAGTACAGGAATCTCATCAAACCGATTTGGAACCAGGTCAAAACAGGCAGCGGCGTCAAACGCTACAACACGCTACCCAAAGAATTCGTTTGGGTGGACGACGTTAGGAAACTCGTGGACCGATTGTTGGTGATAGCCGGCGAAGAGAATACAGGCAACCGTAATTTCTACAACGAGAAGGTTGGCATCGTGGACATGATCAGCACGAAACTTTCCAACTTCATCGTGAACGACGACAAGGGCATAGGTTACCTGATCAAAATCATCAACACGCTGCCTCCGAAATTTTGGAACGTGGCCGAAGGAAAGGGGCTCGTGAACGACATCATCAACAAGTTACCTTTCGAGATGCATCTACCTGGCTACCAGTACTGCGGACCGGGTACCAAACTCGAGAAAAGATTGGAGAGAGGAGACAAGGGTGTGAATCCGTTGGATGCCGCATGCAAAGATCACGACATCGCCTACAACACCACGCAGACGGATCTGGACGCACGTCACGAAGCAGACAAAAAATTGGAACATGCAGCTTTCGAAAGGTTCGTGAGCAGAGACGCATCGCTGGGTGAACGGGTCGCCGCACTGGGTACCACCATCGCCATGAACACGAAACAAAAATTGGGGTGGGGTATATAAATAACATACCGTAAAAAAACTACACAAGAAAAAATCTCAGAATATATATATAAATAACATACCGTAAAAATAACACATAGAGCATCAACATGAAGCCCAAGGGTGTCGTGTACCAGATACCATACTCCAATCTTAAAAATCTAGGTACCCTCGATGGGTTACTCACCAAGAAACAACGCGAGAAGAAACGTTCTTGCTTGTCGAAAGGACACGGAATGAAATTACTGCTCAGCACACCTCAATTGAAAAGATTGCAGCGTTCGCGGAAACAGCAAAAGATCGGAGGTTTCATATTCAGCATCCCGGCCATCCTGGCAGCATTGGGGGCTGTTGGAAGTTTGGCTGGCGGAAGTGCCGCCATCGCGAAAACCGTCATCGACTCGAAGAAGAACAAGGCCGAGTTGGAAGAACAGAAACGTCACAACCTGGCCATGGAGAAGAAAGGGAAGGGCGTGATGAAGAAGTTTAAAAAAAAGAAACAGAAGCACTCACCAACCGAGACATTGAATCTCTGATCGAACCGTTACAAATCAAACACTTCAGAGGAGTTTTCATGTCCGACTCGTTACCTTCAAGCGTTAAAAAAAGAGAATGCGGAGTAGTCAACTTGGACGGTCAAGAAAATCCAGGCACGCATTGGATATGTTACCACAAAAATGATGATAAAGCATTCGTTTTCGATTCTTTCGGAGGTGTTCCACCTACAAATTTAATTCATTATCTGAAAACGAACAAAACCTCCATATACTACAACGACGAACGCATTCAAGATTTCGGAGACGTGAACTGCGGTCATCTCTGCCTCTCCGTGCTCGCGTTTCTCTCTAAAATAAATAACCCTACGATCGAGGATTTCCAGAAAGTATTGTGGAACCTCAAACAGCATCACTAGGATGGGCGTGTTCCATCTCACGAGCGAATCTTCAATCTTGAAACTCACGCTGCACGACGACATCGTCTATCCTAAATCCGTGGCTCTGCGTGCATTCTACAGCATGTACCTCATACCTAACGTTACGCAGCACAACAACAAAATTAGCGTCGGAAGCGAACACATCGTCGTCACGCCAGGACAATACAATCTTTCCACTTTGCAAGCTCAGTTACCCAAAGGCACATACCTTTCTCAAAATTCGGTCACGCACAGAGTGGAAATCCTATCCGCTACGGAGACCGTGGACCTGGGCACCATGGGAGAACTTTTAGGTTTCGAGAACGACACCAAACTCGAAGCTGGCATCAAGCACGTAGCAACCAACATTCCTAAATTTTTGGCCATAGAGACTCTGAACGTACACTGTAACGTGGCCGAAGGTATGATCACGAAATCTTCGGACGGATTGTTAGGAAGTCACAAGCAGACGGGAATCATAGCCACTTTCAAACCAAGTTCCGAGTTCATGGAACCGATCATCTACACGCCCTCTTCGCCGATCTATTTTCCAGTATGTCGCAACCGCATAGACGACATAGAGTTGGTGGTGACGAACGAGAAAGGAGACGTGGTGGATTTCGCAGGTGCCACTACGACGGCCATCGTGGAGATCAACGTATAATAAATAACCATACATGTAAAATGGAGCAAATCGAAAGTTACGAATTGCAATCTTTCCCTCCCAACCGTCGCACGTTCGCCAATCTGAACGAGGCCAACAGGGAGATCGAATACGACGTGGACGTAGGCGATGGGTTCGTTCATCCTCACAGAGCGGACCTCTACCTTCAATTCGACGTGGTGAAGAAGGAAAGCGGAGACGCATTTCCCGCAGCAGCAAACTTGATACTCGTGGACAACTTCGTGCCTCACCTGTTCTCGCAGGTGGAGGTGAGGAAACACAACACAGTCATCGACAGAATAGATTATCCAGGCATCACGTCGACGGCGGTGGGAACGTTGAAATTATCCAAAACGGACGCAGCGTACTACCAGGCCGGGGGATTCGAAGCCGGGACCAAAATATCGACGAAAAGTCACACGGTGCTCTTTCCCATGCGTCTGCTGCCGGGTTTCTTCTCGGACTACAAGGAGATCATGTGGAAGGGAGGACTGAGGGTCACGTTTCGAAGAGCGGCCAACGACAACGACGCACTAATGCGATACGCTACTTTGGGTCCGGACGGCACCACGCCGATAGCCAACACTCTACCCGAAGCAGCCAAGTGCGTCATCCAAAGCATGGAATTGAGAATGCCGGTGGTGGAATACGAAACGAACTACGCCCTCAAGTACAAAGCGGAGATCTTGAAAAGTCCGCAGGTGCCGATTCACTTTCACGGTTACCAGTGCGTGCAGAAGATGGCGTCGGGAAGTCACATGGAATTCGACGTGACGACGCAGTTCAACAACATACAGTTCGACATGCCAGATTTCGTCGTAGTGCTCTTTCAGACCGGGAGGGACAAGAATCAGGAAAAAGATTCCAGCAAGTTCGACGACTGCAAGATCAAGAACGTTTATCTGAAGAACGGTAGGAACGAAGTGTTCCCGCGCGAGAATTACAACCTCGACGTGACAAAAAACGATTACCTCAAACTTTACGAAGCGTTCTCAGCTTACAAACGCGTGACCGAGGGAAGCGTGGACATGTACTACACGCCCAGCGAGTTCAAAGCACGGAGACCCATGACCGTCATCAACACATCTAAGAGAAAGAAGGTTGTGGTCAACGATCGAACCAACATCAAGGTCGTCTGCGAGTTCCACGATGCCTTGCCCGAGGATACCCTATGCAGTGTCATCCTGATTGCAGAGAAGTCCTTCGCCTACGACGTGAAGAACGAGAGGGTCACAGAGCAGTTTTAACAAGTTTTTTAACATCTTTTCTTGCACAATAAGAAATTTTTTGTACTAGCACAATCAGTTACAATAGCACAATACGAATTTCACTAGTTCAGATCAGTTACAAATGTCAATTTTATTAGTTATCAGTTACAATATCTTTTTTGCACTATAGCACGAGAGACAATCAGAAAACTTGCACAAAAAAATTTGTTGTTGTTTTTACACGTGAAAATTAACAATAAAATTTCTTTTTTATCGTTTCAGATGCTGTCGAAACATCAAAAACACATACACACACACTAGAAAAAAAAAGCATGCAACTTTATTTGTAACACACACATATTGTCCATCTTCATCAGGAAAATATTATAATAAACATAATTATTTTTATCTATATCTCACAATAAAACTCTATATCCAAAAATATCACAACATCAAATAACACTAGAGTCGTTAGTACACGTTGCATGCATTACGGAGGTCCTCTGTAGGGTTTCATGGAAGTTTGGGGGAAAAAAAAACACGTGAAACCCTACAGAGGTGCGGTTGTAGATAACCGCAGCCGTTAGAACCTTTTTGGGTTGGGCACCACGCACCCTGGCGGGGTTAGGGGCCAGGTATCCTAAAAAACAACAATTATTATTTTGTTTGTTTGTTTGCGTCACAATACATAAGCGCGCACGCGTGTGTGGCACATCGTTTCCCCGAGAGAAGTTTACAAAAGTCACAATATATAAACATTGGCCTCTCTCTTTTTTTTTTGGGACTTGGAAAAAATTTACAATAAGAGGACATCGCTCACCACTGTTGCCAGCCATAAATCTCTCTCTCTTTATCTTACAGCAAAATTGGCATCTCTATTTTTTTTAGTTGTAAGTAAATTGCCAACACACTCTAGTTAATAATGCTACATATTATACGCACACACGCACACGCATACTATATTACCATCCACCCATATCTCCCTCTCTTTTACGGCAGTATATATGTTTGTTGCCTAACCTAACCTAACCTAACCTAACCTATCTTCTTGTTTAGTATATGTAGGTTGGCAAAAATTGCTTTATGCACTCTAACGCAAGCCTCAAGCAAAGTTGCCAGCTTCTTGCTTTAGGTTAGGTTAGACAAAAAAACTGTAGGTGGGCTGTCGGTTGTTTAACTCTCCCCTCTCTCTCTCTCCTCTCTTTTTTTTTGTAAAAAGCCATGGCAAAAATACCAGTAGGTTGGCAAATTGCTTTATGCACTGTAAGGCAAGCCTCAAGCAAGGTTGCCAGCTCCTTGCTTTAGGTTAGGTTAGGTTAGGTTAGAGTAGGTTAGGTTAGAGTAGGTTAGGTTAGAGTAGGTTAGGTTAGAGTAGGTTAGGTTAGGTTAGAGTAGGTTAGGTTAGGTTAGAGTAGGTTAGGTTAGAGTAGGTTAGGTTAGGTTAGGTTAGAGTAGGTTAGGTTAGGTTAGGTTAGGTTAGAGTAGGTTAGGGTGGGTGTTGGCAGCTGTTGGTTGTTTAACTCTTCTCTCTCTCTCTCCTCTCTTTTTTTTGTAAAAAGCCATGGCAAAAATACCAGTGCTTTATGCACTGTAAACCAAGTCTTAAGTAAAATTGCCAGCTTCTTGCTTTAGGTTAGGTTAGACCAAAAAAAAGCTGTAGATGGGTGTTGGTACTTGTCGGTTGTTTAACTCTTCCCTCTTTCTCTCCTCTCTTTTTTTTTTGTAAAAAATTATGGCAAAAATACCAGTAGGTTGCCAACCTTGCTTTATGCACTGTAAACCAAGCCTCAAGCAAGGTTGCCAGCTCCTTGCTTTATGCACTGTAAGCCAAGCCTCAAGCAAGATTGCCAGCTCCTTGCTTTAGGCTAGGTTAGACCCAAAAAAAACCTTGGTGATTTTTTCGAGTAAAATATTGGCCACACTGCGAGAAAATAGAGTTTATGCCTTACGAGAAAAATCTATTAAGACGAGCCTCAAGCAAGATTGCCAGCTCCTTGCTTGAGGCTACGTTAGACCCAAAAAAAACCTTGGTGATTTTTTCGAGTAAGCAGCTGGCAACACTGCCATCAAATGAGGCTCATGCCTTACGAGACAAGTCCATTAAGGCGAGCCTCAATAGAGGTCCGTGAACCCGGGCACTACCTCTGCTTAGAAGATCACACATGAGTTTTAAAAAACATCGTATTTTAGGTCGTGGCAGATTACGCTGAGAGCAGGTCGTAGTAGATTACACTGAGGGGACCTTACAGTAAGAGGAGACAGCATACTTATAGGAAAATGTCGTAAGTCATTTCAAAAGTAGGTCAAAGGACGAGGATATAGATATAGATATAAGAGCAAAAAATTGCACGAGGTAAAAAAAATAGCTTACAAGGTGTGATGCCAGAGCTTCTCTTCTGTCCATTTTTCTCTCATTGTAGGTTAGTTTAGTCCGTAAAAAACGGATTACGCTGAGAGCAGGTCGTAGTAGATTACACTGAGGGGCCTTACACTAAGAGGAGACAGCAGACTTATAGGAAAATGTCGTAAGTCATTTCAAAAGTACAACCTTAGTGACAATGAAGTTTGACCAGTCACAAATATAGGAGTGCGTTGTGAAAGAAGGAGAACACATGCATATGCTGAACATATTTTATTCAGCAGGCTACATGGAACAAAGGAAAACATAAATTTCCGCTGCAACGCAGCAATGTATGGTGTCCACACAAAATAAAACATTTTCGCCCATCTACACGTGACATTGAAGTTCGACCACTGTTAGAGGGGATCCTGTTTACCATGGTGTGACGCCGTCCCGTCGGCGAATAACTGTGGCAATGCGTCGGTGCATGCTGCGGACGAGTCGTTCAAGGTATTCCACATCGATGCGGTGCCATTCCTCCTGCAGGCAGGCGATAAGAGCAGCCACTGTCGTGGGTCCCCTCTATTGCACACGTCGCTTAAGAACACGCCACACATTCTCAATGGGCGAGAAGTCGGGACTCGATGGTGGCCATGGCAGAGTTCGCACGTGATGGCGAGTCAACCATTCTCTTGTCAGCAGCGCTCTATGAGGCCTGGCATTGTCGTGTTGAAAGATGAGACGCCGCCTGTGGAACAGGTGCCTTCGCACTGTGGGAAGATGCAGCTCCAGTATGCGTGTATAGGCGTGTGAATTCACAATGCCCTCACAGACGTGTAGTGGGCCAACCCCAGATGCCGTCATGCATCCCCATACCATCACTGACGCAGGTTTCTGTACCCGACGTGCATAACATTTTGCTTCATTCTGTTCCTCCTTCCGACAAATGACTGTTTTCCGTATTTTCCCGTACACAACATTGAAAATGGATTCGTCCGTCCACAAAACCCTGTTCCACTGCCGAAATATCCATCCCCGGTACATTCGTGCCCACCGTAGTCGATTGCCTTTGTTCAACATGGAAAGGAAGGGTTTACGTTTCGCCTTGTACACTCGGTAACCGCATCGCTGTAGGTAACGGCGAATGGTTCTGGTTGACACTTCAATGTGAAAGTGTTCTCGAGTCCACAGTCGTAATTCGGCCACAGAAACAAGATTGTTGGTCTGGATATAGCGCCTAAATATCCGTAGGTCACGCACGCTCAGCAGGCGTTTTCGACCGGGGGCCTTACCTGGCTCTGTAGTACCCGTATTTTGGTGGTGTTTGATGATGCAGTGGAGGATGGTTGACTTGGGTAAGTTCAGTTGGCGCCCTATTTCCCGTTCACTGAGTCCATCCCGTTGCAACTCCACCACTCTTCTCCTCACGGTGTTGTCAATAGGTTTGCCCCTGGCCATGGTGATGATGCACTGCGGTTCCTCGGTGCACATCACGCGCTTATATACGGCAAACTCCCTTATCGTGTCCGTGACGTCATGCTTCCGTCGAATGCGCCACTATCTGGAATTTATCCGTATGTGTCTGGTGCTTGGTCGAAGTTCAATGTCACGCGTATATTTCCCTGTTTTCGTTCTTTACGTGACCTTGGGTGCAACATGCTGGGATCATAATTCTTGCCTGCTCACACGCCTCCTCTTACACACATGGGTGTTGACAGTGATCTTCCTGGCGTCTCTCCACTCATTCCGCCTCTTCCTACCTGGGAGTTTCCTGCACCTTCTATCGATTTTTCTCTGACTGCCCTTCCAAAGTCAGAGACACCAATGGTTGTATACCAGCAAAGGTTTTTAGAACTTCGTGCGAAGCACCCCAATTTTAATGTGTTTTACACGGATGGGTCCAAGACAGTCGAATCAGTTGGTTGCGCCTTCGTCCTAGACTCTCAAAGTTCCATTTACTCGCTACATCCTGCCTGTTCCATCTATACGGCAGAGTTGTACGCCCTTCTAAAGGCACTGGACTTTGCAGACGTCAATGGTCTGAAGAAAGTCCTTGTGTGCTGCGATTCGACCAGCGTGTTGTAATCTCTGGACTCGTCGTATTCCCGGCATCCGGTAGCGCAACGCATATTCAGACGGCTTGTGTCCTTATCAGCCAGTGCGGATGTACACTTCTGTTGGGTTCCTAGCCACGTGGGCATCCAGGGGAACGAAGCAGCTGATGCTTCCGCCAAGTCTGCTGATGCAGACGGCGATGTTCTCGTCCACCTTTTGCCTGCTAGCGACCTGCAGAACATGTTCCGTTGTCGCCTTCTTGACACTTGGCAGGCCGAGTGGGATACGGATACGGGGAACAAGCTTCACGCTGTTAAGCCCACCATAGGTGCTTTTTGTTGCTCATCCCGTCCCTCTCGGCGAGAAGAAGTTTTTCTTACCCGCATGCGTATAGGACACAGCCGTCTAACGCATGGTCACCTGCTCCAAGGGCTGGACCCTCCGTTGTGTCGTGCTTGTAATGTTATTTTAAGCATCCGACACATTCTCGTTGAATGTGTCGATCTTGCTTACCTCCGGCAGACTTTTAACCTTTCCGGCTGTTTGTCATCCCTCTTGGGTGATGACAGCAGTATTTTATCCCATGTTTTTAGTTTTTTGCGAAGAGCTGGACTTTTCCACAGTCTTTAAGGAGGTTTTTAGTTTGTTTGTTCTGACTTTTTAATGTGTCGTGTTTGTCTCGTGCAGGTCTCTTTACAACCTTGCACTTTTAGTTTTTCCCAAGGGGCTATCTACACCCCTTTTTTAAATTTTCAGTCAGAATTTTAGATAAGGGGACATTTCCCCGTATACATAGAAGGGTGCGGGGTGTAAGGGGTACCTTCCACGTAGGCGCCCAAAGGTCAACCTCACTTCCACGTAGTGCACCCTGGACTAAACACTAACTTGGCTCTGGCGACTGGCCCCATGGCCAGTATAATTTTGTTTGTGTTGTCCTGTGTTTTGTCCTTATTTGTGCTGAGTGTTCTTTGGAGCCTCGGCTTTTAACAACAGTCAGAACATTTTAATGTTTTATGATTTTAATTAAGCAACGTTAGAGTTGTTACGTGTAACGGTAAGGGGCTGGACCCCGTATAGTGTGTCGGGTGCAAAATAGAATTAGTGCTGACGCACCCAAAATTTTAAAATCAAAATCAAAACATAGAAGGGTGCGAAATGGCCTTAAGTGCCGACGCACCCAAAATTTTAATTCAATCAATCAATCAACCACGCCGAACAAATGAAGAAATGCACCGAAAATCGGATTTAATGGCCAGCCTATTTCTAAAGCAAGCCTTCAAATTCGCTCAAATATATTTACGGTCGTAATACTTATGTAGTACAACATCCCTGTTGCTATGAAAAACAGAGCTGCCTCCATATACCATTTAAAATGGAATTCCAAAATCGGCACTTTGTGCATCGCATCAGCCCAAACGAACAACATTTGACGCGAAGAAGCGATTTAAAGGGCTCGAATATATCTAAAGTAGGCCGTCGAATTCCCCGAAACGTTGTTACTGTCACTATACTTAGCAGTATTTTATGATGATGACAGCAGTATTTTATCCCATGTTTTTAGTTTTTTGCGAAGAGTTGGACTTTCCACCGTCTGTAAGGAGGTTTGTAGTTTGTTTGTTCTGACTTTTTAATGTGTCGTGTTTGTCTCGTGCAGGTCTCTTTACAACCTTGCACTTTTAGTTTTTCCCAAGGGGCTATCTACACCCCTTTTTTAAATTTTCAGTCAGAATTTTAGATAAGGGGACATTTCCCCGTATACATAGAAGGGTGCGAAATGGCCTTAAGTGCCGACGCACCCACAAATTTTAATTCAATCAATCAATTATATACCCCACCCAAATTTTTGTTTCGTGTTCATGGCGATGGTGGTACCCAATGCTGCAACTTTTTCTCCGAAAGAAGCGTCTCTGCTCATGACCCTCCCGAAAGCGGCATGCTCCAATTTCTTGTCTGCTTCGTGACGTGCATCCAAATTCGTGTGCGCGTTGTAAGCGATGTCGTGATCTTTGCATGCCGCATCCAACGGATTCACACCCTTGTCTCCTCTCTCCAATCTTTTCTCGAGTTTGGTACCGGGTCCGCAGTACTGGTAGCCAGGTAAATGCATCTCGAAAGGTAACTTGTTGATGTCGTTCACGAGTCCCTTTCCTTCGGCCACCTTCCAGAATCTCGAAGGCAACGTGTTGATAATTTTGATCAAGTAACCCATGCCCTTGTCGTCGTTCACGATGAAGTTGGAAAGTTTGGTGCTGATCATGCCCACGATGCCAACCTTCTCGTTGTAAAAATTACGATTGCCTGCATTCTCTTGACCGGCTATCACTAACAATCTGTCGATGAGTTTTCTCACGTCGTCCACCCAAACGAATTCTTTGGGTAACGTGTTGTAGCGTTTGACGCCGCTTCCACTTTTCACCTCGTTCCATATCGGTTTGATGAGATTCCTGTACTTCTCACCGCTGCTCGATTTCACCCTATTCTGCGAGGCATCGTTGTTCTGGTACATGGCATCCGTCATAATTAGAATTTCCCTGTAACTCTGGTAATCTTCGTCGGTGTAATCTTTCGGATATTTTTTTGCAACGAGTTCCCACAGTCCCACCGTACCCGGATACCTGGTCCAACTATTTTTATCGCCTAAATTAACTTTAATGTCGTTGCCTTCGAAGGTGACTTTCGATTTTCCAATCTTCCACACGACGCCTTCGTTGGTTTCCATGCTCGGATACAATCCAAATACTTCATCCTTGTCGAACTTCCCCGTGCTCAGGTAGTCTCGTGCCAACGGTCCCAACTCGATCTTATCCGAAGACGTGCTGCTTATGGCTCGACGTCGTGCCGGTACTTCCTTCAGTTCGAACGGCGTCGAAGGAATGCTTGAAATGGGCGTGGGTACAATGTAACTTTTAGCTGCAAGTGGTACGAGTTCGTTGATCAAATTTTTATTTTGTTCGGTGACACTTTTAATTTCTTTACCTAGATCGCTGATGGCGTCGATCACAGGTTGATCTTGACGTTTCTCTCTTCGTACAAACCACGATTCTCGGATTTCCAGCCTTTGAAGCGTTTCAGGTATGTTATTTATATAGAATTTCTTGGGTGCGAATACAATACTCAAGAATTCAATCTACTGTGAATACAATTTTCAGGTATGTTATTTTATATAGAATTTCTTGGGTGCGAATACAAAACTCAAGAATTCAATCTACTGTGAATAGAATTTCAGGTATGTTATTTATATAGAATTTCTCGGGGGAATACAAAAATCAAAATTCAACTTAACGTGAATATAATTTCCAGGTATGTTATTTATATAGAATTTCTCGGGGAATACAAAAATCAAAATTCAACTTAACGTGAATATAATTTCCAGGTATGTTATTTTATATAGAATTTCTCGGGGTGATTACAAAAATCAAAATTCAACTTAACGTGAATATAATTTTCAGGTATGTTATTTTACATAGAATTTCTCGGGGTGATTACAAAAATCAAAATTCAACTTAACGTGAATATAATTTTCAGGTATGTTATTTTATATAGAATTTTCTCGGGGCGAATACAAAACTCAAAATCCGAGACAGTTCAGTTTTAACGTGTTCATATTTGAAAAAAAAAATGCAAAATACGCCTTGGAGATTTCAACCAATCCACTTTACTGGATTGGAGAAACTATAACTATTGTCATTTGGAACCTTTAATTGCCCCCCCCCCTGTTATTTTTGGATCAATTACCTTTTCCAAATTAACAACAGGACTGAGGCGGTTCCTAAATGACAATAGTTAAAGACATATTTTAGCGAATTACGCCGGCATAAGCTAAGTACGTGTTGCTAGAAGGCCTTCGTCGTTGCAAGTCACCTAACCCATTCACTAAGAAATAAGAAAAAAAATATTGACGTACTGAAAAAAGTTGACTTGTTCACCAAGTTCAGATGTTTACTCATTGATGACTCCGTCGTTGTCGTCTATCAAAAAACCTAAGTACCTTGGAAACAGTGCGAGTTATCGAAAAATCTCCCCTTGTCGATTTTTTTTTGGTGACGTAGAGTACGCATAGAGAGGTCGGGTTTAGTGTGTCGGTCGAGTCTCGGTGTCCTCTCTCCTCCCATACCAAAATAAACATAGGTCGTCATGGAACCAATTTTTTTCATCAATCGAAAATTTTCTAAGTCCACAGCGTTTAAAAAATCTTAAATTGCAAATATCTCGAAAATGGTAAGAGTTATCGAAAAAATATATCGAAAAACACCCCCATCCTGTATCGTTAGATACCCCCTGTCGATTTTGGAGGTGTAGAATACGTATACCAAGTTTTGGTGGTCCTGGGGTCAAGGGGTAAGAAGTTAACCCACCCCCCCAAAACTTTGATCACTCGTAACTTTTGAACGAATAGTCGTAGAAAGGTCGGGTTTAGTGCGTTGGTCGAGCCTCGGTGTCCTCTGTCCTCCCATACCAAAATGAACATAGGTCGTCATGGAACCAATTTTTTTTTCATCAATCACAGCGTTAAAAAAATCTTAAATTGCAAATATCTCGAATTTTTGACAAACAGAGGTGTCCCATAGGACAAAAAAAAACCTACAAAGACAGAGACATGGACATAGACATTACACATAGACATCTTAACCTAACTTAACCTAACTTAACCGGAACACGAGCCCGGGGACAGGGATAGGACCCCGGGGACAGGGGTCCAGGGACAGTGGTAGAACCCCGGGAAACACGAGCACGGGGACAGGGATAGGACCCCGGGGACAGGGGTCCAGGGACAGGGGTAGGACCCCGGTAACCTAACTTAACCGGGAACACGAGCCCGGGGACAGGGATAGGACCCCGGGGACAGGGGTCCAGGGACAGGAGGGGACCCCCGGTGACAGAGGGGGTCACTCCTCCGTAGCGATGATCGGATATTTAGATAGTGAAACAACAAACCCGTCAAACTCGCTCACTCAGGACTCATGAGATCCTTGAATCCCAGCCTGCAGACCAGGAACATGAGCTAAAGTAAGGGGCCATTATTCACACTGAAAAACTATCGACCAGAACCAGGTTCGAACCTATACAACACGCACGATGTCAAGAACGAGTGAACGCCTTAACACGCACGGCTACGGAGGAGGACCGAGAGAGGTCGTGTATAATTGTTCTTTTATGCGTCCACGCAGTGTTGCCACATGAAGGGAAATTCGGACCGAGATTTTTAGCCAAAAGGGAAATTTCGATTAAAAATACCACAATACCGCATCTGCACCATCGCTAGGGGTGTAAGGGGTAACCTTCCACGTAGTACACCCAAATGTCAACCTCACTTCCACGTTAGTGCACCCTGGACTGAAGACTAACGAGGCTCTGGCGACTGGCCCCATTGCCAGTATAATTTTGTTTGTATTGTCCTGTTCTTTTGTCCTACTAGTGTGGATATGAGGCTTCGATGGAAGCCGCACGCAATACTGTTTGAAAAGACAATGAATTGACTTGAGTTGGCAATATCTGCTAATGGAAGAGATTTGATGAAGTGAATATAATATTGCGGATTTGTTTCACATAAAGGAGTATGAACATAAACTTCTTTCGCTTCGATCACTGCCTCGATTCTGTAACTTCCCTTGTTTCAACTCCGCGAATGCTGCTTTAATATCGGCCTGGGGTGCCTGGACTTGAAATTTTGAAATTACACCTATATTCACACATACGTCAAAAAGGGGGACGGGTAAAAATTTAAAGCGCATGCAAGTGGATTTCAAATCATAAAAGAGAGAAGGAATTAGGATCGTTATTTTTGGTTGGTTTGGTTGATTTTACTTCGCTTCTTGTGCCAGTTTTGGCTAAATTGCGAAGATGAGGACGAGTGATGATATGCTGATATTGATTGATAAATGGACACTCACAAACATCCAAGCCCAGGCCAGGATTCGAACCCAGGACCCCTGGCTTCGTAGCGCGATGTGCTAACCACTCCGCCACGAGGGCCGGCGAATGTTATTTTTGCATTACGTATTTGATTTCTTATTTAAATACCCCATACGGAAGGGCGTCTGGAGGATTGGGAGTGGGACGTTCTTGTCCTTCATGAACTGGTTTGATTATTTTCTGGAACACAAGGCATTTCTTCTACTCTCGGGAAAGTGCCTCTCTTGGAAAAAATCACGTCCACTTTCATAAGCGAAGTTGGTGGGGAAGCAGAACGAGACAAAATGGCCATGTATTTAGATACAGAATGTATGGAAGCAGGATCGTTCAGCAAGTCATTCACATATTTTAACTATGTGCGTACAAAGCCACCTGTATCTGTAGCATATACGACTGGTTAGTGCATTACAATTCATCGGTTTGTTGCGCATTGTAATAAATTTATTGAGTTTAACTAACTAACTAAAATCCATTATTGTCGTAATTATTTGTTTGTCCAAATATTTAATAAAAGATAAGATGTCCCTAATTTGCTAATGGACGTGATTATCATGGCATTTTAAAAAATCGAGTGCCGATATCTGTGGCAAAGAAGTTAGCACAGGCATATCTGGTTCGTTTGGTTGATTGATTGAGCTGGTGTTTTAAGTCCACTTTATGATGCACAGTAAGGCTAATTGGGACTGGACCTACAGTTTAAAGTGGGATCCGAACCACTATGTGCCTCCACCGAGTATCGAACCTGGGACCCCTTGATTACAAGGCGATGACGCTACCACTGCGCCATAGGGGAGGCCTATATTTGGTCCGAATCCCGGCCTGGGCTTAGGTGTTTTTGTGAGTGTCCCTTCATCAATTTCTTTGTGCACAGCACGTCCAGGTTTTAATCCCGGCCTGTTCATGGTTAATCTTTATTGTGAATGCAATTTCATCATATCGTCACTGATCCTGATCTTCGCGTTTAGCCAAAAGTGGCTGAAAAACAGAACCCCGGGGTCAAATTGTAGATCAATTCCATGAGGCATCAGGTTTAACGTTGCTGAATGATGGGACTCCCACATATTTCAGTCCTTCCTCAGGCACACACTCTGCGTTGGACTTGTCCTTCTGCAGTCCCAGCCTTGCTCCTACAACATCTTGGAGCGTTCACCCTGATCTCTGTGGGAGTGATCACTTTCCACTCTTTCTTACTCTTGAACAACACCCTCACTGGCATCTCAGTCGGGCCGACTGGGGAGCCTTCGAGCGTGCAGTGGACCTTGAAGTCGATCTAGCGTCGACTTTGCCACCAATCGACGCCTTAAATACCTTTGTGTCAGGAGTGCATGATGCTGCACTCACCTCCATTCCACATCCCAGTGGACCTGCGAGGCGACGCCCAGTTCCCTGGTGGACTGCGGAGATCAGTGCAGCCATCAAGGACCGCAATCATGCTCTCGATCGATTTAATAGGAACCACACTGCCGCCAACCTCGAGCAGTTCCGCATTAAGCGTGCCCGTGCCCGTCGGCTCATTCGAGCCAGTAAAAAGGCGTGCTGGGTCCAATACGTGTCTTCTCTGACGAAGCAGGCTTCGTCGAAAGCCGTTTGGACCAAAGTACGTCGCATCCAGGGGGGTGCATCTACTCCTCTGAGCGCTCTGGAGCACGATGGGACGTTGTACACCGACTCCGGAGACATATCTAATATCTTGGCGACGCAGTTTTCTGATGCATCTAGCTCTGAAAATTATGAACCACGTTTCCGCCGTGAGAAGGACCGTCAGGAACGACGCCCTCTAGTTTTTCGAAGTCATAACACCGAGCCATACAACTCTCCATTTACTGAATCGGAGTTCGATCAGGCGCTTCGAGATTCTAAGAATACATCTCCTGGAGTGGACAAGATCCACTATGAGATGCTTCGTTATTTGCCCATTGGTGCAAGAAATTTTCTTCTGGCGGTATTCAACAGGCTTTGGTTGGAGGACTCTTTCCCCACTTCCTGGATAGAAGCTATTATTGTTCCCATCCTGAAACAAGGTAAACAACGCACCGCAGCCTCGAGTTATAGGCCTATTGCCTTAACTAGCTGTGTGTGCAAGTTGATGGAACGCATGATCAACAAGCGTCTCACCTGGTTTTTGGAGGAAAACTCATTGATAAGTAATTTTCAATGTGGTTTTCGCTCCAACCGTTCCACACTGGACCATCTGGTTCAGCTGGAAACACATATTCAGGAGGCATTCCTCAACAAGGAACATTTGGGGTGTAAGGGGTACATTCCACGTAGGCGCCCAAGAGTCAACCTCACTTCCACGTAGTGCACCCTGGACAAGACTAACGAGGCTCTGGCGACTGGCACTATGGCCAGTATAATTTTGTGTGTGTTGTCCTGTTTTATGTCCTTGTGTGTGCTGAGTGCGCGTTTACAGCCTCAGCTTTTAACAGAAGTCAGAACATTTTAAGGTTTTAAAATTTTTGGTTATGCAACGTTAGAGTTGTTATTTGTAATGGTAAGGGGCTGGACCCCGTATAATGTGACGGGAGCAAATTAGCCTAATTGCTGACGCTCCCAAAATTTTAAATTCAAATTCAAAATTCAAAATTCAACAAGGAACATTTAGTTGCAGATTTCTCGGACCTCCAAAAGGCATATGACACAACGTGGCGCTTTGGCATCCTAAAGCAGCTCCATTCTTGGGGCGTCCGTGGCCATATGGCGTACTTCATTGAAAACTTTTTATCAGGTCGCTTTTTCCGCGTACGTGTTGGGAACTCCTTTTCGGATCTTCACGAACAAGAGAACGGTGTCCCGCAGGGCAGCGTATTAAGTGTGACTCTGTTTGCCATAGCAGTGAACAGTGTTATGGCAAACATTCTTTCCCCTGTACATGGCCTCCTCTATGTAGACGACCTCACGATCTTTTGTCGCTCACGGAATCTCGCGTCAGCTTCTCGTCAACTCCAACTGACAATAAACCGTTTGGTTGAGTGGTCCTCCCAAACAGGTTTCACCTTCCCATCCGAGAAATCCGTGTGTGTGCACTTTTGTCGTCAGAGCACATGTCATTTCGATCCTGACCTGTACATGGGGAAATCTCCCCTGTGCTTCGTGAATGAGGTTCGCTTCCTGGGCCTCATTTTCGATAAGAAATTAACATGGCTACCTCACCTTCGCCAGTTAAAGTTCTCTTGTCTTCGAGTTCTCAACCTTTTATGTGTTTTATCTCACACTTCGTGGGGTGCTGATAGGACGGTACTGCTTCACCTGTACCGTGCACTTATCAGGTCGAAGCTTGATTATCGATGTGTCGTGGGGTGTAAGGGGTACCTTCCACGTAGGCGCCCAAAAGTCAACCTCACTTCCACGTAGTGCACCCTGGACTAAAGATTAACGAGGCTCTGGCGACTGGCCCCATGGCCAGTATAATTTTGTGTGTATTGTCCTGTTTTTTGTCCTTGTGTGTGCTGAGTGCCTGTTGACAGCCTCAGGTTTTAACAGAAGTCAGAACATTTTAAGATTTTTAATTATGCAACGTTAGAGTTGTCATTTGTAACGGTAAGGGGCTGGCCCCCGTAAAATGTGACGGGAGCAAAATAGCCTAAGTGCTGACGCTCCCACAATTTTAAAATCATATTCATATTCATGGATGTGTCGTGTATTCTTCTGCCCGCCCATCTAGACTTCGCATCCTAGACACCGTCCACAATGCTGGTATACGTGTGTGCTCTGGTGCCTTTCGGACCAGTCCAGTCGCCAGTTTGTACGTAGAGACATCTGAGCCGTCGCTGTCTCTGCGAAAACAGCGGCTTTTAGTGAACTACTTCCTCCATCTTCGCTCGATGCCTTCACATTCTTCATTTCACACCATCTCCGACGAGAGTAGGCTGGCAAGGTACCGGCTCCACCCTAGTGTCACTAGACCATTTGGTGTTCGTGCAGACGAGATCCTGTCAGCACTTGGTGTTGACAGCGATCTTCCTGGCGTCTCTCCACTCATTCCGCCTCTCCCGACCTGGGAGTTTCCTGCACCTTCAATCGATTTCGCTCTGACTGCCCTTCCAAAGGCAGAAACACCAATGGTTGTATACCAGCAAATTTTTTTAGAACTTCGTGCGAAGCACCCCAATTTCAATGTGTTTTACACGGATGGGTCCAAGACAGTCGAATCAGTTGGTTGCGCCTTCGTCCTAGACTCTCAAAGTTCCAGTTACTCGCTACATCCTGCCTGTTCCATCTACACGGCAGAGTTGTACGCCATCCTAAAGGCACTGGACTTTGCAGACGTCAATGGTCTGAAGAAAGTCCTGGTGTGCTGTGATTCGACCAGCATGTTGCAGTCTCTGGATTCGCCGTATTCCCGGCATCCGGTAGTGCAACGCATATTTAGACGGCTTGTGTCCTTATCTGCCAGCGCGGATGTACACTTCTGTTGGGTTCCTAGCCACGTTGGCATCCTGGGGAACGAAGCAGCAGATGCTGCCGCCAAGTCTGCTGATGCAGATGGCGACGTTCTCGTCCACCTATTGCCAGCTAGCGACCTGCGGAATGTTTCGTTGTTGCCTTCTTGACACTTGGCAGGCCGAGTGGGATGCGGAAACGGGGAACAAGCTTCACGCTGTTAAGCCCACCATAGGTCCTCGTCCCGTCCCTCTCGGCGAGAAGAAGTTATTCTTACCCGTATGCGTCTAGGACACAGCCGTCTTACGCATGGTCACCTGCTCCAAGGGCTGGACCCTCCGTTGTGTCGTGTTTGCAATGTTTTATTAAGCATTCGACACATTCTTGTTGAATGTGTCGATCTTGCTTACCTCCGGCAGACTTTTAAGCTTTCTGGCTGTTTGTCATCCCTCTTGGGTGTGTCGTGTTTGTCTCGTGCAGGTCTCTTTACAACCTTGCACTTTTAGTTTTTCTTAAGGGGCAATCTACACCCCTTTTTTAAATTTTAAGTCAGAATTTTAGATAAGGGGACATTTCCCCGTATACATAGAAGGGTGCGAAATGGCCGTACGTGCCGACGCACCCAGAAATTTTAATTCATTCATTCATTCATTCATTTTGATGGCACGGTAGGCGCCATTACTCCGCCCCCTCCCTCGACTTCGTGGTCAAGCTCGTGCCAGCATCAGCAGAGTAGCTGAGCGTAAAATTTGAAAACTTTGAAGATAGCCGCCACTATTTGTTCTGAACAGCGAATACATATTATTGCATTGCGGGTTCGAGACCTGGTGAAAACACTTTGTGGTTCCATTCCTAACTTAATTTGTAGGTCCAGTCCCGAAACCCTGTGTGCGCACAAAGTTGACTTATCAGGAAACTGAAACTCCAACATTATGTATAGGGCCGGATCCTGTGTCAGAGTGGTTAGCACATCGCGCTACAACGCCAATGGTCCCGGGTTCGAATCCCGCTCAGGCTTGATTGTTTGTGAATGTCCATTCATCAATTTCATCATTTCATCACTCATCCCCATCTACGCAAATTAGTCAAGAGGCACAAGACGCCAAGTAAAATAAACTAAATCAATCAATCAATAAATCAATCAATTTTGTATATGAAGTCATCCATAACCATCTTATCTCTCCCTGATGGTGTAGTGATAACACTGTTGCCTTGAATCTAAGAGGTTCGGCTCGATGCTCGGTGGAAGCGCATATTTGTTCGGATCCCACTTTAAATTGTGAGGTAAGTCTCGATTAGCCTATGTGCGCATAAAGATCAGATCACATAAATTTTGAAATTCTGAACAACTTTCTTAGCTAAATGACAACAATTTTCCTGAATTCGAGACGCAAGGCTCGCAACTCTAGCGTCCTGGTGGTCGAAGAACTTCCGCAACCATGTATTGTAAGCCACTCAATGGAAAAGAGTCGCACATTCCAGGACTGTAGTCACGGCCGGGGGTAAAGAGAAGACTGTAAAGTAATTGAGAAGGGAGTAATGTCAACCTCCCACCCGAGCCCTAGACAGGTAAGGACAATGGGACGTCGATAGGTTTTGACCCTCCACGTGTGTGAAAAGTTGCAGCTATTGTGCGAGGACAAAGTTGTCCGGGGTTTACCAGGATTTATGTATTTGGAGACCCTGGGCTATAACAATACATCGAGCTTTGAAGAGGAGGGCGTCAAGGGCAAAATTAAGCGCATAAGACAGACGAAAATCACTTTGTAACAAGTGGGAGCACGATAGATCCTGCGAGGCAAGGGGTGACCTAAAAAGGCACCCAAATGTAAACCTCCCTTCCACGTAGTTCACCCTGGAGCATGGGCGTCCAGAAGGGGGGGCAAGGTGGGGCCGTGCCCCCCCTGGAAAATTAAAGTCAACCAAAAATTATGTATTTCACTCATATAATTTCATTTTAGCCACAATAATATGTGTTAATTATTGCATTAACATCATAAATTCAAATTTAAGCAATGTTTTTTTAGGGAACTACACTCTTTTGGGGGAAAATGTGACTTGTTTGCCCCCCCTGGAAAAAATATCTTCCTTGCCCCTCCCTGGAAAAAATCCTGTGGACGTCCATTAATTCTTGTCAACAATAAATCCGACACTTTTTTGGAAACAAACAGCCACGCATCCAGTGAAAGTACATAGTGTTTCGGATCCCTGTTTAAACTGTAAGTACAGTCCTGATTATCCTTTTTGTGATGAAAGAGACTTAAAAATAATAACTGTGATTTTCCTTGTGCCCCTGTAGGCTAGGCCACCCTACAATTCTTGGAATTCTGATGGCAGTGGAGTACCCACCCGAGAGGTGCGATGGTATTGGTGAAGTCATAAAGCATATATAAGTCACAATACACCTTTTTGATATTTATACTGGATTGCAGCACTATTTCTCAACGCATTTTTAAGTCTGGGACCCATCTTCAAGGATATTACACTTCATGGGACCCATAAGCATAGCCGCCGGCAGAATTAGTTGTAGGAGTGTGCACTAGGGTTATGACTAAAAATTTTTTTGCAAACTTTTGTATCTCCTGTGGTCGCAAATGATGAGCTTTTGTGACCTGATTACTAAAAAATAATTATTACAGGTGGCTCTAAAAAAAACTTCCCGCACCAACCCGTTTCAATTTCAGTGTGTGTCACAAGAACTGTATGTACGGTACTGTAGCCTGTAGCTACTAAAAAAGTAGATCTTTATAATATCGCTCACAATAAAATGACTAATAAGATGCGTTTATATTTTTAGTAAAATATTATTTAAAAGGATACGTGTATTTGTATCTGTATGTAAGTAGGTCAAATTTGTGACTCCCACTGCAACTCTGATTTCTTGACCAAACGACTACAAAAAGTTGAAAAACTCACTTTCTCTCCCCGTTCCGCGCCTCATTTATTGCGCTGACGATGTTTCACGGACGCAAAAAGGCAGTGATGAGTGAAAGATGAGCTCTCATCCTCTCATCCCTCTCATCCCTCTCATCCTCCTCTCATCCTCCTCTCATCCTCCTCTCATCCTCCTCTCATCCTCTTATCCTCTCATCCTCTTATTCTCTCATCCTCTTATTTTTTGAAAGATGAGTGCATCTTATCGTAATTTTCCAAGTCTGGGACCAAATGTTTATATATCGTGATCTTCGTAAACCTCTCCTCTCATCCTCTCATCCTCTCATCTTCTCATCCTCTCATTTTTTGAAGGATGAGTGCACCTTATCGTAATTTTCCAAGTCCGGGACCAAATGTTTATATATCGTGATCTTCGTAAACCTCTCCTCTCATCCTCTCATCCTCTTATTCTCTCATTCTCTCATCCTCTCATCCTCTCATCCTCTCATTTTCTCATCCTCTCTACTTTTAGAATATTGTCGTCAATATTAGAGATGAAGTTGGAGTGCTGGAATCAACGGGACCAAATGTTTATATATCGTGACCTTCGTAAACCTCTCTCTTGGGGGAACGATGTGGCATATACACACGCGCGCGCTCTCATCCTCTCATCTTCTCATCCTCTCATCTTTTGAAAGATGAGTGCACCTTATCGTAATTTTCCAAGTCCGGGACCAAATGTTTACATATCGTGACCTACGTAAACCTCTCCTCTCATCCTCTCATCCTCTCATTTTTGAAAGATGAGTGCACCTTATCGTAATTTTCCAAGTCCGGGACCAAATGTTTATATATCGTGACCTTCGTAAACCTCTCTCTCGGGGAGGGAACGATGTACCACCCACACACACACACACACACACACGCGCGCGCGCGTATGTATTGTGACGCAAACAAACAAACAAAATAATAATTGTTGTTTTTTAGGATACCTGGCCCCTATAACCTCGCCAGGGTGCGTGGTGCCCAGCCAAAAAAGTAAAGGTTTTCTAACGGCTGCGGTTATAGATTACCGCACCTCTGTAGAGTTTCACGTGTTTGTTTTTTTTTCTCTCAAACTTCCATGAAACTCTACAGAGGACCTCCGTAATGCATGCAACGTGTACTAACGACTCTAGTGTTATTTGATGTTGTGATATTTTTGGATATAGAGTTTTATTGTGAGATATAGATAAAAATAATTATGTTTATTATAATATTTTCTTGATGAAGATGGAGAATATGTGAGTGTTACAAATAAAGTTGCATGCTTTTTTTTTTCTAGTGTGTGTATGTGTTTTTGATGTTTCGACAGCATCTGAAACGATAAAAAGAAAGAATTTTATTGTTAATTTTCACGTGTAAAAACAACAACAAATTTTTTTGTGCAAATTTTCTGATTGTCTCTCGTGCTATAGTGCAAAAAAAAGATATTGTAACTGATAACTGATGAAATTGACATTGTAACTGATCTGAACTAGTGAAATTCGTATTGTGCCATTGTAACTGATTGTGCTAGTACTAAAAATTTCTTATTGTGCAAGAAAATAGATGTTAAAAACTTGTTAAAACTGCTCTGTGACCCTCTCATTCTTCACGTCGTAGGCGAAGGACTTCTCTGCAATCAGGATGACGCTACACAGGGTGTCCTCGGGCAAGGCATCGTGGAACTCGCAGACGATCTTGATGTTGGTTCGATCGTTGACCACCACCTGCTTTCTTTTTGTGGTATTGATGACGGTCATGGGTCTCCGGGCTTTGAATTCGCTGGGCGTGTAGTACATGTCCACGCTTCCCTCGGTCACGCGCTTGTAAGCCGAAAACGCTTCGTAAAGTTTGAGATAATCGTTTTTGGTCATGTCGAGGTTGTAATTCTCGCGCGGGAACACTTCGTTCCTACCGTTCTTCAGATAAACGTTCTTGATCTTGCAGTCGTCGAACTTGCTGGAATCTTTCTCCTGGTTGTTATCGCGCCCGGTCTGAAAAAACACTACGACGAAATCTGGCATGTCGAACTGTATGTTGTTGAACTGCGTCGTCACGTCGAATTCCATGTGACTTCCCGACGCCATCTTCTGCACGCACTGGTAACCGTGAAAGTGAATCGGCACCTGCGGATTTTTCAAGATCTCCGCTTTGTACTTGAGGGCGTAGTTTGTTTCGTATTCCACCACTGGCATTCTCAATTCCATGCTCCGGATGACGCATTTCGCTGCTTCGGGTAAAGTGTTGGCTATCGGCGTGGTGCCGTCCGGACCCAAAGTAGCGTATCGCATCAGTGCGTCGTTGTCGTTGGCCGCTCTTCGAAACGTGACTCTCAGTCCTCCCTTCCACATGATCTCCTTGTAATCGGAGAAGAATCCCGGAAGCAGACGCATGGGAAAGAGCACCGTGTGACTCCTCGTCGATATTTTGGTCCCCGCTTCGAATCCTCCCGCCTGATAGTATGCTGCGTCTGTTTTGGATAATTTCAAAGTTCCCACAGCCGTCGACGTGATGCCTGGATAATCTATTCTGTCGATGACGGTGTTATGTTTCCTCACCTCCACCTGCGAGAACAGGTGAGGCACGAAGTTGTCCACGAGTATCAAATTTGCTGCTGCGGGAAACGCGTCTCCGTTTTCTTTCTTCACCACGTCGAATTGAAGGTAGAGGTCCGCTCTGTGAGGATGAATAAACCCGTCGCCTACGTCCAGGTCGTATTCGATCTCCCTGTTCGCTTCGTTCAGATTGGCGAACGTGCGACGGTTGGGAGGGAAAGATTGTAATTCGTAACTTTCAATTTGTTCCATTTCACTATGTGTGTTATTTATTATACGTTGATCTCCACGATGGCCGTCGTAGTGGCACCTGCGAAATCCACCACGTCTCCTTTCTCGTTCGTCACCACCAACTCTATGTCGTCTATGCGGTTGCGACATACTGGAAAATAGATCGGCGAAGAGGGCGTGTAGATGATCGGTTCCATGAACTCGGAACTTGGTTTGAAAGTGGCTATGATTCCCGTCTGCTTGTGACTTCCTAATAATCCGTCCGAAGATTTTGTGATCATGCCTTCCGCCACGTTGCAGTGTACGTTCAGAGTCTCTATGGCCAAGAATTTAGGAATATTGGTTGCCGTGTGCTTGATGCCAGCTTCGAGTTTGGTGTCGTTCTCGAAACCTAAAAGTTCTCCCATGGTGCCCAGGTCCACGGTCTCCGTCGCGGATAGGATTTCCACTCTGTGCGTGACCGAATTTTGAGAAAGGTACGTGCCTTTGGGTAACTGAGCTTGCAAAGTGGAAAGATTGTATTGTCCTGGCGTGACGACGATGTGTTCGCTTCCGACGCTAATTTTGTTGTGCTGCGTGACGTTAGGTATGAGGTACATGCTGTAGAATGCACGCAGAGCCACGGATTTAGGATAGACGATGTCGTCGTGCAGCGTGAGTTTCAAGATTGAAGATTCGCTCGTGAGATGGAACACGCCCATCCTAGTGATGCTGTTTGAGGTTCCACAATGCTTTCTGGAAATCCTCGATCGTAGGGTTATTTATTTTAGAGAGAAACGCGAGTACGGAAAGGCAGAGATGACCGCAGTTCACGTCTCCGAAATTTTGAATGCGTTCGTCGTTGTAGTATATAGAGGTTTTGTTCGTTTTCAGATAATGAATTAAATTTGTAGGTGGAACACCTCCGAAAGAATCGAAAACAAATGCTTTATCATCATTTTTGTGGTAACATATCCAATGCGTGCCTGGATTTTCTTGACCGTCCAAGTTGACTACTCCGCATTCTCTTTTTTTAACGCTTGAAGGTAACGAGTCGGACATGAAAACTCCTCTGAAGTGTTTGATTTGTAACGGTTCGATCAGAGATTCAATGTCTCGGTTGGTGAGTGCTGTTGTTTCTTTTTTTTAAACTTTCTCATCACGCCCTTCCCCCCTTTCTTCTCCATGGCCAGGTTGTGACGTTTCTGTTCTTCCAATTCCGCTTTGTTCTTCTTCGAGTCGATGACGGTTTTCGCGATGGCGACACTTCCGCCAGCCAAACTTCCAACGGCCCCCAATGCTGCTAGGATGGCCGGGATGCTGAATATGAAACCTCCGATCTTTTGCTGTTTCCGCGAACGCTGCAAGCGTCTCAATTGAGGTGTGCTGAGCAGCAATTTCATTCCGTGTCCTTTCGACAAGCAAAAACGTTTCTTCTCGCGTTGTTTCTTGGTGAGTAACCCATCAAGGGCACCTAGATTTTTCAGATTGGAGTATGGTATCTGGTACACGACACCCTTGGGCTTCATGTTGATGCTCTATGTGTTATTTTCACGGTATGTTATTTATATATAAATGTTCTGAGATTTTTTCTCGTGTAGTTTTTTTACGGTATGTTATTTATATATAAATATTCTGAGATTTTTTTTTCACGGCCCCGCAGTCGCTACACAAATTCTATTACGTGCTTCGTTTTCTTGCCAAGAAGTTCCTTTGTCCCCTTGTACACGATTCGAGTTTTGTTCTCGATTAAAATAGATAGCTTCTCGTCGGATAACATGTTAGCGTATCGATCTGGTAAAAATAGACTGTATTGTGCGTTGAGCAACAGGCGTACCTTGGGACCATACTGGGTAGAAACGATTGAACCGGAAGTTATCGTGTAAGGTTTGTCGACTTCCAATTCCCGAATTTTTACATACTCGACTGACAAATTTAGCATTTGTTTTAATGCTTGGAGGTCACTCATTTTTTCAGTTGTCATATCGAAGAAGAGAAATTTTCAGTGTGTGTGTTAGAGAAATTTAATTTTTTTTTCACGATGTGTGTTATTTATATATACCGAAGATTATTTTTTTCACGATGTGTGTTATTTATATATATATTTTTTTTCACGATTTGTATCGAAGATTTTTTTAACAGAGGAAGAAAGTTCGTGCTTCGGAGAATGCGATGATGTGCGTGATGATTTCTTCAGTTTCCTGTTTGGACTTACGCCAATCATCAGTATACCGTCTTCTTCCCTGCCTCGCCTCGTGCAGTTCATCCAACCTCTCGTTCAATTTCTCCCCCGCGGCCGACAGAAGAGTGTCGAGATCACCGCACCTCATTCCACTGATCTCCCGAAGATGGTCCTTGAGAACTATTTCGCATCCCATGCGAAATGCCGGCGTCGTTCTAGCTATGATCACAAGTTTATTAACATCTCCGTTAACTACCTTTTTGAATATTTTAGATAGTAGTTCGTGCGGCAAATCAGTTATGCAAGCCATGTTGTTTTTTTACTGTATGTTATTTATATACCCCACCCCAATTTTTGTTTTGTGTTCATGGCGATGGTGGTACCCAGTGCGGCGACCCGTTCACCCAACGATGCGTCTCTGCTCACGAATCTTTCGAAAGCTGCGTGCTCTAACTTTCTGTCTGCTTCGTGACGTGCATCCAGATCCGTCTGCGTGGTGTTGTAAGCGATGTCGTGATCTTTGCATGCGGCGTCCAACGGATTCACACCCTTGTCTCCTCTCTCCAATCTTTTCTCGAGTTTGGTACCCGGTCCGCAGTACTGGTAGCCAGGTAGATGCATCTCGAAAGGTAACTTGTTGATGATGTCGTTCACGAGCCCCTTTCCTTCGGCCACGTTCCAAAATTTCGGAGGCAGCGTGTTGATGATTTTGATCAGGTAACCTATGCCCTTGTCGTCGTTCACGATGAAGTTGGAAAGTTTCGTGCTGATCATGTCCACGATGCCAACCTTCTCGTTGTAGAAATTACGGTTGCCTGCATTCTCTTCGCCGGCTATCACCAAAAATCGGTCCACGAGTTTCCTAACGTCGTCCACCCAAACGAATTCTTTGGGTAGCGTGTTTTAGCGTTTGACGCCGCTGCCTGTTTTGACCTGGTTCCAAATCGGTTTGATGAGATTCCTGTACTTCTCGCCGCTGCTCGATTTCACCCTATTCTGCGAGGCGTCGTTGTTCTGGTACAAGGCATCCGTCATGATCAGAATTTCCTTGTAACTCTGGTAATCTTCGTCGGTGTAATCTTTCGGCTGCTTTTTGGCAACGAGTTCCCACAGTCCCACCGTACCCGAATACCTGGTCCAACTATCCTTCTCGCCTAAATTGACTTTAATGTCGTTGCCTTCGAAGGTCACCTTCGATTTCCCAATCTTCCACACCACACCACCGCCTTCGTTGGTTTCCATGCTGGGATACAATCCGAACACTTCATCCTTGTCGAATTTCCCCGTACTCAGGTAGTCTCGCGCCAAAGGTCCCAACTCGATTTTATCCGAAGACGACGACGTGCTACCTATAGCTCGGCGTCGTGCCGGTGCATCCGTCAGTTCGAACGGTGTCGAAGGAATGCTCGAAATGGGCGTGGGTACGGCGTAACTTTTAGCTGCGAGCGGTACGAGTTCGTTGATCAAATTTTTATTTTGTTCCGTGACACTTTTAATTTCTTTACCTAGACCGCTGATGGCATCGATCACAGGTTGATCCTGACGTTTCTTTTCTTCCTAGAATCCGCGATTCTCGGATTTCCAACCTTTGAAGCGTTTCGCGAGGTAATCGCGAAGCTTGAGATTTTCGTCTTCGATTTTTCGTTTCGTCATGACGTTATTTATACACGTCGTTTCTCACAACCTTGCAACGTTTAGAAAGTCGTTGATTTTGTTTCTGTATTTTCCGTCGTTGGGTTTCCTCGTCATGTCGATCGTAGCGAATCCGAAATCGTCACCGTTCCAGCAAGTAGAGCAGCAGCGTTCCGAAAATTGATTGTAGTTCATGTCTCCGCCTACGTAGTCATCGTACGCGTGCTTGAGGTTGGTGTGATCTTGACGAAACAAACATATGAAATTAGCGTTGTCGCGTACTAACTGTTTTGGAATTTTGGAAAACGTTTGAGCTAGGTAAAAACAATCCATTCCTTTGTGACGACCTTGCGTGAAAAAGTTGCGAATTTCATTTTGATTTTCCAGGATGGCGTCGTCGAACACAACGACTGAATTTTCACGACAATCGTCGAGTGGTTTTATTTCCGAGGCGAACGTTGCAATGTCCAGACCATCGTACAGTTTCATCAGTTGCTGGTATTTGGATTGCTCTAAACTTTTCGAGAACACGTACAGGTGCCTATTCTTCCAATCTAACCAATTCGGTGCGAGGAGAAAATTGTCCACGAGCAGTGTCGTTTTTCCACACCCCGAAGGTCCTACGATCAGACAGCGGATGCTGTCGGGGAGCAATTCACCGTTTTTTTTCTTCGTTCCACTTTCCGAATTAGGTAAACGTTTCACAACATTCCACGTACTCATAGAATCACTTCGTTTGAATCGATCCAACTTGTTTCCGGAAGTCCCAGCCATTTCACCAAAAGTTTGTTGCCTCTCTTGCGCAAAACTTTTTCGATAAGGTACGTGTCGGGGTATTTAGTTTTAGAGAGTTCCTCCTCGTAGAAGCGCCCCAATAAAATTTCACCGCCACTGTCTTTTATTATATACGTGTGACGGTTCCCGGGTAGAACTCGAACCACGGTAAAAAGTTCAGTGCTCCAGTTTCGTGTGAAACCCCTGTCGAACGTTCGCTTCAATTTACTGACCCTCACCTGTTCTCCAATTTTGTATTTAGATTTTTTTGTCGTGGGCGTGTACTTTGGACAGTAAACGCTAGAAATTAAACGTTGCTCGTCAGACTTGGTAACGTCAGCTGGCTTCATGCCTATCGTTCCGTGCCGTGTGTGATTATAGTTGTTAACAAGTTCCGGAAGAATGGTGACCCACTTGTAGCTTCCCTGAAGCGTGAAGCGTGACCACATGCGCGATTTCAGAGTGCGATTGAATCTTTCCACGATGCTGGCCTTGACGTCACTGAAGGTCGAGTAATGTTGAACGTTGTGTTTCCGAATAAACGTTTGGAATACGGCATTGTAAAATTCCTTCCCTTTGTCCGTGTGCAGAAACCGAGGTCGTCTGCCGCCGCTTTCGCGAAAAATTGTCTTGAATGCTTCCGTGACGCACGTTCCCGTTTTCGCCTTCAAAGGTAGAGCCCATGCGAATTTCGAAAATGTGTCTATGACGGTGAGGAGGTACTTGTTGCCCTTGTTCAATTTATGTACGTTTTTTAACTTGCCGCTACTCATTTCGACGAGGTCGCTTTCCCAGAGGTCGTCGATTCCCTTGGTTACCACAGCCAAACGTTTGTAGTTGCGGCGTGCAGGTTTATGCAATTCTTGGACAATGGCTTGCCTTGACATTCTTTTTAGAGATTACGTTTGAAGAGAAGCACCAGCGTGATGGGATTCAAAGAGGGTGGCACCTCGCTCGTGTTTTGAACGATCAGCTTATCGCCGGCACTCACGTCGAAAACAGTAAGGGCTTCGTCTTCCTGTATTTCATATATGTTGCGCGTTTCGTTCCAACGCGCCAGAGGAATGTTTCCTGCTTTCTGGACACCACGATTCGATATCAAAGTCATGGTGGGAACACTAGCTTTTCTGCCGTGAGACCAGTACGAAAATTCGTTTACCTGAATCGTGCCATCGAGGAGAAACTTGTAGTACGGATGATAAGGATGCAGCATGTACAGTTTGTTACCTTCGACGAACGTGGAGATTCTCTGTTGATTGGGTACGCTGTTAATTTCGATGGCTTGCAGAGAATGGAGTTTAGCGAATTTAGTATCGATGCTAACGAGGTTGCTGTGAAGCTGACCCAGTGTGTTTTGCACGGGCACCAAATGCTCGACTATGGTATCCGTTACGGTAGAAAATGACGGTTTGATTTTCACTTCCACGTTCAACTGCTTGTAGCTTTCGTTGAGTTCTTGCAACTTGGCACCGAAAGAGGCCAGCGTCGATTCCTGCGTTGATTCCAGCACTCCAACTTGATCTCTGATGTTGACCACAATGTTCTGAAGGTTCTCGATTTGATTCAATTTCGAGCTCTTCTCGGTAAGATCATTCACGATGATTCGCATCTCTGTAAACTGCGTGTGAAGGTCGACGACGCTCTGCGAAGTGGGCAGCGTCGACACCAGCGAAGCAAGTTCGTCTCGAATCTGTTCCACGTTCGCCGTTTCCGTTTCCAGTCGTTTCAGCATACGTGATATGTTCCTTTTCAAAGCGTGTAATTCTTTGGAGGTGGGGAGATTGGCCACCCTACTCTCGAGATCGCTCAACGAACTTTTGATGTCACTCGAATCTGATAGTGACGTCACCGCCGTTTTCAATTTTTCCAAATCTTCGCTCGAAGGCACGCTCGTTCGTAACGATTCCAAGTCACCCTGTATGTTGTCCAGTACGTGATGAAAATGAGTAAGATTGGATTCGACGTTCAAATTTTCCAAATATTGGATCTTCTGCTGAACCGTGCTTAACGTGTCCTGAATACTCGTCAACACACTTGCTTCAGCGTGAATATTTTTAATTTCTTTGTTGATCAACTCCAGAGACGCCTGAAGCGTAGCGATGGTGGTTTGAATGTGTTCAAAATCTTGATAAGCCTCCAGTTGAATTTTTATGTTCGCGACGCTTTTACCAATGACCTGCAGTTCGTCCGACGATGGTAGGTTCGTCATTGTATCTTCCAAAGTCTGCAACTTGGATTTGATTTCTTCCAACGTGCCGGTGAATTCTTCTTGTAATTTGGAAACAACGACCTGCAAGCGTTCTACATCAATATCATTCACGACGGTTTGAAGTTCAGAGAAATTCTTTTCTATTGCGGAAGTTCGCTCTTCGATTTCGAGTTTCAATTTTTCCAAATCTTCATTTTTCGATTGAAATTGCTGTAATTTGGCCAAATCATTTTGAAGCGAATCCATGCTCAACTGTATATTTTGAATGTTGTCGTAAGAAGGTACGTCGACATAATTTTTTATCAGTGTTTTCAGTTCGGAATCGATTTTCAGAATGGGATCGAGACATTGCGTTTGGAGCGTAGCGATCTCAGACTCTAAACTTTTGTTTAAGGTCTCCTGCAAAGCGATCAAATCGGTCCTCAACTTCTTAACTCGAACGTTCAGCATGAGAATCTCTTCTGCATGGTCTACACGCTTGGTGTTGCCGAAAATGTCGTTAGGCATTTTTGGTTAATGGTTATTTATAATAGAATAGACGATTCGTAATTCTACGAAGAGAGGAACGAGTTTGTCGTAATCTCCTAGGAGTTCCACGTAAAGATAATCTCCTGCAGACACATCGTACGACATGTTAGAAAGTACCTTGTCGTGCTTCATTCGAAAAATGTTTTTGCCGGTAGAAATTTTGATTTCGCCTGTGTTCTCCGGATTCACGGTGATTTGAAGTTTCCCGTCGATCGGAATTTCATAGAAATGTAAATTGTTATTGAAGACGTAAAACATCTTGCCCACATCGTCATTTATTTTTGTCCATATACTATTAAGATGTACAATTAGTAGACCATTGAGTTTAGATAACATGGAAGGTAAGAGGTTATTGGAATTTGGTGATGGAGTGTCCATGTTGCTTTGTTTGCGGAAACCAAAAAGATTCATTGTCCTTGTTAGTTATTTAACACGTTGTGCTTTTTTTGCCATTCTTCAAAACATACGGAGGAAAAGAGGAGCCCTCGGGCGATGAAAAGTTGCAAGCTGTTATTATGTTGTTAAGCCCGCTCCAAACCGAGGCTCATTAAATTCAACTCTTATTTTTCATCGCCCGAGGGCTCTTCTTTTTCTCCGTATGTTTTTGAAGAAGAATAGCAAAAGACACAACGGACTTCATGGCTATGGGGTTACGGTTAACACACGTCACATTTATCGCTTTTATTGTAGTGGCCCCACTCCCTCGTGTGGATTTGACAATCGAGAACACGTAACTTGTTGTCTCTGCCATCCAATGCGACCTTGGTTACGCGCGTCGTGTACAAATCATGCAATTTACTTGCAATGCGATGATCGGTGCTGAGTTGTCTTTTATCTTGAAACAGGCATTCTTTGTAGTCTTGCATGCTAAATTTGCTGGTACTTATTTTTCCCACCCCCTTCGCTTTCTTGATCTCTTTTTCTTCTGCAATCTTTACACAGTACATTTTGGCACGAAGCCCCGCAAATTCCCTGCTGTACTCCCCGCCAACTTCATCTTTGAACTTTCCTATGATCATTTTATTTTCTGTCGAATGCAAGTGATGGTCTGATGGTAAGTTGCTAAAATCAAACAGATGCTTCATCTTAGTCAGATCATGTTCGAGGCTTCGTGTTTGGATTAGAAAAATGAAGCTATCCGTGTCAATGTAACATATTTGGATTTTATCTCCATAAAAAAGTTGAAACTGATCGTAGTACGATTGGTACATGTGCAATTTTGATAGTTCAAGAACGGTGGCACCTATGGCAATCTGCTTGTTGAGCATCACTTGCTTCTTGTTCCTCTCGACGAATACTAGATTCTCGTCGAAATTGGTGAAGTTTTTGAAGTAGGGGGACGCGACGATCTTTTCAAATTTCTTTTCGTCCGTGACCAACATTGCATCGATGTAATTACGCACGTTCTCCATCGTCTTGCCGTAGATGGCGTTATTGAACAGTTTGTACAGATCCTTGTCTGCAGGCGATGTCGATTGCGCTCTGCGTTGCGTGTTCTCGGTTATGTAGGGTTCCAGCCACCTGCTCTGTCGGAACTTCAATCCTCTATGAACTTTCTTCAACTGCAAGCCGTGACTTATGTAAAATTGGAGGAGTCGGTAGTGCAGAATGTAATTCCGCTTGTTCTCCATGCTTAGTATGAGTTTTGGCTCCGATGATCCTCCAGGTGGCTTCTTTTTGGTGGGGGCCAGGGCCAATCCGTGATGTTTCTCGTGAAGCGTTTCGGGATAATCGAGATCCACTTCCAAGAAACAGCCCCATTCATTATCTTCGCTCCAGTTGAGAAAATCTTCGCAGGAGAGTTCCTCTTCGGTCATCCACGCGTAGTCGCTGATGGGAAGACACTGGGACATGGAGTGGCCGTACAGGTTGTTGACATCCCAGTAGACAATGTAGGTGTTGGGCTTCGATGCATCGTAACCAGGCGTATGAGGATTGTTTGCCTGAGCATGGCGTCGGGGACATTGGACGATGCCACCGCGTATCGCACTCTCCATGAAAGCATACTGTTCCTTCTCTGCGATGAGTCCCAGTTCCACGTTGGTGTATTTCATCATCGATTCCCAAGTCAATCCCGGCGTCGTGAAGAAATACGCAGGATCCAACTTGTATATCGCGATGCATCTCTTACGAAACGATTCGAAAATGTCCATGAGGAGAGTCACGTCCAATTTCAGATAGAGATCGTGATAATCGCGGAAAGTTTGGCAATTGAATGCCGTCCATACACTACGAGCGTGTTCGTAGTCCTCTTCGGAACAGACGTCCTCCGTGAGATGAGAATAAAATACCTCCCGGGGTGGAAGTTCCGTCTCGTCAAATTTCTCGAAATCGTTGACGTACTCGTAGGGGTAGACGCCCTTGCGACGCAACAGATTCAAATTCTCATCTCTCCCCGAAAAACATTTTTGCTTGGTGGCCACAAGATCTTCGTCGCCAAGTTGAGATGCAAGGCTTGCGAGGCTGGAGGACAGGAAATTGTAAGAGTCCAGGATTCGCACTTCCACACTTCCTCCTTCTTGGAGAGGGATCCAAATTCTTACCGCAATATACTTCTCACTCGTTCTCGGAATGATCCTGATTTGAGAAGTTATGTTGTAGAGCTTTTTGACGAAGAGATGCGTGTCGTACTTCTCCGTGTAGTGCAGAAACACGGCAACGAAATGCGACTCCTTAATTTTGAGATTGCACGAATTACAGATGGTGCTCAGGAATAATCCATTCTGGTGGTCATGGTGGACGACCTTGTAATTTTCGGCGGTGAAAACCTGGTTACACTCCTCGCATCTTGTCGCCGCGTCATGTCTCTGTTGTTGTTCCGTCGTGAGAGCAGGTGGAGAAACGTAAGAGCCTTTCAGGCTGGGTGCAAGTTCTCTCGCGCATTCCGCTATTTTCTTAACAAAATGTTTTGCCGCATCAGGTCCGCAATACAAGATGACATCATTCAATTTTTCTCCGTAGATGGAGAAACTGCAAGGCTCGTGGTGAAAAATTTGGATCGTGCTTGAGGTAGAGGGATCAGGGTTGCAAGACGTCATAGGAACTTGGAAGCTTTCAAAGTCGGCATAAAGAACGACGGGATGGTGGAGAAGAGCCTGGTGTTTCTGAAATTTCATCTTGGTTCCGGGTTCCGGCATGACATCTTCGGGTTCTGCATTCACGGAGCCAAAACACTTGTGCTGTTCTTTCATCTTCTTACCCCCGCGAAAAATTCTCAAGCATCGATCGCAAATTTCGATCTTATCGCGATTCTTGCTCATCTGTCTTCCTACTAATCGTGAGAAATTCCGTATCAAACTGTAACGGCCATCTACAAGCAAGAGTCGAATTACATTATTCTGGCTTCTAGCAGGTCTTAAGACACGAATATTGGCGGAATCGTCAACCCAAAAGACAGAAATATCGATATCTTCTCCTTTTTCCTCTCTATAGTTTTTTAAAATTTGAATGATCTTATTCAGGGCCACAGGATAGGAAATTCCTCTCATCATATTCTCGTATCTTCCCTCGTATTCTCTGTAATTGGACAGGCGTTCGGGGTTAACATTATTAGCTGGGTGTAATGCGGCGATGACAGACCATAGGAAACTCTTCTGATCATTACTTTGTATGTTCAACACTGCATTTTGCTTTTTTTTGTTTTTTGTTTTTTTTGAGCGCTGCGTAATGGTTTGAAATTGCAGACTCTAAGTTCTAACATGTGGCTGCGACCGCAAAGACTCCATCCACTTTCTCTACCTTCAAACTCTTCTTGTTTTTGTGTCAGGTGATCAAATAGCCGTGTCACTATCTCGTCAAGATCCTTGTTATTGTCATCGTGTAAGGCTTCACACCCTACGTAAAAGCTAAAAGTGCTTGACTCGGACGAGACAACTTTCTCATACAGCAGGGTCAAGACGAGATGAATTTTAATTGCAACATTGACGAGGCAATCACGTAATTTATCGACTACCAGAGATTTCACATTGTTGAGGAAGATGCTCGAGTCACACTTTTCATCGCTTCCAGATTTATACGTCATAATGCGTGCACTTTTATTCAAAGCACCCCCTTCATGCGCATCAATGCGAGATTTCTTTGCCGGCGGGACTACGACATCATGATCCGGTAGACGACATTTTTTCAAATGCCTAGCAATGTTAGGTTTAGAAATCAAATTCCCACAGTTGCGACATGCCACTTTCCCGCAAAAACCGGAGGGACCTGGTTGTGGTTCCATTTTTTCTCTCTGTTATTTATATATACAGAGAAATTTTTTTGGGGGGGTTTGTGGTGGTGGTGGTAGTGGAAAGCGCACTGAAACAGAAGAAAAAAAATTGAAAAATGCTAGACATATATATATATTAGACGCGAACAGTATGTGTGTATGTATGTGTGTGTGTACTGTTGTAGGAGGGAAAAATATACGACATGTAAGTGTGTGTCAATTTTTTATGACTCCTCTGAATATGTGTGTGTCAGACGCAAAACAAAAAAATATTAATATATCATGAAAAAATAAAAACTTACCTTTCAAGAGAGATAGAGAGAGACTTCAAAATAAAAACTTGTAGCTCACTAAAACTTCCACGATGATATATATGTATACTGCCAGACAAACAATTAAGAATACTGAACTGTCACAATTGACGTTCACCTTTCAAGAGAGATAGAGAGACTTCAAAATAAAACTTGTAGCTCACTAAAACTTCCACGATGATATATATGTATACTGCCAGACAAACAAATTAAAAAAATACTGAACTGCCACGATTGACGTTCACTATGATAATAATGTACAAAAGAAGAAACTGGTAGGTTATATAGGAACTCCTCTCCTTTTTCTCCTTCTCTCCTTCCTACTCCACGCGACTCTCTTTGGTGAAAACACAATAAGAGCTATAGTTAATGTTCTAGCAAATAAAACCCTTGTTGACTGATTCATTCATTCATGCTATATTTTTTTTTCAACAAAAAACTTTTGTGATGCGCACAATATCCTGTGGGGGACAAATAACAATAAACGGGACGTTGACAGTTCCACCCATGCATGTATTGTCGATCATTTCCCCTCGGCCTCTATTCCACGCCCCGTCAGGGTGTGGTGTGTGAAACGGACGATCCCCAGCACAAAACTCAAAAAGCGGAAGATGCTGCTGTGTTTGCTTCCGCCGCATCCGCTTCTGATTCTATTGTTATCGGGGATGTGATGGATTCTTTATTCAGGACCGTGGGAAAGCTAAAAAAAATAGAATCTCTTCGGGCGAAAAAGGATGCAAGGTGAATGGGTTCGGGGAGGGGTTGCTGTGGATAGTTTGGTCCGTGATGAAAATGTTACATTGAGCGACAAAACACAATTTCTCCACAGGGACAGGAAAAATTCTACCGAGCGTCGCTATCCACGCGAACATTAGAAATTGCCTGAATGCCTTGGGGGCTTGGCATAGGATTATCGATTTTCGTTTTTAGAGAATAATCTATGTAAGATTCTAGCATCGAGAATAAACAACATTGATTAAATTTTTGACAACATTCGCAGAACAAATCTAAACTCGTGATAATTTCGCCGCCACCACGCACCCTGGCGAGGTTATAGGGGCCAGGTATCCTAAAAAACAACAACAATTATTATTTGTTTGCTTGCGTCACAATACGGAAAATAATAAGAGGCATACGCGCACGCGCGTGTGTGGCACATCGTTCCCTCCCCGAGAGAGAGGTTTACGAAGATCACGATATATAAACATTTGGTCCCGGACTTGGAAAATTACGATAAGATGCACTCATCTTTCAAAAGATGAGAGGATAAGAGGAGAGGTTTACGAAGGTCACGATATATAAACATTTGGTCCCGGACTTGGAAAATTACGACAAGGTGCACTCATCTTTCAAAAATGAGAGGATGAGAGGATGAGAGGATGAGAGGAGAGGTTTACGTAGGTCACGATATATAAACATTTGGTCCCGGACTTGGAAAATTACGATAAGGTGCACTCATCTTTCAAAAGATGAGAGGATGAGAAGATGAGAGGATGAGAGGATGAGAGCGCGCGCGTGTGCATATGCCACATCGTTCCCCCAAGAGAGAGGTTTACGAAGGTCACGATATATAAACATTTGGTCCCGTTGATTCCAGCACTCCAACTTCATCTCTAATATTGACGACAATATTCTAAAAGTAGAGAGGATGAGAAAATGAGAGGATGAGAGGATGAGAGAATGAGAGAATAAGAGGATGAGAGGATGAGAGGAGAGGTTTACGAAGATCACGATATATAAACATTTGGTCCCGGACTTGGAAAATTACGATAAGGTGCACTCATCCTTCAAAAAATGAGAGGATGAGAAGATGAGAGGATGAGAGGATGAGAGGAGAGGTTTACGAAGATCACGACATATAAACATTTGGTCCCAGACTTGGAAAATTACGATAAGATGCACTCATCTTTCAAAAAATAAGAGGTTGAGAGAATAAGAGGATGAGAGGATAAGAGGAAGATGAGAGGATGAGAGGAGGATGAGAGGAGGATGAGAGGGATGAGAGGATGAGAGCTCATCTTTCACTCATCACTGCCTTTTTGCGTCCGTGAAACATCGTCAGCGCAATAAATGAGGCGCGGAACGGGGAGAGAAAGTGAGTTTTTCAACTTTTTGTAGTCGTTTGGTCAAGAAATCAGAGTTGCAGTGGGAGTCACAAATTTGACCTACTTATGTAGTTACAGATTATGCTCATTATACAGTGTGTGTGACTGTTGGTGGTTTCAAACAGCGAGGATTCTTCGGAAAGAGCGTCACAATAAATTTAATATTTTTATAACCCTACATTATCAATAACAAAACACATACCACAAAAACATTGGAAAAGGGCATTATTAATGTAATAATAAGTAAATTAATGTAGTAATTATTAAATGATTATTTATTAAGTGACAAATTGTGTATATTTTCTCTATTTTCAGGTTTGGTAGTTCAATATTAGTATTATAATGGCATATTATAAATCAAGTGAAGCGATTAAGAAAAATGCGGAATCGTGGACGCAGAATGTAACTATTGATGCAACAATAAGACAAGATGTACCTATAATTGAAACACTTAGTTCTTTTACTCGACTTCCGCGAAAGAAGACATTATTGGTCCCTATCATACACCTCTGGAAACAGAGAAAGATAAGAAAGAAATAATGGCTATGATAACTGGTGAGCTTACTGTTCTCTGGGGAAAATTTAGATTTCCAATTTTATCAAAACAAGCAATTATGTCAAAAGTAGTTAAATTGATTGAAGAGAACGATAAAAATAGAAAGAGGAAAAAGGATTCACTTCAAATTGAAATAGAAAATATATTTGACATAACGAAAACAGATTGACATTGGTGTGCCAAGAAGATAAAGAACTATACAAGTTACAAGTTAAATCACAAGGTAAAATTGGATATGTAACAAGCACAGTTGCTCCACAATCCTCCATCCATCCCTCTAAGCGAGTGCGAAAATCGGCTTCCCAATCTGAACCAAACGCTGTCTTTGCCACTGATGTAGACGACGCATCATCAGCAGAAGTAAGTATGGATGAAATTTTTCTGACACAGCATATGTATCAGAAGAAAATGAAAATGAAGATGACAAAAGAAAACGAGTCCTGCGTTTTTTCAACATCACATGCAACTAAGTTGGTGACAAAAAATCACTTTCAATTAATAAAGTTGCTGTAGTGTGCTCCAGTCTAGCCGAAGATGGAATCAGTGTTACAACACCATCACAGCAGGTGTTTGGCGAGCTTTTATAAGAAGTGGCGAAGATGCAAAGTGTAAAATAAAATCTATTTTGCAAGAAGAGAAACAATTCTGCCTTCATTTCGACGGTAAGCAAATTGCAAATCACGAGTATCAAGTGTAAATCTTGAAGAGTTCACTTAGAGAACTGAAATTAGGTATAGTAAAATGTGAAAGCAGATCATCACAGGATATTCTAAATGCACTGCAAAGTTTGCTGAATTAATTTGATGCATGGATGAACTTCAAAATGAGGACGAGTAAATGGAATTGTTCAAAAATTAAAAAGTGAAATCATCACAAGAGGATTTGATCAGCCACAGTACATTGGCTGCCAGCATCATATTCTTGATAGAATCGTAAAGCATGTGTTAGACTTCTTTAATCCGATTTCTTCTACCAAACCAACTCTGAACTATGAATTCGTGGAGGAAGTGATAAAACAATACGATGTCTTGCAGCAGTCCTACAAGCCAGAAAGTGAAATGATAACTGTTCCAAATCCAGGTTGGCGAGATGATTTTAGATTTCTGTATGAGTTATGTAGAGAATTCCGTTTCCATAAAGAAACTGGTGCATACCCAGCAATTAAATGGAGAAAATTACCGTCTCTTCACAGTGCCAGATGGAATTCACGTGCTATATATGCTCTTATTTCGTATTTCCTCATTCCTAAACGGAGAATATCACTGGAAATACCGTGCTCTTTCATCTCAAATACATGGCAGGAAGCCTGGTTCTCTAACCAAATGTTCAACGCAGAGATTCACCAGAAACTGATGGATGGAATTTCCGAATTAAATTGCTCTGCAGCCATGAAGTGCTTTGTAACTCACTGGAATGTTGAAAGATCCGTTGTAGATATATCACGGATGAATATTTGTGCCGAACGAGGGGTGAAATCAATGGAAGAACTGTACCAGAAATGCAAAACAGATAAATATTTGAATCTGAAACTTATTTCAACAAATACATTTTGACTGTGCTGAATGTACTTAAATTTGAGAATTTTCATTGTCATTGGTGCGGAACATTTTTTATGAATTGAACGAAATAATTGTCATTTTCTGATTCTGTATTAAAAAGTTCATTGATTTCTCCTACAGGCTAAAAAAAATATTTTTTTGTCATAACCCTAGTGTGCACCCAGTTTATAAGTACATTTTTGGCAACATCGAGTACTTTAAAAAGACTCCTTTTAAGCTTGCTTTAAAAAGCTGTAGTGCACGTAAACTAAAAAAGAGCGCCAATTCCCGATGAACTCTTGAAACACGCGCAATCTATTTGTTCATAGGCGATTAGCTCTGTAATCCAAGCAGTCCATTACCTTCTCAATCTGAAAGTCTCATAGCTTGCTCCGGTCACGTGACTATGCGTCATCAACTGGAGGCGAGATAGCCGCCATGTCTGATTTGCTTTTTCGGAATCAATATTGGACCTTTTTAGTGAATATGGAATTGTAATGCAAATTTAGGAACTGTAATCGAGTTTACATGACGTGTAAATATGCTTAAATGTGCAAGAGGTATGGTGTATAAGTGTTGTGTGCCAAATTACAAAGGCAATTATGATGAAAAAGGTAAGAGTAACGTTAACATTTCTTCAAGATGTTGGGCCTCCCCCATGGCGCAGTGGTAGCGTCATTGCCTTGTAATCAAGGGGTCCCGGGTTCGATACCCGGTGGAGGCACAAGTGATTCGGATCCCACTTTAAACTGTAGGTCCAGTCCCGATTAGCCTTACTGTGCATAAAGTGGACTTAAAACACCAACTCAAACCAAACTCTTCAAGATGTTGCTGAAAATGAGAAATGTTTAGGGCAATTCCATGTGATTCGGTCCCTACGAAAAGATACAAGTTAAGTAACAAAGATTTTATACTCATAAATAAATAAGAGTAATAGTTCATGATTAGAATGTTCTCGGTCAACACGATCAGCGTAGAAACTTAATATCTATAAAGTGAAATTTTATTCTAAGTGCGGAAGAGAAAAAACTTCGGAAGCACTGTACTGAACATCTCTTTTGCACTCCTGTTCTCCTGATACTAAACTTCGCCTCGAAGTTTCGCAACCGTTAACGGTACGCAATACGCAACTTGCCATCTGGTGTAATTTCGATACTGTACATCTCTTTTGCACTCCTGTTCTCCTGGTACTAAGCAGTGAATATTTCTTCGAAATATATGTATGCATGTAACTTACGTTCGGCAACCTTTAACGGTAGTCAACTTCCCATCTGGTGTATTTTGGATTCTCTTTCGCGTGCTATATTCATGTGCGCGGAACGTTCAGGCTGGTTTCTTTCAGGCTAACTTAATATATATCAAAAGACACCCATGCTGGGATTCGAACCAGAGAACTTCGGTGGCGAGTCCGAAGGTCGGCCACCAGCCAAGATGTACATTTTGATTTTTCATTTTCTACATATGTACATTTAACAGGTCATGAGTGAAACACTGCTTATTCCGCGTTGTTTGACAAATGGTATAAGTAGAGAGGCAGCACTTCGTTCCTACGCGTCAGCAAAAATTCGATGCGACTGGTGTTATGTTACATCCGGTGTAGCGGGGTACGAGCTGTTTTATTGTTGAGTCAGCAGAACGTGTCTGATCACGTTGAAGACATCGGAAGCGGTGGGGGAGGGGGTCAATGGATTTGTCACGTTGTTTCTTGATGTATGCTAACCTAACACGTGCGTATGTTTGTGTGTGTGTGTGTGGAGGAAATGCGCGCGCAACCATTGCGTATGATTCAAAGACATGAAGAAATGATTTAAAGATGGCGCCGAAGGTGCTTTACCCCGAAAGCTTAGCGGCTAAGGTTATTGCTCTGTAAAACAAGAGGCGTCGAGGGTTCGATTCCTGGTAGAGTCAATATTGATTGATTGATAGATTGAGTTAGTTTTTTAAGTCCGTTTTATGCACGGCAAAACTAATCAGGATTGGAGATACAGTTGAAAAGTGGTGATTCGGTCCACTATGTGCCTCCACCGAGTATCGAACCTGGGACCCTTTGATTACAAGGCGACGATGTCAATATTGATTGGTCTCGATTAGCCTGTGTGTAAATAAAGGCAACAAAATGGTTGAGTTCGAAAATCGAGTTGGTTTAGTGGTTAATGTTGTCAGCTGGCAATGAAGAGGTCGCGGGTTCGATTCTCTAGGTAGTTAAATTAGGCCAATTGTTTAGTCCCGCCATTATAGGTCCCCGATTAGTCCATCTGTGCATAAATAGTGTTTGAATAAAATCAATATCGCGGCCTTTTGTTAGTGGTTATTGTTGTCGCCTGGTAATGAAGAGGTCGCGGGTTCGATTTTCTAGGTAGTTAAATGAGGCCAATTGTTTTGTCCCGACATTATAGGTCCCGATTAATCCATCTGTGCATAAATAGTATTGGAATAAAATCAATATGGCGGCCGCGTTTTGTGTTTAGCGGTAGCGGCGGCGATCGGGCGCGGCGCGGGTCGGAGCGGGGCAGCGCGGGGGGTGTTTTTTTATTCTGCGAGATGTTTTAACCAAGTGGTTGAGGGTTCGATTCCCAATGTTGGTGAAAATTGGATATTCAATTGTATTTTTTTAAAAGTTCCGATTAGCTTTTTGTGCACAAAGAGAAAATGAACTAATTGGAAATAGGATGTTTATGCTGTAATGAAAAGGTCCCCGGGTTCGAGGCGCGGCGAAGCGCGGCGTGGGGTGTTTTCTATTCTGCGAGATGTTTTAACCAAGTGGTTGAGGGTTCGATTCCCAATGTTGGTGAAAATTGGATATTCAATTGTATTTGTTTAAAAGTTCCGATTAGCTTTTTGTGCACAAAAGAGAAAATGAACTAATTGGAAATAGGATGTTTATGCTGTAATGAAAAGGTCCCGGGTTCGATTCACAATGTCAAATTGGCAGATAATGATGTTGTTTTTAAAATAAAAAAAAGAAGTGTGTTGAGTCCCCATTAGTATTTATGCAGGAACAGATATTAAAAATCAAAACAAAATGGCTGTGACTGGTGTTTAGTATTCGAAAGGTTCCAAGTTCGAGTCCAAATGTTGGCTAATTTTTAATTTAATAGTTATAATTTTTTTTTTAGTTTACAGAATTTTTCCCCATTTATTGCATTTTGGCGAACATGTCCCCCCCCCCTTTGTGGCATTTGGACATGATGGAGATATACATAGAAATTGTTGTCAAAGTGCCTAATAATGATTTTCTGTTTAAATAAAAAAAGTGTGTTATCAGTCCCGATTAGCACGAACAGATATTCAAAAACAAAACAAAATAGCTGATATTGTTGTTTAGTATTCAAAAGGTTTTGGGTTCCAATGCTGGCAAATTGCAGAATAACATTTATTTGTTTAAAAAGTGAGTTACTATTCCCGATTATCCTTGATACACAAATAGAAAATGGGGTGATTTTGGAGTTTTGCAACCAACGGGGGTCGAGGGTTCGATTTTCACTAGGGGCTAATGTTGGCGTTTTTTACGCAGTCCCGATTAACCGTAATGCATAAAGCTGTTTCAACGAATATCGAACCTGGAACCTTTTGATTACAATGCAAAGATTTTACCACTAATGTATGCTATGTTTTAAAACCAAAAATAAATAATAGTATCGAATTTTTTAAAAGATGCGTTACCACTCTCGATTAGCCATTATGCACAAAGAGATGTGGTTTGAAAGCAATGGGGTTGAGGGTTCGATTCCAACTGGGTATGTGTGTTGAGGAAACTAAAGGTCAACAGGCATGGAAAGTTTTTACTCGCCATCTCAAAATAAGTTTTTGGGCTTGGTACAGGTAGCTTTTTGTAGAAAGCCCCACAACGGCATCAACGTGGCTACCATCTGTGGGGGCCTCTTTTTTTTAAGTTGGAGAGGGGCACAAGGCCGCTTGTACCATACAACCTTGCACCGAAGAACCAACTTGTCAACTAGTCACTCACTCCATCATTAAAGTGCACAACATAATATCAGATTTGCACTGATAATAAGCAAAGAATTATAGCGGCTGCATAATTATATTTCAATGACAGCAAATGGTTTCAAATGAATGGTTTTCATTTTATTTTTTACTAAGTAACAGATTTGGTAATGAAAAGCTTTAACATTTGCATATAATATGAGATTTCTTTTGGTATCCAGTTTGTATGTTGACCAAATCACAGATATACTATTACTAAGGATAGCATTAACTTAATCTAATAAAAATATATTCCAGTGCATTACAAAATTAACTCATTCTGTTTTCTGTTGTTTGAATCCATATGATAAAGTCTCGAAACTTGATGCACATCTTTTTCTTTTGGTATATACCACCTGAAAAACCCTTATTTCCGGCGTAGAAATTATTCATTCCTACGCGTCAGCAAAAATTCGATGCGACTGGTGTTATGTTACATCCTGTCGTAACGGGGTACGAGCGGTTTTAATGTTGAGTCAGCAGAACATTCTACCCCCTCTACCTCTACTGCTATTAACAGCAATCAATCCAGACCCTCTGTCTCTACTTCTAGTGAGACCAACCAACATGTTGAAATGTTTCCTAACAAGTATAACAACCAGGATACAGGGATATTTGGGTGTATTGGAACAACCGATGAAAAATGTGGAGATATTTTCCATTTAGAATCTGTTTTAGAGACTAAAGAATTGGAGCAATGTACAAATCATATTTCGCCAGTGTTATACCAAATGGTTCTTCGGGATTGTATTCAGGAAGCGGAAGTGTGCAGACAGGTAGGCGGTGGCGATGATGCAGTGTTACATCATGTTGAAGTTATAGAAGAGACAAGAAAGCGTTACCAAAGATTCAATATGGAAGGACGAATGGTGCGTGCTCGGTTGCGGGGGGCACCACACAATGAGAATCCGGTGATATGGGTTCAGGAGGGATTGCAAGAACTGATCCAATATGTTCTACGTGATGTGGCCGAGCATGACAAAGTTGGTATTACTATCAGGAATGAAGATCACCCTGATCTCCCTTTTTGGTTATCTTTTCGGGAAGCACAGGCGATAAATATGGAGATATTGTGGGCAGCATTGGAAAAAGTATTGCAGAGCAATACAACATTTCTTTCTGACAACAATTTCTATGTATATCTCCATCATGTCCAAATGCCACGAGGGGGAGGACGTGTTCGCCAAAATGCAATGAATGGGGAACAATTCTGTAAACTAAAAAAAGGAATTATAACTATTAAAAATTCCGATAGCAGGTGTTTGGCTTATGCGTTGGTTGTGGCAAGAGGTATTAATGTTTACAAAAATGAACCTAAAAAACGTTATCAGTATGTTAGACAACATAAATGTGTTATGGAAGAAGAAGTGGATAAACTGTGCAGAGAAGCTGGGGAAAATTTGAGTGGTGGTGGAGGAACTACCGAAATTCAAAAATTTCAGGACTATTTATCTGATTTCAAAATTACCGTATATAATGGATTTTCCGGGAGTGACGTGATATATGAAGGTCCTTTATTACCTAGGCGCGAAACTTTAAATTTGGTGTACATAAACAACCATTTTAATGTTATAACATCTCTTACAGCTACATTCTCCGCTAATTTCTATTGTGAAACTTTCCATAAGAAATATGATCATGTTTCTAGACACCTAGGATCCTGTACAGCTGTTTGTTCACAATGCCAAGAAAAGCCCAAATGTACTGTTTCAGAAACCAAAATAAAGTGCACTGATTGTAACAGATTTTTCTATGGTCAAAAGTGTTACAATAATCATAAAACATGTTACAATAGAAAAAACTCTCTTTGTCAGACAGTAAAATGTTGTGAAAAATGCATGAAAGCGTATGCTATCCGTACAAACAGAAATCCTCATATATGTGGTGAGAAATTCTGTGTCAGCTGTAAAAATATGGTACCATCTGAACATCTATGTCACATCCAAAAAATTTATGGCAAACAAATATCTTCTCTTATATCAAAAAAAGCAATGCTTGTTTTCTACGATATTGAATCGAGGCAGGACACAAACCTAGAAGGCACTGAAAACAATTTTCTACATATTCCAAATCTTTTGGTATGCCAAAATGTATGCTATAATTGCATTGAGAACAAAGATATGTCTCAATGGTGCAGTGTATGCGGGAGAAAACAGCACATTTTTGATAGTACAGAACCTGTTTACAATTTTCTGCAATTTGTTTCAGCTCACCGCACCAAAATTAACAATATTGTGTGTATTGCACACAATAGTAGAGGGTATGATTCGCACTTTGTACTGCAAACTATGATCGAAAAAATGAAATGGACACCGTCTGTTATCATGAATGGAGCCAAAATATTATCTTTGAAGATGCATAATATCCATTTCATAGATTCTCTCAACTTTATTCCAATGGCGCTCAACAAATTACCGAAAGCATTTGATCTCCCAATGTCCAAAAAAGGTATTTTCCTCATTTTTTTAATACTTTGAAAAATAAAGAATATGTCGGATGTGTCCCCGGTACTGAATTTTACGCTGTTGATTCTATGATGGAGAATCAGAGAACCAGTTTTTTGGAATGGCATAGTGAACAACAGAAAACAGGGGTAGTTTTCGATATGCAGAAGGAGTTGAGAAAGTACTGTGTAGAAGATGTTAATGTACTACGTGCTGCCTGTTTGAAATTCATGACCACTTTTGAAAAAGAAACAACAGTGAACCCATTATTGGAAGCCATCACCATCGCTTCAGCTTGTAATAAAGTATTCCGTAAAAGATTTTTGAAAGCAGAACATATAGGAATTATTCCTAAAAACGGATACAGATGGTGTGATATTCAGTCTATAGAGGCTATTCAATGGTTGGTATGGGAGGAAAAAACATCGAAATCCAACATGCAGCCAGAGGACCAGAAGTAAAAGTTGGAGGAAACTTGAAAGTAGATGGATATTTTAAAGATCAAAAGGGGCAAGAGCATGTATTTGAATATCAAGGATGCAGAACACATGGTTGTGTCAAATGTTTCCCTACTTCACGTACAGAACCTCTTCATGATGACCCATATGATACTTTGTCTTTTCGGTATGAAAAAACAGAAAATAAAATTACCAGATTAAAAGCACTTAACTACATTGTCAATGAGATGTGGGGGTGCGAATTTCATCAGCAGTTGAGAAATAACAAAACCATGAAACATTATGTTGAAAAACATCCGTTATCAATTAAAGCCCCCATAATTCCCCGGGAGGCGTTTTATGGTGGTAGAACTAATGCTACCAAACTACATTACACTGTGAAAGAAAATGAAACAATTCAATATAAGGATGTATGTAGCCTGTACCCCTATTGTTGCAAAGTTAAAAAGTTTCCAGTTGGCCATCCGGTGAAAATTTATGTGGGGGAAGAATGCCCCGATATTTATTCTTTTGAAGGGCTTGTCAAAGCAACAATACTTCCACCGAGAGATCTGTACCATCCTGTGTTACCATATCGAACCAATTCAAAATTAACTTTCCCTCTATGTAGAACTTGTGCCGATGAAATAAACCAGGCGGAATGTAACCATACTGCTAGGGAAAGAGCTATAACTGGAACCTGGGTTGTGGATGAAGTTCAGAAGGCAGTTCAAAAGAAATACAAAATTTTAGAATTACATGAGGTATGGGAATATAATGTTGAACAATATGATCCTGGAAAAAAATCAGGTGGTGTTTTTGCAGAGTACATTAATACATTTCTCAAAGCAAAAGTTGAAGCAAGCGGCTGGCCATTGTGGTGTATTGATGAAGAATCCAAAAAAAATACATAGCTGACTATTTTGAAAAGGAGGGTGTGTTGTTGGATGAAAACAGAATATGTGCTAATCCTGGATTACGAAGCTTAGCAAAACTTATGCTGAATTCATTTTGGGGTAAATTTGGACAGAGAGAAAACCCTGGTCAAGTTAGTATTATCAACAATCCTAAGGACTTTTTCGATAAACTAGAAAGTCCCAATGTTGAAGTACATCAAGTTATACCTATAAATGAAGATATGTTGATAGTTCACTGGCAATATCTCGAAGAATCTGCACTTCCATTATCGACTGTAAATGTAGTTATTGCAGCATACACTACAACCCATGCACGATTAGAGCTTTATGAATATTTGGATACATTAGGCGAAAATGTATTGTACTATGATACCGATAGTGTCATTTATATTCAAAGGCCAGGTGATGTTGATCTGCCTGTTGGAGACTACCTAGGGGAGTTAACAAATGAACTAGAACTCTATGGGAAAAATGCTTATATCAGAGCATTTTCATCCAGTGGGCCGAAAAGTTATGCATTTGAGGTAGTAAATCCAGACAATACTAATGTTACTACTGTTTGCAAGGTGAAAGACATATGTCTAAACCATAAAAACAGCAGCACAATCAATTTCGAATCACTCACCAATGCTATTCTCAACAACACCTCCTCTTTAACTTTACTCAACTCGAACAAAATCGTACGCACAAAAACACATTCCGTTGTTAGTAAGCCGGAAATAAGGGTTTTTCAGGTGGTGTATACCAAAAGAAAAAGATGTGCATCAAGTTTCGAGACTTTATCATATGGATTCAAACAACAGAAAACAGAATGAGTTAATTTTGTAATGCACTGGAATATATTTTTATTAGATTAAGTTAATGCTATCCTTAGTAATAGTATATCTGTGATTTGGTCAACATACAAACTGGATACCAAAAGAAATCTCATATTATATGCAAATGTTAAAGCTTTTCATTACCAAATCTGTTACTTAGTAAAAAATAAAATGAAAACCATTCATTTGAAACCATTTGCTGTCATTGAAATATAATTATGCAGCCGCTATAATTCTTTGCTTATTATCAGTGCAAATCTGATATTATGTTGTGCACTTTAATGATGGAGTGAGTGACTAGTTGACAAGTTGGTTCTTCGGTGCAAGGTTGTATGGTACAAGCGGCCTTGTGCCCCTCTCCAACTTAAAAAAAAGAGGCCCCCACAGATGGTAGCCACGTTGATGCCGTTGTGGGGCTTTCTACAAAAAGCTACCTGTACCAAGCCCAAACACTTATTTTGAGATGGCGAGTAAAAACTTTCCATGCCTGTTGACCTTTAGTTTCCTCAACACACATACCCAGTTGGAATCGAACCCTCAACCCCATTGGTTTCAAAACACATCTCTTTGTGCATAATGGCTAATCGAGAGTGGTAACGCATCTTTTAAAAAATTCGATACTATTATTTATTTTTGGTTTTAAAACATAGCATACATTAGTGGTAAAATCTTTGCATTGTAATCAAAAGGTTCCAGGTTCGATATTCGTTGAAACAGCTTTATGCATTACGGTTAATCGGGACTGCGTAAAAAACGCCAACATTAGCCCCTAGTGAAAATCGAACCCTCGACCCCCGTTGGTTGCAAAACTCCAAAATCACCCCATTTTCTATTTGTGTATCAAGGATAATCGGGAATAGTAACTCACTTTTTAAACAAATAAATGTTATTCTGCAATTTGCCAGCATTGGAACCCAAAACCTTTTGAATACTAAACAACAATATCAGCTATTTTGTTTTGTTTTTGAATATCTGTTCGTGTTAATCGGGACTGATAACACACTTTTTTTTATTTAAACAGAAAATCATTATTAGGCACTTTGACAACAATTTCTATGTATATCTCCATCATGTCCAAATGCCACAAAGGGGGGGGGGGACATGTTCGCCAAAATGCAATAAATGGGGAAAAATTCTGTAAACTAAAAAAAAAATTATAACTATTAAATTAAAAATTAGCCAACATTTGGACTCGAACTTGGAACCTTTCGAATACTAAACACCAGTCACAGCCATTTTGTTTTGATTTTTAATATCTGTTCCTGCATAAATACTAATGGGGACTCAACACACTTCTTTTTTTTATTTTAAAAACATCATCATTATCTGCCAATTTGACATTGTGAATCGAACCCGGGACCTTTTCATTACAGCATAAACATCCTATTTCCAATTAGTTCATTTTCTCTTTTGTGCACAAAAAGCTAATCGGAACTTTTAAACAAATACAATTGAATATCCAATTTTCACCAACATTGGGAATCGAACCCTCAACCACTTGGTTAAAACATCTCGCAGAATAGAAAACACCCCACGCCGCGCTTCGCCGCGCCTCGAACCCGGGGACCTTTTCATTACAGCATAAACATCCTATTTCCAATTAGTTCATTTTCTCTTTGTGCACAAAAAGCTAATCGGAACTTTTAAAAAAATACAATTGAATATCCAATTTTCACCAACATTGGGAATCGAACCCTCACCCACTTGGTTAAAACATCTCGCGGAATAAAAAACACCCCCCGCACTGCCCCGCTCCGACCCGCGCCGCTCCGTCCCGCCCCGCTCCGCCCCGCGCCGCGCCGCGCCCGATCGCCGCCGCCGCCGCTAAACACAAAACGCGGCCGCCGTATTGATTTTATTCCAATACTATTTATGCACAGATGGATTAATCGGGGACCTATAATGGCCGGACTAAACAATTGGCCTAATTTAACTACCTAGAGAATCGAACCCGCGACCTCTTCATTGCCAGCTGACAACATTAACCACTAACCCAACTCGATTTTCGAACTCAACCATTTTGTTGCCTTTATTTACACACAGGCTAATCGAGACCAATCAATATTGACATCGTCGCCTTGTAATCAAAGGGTCCCAATTTCGATACTCGGTGGAGGCACATAGTGGACCGAATCACCACTTTTCAACTGTATCTCCAATCCTGATTAGTTTTGCCGTGCATAAAACGGACTTAAAAGACTAACTCAATCTATCAATCAATCAATATTGACTCTACCAGGAATCGAACCCTCGACGCCTCTTGTTTTACAGAGCAATAACCTTAGCCGCTAAGCTTTCGTGGTAAAGCACCTTCGGCGCCATCTTTAAATCATTTCTTCATGTCTTTGAATCATACGCAATGGTTGCGCGCGCATTTCCTCCACACACACACACACAAACATACGCACGTGTTAGGTTAGCATACATCAAGAAACAACGTGACAAATCCATTGACCCCCTCCCCCACCGCTTCCGATGTCTTCAACGTGATCAGACACGTTCTGCTGACTCAACAATAAAACAGCTCGTACCCCGCTACACCGGATGTAACATAACACCAGTCGCATCGAATTTTTGCTGACGCGTAGGAACGAAATGCTGCCTCTCTACTGTATATCTTTGCACCTTGTGGCATGTGGGGTATTTTATTTTCATAAGTTGGCAACACTGTTAAGGTGCACGTGCTTTTGTTTACAGAAGGTCTTAAGTTCTATGATTCTCACTTAGTGACACATTTTTTGGAAAGTGCTGAAGTCTATCACTATTAGTACAAGTTCGGTTCCAAAGCTGAAGACAATGCCGACAGTGTTGCGCTAGTTTCGGGTCATGAGCCGGAGAGATGGAAGGTCTCTAAAGTAAATATTTCAGCAGTAATGGCCATTGGAGCATCATTTAAAAAAAAAAAAAAGGAAATAAGCTGCACAGATCGACTGAAAATCTAAGTTTTTATGACGACGGGAAGTAATAAGAATCAGTTTCCTTGACTTACTATTTATTCAATACGAACACGTAATTACAGGTATTACACCCCGTACAAACGTCAAGGCACTGCTCGATTCCCAGTCCGACGTCAAGCGATCTGCCGTTTCAACAGCTAGCCCCGCCCCCTTTCCACCTCGCTCGAGCCACGAGGCATGAGGAGCTCTGAGGTAGTCTACCACGTCACAGCGACGATCCTACCTCAATACACTCGAGTACAAAATTAATCAAATAATACAACTGTCATAACTCCCCTCTCTTGGGAGAAAAATTTCCTTCAAGTGAAATTTTTACAAAATAAAATACCCATTTATAATTTGCACATTGTTATGTTACCTACACTCATACTTTGTGTAGTTACAGTTAAACTGGTATACATCATGATCAAATATACTGGGTATAATCAATACAACAACATTTATGTCAAAGAAAATATAAAAATAGCAAATAAATATAAATAATTTGAAACGAAATCTAAATCTTTCTTTGATCTACCCAAAACAAATGTTTGTACAATTTTGGATTTAGTTTTTCCAATTGGCTTAAATAACAACTTCTCTTTTCAATGGTACAATTCCAGATTTTTAGATTATCACTGTGATGGTTACCACTGATATTGCCAGTTTTCAAATCTATTACAATGTATACATTAGTTGCTTGTTTGTCAATTACCATATACGGGCCTTCATAGACCTCACAGTACTTTTTAGTGCGATTTTCTAGGAGGCTGCTAAGATAATGTGTTTTTACAAATACCAGGTCTTTTATTTTAACTTCAGGTCTATTCTCTTGTTGTAAGTTGTACTTGTCATTTTTTCTCTTCCTTGCTTGGAAACCTTTTATAAAAGCCATGTATAGTTTGTCTTTCCACAGAGAAATTTCATTAGGCGGTAAATTAAAATGATTCAAAATACATGAGTTAAGATCTCTGTTTAGTTGTAACTCTGAGGGAGCAAATCCTAGCTGTGTGTGTACACTATCATTTAATAAGCTTACCACTACATCTATATATTTCGGCCAATCTTTGTGGTTGTTTTTACAAAAAACACGCATAAGCCGGTTGAGTTCGGAATGAATTCTCTCAACTAAATTAGAACTAGGGTGATATATTGGGGTATACGCCAATTTTATACCTAAGCTTGTTAAAGTGTCCACATATTTGTTAGAATGAAACACCGTGGCGTTATCACTAACCAACCTGTGTGGAATGCCAAAATGCCTGACATATCCTTCTAGCAAGGCTTTTACAATACTGTTGGCTGTACTTGACCTCATTGGATAAGCGAACAGATATTTAGTGTTAGCATCTTGTAAGGTTAGAAGAAACCTTTCTCCTTGTGAACCTTTAATTAATGGTCCTTGTATATCTAAAAACAAAATAGTTTCACCCTGGTTACCATGTTGTTGGAATATGCCCTTGGGCGGATGTCTACTCGGCTTCGTTCTCATACATAGTTCACAATCTTTGATATAACTCAGAATACCTTTTCTCATACCAGGCCAAAAGTACAGTTTCCTAACTCTTCTGAGTACCTTTTCACAACCAAAGTGGCCCATATTGTCATGATAATTCCTCAGTATTACCGAAACTAAAGATTGAGGTATACATATTTTCCAGATGTTCTCAAAGTGAAAATCTCTTATCATCAAAATTCCATTGCATACTTTATAAGACTTTTTCCAATTTCTACACCTTTGAGGTAAACTTACATTTACATTTTCACAATTGTTCAAATAATCAATAATAGGTTGAAATAGCTTATCATTGTACTGTTCTTGGACTAACAACTCTACAGGTATATCTAATACTTCATTTTTAAACCTTACATTATTGTTTATGTGCATCAAGATCGGCTCTGATTCTGAAAATTGTCTGGACAATAAGTCCGCTAGACCATTGTCAGATCCTTTGCAGTATTCTACAATGAACTGGTATTTTTGAAGTTGAAGGGACCAACGCAATAAGCGAGGGTTCCAATTCTTCGAATGGTTCAGCCAAGTGAGACACTTATGATCACAAACTAAAGTAAATTCTTTACCCAAAAGATATTGATTACATTTCTCAATACAAAATAAAAGACTTAAACATTCTAGCTCGGTTATGGTGTATTGTTTCTCATAACCTTTCAGTGTACGACTTACATAACTTATTATTCTTTTCTCACCATCAATTATTTGATACAAATATCCTCCGATGCCAAGTAAGGAAGCATCTCCCTGGACATAAAACCTCTGATTAAGATCAGGATGAAATAGTTTAGCCTCATTAGAAATTTCTTGTTTGAGCAAATCAAAACTCTCTTGTTCCTTCTTAGTCCATATCCATTTCTTACCTTTCCTTAACAATTCATATAAAGGTGCACATATGGTAGCAAAGTTTGGAATGAATCTTCTCATCCAAGAGAAACAACCTATTATTTTTTGAAGTGTCTTTACATCCTTCGGAGTAGGAAGATTGAGAATAGCCTCTACTCTTTCTGGATTTACTCTTATACCTGTTTTGTCAATAATGTGACCCAAGTACAATAACTTTTCTTTACAGAGGAATGTCTTTTTGAGACGTACAGTCATACCAGACTCTCTTAATTTAGAAAATACACTTCTTAAATGTTCTATGTGACTTTCTAAAGATTCACTTCTAATGCATAAATCATCAACATAAATGATAACATTCTCTGACAGAATGTCGCCTAATACTTTGGTCATTGCCATCGTAAATGCTTGTACTCCATTACATGTACCAAATACTAAACGTTTGTATTGGTATTGTCTACCTTCAAACAAAAATGCAGTATACTTTTTAGATGACTCTGACAACAAAATCTGGTGAAATCCAGAGGACATATCGATCAGTGATACATATGGTCTACCAACAAATCCTTGTAACGCCTCTTCAATATTAATTGGTCTAATTTGACTAACTTTTTGGTGTTGATTAATATTCCTGAAGTCGGTACATACTCTTACACTTCTATCAGACTTAGGAACTATTACTAGTGGATTTAAATAAGGTGAATCAGAAAGTTCTATAATGTCCCACTCAAGTAATTTTTGAATATGATCTCTAACATTTTGTCTGTAATGATAAGGTATTCGATATGGCTTAGAAACTAAAGGTTCTGTTGTATCTAATTCAATATGATGTTCATATTTAGTACATAAACCAGGTTTTTCATCAAACAACATCCTAAATTCAAGTAACAAATCAAACAGTTGCTTCTTTTCATCTTCATCGAGTATTTCAGCTTGCATAGCTTTTAATTTAAGATCTTCTACACTAGCAACAGTTATTTCCTCTTTTGACTTTCGTTTTACATTAAGACAACTACTCTCTGCCTCTTCACTCACATCAAAAGTTGGACAAGATATAGGTAATAATTTAACTAACCTTTCACCTTGTTTGGTGTGTAACAATAAAGAATTTTCCTTGAAGTTTACAAGAGCCTCTACATTATACAAAAAATCTAAACCTAAAAGAATTTCTACTGTCAAATCTTTGACGACAACAAACTGATCAAAAAACATAATATCTTCAATTTCTATATCCACACAAAATTTTCCAAGTACTTTCTGTTTTCTTTTTCCAGAATAGTCAACCAAAATAATATCTTCTATTGGCTCTAATTTAGGTCTGGTGACTTCGCTAGTAATACGTTTCCATTTGTTCTCTGACATTAAACAAATGTCACTACCACTATCTACTAAGCATTTACTCTCTATCCCATTAATATTTGCAAAGATAGAAGTTGTATTCTTGACTTTGTTCCTGAGGTTTACAGGTAACATTAAGTTATTAGAACTATATTTCGCTTCATCTTCTAACAAGTCTTCATAAAAATTAATATCTACCCTACATACATTTTTAAGGTATGATTCACTGTTTGATTTACTAGAATTTTCATTACAAAGTTTGTTTCTTAAATCTTCAGTATTAAGATTGGCTACTGACACAATATTCTCATCTTCGTCTATGCTATTCTGTGTCACAATAACAATAGACTCACTATCTAGTTTAAAGGTTGTTCAGGTACAAACCAGGGCGCATTCACTCTAAGTGAAGACCCACCATTACCATTTTCTATTTCTTCCCTAGTACTAGATCTAGGTTCACTTCTTTGAGGATTGTTTTGAACATCATCGTGTGACACAGTGTTTGTACTAGTATTTCTATACCTAGGCCTACTATTATCAGCATTTATACGATTTTGGTTACTATAATTGTATCTACCTCGAAAGTTACTATTTCTATAGTTATTACCAGAATATGGAAAACGGTTTACTCTCCAAGACCTTTGACCAGATCTACTATCATTACTACTATTATTATCAGTGGCATATCTCCTGAAATTACCAGAATTCCTTACATTAGTCTCATGGCTTGTATTAGAATTTTGCATATTGCTTACTCTAGATTGATTATTTCTTTTAGTTTCATTAACAACTTGTACTTGTCTAATACCAACAGGCCTTCCATCTCTCCTACTTTCACCTTCAACACTTGCATACAAAGCTTCGTGACGCGCAACCAATTCCGCAGCGGTACCAAGACTAATATTAGGTTGATTTAAGATTGCTTCTCTAACTCTATTTGGTAACTGTTGGGCTACTAAAATAGTTTTTTGCTGTTCTGGCATGTCTGGCTGAATGGAATTTAGTAAATTAATCTGTGACCAGAAATAATTTAACAGAGTTTGTCTACTTTCTTTGCTGTATCTCTTGCACAAGACATTTGCAAGACATGTTGACTTCCACGATGCACTTTCAAAGGCATTAAGGAAAAGAACCTTAAAAGAACTATAATCTACAATGTGTAGTTTCTCCTGAGAGAACCAATTTTTAGCAACACCTTTCAAAAGCATTGGTACATACTTCATGTAATCCTTTTTGGGAACATTTAACATATCCAGGCGATCCTCAACCTCTTGAAGAAATTGTGACGCCAAATAATCCATCCTAGTTGCAGTAAATTTAGGTAACCTATCTAGATCAGAGTACTTAAGTGTACTAGGTACAAACTTCCTTCTGTAACTACTACTTTTGTGATCAGTTCCACTTTCCGAACTACTATCATGAAATTTATCTCTTGACATGCTTTTCGCAACTCTACCTGTCTTATAGCTACTTACAGATTTACGTTTAAGCCCCCTTAACTGAACTTTAGTTTCAGAGCTAGAAGATTTTACATCTGAATCAGATTCTCCTTTACGTAATGGTCTTTGCTTTCTAAACGTGATATATTCAGTTTTTTCAATGGGTAAAGAAGCTTTCCTTGCTTCCCTTTGCTGTTCAGACAATCTAGAAACATCAGGACTAACTAAGCCTTGTACTCTAGTGTCTAATCCTAAAGAAGATTTTGCCGGTTCAGCACTTACTCTAAAAATGGAAAAATCATTCGTTAAATCTCGAACTTGATACCGAATATTCTCCAGCTTATCATCTAGAACCTCATATTTGTTAGTAATCTCTGTAAGTTGTTGTAAGCAACCCTTAACAGTAATGTCATTACTAGATATTTTCTGTTGAACGGTTTGAACGCTCAAGTTTAGATCTTGAATAGTTTGTCCAGACTTAACACTAATTTCGTTAAATTTACTATTCAACTCAGCAATAGCAACTTCATGTCCACTAATGTTATTAAACAACTCCTTCATACTACTTTCATTTCCATGTACAAGGTTGACTAAACTTTCAAACTTCTTTTGATTTATTTCGAGTGTTTTCTTAATTTCTACGCATTCATTTTCTACCTGTTTTACATGAGAATCGAAAACCTCTCTCAATTTTTTATGTTGATTTACACACGTAACAGAAACCTCGTTTATCTTCTCTTCCAATTTCGTGCTCAAGTTGACCACTTGTTCCTTTAGTTCATGGGCGCATTCTTTTGTTTCGACCAAATTATCAGACACTTTCTTTTCGACTCGTGCTTCCAATAATTCGAAGTCTTGCCTTAAGAGACCTATACTGGTGCCTACATTACTTACACTGGCCTCAACACTATTAATATCCGCTTTGACGTTCCTTTCAACACTGTTAATATCAGCTTTGACATTAGCTTCAACACTATTAATATCAGCTTTGACGTTAGCTTCAACACTATTAATATCAGCTTTGACGTTAGCTTCAACACTACTAACTTGTTCCGCGAGTCTAGCTTCAAATTGTTTAAAGAGAAACTCCAATTCCTTTTTTGTAGCCATTTTCAATTTCAGTTACTGCTAGCTAAGAATTTTAGTCGCCGTATTCAGTACAACTATTTTATAGTTTCGGTGCTACAATCACAGCGCGATAAAGTTATTCGTCATTCTTCTTTTCCACATAGAAAAAGTTCAGTACTTACGTCCCAACATCACAGACGAAAAAGTTGAATTCTTCCATCTAACAGCTACAACCAGATTCTAACGACGTAGACGATCGAGTCCTCCTGTTCGTGCGCCATACTTATGACGACGGGAAGTAATAAGAATCAGTTTCCTTGACTTACTATTTATTCAATACGAACACGTAATTACAGGTATTACACCCCGTACAAACGTCAAGGCACTGCTCGATTCCCAGTCCGACGTCAAGCGATCTGCCGTTTCAACAGCTAGCCCCGCCCCCTTTCCACCTCGCTCGAGCCACGAGGCATGAGGAGCTCTGAGGTAGTCTACCACGTCACAGCGACGATCCTACCTCAATACACTCGAGTACAAAATTAATCAAATAATACAACTGTCATATTTTGAGTGACGATTTATTAGTGACCAGTTTCGTGTATACAGTCCGAGAGTTTCGTGGGTTAAAAAAGGACTTTTATCCTTAGTACGCCGCGCGGTCTGACGAAAGTAAGCTCAGTGTCGCCGAGGCTTTGAGCGCGAAATTTGAATTCGTATACATAATGGAGAAAAATCGTAATAACTCTGGCACTATGGGACCAATCTACTTCGGATAACTTTTGTTTTGCAGGTTATACATCGGTGCATGCAATCATGTAAAATTTGGATGCCCCAACCGCGGGGGGGGGGGGTTACGGGCGGGGGCTGCATCCCCCGAATTTCAATGAAAAAAAAACATAAAAATGTGGAGTTTGCCCCCTCTTCTCCAGCTACTTTCGGGTGAAAACCCGACCTTTTGCTTTTTTTCGTTGGCACTTGCATCTTGTGTAGCTACTGTGAATCTATTTCTTCCCTGTTGACTCGGCCTTTTGTGGAAATATGTCCGGAAGGAAACGATTGTGCAACGATTGTGCGTTAGGGAAATCGATGAGCTGTTATATGATACGAACTGTTTAAGGTGAGGCCTTTCCTAACAGAGGAGGGAAGGGCCTTTGCAATCGTTTGTTTTGTCTATACTTCTGGATAGACTCACGCTTCTGGCCTCTGGCTGGCTATCGTCAAGCTTCATTGCATTTCTAACATAGAGGCGACAGAAAGCTGACACCGCAAAACCTCATCCAATGCCCTCTCTCCTTGAACAACCCCCCCCCCGCCCCGGCCACTACTTCAGCTGGATCACCAGGTCTAAACACAAAGAAGAATGTGTACCTTATCAGTACTAAATCACAGCGTTGGAAGCTTGGAGGAAAACAGCATCGTAAATACCAAGCATTTATTGTGTCTGTCAACTGACCAGCGAACACGTGAGCCCAAAGCCCAAACACGTGACATATTCCGAGAAAGGAGGGGGGATTTGGAATTTTCGTAAACACGATTGCAAAACCTGTTCCCGAACGAACTGCCAGTGTTTCAACCTCAATATACAAATATAAGTGTGGAAAACCCTCGATAATTGTATCTAAAGCTGTTTGTTGCATATCTGCAACAGCGGCTACAAGGGACATACTTTTTTGTTGCATATATGCAACGGGGAGTGGGGACTAAGGGTTTAAGTCAACTGTTTTGGAAAAACACTCAAACACTAACTACCACAAAGGGGCAGCCATGAAGGCCGAAAATTTTATGAATGTCGAGAAGAGAAAGTAAGAAGATGTTGCATATGTGGAAATTTTAACGGAAAAAGCAAACTCGACCGACTCCAAAACCAGGGTCTCTGGCTTATACCGTGCCATTCTTTGTTCTACCAAGTGAGCTACCGAGTCACCCTTGGCTTCGCTTGATCTTTTTCTGCCGCTGTAGAGCAATGGCACGGTATGCCTGGTGGAGCCTGCATTTTCCGCTCAAATTTCTACATAGCACATCTCTTGTGTATGTCCAACCGTAAGATGTTGCCTGTTGGGGTGTAAGGGGTGCTCCTTCCACATAGTACACCCAATAGTCAACCTCATTTCCACGTAGTACACCCTGGACTGCAGACTAACGAGGCTCTGGCGACTGGCCCCATGGCCAGTATAATTTTGTTTGTGTTGTCCTGTGTTTTGTCCTTATTTGTGCTGAGTGCTCCTTTACAGCCTCAGCTTTTAACGAAAGTCAGAATATTTTATGATTTTAGTTAAGCAACGTTAGAGTTGTTATGTGTAACGATAAGTGGCTGGACCCCGTATAATGTGACGGGTGCAAAATAGCATTAGTGCTGACGCACCCAAAATTTTAAATTCAAATTCAAATTCAAAATTCAAGATGTTGCCTGTTTAATTAACAAGCTCAGAAAAAGGAGACAGAAGAAAACTAAGGAACATTCTCACCGTTTGACAAGATATTTTTCTTCTGTGGTCAACAAGAGCTGCCGTTTCAAGGTGACAATGAGACTGACCCACCAGGTTTCACACCGAAGCTACAATCTATACGTGTTGATTGAGGATTTCACAAATGGAACACAGGCTTGTGCAGCCTGTCGTGCTCTGGATGGAAAGTTAGGATTTTTGTTAAGGTTACGTTTCGAAGGCAGGCGACAACACCATAAAGGATAATATCCAAACCTGGGAGAACACATTCGAATGGATTGTCCATTGCATAACAGCTTCGTGAAACGGACACACATACACATACTGAGATCGTTTTGGCACAAACACAACGTTCGTACATTGCAACAGAGGAGTCGAGTGATAAAAAATGTCCCGATATCACGTCCTGAAAGAAGAAAGAAAAGAAGAAGAAAACAGCAGTTTAAACAGTGGCAGATTTAGGAGACAGTTTCTCTCCATTTTTGGCCCCGCACTATGGCTTTTTAATGCTAACCTTTGTCTACCAAGAGAAAGTAAACTTTTCTTGTCCACTCCCCCCCACCGTTTTGGAACTGAATCGCCACCATCGACCTTAAACCTTGGGAGGTTCTATCTATACCCCTGTAAAAAAAATGATGTTTAGCCCCCCCGAAAAGAATTTCCGGATACGTGCCTGCCTTCAGGGTTGGCTTGTTTAAGACAAAAGTGTTTAAAACACACGGCTTTGTTTTTTTACAAATTTTTTAATTTTTTTTTAGAAGTGTTTAAAACCTTGTCTTTTCATTGAATCTGTGTCAATTAATCCGTGCTTTACAGGTTTCACTTATCGCACAATACGTGAGCAACCTTATGTTCTGACGTCAAAGGAGAAGGCTTTTTAATTTTAGGCTAAATGCCTACGTTGTTAGGTTAGGCAGGCTACCTATATATGAACAAGGTAGCAAAACTGTTGTGCGACAAGATAGACCCGTGCTTTATGTACAATTCGAAACTTCTCAGTTCTTTGTTTCGTACCATCCTATACATTTGAGACTGGTGGAAACTGGAAACTAATATCTGAATACACAATGCGTGATTTTGATCATGACGTGAATTTTTTTTCTCTTGCGATACGATTTATTCGTTTGTATAACTGAATGAAGCGCAGATGCTTACTTTTGGTAACATAATAGTAGTGTATATTGGTTGTTTCAAAGTCGTACTTAGTAGGTATTCTCTTTTTTTATCAATTGAATATCATTTTTTGACATATTTTGACAATTTTTTGTCGATGTTTTAGCGTTTGACGATTTTTCAGTGCAATTTTCACCGCATCTCATTTTTTTCCCACTCGTACTTGGTAGGTATGCATTTGTAGCCTCTTTTTTATCAATTGAAAATCAGTTTTTGACATATTTTGACAAATTTTTGTCGATGTTTTAGCGTTTAGCGATGTTTTTGTAAAATTTCCTATTTTTCTTTTTTTTCCCACTCGTACTTGGTACGAATGCCACGATCTTACGTGATATAACTTAACCTATTTATTTTTTTTTGTGCTAAACTACACGAGAGCCTCTACGTGCTTTGACCTACTTTAGAGTAGTTCCAAAAAGACAGTTCACGGACCGAAAATGGGGCTCGGTGGGGCTCGCCTTAATGGACTTGTCTCGTAAGGCAATGAGCCCCATTTTCTGGCAGTGTTGCCAGCTGCTTACTCGAAAAAATCACCAAGGTTTTTTTTTGGTCTAACCTATGTTATTGAACTGCGTCGTCACGTCCAAACCTGCATGACTTCCGAACACTATTGGTTTTATTCATATTTTTTTCTTACGTATAGGTGTACGTGATGAATCAGCAAACATATTTTTTCTAAGTCTTGCCGTTTCCAAGATAACCCTATTTCCGGTCGCTATTTTCGATTTCCGAGCATAGGTTCTATTCATACTTTTTCTCACATATAGGCGTACGTGACGAATCCGCAAACAGATTTCTCCTAAGTCTTACCGTTTCCAAGATAACGCCACTTCCGGTCGCCATTTTGGATTTCCGAACATAGGTTCTATTCATATTTTATTTACATATAGGCGTACGTGACGAATCCGCAAACAGATTTTTTCTAAGTCTTACCGTTTCAAAGATAACCCCACTTCCGGTCGCCATTTTGGATTTCCGAGCATAGGTTCTATTCATATTTTACTTACATATAGGCGTACATGACGAATCCGCAAACAGATTTTTCCTAAGTCTCACCGTTTCTAAGATAACTAGTAGTGCAATCAAGCCGGTTCACAAACCGAAAATGGGGCTCGGTGGGGCTCGCCAAACCTCAAAAACTCACTTTCTCTCCACGTTCCGCGCCTTATTTATTGCGCTGACGATGTTTCACAGCGTAGAAAACAGCACCAAAACATCAAAAACTCATTTTGATTATTTGGAGCTCACCAAAACCTCAAAAACTTATTTTTATTAATTGAGGTTTACCAAACCTCAAAAACTCTTATTTTCTCTCTATGTTCAGCGCCTCATTTATTGCGCTGACACAACGTGATGAGTAAATAATGCAGTTTCTTATTCTTGAAGGATGAATGCACCTTATCGTAATTTTCCAAGCCCCGGTCAAATGTTTGTATATCGTGACCTTTGTAAACCTCTCTCTCGGGAACGATGTGCCACACACATGCGCGTGCACGCCTATATTGTGACGCAAACAAACAAACAAATAATATTTTTTTAAGATTTCTGGCCCCTAACCCCACTTCCGGTCGCTATTTTGGATTTCCGAGCATAGGTTCTATTCATATTTTACTTACATATAGGCGTACGTGATGAATTAGCAAACAGATTTGTCCTAAGTTTTACCGTTTCCAAGATAACCCCATTTCCGGTCGCTATTTTGGATTTCCGAACATAGGTTCTATTCATATTTTTACTCACGTATAGGTGTACGTGATGAATCACCAAACAGATTCTTCCTAAGTTTTACCGTTTCCAAGATAACCCCACTTCCGGTCGCTATTTTGGATTTCCGACCATAGGTTCTATTTATATTTTACTTACATATAGGCGTACGTGATGAATCCGCAAACAGATTTTTCCTAAGTCTTACTGTTTCTAAGATAATTCTACTTCCGGTCGCCATTTTGGATTTCCGAACATAGGTTCTATTCACATTTTACTCATGTATAGGCGTACGTGATGAATCTGCAAACAGATTTTTCCTAAGCCATGAATTGGAGGGTTCTATGGCAACCTATATTAATTCTCGTAAGAGAACAGAAAACGCACACACACACACAAAAAAAAAAAACAATACTGTGGTCACTACAACAAATAGTCTTCTTCAACCCCTATCCAACAAACCAAAAAAAAAAATCATCATCCTAACTAGAACCATGTAACTAACATTGTGATGACTCATATTAAATACCTCTTAATTGTATTACTTATAAGGGTATACTATTGCACAACGTTTTTGCAACAAGTTATTACGTAACATTGTGATGACTCATATCTAATGCTCTTTGTTGTATTAACTATAAGGGAGTAAACTATTACACAACATGTTGCAACAAGTTATGACGTAATGTGATGAGTCATATCTAACGTGGCGTCTTCTGATTGGTTAATTATTACAGGTGTTTTCAATACGGTCCGTGCTTTTATTATATAAGACGGCATACACTGCAGATCAGTCAGTCTCGTGAGAGCAGCCGAAGAGTACGGACGTCCTGTTGCAGTGCTTCTTGTTTTTGTAAAAAAAATAGGTATTTAATTTTTTTTTGAAGCTACATACCATCTATTATTTCAAGTTCAAAGGTGTTTCACGTGGTTTTTCATAGTAATTTCGACCAGATTGAATTTTGACGTGATCGTGCATTTTCTATTTCACCTCAAGAAATTCTATATAAATAACATACCTGAAAATTGTATCGCTATATACTAGACTTTTTGATTTCTGTGATTTTCGAAAAAGCAATGGCATCCACCACCAGTTTCAATCGTAAAAATGATAAAACTGAATGTGTTACTTGTGGGAAGCTAATCTCAAGGAACAATTTATCGGTACACAGGGCAAGATGTAGCGAAACAGGTTCGAGAATTAATCGTTCGTCACCTTCTAAGTCTTGTGCTCGATGCGGAAAGATGATCAGCATTACAAATTTAAGTAAACACCTCAAAATTTGCAAACCATCGACCGAACAAGGAACATTGAAAAGAAAAATCGATGATCCAGGAACCGAAGCTTCCACTTCCAAGCAAATTAAATTATCCAATGAACGCAAACCAATTAGATCTGCATTCAACGACCAACTCCAGGATTTTTCAATTAAGTCAGAACCAGGCCGTGACATCCTTAGTTTCTTGGATGAAACGAAAACATCTGTACTAAATATTTTGAAAGATAAACTTGAAAACAACTCTATAAAAGTATACGTTGTTCTGTTTTCCGAATACGAGAAAGTTGATGGCACAACAAGTATTTTTTATCATCGTACAAAAAATCAGACTTTTTATTTTGCTGACGTCGAAAATTTGGACAACTTCTATTATAAAGTTTCCAACGAGCTGGTTAAGAAACATGACGATTTCGAGGCTAAAGGGTCGGGATGGTCTCTGTGTGGAAGTCCTCACACGTTAACCGTTTACGTGAACCAATTCTCGCCTCTTTGTGCATCCAGCTACGTTCCTCTTCCACCGAACATTCAACACAAGAGGGCTGTGTTAAATATACAGAACAGCGATAACAAGTGTTTTCTCTGGTGTGTGTTGGCTGCACTGCATCCTGTTCATTGCAAAAATAATCCAGAACGGATTTATCATTACAAGCAATACGAGTCCGAATTTGAAAGTGTAATGTCTGACATCGAATACCCGGTGACATTGTTGGATATAACAAAGTTTGAAAATTGTGCAGGAAAACGCATCGCTATTAATGTATATTCTTTTACGTCAGATAAATATCTTGTGCACCCCGTCAGGATAAGCGATATCGACGATGACGATGCTCGTGTGATTAATCTTCTTCTAATTTCCAACGAGGATGTTCATCACTATATGCTAATTTGTTCACTATCACGTTTGGTCAGAAGTCAATCAACCAAGCATGCAAACAACATCGAAGTTTGCCCGAGATGCCTAACCACGATCGACGAGTGAAAACAACTTAATTATTGAAATTACACCGGACGTCAAATTGCTATCGAGAAACTTGCCGAACATAACATTTATTGCGGCGACAACAGACCGGCTAGAATGTTGATGCCCGAAACGAACGAAGTTGAAGAATTCAAAATGCACAAGGCATTGTTGGAACATCCCGCAATCATCGTCGCAGATTTCGAGGCGTTCCTCAAACCACTCTCCTACTGCGAACCAGATCCTGAAATTTCCTCCACAACGCCGTACCAGCTTCATCAACCTAATAGTTTTGGCTATGTTGTTGTGCGACGTGATAAAATAAATGAAGCATATATATACCGCGGGCCAAATGTAATCGAACACTTCCTGGAAAAAATGGTGGAGGAGGTTGAGGTAATTGGTAGCGTACTGCTTACATCAAAACCGATGGCACCTTTAACTGAAAATGAACTTCAAAATTACAATTCCACTGAGGTGTGTCCGGTATGTGATCAAAGTTTCACTGATGAGAACAAAAAAATATTCCACCACGATCATTTCAGCGGAAACTACATAGGTGGAATTTGCAACACGTGCAATCTTAAAACCCAGAAACCTAAATTCATCCCCATATTCTTTCACAACGGAAGCAGATATGATTTTCACCACCTGGTGAGACATCTTGGCTACGATCCGAAACGTATAGGTGTCTTGGCCGAGAATGAAGAACGCTATATTAGTCTCAGCAAGCAAGTGTCGATTCCGGGAACGAAAAATACAATCGAGATGCGCTTCCTGGATTCGTATAGATTTCTCTCTGCAAGTCTGGATGCTTTAGCGAACAAACTCATCGACGATCAATTTAAAATAACGAGAGCTAGTTTTCCCATCGTAGACATAGAACTCGTTAGACGTAAAGGGATTTATCCTTACGAGTACGTTAGTGATAATTCTAAATTTAACGACGACGCTCTTCCACTTCCAAGAGAATTTTACAGCAGACTCAGAGAGAAAGGAATCACGGAAGAAGAATACCAACACGCGCAACTCATGTGGGAGAAATTAGAATGTAGGACACTCGGAGACTACCACGACGCATACTTAAAACTGGACGTGACGATACTCGCGGATGTTTTTCAAGCGTTCAGGAAAACGGCAACGAATATTTATAAATTAGATCCAGCGTATTTCTACAGTCTACCGGGATTAGCGTGGTCGGCAATGTTATTCCAGACAAAGGTCAAGCTGGAACTGATATCGGACGTTGACATGTTACTTTTCATCGAAAGAGGGATACGAGGTGGAATGGTGCAATGCGTACAGAGACATGCAAAAGCTAATAACGTACACATGAAAGAAGATTACGATTCTATTCGAGTATCGAATTACATCTTCTACGCCGACGTTAATAATCTCTACGGACATGCCATGGTTTAGAAACTTCCTTACGGGGGATTCGAATGGTTAGATCCCACTTCGATAGACATTATTCATTTCGACGATAGCGAGTGTGGTTTCTTCGCAGAGGTAGATCTCCAATTCTCCGATCATCTGCACGACACGTTTTCGGATTTGCCTCCGACTCCCGAAATCAAATGTCCACCCGACTCGGTTCAAGACAAGCTTTTGTTAACATTGGACCCTAAACAGAGATACGTCGTCCACTACAAGAATCTCCGGTTTTTGATTGGGAAGGGTGTTCAGATAGTAAATGTTAGAAGAATACTAAAGTTTAAACATTCCACGTGGTTAAGACCTTACATAGAAACTAACACACAACATAGAACAGCTGCCACTTCCGATTTAGACAAGGACTTCTTTAAATTAATGAACAATGCGGTGTACGGAAAGACCATGGAGAATGTTAGAAAGCACGTAGACGTGAAATTAATTTCCGATAAGAATAAATGTCGGAAGTGGATAGCCGATCCTAGATTCAAGTCGAGAAAAATTTACAACGAGAATTTGGCACTTTTCAATCTAGATATAAAATTGATGAAATTCAGAAAACCAATTTACGTTGGCGCAACGGTTCTCGACTTGTCGAAACTTTACATGTTCGAATTTCATTACGACGTGATGAAACCCTTCTACAATGATAAGATATCACTTTTGTACTCGAACGTGGTTAGGCATCTCGGGCAAACTTCGATGTTGTTTGCATGCTTGGTTGATTGACTTCTGACCAAACGTGATAGTGAACAAATTAGCATATAGTGATGAACATCCTCGTTGGAAATTAGAAGAAGATTAATCACACGAGCATCGTCATCGTCGATATCGCTTATCCTGACGGGGTGCACAAGATATTTATCTGACGTAAAAGAATATACATTAATAGCGATGCGTTTTCCTGCACAATTTTCAAACTTTGTTATATCCAACAATGTCACCGGGTATTCGATGTCAGACATTACACTTTCAAATTCGGACTCGTATTGCTTGTAATGATAAATCCGTTCTGGATTATTTTTGCAATGAACAGGATGCAGTGCAGCCAACACACACCAGAGAAAACACTTGTTATCGCTGTTCTGTATATTTAACACAGCCCTCTTGTGTTGAATGTTCGGTGGAAGAGGAACGTAGCTGGATGCACAAAGAGGCGAGAATTGGTTCACGTAAACGGTTAACGTGTGAGGACTTCCACACAGAGACCATCCCGACCCTTTAGCCTCGAAATCGTCATGTTTCTTAACCAGCTCGTTGGAAACTTTATAATAGAAGTTGTCCAAATTTTCGACGTCAGCAAAATAAAAAGTCTGATTTTTTGTACGATGATAAAAAATACTTGTTGTGCCATCAACTTTCTCGTATTCGGAAAACAGAACAACGTATACTTTTATAGAGTTGTTTTCAAGTTTATCTTTCAAAATATTTAGTACAGATGTTTTCGTTTCATCCAAGAAACTAAGGATGTCACGGCCTGGTTCTGACTTAATTGAAAAATCCTGGAGTTGGTCGTTGAATGCAGATCTAATTGGTTTGCGTTCATTGGATAATTTAATTTGCTTGGAAGTGGAAGCTTCGGTTCCTGGATCATCGATTTTTCTTTTCAATGTTCCTTGTTCGGTCGATGGTTTGCAAATTTTGAGGTGTTTACTTAAATTTGTAATGCTGATCATCTTTCCGCATCGAGCACAAGACTTAGAAGGTGACGAACGATTAATTCTCGAACCTGTTTCGCTACATCTTGCCCTGTGTACCGATAAATTGTTCCTTGAGATTAGCTTCCCACAAGTAACACATTCAGTTTTATCATTTTTACGATTGAAACTGGTGGTGGATGCCATTGCTTTTTCGAAAATCACAGAAATCAAAAAGTCTAGTATATAGCGATACAATTTTCAGGTATGTTATTTATATAGAATTTCTTGAGGTGAAATAGAAAATGCACGATCACGTCAAAATTCAATCTGGTCGAAATTACTATGAAAAACCACGTGAAACACCTTTGAACTTGAAATAATAGATGGTATGTAGCTTCAAAAAAAAATTAAATACCTATTTTTTTTACAAAAACAAGAAGCACTGCAACAGGACGTCCGTACTCTTCGGCTGCTCTCACGAGACTGACTGATCTGCAGTGTATGCCGTCTTATATAATAAAAGCACGGACCGTATTGAAAACACCTGTAATAATTAACCAATCAGAAGACGCCACGTTAGATATGACTCATCACATTACGTCATAACTTGTTGCAACATGTTGTGTAATAGTTTACTCCCTTATAGTTAATACAACAAAGAGCATTAGATATGAGTCATCACAATGTTACGTAATAACTTGTTGCAAAAACGTTGTGCAATAGTATACCCTTATAAGTAATACAATTAAGAGGTATTTAATATGAGTCATCACAATGTTAGTTACATGGTTCTAGTTAGGATGATGATTTTTTTTTTTGGTTTGTTGGATAGGGGTTGAAGAAGACTATTTGTTGTAGTGACCACAGTATTGTTTTTTTTTTTTTTGTGTGTGTGTGCGTTTTCTGTTCTCTTACGAGAATTAATATAGGTTGCCATAGAACCCTCCAATTCATGGCTTAGGAAAAATCTGTTTGCAGATTCATCACGTACGCCTATACATGAGTAAAATGTGAATAGAACCTATGTTCGGAAATCCAAAATGGCGACCGGAAGTAGAATTATCTTAGAAACAGTAAGACTTAGGAAAAATCTGTTTGCGGATTCATCACGTACGCCTATATGTAAGTAAAATATAAATAGAACCTATGGTCGGAAATCCAAAATAGCGACCGGAAGTGGGGTTATCTTGGAAACGGTAAAACTTAGGAAGAATCTGTTTGGTGATTCATCACGTACACCTATACGTGAGTAAAAATATGAATAGAACCTATGTTCGGAAATCCAAAATAGCGACCGGAAATGGGGTTATCTTGGAAACGGTAAAACTTAGGACAAATCTGTTTGCTAATTCATCACGTACGCCTATATGTAAGTAAAATATGAATAGAACCTATGCTCGGAAATCCAAAATAGCGACCGGAAGTGGGGTTAGGGGCCAGAAATCTTAAAAAAATATTATTTGTTTGTTTGTTTGCGTCACAATATAGGCGTGCACGCGCATGTGTGTGGCACATCGTTCCCGAGAGAGAGGTTTACAAAGGTCACGATATACAAACATTTGACCGGGGCTTGGAAAATTACGATAAGGTGCATTCATCCTTCAAGAATAAGAAACTGCATTATTTACTCATCACGTTGTGTCAGCGCAATAAATGAGGCGCTGAACATAGAGAGAAAATAAGAGTTTTTGAGGTTTGGTAAACCTCAATTAATAAAAATAAGTTTTTGAGGTTTTGGTGAGCTCCAAATAATCAAAATGAGTTTTTGATGTTTTGGTGCTGTTTTCTACGCTGTGAAACATCGTCAGCGCAATAAATAAGGCGCGGAACGTGGAGAGAAAGTGAGTTTTTGAGGTTTGGCGAGCCCCACCGAGCCCCATTTTCGGTTTGTGAACCGGCTTGATTGCACTACTAGTTATCTTAGAAACGGTGAGACTTAGGAAAAATCTGTTTGCGGATTCGTCATGTACGCCTATATGTAAGTAAAATATGAATAGAACCTATGGTCGGAAATCCAAAATGGCGACCGGAAGTGGGGTTATCTTTGAAACGGTAAGACTTAGAAAAAATCTGTTTGCGGATTCGTCACGTACGCCTATATGTAAATAAAATATGAATAGAACCTATGTTCGGAAATCCAAAATGGCGACCGGAAGTGGCGTTATCTTGGAAACGGTAAGACTTAGGAGAAATCTGTTTGCGGATTCGTCACGTACGCCTATATGTGAGAAAAAGTATGAATAGAACCTATGCTCGGAAATCGAAAATAGCGACCGGAAATAGGGTTATCTTGGAAACGGCAAGACTTAGAAAAAATATGTTTGCTGATTCATCACGTACACCTATACGTAAGAAAAAATATGAATAAAACCAATAGTGTTCGGAAGTCATGCAGGTTTGGACGTGACGACGCAGTTCAATAACATAGGTTAGACCAAAAAAAAACCTTGGTGATTTTTTCGAGTAAGCAGCTGGCAACACTGCCAGAAAATGGGGCTCATTGCCTTACGAGACAAGTCCATTAAGGCGAGCCCCACCGAGCCCCATTTTCGGTCCGTGAACTGTCTTTTTGGAACTACTCTAAAGTAGGTCAAAGCACGTAGAGGCTCTCGTGTAGTTTAGCACAAAAAAAAAATAAATAGGTTAAGTTATATCACGTAAGATCGTGGCATTCGTACCAAGTACGAGTGGGAAAAAAAGAAAAATAGGAAATTTTACAAAAACATCGCTAAACGCTAAAACATCGACAAAAATTTGTCAAAATATGTCAAAAACTGATTTTCAATTGATAAAAAAGAGGCTACAAATGCATACCTACCAAGTACGAGTGGGAAAAAAATGAGATGCGGTGAAAATTGCACTGAAAAATCGTCAAACGCTAAAACATCGACAAAAAATTGTCAAAATATGTCAAAAAATGATATTCAATTGATAAAAAAAGAGAATACCTACTAAGTACGACTTTGAAACAACCAATATACACTACTCATAATTTTGTACTTGGAAAGATAAATTAATCTGGAGAATTTATTATGACACTATATAAACTGTTCAGGCAGCAGGAAATATTTCGCCCTGATTTTTCCAGGCAGAGAATAGTAATTCTATAATATTTAGTTTCTTGAAATTTAGATGAATATGAATCCTAACCTACTTCAGCAGTGACGGAAAAAGGGGTGCTATTAACCCCAAGTTTTGTCCCTGCAGTAGAGGTGTGCGGGATCCCGAAAAGTCGGGACCGGGATCGAGAAAAAAAATTCCCGTCCCGATCCCGACTTCGGGTAATGACTTCCTGTCCTTTCGGGATCCCAAGCAGTCGGGAAATGCGGAATGGTTATTTTAAAAAGTCGTCAAATCTCCATGTTCTCTGCATTGTAAATGTCTGGAACTTATCGGAAAGTGTTAGTATTTGTACCAGAAGTGCAAAAACAAGCACTTAAGATGGAAATTACGTGTAGAATTCGAGATTTCAAGAGCTTTGGGAAATTTCGAACATATGCCGTCCCGAAAATTTTCCGACTTTGTCGTGAAATTGAAAATTTTCCCCGTCCCGAATGTCGGGATTTAAAGAATTTCCCGTCCCGACCAAAAAAATTCTGTCCCGCATACCTCTACCCTGCAGTATGGTAAACCTTATCTCCAAAGGGAAATAAACTGTCCTTGCCGCCACTGTACTCATAACAATAAGTACTTTTTCTTTAACGACTTTAACTTTAATTTACTGGGAAAAGGTTGACTTTCTTTTGTTTAAAACATGTTTTTTTTAACTCATGATTAAAACTGTGTTTTTTAAAGAAACACATATTTTGCCAACCGTGGATTATGGACATGTTTGAAGAAAATAATACTTTCTCTTTCAAAGACCACTGGGATTTCCTTCTTCCCTGTTGTTTGCATTGTCTACAGTACACTATGTAAACTATAAGCCAATGTAATCTTCATGTAGATTGCGCGTAGATAACGCGTGTAGACGTATAGGCCGCGTCCGAATCGGCAGCAGATGTCACCTAGAGCACCGTTCCATCCGGGGACTCAGCCAACCTCCGTTGTCCGAATTCGCTGCAGACGTGGAGTCGGAGGGGAGAGCAGAGAGGAGCGACAGATGCACGCTTGAACTCGCTGTGACGCTGCGCTTGGCAGCCATATTCTAACTTTCACTTTGTACAGACAACATTTACTGATTGGAGGATGTAAAACTCAGTTATACTTTAACATTTTATCGATAATACTGAATGCAGAAAAATTGTAAATGATGAAATAGCGTGTTACATTTTTAATATGAGTAGTAAATAGGTGGAAATGATTGTCATGTTTGTTTGGCGTCTGCCTTCTGCTTCCGTGCATGCGTCTGCGCCCCAGAGCGCGGTGGGTGAAGTTGAGCTGACACCTGGCGGGAAAAGTGACAACCGCACTACAAGGGGACATGCAGATTCGGACGACTTGGACGTGACTTCGACGGCACGCGAGAGCAACGGGAGAGAACTGGACGGAGCGCTTGCCAATCCGGACACGGCCATAGTCTACTGCACTTTACTGACGCACACAAATGAACAGAAGCCGATAGGGTCAGAAAGAAGAAGATAGTCATCAAGAAGAAGAAAAAGAAATATTGGATCAAGAAAAGGAAGAATTGTCGATGAATGTGTTGTACTGTGCTGTGGTATATGTAATCTGTGATGTGATGTTTGCTACTGGTCTCTGAAATTTTTGTTTATCAGATTTGTGTACGAGTTCGAGAATAATAATGGCAGAGAAGTGTGCAAGTGACAATTTTAGGCAATTGGAAGATCCCCTGAAAATCCTCGCTAAAAGATGTTTAAGAGATTTCAAGGTTGAGAATGGAATGTTTTCAGGATATATAGATGGATCGGAAGAATTCGATGCTTTCATGACAAACATAAGAGTGTGTGGATTTCATTATGCAGTTCGAACGTCTCACTCACTTGCTCAAAGACAAATTTCTGGAAAAGTTAAAGGTACATAATTTACAGTTAATCTACATAAAATTCACCTTGGCATCGAGTCACGGAATCCACATAAATTCCCGGTATGCACTTGCGTACGCAGGATTTTTTTCGTCGGAGCTGGAATTGGAGCACGACGACCGACCGACGGTACACCCCGAACATTTTAAATATTCTCGATTCTTGAATCTAATCTTGGTAAAACTGTCAAAGCCGGGAATCGGATGTAACTCGTTTATTCTGTAATTGTTGACATTCGTACTTGCTTATTTTGGTAAAAATTTACTATCCTTCGGACACCTCTAATTTTTTCGTTTCGTCAATTTTTGACATTCGTACTTACGTATCTGCTTAATTTCTAGATCCTGATACTAATACGACACCGAATTTTAACTATGTTTCCTAACCTAACAGAACTAACCTATCCACGCGCCAATGGTTCGTGGGGCTAGCTATTCTCCGTCGGAGAATTAATTTTCAATGAACAACATGAATTTCAGCTATGAAACATTCCCACATCACACAAAACACCTTCCTGATGTTCGACAATGCTACAGGAACTTATTACGGTAAGTAGTTTCTTCTGTAAAAATAAATAAATGTGTCCGAAGGATAGTAAACAAGTACCAGCGCTCATTACTTTAAGGAAGGTTCAAATTTCGTGTGCCAATGATTTCCAAAATTCTACGATAATTAGTCTTTGTGCTAGGAGAAATCATAAAACAATCGGAACCATTACCGAAAATACTGCTACAACCTTCTGAAATTACACAGAAATTCAGTTCCGTAAGTACTTTCTCCAGTAAATTTGAAGAAATCTGATTCCCGGCTTTGACAGTTTTACCTTAAATCTGTAGATTAGATTCAAGAGTCGAGAATATTTTAAATGTTCGGGGGTGTACCGTAGGTCGGTCGCCGTGCTCCAATTCTAGCCCCGACGAAAAAAATCCTGCGTACGCAAGTGCATACCGGGAACTTATGGAATCCACATAATCTACAGATTTCGATGTTTTACAAAGCATGTAATTTATTTCAAGATGCGAAAACCACATATAAGCGAGGTGGCACCAGTTCGGTATATCGGGAACACAATAAAATCGGATATTTTGTGCTTAGCATGGTTCGTACTTACCAATTGTGTATTGCGGATCATAGTTCAAGGTGCCATTATGCTTTTTACACGAGAACAAACACAATTTTTCACATACAGAGTGATTTTTTTGATTCCTTTCTTTGCTTCCGTAACACACAATATGGCGGCCACATCTTGAATCACGTTGTGGTTATGCAGTGTTTCCAACCTTCTTCACTGAAAAATACCTACTATCGTGTTCGTCACCTGTGGAAATTGTCCATTATGCACGGGTAGCTGACAGATAGCTCCACGAACCATTAACGGATAGCCCCACAAACCATTATGCACGGTAGCTGACAGATAGCTCCACGAACCATTTCCTATAAGTTTAGGTTAGGCAAGGATAGTGAAAAAAAAATGGGGTTGGAAACACTGCCATAGGCTTACGTCATCTAACGTACGCAGCATACAGTTCACGTAGCAAAACCAGTGGCAATTGTGCGTCGGTGAGATATTTCTCGTGAAAAATACATGATTTCCCGGTCAAATATTTTGCACGATGAAAGAAAATACCTTGATGAACGTTCGGAAGCTTGCAGAAACTCATATCCTTAAGTATATATCTTTAAAAAATGAAGAAATGTGTTTCCGATATACCGAACTTACATTACTATTGGTGCCAAACCTAACAAGGTAAAATCATTAGATGTCACCGCATTTCTTGTCAAATACTTGATCATACATACAAGAAAAAGATTGTAACGAAATTACGTATATATTTTGAAATTATTCACTTCCCGCTATATGTATGTATTGTGAAATGTGTTAAGTGGCAAATGTTTTACAAGAACTCGAAGAATAACATAAAATTACGATGAGCATGCTTCTGTAACAACAAACATGGGGGCTGTTGACCCACTGTATGCCCTCGAGAATTACATTGAATTTTTTTAATGGATATATTTTGATGTTTTACATAATATAAAATTGGTTCCAGCATGCGGAAAACATGCTTAACATAGATATTTGATCTGAAATTATGGTCCAATCGCTTCCTTCACTTTACTTCCCGTGAATTATTAACACTATATTTGGTATTACATCCTATTTCTCTAATCTTGGTTACCAGAGTTTTAGCCAAGTTATACCCTGTACTCACTATCGTAAGTACCTTTAAGTATATATTTCTATTGTATACTAACTTATCCAACGTGAGTAAGTCGCACGAGCATTAAATATGAATCAATGTAACACTTGTAACATTAATATTCTATTGTGAATGAACAAGATATAATCTCTTATTTATACTCTTGAAAATTGCATTGAGTAATTTGCATGCACACTGGAATTTTTGGAACTTCATTATTATATGGACTACCTCATTTCAGAAAAGTCTGTTTTCTGGGAAACCAAAAGGAACACTTGTGGACATAATAGGAACACTGTATTTAAAAGTTTGCATGATTTATATATTATAATTAGCCTTTTGTTATTTGTGTTTTCGAAAAGTCTGCTATATCACCGAGAAGCTCGTTGAAAGCGTCGACACTGGATGCAGCCACCGCCAATCGCCACATGTATTCCACCAAATACGATTCCAGATGATGATGAGCTGTTCGTTCCCCTGTGCTTTTTATTTCGGCATTTTGCTGACACCCACTTCCGTTCTACCTTCTGAATATTAGCCCCAGTTTCAGGATCAACAAAATTGTATGGTTTACCGTGAACTGAGCAAATCCCAATTTTTGCAGTTCGTCTGACTGATAGCCTTTCCAGCAATCAGAAATGATGGTCCTATGTGGTTCGATGTGTAGCTCGATTTGTTCCAATAGTGTTTTTACACTTCTGTCTGGCACTTTCACTAACAAACAGGCACCTGTTTCTCGACATCACCGAACACCCACTGTTAAGGCAACATTCGTCCCACATGGCTTTTTATGTTTTGTAAATAAACTTCAATCGATTTCTACAGTGCAACCTGCCCCTCCAATCTTAGCACTGTTTTTCTTCTCAAGAGAAAACACACATACCTCTCTCATGTAATTTTTCCAGTCTGTTACCGTTTTATCGGCCATACCTAACTGCTTGGCACACCATTTTACAGATGTTAATTCCTCACACCAACCATACATAAACCGTACTGCTGTTGTCAATGACATTTTGCTATATTTGAACCTCATTCCAACACGAAGACAAACCTTCTTCTGACACAATTTAAGGTTACATTTCCAAAATGGTTATTCCTTTCCGTTGTAGAAAACTTGTAGCCTCTTCTTCCATTTTCAGCAAATTACATATCAACATTCTGTCACTTATCATAATAAATGTTGATTACACAATTGCACAAAGCAATAAATCACTTGAGCAATGCTACCAATGTAATCCATGGCAGGATGACAACTATACACGCTGGAGTTATACAAACAAACGAAAAAGGTGTTCAATTGAACGCCTGACCTTGAGCAAAAGCGGGGGGTTTGCAGGGTGCGGTAAATGACTCATGTTTGTGAGAGGCTATTTTCGTTAATTTTTTCTATATTGTGTATTAAAATAAGTTTTCAGTAACTTCTATTACAATGTTTAATTTATTTTACTATTGCATAATTGTTACAGAAAAAAAAATTGTAAATTGAGTTAGTTTATATGAAATGTAACATATTATATGTGTGGAAAAAGGGCAAGTTGTAGATTTCAGAAAAAAAATGTTAAATAGTAACACATATAATAACACATTTAGCAATATATTTTCTATTTTCTGAAAAACAGCAAAAAATAAATAAATGAAGTACTGTGTTATGGAAGAGAAAAAAGGAGTCGAAGATATTACTCTCTATGTGAAAAATTGTGTTGTTTTTTTTCATGTGAAAAGCATAATGGCACCTTGAACTATGTTCCGCAATACACAATTGGTAAGTACGAACCATGCGAAACACAAAATATCCGATTTAAATGTGTCTCCGATCTATGAAACTGTTACCAATTTTCCTTCCCAGAACATGTATGTATTTGTCAGCATTCATCATACAATCAATTGTCACTAATGATCCTGGCCCTTCATGGGTGAATAATCCCCAAAACATCTTGTTGCCAGGGTGTTTTACGGTCTGTTGCAGATGTGCTGACGTTACAGATTCATTACTCGACCGACGCACGTATTGAATCCTCTGTCCCTGGACCTCAAAATGTGTTTCATCTGAGAACACAACTTTCTTCCAGTCGTCTTCTGTCCAATATCGATGAGCAGGGGCAGGCCCGTAGCTAGAGGGTGGGGGTGGCAGGGGGGCAACTGCCCCCCTGAGACCCTGCCTTGCCTCCCCTCCCCTATGAAAATATAGAACACATCTTATTCAGAATTCTCACAATTCTGATATGCTATATTGCTCTAGCAACACAACAAAGACACTCATTGATTTGGTGATTTATTAAGGAAGGTGTGTTGGATTCCGTACTGTCATAAAATAAAACTTTCCAGATCCAGATTTCTGAGAATGATTTCCAGATTTTCAGTATCTAGAACAGTTGGGAAATTCTGAATGGTCTTGTATTATTAAAGGTGTGTAATGTTTATTTTATTTGTTTATTTGTTTGAAAAGTCCTGAATACAGAAAAATCCATTTTACATCAGGATATCAACCGGAAAAGAAATGAACAAAATAATAAGATGGACACATACATATACATATATAACAAGAATAATAACAAGTAGGGCAAGAATAATATTATTTATACTTCAGCTGCTTTATGCACGCCGTTCTGTAAGTCTGTTTTGATAAATGGAACCCCGAAGCATCTTTTAATGAGTTGTAAATGGTTTGTAGCCTCTAGAGAAGTGATCTTTGTTCTAAAAATAGCCTTGAAGATTTAATGTAAAAGAAGTTGTTGCATTTCCTGTTGGGACGTGGGATTCTGATATTAAGAAGTGGCAAGAGTTCGCTGGTGAAAAGTTGTCCATTAATGATTCTGAAGAGTAGTGTTAAATCTGAGAGTTGACGGCGAAGAGAAAGGTCATGAATTTGTAGAGTGGATAGAATTTCTTGTTTGGAGAAGTTTGCAAGGGCTGGGCATCTGTGTTTGACTATTCTGAGGAAGAAACTTACTACTTTGTTTGTTTTCTTTAAAATGCTTTCACATGCCATTGACCAAATACAGGAGCCATATTCAAGAATAGGAAAAACACACATTGTAAAGTAGATTTTGAGGGCAGAAACGTGTGTTATGTCTGTAAATCTGTAAATTAGTCCAAGCGTTTTCATCGCTTTCGAAGTTAAGTAGTCTATGTGATGGTTAAAAGTCAGTTTGCTATCAAAAATGACACCAAGATCCTTGTGCTGTAGTACGAACGGAATAACCTGGTTGCATAACTTGTAGGATGGCACTGTGTTATTGGATTTTAGGGTAAACCTCATGACAACAGATTTATCCGGATTTAATTTGAGATTCCAGTCTTGACACCAGCGTTCAATGTGTTTGAGATTGTCTTGGATATAGCATGTGTCCTGAAGTGAGGTAATGTTTCGGAATAATTTGCAGTCATCAGCATACAATAATACTGAACATTCGGAAGAAATATATTCGTGAATGTCATCCATGAAGAGAGAGAAACACAGGGGCCCCAGAGAACTTCCTTGGGGCACACCGGAAACTACAGGAAGCCACGACGAAGAGCAACCAGATACGATAACCTTTTGCTTTCTATTGTGCAAGTAAGATGAAAGTAGTTTAAGAAGAGCTCCGTGAATATTGAATCTATTTGATAATTTGTGGATGAGTTGCGTGTGAGAGATAGAGTCAAAGGCTTTGGAAAAGTCTAAGTATACGACATCCATGTCTTGCTTGGCATTCAGGCAGTTAACTGCTTTGGTAAGCAAGCAAGCAAGGTTTGTGTCACAGGAAGCATGAGGGAGAAAACCATGCTGAGTGGGAGAGAGAAACGGAGAAACATGTGCAAGGATACGATTAGAAATGATTTTTTCAGCTAGCAGTGCAAGTGCAGCAAGTAAGGAAATCGGCCGATAGGAAGTGACATGAGTTTTTTTTCCGTGTTTGAGGATAGGGACTATATTTGCTTGCTTCCATGTACAGGGAAACACGCTTGGATGTTTTTTTTCTTGTCTTTCTCTGAAGTTTGAAATGCTCAATTTTTTTGTTTCTCACATCTACCGTTTACTAATAGTGATGCATGTGGTACAGAGAGGGAGGGAGAGAGAGTGAGTGGATATTTGATTTTTCTTACTTAATGTCTCTTTTCTGCCACTTCTAGTTAATCGCGATGATGAGAACGAGTGATGATATGAAATTGATTTAGGGACACTCACAAACAACACCCGTGCCCAGGCTGTCGTCGTAGTGCATTGTGTAACCGCCCCACCACGGAGGTCGGCTAGTGAAAGATGTAGGACAGATTACTGGGTCAGTTACCAAACATGACGAAAATGTGATAGTGTTTCACATTTATTATTTCTGTTAGAAAGCAATAAAAATTGTGGTGTGGTATGGGTTACACCAGGTAGCTTTTGAAGTGTAAATAGAAAAGGTTCTAGGAAGGTTTTGCAATACACCTTTCATTTTCAAAATCTTTGAAAATACTTTCCCCCACTTCTTCATCCTTCAAAAACATTAGTCGAACAAACTCTTCCATATTTCCTCAGGAAAGTGGGTACACTCATCATCCCACGCCCTTAGAAGGTTCTCTTAAATGAAAAACCTATTTCTTTAAGCCTGTTATTGGCGTGAGGAAACAGTGCAGAGTCGCATGGAGCGAGGTCTGCACCGTAGGGAGGATGCTCCAGCACATTCAGCCCCGTACGTGCCAAATATTCAATGCAAACTTTGGAGCGGTGCTCATGAGCGTTGTCATGGTGGTAAAACTAAGCGTCTGCCTTTGAGCGTGGATGAGTGTTTTTGAGAGCTTGAACTACTCTGGGCAGGCACTCCTCAGTGTACCACTTCGCGGTCACGGTCTTGTGCGTTAATAGCACCACGTGCTCCACAACTCCCCTTACAGTAAAGGCGGCCACCATCCTCTTCTTTACTGATCGATATTCTTGCACAGACACGGGCATGTTTTCATCGTCGAAAACCCAGCTTTTTTCTTAGGTAAAGCCAGGTTTCATCACCTGTTAAGATGCTGTTGACGTAGCGAGATGTTACATTTTACTCAACACGCTTCAACTTGTTACAACGTGCGACCTTCGGTTGCACCATATTGCAAAACTTTACTAGTACACTTTGTATCAATTTCAAATCTTGTAAATTATTTCTCTTATGCAAACGCATCAAATATGATAAACAACATGGGTGTGTGTTATGATAAATGCATTTTATAAAGGAAAGGGTAAGTGTTGACTTACCGTTGGCATGATATCATTTCCATTGTATTCTATTGCTTTTAGAATTTTAAGCGGCAGTAAAAATAAATGCCATTTGAAACCGTGAAGTTAATTGGGATTGCATACATTAAGAGGCCATATCATGGGCAGCGGAAAAACAGACCTTCATTCAGAACACTTTTACTCGAAAACTATTTGAGGCATTTGAATGAGCTTTGTGGTGAATTGATCAGAAAGGATGAATCTTAACAGTGATTATCGAATTTTTTTTATCACTTCCATATTTTAATAGATATTAGCTGTCAAATATCTCAGTTTTTGGATCGGCGTATAGAGCCCGATTCTAAGTTACTGTAAAAATTTAACCTTGCAAGGCTTTCTTGCATCCTTCCTGAGTAAACTGATTTTTTTATTTTTTCAAATTGAGAGGCCCATTGTGAAAATACGCCATTGCAAACATTGATATGCATTTTCAAACACCTTTGAGAATGGCTTTATTCGAGCCATAGCGGGGCTGGCCATCGGCTGGCGGGGTTATGTTCAAGTCCTACAAGTTCAGCCGTCTGCCGATAGATGACTCTGACTAGGTTTTACAATAGTGGGCGTGGCTTCGCTTACTTCTTCTTCTATCCTTGGCATTGTCTTTTCCCTTGGGGGCGGCTTTTGACCGTGCTCCGACCATTTCGGAAAATCCAAAGTTGATTTCCTTCACCCGGCTGTTTTTTTCATTGTGTTTCATTTGTCTTATTTCTATTTTCCAAAAGAATAAATACATTAATACAGAGACTGTCCCAATTGAATCTTACATAAATTATAGCAAAATTAAATTTGTTTTAAGTCAATTACATGCTTAAATAGGGTAATCGGGACTGGGGCTACAGGATACAGTGGGATCCAGACCACTGTGTAGTTCTACCGGGGATCGAACCTGAGACCCCTTGAATACAAGGCGAGATAATTACTACTAATTTCATCGAGGAAACTCAAGGACTTATTTGGGGAGGGGTCCGGACCCCTCCCCAAGAAAGACTTACCAAGTGAAAAAATTAAATAATGAAAATATATTTGTGTAGCATTTATTATATAATCGATGGTTATAATTTCCTTTGAACTTATTGATTCATTTGTTGTTTCTAAGTCCACTTTTTGCACATAAAGGCTAATCGGGACTGGACTTACAGCTTAAAGTGAGATTCGAACCACTACTTGCATCCACCGGGTATCCAACGCGGGATTCCTTGATTACAAGGCAACGACGAAACCACTGCGCCATCGAGGAGGCCCACTCTTTGAACTTATTGGAAGAAAGATTGGAAGTAGGGGGCTTAGAAGGACAGTACCAATTACCAAAGATTTATGCTTGCACGCTACTATTTATAACAATATGCATAAAATATTAATCAGGAACTTTACTTTTCGCTAACCGGATCTAACATTCTCTTTTATTCAATAAATATTCAATTCTTCATCAATTTGAAATGAATTTCTTTGCCAGGGCACTTGTTTTTTATGCAAATTATGCCGATCTTAACTACAGGTAAGCTAGATAATGAATACTTGCTGTTATCCGATCTTTTTACCTATTTATGTGATAATAATATAATTTTATCTTAAACATCATATTATTATTATTATTCCTGACACAATTGGTTCGGCGTATTTCTAGATACGTGCCTTGGGAGGCCCTACAGAAATTACAGCGAAAGGAAGTGAGACAGTCGGGTACTCTTTCAAACTCTAAATCTTGTTCTTGTCCCAAGTTATGTAAACGCTCTCTCGTTTTCGTCTCGATCTCTGAATATAATTTCAATTATAGTCACATTAACTTCAACGCATTTTAAAAATACAATTTGTGTCTATACAAAGAACACGCTTGGGCAATACATTCACATTTAGAGAACACCGATCTATTTCATAAAGAGGTAAGACAACTATGCTGAAGGTAGATATTTAAATTTTAAAAATAATTCACTGCACATTCAATTATACTATATGTAATGTTATGTTATAATAATGGAACCTACATCTTGCAATTTTTTTTTAATTCTAGTTTCATTAATATTTTACTTTCCATATTATGTGAATACATTAATCGTGGAGGGAGAAAACACACCGGAACGACAAGTGACCGGCGACACGTGTCGCTTGAGAATTTCACCAATCGAGCGTAGGCATGTGCGGCCTGTCATGCCGCTATGGTGTGAAACGTTGCTGCTGATTGGCTCGTTCCCAAGCGACATATGTTGCTTGTCGCTTCGGTGTGAGTTCTCCCTAATAGGGCGAGTGACAATGAATTCAATTACATCTTCATAGCTTGTTCATGACTGAAAGAAGCTACTCGTGTCGCATGTCGCTCGGACTGGGACTTTCTCTCAATATCGTGTATAAGGCACGTCCAGAAAGTAAGTTCCGTTTGGTAATAAAATTAAATTGTGTACAGATACAGAAAAGTTATTTATTGCACAAAATTCTACAACTCTTAAACTACTTTTCCACATAACTGCCGAAATTTTGTAGGCATTTGTCATAGCGTGGCACAAGTTTCTGTATACCTTCTTCATAGAAATTTGCCGCCTGTGTCTTCAACCAGTTGGAAACAGTTTCTTTCAGCTCGTCGTCATTGTTGAAGTGTTGACCGCCAAGGAAAGACTTGAGATGTAAGAACAGATGAAAGTCGCTAGGAGCGAGGTCAGGGCTGTACGGAGGATGGTCAAACACGTCCCAGCCAAATCCCTGTAGGAGGTTTTTCATCACATTTGCAGTGTGTGGTCGTGCGTTGTCGTGAAGAAAAACAACACCTTTTGACAGCAATCCTCGACGCTTATTCTGTATTGCGCGGCGCAATTTCCGAAGTGTCTCGCAATAAGCATCTGCTGTGATTGTTTGACCACGCGGTAAGAAATCAATGAGTAAGATGCCTTTCCAGTCGCGTGAACCAGTTCTTCTGTAACCAAAGATGGACGCCCACTTCGTTCTTCATCGTGCACATCACTACGTCCGTCATTGAACTGTCGGACCCATCTTCTCACCATTGAATCACTCATCGCATTTGGTCCGTAAACATCGCAAATTTGCCGATAAATTTCACTTGGTTTCACTTTCCTCGCATTCAGAAAACAAATCACAGATCTGATTTCACAAGCGGCGGGATTTTCAATCAACACCGACATTGTAAAGAAGCACAACAAAGCGTACGTGACTGACAGCGATCTCCAAATGGCTCACGTTTCTTCTCCTTGAAACAGAGCGTCTACCGCGCATGTGCGGAACTGCGATCGCAGCGCTGCAGCGGAGATAAATTGAAACGGAACTTACTTTCTGGACATGCCTTGTATCATGTCGACTCGGTTTGTTGTTCGTGCATATTTTCCTTTAAACTGAATAGGCTCTTGTTGCTTGATGTGAATGTTCCGTGTCGCTTGGGAACGAGCCAGTCAACAGCAACGTTTCTCAATGTAGCTGCAGACCGAAGTGACAAGCGACACATACCTCTAGAGAACAATCCAATCAACAGCAACGTCTCACACAGCTGTAGAATAACATGTCACACAACCCTGCGTTCAATTGGTGAAATCCTCAAGCGACACAGATATTTCACACCGTCTAAAGCAAAATATTCACTGTGCATGCGCGAACAACAGGCCAGGGCGACACAATGGACGGTATGAAAAAGAACTCAGTCCTAGGGACACACAAGCAACAGACAACACAAGATGAATGGTTGATTGCGTTTATTACTGAGAACCAGTTACCAAGAGACACGTGTCGCTTGTCGCGTGTTGCTTCGATATCAAATATCCCTAAAAGTAAGCATCTTTTGAAGCACAGTATGAATAGTTAGTAGGTAAACAGCAGTGACAAAACATATGATTGATTGATTGATTGATTGATAGATAGATAGATAGATAGAAAAAATTGCCTATAAATCCGCACCCTAATCATAACTTTTTAAACATATCAAAACATATTTTTCATTCATCAATTTTTTACGCTTACAATAACCTCTAATTATTACTAAATCAATTTTTGTATTTTCCATCTAATATCTTAATATATTTAGCTCTTGCCAGTAGGCACTTTATCTTCTTATGTAGATATATTTTTTGGCCTCCATCTCATCAGACTTATCATTCATTAATTTCCTCAATTATCTCATCCAACTCGTTTGTATTTCCACCCTTCTACATAAGAGTTGTAGCTTTCCTGGCGACGTCAATCGACGTTAGCTTCCATCGTATACATTGCTCTCGTCTTCAGGTAGGAGATGTTGTTGCTATGTATATGCTCGAAACGTTGGAAGATAACGCCGATTTAATCTGGCTGGTACACCTGTTCGAACCTTTCTACATGCTAAATTTAAACAACAATCTTTCGTAATCATTAAACAGGATGGAATAAATAGCGGGGAGGCTTTTGTAATATTAATAATTTGAATTACTTCCCCATTAAAAACTGAGCATCCTCGATGGCGCAGTGGTAGCGTCGTCACCTTGTAATCAAGGGATCCCGGGTTCCATGCCTGGCTCAGTCCCGATTAGCCTTACTGTGCATAAAGTTGACTTAAAACACTAAATCAATAAATCATTAAGAATTAATTTTAAAATTTTGTAATGAATATCGGGTGAAAGATTCAATATACTAACCTCCATTATTAATTCAATGCCTAGAGAATTGTAAAAAATGGGGGGGGGGGTTGTATTTATATACACGAACGCTCGGGAGCCAATATAAGTTTACAACCTGCAAATCGGATTTTCTCTACCGATTCAACCAATTCAATATCTCCAATGTTGTTTGTGTTGCACCTGATTCAAAATCGGTCATAATTTATTTCGGAAATTAGTTTTGGGAGGATAAAGACCATCGATAGGAGAGCTTGACTGCCGTTCGATTCCCGGAGGAGAGGGTGAGGAAAGTGGGCTCTCCCACTGCATGGGGTGCATCTACGTACAAGGGACTCTACTATATAACTACGTGGGAGCATAGAGACGATTTGCATCGCCTCTATAAATAAGCGAGACAGTGAATATGTAAAGAGCCACCACCACCCACCCACCAATATGCCTTTCAAAACACATTGCATAATGCAGGTGGGTGGCTTTACCAATTTCTTTCAAATACAAGTAGTTAATTATAGTAACAAGACATCTTTTTATATATAATTGGATTTTTCAAAATTACAATAAAATAACAAAGCAACCAATTTTGTTGTAATTCTATAAAGAATAAGTTAACATAGGTCAGAATCAGTAAACTTCCTGTTCGGACAAATGTCGCAGTTGAAGTAGCATTCTAAACAGGTAAAACACTGCTTACTGACACGTAATCTGACTTAAATTTGGCACAAAGCAGTCTTTTTTTTAGTTTGAAAGACCTTGTGACATTTGTTGAGCCGGGATGAAGTTCTTCATAACTAATGGGATCAAGAAGAAGGAAAATTTAATTCGTAACACTACTAACGGACTTATTACGCCATTCGCATGATGTAATTAATAAACACAATAATTCAAATTACATGATTATTAAAAAGCAAACATTTCTTTGTAAATAATAATGTAAAATGCCTGTTTTTGACCAATCCCTCCCCTGTTGTAGGTTTGTTATCCATGAAATATCAATCTGGAATTTTTTGTTTCACAGGTACCTGTCATAGAGTAATCTTTACGTTGTAAATATATTTTTTCTTAGCTCCCCAAACGGAGACATCTGGGCTCAAAATTTTGAAAAAGAGAATCAAGAAACGATCAAAGAGCTATAACAGTAATTCAGCCGAAATACTCTGATATTACATAACTTCCCTAAAAAAAATATCCTAAACTTTGAATTTTGGTCCAAATCAATATGTTGAAAAAATACGCGAAACATACAATGTAGCTTGAAATGTGCTGAAAACAATGTTTTTTACCCAAGCTATCATTTTTCTTAGATGAGTTACCATAATTACCGCAACTGTCTACAAAGGCTAAAAATGCCGCAAATCATAAGTCAAACAGGGCCGCAATTTTTAAACGAAGTCATGTAAAGGAAAATACTACCCTTGCATAGGGGTTACAACAACAAAAATATAGGCTATATATAAATAGAAAAAGTTGACCATTTTCTCAATTATTATCTTTTTGGACCACATGGTATTAAATGGCCATATTTTGCTTTAGACCTAATATTCATTAAAATATGCAAGTTTGATTAAATTAGTGCATATATTGTGTATCAGTGAAAGTTTTATAAAAATAGATCAAATACATTCACAGAGTTGGTTTTATGCAAAGATAATGTTGGAAAATTTTCTGCTTGAAATCATTCACACTGAGAATCAAACCTGGGTTTACTACGTGGCAGTCCGATGTCATATTTTCTCTGCTTTCTCATATATCAGTATTTACTCAGTTCCATATTTTTTAACATTCACATTCAGAACATAAACATCCATGTCTTACTCGGGATTCGAACTCGGGACCCCTGCTGTCGTAGCGCGCTGTGCTAACTACCTCGCCCCGGAGGTCAAATGGTAGACTATTGGGACTCCTTATTCGTTGAAGAGAAGCTTCCACAATTACATATGTTACAAGCCACATATTGTTGCTGCAGGACTCTATATTATCGTCTGGAATTTTGACACGAAATGGTAAGATCAGCTTTTGGCAATGAAGACCCGAGCAGCAAAACCTAGGACGTGTCTGAGAAAAGAAATGCCAAGGGTTTTACGACCTGTCAATCACTAACTGCCCGTGTACCGGAGGAGGCGTGTTCTTGAGGGCCTCGCGAAGCGGGCCTGGACAAAACATCTGGTGGTGTAAACGCTGTGCGCGCTCTATCGGCAGAAGGAAGGCGAATTCGGAAAAGGCCTTTCCATGATATACAGTCTTAAGAATAGCAGATGATGCCATTTTTCGATGGCTTGTATTGTAGCATCGAAACAAGAACTGGATGAGCAAATATAAGAAACGTTGTTCACCTTGATGTCCTCTACACACTGTGAAAATTGCCTTGCGTATATAGGTTCAAGAAAATGACGCTGCATTGCCAGAGGTCCCGGGTTCGAATCCCGGTTTGGACATGGAAGTTTGTGTTTGTCCAAAAATGGGAAAAACAGAAAATGTAGTAAAAAATGACAACCTGAGAAAAAGTGAATAACAGGGCATACTACCGCATAGGGGTATTCCTATAAAAAATAAAAAAGTCGGTACGGCGTTTGAATGCCACGTGGGAGACCCGGGTTCAATTCCTGGGGTGGCTGATCTAAGATCGGAATTTGTCCGGTCTTGTCCCACATAAAACAGCTCGGGGGGCTCATCCAGCCTCAAATTAATGGGTACACTTCGCAACATCTTATTTGACCGCTCCAAAAGAATTCTAAGTCCCGAATCCTAAACTTAGCAACACTGCACTCCGGCTCCGAGTGAGAGTAGCCAACCTTGAGTTGGTCCTTCCACTAGACGAAAAACGCTGCAGTGAGAGGTTTTCAACTTGCACTATCCATGAACTTAGAAACTATAAACCGCTATTATAATACACAATCAAACAGAAATAATCAATTAGAAAAACAACCTTGAGGAATTTTTACGATTCTGCTTGCTCGAGTTGAAATTTTAGGGGTTTGAAACACTGAATACAGTTTATCTCCACCTGGATGATATCGCCATCAAGTTTGTGCAGAAAGAAGCAAATTTGTGAGGAGTTTATGCGACATTTTATTTACAATAGCTTGCATAATATCGAACAGTTATCAAAATATTTTCACAACTTGTCGAGAAAATGTGCTTGGAACATAGCAAGGTGGGAGTCTTCATAAACGTCAACATGTTTTTAAGGGTATTATGTCATGAAGTTAACGTAGAGCAGTTGGTTACACCCTGTTTTCCTTATTTTTCGTCAAGCGTGAAAGGTCGCGGGTTCAAATCCCACCCTGGGGTGTAAGGGGTGACCTTCCACGTAGGCACCCAAAAGTCAACCTCACTTCCACGTAGTGTACCCTGGACTAAAGACTAACGAGGCTCTGGCGACTGGCACTATGGCCAGTATAATTTTGTGTGTGTTGTCCTGTTTGTTGTCCTTGTGTGTGCTGAGTGCCCGTTTACGGCCTCAGCTTTTAACAGAAGTCAGAACATTTTAACATTTTTAGTTATGCAACGCTAGAGTTGTTATTTGTAATGATAAGGGGCTGGCCCCCGTATAATGTGACGGGAGCAAAATAGCCTAAGTGCTGACGCTCCCAAAATTTTAAATTCAAAATCAAAATCAAATCCCACCCCCTCCTCATTTTTTTTTTTTTTTTTTTTTTTGCTGAACAGAGATTGTTGATATTAGAATATTGCAGATTTCCAGTTTTTAAAGTTAAAACTTTTTTTAGTTATTGTTCATATGTTGTGTAAACACACACATCATGATTAATTCACAAATCACATATATGTATTCAGGATGCAAAATGTAATGTTATTTAAGTTATGTATTGTTTGTTCTTAATAATAATCCAATAGCGCAACTACCCAATATCGGGCCAAGGCTTTCCTACCGACTGCTGGCCTCCCTCCCACACGAGCCACCAAGGGCACGTGGAGATCTGCAGCCAGACTAGAGGGATGGGTGGTCAGCCCGACCGACCCCCAACCATTGTAGGACTTCGCGACCAGATTACGCTCACTCACTCGGAGCTCCCCAATTTCCTCACGATGGTGGGTTGCCTATACGTAGGCCGAATAAATTCCGACCAGAGCCGGATTGGAACCTACGCCGTCCCGCAGCGAACGATCTCAATACGAGTGAATGCCTTAACCCGCTCGGCTACGGAGGAGGACTGTTTTTTCTTTACTGACACCTAAAATATTGATTATTTGATTTCGATATACTAAAACAAACATATACAGCTATGTTAAGTAGTGATGTAGTGCATTACTGTAATGAAGGAGAGCGTTAAAATGAGTTCAAATTGCTAAGATCGGTAATTTTATGTCCGTTCCTTTGTAATGACTGTTGTCAATCACCTCACCATGCATCTAAAAATAATAGTAAATTGCCAATTAACATAAGTAAATGGTTATTGTGACGGAGGCCGATTCGATAAGAAACTACTAATAAGTATTTATATAGTGAGTGACAAACAAAAAATTCAAAACCTCATAATGATCATTAATTCGTCACTGCCTTTGTATCTAAAATGTTTGTCTTCTTTGAACAGAAAGTAGGAGTATCAGATCTAACAAACTTTCCCCACTAACTTTGCAATATTCGATACCACCATTACAGACTTAGCTCTACGTAACTTGATTCTGCGCATTCCACGTGGCATGAGACTTCCTCCTATCATCGAAACAACTTTCTCTTACTATTTCCTTTCACCTCGTGAAATACAGAGGCCAATGTTAACTTCTTAGCATGGTGGATAAACTTTACATCCAACGATATACTCCTGATAAAAATCCTGCCTAGGTGGAGAATCGAACCTACGACCTTCCTCGTGAGAATCAAGCACGCTACCTTTCCTCCAGGTAAGTGATGTTATGATTAGCTACCAGTTTGAAGAAACCAATTCACAATTCATGGCAATTTTCATGAGGAAAGGAATTCAGAATAAAATCGAGAAACGATGAAAGGGAAAGATGATGAACATGTCTATTGGTGTTTTGTCATATTTTGTAAATTGTGTAAAAATTCCGTGTTTTGAACAAGCAATTGTTTAGTTACGAAGTCTTTTGTTATTTGTTTAAGGTAGATACAGGAGAGCGAAAAGGAGTAATTTGAACCAGAACCCAGTTGCCAAGAAACTTCAGCTTTTTTCCAAAGACTGTATGACAAGAGAGAGGAAAGGGATATTCAACGTATGAAATATAAAATATGTGTGAAAATAAAACAGTGGAAACCCTGCAAGATAATCCTAACGAACTTCAAACTATGAAAACATATTTTCATGGTGGAAAACTACAAGTCATTTTCGAAATATGAACTTGATTTTTTTCTGTATTAGAAAGTGGAGTTATGGGACGATACGATCCTTCAGCAAGAAAAATTTAAGTAAGCCGACTCCTTCCCTCCAACTTTTTCAATAGTCATAATTAGGGTCCGGAAGTTGAGGAAAAATCAACTTTTTTTTCTGACCCTTAAAAACAATGCCAAACCTGATATAATGTCCGTTTCCCTTCAGTTAGAGCCTGAAAACACTTTATATTTTACATTTCTCTTGCCTTTTTCAGCCTTTTTTGGCTTTTAGTTTATTTGTCAGTATTCTTAACAGTTTTTGTTGCATTTTTTACTTATTTTTGAGGTTTATTTTTCTCCTCCCCTGTTGCTTCGTGCATTTTAAATGCATTTACCAGTAAAACTTACATATTTAGATGTCTTGACATGGTCCTTTTAGCAAATTCACCATGAATCGAAAATACGGTTAATGGAAAAGCATAATATCATTCTTAACTGAAATGTTTGGCAAAGGATTAAAATACTTTGTGTGAAGACTACTTTGAGGTTCGTTTTCTGGCCACTGTTATCGCTTTAATCTGTGGTTTTAAAGTAAAATTAGTCACAATATTAAATGAAATTATACTCTGGTGTACGCGAAGCAGAACAGTTTTTTCGGATGCTGGCCGACTACAGTATCATAGAAGGCCCACTCTGAAAGGAGATGTATTGGTTGATTTGGTGTTTTAAGTCAACTTTATGCACAGTAAATCTAATCGGGACTGGACCTACAGTTTAAAGTGGGATCCGAACCACTGTGCAATGAGCCTCCACCTGATATTAAATCGGTGACACTTTGATTACAACATGCTGTTTAAGAACATGTATTTATGATATATTAATTCTTAATTCTTTTGACAGCTAAATGAAAAGAAAGGTCTTACCAAAAATCCTGCCAATCACTGAAAAATCAAGAAGATGAGTAGAAACATTTCCGAGGTATGCATTGCATGAATATTTACAGTGATTTAATATTACATTATTACAACACTTCGTACTACGTAAATAACAATAAAAAAATCAGGAGTGGGTGAGATTTGTACCTATGATATTTTGTTCATGACGAAAAAGCAAAACGGGATGACCTCTTAATCAACTGCTCCAGGGGATTGCTAACGTGAAAGCCTGTAAAACAAGTTGATCTAAGTTGAAATAACATTTTGCCGGAGTTCCAATCCATGTTTCACCACAGATCAGGGAAAAGATGCACTTTGTAGAATAGTCCGGTATTGTGCAATTTATCTTTACTGTAATTTTGCCTAAAATCGAGAGAAATTTGCTTCATTGCATTGATATGTGATTTCAATTCTCTCCAGGTGGTGGAGAACGAGTTCAGTGTTTCCAAATGCACATAAATTCCCCTATTTTCTATTTTCGAACGAATAGTCTTAAAAAAATCAACATTTCTATTTCCAATTTACGATATTTGTTTAATTGCATATTATATTACTGGTTTAGGGTTTCTAACTTCATGGAATGTGAAAGAATGAAAGAAATTCATGAGCGTTTTCGTTTAGGAAGAAAAACTGTTGCTAAGTTGGATACTATTTGTGGACTGTGAAGCGCTATGTTGGCAAATTTACGAATTCAGAACTTTGAATTTTTTCAGGGTGGTCAATTAAGATGTTGCGAAGAGTACCTGGGGGCAACCCTGGGGAGTAAAGGCTGCCAGAGCATGGTGCTGATCTTATCGCCTTCAATTTGGCCGAGGTCAAGAATGTGTGGGGATCAATCCCCACATCTTCTAAATATGTCTTCATGGCACGGTGTACAGGAAACTTTGCCTTTTTTTATAACCTAATTTTTTGCCAAAACATTCTGTCAACTATTCTGCTGTGGAGTGGATTTTCCTAATTTTACTCATCTTAAACCATTGTGCCATGAGACCTCATGCAGCAAGGCTGGAGTAAGGTGAAGGAGGCCCCTTATACACTGTATAGTTGATTTCATATTATAGTCATTAAGGAACATATTTTTCATAATGTAAAGAGCATACAAGATTCCCTTGTATGCAACTTAATATGAAATGACACCGTAATCCAAGAAGTCATTGATCAATCAAAGGGGTTCCCATTTGTTTGTCAGGTGTCAAAGAAATGTGTTTTCAACAATAGAATAATACAATTCACACAATATTGTTCAAATTGGTTAACGTAAGCCAACATTTTCTGTAGTGATGTAAGAGTCTCCCCTTTGAAGCAAATGGATCCGTGGTAGTCCTAAGAGACCCATGTTTTAATGTACAAAAAACGTAACAGACGTTGTACGTTACAAATTTTTACAGTATTCATCAAAGTGAAGATAATATGTAACCATTATTATTAACTTTATTCGATTTTTATTGCTTAACACAACACATTGGTATTATTGAATTCTTGTTAGATTCGTTTATGCGTCAAAATCTTGCATACTGGAAACTAGAGAAAAACATTATGAAGCACGGTTTATAAAGTTGGTACATATTAGTCGTCTATTAACATGATCGACCTGCAATCTAGTTGCCTCAGATTCGATTTTCAGTTGTAGCACATTTAAATTTCAAGTAGATACAGTCCGGATTATCTTATTTATCTAAAATTTTATTGATATGTGATGTTGTTCGACTTTGAGTTTCACGATATCATCCCTTTCCGGTTAGTAATTGCTTTGTGTGTGTGTGGGGGGGGCAGATATATTGTACCCCACTATATCTGCCAATGCGACACAATATATTAAAAATTTGCCCCCCCCCCCCCTACTAAGAATTCCTGGCTATGGGCCTGAGCAAGGGGCAAACATTTCCTGGCTTTCCATCCAGCTGCAAGAAGTGTACATCGTACATTGGAAACGTCCAAGTGCACTCCTTTGTCCCTCAATTCCCGTGTCAATTCCACTGCAGTTAGATCCGGATTTTGTTTACTTTTCCTGAGAAGAAATCGGTCATTGTCGTCTTCTTCCTCCCACATTGCCCCTTTTATTAGGTGAAATGGAACCAGTTTGTACTGCTTGATAATTCATTTTACGGTAGCTACACCAACAGAGAATTTTGCAGCTATCTCCCTTTGTGTCATAGACGTATTTTGCGATAAAGTCACAATCGCAGAACGTTTCTTAGGTGTCGTATCCATTGGCAGAATCTCACTGACACCTCCGCCACAATTAGCCTACTGATTATATGGAACAAAATACACTTACGAACGCACAGATATGTACACAAACGCAAAGGATCAATGCACGAGATGCCTGACCATGTCAACAATGCTAAAGTTAATGCACAGAAAACGTGGAAGATAAAAATAGCCACCGCATGTATATTGCTGCCACCTACTGGGCAAGTGCTGACAATTCAGACAAAAAAGGAGCTTGTTTGGACGATTAATTCGCACGGGACTGTAATGTTAAGCATTAAACAATATCTCAAAGGATGAGGCTTTAAATGAAGAAAACCGGGTTAAACATCTCTTAAGTTTTTCATGTTATAAGCCATCAATGTTTGGATTGCGTGACTTTTGAGAGAGATTCTCTGTATTATCTACAATTTTGTGTTCCACTGAAAGTTGCTTCTTGCTTGGAATAAACAATTACATTCATTGAAGATTTGATGTAATTATATTTATGAATCAATGGAAATTGCTGTCACTGTATTTTTTGTTGAAGAATTTGGTGCTTCAATTGGACAGCTAGGCCCCTCTAAGCTACTTCCATATGCTGATTACGTTACACAATAGATAGATGTTTCCACTAATGACATTTGAAGGTACAAGTTCCTATTGTTAAAATTCCCATTTCATCGTGGCACGCACACATTTTTTACACGCTGTTAACGCATACTTCGAAGTTTTAGTGATTACTTACTGTGTGTTTATTTTAGAATGCTTTTGCCTTTCAAGTGCTCCTGTATGATACTTCTGTTGACATCAGCCATTTGTTTACTCGCTTGCTGCTCCCATCTAGCTCACATGTGTGAGGTTCAAAAGGGTTTTGTAGTTAGGTTAGGCAGGTAAGGTTTAGGCCTGTTAGCCTACCATTAGAATAATTTACATAATCATGTTGGCAGATTTCGAGGTAACGGTTCCAAGTGTTTTATGATTTTTTTCAAATTCTCCTAGCAGGAAGACTAATTATCGTAGAATTTTTTATATCTTTGTCACACTGAATTTGAACCTTCCTTAAAGTAATAAGCACTGTTTCGATTAGAGGATAAGGGACTGAAAGTATCGTTGAATGGTGGGATTTCATGTAGAAGTAAATCGGAACCTTAGTAGAATGCTTTTTGGGACTTTCTTTTAAAGCTAATGGACCATTTACACGAGGTCAATTCTGAAGACATTCCACTAAGCCAATCCAATGACTACTGGCACCGAAAACTTTTAAACCATTCTAATTTAGTGGAGTGGCTTGAGACAATGGCCCAAGACATTCCATTCACATGGATTCCCTCTATTCACACGATGCCAATGTTGGATTGGCTTAGTGGAATGTCTTCACAATTGGCCTCGTGTAAATGGTCCAGTAGAGAACCATACCTGTCCTGCCTAACCTAACCACGAAAACATATATTGAATAAAATCTTAAGTAATCGCTAAAACTCCGCAGTATGTGTTAACAGAAGTAAATCTTAATTGAACCATGTTAAAATTGCATTCGTAGTATGATGAAATCACAATAAAACAATGGAACTTGGACCGATTTCAAACACGATACCCTTTCAAACCTCCTGTCAACAGTAGTCTGTGGAATGCCTTGTTGATAGGAAGCTTGAATGCTTGTGTAAGGTACTCTGTACATCTTTTTTTTCACCAATAAATTCCACTTATCAAAACTCCAAACAGTGCTAGTTACTTTCCGCGATGTTAAAATTTACTGTAATAACCATTTCTACAATTCTGCAATGCATTGTCTTCCTCTTATGAAACTTTGAAACCAACATTCAGAACCGCTACCAATAGATGTTTCCACTAATGACATTTGAATGCAGGAGAAGTTACATGCTTAAAGCACAGATTTACATTTGATAATTTGAAACCTTGTTATAAATTGTTGTATTTATCGTTGCATGAGAACCAGGTAACATAACTCCAAAGCTGTTTTTTTTATCATATCTACTCAATTTGAAGAGCTGTAAAGTGGAATCATGCATGGGTAGAGAGAACTAAAAGTATTCAGGTGCCAGCCTCTTTCTTTTTTTTTTTCAAGAGCCAGGATTTTATTTTTTGTTATTTTTTCAAATGAAAAAACATGATTCAAACTAAGATAATGCTACACATTGAAAATGACAGCCTAAAACACCTAATTCATTAACTAATACTTGATTGAATTAAAAGTAAGTCATTTTTGAAGAAACATAGAAATAGCAGTCAGTCAGCTCCCAGTCATCCTTATGAAATGCATTATGTGTGTCAACTTGCTTTTCCACCAAAATACAGAAAACAGACATACAACAAAAACAGATACTGTGCTCCGTTTGGGGTTCGAATCCCTGCCTGGGCATGTGTGTACTTCGTGAGTGCCGCTTCGTCATATCATCACTCATCATCTTTGCGATTGGACAAAAGTGGCAGAAAAGCTAAGCAAAATAAACCAAATCAAATTAGTATAATGTACTCATAATTTTAAAAAAATGTAATGAAAATTTCTATAACTGCACTCGAAGTATCATAAAATATTTTTAGGATTAAATTTGAAAATTCAGGTGCCATGGCGACTGCTTTATTTTTCTATTCCTAGAGTCGTGTAACTTGAATTTACTGTTTTTTTAGGGGGAGATACATCGACATGACTCCAATTGAGCTCTTCACATTGAGCAGATATATTATAAAACCAAACACCACAATTTTGGAGTTGCGGTCTGTGGTTCACACATGACAAAATGTGAAAATTGTATAAAGATGAGCAATAAGATTTTCACTTTGCAGCAATAACTGAACTCCTTGGTTCAATGTGGTACCCTCAGCATTGCTCTCAGGAGATTGATAGGGGTTACAACCCCCCTCCTCCCAATCTTTAGCTCCATTTCTTAAGAATGGAAATGGTTGGATAATTTGAAGTTGGACTTCTGTTTTTGCTTTCCTTGCATGACTGCATTGGTTTTAGAAATTACATGTAATTAATCTAAATGGGCTGTGTAATAAATATAAAGTTCCTCATACATATAGCACCGTGCCATGAAGGCATATTGTAGGGGATGTGGTGATAGGGCCCCACACAGTCTTGCTCTCGGCCATTTTCAAGGTGATGTGATCAGCACCATGCTCCAGCTTTCCCCCTGGTACCCATTGATTTGAGGCTGGGTGAGCCCCAAAGCTGCTTTATGCGGGGACAAGGCTGGAAAAATTGTGGCCTTTGATTATCCACCCTGGGAATCGAACCCGGGTCTCTCGCATGACAGTCAGATGCCCTACCAACTAGACCAGAACAGCTTTAAAAAAAATGTTGTATGTAATAAATATATATGCAATATATAAGAATTGTTGCAGTAAACCACATCAAGAGAGACACATTTTCTGCATTACAAGTGAAGGTTCCAGTGCTTTAAAGCATAAATATGTATTAATTTTTTTGAGAAATGAATGCTTCACCTACGTTCCAATTCTTGGGTATACTTTTTATTTTTTGCTATCAAAAATTTTGTAACGCTGTATATTTACAAGTAGTTGCTAATGTGTCACTTTTCAGGTGAGACTACATTCTTTTTCCACTACAAGAACAGTGATATAAGCGTACCTTTCCTTGGCTGGCCGTTTCAACAGGAGAAGACAACTTACTTTGTCTGCCCTCATGGGAACGATTACAAGAAGAGGAACGACGACAAGACTGAAAATTTTGAACCAGTTGTAAGTTTATTAGGAGTGGAGGGTGTTATTTTGTTCACGTGATTGTCATTTGTGCTTATCTAGTACACTCTATCCTGGCAATCTCTGTAGCAAGGCTGCACATAATGGTAGAGAAGGGGAGAAAGGAAGTGGGCAGATTGAAGGCATACATGCTGCTGCAAACAGCTGTTCCTTCTCACATGTCCATTGGTTACTACTTGCGCAGAGACTTCTTTTCGTTCGCTTAGTCCAGAGATTCCCAGGACAGAGTATAGTTGAGCTTGTGCAATGCACTATTTACACACACACACAAAATACCACCCAGAGAGAGAGATGCGTACACGTAATACTCTCCATGTCTTGAACTCCACAAAAGTGGTGAAGTGACACATTTTTATGTCCATTTTTTGAGACGCTGTACTAATTTTTTTAAACCTAAAATTGGACTTATTGGCATAGAATTTCTGCAACAAACAGATTCTCTACTATTACTATAACTATGGCACAGTAACATTCAGTCGCTCACATCTGACTCGGTGTGGTAGATGTCTTCACTTACTTGGAACATAAGTGATTGATGTTCAGATTTCCGTTGGTCTGCGATGCGTGCTGATAAGAAGAAACTGATGGCAGGTCTGTTTTGAAAAAAAAAATACTTACCTAACGTATAGTGCTTTGCAGTACATTGTTATTTTCAAACTTTGAGGACTATGTTGATTAACAAAGTGAACTTTAATCACATGCGTAAACTTTCACAAAATGTTACTCCCTCTGTCCCATAATTATTGTCCAGTACACATTGGCCAATCAAATATCCAAAAGAACATAAATAAAAAGTCACCATTTTGGCATACCGGACTATAATTATGGGACAGAGGGAGTATTTGAAAAGAAGGATGCACTGAAAACGTCCATTCATCAGCAAAATATCAACGAATGGCTTGTAATTCTAAGGGATACTTGGTTGGAGTTCAGTGCATATCACCATATTATATCGGTTATGCAGGGCCTCCCAGATGGCGCAGTGGTAGCGTTGTTGCCTTGTAATCAAGGGGTCCCGGGTTCGAGACCCGGTGGAGGCACAAGTGGTTCAGATCCCACTTTAAACTGTAGGTCCAGTCCCGATTAGCCTTACTGTGCATAAAGTGGTCTTAAAACAACAATTCAATTCATATATCGGTTATGTACACAGTATTTATTTATTTACCTTTCAAACATAAGTGTTTATGACAAAACAGTTTATGTATATTAAAATGTGTACATTTTGCCATTCCATATGAATAAAATTTGGTCACCTTACATCATCACCTTTCCATTTAGGACAATGGCATTGACTCCATCTGTCTTTCTCTCTCTGCTCGATGGTAAGTGCACTTAACAATATTTTCAAAGGTTTTGCCTTAATAAAATATACACATTTGGATCTCTTTGTCACATGATGGGAAGCCTATATTTACTCATCTTTATATTTACCTTTTTATTATTTTTAGGAAAGCTTTGTCAATGGAGTGAGGTTATAAGCAGAGGCAGACAAAACTAAAATTAATTCAGGCACAAGCCCCTTTTTCTCAGGAGACAGCATTTTTTTGTTGCAAATATGGTCAAAGAAAGCCATGAATCAAAGTAAGATAAAACTACACATTTTGAAATATGATCTTAAAGCATTTAATTTATTAATTAATATAAGATTGGATTAAAAGTAATTAATTCTTGCACCAAAGTGGCCTTCCTAAAGAACCGGTAACAGCATGATTAACTATGCAATACATTCTAATATATGGCTGACCGTACCATATCGCTGGAGATTTTAAAATTCAACTAGCAACAGTGCAAAAATTCATAATGGCATATTTATTATTCTCATTTGTCCTCCTCCGTGTGGTCTAAGGTGCTGTCCTTTGGACTCCGACTGCCGGATGGCATGGGTTTGAGTCTGCCTGGGTTCAGTCTCTGGGTTCTCGACCTGTGTATAGGACCGGTGGCAACCCACCATCGTGAGGAAATTTTGGAGCTATGAGTGAGTAGCATAATCCGGTCTCAGAAATCTGTAACGTCTGAGGGTTGGACGTGCTGACCCCACGGCACCCCATACTGGTTGAAGATCTCCACACCTCTAGGTAGGATTGTGGGAAGGAAACTGGCAGTCGGGAGATAGGCCAAGGCCCTTCGAGGGCTGTTGAGCCAAGGGTTATGTTACTATTCTGATTTAATGATACACGTAATTCTCAAAAAAACACAAACATTAAAAAAAATGGTATCAGTTCGTTATATCGGAGACACTTTAAAATCGGATATTTTGTGTTTCGTATGGTTCGTACTTACCAATTGTGTGTTGCGGAACATATTTGAAGGTGCCATTAAGGTTTTCGCACAATGAGAAACATGTTTTACACTAAAATAAGCCATTTCTCGAAGTGTTATGGAACGCACGTCATGGTGCGACCCCCACAAACCATTCACGGATAGACCCCAAAACCATTCACGCATGGCCCCAAAAACAATTTTGGATCGTATAACCATCCACGAATAGCCCCAAAAACCATTCACAGAAGGTTAGGTTAGGCAAACATAGTTAAAAAATGGTGTGTTATGTTTTCGCTTAAATTGAAGCAACGGGAATTGATTTCCGGCTGAAATAGATTGAAAGATGAAAGAAAATACCTCGACAATGCTACAGAAACTGATTTCCATAAGTAGTTTCTCCTGTAAATTTGAATAAAAGTGTCTCCGATATAAATAACTGTTACCAAAAAGCAGTGGCGTCTCGTGGCCTCAAATTTGGCCAGGGCTTATTTTTTAAAGAATTTAAAATATAATAACAATTCACATGAATTACAAAAAATAGGTATATTTTTCTTCTAGACTACAAAACTGGACTTACTTTTTTGAAAGAATTTAAAATATAATGACAATTCACATGATTACAAAAGAAACAGGTATTGTTGTGAAACATACCTTTCTACAAACGTTGACTCCTGTTCTTCTGCTCAGCAAATTTTGGTATTACTTTTTCGATGAAGCCTTCTATGTTTGAAATGTATTCTATCTCTATTGTAAGCAAGTGCCAAGGCATTTGGTCTGTCATGTCCCATTGCATTTCTTAAGCAGGTTTTAATACGGTTCAATGTGCTGAAACATCGTTCAGATTCAGCTGTTGCCACTGGAGTTATTAAAACTATGTTTGTCATTTTTACTGTTTCTGAAAAGGTACCCTCTAAATAATTTTAAATAAAAAATGAATGCAATCTACTGATAGAGTTTATGTTTTTCAACTCTTCACTACAGTAAAGAACACGAAGTTCCCTCTTAGTTTTCCCTCTTCTATGAAGGGATAATAAATCTGGGAAGATGCCTCTGTTTAAAGATAAAGATTGTTCTCTTTCATTATGTCATCGTAGAGCAAGTTCATGTCGACCAGATAATTTTAAGCAATCGATAATTCTATTTAATATATCCCTATTTTTCTGGACAAATTCATTGTGTCTTGTAATTGATTGACAGCCTATGTCCTTCATTAATTTGTGTTCGAACATCAACCCTGCCAAACTCACTCAAACATAGCGAATGAAAGCCACCAAAACACTACAGAACATCACGCGAGATCGAACGCGACACAACAGAATTAGCCCCGAATCAGCACTCAAATCCATTGCACTCTCCCCTCCTCTCTCTGCTAGCATGTGACCTTCACTGTAGCGTAGGTGGGTGTAGGCCACGCCTTCCTTTGCGACGTGCCCCGGAAAACGATAATTGACATCAATGCCGGTAGGAGCGCTGTCGTATCCATTGCAACAGACGATGAATTTACGTGGATAAAAATCGCCTTTTAAAAGACTGTGTGATAGTTATGCGTATGATTGATAATTACGTGAATACGTCCGTTTTTCTTATCGGGCTAAGCTCCGGAAGCCCCAAGGGACGAGACGCCACTGCCAAAAAGATATATACTGAACTTATTATTTACAAGAAAAAAAGCAGTGTTAATAATTTAGAACTAGATTTGAAACCAAAAAGAGGAGGGTGAGGGAAAGAATTTAACAAATACACCAAGAAAAAGTACCTAATAATAGAATAAATCAGCAAAAATAGTTTATTTAATTCTACAAAAACTGACACATATCTCGATAACCTGATGCTTCTATGAAAATGAATACTGGCCAATATTTGTAGCAAATTTTATGGTCTGCAAGTGTTCAGTACATATTTTGCATATGACTACTGTTAGCCATCTGAAATTGGCACGGTATGGTGTTGATTTTGTGCTGTATCAAAAAATATATGGTATTTGAAGTCTGCAGAGATGAAACCACACAGATCTGTTGCTCAGCTACTCTGTCTTCATTTAACTCAGAAGAGTTATAATACTTATCACTAGGGCCCAGATAGTTATGAATTTTACATATTGCATATGAAAAAATATATACAGGGTGTCTCATCTAACATTGTGACCTGAAATATTTCGTGAACAACAACAAATATTGAAAAACTGCTTTCGCAGATATATAGGTATGAGAGGGGCTCATGAAATTAGTGGACACAATACGTTCAAGTACGTAAGGAAATATGGTTTTCAACAGAAACTTAGTTTCTTTTAACGGAAACCCCATTTTATTTTCAGCTCGTTTGAAAGTATGGAAAACATCTTTAAGAATGGCGTTTGTTACATTGAAATACGTCCAGTAGTTCTCAACTAATTGTAACCTAAAGTTGAGCGTGAAGGCACATCCTTCACTATGCCTGTCGGCAGAGCTGAGCGCAAATGCAGTCGCGTATACAGCCTGCACGCTTGTACTGCACTTTTCCTACATTCACCACAGATAAGTATCATCCCGGCCTTCTCAGCAACAGTTTTGATGTACGTACATTATTACAAACATCTTGTTAATTAGTGCACTTTGTTACGCCCTTGCTTTATTTGATATATCAATTTGAAGGAATAAATGTATAAGCTGCAAAGTTTAATAGTTGAAAACTTAAAGATTTGTCATGACCAAATGAGAAGAGTTGATTGTTCCAATGTACTAAAAATTATGACGTAAATAAATGGACGCCAATTAAAAATTAGAAAGATGTTAATGTACTGACATTTATGTATGTAACTGATGGCGGAATGTTTAAAATTTATACTTTTTAATTAACAGTTGTTTGTTAACTCAGAAAGATGTATCAGAATATTTTAGACAATTTGTCAGAGTTTACTTATGTACAAACTACACATTTTATTGTAACCCGCAGTTGTTATAACGTAACAACTTTCCTAAGCACAACGCATAGTATGCAGAAGAGTAACATGTTTGTTACGATACACGAATGGCGTCAAAAGGGGGATATGCATGTTACGACACACGAATCAACTTGAGAATGTTTGTTTCAAGCGTCAATTTCAGGTTACAATTACTTGAGAACTACTTGACGTATTTCAATGTAACAAACACCATTCTTAAAGATGTTTTCCGTACTTTCAAATGAGTTGAAAATAAAATGGGGTATCTATTAAAAAAAACTAAGTTTGTGTTGAAAATCGTACTTCCTTACGTAACTGAACGTATTGTGTCCACTAATTTCATGAGCCCCTCTCATACCTATATATCTGCGAAAGCAGTTTTTCAATATTTGTTGTTGTTCACGAAATATTTCAGGTCGCAATATTAAATGAGACACCCTGTATAATACATGCCCTTTTTTAGTCAAAATCACTCCTAAAATTGCATTTTACATCTGCCTGTTGGGCATATTGCTTTCTTAATAAAAGAACTTCCTATTTCAGTCTCTGCTGTTATTTCTCCACTTTCTGTACAAAAGAAGGAGATAAGACTTTTCTGGTCATCCTCCCGTGAACACTGTTTGAGAGAGAAATGACAAAAATGCGATGGACAGACTGTAAATGATTTTCAGCTTTAATGTGTCAGATACTGTTGCCTTAAAATATTGTCCAATTGTTTCTTGTGAAGTAGATCAACTTTTTTCTGAACATAAAAATATTATTGCCAAAAACAGAAAGAGTTTCAAGGTTGAAAATTTGAGATGTCATGTTGTAATCAAGTGCAATCATGATCTGTTAGGAATGTAGTTTTTCTTCCATTTATAAGACAGCAGTGTAAAGTAAACACGAGTATGTGCAAGAATTGAGAACTGCAACTTTTACATTTATTCTATGTTAAATCATATGAGCTGAAAACAATATCAAATATCTGTTTTCATGATGGGTTTTTGCGGTAACTGAAACAAAACATCTACAATTGGTGTTTTTGAAAGTGCATATTTATGTGCATTATTTGCACCTTTTTAGTGCATATTTACATGCATATTTTAGGTGTTTTTTAAGTGCATTACTATCCAAAACCATATTTTCCACCTTCTTGGTGCATATTATATGCATATTTGAGGGTATTTTATGTTTATAAGTATGCACGATGCAACCTAGTTATCATTATCCATTTTTTTCAGCTAGAGCAACCATCTCCACTGAGGAAACGTACCCTGATCCAGCCCACAAAAAAGATTGGATGCCAAGCCAGGATGGTGGTTAAATGCATCAGGATGTTTCCAGACTACGTAATCTCAGAGACTAGCAACTGGAAAAGAAAGAAAAAGGTATATATATATAATGGATAAAAGCAAGGAGGGCCAAAAGGGCTAAATACAAATCAAAGAAGGTAAAAGGAAACACTCACCGGACAGTAGAAAAATTCAAAATTTTCGCTAATTTCATAGCATCATCGGTGTGAGGAGAAATAGACTGAACCGGAAGTTGGTGCCCTGCAGAGTTGCCAGGTCCCCATCGAAGAAGAAGCGGTGCGTAGAACGAAAAAAACACTGTTTCGTCACCAGGCTCGTCGTAAACTGTGAGTGTGTAGGATGACTTGGGAGGGGGGGCGGGAGGGTGGGTGAGGGTTGGGCATTAAGGCTCATCATAAACTGTGTGTGTAGAATGAGTTGGGAGGGGGGGGTGAGGGTTGGGCATTACTTGGTGGCCTTGTTCAGGCCAGGTGGAGTGGTTGCACTCATGGCCGATATATAGGCCCTCTCCCATCTTTTGCGAACAGAGGTGTTGGCTGGTTGGGGTAGGAGATGGATGATCACTTCCCGGAAGCAGTCGTTGAAACTGATGTTGTGGTGGTTGGTGTGGACGGCGACAGTGAAGTCCAGGTTGTGGGTGGAGGAGTGGTGGTTATTGATGCGGAGGTTGAGGGCCGTTGATGTTTCCCCAAGGTAAAAATCACCACAGATGTTGCAGGTGAGGATGTAGATAAGGTTTTAGGCATGGCAGGTCCCTTTGGGATGGAGGGTAAATTTGCCAGTGGCCGTGTGCACCTGGAGGGTGTGAGAAGTGATGAGGATGGGGCAGGTCTTGCACCTGGGGCGGTTGCATTTATGGGCAGGGGGGTGTTGGATGTGTGGTGAAGGAGTGTTGTGGACCAGGATGTTTTGGAGGTTGGGGGGGGCGTTTGAAAACTACTCTGGGTTTGTCAGGAAATATGTTTTTGGTTTCGGGATCACTGTGGAGAATTGGGAGAAGAGAGTGCAGTGTGTGCCTGATTTTGTTGAGGTGGGGATGGTATTGGGTGATGAGTGCAGGTGGGTTGGTGGCAGCAGGTTTCTTGGTGGTGGTGGTGGTATGTGAGGCAGCTCGCGATATTTGCTCGGTGACCAGGATGGAGGGATATCCACGGTTAACCAAGGCCTGGTGTAGGCGGAGGTTTTAATTCTGGCGGGAGGTGGGTGAAGTGTTCAGGCGCTGTCCCCTAAGGGCCAGAGAGAATGGAATGGCTTTTTTGGTGTGGAATGGGTGGGAGCTGGAGAAGTGTAGGTATTGCATGTGGTTGGTGGGTTTTATGGGGATGGAGGTAGTCAGGTGTCCTCCCTCTATGTGCACGTCCACATCCAGGAAGGTGATCTGGTTGGGGGAGTGCGTCCAGGTGAATTTGAGGGAATGGAAGTGGTTAAGTTGGTCCAGGAAAGCTGACAAGGATGGTTCTCCATGTGTCCAGAGCATGAAGATGTCGTCGATGAAGCAGAGCCAGAGGAGGGGTTGGAGGGGTTGGGTAGCCAAAAACTCTTGCTCAAGTTTGCCCATGAAGAGGTTTGCATAGGATGAGGCCATTCTGGTACCCATGGCTGTACCTCGGATCTGTAGGAAATTTTGGTTTTCAAAGGTGAAGCTGTTACAAGTGAGGACAAGGTGGGCTAGGTGGGTCAGGAAGTTGGTGCTGGGGTTGTGAGGTTTGGGTCTGCTATTGAGATAGAATTCTATGGAGCGGAGGCCATGGGAGTGAGGTATGTTGGTGTAGAGGGAAGTGACATCAATGGTGGCAAGGATGGTATTTGGGAGCAATGGTGGGAGGGTGCTGATTTTCTGGAGGAAGTGGTTGGTGTCACGGAGGTAGGAGGGCAGAGCTTTCACAAGAGGCTGGAGATGGGAGAACAAAGGCTGAGATTCGTTTTGTAGGTGAGTTGTAGCTGGACACAATTGGTCTTCCAGGGTTGCCAGGTTTGTGGATTTTGGGCAATAGATAGAAGGTGGGGGTGCGGGGATTGTCGGGTATTAACATGGCGGTGGTACGAGCTGTTAGGCCTTCAGGGGGGCCGCGGGTTTGGATGAAGTCCCGGATTTTGGTGAGGTGTTCGGTGGATAGGTCAACTGTGGTGGGTTTGTAGGTGGAGGGGTCAGCCAGCTGGCGGTTGGCTTCCGCCAGGTAGTCTTGAGAGTTCAAGACCACCATGGTGGACCCCTTGTCAGCTGGGAGGATTTTGATGTTGTGGTTGTTGCGGAGGTCTCTGAGAGCTTTCTGTTGGGGGGGGGGGGGGGGGTTGAGGTTAGGTTGGTTGTGAAAGTTATTTAAGAATGAGCTGTCAGAGGTGGTGGAAATGACGGCAGTGATGTATCTTTCCAAGGGGTGGTTGGTGGGCAGGGGGGGTGGATCTTGGGAGGAGGGGGGGCTAAATTGAAGGAGGCTCGGATGAAAACCAAAACTGCACTCCCACACATCACACCTTGGGAAACAACCAGTCCACGGACAAACCCACCCCTACCAGATCCATGACCACCAATGACCCTAACCCACTCAAAAACAACCAGACTGTACTCAATTTATCCAGCCATAAACTGAGCACGGATGAAATAGCTGTTTTATCCAAAGGCCTCACCTTCTCCCCCACAACTCCCCCCAACCAATTCCGTCTACTTTTTGACATACACACATTTGCTCGCAACCTCCGATGGCAACATTTCTGGGCCAAAAATCCCTCACTCCAAACTACTACCAGTGAAACCCATCCGAGCCTCCTTCAATTTAGCCCCCCCTCCTCCCAAGATCCACCCCCCCTGCCCACCAACCACCCCTTGGAAAGATACATCACTGCCGTCATTTCCACCACCTCTGACAGCTCATTCTTAAATAACTTTCACAACCAACCTAACCTCAACCCCCCCCCCCCCCAACAGAAAGCTCTCAGAGACCTCCGCAACAACCACAACATCAAAATCCTCCCAGCTGACAAGGGGTCCACCATGGTGGTCTTGAACTCTCAAGACTACCTGGCGGAAGCCAACCGCCAGCTGGCTGACCCCTCCACCTACAAACCCACCACAGTTGACCTATCCGCCGAACACCTCACCAAAATCCGGGACTTCATCCAAACCCGCGGCCCCCCTGAAGGCCTAACAGCTCGTACCACCGCCATGTTAATACCCGACAATCCCCGCACCCCCACCTTCTATCTATTGCCCAAAATCCACAAACCTGGCAACCCTGGTAGACCCATTGTGTCCAGCTACAACTCACCTACAAAACGAATCTCAGCCTTTGTTGACTCCCATCTCTAGCCTCTTGTGAAAGCTCTGCCCTCCTACCTCCGTGACACCAACCACTTCCTCCAGAAAATCAGCACCCTCCCACCATTGCTCCCAAATACCATCCTTGCCACCATTGATGTCACTTCCCTCTACACCAACATACCTCACTCCCATGGCCTCCGCTCCATAGAATTCTATCTCAATAGCAGACCCAAACCTCACAACCCCAGCACCAACTTCCTGACCCACCTAGCCCACCTTGTCCTCACTTGTAACAGCTTCACCTTTGAAAACCAAAATTTCCTACAGATCCGAGGTACAGCCATGGGTACCAGAATGGCCTCATCCTATGCAAACCTCTTCATGGGCAAACTTGAGCAAGAGTTTTTGGCTACCCAACCCCTCCAACCCCTCCTCTGGCTCTGCTTCATCGACGACATCTTCATGCTCTGGACACATGGAGAACCATCCTTGTCAGCTTTCCTGGACCAACTTAACCACTTCCATTCCCTCAAATTCACCTGGACGCACTCCCCCAACCAGATCACCTTCCTGGATGTGGACGTGCACATAGAGGGAGGACACCTGACTACCTCCATCCCCATAAAACCCACCAACCACATGCAATACCTACACTTCTCCAGCTCCCACCCATTCCACACCAAAAAAGCCATTCCATTCTCTCTGGCCCTTAGGGGACAGCGCCTGAACACTTCACCCACCTCCCGCCAGAATTAAAACCTCCGCCTACACCAGGCCTTGGTTAACCGTGGATATCCCTCCATCCTGGTCACCGAGCAAATATCGCGAGCTGCCTCACATACCACCACCACCACCAAGAAACCTGCTGCCACCAACCCACCTGCACTCATCACCCAATACCATCCCCACCTCAACAAAATCAGGCACACACTGCACTCTCTTCTCCCAATCCTCCACAGTGATCCCGAAACCAAAAACATATTTCCTGACAAACCCAGAGTAGTTTTCAAACGCCCCCCCCCAACCTCCAAAACATCCTGGTCCACAACACTCCTTCACCACACATCCAACACCCCCCTGCCCATAAATGCAACCGCCCCAGGTGCAAGACCTGCCCCATCCTCATCACTTCTCACACCCTCCAGGTGCACACGGCCACTGGCAAATTTACCCTCCATCCCAAAGGGACCTGCCATGCCTAAAACCTTATCTACATCCTCACCTGCAACATCTGTGGTGATTTTTACCTGGGGGAAACATCAACGGCCCTCAACCTCCGCATCAATAACCACCGCTCCTCCACCCACAACCTGGACTTCACTGTCGCCGTCCACACCAACCACCACAACATCAGTTTCAACGACTGCTTCCGGGTAGTGATCATCCATCTCCTACCCCAACCAGCCAACACCTCTGTTCGCAAAAGATGGGAGAGGGCCTATATATCGGCCATGAGTGCAACCACTCCACCTGGCCTGAACAAGGCCACCCAGTAATGCCCAACCCTCACCCCCCTCCCACCCCCCCTCCCAACTCATCCTACACACACAGTTTACGACGAGCCTGGTGACGAAACAGTGTTTTTTCGTTCTACGCACCACTTCTTCTTCGATGGGGACCTGGCAACTCTGCAGGGCACCAACTTCCGGTTCCGTCTATTTCTCCTCACACCGATGATGCTATGAAATTAGCGAAAATTTTGAATTTTTCTACTGTCCGGTGAGTGTTTCCTTTTACCTTCTTTGATATTTATATATGTATATATATATATAGGTGGCAGAGCAGCCCTTGGCTGAACCTCGCCCGCTGAATAAAGAAAATTTATTATTATTATTATTATTATATGTGTGTGTGTGTGTGTGTGTGTGTGTGTGTGTGTGTGTGTGTGTGTGTGTGTGTGTGTGTGTGTGTGTGTTTGAGAGAGAGAGAGAGAGAGAGAGAGAGAGAGAGAGAGAGAGAGAGAGAGAGAGAGGCAGAGGCAGGCAGGCAGGCAGAGAGGCAGGCAGGCAGGCTACACAATAAGTCTTGGCAACAATATTTGTTTGCAAAGTTAAACAGTTCCACCACAATATAATTGTATGTCCCAGAGAAAGTGTTACCTCTAGTATGAGAACACATCACTGAATGGCAGTGTGATGAATGGTTATCGTACAGAGGACAGTGGTAATTCTTTGTTGAAAGGAATGTCTGCTGCCCGATGTGAACAGCGTTTGTGTACCAAAATTGCCATTCTTTGGGGAAGAAATGCCACAGGGACCTGGTGGAAACAACGGCGCTTATGGAAAAACCGCACAGTGTTGCCAATAGCTCATGTCGCCGGGAAATGATGAGCTTCCTTCACAATGAAGGTGTTACATATTTTGTATATATAATGATAATTATATGTAATTATTAATATTAATATAATATTATACGGTGAACGTTACAGTTCACAAGTAACGGGAACCTGGCACATGGGTTAGATTCAAGTTGAAACCCAAACAAACAAATGAGTTATGTCCCACGTGAACTGATAAGACGTCAGTGACTCAAGCAAGGCATGTCATATTTCTATCTAGAAGCCCCATATTTTGTCACGTGTTGGAAAGCCTTCCAAGGGTTAATATGGTGCCTATGAATTTATGTGTACGTTGGAAACTGAAAGGTGATCTCCATTTCAGTATTAATGTCGACAGTAATGTAAACAAAAACAACGCTTATTTGCAACAGCACTAATGTTGCTCACAACAGCAGCATTGGAAATAATTGCCAATTATTAAATTTAAGTAATTGCAATTCTATTATAACAAACTGCATGAAGTTAATATTTTTACTGAATGGAAATAAAATAACAACTCGAAAACTTGGTGGGGTGTAAGGGGTGATTTTCCACGTAGTACACCCAACTGTCAACCTCACTTCCACGTTAGTACACCCTGGACTGCGTTTTGCAGACGAACGAGGCTCTAGCGACTGGCACTCTGGCCAGTATAATTTTGTGTGTGTTGTCCGGTTTTTTGTCCTTGTGTGTGCTGAGGGCCCTTTACAGCCTCAGCTTTTAACAGAAGTCAGAACATTTTAAACTTTTAAGATTTTACTTATGCAACGTTCGAGTTGTTCTTTGTAAAGATAAGGGGCTGGACCCCGTATAATGTGACGGGTGCAAAATAGCCTATGTGCTGACGCACCCAAAATTTTAAAATCAAATCAAATCAAATCGAAAACTTGGTGGTGATTAGCCGGAATGCTGCGGTGAGTCAGCTCAACATGGCCAGACAACATCTCCTTACTTCGTGTGCGGTTCGGGTTAAAAAGAAACTCCAAATGCATGGAAGTAATATTTCTGGGAACATTTGAGTGGTTATAAAAAATAATTTCATTATTTTCTCCACAACTTTGTCGCTGGAAGTTTTTAGTTGGAATTACAGAACAAAAAATTTCCAGCGACGACATTTTCTACTGCACGAATATAAAAATTCTCCACGTACTTTATTTGAATATCTTTTAATGCGAATATGCTTTAAAGTATTGATAAATTCTAAGCACCACCATCACCTATGACAATTAAAAAACAGTGTCAATTTTTTTCATAATGTATACTTCAATTTTACGGCATGTTTTCAACGTTAGGAATGAAAACAATGTAAAAATTTTGTTTTCACAGAAAATTTGCATTTTTAATTTATCTAAAAATATGTAAGCAAGTTACCAGTTTTTTGTGTTCACCATCATATTCTCTACAAAATTTCCTGCAAAACTGCAGGTACCGATTTTACGTAAGCTAAATTTGTAAATCGAGATATTTCACAACAGCACGCTCGTATTTTCCCATAAGAAAAGCATTGTCCATAAGAGCCCATTCTGTCTTCTGAACGTGAAAACGACTATAGGAATGAACGAAATAAATGTCGTATGGTGTCCCTCATCTCCACAAGTATCAGAAAGAAGTGGGTAAACAAACAAAACAGAAAATTGTACATTGTGCTTGTACCCATTACAAAATAGCATCACTCGAAAATTGTGTCCATCTGTACTCTTGTTTTTACCCACTTGTACAAAAGCCTGTTTGCGGTGAAACTTAGTATAGAGGCTATGGAGACCATTGGGAAGCGAATGCTCATGAAATAGAAAAAAAATAGTTCAAATTTTCACCACTAGGTGGAAATGTGGTGCTGGAATCTGGTGCAGTGACCAACATCCTGCTGTGAATCATTGATCATGCTGTCTACACATTCAAATGGTCATTCATACTGTACTGACGTCAAGTAAAAATAAAGTTTTGCGTGTCATACTTCTCGTTATTGTAATTTAGCACAACAGTTCCAAATGGTGGTGAAAATGTAAAGTGTTTTTCATCAGTAATCGCTTCCCCATGGATTGCATACACACTATACTAAGTTTCACTGCAAACCAATGATTCGAATGATCTCCAGAGGGCTCTGAGTGGGGTTCTTTGATCATGACCACAGTAAGTGACACACTAAGATGATCTTGTGAGGACACTTAAAGACTTAAGACAGGATTGATCACTGGTGGAAATTGTTCAGATTCCACTTCTTCTATTTTATTTATTTATTTCATCTTGTTTTTATGAAGTTAAGGCTGTGGAACCTTTTCTTCCACTTTAAACTGGCCATTAAATGGTAGCTGTCTTGATAAGATACTTAGCCATTTTGACATCTACATTAATGGAAAATATTCATAAAAAAGAGGAAAAATATAAAGTAATAAAAGCCTAATATAAATGCATAGGTACACATCAGCACACACACACACACACATGGGTGCATGCTCACATATTCCTAATATATATGTATATATTATTAACTTACGTTTTGCAAGTATCAAGGTAACTCCTGCGATGTTTCGGGACGCAACTGCTCCCTTCCTCAGGCTGCTCACATTTAGGTTATGTATAAATCATAACCACGTCGAACTCTCCATACGTACAGGATATAGGATTGGTAAAAGGTGTATGATTAAGAAACAATAAAAATCTAAAAGCCATTACAGGTGCACATCAAACTACCATGCCGTTTTCCCAATTAGAAACTGCTCCTTGGAATGTTAGGGAGGGGAAGGACCCTACCTCGCGCTCTACGAGGAAACACTGGAGTATTGCAGCACATGCAGACAGTAGCTACTCACAGTTCTAAAGTTTTAACATGCCAAGGAGCAGTTTCTAATTGCGGAAACAGCATGGTAGTCTGACGTGCACCTGTAATGGCTTTTAGATATTTATTGTTTTTTAACCACACACCTTTTACCAATCCTATATCCTGTACCTATGGAGAGTTCAATGTGGTTATCATAACCTAAACGTGACCAGCCTGAGGAAGGGAGCAGTTGCATCCCGAAACGTTGCACGAGTTACCTTGATACTCGCAAAATGTAAGTTAATAATATATATATATTAAACTTGTGAGTAATTCGCACAACTTTCATCATGAATTCACATATTCCTGACAATAATTTTAAAGTTGGAAGATTATGTTGATTTACAGGTTTCAGTTTTAGAAAGTCTGGGTGTAATTCCAGGATGGCAACTTTCAAAATGCTTCCATGCCATCTGTTGTGCCCCCACCCCAATTAACCATATCCAAAATTTCATTGCCCTCCGTCAAGTCGTTTTCAAAGTAAAAGGGTGGTGCCAGACTTTTGCCTCACCCTGTAATTTTGCACATCACTTTAAGTAAATAAATGCCATTTTAATTTTTGTTTTAAAACATTCAAGAATTACACCAGAATACAAAATAACAAATGGTGCAAATTGTATGTAACGAAAGTAAAAACCTGTTCATAATTGGGAAATGTGGTAGTATATAAATACATGTTATGTTATCAAAGCATTCACACAGAGAAAGTAACGTAATTGTTCAAAATATTGATTCCACTGTAATTACATGCATGAAGTTACCTAATTCAAATCCTTAAGGCTCGGCTGGACCTCTGGCTGCCACCAGGGCAGGTGGTTGCAAATATTCCCCTAGCGCATTGATTCTCATGTGCTTTCCTTTCACTGCTCTTCCAGATATTCTCTGTAGTTTTGTGATTATGTAAATCTATTAAACTACTGATAATATCTAGATAACAGCGAAAAGAAAGCACACGAAAATTCACCTCAACTCTCCTGAAGCTGATGTAATTTTCAGATTTTGCAATATTACGGCATTTTTCAAAAGGAGAGGAAACTGTTGCCCTGGCGACGGCCAAAGGTCGAGTCGAACCTTTATCTGTATGAATTGTCGCGTTTGAAGCGGTGTGTGAGAGAAGTGTTCTGTGTGGCCATGTCATTGTTTATGTTTCTTTTTTCTATTTTTGTAAAATTATATTCCTTGTTTTTTACACCAAGAAAAGTACCTAATGAAATAGTTTATTTACTCAAGAGTAAAAGTTTTGAAACATCTTGATGAGTTTCCTCTTTCATTTCAGTTAATAAATATATTGAAGGAGGACATGAAGAGATTTGGTACGGTTAGAAGCATCTCGAGGCACTACGTATGCATGTCACAATCGTCGGAGCACTCCCACACGGTCACCGCTGCCAAGATGAGTGGACGTCTGCATCCTTCCCTTGTGGGCGAAATCCACCGGTTGGTGAGTCAGGGCGTTTGCTCCGTGAAAGGTGTGAAGCTCTTCCTTCAACAGTTTGTGGACGGCATGTTTCCGGACCCCAAGACTAAACCTGACGTCATGAACAGCACGTTCTACCCGACGAACAAGACCATTTACAGTCACGTCTACGACGCGTTGTCTCAGTTGAAGAAAGACGGAAGATGCGTTTGCGACAAAGAAGAGAAGAAAAGGAGAACCGACGAGGATTCTCTCGGCATGGCCGTCAATAGATGGGCAAGTGCATCTCTTGGCAACTTTTTCTTTCATCTGGGTGAAGACGAATTGGAACATCAGAAATCGTCTTCCGTTCTCTTCTGCCACCAGGCAAAGTGGCAACAGGATATTTTGGCCCGATATGGGGATCATATCTGCGTATTTGATGCCGTGCATAGGACCATTAAGTTTGGCCATCCACTCTACTTCATTTTAGTAAAAACAAACGTGAGTTATTCCGTCGTCGGAACAATGGTGCTCCAAAGCGAAAGCAAGGAATGTTTAGTTGAAGGTCTGCAGCTGCTGCTTTCGTGGAATCCAAGTTGGTGTCCCAAGTACTTCATTGCAGACTGCGTGGAGATGGAAATTTGTGCGATCGAGGAAGTTTTCCCTCACGCTAAGGTCTACTATAGCAGTTTCCATCGAGATCAGGCGTGGCTTTCTCTCTTCTCCAAGGAGGTAAGCGTACCCACGGTAGCTGAAGATCTAAAAAAGAAATTGCAAGCGATCTGCGACTCCAGAACGGAAGCTGAATATCATGAAAATTTGAGGATTCTATGCGATAGTGGTTCTTGGAAGACCTGCGAAAGTCTTTCCGATCACTTTCTCACTCAGTGGCTGACCGTACCCCACCGGTGGGTGTGTGCATTTTACGAAGAAGAATTTTTCGTGAACGTGAAAATAAACAATGGAATTGACGACCAGGGTAGAGTTCTGAAGTACGTGACTCTGAAACAACATTCATCCGAACCTTTGGTGGAGATGTTGTCGGTCATTGTGGAAGAATACCTGCCGGACCAGTGCCGGAAGTACTTTCACGAGAATGGCGCATCTGGATTCAAAGCTTACAGAAAAGACATCCCGTTGTACTTGCACGACCGCCCCCAGCGTTTTGTGAAGCACATGCTGAGTAGACTGTCGGCAGCCGAGGTCGAATACGACGGTGGTAAAATTGTAAGCATGTCCGAAGGTGTTTTCATCGTGCGTTCGGAAATGTGCGACAACGCCTGGTACGTTGTAAGCTTCAGTCCCGTCTCGTGCAGTTGCGTCGACTTCGTTAAGTGGGTGTTCCCATGCAAGCATTTCTGTGCAGTGTTCGTGCACGTTCCCGGCTGGTCCTTTGACAAGCTCCCCAAGGAATACACAGATAGCATCTTTCTTACGGCAGACACCAATTTCTGCTCCTCATCTAACGGCGTGTATGGCGAAGAGAACTCCTCCGACAGTGGACATTTTGAAGATGATACCAGTAGCGAGTGTAGTGACGCGAGGGACTTCATTACGGAAATTGTTGTTTTTGATAGTCCTACGCCGCAGGAAAATGAAGTGGAAATGTGTCAAGGTTTGTTAAGGGAGAAACTGGAGGAAGCTGTGAACTTCACGTACACTTGTGACAGTGTGGATGCTTTACAGGCAGCAGCGTCTTTAGTGAACCAAGTGACAGAAACACTTAAGCCCATGTCACAAGATGCTTAATCATTGGATTGTATTTTGAAATTAACATTGAATGGAACAAGAATGAAGATGATGAAAGAAAAACTGTTTTTGTTGTTGATTTATTTATTTTGCATTGCTTTTGTCACTTTTGGATAATTGCAATGATGAGGATGCGTGATGCAATAATGAACTTGATAAAGAACATTCACAAAAAATGCCCATTCTAACCATGCACTGTAGTATGCTATGATAGAAGCCGAGAATCCAGATTTCAGAGGCAATGAAGATTATGGACACACTCCAGTTTTCAAAGCCAATGTTTATTTTAGAGGGATTTTTCCACAATTGTTTTCAGGTAGAATTTCTAATTTAAATAAACCATTTTTGCCGTTACTGGTTACAGCAATTCAAGTCAAGCTATTTTTAGGTCAAGATTCTGATGCCACAAATTCACAGAGATATAGTCTGGTTTCTGGCAACTGCATGAAAGTGATGCACAGGAGAGCGAGAGACCTCGACCAAGTTGTGGCATGTAATCACCAGAGCTAGGAATTTTAGGTGCAAAAATTTGCCAATAAAGGTGCAAAAAAAGGTGCTAAAATAGGTGCTAATTTTCAGATATAAAGTTTATTGTGAGCAGTGCATACATATATGATTCAACTTGTCTGGATCAACACATAGAGTATTCTCTGGTTTTAAATCGTTTAATGTAACTAAGCAAAGAAAATTCTCTGATACATTAGAAAGCGACATAAAGGAAAACTGCTTCTTCTTCCTTGCTTAGAATTAGTCATCTAGAAAACTGTTAAAATAGATTACATTCAAAATTTCTAGGTTCTGAGTGAGGCTACATCTGCGGTCACTAAGCAGATACTTGTAAGTTTGAAAAGAACCTTCAATGCCAACTGACACAAGTGGTGCGTATTTTGTTTTCAACCGGTAATCCACATCCTTGTTGGTTGCGACTTCTTGAACATCAGGGTTTTTGGCTAAACTTTGTTCTAACTTCTCTTTCCCGACCCCTTGCAGCTCTCGTTGCACATCCATCAAAACAGCCCACTGTGCTTCCTTTTCAGGACACTGCTCCTCCAGTTTTGTGTTAAGGAAAGAGAAGCCATGTACAATATAGAGTTCATCTTGCAATTCCTGTTTAAGTGCAAGTTTTTTGGCTTTTCTACAGCTGAGGAATCACTAGGCAAAGCATCTAAAAATTTCGATATTGTATGGAAATGATTGCAAATAAACACTGCAGCTTATAACCATGTACCCCATCTAGTGAGGATGGGAGAGGGTGGTAGTGGAGTGTAGTGGAGTGGTAGTGTATTCTAGAAGGAGCCTTTTTCAGTATTTTCTTAATGCTAGAAACAAATTCGTTCACATATGTATATTCATCTTTAAGAGCTTCACAAACTCGATGCAAAGCATGAACAATGCAGGTCACATGTTTTAAGTTAGGATACATATTCTTCAGATTAGAAAATGCAGCTAACATGTAAGATGCTTGGTCTGTAAGAACTAACCACACACTATCATATTTTACGCCCTCCGGCCACAATACAAAACATGCATCATTGAAACTTTGCATTACACTTGCATTATCTCTTTTGCCGAGAAAATAAGTTTTTAAAAGCATGAGTTTTATTTGATGTCCATTAAGAGGTGCTACTAAAATGTTCAAAATGTACCTGTTTTGCCTGTGTTGTGGTTTCATTTAGTATGAAATAGATTGGATGGTCAGCTACTATACTTGCCTGATCTGCGAGATTTTAGCTTCATAAAGAGGTTGAAGGTAAGATTTCCTTAAGGTGCTCTCATCTGGAACTGACTTCCCAGTATATTTTTGCAAATATGATTTCATGACAGGATTGTTAAGTTTCGAAAGAGGTATTCCACATGCTATAAACGTCCTTGCTGTCTCACTGAAAAATTCATTTGTATTTCTGGAACTCAAAGATGCAAGCGCTTCACCAATGAATTGGTGTCGCTTCCCACCTTTACCATCTCGTAGTTCTTTATTCCTGACGTGCTTCCCACTTTGTAGATGCTGCACAACCCGAGTGCTTTGGCGTTTGTCATCTACAGCAATAGAAATATCACACACATCACACCTCAGAACAGATCCATCGCTCTGAATGCCGTCACCGCTAAACTGTTTAACAATGTCCTGAAGTTTCCCAACATTTACTTCATGTTTTGGCATGGTGAACAAGCAAATCCGATGCATCGATCAGTCGATCACAGACTGCAGTTATCTTGCTCACTGACGGGAGAAGGAAACAAAATCAAAACAGCTTTCCTACAACAATTCGTAAACAATACAGCATAGGACAAAAAGAGCACTAGCAATTGTAACGCGTCATTGTTGGCACTGTTTAAAGTCCACGCTCTTACTACATTAACGTCCAAGAACTGAAGAAAGCCGATTCATTGTTGTGTGGTAAACAAGAATCCCGTGCCAAGAAGCCGTGCCTCGAATGTGGGTGGGGTTAAATAGTGCGCGAGTTGTATTAAAAAAAATGATAAAGATTCAAAAAGGGCGAAAAGGTGCAAAAGGTTCTGAGATTGTGAAAAAGGTGCAACCGAAACACCATGAGAAGAGTTCAATACGTGCTTATTTTGGGGATGAGTCACTTTTTTACCCATTTTCACACAAAAAAAATTAAGGTGCAGCACCTAAAATTCCTAGCTCTAGTAATCACCAAAGGATGTTATTGTGCGAAACTCTTCAAAATATTGCTCACGTACACAGGAGCACATTAAGAACTCTCTTGACTAAAACTGTTGTAACGAAGTGTGGCATCACACTGATAATGGTTAGTGCTTGTGCAGAGAAAAAAAAATACAAAATCCAGATCCAAATAGTAAAATTTCCAAATCCAGATTTTAAATTTTTCAGTATTTGGATCTGGATATTTTCAGCCATCCCCAGTGCTAAGCACTTCGCCACTGAGGTTGGCTGCAAACAATTGTGTAGGAAAAAAAGCTGCAAAACTAAAAACAGAAGGAGCGAAAAAAATCTTAAATGAAAAGTTATAAATACGGAGAAACTAGTACTCACTTTTATCCGCGAAGCTGTTTTTTCTTTTTCAATTAAATTCAGTAGCCACTGCCACCATCCTCGTTGGAACTTGCTGTACTGTTGCTTGGCGTGCGTCTTTTGTTTGTAGTTCTCTGGCTGCTGCTAGGTGCGCTGTTGTTAACTGTGTGTCTGGGTGTGTGTTGTCTGCTATTTCCGGGCCATAACTGTTGTTGTAGGGGAATCCAAGTGTGGTGCACTTGTCCGCTATGTTTAGCTCATGCAGGAAGTGCATTATGGCGTGCGTTTCCTTGATTTTGGTGTCTACGAGCGTGTTGGCAGTGTGTTTGACTTGAACCTTTTGAATTTTATGGCTATTGTATTTGATATGTTTAGCAAGACCAGTGGTGGGTTGGGCTTTTTTCGCATCTGCTAGGTGCTGTGGGAGTCTTTCATCGACAGATCTGATGGACCTGCCGATGTAATGTGCCTTGCATTCACACACTGCATCCTATACACCTGGGTTATCAAGGGGGAGAGGAAGTACCGTTTGTGTTTGTCAGGGACGGCGACAGGGGTGGGCATGGGTGAGCAAGCGCCCACCCAAAAATTCCTGTGCCCACCTGCTTTCCCACCCAATCAAATTCAACAAGTACATAATACTTGTGGATATGTGAATGTTTGAATAAGTAAGTGTATTCTGGTGTTCATTACATGTATATTTTACTCATAAATATTATCTATACTAGAAAAGTTCACATATCATGATCCCATAAAAATCTGTCTTAACTTTGTCATTAGAAAGCAAAAGAAATTACTAGAGAACTTGAAACAAAATAAACTGTCATCAATTGAATACTTCTATGATTAGAAGCAGCTAGTAGGCTTAGGAGGTGCAAAATTATGCAGGGTATGAAGATGCCCGGTGCCCACCCAGCATCGAATAACATGGGTACCTGGGGAAAATCCTGGGGGATAAAGGCGGTCAGGGGCATGATGCTGATCACATTACCCCCACTCACGACCCCCACACCCCTATACGCCTTCATGGCATGGTGCTATGCACAGGGGAGCACTTTACTTTTTTATGAAGATGAGATCAGGATTTAGGGTAACCTTGAGGGCTGCAGTTCTGGGCCTTCTCTGGGGAAAACTGCTTGGAAAAGTACTGCATAAAGAAAAAAAGGAGGTACTTCGGATGTGATGAAAAAATGTAGAAATACGTACAACTAACCACCCCATGTAGCTTAGCGAAAAGTTATAACTGAAATTTTGGAGAAAGGTCTTCGTGTTGTAAGCTCCAGGCCTTCACATATACAGGGTGCTCGGAAATTCCCCTTACAAACTCCTAGGGCTAGTAGAGAGGACTGATTAGACAATATTTGGAATAGGAAACTATGTCCGGAAACTTACAGTTTCCGGGCTACAACCATGGCAATGTGTCGGAATTGGCTATGTTGGTATGCAACCTTATAGGTAGTACATGACGTCAGAAGATCGCCTGATGACATGTGACGTCCGTCAGGAACTGTGGTTTCAGCACGATGTGGCCCCGCCTCACTTTACATGTGACGTTCGAGACATCTTAACCAAAAATTCGGGCAAAGGTGGATAGGCCATGGCCCCCACAATCGCCGGATGTAAACGCCATTGAACCATTTCTTGTGGGGTCGTATGAAGAGTATGGTGTACGAGACTTCTGTAGACACAGAGGACGAACTGCTGGCAGGAGTTATGATAGCTGCACAAGAGATTGACAGGACACCAATGTGATGGAGCGAGTGTACCGGAATATGATTCGTCGGTACAATGTGTGCAACGACGTTCGTGGTCATCACATCAGTGCCGTATGCGACACATCCAGTGCAGAAGACAGAAACAAGTTGTTGCGTTCCACTGTCGACACAGGTGTTATTGTGAGCAATGAATAGTACGTTTATTTCTTGTTTCCTTGGCATTGTTACCAAATAAATTTGTTTATTATGGACTGAGTCACACGTCATTCACTTCTGTACCTTACGTAATACATCATTTGACATGGTTGTAATAAATGATTACACTTTAGGTCATCAGCTGTTCTTCTGACGTCATGTACTGCCTACCTGGTTGCATACCAACACAGCCAATTCCGACACTTTGTCATGGTTGTAGCACGGAAACTGTACGTTTCCGGACATGGGTTCCTATTCCAAATATTGTCTAATCAGTCCTCTCTACTAGCCCTAGGATTTTGTAAGGGGAATTTCCAAGCACCCTGTATAAATCCCAGCCTGCGTATGATAAAATAATCTCTAAATAAACAAATAAAAACCCATCTTAGCATTGCTTCAATTAGCAACACAATAAATTTTTTCAACTTTTTAATTTGGTCCAGAAGTGTCTCTTTCTTCATTTCATTGCAATTTTACATACATGTCATCTTCAAATATCTACGTGGTATACAAACAACAATTTGTATTAGTTCTACTAATAAACACTAAGAAGAAGTAATGACAATAATGACTACAATACCGAGGATGTAACAGTTACGTGGGTTTGGGAAAAGCAACAGAATTATTGAATTGATAATGGGTTGCTAATTCTATTTAGAAATCCTAGTTCCACACATAAATTTTGCCTATCCGTTACGTTACTCATGCGATTTTTCTTGTGATTAACTTACATAGAATCAAAAGAAGAAAGGGGTTGGTAGGAAAGCTTTGTTTTGAGGGCGTCAGAGAACTAATCACGATAAAAATTGTTTAAACTTTCGAAGCATCAGAGGTTCAGCGAAAAGGTCAACAGAATCTGTAGATGCAGATGAAGTAAAGAAAAAGGTGTCATGAAGTATCCATTAGAAAATTTTGTTCGTTTGTTTTTAAATCCACTTTTATGCTCAGATAGGCTAATCGGGACTAAACCTACAGTTTAAATTGGAGTCCGAAGTCCAAACCAGTGTGCATTGTGCTTCCACCAGGGGAGGGGGCAATAGAAGCCAGAACCTCTTCATTATAAGCCGCCAACGTTATGTCATTGGAGATAAAATATATAGAAATAACTCGCAGGGAACGTGTTATATTATCACCATAGAATATGCGTTCATTTAAAAGGGTGTATTGCCAGAGAGATATGTTTGAGACTTTCGGAAAACAACGTTATTGTTCACGGAGTTAGCTGCCTTGACCCAACAATGAAACACTGTGAAATTGAAACTACCACCTCAACTTTCGAAGTGGTATGAACTAATGAAACTCCACTTTTGGAAGAGTAAGTTGTTTCTGATTCTACTGATTTGTTCTACGTGAAGTAATTTGGCTAATGGCGACGATGAGGTTCAATGTTGATTAGGTGAAAGTGACGAAGGGTGAAAACAAATGCACGCAGACATTGAAAATACAACCCACCACAAATTACTATTTTTACTGTGGTTCCAGGTGCCAGAGATTCGTTCACCTGCAAGATTAAAGTTAAAGCTTTCGAAAAGGTCGCGCCTTACAACGCAAGTCATCTGTGAAAAAGAGATGAATTACCAGGTATGGTGATCAATTTCGATGAATTCCTTGTGTCCAAAATCAAATTCTACAAAATATAAACTATCTTTTTCTTGTTACCTCAGTACATGTGTTCATCTAACCATATGTGTGTTACTTCTCCCGCATAAGTAACGAAGACTAACTTCAGAAAACGAATAACAACTTAGCAAATAATCTCTTCAATTCTTAACAGATTTTTCAATGTTACTTGATCATTACTTTTGGGTGATGTTTTGTCAAAATAGTCTTTCATAAGACTTGGGATACTATATGCAGAATGAAGACATGTGTGTGTGTATATACATTCACAATAAGACATTAATTTTAATCCAAATATTCAGTGGCTTCGATTAGGAGGAGCAAGGGGGAAAGTTCCCCTCGCAACATTTTGCCACTTGGTGCACCCGCACCATGGCATCTTAATGCTAAGACTTTTCAACCAAAAAAGTAAACTGTCCTTGTCCCCAAGTTTTGGCACCCGATCGCCGTTACTGCAAACGTTCATTCAGATAGATTTGTCAGTTGCAATAACCTTGCAAGCCACGAAAAGTGATCATTAACCCCCAAGTTTCAGTCAAAAACTCATATGATGAAAATAAAATGATCAGGAACATGCATTTAAATTACGAGAAAGTAATTTTATTCTTCACCATTGTCTACCATTGCACTTGAAGGACAAAATGTGATGCAACCTATTCATATTTATTTCACTACATTGACATGAATGAAAGAATGTGATTAGAACGTATGGCTGCCCACACACAAAAACTTCCTTGAAATAATTGTGTCCATCGGAGACAAAGAAGTGGAACAAGATGTGTTTGTGCAAGTTAAGAGAAACATTTGAAAAATGGAACAAGTGAAAGGGAGAAAGAGGTAGCAAGCTGAGAAAGATATAAGAAGGCATTAAAGAGTAAAAAAGAAAAGATGAAAAGTAAAGGAAAAAAAGTGTAGGGAAATTGGGAGTGTAAGAGAGGAAGGGATACATATACATGTAAAATGGACGGACAAGGTAAGAAACGAAGCCGTACTGAAAGGAGTTGGTGAAAAAAGATCTATACTGGAGACCATCAAGAAGAGGAAAAGAAACTGGTTAGGACACTGTCTAAGAAGGAACTGCCTGCTAAGGGATGCCTAGGAGGAAAAGTGCGTGGAAGAAAGAGATATCAGCTTATGGATGATATTAAATTAACCGAGTCGTATGCTATTACGAAGCTGAAGATTGCAGTGAAAAACCTGCAATTAGGCAGAAAACAAAGAATGAATGAATGAAAACATACGTATATGTCATACATATATATGGCCTTACGTTTATAACTGCCCATCCTAATCTATCAATACACAGCTTCTGCCCACCCGGTGAAAAATGAAAACCTGGTGTTTGTTCAGTTTATCAGCTATTTTGGAATTGGGTTTGTGCACTACTTTGATGCCATATGGGAGAAGGGCTTTGGATATGCGGTTGGAAGTGGTGAGATGGTAGGGGAAGGCAAACCATTTATATTGGCCGCTGGAGGTTGATTGTGGTTGGTTAGGGTGTCCGACCTGTATTTACAGTAGGAGAAGGCTCTTCGATAAAAGTTCAGCCACACATTGGCTTTTTGCTTGGGGTGATGGCTAGAGAGAGCATGTGTGTACTGGTTGCCTGTATCCAGTTTTCTGTAGACAGTGGTTGTGTATTTGTTAAGTGCAGAGCTGATGGTGATGTCCAGGAAGTTGATTTTACCACGTTTTTCTTGTTCTGCGGTGAAGTTGAGCCTGGAGTGAATGCTATTTAGCTTGTTCACTAGAAGGTTGAGTTCTTCTGTCTTTTTGTATATGACTATTGTGTCATCTGCGTACCTTCGATATCGGATGTATTGTAGTTCTGGAGTGTGGAGTATCTCTCTTTCAGCCAGGTGCATGACGATGTTGGCTAAAGGAGCTGATAGCGGGTTGTCCATCGCAAGGCCCTCGGATTGATTGTAGAATTTATCCTCAAACTGAAAGTAATTGTGTTTTAGACAAACTTCCAATAGCCTGGTTATCTCTTGTACATCTAGAGCAGGGATTCTGTTTGTTGTCAGTCATCTTTCAACTGAACGCAGCGCTAGGTCTATGGGGATTGAACTGTACATATCTACTATGTCAATGCTGGCTAATTTTGCACTGTCAGCTTGCACTGTTGAAGTCACCAGATTATTAGCATCGGCACTGTTGCGGAACACATACGTTAGTTTGTGGTTGAATTGAGATATTTTGTTTTTTAGCCAGTTTGTTAGATGGACCATGGGGTAATTGAAGCCAGCTATTATAAGGTGCATGGGGATTCCAGGTTTATGAGTTTTGGGAATGCCATAGGCAATGACAGGTGAGGGGTGGGGGTTGAAAAGGAATTTGTGGTCTTGTTCACTGAGTATGACACTAGATTTCACTGCATTTTTCACAATTCTATTGTACCTGTCTGTGGGGTCCTTTTTGATGACACTGTACGAGTCACTGTTTAGTTTGTCTATTACTTTCGTAGAGAAATTGCCCTTGTGCATGATTACAAACTGGTTCGTTTTGGCAGATTTTAGACACCAAACTTCATTGGTGTTCAGCCATTTGCCAAACTTGGAGAGAACAGAAGAGATTTCTTGGTGCACTGGATTAGGTTTCATGGTTTCACTGTTGGTCATCACTTTTTGAAAAAATCCGGCTGCTGACATTCTGATGTTTTCTGAATCTTGGGGTTTGGTGGCAAAACAAGCGGCTTTTTCTGCCACACATATGAGGTCGAGGGTGGAGGGCTTACTGTTTTGTACGTTAAACTTATCACTAGGGAACGGAACTTTATGTGCCAAATAACTCAGAAATATTTATTTTATATGTGTCATAAATGTTGAAAACATGTGATAAAAACAGGAAAATATGTGATAAAAACAGGAAAATATGTGATAAAAACAGGAAAATATGTGACAAAAATAGAAACATTTGGTAACAAAAACAAACTATAACATGCATTTTAAACACCTGAAATCAGTTTCTAAATGATTACCTCTTAGCGAGCTATTTTTTTGGAAGAGTTGCAGTGGATCATCATAGTTTTTTCCAAATTCTCCATTGTAAATCTGTGATGATTATGTCTAAAAAGCATCTTATATTGTGAGAAAGAGCTCTCCACGTCACAAGAAACAATTCTTGCATATTTGAAGCACGAAATGCCACTAACGCTGAAGTTTTCCAAAGCTTCCTCTTCCTCTACATCACTTTCCAAAACACGTGCAATTTGGCACAAAGTTTGAAAACCTTGGTTTTTCCCCAAAAATTCTGTACATTTAGACATTTAGACTTGTGCGTTAGATCCAGTGAGTTCTTTCAGTTTCGTTTCTACTATAAGGACTTCACCCACGGAAACTGCAAAAAAGTGTTCGCGGACGATTCAAGCTTTCATATGGAATTAGAGAGAAAGGACAGGTTTGTTGAGATGTATGCCAATTCGACTTGTAAGGAGGGATCCATCAACAGTTCTTGCAGAATTCTTCTTTGTCGAGATAATTTACAACAGATACAATTTTTTCAAAGTTCTGTGCATAATATACAGCTGCATCCAACCAAGTGCCCCATCATGTAACTACAGGTGTAGGGGAAGGGGAACCTCAGGACATTTTTGTTTAAAAATGTCTATTCTTCTAGGCGACTTGATAAAAACTTTCCTCCCATTTGAAACCAGTTTATCGACATTGGGATAAATAGTTCTTATCTTTTCACATATTCTATGCAACGCATGAGCCACATATGTAACGTGCATCATTTTGGGGTAGCTAACGGCAAGGCCTACTGCAGCTTTTTTCATGTAAGCTGCAGCATCTATCACGAGAAGAACATTGTCAAATTTTATGCCTTCTGGCCACAATAGCTGCATTGCTTCGTTAAAAAGCCTTGCTATCGTTACGTGTAGCCAACCCCATGCTACTTACAGCTATTTTCTCCCAATAGGATCATAGGCGAGGCGCCAGAAGTCTGCAAGCGAGCGTGTTCAAATACAAAACAAACCTAGCACTCTCGATATGAAAGAGGTGCGGAGAATAAACATTTTTTTCTTCGAAGAAGCTGAAGTCAATGAGCAATTTTATGTATTTAAAATGAAAATTCGCAAAATATGTATTTACATACGTAAAACTGGAAAATGTGTGTTTTTATGTAAAATAACATTTGCTGTGTTGCCATATAAGGCTATGATCAGAATTTTGGCAAAAATGAGGGTCTCTATCTTATCGCAGAAAAAACATTTTTTTACCTAAAGTTCCGTTCCCTACTTATCACCGTAGGCAAGTAGTGCTTTGAATTTGTTTGGGATCAAGAGATTCGACAGATTTATGTTTTTTTCCTTGTCCGCCATCTGGGTTAATCGTATTCTCACTCGGCCATGTTCCTCCCAGGTGGTGAAGTTTGTTGCCGAGATATCTCGTTTTTTGGTTTTCCAAGATTTGCAGCATGTATTTGACGTTATCCTTTTATGTTTCCACCTAGCGTGGTTTCCAGTCTATTTCTTTGTTGTTCACACACGTGAGATAGTCTGCGAATTTCGGCATGTTTGTCGGAAATGATGGAAGATAGCACACGTTTTTGTGAATTATGAATGACGTTCTTCATTCTGTAACTGCTATTTTGCACTTTCCACTGGATGAACTTGGGAAAAACATCGCCCCGTTTGCACGCTTTGAACAATTTTACGTTGTGTTAGCTTCATGATGTAGTCCAGTTACTGGAATAATTTTCAATTTCAACATGACTACAGCCTACATTTAGCTGCAGACCTATTTTTTTTTTTCTCATGAGAGCAATTCAAAACAACCTCATCACCAAATACATCGAAGTCCAGGACCCCTGACAAGTGCAATTATTTACGTTGGTTGAAAAATGATTGGCCACTCATCCCATAACTTCGGATGCCTAGCAATTTGATTTGCGTGTCCAGTGTTTGTGTGAAAGTAGACTATAGTGCCGCATGTTGCCACCAGATGACATTGCTGCATCCCACAGGAAGAACAGTGCTGCATCATTCGTGCAGGGTTGCGGGTGGGGAAGGAGTGGCTGGTTTTGGACATCCACACAATGCTGTGGGAACAAAACACCAAGTTCCAGAGGTTTGTTTTGCTAGATTTGAATTTGAATTTAAAATTTTGGGTGCTTCAGCACTTTGCTATTTTGCACCCATCACTTTATACTGGGTCCAGCCCCTTACCTGAACTCGTAACTGTAACGTTGGAAGACTAAAATATTCTGACTTAGGTTAACAGAACTAAAATAAGCATTACTGTAATGTGGTGTCATAACTATAATATTAAAATATTCTGACTTCTACTTCACAATTCCACCATAATTGAATGGTAAAGCAGGGGCTGCAAGATGGTTACCTCTGAGGCAACTACTAGCTATATCCAGTGTTGCAAAATCGCCTGATTCATTGCCGCATCCTGTATATTTTATGTACAAGTTTGTAAATTGGAATATTACATGATGTAAAAAAAAAAAAAATAGAAAACTTGTGTAAAAAAATTGTCAAAGAATCCTACAAACAATGTTTTAATACAAAAATGCCAATTTTGTTAATTCTACGGCCTACTTTTATCGGTTGCTGAAAGGCTGATATCTTGGGTCAACTGACAGGGAAGAGCAACATATTAACCAAATCTACATCTGCGAACCTTGTCCAGATCCACCAATAATGCATAAAACCAGGAATAAACAAACTTATTGGAAAGATATTCCATCATAATCTCGTCTCGTAAAGGAAAGATATTAAAATCCCACACCAGTGACCAGTCATATGTTACTCCATAGCCCGATGTGGAGTGACCCAGTAGTGACCAGTTGTAGGCGCAAGAGGACCAGTGAGATTCATGTAAAAAATGGTAATTTTATTATGCTGCGATTATTATTACAATAACTATTATAAAGAAAAATGAACCAATTTTTTTCCCAAATATATTATTATTATATTCTTAGGGGAGACTTTTCTATTCAATCCACCAAGAGAGTGAATATCCAGCACAAATTGTTTTAAGTTTCATGTAGCTACTGGTACTGAAATGCGTAGTCATTCAATGTTGTATTCACTTTCACAAACCTCATTCAAGAAAAAGCTTTAAAACTTAGGAAGAAAGTTTAGTCACAGTGTTGTGTGACTTCTTTGACAAAACTAATTTTTGTAATTTTGAAACCAATTATTCTTCGGTTTAAAAAAATGGAGAACATAAACTGGCTCCTGTATTTAACACTCAATTTTTAAGATTTAATGCATTTTTTACTCTGTTATTCTGTTCGAGTAATAACGGAGTGAACTTTATTTCTGTTATTAACATTAAAAATAACAAGCTTTCCAATTTTTTGTAATTTGAAATGAACGATGCCAATTTCCTATGGACTGGTTCGACACCCCATCCTCACACCAACATGCTGAGCTACAAGAGGTGCTCACATTGAACCTCATTGACATCTATGTGGGCATTCTCCATCCATAATAAAGTGTTAAGCATTAATTTTACATGCCTTAATAGATGAAGCAAGTAGTCTAATTCTTTTGTTCAAGTACAGCTTCAGTTTTCATTTAGTCCAACCTTTCAATAGGGATTTTTCATTAAATAAAAAATGTTTTCATAATTGGCAAAAAAGAGATGGGGTAGTTTTTCTTTTTCGATTAATTTCAGTGCCCGCTGCCACCATCCTTGTTGGAACTTGTTGTACTGTTGTTTGGCATGCGTCTTTTCTTTGTAGTTTTCTGGCTGCCGTTAGGTGCGCTGTTGTTAACTGTGCATCTGGGTCTGTGTCGTCTGCCAAGCAACAGTACAGCAAGTTCCAACGAGGATGGTGGCAGTGGTCACTGAAATTAATCGAAAAAGAAAAAAACAGCTTTGTGGATAAAAGTGAGTACTAGTTTTTCCATATATAAAAAATGTTTTATATTTTTTAAATTGCTAACTTTACCTAAGTGGGAGTCAATTATATCAAGGTTTAGGAAAACGAAAAAAGGTTAATGAAAAGTCAAGAATTTTGGATGTTATTTTGGTATTGTCTTACACTAGAAATAATAAGATTCAACTTTTCTTTCATATTTTTATATTAAACAATTGCACAATACAAGAAAAATACATTCATTTATAACTAACATTTCACAGAAATTTTAACAAACAATTTCTCAGAATATAGGTTTCTGAATATAACAAAAACTTCACCACGTGTGTAAAGAAATTTAAAAATGGACGGAATGAAAGCTAATTGACTCTTACTTTGAAAGAACAACTGCCATCCTGAATAAAATTGTTGATTAAATACTATTTTAATATACAAGGTGAGGCAAAAGTCAGGTTGTATAAACGAATGGCCACCATGGTCACCAGACCTAACACCTCTGGATTTTCACTTGTGGCCATTGTGTATGCTAAGAAAATTAAGAGCTTGGACCACCACATAGAAAGTATCACAGGTATCATTCCCACCACATAACAGGGAGGGTCCAATTGAAGCATGCATTGGTGAACATACACTGTAACATTAACCATTGCATGTCAATCATGTGTACATATTTGCAGGGGTAAATTAATACAGGGCACCCGGTAGCCATGGCACCTGAAAATTTTCAGCTGGTGACTGAATTTTTACATCCCGTGTTTTTTTCAATTTTTTTATAATAACTAGTGGGAGCTGTGGTTGGTAGTAACTGCCACGTGTGATACCCACTTTCTTTCGATTCCAAGAGTGGATGATTTAAGGTGGGAATTTTTCTGGCCTTGTCCCTTCATAAAACAGCTCCGTGGCTTACCCAGCCTCAAATCAATGGGTACCTGGGGCCAACCCTACAGGGAAAAGGTGGCCGGAGCATGGTGGTGTTCACATCACCTCCAAAATTGCCGTTTTTTAATGTTTGTGTGATTTGTATATCATGCGTATCATTAAAACAGAATAATAAACATACCACTACAATTTTAAAAGCTACCGTGATGTGGTGGAGTCAGCCATATATTACAATGTATTGCATAGTTATTGACGTGGCTACTCGGGTGCAATCTTGTATTAATTAATAAATTAAATGGTTTAATTAATTCATGGCTTTCATATCCCTGCATATTGATTTTTCCTATATAATTTGCCACACCCTGTATATTTTATATATTTCACTGTCCTATTTTCTGCTACACGTGCATTATTTTATAATTCACACAAGTACATAGTTGCTCTAATCTCGCCAAATAAATTAATAAATAAAAATCACTTTCAGCTGCTGCTTCCAAAACAAATTTCAAGCATGCATCTTGTGATGTAAACAAATCCTTGCTTTTGAGAATGTTCTTTCAAAACTATTTTAACTGTAATGACATCGTGATTGTCTTGGGATATCCAGTATTCTGGAGCTCACCTCATCAACATCTCCAGTGAAACAGTTCATCACTCGTCACCACGAAAGATTCAAGAATTAATTGAAGTCTGATTTTTAATGCTATAAAAAGTACTTTCCACCAGCTATTGTCAGTGATATATAATTTAAAAGTCCTCTCCCCCTCACCGAGTAACTACAATAAACCAATCCCTCCTCTTCCACAATAAGCTAGTCTTGGTTGAATGTAAAAGAATGAATACGGACAGTGCTAAAAATACATTTTCCCCATTTTTTCACAATGACAAAAATTATGTTGCACCGAAATAGTGAAATGTAGTATTTGACAGATGAGAATCATGAAAAGAGAAAATAATTACAATAAATAGTTGGAAAATAGGGGATTGTAACATTCAATCTTGAAACTGAATTATCCATATAGGTAAAAAAGTGCAAATGAGAAAATTATCCTGTACCAATGCAAATAAATTTATGGAGCATGAGAGGTGATGCACCTAAAAGCTTCTAAACGTATCTCACATATAGTCGTGTGACAACCAGAGGAACATAACTCCAAAAATACAGTATTGGATTTCATCTCCATCTCTTCCTATTAGAAGTACTTTCTTTCTATAGAGAGTTGGTCATGTTGCTAACAATCAGGGATGGACTGATATGAAATTGACTGATAACCGATCCAGTATAAAATTCAAAACAGTCATGAGAAACCTGAATGATTCATTGATCTCCTTATTACATGTACATAGGTCATTCAGAAAGTAAAGTACATCTGCACATAGAGCCTGCGCAATGGTTTGGTTGCAGCCGGTCATTCGTTTGCTGTATTCAGTGTGGTGTAAGTCCGCACCATGGCCGTATGGTCCAAGGCATCATGCTTTGGGCTCTGGCTACAGGATGCGTGCAGGTTCAAGTCTCCTGGAGGGGAAGCGTAAGAACTTTGATTCCGAGATTTCATCCTGTGTATGGGACCGCTAGCCACCCACCATCAAGAGGAAACTGGGGAGCTAAGAATGAGTAGCATAACCTACAACAACAATTGGGGGTCATCCTGCTGACCACATCACCCCGTAACTGGCTGGATAATCTCCCACCTTTGCAGATGGGAGGCCGCTAAGGTGTGTGGCATGATTAGTTCTTTGCAGGAGAAAATCGTTACAATCAGTGACATTCATCGCAGACTTGTTGCAATCTATGGCTAAGGTGTTCCGAATGCAGCAAGTGTCCAGAAATGGTGTAGAATGTTTAAGAACGAGTAGATGTTCATAATGCGGAGCAATCAGGACGACTCTCTTGTCTCACGGATGCACTGAAATAAAAGGTGGATCCTATCATTCAAGATAATCCTTGCAGCTTCAGACTTTTACCTCCTTTCCCAAGATGAAGGAGCACCTTGCTCATAGACTCTTTACAGGTGATGAGGTACGACAAGTGCTTCAATGTCTAAGGAGCCTATGTGGAGAAGTAGGTAAAAATATGTAGCAAAACATGTATATTCCGGTTCTGCAATATTATCAATAAATGGCAAAATGTTCTTTACTGTCCAAATGACCCTAGTATGTTACAATATGACTCGGAGGCAAAAGAAGCTGCATATTTAGACATTTACTTTTCGAATATTAAGGAATGGAGATTATTCAGGGTATTATGCAGGGAAATCTGACGGTAGGCGGAGGCATGGAGCAGTAGAATGCTGTACATTGTTGTGGAAACATTTTTTAAAAATGGTGAATATGTAGGTAGAACGCAACGAGCGACTTTCTCTTGCCAGAATTTTGCAGACGACAAATTGACCCCACACAAATTTTGTTTCAACAAGATGAAGCGACTGCCCATATAGCGAAGACATTGATAACCATTCTCAGACAAATGTTTCCCAGGCACCTCACCTCTCAACGAGGCAACATGACATGGCCACCTTGCTCACCAGACTATCACCATGTGATTATTTTCTGTGGGGTTGCCTCAAAGGGAAACTTTTCATGAACAACCACGCACTTCAGAAGAACTGAAAGTCACAATTTGTAGGGAAATAGCAGCAATTCCACAATATATGGTCCAACGTGCTGTGCAGAAATTCAGTGACAGGTTGTGAGAGTGCATTTGCATGACATTATTTCTAAAACATAGACATTTCTTCACCCAGGTTTTTCGTTATGATTTATTTGCTGTGAATAAAAAAATAAAAATCTGTATCAAATTACAACCTTGTACTATGATTTTGAAAAAACGTCAGATTTCCCTGTTGGACCCTGTATGTTTGCATCTGTAGAAACTATAACAAAATGGTAGAATATTGACTAATACTGACAGGATATGGATTAATCTGTCCCATCCCTATTATATCTATCAAAAGAGAAAGAGAGAGACAAAGTTCAAAATATAAGGGTGGACATCCTTGGTGAAAAAATAACTTTGAGATCTGAAGCACAAACAACAACAGTTCCCCTGCCTACACAGCAACATTGTTGTGGCAGAGAGGACAGCTTTGGCGGACGGTTATGTCCTGCTCATACGCAGAATGCTTGCACGTCTGACACGTCCACGCTACAGTGAGATCCATCAGTGGTCTTCCTGTGACGATGCATGTTGGGAAGGGTGTACCACAACTTGGGCACGTCCCACACCTGAAAAATAGCAAGCGACAATAATTAACACTTTGTGGACTGGCCTGAATATGTCATTTCCCCCATAGACTTAACCTTTACTCGTATTATGTTCAATTTTTCGACCATGCAGCTGATTACAAAATGCCAAAGCCAATAAGAGGGGTAGGCTGCAGCCCCAACTTTCAATTAAAAAAAATTATAAAAATTGGGAGTTTGCCCCCCTCTTCCCCTCGTATTTTGGGAAGGGGATGCAAACTTGAGCCTTATTTTCAAAGAATGGTCCTTTCTCAACTGAATAAAAGTCATTTCATGTTCCTGGGTGCATTACATTATCGAATATGTGAAACAAACTCCCCATTTTTATGATTTTTTTCATTCAAAGTTGGGGGTCGTGACCCATCCAACCCCTCTTATTGGCTTTGGCATTTTGATTTCTGCACGGTTGCATGCCTTGATGTTTTAGCTGCAAAACAAAAGTTACCCGAAGTAGATTGGTCAAATAGTCTAAGAGTTGTAACATTTTTTGTCAAATAAGAACGAATTTAAAATTCGCTCCCCGGGGTTACTTTCTGATGATCCCCTCGGCAGAGTAAAGGGTCAAAAAATACAGAAAATACGGTTCTAAGTTCGTTATTATTTACCAAACCTTTCTGAAATCTCCAAAATGTCCTCTTTCTAAAGATATACAGGGTGGGGTAGAAAACCGGATGATTTTTAAAATGATATAACACATTAAATAAAGAGTTGGTCTTTATTCATGTGCTAGTCTTGCACCCATATGTATGTATACCAACATTAAGTGTGGAAAATAACATCTTGCAAATGGCATTCCAACAATGAAAGCACAGTGCGTTGCATTCCACGGCTCCATGGTTCCTGAAATAGCAGCTAGTGAGGAGTGGAATTCCCACTAATAACACTAGGGAACAAATGAAATATTTTTTTTTGCCTCCAGAGCGAAATAAGTTGCCTCTTATGGAAACAAGTGTGCTGAATTCAAAAATAACAAAAAAAAAAAGCTCTAACACGCAAGATTTTATTTTTACAGGTAGATTTTAGTATATATGGAAATATGCGTAACAAATGTACAGAGCCATGAATTGTACATCATGTAAGTACATGTAAATAATACAAAGTATCATTTTATAAGGGAATTAGTAATCAACCACTAGTCAAAAGTAATTAGCTTGCTACAGATAAGGAAATTTGAACAATACAAAAGCATACGTTTACTTGAGAATATATAAAAAATGTCTACCTTTCAATGAACGTCTCTTGTATTCAGTGCTACTTTCTCGTTTCGTATTCCTACAGTAATCCCCTAACATGGCTGGGTCCCATCGTCCTTGGTAACGACGTTCCATGTCAGAAATGTCCTGATGGAACCTTTCCCCCTGTTTATCACTTACATCACCTAAATTCTGTGGAAAATATTCAAGATGAGAATGTAGAAGATGAATTTTTAAAGACGTTCGGCAACCCATTTCTTTGTAACACCTCAGTAGCTCTGAAACTAGAAATTCATAGTTCTCTTCTTTTTTTCCCCCCAGGAATCCATTCACCACAGCTTTGAAGAAACTCCACGCTGCCAGCTCGACATCTTGGAGCTTTGATTAAAAAAAAATGTCTTTCAGGAGTTTTCTAATTTGTGGTCCCACAAAAATACTTTCCTTCAATTTTGCTTGTTGTCTAGTTCGAGAAAAGGTCTTGGAGGTAACAAAATCCACTGCCATCTTTATTCAAGGCTTTCACGATGTTCTTCATCAATCCTAATTTAATATGTAGTGGTGGGAGGAGAATCTTCTTTGGATCAACACATATTCCACATTTTTTCTCCAATTTGGTATTCATCCCTGATTCCCCAATCTTTAACTACAAAATGACGACTTGTGTCGCGACTGTCCCATAGGCACAAAAAGCAGCAATGTTTCGTAAAACCTCCCTGTAATCCTGTGAGCAAGGCAATAACCTTGAGATCAGCACAGATTTCCCATTCATATTTATTATAATTTACAGCTGCTAACAAAGCAGACATTGTTTCGTATGTTTCCTTCGTATTTAGAGCATGGAATAAAGGAATTGATGGTAAAACATTGCCATTATGCAGCAATACAGCTTTCATACTTAATTTTGAGGAGTCTATGAACAGTCTCCAATCGGGTACTGAATGTCGAACACCGAACTCATTCATTAAGGAAACGGTATCTACACAGAAGCACATATTTTCTCACATTGTGAAATACTTGGAAAACTGTTCGTGACGGTTTCGATAAATGGAAATTTTTGTGTCTTTGAGTTTCCACTGCTGAAGCCTTGAACCAAGAATCTCTGCTTCTCTTTTTCCCAAATTTAAATCACGTATAAGATCACTTAGCCCATCATGCATAATGAGGTGCACACCATCATCTTGTTCGTCACAATGGTATTCTACGTCGATTGATGTTGACGGCTCGTCCGTCTGCTTGCACAACCTATGTGCGTGTGGGGGGGGGGGGGGTGGAACTGGTAGTTCCTCGCTTTGGTGTACCGGTCTCTTATATATAAATTTACATAACTTTTCAAATGAAGTAATTCTTTCCCTTTCTTTTCCAGGTAAACATCTAGCATTATTTTCCAATGTTCATATACCTTATACCTTAAATTTTATTTTATTAAAAATTGACATTATGAAAAATTTTTACGTGTAGGAGAATTTTGAGGATTAGTTCCGCTTACTACAATACAAAACACATTAGAAACAGTCATTACTTTCATGGGGGCAAAAATCATGTTGCCTAGTGTAATTTATACGATCCAATAAATAGCCATACATGGGCACAAATTTTACCGAATACATTATTTATCGAAATGTAAAATGGCTTTGTTCATGACATCAAGTAAGATTTACCACATTTGTGGTTTTGGCATTGATGCGATGATATGTTACATTTTATACACATTTCTCACATATGGACAAATTTTTGAAACAAAGGAAAAAGTCAAACATCATAATGAAAGTTACCTAAAACATATTTTGAATATGTAATATGGAAATACTTAATGAAAAATAACCTAAACACTTCCTCTTCAGATTCAAAATTATCAGTAACATCAAAATCCAAAGAGGAATCCCATGTTGAAAGTTGTATTTCAAATGTAGATTAGATTGATTGATTTGATGTTTTAAGTCCACTGTATGCACAGGAAGGCTAATCGGGACTCAACCTACAGTTTAAAGTGGAATCCGAACCACCATGTGCCTCCACCGAGTATTGAACCCGGGATGTCTGGAATACAAGCCGAGGATGCTGCGCCATCGGGGAGAAATATAGATATGTGTGCTCGCCCACAACGAATTGAAAATTTCTTGCTTGTCCTTTTGTTCTGTTCAAAAACATATTTCTATTGCATTACTACAACAATTTATTTTTCCACATACAGTAACTTTTCCTGACTTTCCAGACACCCTGCTGAAAGTATAACGTGGGTAAATTTAAAATCAGGGAATGTAAAATAGACCTATACAGTGGCACTGTATGATGTTTGGATTTAATCAAAGGGAACTTACCAATCAGGAATCATTGTTTCACAGCTGGTGCATTCCGACCTGTTACTCCTTGAATCTTTGGGAGAGTATTTGATAAATATATCCATAGCTAACTCTTCATATTCCTGCCTCTTGCCCTCTGGGATCTGGAAAAAAATTATCAAAATAGTTCTCTAACACAAATATTTATTTTAATGGCATATGTCAGGTTTGTCTTACCTGCATGTGAAAACATCAAAAGAAGCACAGCATACATATAAATAAAATTCTTAACACATTCCAGACATGCAATGGGTATAGCCCATCATACAACTACTCTCCAATAAGATCAACGAAAACATTCATTGAGTGGGGCATTAGTTTCAGGTACACAGAGAAAAAATTACAATATTTTAAGAAAATTGGAATTGTTGACATTGAAATAATTTCTACCCAACAATGTCATAGATCAGGGTTCGCAAACTTTTTTGTTTCACGATTTTTCCATGGCACCCAAGTGCGAATATAGGCCTATCTAACATTTGCAATGCTCAGTTAGTGTGGTTAGCTAAAAAAAAAATAAACACAATTCAAATTCAAAAACATTTTATGTGTAAAAATACTAAATAAGCACATATTTGGAACAATCATATTGATCGAATATGCTGGAATGTTTTGCAGTTCCCCTGTAAACCAGAGATGGTGCCCGCAGGGGGCCATGGTGCACACTTTGGAAACCACTGTCATGATTCATAGTAATAGCAGAAGGTGTATTGTTGCAGTAATTCTTTTTGGCATCCCATTTCACATTCAAAAAAATTTGGGACACAGACTGAAAAAAGGGACTGTCCCAGCTAATATGTGACATGTGGTCACCTTAAGCAAGCTAGTATACGCACCACGCTTCGAATTTGTACACAACTGACAACTGAGGGCAGATAAGAATAATTTCACAGAACATTGACTAGTGAGATGTTCCTTTGAGGATGAATACCTTAACAGGAAAGGATGGCCAATTCCACCTTTTTGAGGAGAAGGTGGAAGCTGCACACAGAAACTTCCCTGTCTCTTGAAAGCTGCCTTCGAATTATCCCAATAAAAGTTTCCATAATTCGAATTCCATTTCAATGTTTAACATCAGTTTCAATAGGATTGATTGATTGATTTTTTTTTCTTTGCTTCTTGTCACTTTTGGCTAATTTGCGAATATGGGGATGAGTGCAGATATGATGAAATTGATGAATGGACAAACATCCATGCCCAGGCCACGAGTTTCAATAGGAATATCAAGGGGAGTAAACTTCTGTTTGAATTATCCAAGTTCAAATGAAAAATAGTGTACTGTATTAATGTACTATAGAATGGAGTATTTGCCACTTGCAATAAGCAAGTTTTTGCCTCGATATTTCATTGAAATACTGATATCAATAAAAAAAAAATACACTCAATGAAATTTTCACAATAAGGAGTTATTCCATTTTTAGCAGTGAAGTAAGAATGGAAAACAATGTTCATTTGGGGCAATTTACCCATTGTACCTCCAAGAGAATTATGTTGAATTTTGTTTTTAATCGACAGATTTCAATGTTTTACGTAATATAAAATTGGTTCCAGCATGCAGGAAACAACCGTCTAGGAGTACTTTCACCGCTTTTTATTAATAAAAAACGTTTGTATGCACACTAAAATAGCGAAAGAACATGTCAGAAATTGCTATCAGTTCCAAACCTAATGATGTAAAAGTATAGCTACTGTTGTGGAATGTACTGTTGGGTGCTATATTCACTTGTGCAGGAGCAAGTTACAGTTCCACAAGGTAAAACAACTGGAAACATTCATAAACCATACAAAATATTCCACTTTTTCGAGCAGGTACAGAGGGTTAAGAGTACATTTTATTTGTGTGTCCTTTCCAATAAAGAGGTGGCCAGCGAGTGAGAAACAAAAGGGACTCGCATGACGGATTATTAAAACGCAAAGTTATTTTGTGTGCTGTGGAGTTGGAAACAGTGAAGCTGGTGAACGATTTACTATAAAACAAAAAATGGTTCAGAAACCAAACACTATGCCTCGGAAAGGAAGATATAAAGAAAACGAACCTGGCAAACTTTTAAAGGACTACGAGATAAGGATTGGAACATGGAATACTCAAACTATGCTACAAGCAGGAAAGATGATGGAAATGGCACAAGAAATGATGAAATATAAGATAGATGTAATGGCATTACAGGAGATAAGGTGGCAGGGAAGTGGAATTATAAGAAAACCAGAGTTTACCATGATATAGTGGAACCAGAGAAAGAACTGGATTATTTGCAACTGGTTTTATGATTCAGAAAGAAACCAGCAAGAAAATATTGGAGATAGAAACAATAAATGAGGAATCTGTAGATTGAGAATAAAAGGAAAGTTTAGAAATCTAACTCTGCTGTCAATACATGCACCAACTGAAGAAAAAGAAGATAGAGAAAAAAGAGATATTTTATGAATTATTAGAAAGTACATATGAGAAAATATCCAAAAATGACCAGATCTTAATTATTGGTGATTTTAATGCTAAAATTGGGAAGGAGGAAGCCACATATAAGGCTAGCGGAGAACATACTCTCCACAACATAAGTAATGAAAACGGAGCATATCTAACACAATTTGCTTTAAGAAACAATTTGATAATAAGTAGCACCACTTTCCCTCATAAAAACATTCATTTAGGAACTTGGAAGATTCCAGGAACCCAAGAAGTAAACCAAATTGACCATGTTCTCACCAATAAAAGATATAGGTCATCGATAATGGATGTCAGGAGCCTGAGAGGACCTAACATCGATTCGGATCACTACATGGTGCGAGCAAAAATAAGATTAAAAATTGTTAAAGTGGACAGAAGAAAACAAAGAATGTTAGGAAAAAGATGGGACACAGAGAAATTTAAAGATAGAGAGGTGCGTGAAACCTTTAGAGCCACCATTAATGAAAAAATTACTGAGCAAACAGAAGAGATAGAAGAGAGGAATAGTAATGAAGAATGGAAAAATATAAAATCAATAATACTAAAAACAGCTGAAGAGAAAATAGGAGAAAAGAAAAGAGAATATGGAAAACCATGGTTTGATGAAGAATGCGAAGAGGTCATCCAGAAGAAGAATGAAGCAAGAAATAAGAAGTTACAGAGAGAAACTAGAAGCAACTGTGCAAGATACACAGAATTAAGAAGAGCCGCTAAAAGAATATGTACCCAAAAGAAAAGACAATATTTAAAACAAAGATTAGTGGAAGTAGAGGAACTAGATAAAAAAAATGAGAGAAGAAAATTCTATCAAGCCATGTTCAGTCTTACAAAAGAATATAAACCAGAAATTGAAGGATGTAAAGATAAAAATGGAGAAATGCTGTATGAAGAAAGTCAGATCAGAAAACGGTGGGCAGAAAGTTTCAAAGAAAAACTGTCAAGAAGAGAAAATGGAATAGAAGCCGGAAATGCAGAACGGGAAACAGAAGAAGAGGAAGAAGAAACAATAGAACCACCAACGTTAGATGAAGTAACAAAAGCAATCAGGAGATTAAAAAACAATAAAGCACCAGGAAGTGATAATATGGTAGCCGAAATGATTAAACATGGAGGCGCACAACTATACCAGAAAATACACGAGCTGATTAGTAAAATATGGAGAAAGGAGGAACTACCGGACGAATGGAAACAAGGAACTATATGTGCCATTTATAAGAAAGGAGATAAATATAATTGTAGCAATTATAGAGGAATAACATTGTTAAATGTTGGATATAAAATATTCTCGAGCATATTAAATAAAAGGATACAGGAAATAATTGAACCCATCCTTGGAGAGTATCAAGCAGGATTCCGGGAAAATAAGAGCACTATAGACCAAATATTTGTAATTAGACAAATATTAGAGAAACATTATGAACATGGGAGCGAACTACATATGCTATTTGTAGATTTCAAACAGGCCTTTGATAGTGTACAAAGAGAAGAACTAATTAAAGCAATGGAAAGAATTGGTATACCCAAAAAATTACAACTTGTACAGATGACTCTGATGGACACCTCAGCAAGAGTAAAAGTAAAAGGACAAATCGGTGAAGAGTTTACATTTGACAAAGGTGTAAAACAAGGGGACGGATTGTCGACTACACTATTTAATATAGCATTGAATGATGCTATAAAACAGATTGACCAAAGAGGTACCATCTTTAATAAAAGCTCACAAATCTGCGCTTATGCAGATGATATAGCAATCATTGCAAGATCTATGAATAAGTTAATACAAGTATTTAAAGACATGGAGAACTATACTAAGGAAATGGGCCTAGAAGTAAATATAAATAAAACAAAATATATGAAAATAGCACGAAAACCAGAAAGAAGAAATGAAATAGAGATAGGTAATAAGAAGTTCGAGGTAGTACATGAATTCAAATACCTGGGAAATCAAATAAATGAAATAAATAACATAGGAAGATGAGTAGAAGGAAGGATCAGAGCAGGAAATAGAGCATATTATGCAAATAGAAATCTGCTGAAAAGTAAGATAATAACAAGAACAACAAAAATGAAAATATACAATACATTAATCAGGCCAGTAGTAACATATGGAGCCGAAACTTGGACGTTGATCAAAGATACAGAAAGAAGGCTAATGGTATTTGAAAGAGCAATATTAAGAAAAATATTTGGACCAACTAGAGAAGAAACAGGATGGAGAATAAAATACAACCACGAACTAGAGGAACTAATAAAACATAAAAATATAGTTCGCTTCATTAAAGCCAGGAGAATCAGCTGGATAGGACATGTATATCGCCTACCAAAAGATGCCATGCCGAGAAGAATAATAGAGAGTAAGCTATATTCAACTAAAAGGAAAGGAAGACCTAGAAGCAGATGGAAGGAAGAAGTATGCACGGACCTAAACAAGATAGGAGTAACAAGATGGAAACAGAAATGCCAGGATAGACAGAAATGGAGGGACATAGTGGAGGAGGCCATGGCCCGACAGGAGCTGTAGCGCCGGATGATAAGGTAAGGTAAGTAAGAAGTGTCCATTCATCATTGGCAGCAGTTATTTAGTGCGGTATTCTTCTAATAAAGTACCCATATGCATATCTGTATGCCTTAAATATGAATTTTGTTTTCCTAAAAAAATGTTGCAATAATCTTACATCCAATGCATCTTGGATTTGAAGAAATACAGTAAGTCAATAGCAATAGTCAGACAGACAGGAAGTGATATTTTGAAATAACTACAGCAAGTATTTAAAAAAAAAAAAATGTAACTACTATTAAAATTGTCCTACTCAGAGTCCTCTGGAGCCCGTTCAAAGCAAAGGATTGGACTGAGACTTGGTATAGAAGGTAGGAAGTGAATGCTGATGAAAAAAAAATAGTTCCAATTTTCACCACCAGGTGGAAATGTGGCAGTGAAATATGGTGCACAGGAAACACCTCATGCAACCATTGATTGATTGCACTGTCTTTCACTTCCAAAGGGTCACTCACGTTGACAGGGTGCATATTGAACACTGCCGTACAAACAAAAACTGAAATTGCTGGTTCATGCTATTCCATTGCTACATTTGCATCTGGTGGTGAAAATTTGAACATTTTTTTTTGTCAGAATTTGCATTTGGTCTCCATAGGATCTATACCAAGTTTCAGTGCTCTGAGAAGGGTAACTTTAATTGTGGTCACCTGGTAAATAAATAAATAAATAAAATTGTCATGAGTACCTTTTCTAGGGACTCCAATTTGATGAATGCTTTCGAGCATGTTCCAAACGCCCTGTTGGCACAACTGGCCAGAGCGAGAATGGCGTAAATGTCCTCTGGGTCTACCATATCCTCGTACTCCCTCAAGTGAAGAGATGTTTTCATTGCGGCATCCACGTAACCTTCAAAAAGAATACATACCATGTTCAGAATGTACAAAAAGGTGTTGTAAAACAGCTTTTGTGCAGAAAAAAGGTAAAGATTTTACAATCTACTGGTATCACACATAAAAACATTAATGTCGTGTGTACAAAAAAAAACTTGCAATTTATCCATTGGCTAATAACACGAGCTGGTTATAATTTACTGAGCACATTTTAATGATGAATAAAAAATAATAAATAAAAGAATCCACATTTTGTTCTTGACTTTAATGCTACCAGAATAGAAAGTTCACATTGCAACATACTTAAACAATTGATAACAAAGTTTGCACACATCACAAATGATTAAACTAAAGAAACTAACTAAAATATTCTGTTCCAAAATATTTGACACAGAGTGATTCTAAGCTTCCTGGTTGGTGTAATGGTTAGCTGCTGCAGTGCAATCACAGCTTCCAGGGTTGGATTCCCTCAGAAAGTACATTTCAGTGTATCCAACTTCAAACTGTATGCACAGTCCCAATTAGCCTATCTGACCAAAGAGTGAATTTTAGTTTTACAACAGGGTATAATGAAATTTAAAATATGGTTACAATTTTTGAACCCATAAAGCAAGATTATGCACATCATTATTTACTTATTTTGTCACTTTTTACATCTTTAGGTTAATCACACTGGTGAAATAGTATTGATTAGATAAAATACATGATGGGAAACACCAGGGGTAGAAAAATACAGGGCACCCAGTCGCCATGACATCTGAAAATGTTCACCTGGTGCCTGAATTTTCAAATTCAGATCTAAAATATTTTTTTAAAAAATTTCAAGTTCACTTATGGAATTTTTCATTACTTTTTTTAAAAATAATGAGTACAGTATGGGCTATTTAAATTTTAGTGTGTTTCCTGTATCACGTGTATCATTAAATCAGAATAACAAATATGACATTATATTTTTTTGCACTGTTCATTGCTGAATTTCAATATCTGCAGCGATATGGTGGAGTTGGCCATGTATTAGAATGTATTGCATAGTTATTCATGCTGTTGCTGGTTGATTTTTAAATCCAATCTTGTATTAATTCATAATTGAAATGTTTAAAGATCACATTTCGAATGGTGTCTATTTACCTTAGCTGAATTCCTGGCTATCTTAGCTCGTATTTGCAACAAAAATCTGCTGACTACTGAGAAAAAGGGGCTGGTGACTGAATTACTGTAAGTTTTCACTACCCCTGGGACACACACACACACACATCTATTCAGAGGATGGTAAAGTCAATGAGATCAATGGCTGTTGGTAGCAGTGTATAGGGGACTGGGTAAGCACCACTAATTCATTCAAATATGATTCGAAGTGGTATTATAATTAAAATATGATACATATAAAAAGGGTTCCACTAAATATCTTTGCTTGAGAAAGATGTAAATGGAATCACGACAAAACATTTATTGGAAATAAAAAATTAAAGTAGAAAACACAATAAAAATGTTATATCTTCTTTCACAATAAGAATGATCCTGTGAACATTTTTATGTGGCTACTTTACTGAAGTTGAGACACAAAGTGTGCACAGTGTTGGCTGTCTTGGATTTGTGGTGTCACACAGACCATGCAGGGTGGCCACTCTAGGACCATGATAAAATTCATCAACTATAATTCCCGATTTTCAAGGTGAACTTTCCAAAATTCAACGGTCCAAAAGCAGGTGTTTTCTCTATTTCAACCATAACGTATTACCACCTCTTGGCATACACCACCCCCACACATACGCACAAATAATTAACAATACAAAGGGTCTGTGTGACTCCAATGTATCCAAAAATTCTAATTCAATTCAATTAAATGGTATATATACTATTTAAAATATTCAATTTAAAGTGTGGAGTTTACATCTGCAAGTCACAAATGTTACAGGATATAATGATCTAATTTAATTCTACGAGAATTTTGTTTTATTTTCCAAAGAACTTCCTTTTCCCTTCTGCAATAAAAATAAAAGAATTCATGCACAATTCCCAGAATTCAAGGAATTCCCGGTGAGTGGCCACCCTGCAATGTGATGCATATTAACTTCGGGGGAGTTTCCAGTATGTGGAGTCTGCTAGTAGCTCTGAAATGTTCTTGTTGTAGTCTGCAGTCTGGAGAACACCTGCATCGTTCCTCTTGTCTGCTGGTAGAATAAGAATGTCCTCGTCTTCTTTTAAGAGACGTTAGGTCTCGGCAGAACAGCCCTTTTAAGGTCCACGTATGTTTCTTGGCATATGACTTGAGTGGTCTCATTGGGCACATCTTCTACAGCTTGCTCGATACTGCTGATAATGTCCCTGAGGGGGATATTTCCCAGTGCTAGAATGAAGTTCAAACGCTGGATGCAGCAGACACAGCTGTGATTGGTCCACCATCTCAAAATACTTATAAACTGTGTCGACACCCAGCACTGCACTTCCACCCTGAAGATGAGAGTGACGTTAACTCTCGAAAGCTTGGAAACTGTTCCAGAATTGACCTGGTCGATAGCCCGAGAGAATTTATTCATCATTTGTTACCAAGAAAGCTTCAAGACTTACAACTAGTCTTGTATTAATTTAATTATACGAACTTTGTACCTTGGTGAAGTATATGCTTTTTCTGAGATCAGTGTCATGCCACGGGTGGCTTTCCCTTTTGAGCCACTTCTGCTGTTATCTGGATTTCTACTTCAAGTAGCTTCACAATGTTGGGTCAACTAAATTATGCGGTTCCATCCAGGATGAGATTTGAGACTGCTGGTATCAATGTCAAGAGTGCTAACCATTAAACTACATGGAGGCATATTTTATACCACAGGTACAGAAAATATGAACTCCCTAAAAACAACCAGCTTCTTATGGATCTGGTCGACATGCTAGATATTAGGAGTGGACTGATAAAACAATTTTGGTAGATACCGATATAAAATTCCAATGATACTTGAATAATCTGAATGGTATATTGGTATCCTTAATAAATGCATATTACAAAATGGCTTCAATGCAAGAGAGTGCATATTTAGCATTTACTTTCAAAATAAAATGTGGCATGAAGATTATGTTTACATCCATAAAAATTATAACAAAATGGTAGAATAATGCACAAAAATATAATATATTTATAGATACGTGTATCACATCAATAAAATTATAGTCAACTCTCGATTCTAAGACCCCGGATTTAACGACCCTTTTCCCAGGAACCGTGGGGCAAAAAAAAAAGTTGAAAAATTCAAGAAAATCGGCCAAAAAATATGTTTGTTGCACTCATTTTATTCGCTGTGTTGCAATTCCCTTCACGAGCACTCTGTGGGTCGCAAGTGGGCCTGATCTAAAAATAGACACCACCACACCACGCTTGAGTGATATCCAATAGCACTTGACCTCTGTCGTCCCCTCCCCCAAGTGCAGCGACGGTCGCTACTTACACGACAGGCTTGTTTTGCCATTGTGATTTCGCTTGCTCTTGGATACGCTACCCTCTCTTTGTGCTTGTGCTATTACGTCTTGGATTTGTGCATTGTGTTTTGGATTACGATTTTGGATTTCTCTTGGTTTTGATTATGGCTTTTTGACGACTTACGCTTTTTTATATTTCGATTTGTTTGCATTTTTGGATTTGATTTTGTGAACGATTTTTGACGACCCACGCTATTTATTACGATTTGTGATTTCGGCAAAATGAGTGGAAAGAGGACATTCTTGACGCTTATCAAGAAGTACGAGATCATCCAGGAAGTGGACGAAAAGAAAATAACAAAGACAGAGATTGCGCGGCGGCATGGTATTCCGAAGTCGACACTTTTCACAATTCTCAAAATGAGAGATGAAATCGTGAACGCATTGCAGAAGGAAGGTCACAATGTTAAATCGAAAAATTTGAAAGGTGCATGCAAACCTGGAAAAGGCTATGCTGGAGTGGTTTGGCCAGCATAGAGCTCAAAATGTACCTATTAATGGACCAATGATGCAGAAGATAGATAACTTTAAATGTTCAAGTGGGTGGCTGGAGCGTTTCAAAGTGCGTCACAGAATATCCAGCCACAAAGTCGTCGGCGAAAGTGCATTGGTCGATCCGAAATCGGTGAGTGAGTGGCTGCCGTTGGTACAAAACATCCTCAACCGCTATCCGCCTCAAGGTAAGATGTGTACAACGCTGACGAGCTGGGGATATTCTATAACCTGATGCCAGATCACACTCTTGCCGTGAAAGGGGATAAGTGCAAGGGTGCGAAGAGGAGTAAACAGTGTCTCACCGTCCTTCTGTGCTGCAACATGGACGGCAGCGATAAAATGAAGCCCCTCGTGATCGGAAAGTTCAAGAAACCCCGAGGTTTCAAGGGCAACATCCTGCCTTGTGATTATGACTTTAATAAGAAGGCATGGATGACCTCGGGGGTGTTTACGAGGTGGCTTCGAGGTTTCGACTCGAGGATGGGTGCGGCAAACAGGAAAGGCGTGCTCTTCGTCGACAATTGCTCTGCACATCCTTCTCTCGACAATCTCCGGAACATCGAGCTGGTTTTCTTACCGAAGAACACCACCAGCGTGCTTCAGCGTCTGGACCAAGGGATAATCCAACAAGTGAACGTGAAGTACCGTGAGATGTTTGTGCGGGGTATGGTGTGGAAACTTGACATGGGCCAGGAAGTCAAGAAGTGGGACGTGTTCAGGGCCATGGGAGGAATCGTCGCCAGTTGAAGCCTGAAGTTATTACAAACTGTTTCGGACACGCCCACTTTGTCCCACGAGTCGATGAAGAACCTGCCATTGGTGTGCCTTCCGCTGCCGCCAAAGACTCAGACAGCCTGCCGCCAGTGGATGTGGAGCCCCAGCCTGCCCAATCGACAGCGCCTGCATCTGTCTCCCCGACTTTCTCCCCTCCGTGCAACGAAGAAACTTGGCAGAGTTTGGCCCCAGGCTGCACGTACGAGCAGTACATAACAGCGGACAATGGAATTGCTGTCTGGGGCACCCTCGATGATGCGGATATAGTCAGAGGGCAGCAGGAATCTAGCAATGAAGAGGGGGAGGAAGAAATTGAAGAGCCTGAAGATATCCCCACCATCAAAGACATTCTCAAAGCGGGGGATGTGTATGCAAGCATACTGAAACACAGGGGCACCAGTGAAGAGATGTGGCCCCACTTTTACAAAGTGAAAGACTTTGCAGAACAATCTAAGAAGAAACAGACATCAATAATGGACTTCTTCAGAAAGTAGTGGGGAGGGGGAATCAGTGGTTGTGCGTGTGGGGGGGGGGACCAGTGAATTTGATCAAGGACAAACTGACAATTGATGAAAATAAGCCTGAATATTGCCAATGGTGAGTAGACTTATTGATGTTTTGTGTTTATAAAATTACATGTTTTTTGTCTGTTTCATTTTCTAGCAATATTTATTGTTTTGTTTTGGTAATGCGATATTTTACATGGTTAACATATATGTACATATAAGGAGGTAGAATTATGCATCTATGGCCTCCATTAAAGGTGTCATCCCACCATTCACTTGGAATGACTTGTTTACTGACAATTGTATTGTTTTGTTAATGCGACTTTTGACATGGTAAAAATATATACATGTAAGGAGGAAGAATTATGCATCCATGCCCTCCATTAAAGGTATCATCTGGACTGACTTATTGGACGATTATGTTGCTTTTGATTTTCGTCGCAACTGCAATAATTGCAGACTCCAAGTTTGCTCACTTAGTGAAAATGTTTGAAAAAGGTAAAATTTGATACACAGGGAAAAAGAGTATAAGGCACGTGCTGGTTTTTATTCAAGTTCTGCATCTGAAACATTGCTCGTGTGTTCATTGACAGCATGGGAATGCGTTAAGCAGTGCTCGATCCACCCTTCTTTTTTTTCCCTTCTGCAGCTTGCTTCGAAAATTAGCACTTTACTGATAAGACTTCTCTTCTTCAACAGGTGCAGTGCGATGTCCTTTAAAACTCGTTCTTCCCCCTGTTTCCCCCTCCCTTCCTTTCCAGCCAGACTGCTACTGCCCAGCGCCACTGTTTGGTCTAGGTGGCAAACATCGCTTGCCCTTATCAACTATGGTAATAAGCACAATGACTCATCCAGAAGAAAAACAGCATTGTTTTGAATCTGCAGCTTCACAAGACTGTTTTGCTTTGATGATTATGAAATTTGAACACCGTACACAAAGTTAAAGACAAGCCACTTTCTTCTGCTCTTCTTCAGCTTTCTGAAAAAAAAAAAAAAAAAAAAAAAAAGAGACCACAACTCTTATCTTGCGGCGGGGTGGTTCCATCTTCTTTGTTGTGTTCATGGCGATGCTAGTTGATGCGAGCCTTTTACTTTCTGCCTTTCACGGAAGAAGGAACCATGCTGCCCGCAGCAAGAGAAGATGACACTTCCAGACGGGTGGTCGCAAATAAATTTTGCACGGAAAAATGAACTTGCAAAAGTGTCAAAACTTCTTTAGAGTTCAGTTTATGCTGTTGGGCTAATCGACACTGGATACCTGTATGCAGTTTAAAGTGTGATCTACATAACTGAAATATAATAGTACACAACCTTAGGGGAATTGGCAGGGACAGACAAAAAAAAAGAAAGCATATGTACTAACGTGTTTCCTTTTTCAGGCAGGATTTCGATGCAAGTTAGGGAAGAGTTTGCCCTGCTCACTTGAATGGGGGGGGGGGGAGGGGGATGAATATGAAGTTGGTTGAAGCAAAGAAAACGCGACTTTTTTTGACGATGTATTTTACACAGCCGAACCAGAACGAAATTTACAGCCCCGCTTTTTACTGCTTTTTGGCCTGGTGCCAAGAAAGGTTGTGTAGAGCTGTAAAATGCTCTAGTAGACCCATATAAAATCCAACATTCATTCTGCCCGATTATCTCCTGACTTTTGCTGGCGTCAGTGTAACTGGTGTCAAGATTCTTCGAGTTTCGCTTGCAATAAACAATTGTTTTCCTTTTCGTAGATCTCATTGCAAACGGGTTTCTCATGAACTATAATTGTAAGAATTTCGGGGAAGAGCAACGACTATGCACAATTAAAAGAAAATAACATTAAAAAGAAAAAAGGATTTTAAATAAACGTTTTTGTGTTCTATTTTCCTTCTCACGACATGCGTCCTGTGCATTACAAGTTGTATAACTATGCAGGAAAAATTGAGTTACTGTCTCCTACGAATCTTCGTGTCCATTTGAGCTCCGTTGAAGCTAAAAATTGGTGCAAATTCCAATAACGACCCCTTCGAAATAACGACCCTTTTCCAAGGAACCGTGAAAGGTCGTTGTATCGAGAGTTGACTGTATTGGTAATATTAACAATATGCCTATATGAGCTGACACCTATTCGATATTCAGTTGTTGATGGAATTTCTGTATGACTGCTAGGAAACGTAAACATTGTTACTGCATCCAAATGTATTTTGTATCAAATCCAACACTACTAACAAATTTGCATCAACTCTACTGAATTAATAAAAAAGCTACCTTCATACAACTGCCTCTGAGCCAACATGAGGAAGTGATATGCTTCTGCGCCTCTCCACGCATTGTCCACCAATTTGGAATCCACGTCAGACGATTCTTCATCCAGTAGACACGTCAGCGCACTGCTCTTGCCTCCTGTTACAAAAGGAACTCAAATGAAAACAACTGCAAGATCTTTGAATAATACACAAAACGCAAACTAAAGATAACAAATCTATCTTTTAGTTCAAGAGATTTTCTCACATTTGAAACTCTCTCCCTTGTACATGCATATGTGTTTTGTCTCTTCCACTTTGTCTTCATCCACTAAAAATAACTGTATTATGTTATTTTGCATCTACAAAATGTGGTTATGCGAACCTTTAAGAACATGGACGATCTGCAAGCTTTAACTTCTATCACAGAACACAACTTTCATCACTGGTCTCTACCGGTCTCCCAGCCCCCACATCCTTGTGATCCTTCTTTAACACCAACACTCACTTCCACACTATTGCATAGGGCAAGGCATATCAGCCAAAGTGAATTGAATTAAATTAGGTTGATATAAATAAATAATTTACATCTAGTCTGGCCATAAATACTGTTACAAACTTTCGGCTTGGACTGTACATCCGGTAGTCAGGCTCATGAACCATGCTTGTGCTGAAGTTCACTCCTGACCATTGTGTGTTCAGCTGTGAAAGAGCAAGTGTGTATCTTCTCGTCCTTAGCATGGAGTGGGGCGAATATGAAAACAGAGTAGCCGTAATTGCTCTGCATATGGTTGGGAAGTCGCACTGAGATTTTCCAGCCTTTAAAAATCCCGAAGATCAGCAAAAGATTTGTGTATCAGACAATCCAAAGATTCACTGACACTGGTTGCATGAAAGATCGCCCAAGAGTTGGTCGACTTCACATTGTATGAACGTATGAACAGCGGCGGCTGTTAAAGCAGTGATGGCTCACATCCGCCGAAATCTCATCCGGAAGCAAGTGATAATGGCACGGAAGCTGAACATTTCGCAACAATCAATGTTCAGGGTACTTAACGAAGACTTTGGAATTGGAGCTTACCGATTGAGTACTGGAAATTTCCTGACGACACAAGTGAAGAAGCAGAGGGAACTGAAATTGAGACGTCTCCTGCAGCGGTGCGTTGCCAATGGGCATTGCAGGATTCTCTTCACTGATAAGAAATTGTTCACCACTGAATAAAGTTTTAATTGCCAAAATGAAAGGGTGTATGCTTCAAACTCTGGAGAAGTTTGTGAGAGAGTTCCCAAAAGTCAGAGATGCCACCAGACCTCATGGTTTGGTGGGGGTGAGCTATGAGAGTTCCACCAGGCCTCATTTTTGAGAAAAGGGCTTAAAAGCCGTGCAAAAGTGTCCTGGATCCTCTCGTGACACTGTTGAACCAAACAATGTTTCACAATGAATCCTGGATGTTCAAGAAATATTGTGCCCCAGCTCATAAGGCAAGGATGACACGACAGTGACTGGAGACCAGTGTACTCGATTTCATCTCCACTTTTGATTGGCCCTCTGATAGCCATGATCTCAGTACCTTGGACTACAAACTGTGACCAGAGCTAGAGGGGACTGTCTGCAAGACGAGGCACCCTATAATTGAAAGTTAAAAGTGCTCCTTGATAGCAGCAGGGAGACTTCGAGCCTGTGTGAGGGCGAAAAGTGGACATTTTGAAAACTGATTGGTGCTGTTTGTGTGTAATATATGTAAGTGTAACATACTAAAAGAACATTTAAAAATATGAAACCATATTCAATTTATTCACAAAATAGTGTGTAACAGTATTTATGGCCAGAATAGGTAGAATAATGTACATAAAGATTTTGTAGATATGAGAATGATTTTTGGTGAAAGTACATTAATTTCCTAATCATTTAACAGTGTTTATTAGGTTCCAAGAAAGGAAACAAAATATATGTACTGATGGAGTGAAGCTCATATGAAAGGAAATGCAATATGTGAACTGTCAATACACTTAAGGGGAGGGGATACAGTTACGCACCAATTCTGCATTTATTTCAATATCGCCCGAATGAGCACTGCTACTAAAAGAAAACCCTGGGTGTATCCAAGAGTATGAATTTCTCTCCATGTTGCAAGTGGAAGCATCTTTTTATGTTGATTATTATGCTCGACACGATGTTTGAAAAATATGATGAATAAGAATTTTTGGAATCCCATGTATTCCTTATGGGGAATCAACTTCAACATCAAGTTACGGCTAATCAAATGGAAGTTCCGACTTTTCCACTGGTGAAATCCAGCTACAAACGGCCCTTTTCCCGTTGACATATTTTTCTATTCCATAGGAAGTTTCATATTCCCAGGAGAACGAATTAAATGATACTCCCATAAGATCAATGCTTTTCTCCTTGCCTCCTTTCAGTATTGTCAAACCTGATGTGCATAAAATAACTAAATTTCACCTTAAATGGAATTAAGACTGACTTCAAGGAGCTAGATTTACGAAGGCTGGATAAAGTGCCTCCTAGGGTAATATTATTTGTCAAAGGGGTGGGGGCACTGCTATTATCGTTAACTGTAAATTGATGACAATTTATTCTTAGTTTTCAACATGTAGATCCGGTGGCATAGCACATCTCAATAATCCACCGATGGTCGTATGAAATCGAAAATAAAGAATTAACAATATTATGTAAATTTCACGGCAAACATGGTGCTATAAAGAAGTAGCTGGGGAGATACGAGGGAGTGGGGCAACGCAGCCAATATAACAATATTACGTCATGTGCAAAATGTATAATTATGACAGAAGTTGGCTGGAACCAGTGATGTCATCATAGTGGGACACGGGGGTGGGCATCGCAGTTCACAGCCGAACGAGTGCACGAAAAAGCCAGATCGGGCTCGAAGAGAGCTAAGTTGGCACACTGCCAAGGACGGAACAGCTTGGCAAAAGTCCCGTGGAAACTGTATCGCATGCCCTTAAATTCTCTTGACTTAAAATTCAATAATTTTTATAGGCAAAAATAGCAAACGTTTTATGTAGAAAAATATACAAAATACTAATCATGTTAAACTGTAAATTGTGTCAATATCAATAAGCTGTTTTATGCATGGCAGCTGATATTTTGCAAACTATCATTTAAAAAACTTGCCAAAATTCAGCTACAAAGACCAAAAAATATTTTAAGTTACAATTATAGAGTGCATCCAGAATGTTTTATTTTCATTGAAAGATAAGTTACTGAAATTATTATAGTTTCATTAACACACTAAACAAACGTTTCCATAGTAGGTTTTGCATACTCTATCAGAAACAGAAAAATGTATATTTACATATACTTTTTTTATTTGCTTTAATCAAACTGTTCAAATTTTTTAGGCCATTTACTAGAAAAAGATTTTCTGTAAAAATTATATATTTATATGGATGGTGCCAAAAACTATACAAGAAATATTAAATATGTTTTTTAAAAAATTAAAGAAACGATTTAAATTTTAAAAATTATCATCATTTTTATCCACACTGCATATCATATGCTTCTCCTAACCCCGACAAAACTGTGCAGTACGCAATCTGTATTTTTACACAAGGAATCTGCATCCTGTTCGACACTAACACTGACTCCTAGCCACTAGAACATGGGGGCAGGAGGGGTTTGGCATGACATGTGTACTGCTGTTAACTACGTATCTCGGAAATTTTAATATGTGATCAAGAGAGTCCAGATGTTAAGACATTTATTTTGTTAAAATAGGCAGGCAAAAAAGGCATTTACAATGTGGAAAATATGCACCAAAAGCAAAAAAATTGGCACAATAAACAAAACAAAAAAAGTGGCAAATTACAAGTCACATATTATCTATAATTTCTCATTCGAAAAGTTAAAATCTACATGGAAATTATGTTTTTTACTTTCCTTTGTTTTCTTGATTGCACGCAACCACTACAGTTTTCTTTGTACGTTTTTGACATTCTGTCAGAAAGAATACGTCATTTCTCTACTTCTACAAGAAACGAGCAATTGTAACTAGATTCATATCGTCAATAAAAAATATCCACCTTCAAGAAAATTGAAAAATGATTTTCAATTTTTCCAATTCCACATTTGCACTTCTTTTGCAAAAGCTACCTTTTCCTCCCTGGCACTTCAACCAGCTTCTGCACTGATTCCTCAAAGATTTTCATAAATGCTATAAGAGTTTCATCCCTTTTTCAGATTTATGATTGCCTCTGAAAACACCATAATGCTCTAATAAATAACATTTTTGAAAGAAAAATAAGTTATATATAATTTTTTTTAAAAAAAATCTAAATTTCATTGAAAATGGGGGAAAGGGCAATAAAATTAAAAAAAGAAAGTAGGGTACAAAGACAAAAAAAGCAAGATTGTTCAAGCTTCTAAAACATTAGGAACAACATAAAAAATGTTTGTGAAGAAAATTTTATCGATAAATGCAACAGGATAAAAAGGCATTTTGCAAAACATCTGGGCTCTAGTGATAAATAATTAAGACATATTCTTTGTAAGGTTTTACAAAAGAATGAAATGGTCTGTGATCAATGTTACCAAATTTCCTCCCTTTGCTCCGATATTTTCAAAGACCCATCAGAAAATTTGCAGAGTAATTGATATGTCGTGCAGATAGGTACCTGATTGGAAATGGAATCTATCATGGGAAAACAGGCTAATTTATATCCAATATTGCAAAGTTAGATTCATATAATATTAAGTTCTTCTATTGGTATTGTTGTGGATACCATTAATTGTTTGTAGAATAGTGTTGTTTAAAGTATATGAAATGGATGTACCTAACGATCCAGAGGTCCTCTGCCTCAGACTCTTCTGATGTTCTTCAACCAGCAGGGCTGCCAGCACGTACAGCTTCTTCACTCGCAGTGGATTGGACTTCTTCTTTGCTTCAGTCTCAGCCAGCTGGGAACAGAATGCAAATTTACAAAGCAAATCATTTACTATGCACTTTACTCTGAATTAATTAATAACTATCTTTCACTAACTACAATTGAATGAATGTAAAATCACACATTAAACAATGTTATAAACGTATTAGTAATTTTTAATACATACTGTAGCTATTCTGAAATAAAGAAAGCCGATCTCCGTCGTGGAGTGATTAGCACATTGTGCCATGATGCCAGGGGTCTTGGATTCAAATCCTGATCTGGGCATGGGTGTTCTTTGTGAGTGTCCCTTCATCATATCATCACTCACCCTCATCTTTGTGATTAGCCTAAAGTCGCAAGCAAAGTAAAATAAACCAAATCATCAATCAATCATTCATATGAAGCAAGCCACAATTGTTCGCTTAATTGAACAAACCACATTCATTGTGTTTTCTCCATACTTTGAAGGAACACAATTTTATAAATATTAATACTAATTATAATAATAAAATAATAACAACAACAACCACTCTTGAGGGCCAAGACCTATCTACCGATTTCCAGACTCACTCCTAAATGACTCAGCAGATGTGAAAGATCATCAAGCAGTTACGGGGTGACGTGTGGTCAGTAAGGCAAACCCCCAGTCGTTGTAGGTTTCCGTGACCGCTTGCGGTACTCATTCGTAGCTCCCCAATTTCCTCACGATGGTGGGTGGTCACCGCTCTCATACATGGTTGAAATCTCAGGAGAAAAAATGTTATGCTTCCCCCAGGAGACTCGAACCTTGACGCGACCCATACCCCAAGCCCACACCATGATGCCTTAGGCCACATGGCCATAATGTTGAACGCACACGAACACTTTGCTTCACTTATACTTCTGACACGATTGGTGAATAGTTATGGAAGTTTCTAATAAATTGTGTCATAATTAAATTATACCTAACAATAACTTTTCTCCATATTGTCTGTTACTCAACTAATTTCAGTTAAGAAAGAAAAAATGAAGAAAATCTAGATGTTTCCTGTGATAACTTCTAACCTGTTAAATATTTTAGCCTGCGTACTAACATGATAACTGCTTGATCCAGTTAAAATATTCTGTTAAAAGAAATAATATGGACCAATATTTTTCGCACCTGGAAAAGTAACTTGGCTGCATCTAAAAAGTAATTGGCTTTCCGATATAGTTCTATAGCCTGGATAATCTTCTTCTTTTCCAATAGGTGATTGGCGTATTTCGCTAGCAGTGCTCCTATTTCTTCCAGCTGATGCTGCTTGGCTAATTCCACTGCCTGGTTCCACTGGTTCAGACTTACGCAAGTGTCTACAGCTGCACGGATTTGATCGCACTAGAAAACATGCAACATACCGAACATTACAAAGAACAACAAAATTAAATTATATGGTAAACAAAATCAAAACTGACAAACATGTTTTCCTCTCCAGTTGGTAAGTATATTCATCTCAGTACACAGAGTTACACAGAAAAGCCATATCCTCCCTCCCTGGACTTTCTCACACATGATCCCAGCACCACATAGCAGAAAATTAATGTGGCATTTCGTGAAAACTATAGTCTCTGTAAAAGACATGCATATGAAGTTATCATTATAGCAGAAAGCAATGAAATTGCATAAGACATTTTTATAATATTGAAGAAGGGCCATGAAAGAACAAAGTACACAGAAGAGAAAATTACATTAGAAAGAATACGAGGGGTGTTGGGAAAGTCATGTCTATTTAACTCTATTTTCTTTTCTAGGTAAATGAAAGCAATCTAGCCATAAAGGACAAGCATATTTAGGAAGGTGTACAAGATTTCAAGAGAAAATGTCAAGTGACTGGGTCACCAGAGCCTTCACAAGTGCACAAGTTGAGCAAAACCCAGAAAACACTAATTTAGAACAGAGACAGCACTACCCCAGAAATTATTGAAAAAGTGCATAAATTGGTCATGGAGGATCGCCGACTGAAAGTGCGTGAAATTGCTGAAGCTATAGGAATGTCATCCGAACGGGCTTATCACATTTTAACAGTTGAATTGGATATGAGAAAATTATCTGCAAGATGGGTGCCGCGACTTTTAACACAGGACCATAAACGCATCAGAGTGGACATTTCCGAACAATGTTTGACTCGTTTTAAGAGAAACCAAACAGATTTTTTGCGCCGGTTTGTGACGACAGATGAAACGTGGGTCCACTACTATACCCCAGAGACAAAACAACAGTCAAAGCAGTGGAAACATGTTGATTCACCACCACCAAAGAAAGCAAAGGCAATACGGTCGGCCAGAAAGGTAATGGCGTCAGTGTTTTGGGATGCGAAAGGGATTCTGTTGATCGATTATCTTCCCACTGGTCAAACAATTACGGGACAATACTACGCTAATCTCCTCGACCAACTAAAGCATAAGATACGGGAAAAGAGGCCAGGTTTGGCAAGAAAGAAAATCATCTTGCATCAGGACAATGCGCACCCTCACACAAGTGTCGTTGCCATGGCAAAAATTCATGAACTTGGTTACGAATTGTTGCCACATCCACCTTATTCACCTGATTTGGCTCCCTCAGACTTCCATCTTTTCCCCAAACTCAAAAGTTTCCTCGGTGGACGGAGATTCTCTCCATAGGAAGAACTAATAGCCGAAGTTGACATGTATTTCACAGGCCTGGAGGAATCTAATTTTCGAGATGGGATCAAGGCATTGGAACATCGCTGGACCAAGTGCATTAGTGTACAGGGAGACTACATTGAAAAATAAAAAAAAACACTGTTGTAAGTCGTTTCTTTCTATTCCATTCCGAGAACTTTTCAAACCACCCTCATATATTGGTATCCTTAATAAATGCATGTTACAAAATGGCTTCAATGCAAGAGAGTGCATATTTAGCATTTACTTTCAAAATAAAATGTGGCATGAAGATTATGTTTACATCCATAAAAATTATAACAAAATGGTAGAATAATGCACAAAAATATAACATATTTATAGATACGTGTATCACATCAATAAAATTAAAAAAAAAGGTTGAAAAATTCAAGAAAATCGGCCAAAAAATACGCTTGTTGCACTCATTTTATTCGCTGTGTTGCAATTCCCTTCACGAGCGCTCTGTGGTTTGCATGTGGGCCTGATCTAAAAATAGACACCACCACACCACACTTGAGTGATATCCAATAGCACTTGACCTCTGTCGTCCCCTCCCCAAAGCACACGCGACGATCACTACTTACGCACCAGGCTTGTTTTGCCATTGTGATTTCGCTTGCTCTTGGATACACTACACTCTGTTTGTGCTTGTGCTATTACGTCTTGGATTTGTGCATTGTGTATTGGATTACGATTTTGGATTTATGTTGTTTTTGATTATGGCTTTTTGACGACTTACGCTTTTTTATATTTCGATTTGTTTGCATTTTTGGATTTGATTTTGTGAACGATTTTCGACGACCCAAGCTATTCATTACGGATTTGTGATTTCGGCAAAGAGACATGTGATTCGTTTTTTCTTTCGTAAGGGCGTTGGTGTTAATGAAATTCATCAAAACTTGGTGGAAGTATATGGTGATGATGCACTGTCGCATAGACAGGTAACACGATGGATAAGCTCATTTAAGTGTGGTAAAACAAACGTCGAAGATGAGCCTAGGGGTGGTCGACCAAAAACAGCAACTTCACCTGAGGTCGTGGAAATTGTACAAAAATTGGTAATGTCCGATCGAAGAAAAAAGATCAGAGAGATAGCGGAGGAAGTAAGGATTGATATTCATAGTGTTTGCGAGCCGAAGGTGTTGGTGTAGAATTTCCCAAAGGTCTGTTCCAGATGGGTTCCTCACAATTTGAACGTTTTTCAGAAGCAAACTCGAGTGCAAATGTGTCAGGAAAATTTGGATTTTATGGAAGGAGATAAATACTTCTGATGAAACATGGGCTCACTGGTATGACCCAGAATCTAAACAAGAGTTCATGCAGTGGAAGCATCAGGGGTCACCAACTCCAAAAAAATTCAGGGCAAACAAATCGGCTGGCAAGGTTATGGAAACTCTTTTCTGGGACAGGGAAGGAATTCTTTTGCTTGAACCTCTACCAAAGGGACATACCATCACAGGGACTACTTACAAAAAAAACACTTGAAGATTTACGTCGAGCAGTTCAGAATAAACGACGTGAAGGTGCAAATCGTCGAATTCTGATTCTATGTGACAATGCGGCTCCACGCACATCCCATCTTGCGCAGGTTGCCATCACAGAACAGGGAATGACAACTTTTCCACCCACCCTACAGTCCTGACCTAGCCCCAAGTGATTATTATCTGTTTCGTCATTTGAAAAAATACCTCAGGGGCCAGCGATTTTCAAGCGACAAGCAGGTAATGGATGCTGTGATTCAGTTCTTTGCAGCCAAAGAGAAATCTTTTTATTCTGAAGGCACTGAGTCACTTGGAACAAAATGGAGACGATGTGCACAACTGGAAGGTGACTACATTGAAAAATAATAACTTTTTTCCCCCTCAGTTGATTGGTTTTCTTGTTTGCCCGCCATAGATAAGACTTTCCCAACAGCCCTCGTAATATCTTGGAAATAACCATGAAATATCCTTACTTTCCTTTAACCCTTTACAGACAGGTGTGAAAATACCATGTGTTTTTCCTAAGGTGGTTGTTTTTTTCCCCATAAAACCATGGAAAGTACGAGGGCCATTTTTCTTGTAGTGGCAACATGTATGAGAAGGAGACATGAAAGAAGATACCTGGAATCATTTACAATCCTTCAATGTAATCTCCTGCTGCTGCGTGAACACGTTTCCAAACATCTGGCAGTCGTTGGATGCCATTGAGAGCTCCCGTTCGTGCCAGTGTACGCAGAGACCGCCCCGTGGCCGAAACGATGCTCGGGACATGTGGAAAGCGTTTCCCCCTCAGCAGTTCCTTCATCTTGGGAAACAAATCAGTCACAGGGACTCATGTCAGGAGAATAAGGTGGGTGCTCCAACACCTCCCAACCCTATTGTTGCAATACGTTCTGCATCACTTGTGCTGTATGACATCTGTGTGTGGATCTGTTGCCGTGGGGAACACACTTTACCATACCGTACCGTTGCCAGATGGGCCAAGGCATTTGAAAGTGGTGCGTAAGCCCTTGTGAATTTGCCATGCATTCCTTCCACGTGCAACCTGAAATTTAATGAATATTCGCTGTTCTTCACGTGTGAACATTGTTCAGGGCGGTAATAAAACACACACTTCACTTTAACGTCTTCTAACTACCACACAACAATACTTTTCAGGGCCATATGCCTACACATGACCCGTAGTACAAGACTAAACAAGACTCGATCGTCTTTTGTCCCACCGACAAGCATATACCAACAGTGTTGCCACTACAAGAAAAATGGCTCTCGTATATTGCTAGGTTTGTTAATATTTATCAAATTTTTCTGAAACCAACAAGATGATGTTTTTCCACAGATATATAATATGTTACATTTGATGTACATTTTATCACATTTATGAATGTTTTTTGGTAACAATTTTGAAAGAAAAATTGGACATCGTAATAAAAGTTACTGAAAACATATATTCAGTGAATAATTTTAAAATAATTAATAAAATAACCTAAAAACTTTTTTTTGGGATCGAAATCTTCACTAACTGGGAAATCTGAAGTGAAATCCTTGTTAAAAAATTTCCACAATGTTCATATAAATTGTTTGATGCTGTTCTCAAGATTATAAGCAAAAGTGTAATGTAATTCAGCAATGAAGAAAACACAACATCCAGCATTTGGAATTTGAAAGAGGTGGTTATTTCCATTCCAACTCCCTCCCTCTCACCATCATAACACACATGCACAAGAGACGCAGTGCAATTGTAGCCCACCGTTCACTCACAACACGAGTGTGTAGAGAAGAACAGGTCACCCATTTTATTTAACAGCACCTGCACAATGGACATAGGCTGCTGCTCATTTTGAATGTCTTAATCAGCAGTTACTTTTAAGATAGTACTGATGCTAAAAGGCAACAAATACCTGCATAAGTCTCTCACCTTAGCATACGCAGTGACAGCTTGCGAACACATCCCAACGGAGGCGAACATTCCACCAATCGTGAATAGCAAAGGATGCTTATCTGGGAGGGAAGAAACCATATTTTCTAGGGAAACATAGTCCTCCAACATGTAGTAACACTGCACTAGCTTCTCTTGGTTTCTCCCTTTCTCGTAGTATTCTTTAGCTCCCTCCCTGCAAAATAAACATTACAAACGTTTGTTAGCTTAACACACATTGACATTATACAGGGCTACCATAAACAATTCATCACATTTCAGAACACTGTATTTTCGAAAGTATTACACACACAATAATGATTTATACCTACCCAGAGCCCTCTGGAACACATTTGAAGCACCGAACTGAACATTGCAATCAAACTTGGTATGGAGGCTACGGAAACCATGGGAAAGTGATTGCTCACAAAAAAATTCTTCAAATTTTCACCATCAGGTGAAAATGTGGCACTGAAATAACAACCACCAGTACTTTGAGTTTACGTCTGTACACCAGTGTTCAATATGCCCCCTGCCCTGCTCACGAATGGAAGCGTAAGACGTGATCAATGGTCATACGAAGCATTTTCAAGTATGTTGTTCACTGTGTACCAGATTTCAGTGCCACATTTCAACCTGGTGGTGAAAATTAGAACTAATTTGTCAGCACTCACTTCCCCATGGTCTCCATACCCACTATACCAAGTTACGCTGTAATCTGTTGCTTCAAACGTGTTCCAGAGTGCTCCGAGTACGGCAACTTTAATTGTGGTCCCCCCAGTACACGAAAAGAACCAGACACTCACCAAGTTTCCAAACTGCAAATGTTCTATGTTGATCGCACAACACATGTCTAAGTGGTAGTCATACTTTTTGTAGCATTCCCCTGTCAATGGTCATCACAGCAGCACTCATGCGTTCCCTGAACTCTACCAGTGTTCTTGGCAGTGAGGCTATGTTAACACGGTCCTTATCGTACTTCAAAATAGTTATTTGGATGTGATCTTCAAACACATTTGCTGATTTTGCTCAAATGCTATAACAGAATTGAATTGATGTTTTTAAGTCCACTTTATGCACAGATAGGCTAATCAGGACTGGACCTACAGTTTAAAGTGGGATGCAAACCACTGTGCAACATGCCTCTACCAGCTATCGAACCTGGGACACCTTGATTACAAGGCGGTGACTTTACTTTATCGGGGAGGCCATGCTATAACCCAGTCATGTGGTGTGTCATGACGCAAACTGTCGTGCTGTCACCTGATGTGTGTTACATGAAAACTTGGCAAGTTTACAGTTCTTGTCATACAGAGTAAGTCAAAAAGAATGATTCAATTTTACTCACTTAATATGACTTAACTGTTTATGATAGAAAATAAAACAAAGCATCAATCAATCAAAAATTCTAAAAGTTTTATTCTCATTTGGCATTCTTATGTTGCTTTGCTGCTTCTCCTCCAGGATCCCTAGTGTGGCAAAATGGTGAGTTACCAGCAGGAGGCATATTGTGTTTTGCAGTTAGTGAATACTGAGTCGATCTCGATGGTGCATAGACATTTCATGTAACAACAGGGAACATTTCTGCATGTCTTTCGGTAGTAATCCACCATCTCAGAAGAGCATACAGTTTTCTGGGGCAGCTGCAGCTCACGACTTGCACGGTGACTGGATTCTTGTGAACCCTTCCCTAATTCTGTTTACAGACGCATAAGGTACACGTGGCTGCCCAGTGCTCTTCCCGTTACACACAAATCTAGTCTCATCAAATTGTTTGTACCAATGGGAGATGTTCTTCTCTGATGGTGGTTTACTAAGCTCTGAACACATAGAATAAGGATGCCATGACAGGGAGCCCACCAGTCAAAAAAGTGAAGAAAAAGTTGTAACGATTTGTTGCAAGTAAAAATTAGCAAAATCTTACAACTTCCAACTTCGTTGAAAAAAATAAATGCTCCGCTCAAAATTACGCGATGTATAATCGCTCATGATTTAATTCTCATGAGTTACGACAGATGGCTCCTACAATCACTCTCCAGTTATCGAATCGAAAAAACCACGCCCCCAAAAATCAACGGAAGGCAAGAGCGGCAGACATGTGCAGCTAGAGGCAACAGTCGTGTATTGCGTTTGGTTCCGTCGACTACCTTTTTTGATACGCTGCAGAATGCATCATCGGTAACGACACTTTGAACTTTGACGTTCTCTACCATGTTACTTATAACACGCGATGAATTGCAAGTGCTTCTTTAAATACAATTCCGGAACATTTGTTGTAAAGGTGCTAAGCACTACTTCTTAAATTACGTTACGTGTTGGAATATGGATACGCGGATTGCGAAAAAGGCCATTTTGACAGTCTGCAATTATGAGTAATTTTTGGGAATGGAAAATGTACTACGTCGAAATCCAAGCAAGGCGTACGCTGGTCAACGAGGATTTGACGATCAAAAAGTGAAGGAAGTTGTGCGCCCCTTTTTCCAGGATTACGAGAGTGGCAACATCCAAAATCAAGGTAGGAAACAGTGGATTTGTTATATTAGTGGTGAATAGAAGTGCGACAGACAAAAAAAAAACCACGAGTTTAATATTTGAGCCCGATACGTGTGAGTTTCTTACGAAGTGCGGCACATTACAGAAACAAACCTTCATTGTACAAAAATGTAAAAATTCACGTAATTCAGAACTGAATACGGCTTGTTGTAAAATAAACTGTTCACTTCGATACTGCGTCATCTGACCCTCAGTTTAAATAGATAAAATAAAATTGCAAAATACGCGGATGCAAAATTGTGTAGCATATTAGCTATTCTGCAATGTGCTTACATCAACATTTATATTAACGAGAACAATGGTTGGCATTTTTTTTTTTTTGTAACACACGTCGCAAAAGCATACATCAGGTAATCGCGACGAAGTTTCGCTAACGTAACTTCCCCTCACATTTCTCCCTTTTGGTCATTTAGACTTGGTTAAAACTTTGTTTGTAATTGAATGAGGCAATGAAACACGTAATTTGGGAATGAGCATCTAAGTGGGTGGAACTTTTGTTATACGTACCAATAAGATTTTTTGTAATTTCTTGGAGACGTTTGTCTTTTTCAAAAGGGTGGTTTTCCACATTTTTATGAACTTGTGATCACGAACAAATCGGTGGTTGTTATTATTGAAGGTGTAAGAAGCGTTCTTTGATTAATGTAGTGTAAAATGAAAGAAACTTAAAACTTGGACATAAACGCAAGTTAAAATAAATTGTACACCTTTGACTTAGTTTGATGCGTTGACCTTTTTGAATTCGTTGTTGAATTCATTTATTATTACTGGAAAAATTACGTTTAGAATCGTTGTAAATTGTTGGAATACCAAAAAGGAGTTACACTATTGTTATTAAATTGTTAAAATTGAATCTTTGACTTTTTGTTGATACAATTTACTCTAAGTACCTTCCTAATTCGTCGTGCGCTTATACTTACTAGTATGCAAGAGTGTGTGTGATATAGTAGTTAGTGATTTGTAGATTTGTAAAAGTTGTGTAGCAATAGTTTAGTGATATAAATTATTTTGCAGGGGTTGCGCAACGCATTTTTGAAAACTTAATTGGGAATACGTTTCTCATCCCCTTTGGTTACTTTGTGCAAATAATTATTTGTGGATATACTTGTGAAGACTGTTACACTCCCTTCTCTTAATCACTACTCCCCCCATTTAGATTTTGTGACGTATGCCGAGGTGCACATAATTTAGATCCAGGACTGTAGGGAATTGTTTGTAACAAAAGGGGCCCAGTTTACCCAAAAGATAAAAGCACCCGGCAACTTGAACGTTACAAAAATTCTGGCAGCAGAGCTTTGGTTGGAAAATTTTTATGGGGACAGACATAAAATTTTTTTTTGGAAAGTTGTCAGATATTCATTTTTTTTTTAAATCAATCCTAAAAGATAAAGTTTTGGGGATTTTGTAATTGATTTCATACCTTTGAAATTTTGTAACGTATTATTAATTGCCCTTTTTCCTTATTATTTTCCTTTGGCTGAATCTCAAAATTATAATACCCCTATAGAGTCCCTCTTTGACCTTTAACATGTCTCTTCAAGCCAATCTGCAACAATTTATTATCTTCCTTCCACGCATTATGTTACCACTCCTCCTACTCCATTTATTAATCCACCTCCCATTCATAATTTTAATGAATTGGTATTACCTCCAAATGAAACTTTTCTTACCAACCAGATTCGTTATAATACTGCAATGGATTTATTACAGCATTTACCTTTCACTGATGGCTCCAATCCTGAATTACTTTTTCAGTTTATGCTTATTATCCATAGAACTCATAACTTACAGCTTCTGGATATTGAATCCTTACTCTTTATTGCTTTTGCTAAAACTTTGGGCCCATTTAAGGAAATTTGGTATGAGGCCTTATTGGAAAAATTTCCATGGCCTATGTTTCTTCGGATTGTTTGGCATAGATTGGTTCCTCCTTCTTCTGTAAGAGTCTTAATTGACAAATATCTGTTACGATGTCAACACCCAAAAGAATTTCTTTCTTCTTATCTGCGTAACGTTTACGAAGCCTTTCATATTTTACCGATTGATTGGTCGGAGGACAACTTATTATATTCTATTACGATGGGTCTACAATCATCGACTCGTCTCCATTTGGTCGGGTATCAACGTCCCAGATCGGTTCAGGAGTTTATGCAGATGGCGAGAGAAATTTGGTCGATGGAACTACGTGCCTATAGTGACTTCCATCCCACAGTAGTAATGACAGGTATTACAAAGAATGAAGAAACATCCCAATCTACTTACCAGTCAAATATTGACGTTTCACCTTCTGATATACCGCTAACAAAATCTTCGGAAGTACAATCACCTTCCTTTTCTTCAGGTTTGAAGGACACCCATCCATCGCCTCAAGTTTTGTCCTCTTCTTTCCCTGATATAACATCACTTCCTCAATGCCATTCAAATTCCGACATTATCCATTTGGATCATCCGTTTTATATAAATGAAAAGTCGGTGCCAGTGATACAAGCTTTGATAAATTCTACTCCTTCCCGTGTACTACTCGATTCGGGTAGTTCTGTTTCCTTAATTGCTAGTGGCTTTTTATCCACTCTTCAGGTTCATCCCACTATCCTTCAAGATGGTAACAAAACGCTTCATACTGTGGATAGTAAACCTTTAAATTTGACTTCTCGTGTTTGCCTCTCTGTCAAAATCAATACTTTATCTTGGAAATGGTATTTTTGGATTTCGGATGCTCTTCCGTTTCTACTTATCATGGGTGCTGACTTTTTATCACATTCACATGCTAGTATTTCTTTTGCAACCTCGACCCTTACCTTTCCCTTTTTTCGGGAACCTATTTCCTTTACTGGGAAACATCAAGTGAAGGAGATTAATAATATTTCTCCTCCACTTCCTTCGGAGTCTTCTCTTGTTACTACACCTGAAGCTGTTCATTTATTGTTAACGGAATTTCAGGATGTGGTTACAGAACGTGTTGGAGAATGCAAATTGGACCCAGTTTCCATTCCTATTATAACTGATGTACCATTCCGTACAAAACCTTTTCAGTTGAATCCTGCGCAAACAGCCATATTACGTGCTCAAATTGCTGATCTTTTATCACAAAACATTATTGAAGAATGTTCAAGTGCTTATGCATCGCCATGTTTTCTGGTGGATAAGAAGGATGGGGGACACTGCCTAGTTTGCTCTTATAAGCAATTAAATCGTTTAATAGCTTATGACAATTTTCCCCAGCCTAAGATTGAGTTAATTTTTCAGCACTTACAATCTGCGAGGGTTTTTTCATGCCTTGATTTATGTAAAAGCTTTCATCAAATTCGTTTGGATGAACCAAGCAAAAATCTAACATCTTTTGTTACCTCATTTGGACAATATCGCTACACTAGAGTTCCTTTTGGAATAAATTTGGGCACACAGCTGTTAACACGGGCTTTAGATAAGATTTTGGGCAAATTCAAATACAAGTTCTTAATAAATTATGCTGATGATTTGCTAATTTACAGCCCTGACGAAAATACTCATCTTCAGCATCTTAGATTGGTATTACAAGCCTTACGTGAAGCGGGTCTAACAGTAAACCCGTCCAAATCCAAATGGTTGCAGACAGAAGTTAAATACCTTGGATATATTCTGCGTGCGGGCCAGCTGGTTTTGGACCCTGAACGTATTTCTGCGATTCAAGACCTCCCCCCCCTAAGAACTTGAAAGCTCTTCAACGTATTCTAGGATTATTGGCATATTACGCTAAGTTCATACCTTCGTACGCAGACATTACTAGTTTTTTGACCGATAAAAAGAAAAAGGGGACCACCTTTGTTTGGACACATGATGATCAAATTCAATTTGACAAGCTAAAACAGGTGTTCTTGGATCATACGGTGTTGGCATTACCCAATTTCTCTCGTGAGTTTGTATTACAGTGTGATGCTTCTAGTTTGGCGCTCGGGGCTACCCTCAATCAACGAGAGCCTGATGGTTCCTTGCGTCCCATTGCCTTCGCTTCTCGTAAGCGCACTGATTTGGAACGGCGCCAGTCAATTTATGAGGCTGAATGTTGCGCCATTGTTTTTGGTCTAAAGAAATTTGAAACATACCTAACGGCAAAGCCCTTTACTCTACAGACCGACAATCAGGCCTTATCCTGGCTCCTTCGTCACCCGGAACAATATGGAAAATTCGGTCAATGGTTATTATATTTGTCCCGTTTTTCTTACCTTGTTGAACACATTCCTTCCCGTCTCAATCCTGTTGCTGATTGCCTCTCCCGTATGTTTTGTCCAGAGGAATTTCAATCATCTCAAATACCTATAACTTCTTTGGCTTGTGTAGCTCCAAAACTTCAAATTATTCCTTTCAGCAAGAGTGATATTATTGATTTGCAACAAAAGGACACCCAGTTATTTCCTATTATTCAAGCACTTAAGTCAGGAAAACTGGATAAATATTATGCCTTATACCAAGATCTTTTGGTGTGGCAACCGCCTCGTACACATTCTTCATTGGTGGTTGTTCCTCAGTCTTTACAGCATTTAATATGTCGCTATTATCACGACACACCTTGTGATGGTTCACACCTGGGCGTCAATAAATGTACCAAGAAGATAAATTCTATATATTGGTGGCCTACATGTCGACAGGACATTAAGCAATATATTCGTACCTGTGATGTTTGTCAGAAGGCTAAATTGGCGATTCGTAAGCCTCCGGGCTTTTTGTCTTCAGAAGTTATTCGACACCCTTGGCGTCGCCTATATATAGACCTTGTCGGACCTTTAGTTCGTTCTTCCAGGGGAAATAATTTTATCTTGGTAGTAGTGGATGCATTTTCCAAATGGGTTTCATTGTACCCAATTCGTTCTGCTACATCTATTCAAGTGGTTGAAAAACTTCGTTCCTTGTTTCTTACATTTGGTGCACCCTGTGAACTAGTTTCTGATAATGCTTCCTACTTTAGATCTCGTCTTTTAAATAATTTTCTGTTTGAGTCGCAGGTCAAGCATATATACACAAGTGCCTATTACCCAAATCCATCTTTAGCTGAACGTTTTATTCGCAACCTTAAGGCATCACTTATCAGCTATCATTCTGAGGATCACACAAAATGGGATATTCATCTTCAGGCCATTGCTTTTGCATTTAATACTGCGGTTCATGATAGTATTCAGACTTCTCCTTCTCAAATAATATTCGGCCGCGACATTGACGGACCGATGAATTTTCATTGGGAGCTTCAAAGTGACTCAGAATTAGCGGGTCCTCCTTCCTCTGAACGTGCACATTGTTGGGCACAAGCATACCACCATTTACAGAAAGCATGGCATACCCATAAGACGAAATATGATCCCAAGCGACAGGCATCTACATTTAAAGTTGGCGATTTGGTTCTATTTCGCACCTTTCCACAGAGTAATGCACTACAAAAGGTTTCCGCCAAATTACAGGAACGTTGGTCGGGTCCTACAAAAATCTTTAAATTTTTGGGTCCTGTAACTGTATTGCTAGTTGACCCTGATCCTCAAGTCTTTGTAAGAAAGGTCCATGTTTCTCATATTAAGCCCTACCATATTCGTGATCCACCTGCATCTCCGGATGTAACTCTCAACGTTCATTTAGCCTCACTATTTGTTGAGACTACTCCATCACCATTAAATAGACCTCAACCACCATTAATCTGTTCATTCTGCCATAAAGCTGGACACAAAGTACATTCTTGTCGCCTAAGACTTTCCAGAATGCGTACGCACCCTTGAGATACTTACGGGTACTGACTGTATTTGAAATTATGCAACCCATGTTTTGATAAGATGTATATAGGACTGTTCTTGTTTTTAATATTGCATTCTACATATAATATTTTTTTTTGGCAAAATTAATGCTCTGTTTTTGACCATTCCAGTGTATAGATATGAGTTTTTTCTATGAGAAAATTAGGATATTCATTGTGTAATGTGTACATGTGTTCTTTTTTCATAATATATATATGGTAGTGTCATTTTTATCATAATGATTTACATTTACAATTTGCATAAAAATCAATTTTCATTCCATTGCCTCTTAAAATTGATAATATACTTGCTGGTTTTGACTTTACCATTAAATTTGCTTATGTTTGCATATATGTTTCACCATGGCTTTAGTTGACTTTGTAAAGATGCTCATTCCGTAAATTGTCTCTGTAACATCAATATTTCCTCCTTCTTTCCTATCCCCTCTTCTTTTCAATATTTTAATTTCAGATTCTTTTTCTTTTCATGTATTTTTTTGCGGAGGAAACATGCGTCACAAATCTTTTTACCAAATCGATCCTTGGCATATTTTGGGACAACATACGATTATGACTCCATTTGCATCATTTTCTGGTCATTGTGTATGCAACACCTTTGTTATTATGAAGATTCTATAATGGAAGTATTCAAATAATGTATATTCTATGTCTTTTCTTGATTTGTTTTTGTTTCAGAACCAACAAATCATATTTATTTATATATATATATTTATATTATTACAATGCAATTGTGTGATTTTCCATTTATATACAGGTTTATATAATAAATGTCTAAATTTTGCTTCTAATCATTTTTGAAATTGTAATTACTTGTTTGGTGCATTTTGTGTATAGGTCATTACTTTTTCATTATACATATATATACCAGTGTTCTTATATTCATGTTTGTTGATAATTCCTAGGTTTTATCTATATTTACTATTTATCATTTTATTACTATTGTATATTTGATCGTAAATAATTCTAATGCTTGAATATTTAAAATTCATTGTGTATGATTGATTGATACAAACAAGTTAGAGGTTCAAGTTTGTAAAGATGCTCAAGTGGGGGATTTTTTTTGTCATTGCCAGTGGGGGGAGAATTTGTAACGATTTGTTGCAAGTAAAATTAGCAAAATCTTACAACTTCCAACTTCGTTGAAAAAAATAAATGCTCCGCTCAAAATTACGCGATGTATAATCGCTCATGATTTAATTCTCATGAGTTACGACAGATGGCTCCTACAATCACTCTCCAGTTATCGAATCGAAAAAACCACGCCCCCAAAAATCAACGGAAGGCAAGAGCGGCAGACATGTGCAGCTAGAGGCAACAGTCGTGTATTGCGTTTGGTTCCGTCGACTACCTTTTTTGATACGCTGCAGAATGCATCATCGGTAACGACACTTTGAACTTTGACGTTCTCTACCATGTTACTTATAACACGCGATGAATTGCAAGTGCATCTTTAAATACAATTCCGGAACATTTGTTGTAAAGGTGCTAAGCACTACTTCTTAAATTACGTTACGTGTTGGAATATGGATACGCGGATTGCGAAAAAGGCCATTTTGACAGTCTGCAATTATGAGTAATTTTTGGGAATGGAAAATGTACTACGTCGAAATCCAAGCAAGGCGTACGCTGGTCAACGAGGATTTGACGATCAAAAAGTGAAGGAAGTTGTGCGCCCCTTTTTTCAGGACTACGAGAGTGGCAACATCCAAAATCAAGGTAGGAAACAGTGGATTTGTTATATTAGTGTTGAATAGAAGTGCGACAGACAAAAAAAAAAGGACGAGTTTAATATTTGAGCCCGATACGTGTGAGTTTCTTACGAAGTGCGCCATATTACAGAAATAAACCTTCATTGTACAAAAATGTAAAAATTCACGTAATTCAGAACTGAATACGGCTTGTTGTAAAATAAACTGTTCACTTCGATACTGCGTCATCTGACCCTCAGTTTAAATAGATAAAATAAAATTGCAAAATACGCGGATGCAAAATTGTGTAGCATATTAGCTATTCTGCAATGTGCTTACATCAACATTTATATTAACGAGAACAATGGTTGGCATTTTTTTTTTTTTTTGTAACACACGTCGCAAAAGCATACATCAGGTAATCGCGACGAAGTTTCGCTAACGTAACTTCCCCTCACATTTCTCCCTTTTGGTCGTTTAGACTTGGTTAAAACTTTGTTTGTAATTGAATGAGGCAATGAAACACGTAATTTGGGAATGAGCATCTAAGTGGGTGGAACTTTTCTTATACGTACCAATAAGATTTTTTGTAATTTCTTGGAGACGTTTGTCTTTTCAAAAGGGTGGTTTTCCACATTTTTATGAACTTGTGATCACGAACAAATCGGTGGTTGTTATTATTGAAGGTGTAAGAAGCGTTCTTTGATTAATGTAGTGTAAAATGAAAGAAACTTAAAACTTGGACATAAACGCAAGTTAAAATAAATTGTACACCTTTGACTTAGTTTGATGCGTTGACCTTTTTGAATTCGTTGTTGAATTCATTTATTATTACTGGAAAAATTACGTTTAGAATCGTTGTAAATTGTTGGAATACCAAAAAGGAGTTACACTATTGTTATTAAATTGTTAAAATTGAATCTTTGACTTTTTGTTGATACAATTTACTCTAAGTACCTTCCTAATTCGTCGTGCGCTTATACTTACTAGTATGCAAGAGTGTGTGTGATATAGTAGTTAGTGATTTGTAGATTTGTAAAAGTTGTGTAGCAATAGTTTAGTGATATAAATTATTTTGCAGGGGTTGCGCAACGCATTTTTGAAAACTTAATTGGGAATACGTTTCTCATCCCCTTTGGTTACTTTGTGCAAATAATTATTTGTGGATATACTTGTGAAGACTGTTACACTCCCTTCTCTTAATCACTACTCCCCCCATTTAGATTTTGTGACGTATGCCGAGGTGCACATAATTTAGATCCAGGACTCTAGGGAATTGTTTGTAACAAAAGGGGTCCAGTTTACCCAAAAGATAAAAGCACCCGGCAACTTGAACGTTACAAAGTAAAGAAATCAACAAGTAGGTCAAGAAGTCGAGAAGTTATACTTGTGGTCAAGAATTTTTGCTATCACAATGACTGATTGATTGATTTAGTTTATTTTAATTAACGTTTCTGCCCCTTTGGCTAATCGCAAAGATGAGGATGAAAGGTGGTAAGATAAGATGTACGAAGGGATGACAACACGAGCCTCACAAAATGATAAGGACTGCGAGTCCAGATATCAGAGCCTTGCTAGTCTGCGAAATGCAGTCTAGGATGCATTAATAGATAACGCACGTCTAATGTTCTTCTTAAATACAGCTTCAGTTTTCATCTTAATTGACCTCTTGGTAGGATGTTTTTATTAAATAAATATTTATTTTCTTAATTACTAATTTCCAACTTTACCTAAGTAGGGTTCATATAAATAAAGGTTAATTAAAACGAAAAAAAATTTCATGAAAAAGTCAAGAATTTTGGACATGTTATTTTGGTAGACACCCTCCATGAAGACGGCAATTGATGCTGTGAGCAATAAGGAGGTGAGAAACAAAGCAATCTGTTGCAAGGGAAACTTTGAAATATATCTTATTCGTATGTTTTCAAGTCAATAACTTGCATTAAATTATTTATATTTAGTTTTTTTTCATAATTCATGTAAATATTTATTTATTTATTTGCTTTATTTTACTTCACTTTATGTGCCACTTTTGGCTAATTTGCGAAGAGGGGATGAGAGATGATATGATAATATTGAAAAACGGACACTGGGACCCCTCATGTCATAGCATGATGTGCAAACCACTCTGCCACGGGGGCCGGCATAATATATTTACGTCTTATCTTATGTTATTATATTATTCATGCATTTCTGCAACATCTAATTCAGCCAGTCCCTGTGGCGGAGTGGTTAGCACATCGTGCTACGATGCTAGGGGTCCCGAGTTGAGTTGAGTTGGTGTTTTAAGTTCACTTTATGCACAGTAAGGCTAATCGGGACTGGACCTACAGTTTGATTACAAGGTGGCGACGCTACCACTGCGCCATCAGGAAGGCCCTGTCCCGGGTTCGAATCCCGGCCTGGGCATGGATGTTTGTGAGTGTCCATTCATCAATTTCATCATATCATCACTCATTCCCATCTTCGCAAATTAGCCAAAAGTGACACAAAAAGCAAAGTAAAATAAAGCAAATCAAATCAGACATCTAATTCAGGTTATATGGGCTAATAATTATCCAAAATATATATGCAACGTTTTCATTTTTTTTCAAATCCAAGGTGGCTAGGATTATTTTAATTAATCATTCACTCAAAAAGTTGTTAAAGCCCATATTACATAGATTTCTTCCTAATATCAAAATTTCTCAAAAATGCACAACGTTGAACTAATTCAATATTCACTAAAAATCCATAAGCAAAACCTTTATTTAATCATTGTGTGTGCTTGTGGGTTAAAGCACAGAAATTCTACCAATTTTTTAATAATATAGCATTGTCTTATTGGCTGTTTAGTTTAGGAGTGGGGAATGATACTATGTGTAAATGGCACGGTCAGAAGTTCCATGTTGGCATTCTTAATTGTTGCCAACTTTATATGCAAGCTTGTTATCGCTAATTTGAATTGATCTGTCATATAAACTATCAGTTTGTTACCAACTCATACTATATTAAAATGCACAAGACATTGTTAAGAAAGAACAAACTCTTGCTGAGGTAAGAGTTGAGATCTTGCTCAACAGTAAAGGCATATTCTATTGTGAGAAATAATTTACTTATGACTTACTATAAGCAAGCAGGACCCAACATATTATGCAATTTGTTTGTGTAACACATACGATCCGATATCAAAGTTTTTGGCCATTTTAATTTGAAAATATTTGATTTTTATTTAGTGTGACATATGTACTATACTGTGGTTGCCTTCCTGTTTCACTTCTGAAGGAATGGGGATCCTCTTAATCCTGATCCCTGGGTGAGAACTCATGTTCCCAACTGGCTAGCCAGAGCAAGGAGAAGGTGCAGGGTGTTGCCAATTCGTATCTCCAGATCTTGGAGTTACGATTGTGGTGGCTCGTTGCAGGTTTCAGTGGAGCACAGTGACTACATTTAACATGACGTCTCAATTGACGACAGTATCAGTGCAAAAAATATTCTACAGTTCGATGAAGAAAAATGGATTCGCTACACAAAATGGTTCACATGGTTTTATGAAACTTGCTCCAGCACAAACAAACAAACAAACAAAAAAAAAAAAATCCAACTAAAATTTATTTGTGATTCTTGCTTGGAAGGCTCAGCTCATCTTAAAGAAATAACATTGAGGTTATTTATTTTTCAAATAAACCTACTATTCTTTCTGAATTATGCTAAATTTAGGTTTATAATTTTTTTTATAAGTACGAGGGAAAGTCAATATACAAGGGTCATTCGGAAAGTAACCACCATTGTGGCATGGCGCTAGTAGTAGTGAGCAGAGCGCAACTGTTGTTACATCACACAATCTGTGATTCAGTAAGCTTCCAGCTGTGCTAGTGAGATCATAGTAGTGCTGCACGTGTGCTGGTGCTGCCATCAAAAATCCCACCAAATGCAAGGTACGCAGTGATAAGATTTCATTGGACTTGTCAAATTCATGGAACGTGGTACGACAATCACTTCTGAAGTTTACTGTAACACTTTGCAGAAACTGCGAAGAGCCATCCAGAAGAAACATCGTGGTCTGCTGACATCTGGGGTTGTGTTCGTGCATGACAATGCTCGCCCTCACACTGCTCGGCGAACACAAGACCTTTTGTGCCAATTCAAATGGGACGTTTTTGATCATCCCCCGTACTTCTCAGACTTGTCTCCTTCTGATTTTCATCTGTTCACTCACATTAAGAAGTGGCTTGGAGTACATCACTTTGCTGACGATGAGGATCTTCAAAATTCTGTGACAGGTTGGTTGAATTCCCAGGTGGATGATTTTTTATGCAAAAGGGATTGGTAAGTTGGTGAAACGCTATGACAAGTGCTTGAATATACATGGCGACTATGTTGAAAAATTGAGAACAGCAGTACCTTTCAGATGTAAAGTAAAAATTTGTTGTAACTATGAGGGTTTTTTATTTACAGCTAAACGGTGGTTACTTTCTGAATGACCCTCGTATAAGTTGCAAAATGAAATATCTTCGAATTGCTGCAATGTGAAATTGTTTTATGAATATCAGTCATTGCACTGATCCTTTCAGCAAGTGTCTGTGTAGGTGGCAGCACCACCACCATGTATCATATACGGCACTAGTAGTCATGTTCTCATGCAGCGGCGAGTCATTCGAGTGCCAAGTGGGCAAGATGGCAGGTGTTCAAGATCACCCAGTCAACACGGAAGGTGTTCACCGTGTTTTGGGACAGTAAAGGCATCCTACTCGTGGAATTTCTGCCTCAGGGTCACACTGTCACTGCAGCCACGTATTGCAGAACCCTGACGAAGTTACGGTCAGCCATTCACAGGAAACGTCCAGGTGCTTTGAGAGATGGAATTCTTCTGTTGGATGACAACGCTCGTCCACACAGTGTCAATACCACAGTGACTCACATATGGTCCCTAGGTTGAGAACAACTGGAACAACCTGCCTAAAGTCCAGATTTGGCACCATCCGACTTTCATCTCTTCGGCACACTGAAGAATCACCTGGGTGGTCTCCGGTTCCAGGATATGGAGGAGGTCCATCGGGAAGTTACCAGCTGGCTACAACACCAAACACAAAACGTCTTCGCTGCTGGCTTTGAGGGACTCGTGAAACGGTGGGACAAGTGCCTAAATGTTCATGGAGATTACGTTGAAAAATCAACCACATTTCATCAGGTAACTATTTCAACTTTTCTTTCTATTCCATTTTGCGACTTATATATTGACTTACCCTCGTATAAAATTTTATATTGATTCACTGCATCCCACTAATTATGTAATGACTTTTTTTAAACCATATGAAAGCAGACAGTCCAAAACAAAATGGAAAAATTGTAATTACTTCATTCTTTCAGAATTTTTTAAGGCAACGAAATTAGGAACACTTTTTTTGGTTTTACCGAAAACAGGTACTTGTGACTTTAATTTCTTTTGGTACTAACAATTGATTATACAGATAATTTGGCTTGTTTCCAGGTAAAGCAATAATTAACTAAGGTAAAGACAAATATTAAAGCTTGTACGTTATTTAATAGGGTCTCGAAGTATGAAAATGTGATACAGAAATTAAATTTGAACCCTTCCCTTACTCTTGATAGTGAGTGGTTTAAAATGACCCCCCCCCCCCCTCCACACACACACATATATACAGGGTGGGCCAGGGCAAATAGTTACAAAGTAAACACCGATAATAAAAAATGTAGGGTAGGTAAACAATATATATTGATGGCTCTGTAGTACAGACATTGCCATTTTGGAAACACCAAACACCATGTTTATACACCAACACAAATACCCAACACCAGGCACCATACACCATATTTATACAGGGTGGCCCAAAAGTCAGTTTCCCCTGAGAGAAACTGCATATGTAATTCTATGAATTAAATTTAAAGTGTTGTTAAGGGTTCAACCAGGCAAACGGTGATAAGCATTAGCGTTATCTGTGTAGAGACTGCTGAATTGCAAGCCTCTGGTGGTGGGAGTAGGAACTAGCGGAAGCAAGTATCCTGTTCGCAAGTTTTTGAATGAACACTTCTCTGAATGGATTGGGCACCGTGGGACATTGGACTGGCCTCCTCGCTCATGCGATCTTACACCTTGTGATTTTGCCTTATGGGGGATAATTAAGGATGCCGTCTACGCTGCGAAACCACAAACTGTGAATGATTTGCGACAAGAAATTGAAAATGCTTTTGATGAACTTAACGCAAATAAGGGTTTGTTATCAAAGATATGTGAATCTGTGTATCATCGTTGCTTAGAATGGGAAACACGTTGAGCATGTACAGTAGATTGTGTTTTCTTACCTTTCTACAGCAATAAATACACATTTCCTTACTACCGTGCGTCCATTTCGATCTGCAGCCGAGAGATCGGGAGAAGCGTGGCGGGCGGCGCTGGCAGAGATGCCGACATTTGCGGCCTGTAATGCTCGCTTATTTTTACGGACATATCCAGACATTTATATAAATATTGCAAAACGAGCACTAACCTGGGTTATAATTCATCATCTGTAATTCATCCAAGTTCTGCAATTATATACACAAAAAAATATGCTTTAGAAGTGACGATAAGAGTCACAGATAATAAAACATTTTAATCATAGTTTTGACCAGCAACGTCCTGCTTAAGTTTATATCCTTGAAAGAGTTTTGTGTCGATGGGGATCGTTTGGAGGTTTCGAATGTGCAACACTGTATCAAGATTACGCTGCCGACGAAACCATTAAAAGTCAATGGTTTTCGTGAGCTTCCTCGATGAACTCGATGAAATTGGGGCAGCGTTAGAAAGTTATCCAAACAAACCTCTACGCCGTGTTTCACAGGAGATGGGAGTGTCAAAATCATCAGCAAATACAGCCACTAAGCTACTAAAATTAAAACCATACTCTTATAACACAGGTTAGTGCTCGTTTTGCAATATTTATATAAATGTCTGCATATGTCCATAAAAATAAGCGGGCATTTCAGGCTGCAAATGTCGGCATCTCCGCCAGCGCTGCCCGCCACGCTTCTCCTGATCTCTCGGCTGCAGATCGAAATGGACGCACGGTACAAGTGTGATAATATTGTTCTCCCCTAGGGGAAACTCACTTTTGGGTCACCCTGTACTTTGAAAATAATATCAGGCAAACATTGCCGGAGAGTTGCATAACTCAATGGACATTTTTGGGAATATGTACCATCGTCTGGAGCCCCTCATGATTCCTATCGGTGACCAAGCTCGTATAATCCACCTGGATATTGTTCATCTGTCTGCAATTGAGCAATGGCAATCTCACAGTGAAGCTCAAGATGCAGCTACAATGCTCTTCTCATGCCTCCACAACCTGAATATGCCTCTTACATACGATTCAACAAATGGCAGACCTTCATGTCACACTCGGTCATAACAGGTGGTGCCATGAAATTTTCCTTTGTGGAGGATTGCCACTTGTTACTCTACTTTTTCCCGTGGCCCCCCCTGTACATACACAAAAACGTGACATCTACATTTAGAACATAAGCTTAAAAAATTATTGCACATGCAAAATTCAAACGTACCAGTTTTGTCTGTCTGCAAAATAGTCCCCTATGGCATTCCAAGCCTCTTCCATTTGAATGTCACTTCCTCCGGTTCCCATCTTCATCAGCTGCACCACCCGGAACCAGTCTCCAAGTTTCCGTCTCAGAGAAATTGCCAAATCTCTGAAAATAAAACAAGCATGTGAAGTTAAGCTGTAATTTCCTACATACAGGGTTATTAACCCCTTAAGTGTGGAATTTGTTGAACAAGTCGCTACTGGAAAATGTAGGTTTTTTTGTCAAATTCAGTACATGCTCTCGGCATTGTGCTGCTGTAGTGCGGAAGGCTTTATGTTTGTTTCAACTACATTTGATTTACTGTAGCGTATATAGTCACACAGACGTTTGGTGAGATAGTTCTAGCTGTAGTAGAAACAAAAATTAGTAGCAAGAGAGGAAAAAGATGAAAAAGAAGATGAAAAGAAAGAAGAAGAAGGAAAAAATTAGTTTTGTCTTCTTCTTTTTCCTCTCTTGCTACTATTTTTTGCTTCTACTACAGCTAGAACTATCTCACCAAACATCTCTGTGACTATATACGCCACAGTAAATCGAATATAGTTGAAACAAACATAACGCGTATATATATATGCCTTCCACACTACAGCAGCACAATGCGGAGGGCATATATATACGCCATCCACACTTAAGGGGTTAAAAAAGAAGCAGATTACAAACCCTTATTGGGGACACACAGTGAAACATAGGAACATGTGCTATGCGATAGAGTAACAATGAAAGTTGTATGCAGTCAATATAGGGACTATATGTGATGCGACAAACTTTCATAATCAATTTCGTCTGGCGTACAGTGTCTGGAAGGCTAGGACCACTAGGACTTCTCCCCTTGCAGATGTTCCAAAAGCTTGTTGTAGCACATATAAATTTGCTTATGACACAATGAACGAGCTCAGAATGCACTTTGCACTTAGGCTTGCCAACTGGTCTCCTGGAGAAACTTTGTTATGTCCCGAAATGACAAGATTTAGTACAGGATAATTCAAAATGAATGGTACAAAAATAAACCATACCTGTGACTGCTGTAATGAATTTAATTCACAATTATTGACATAACACGGTAGTTTACATTTCAGGTTTTATCTGGCAACACTGAAACAAAACAAGTTCATCATGAAAAATGGCAGCATCAGCAAAAGAAAAGGCTTATTGTGTGCTAGAATATGCAAAACTTCATCAGTAACCATTGTTCAGATGAAATCTGACAATGAAGCACAGGACCACCAACTGTCAAGAAGGAAGTGGTTGAAAACATTCGGCGACTTACCTACAAAGTCCCACCAAGTCAACGTGTCATGGGAGCAGAGAACGTAATGTGCAGTAAACAACAGTGCGTACCAAGTAAATTGACGAGTTGATCTTTCATGTTATATAGATAATTGTGAATTACATTCATTACAGCAGTCACAGGTATGGTTTCTTCTTGTACCGTTCATTTTAAATTACCCTGAATATTTGTATTGTTATTTTCAAATTTTCTTTTGGATGCATTTACCAGGCCAAGAAATTTAGAGTTTATTTACCTAGACATATAAATGTGGTAACAATATATTATTATTGTGTGTGTGTTGTTAGAAATGAAATTATTATTTTGTGTACTATAGTAAGTATAAATCAAATATAGGGTCCCATTCACCACTTTTGATCCTGAAAATTGGTCAGTTTTGGCACCAAAATTCTGATCTTTTATTGACCAATATGTGGCTATCCGTAACCATGCTATATCCAATTTCCACAAATTCCACTGAACATTTTCTATTTCCCTACCTTCTGTCCATTTCCAAGTACAGTCTCTCAGCTTCATTGAAGTTTTTGAAGTACGCTGCTACATCGGCCTTCTTCAACGTATCGTTCTGAACATTTTGAAGCTTCTTCACAAACTGGATGCCCGGATAGTCTTTGCAACGAACAAAAGCTGCTTCTGCAGTTGTCAGATTCAGCTGATCCACGGCTGCTTCCGCTAACAAACGCCTGAAAAGTAGTTAATTGTCCACGATTAAACATACCACAGTCTTTGATCATTAATTTCAACAAATACGAGGTCCGAGAATTAACATCGCAAACACATCCTAGAAAAAGTGCTCCGTACCACATTGCCAAATACGACTCCCCTTTGATACCAGCACCTAGTCAACCCTTCAAAGCAATTATGAAATTCTTTTTCTGGTCATCATCATTTTCCCAATATGTCCTGAATGTCATCAAAATGTCTTTCTTTCAATATTTATTTTTAGCTTTGTGTAAAGAAAGAAGTCATTGGAGACCAGATCAGGTAAGTAGGGAGGGTGTACCAAGACAGCTATTTGCTTACTGCCTAAAAACTCCCTCACAAGACAGTCCTGCATGAGCTGGTGCATTATCGATACAAGATCCATGAGATGTTGGTGAAAAATTCAGGTTGCTTTTCTCTAACGTATTCATTTTCGTTCATTTTTAGCTCCTTCAAATAGTAAACTTTTTTTTTGTCTTTGATAAGTGGCAGAATCTTCCTTGGGATACCATATTGTTCTAGCGATTTCAACATAAACTTTCTCCTTAACGAGTCGAATGCCTTTTCAAAATCGAATCCCACTCTGCATTCTGTATTCTGTTCAAGGATAATTCTTAAGGTATAAATAGGGTCTACACCGGCGGTTCTCAATTTTTTTTCTCATTTTCAAAATAATCTCCCGCATTGTCCACAGCACGCTGCCATCGATGTGGAAGACGTCTAATACCATCGGTAGCACCATCCTCTTCACCATGCCTGAAGTTTTTGTGATGTACGACGTGCCATTAGGGAGAAGCGTCCAGATCTACTGCATAATGCAATCATATGGACAATGCTGTGGACAATGCGGGAGATTATTTCGAAGGTTTGTCATAATCAGACAAGTTTTTGTAACATGTGCACATGTGTATGTCATAGGTTCAGACAGGTTTTTGTAACTTGTACATTAATACATGTGTATGTCACAGGGTTGCATTGGTTTTCTTTCATGATTCCTATCAACAAAATATCCATAATGGATACTCTTTCAGTTGTATATAACAAATTTTTAATACATCCTTCGATTGTCCAATTATTACTGGGTTGCTATGACTTACCCCCCTACATTCGTAGAAGTGAACTCTAGAGAACGACAAGGTTGCATTCTCTCAACAACCGTATTTTTATTGGTTTTGGATAGAGTGATGAGAAGGGTGACAGAAGGAAGAAAAAGAGGTATCCAATGGGGTATAACTGATAGGTTAGAGGACTTGGAATTTGCTGATGATATTCACCCCCTAGTTAAAAAATTCAAAGACATGGATGCAAAACTAAAACAACTTCAAGACGAAGCAAGAAGAGCTGGATTCCACTTCAATGTAAATTAAACAAAGGAGATGAGGGTAAATAACAAAGTAAAGAAGGGCTAAAACTCTACAACACTGAGATAGAACAGGTCGACTCATTTGTATACCTGGGAAGTGTAGTCACAAAAAATGGTGGAGCAGATGATGATGTCCAAAGTCGAATTAAAAAAGCAAATGGAGCCTTTTTACAACTATACCCAGTATGGAAAAATAAGAATATATCCAGTACAAAATCATCATTTTCAATATGATTGTTAAGTTGGTCCTGCTTTCTTGCGAGACATGGAGAGTGACCCAGCAGATTATACACAGGCTGCAAACTTTTGTTAATATATGATAATAATGATAATTAATATAAAATGGCCTGACATAATAATGATTGAAGACCTATGGGAAGTCACCAACAAACAACCAGATAAAAAAATGGATTGGACATACTCTTCAGAAACCTGCTGGATCCATAGAGAAATCTGCATTAGATTGGAATCCTCAGGGAAACTCAAGATGTGGCCGACCTAGGAAGACCTGGAAGGAATCAATTGAAGAAGAAGCCTTGGAAATGGGAAAATCATGGAATGAAATTAAGAAGATGGCTGTCAGCAGGACCAGATGGAGAAGTTTCACAGATGCCCCATGCTCCGAAAGGAGCAACAGGACTTAAATCAAGTAAGTCAAATAGTTAATTTGGTTAAGTGTTTCTCCAGTTATCATAATGAATAATCCTGCTGATATATATAAAAAAAAGTTATCAACATCTTGATTTGGACTGATGCAACTATTTTGGTCATGGAGAATTGGCAGTTTTCCATTGTGCACTTTCATGCTTTCAGGGTCATATTGGTTTACCCATGTTTAATCACCAGTGATAACTTGGCCCAAAACATTGTCTTGCCTCTCCTTTGATTTTGTGATGCCTGTAGCAAGGGGTAGACTCAAACCTTTTTGTTTTTAAGACAACAAAGTCCGAATATGTGACAAGAGGTATATTCTGGTAACAAGCTGCTAGAATTTTTAGTTTCCCAAAGTAGTAGAGTTTATGGTATGACCTACAAAGGAACTTGTGGTCAAACAGCCAATTAGGCCTACCACTGCCACCTTGATTGGGCAACAAGCGGCAACCTTAGAATCCCTCCTCCCCAAAGTGGCCGCTGCTATCTTCTTCAGTGTTTTAGCATCATGTGCCGCCTGTTGGTCATTTTTTCAAGTACAAGGATAACTCCTGCCAACTTACAAATCAATCGTACAACTTTTCGCTATTTTATTGCACTTTTAAGGTTTTCATTTGAACCACCCTCGTATCATCACTCATCATTGCAGAAATGCAAAGTAAAATAAACCAAACCAATCATTCTTCCCTCAGAAAAATGTTTAATCCATTTGTAGACAGCCGTTATATTCACATTATCATCTCCATAAACTTGGACCAAAATGTCCCTGATTTCTCTTCCACTGTTGCCAAGTTTAACAAGAAATTAAATGTTTGTTTGTTACATTACGAGGGGTGATCAGGTTGCTCTGACCATAACATAGAAAGAGCGGCAATAGGGTTTCAATTTTTTTTTTATTTTCAACATACTCCCCTGTAACTCCAATGCACTTTTCCCATCGGTCCTCCAACCATGAATCCACAGCCCTTATCACCTCAGAATCATCAGAAATTTTTTGCTCACGAATGTCATTCTTCAAATGTTTGAACAAATGGAAATCACTGGGGGTCAAATCTGGGGAATAGGGTGAGTGGGGCAACAATTCGAACGATGCATCTTCAATAGCGACCCTTGCAATGCGTGAGGTGTGGACAAGTGCATTGTCCTCGTGAAGGAGCACACCACGGGTCAACATCCCACGCCTCTTTTTCTTGATGAAATCACGTAATTTCTTAATTAGGTCACTGTAGTATGTGCCAGTGATGGTTTGGCCTCTTTGTAGATAGTCCACAAGAAGGACACCCTTGCAGTCCCAGAAAATTGAGGCCATCACCTTCTTGGCTGACGTTTGCACCTTGTATGACGGTTATTGTCATATGGCATCATAAGGTTAAAACAATGTAATGAATGTTGAGAACATTTAGATAATCTACGTACGTCCATAAACCTGTACAATACGAATTTCAGAGAATTCACGATAGATGGAGCGTAACTGCGGTAAAGTATACTTATACTCACGTATTCCAGAAAATAACACTAGATGGCACCATTTGAAAGTTATTATAAATTGTAAAATTCTTAAATCACGTTTTACGTGAATGTTATATTGAAGTTAAATTCAAAGTCATTGTTATATAAGTGCCTTTGTAACAAATTTTGATCTATTGTTGTTGAAGATCGCTTTGTCATAAAATTTACCGCCAAAAAGTTTGCTGTCGCTTATGCACAAGGACATTTTGATGTGACGGCAGCTCCACTCAAGGCCAATTTGCAGTGATGGCGATAACCTATAAAACTTACAGCGTGATATTCTCCATGCTATCGCATAAACAAAGATAGAAAGTTTGTTCAAACATTTATTGCAAAAATATCCTTGACACATACATCTGCAAGTATTGTGATATTATATAAATATGTAAATTGACAAGTTATTCGAGTTAATTGTGTTGTACACAAAAAGACTGTGGGAAGGAGTAAAAGAAGAGGAAGAAAAAGTGGGAGTGGACTGGAACAAAAATGGAGCGAAAGGAACATTGTGGTGGAGAGAGGAGATAATATATTTCTGTGAATTTTTCGGTGGTCACACATTTCCGGGACAAGAAGTGAGTTTTGTTTCCATACCGGTAATGGACGAGGAATGTCTGCAAGTATTGGAGAACAATGATGCGTAAGTGATATGATGAAAATATCGTACCCAAACAGTCCGCAGAGGGACAGTGGCATGGCATCTTATCCCAGCTTCACAAGGTAAGCTGTCGTTTTCCAAACATTTCTGCATGAGCTCATGTCGTCGCAAAATAGGTAGATCTACCAAATTAACTTTGTATGAAAATGCATGCATTCGTGTGAAGCGTGTGTCGCAGGATTATTTACACAAAAATCGTGTGGAACCTCATGATGGATATTAACTGACAGGTGACGCTTTCATTATTTGGTCCAAGTACACATTTATAAAGAAACAAGATCTTATATATTTCTATATATAATAGTTGAACTTTGTACAGTATGTTGCTCATTGGTAATACATTAAAAACCATAAATGGTTAAGGAATTATGGTAATTTAAATTTTATTTGGGGTAGTTGATCCTCCCGGCAAATTTCCTCCCACCTGCACTTTCAGGTGCTGCGAGTGTGACCTGTAGGGGGCTTCCTGCAAAATAGGGAAAATACTGGTTGGAGTTCTCAGGTCTCTTGGAGCATCACACTTGACCTTCTTCGTTGGTGGAGAATGTGGGTGTTTCCACTCCATGCTTTGTGATTTTGTTTCTGGGTTGAAGTGATGGATCCATGTTTCATCCATAGTTACAAATCGGGCAAGGAAATCAAATGTCTATATCAGCACGAAACTTGTCAAGAAGTTCTTGACTGATGAGCACTCGGGTGCGCTTCTGATCTGGGGTGAGGTTTCGAGGGACCCATCTTGCAGCATTTTTTTTCATTTGCAATTCCTGGGTAATTATGTTTTGCACAGTGCCATATGACAAGCCACACATCTCAGCAACATGACGGATAGTGACTCTACGATCTTTCAGCATGATATCGTGGACTTTGTTAATGTTTTCGGTCGTCATGACAGTTTTTGGTGCTCCACCTGCATGTTCATCCTCACACGACTCTCTCCCACAATTAAACTCACGACACCATCTCTTCACCATACTGTACGAAGGAGCAGTGTCCCCTAGTGTATCCACCAAATCCTCATGAATTTTGGATACCGTCCACTTCTTCTTCACAAAATATTTGATCACCGCTCTCACCTCAGTTTTCTCCATTCTGGCACATTGACACAACTTCACTCAGTTAAACCCCCGTAAAAAGAAAACTGCACGCTACTCAGACTTGCAATTCAGAATGAAAGCATATAAAGGATCACTAAACAATAACAAAATAAAAAATCAATCCTAATGTCATTCCTTCTATGTTAGGGTCGGAGCAACCTGATCGCCCGTCGTAATTCAAGCTCAGACATTCTCATGATGGCACAGGAAAACATGCAACAACAATACTGAATGCCATTCAGGAAGGCACCACCACATATAGTTTTACTTGGGCTTGATAGTTTCAAGTCCAAATAATTAGGGCTACGATGATTCCACTTTGAACATGTAGCTCTAGCAATAACACTGAATAAACATCACTCAAAGTAAGTGCAATTTTCTCATAATAGATTACTTTAAAGAGAAAACGATTATTACTACAGGAGAGAAAGTTATTTTCCCTTCTGGTAGAAAATGAAAGGATCTGAATTTATTTACAGAATGGTAAATGCTTTTTGTTTAGGAACACACAATTACAAAACACATTTGTATTAGGTATATTTTGTTTCAATGGAAGGTAGAAAAACTTGCCACAGTCGAGGATGAGGATTCTCTTCAATGAATGCAGTTGCTTCAACAATCCCAACTTTATCCAGCAAGTCCCTCGTATCCCTCAGGGATTTCACTTCCAAGTCCAACAAATGCTCTGCTGTGGGGCGTTCAGGATTGTGCATTATTTCATCCAGCAATACGGCTCGAATCTCAAGATCCTGAAATCAATAATTGAAATAAGTACAGGAAAACCTGATTAATACGATATTAGTTAATACGAAGTACCCTTTAATCCGAAGTTCTTCCTATTCCCCAGCTGATAAGATAGTATTTATAATGTATTTTAGTACAGATAAATCGAAATGGGATAACTTTTAATACAAAGTTGTTTACAAGACCCTTCAGCAAAACTAGTTTCGCTTAATTCAAAGTAGATGCCTGCGTAAGTCGACAAGGGAAGATCGAATGTAAAGAGAGCTTGGACGTTATTTTAACTTGACCTTGACATGTTTCCTTGTCCTAAGAGCTGCTGACAACTTGAGGGAAGCAGGCCGAAAGGCCCGCTGGACACTGACATTCTTTGTCAATGTGCATGGCAGGTCAAGCTCTTTCACCACTGAATGCGCCACCTTGGAAATATTCACCAGATGAAAAAAGGGAGATAAGATTGCAGGAAAGTACCAAAATACAAGACGTTTGGCACCTGGAAGTCTCGCCCATCTGTCTACTTCTGACCTCGAGATTCAGCAGTTTCCCATGAGCGAGCAACTCTTGGCCTGGTAGCCGACAACTTCTGGTAACCACTTTTATTAAAACATGTTCCTTGTGCCCTGTAGAACTTTATAAAAAGGGGAACTGTTACAGATAATGAAAGCCACACAGGCCAACTAAAGATCGTCAACCCGATCTTGCGTTGTCATCTAGGTTTCCACAACAGTTTACCTCGATCTTACGTATGTTGTAACTCCCATTTCCCGTTTCATACGTTTCCCAACTGTGCTGGGCATAAAATTTGCCAAAAAAGTGTTCTGTTGACTAAGTGACTTCTCCCTCTTTTCCTATCAGCAAATGGGGGGGGGGGGGGGTAATGCTAATTGTTTCGGCCACTATGTTCTTGCTCATGCGTGCACACGGACAGATTCCGGGCAAGGGTGAATCCCTCCTCCTTTCCTTTGGCATCTAGAATGAAGCAACCAGTTCTGAATACGTTCTTCAAAACAAACAAAAACTGAAGGATAAGAAAAAAAGTGACCCCCCCCCCCCCTTCCCATCTCCTACAACAGCTCATTCTCCGCCACTGGTGCATGGTAATGTGATAATTGCAGAATTCAGGTCCCTCTTTCTTGTTTGAATGCATCTGTCTGGATAGGAAATATTGCCTGTATTATTGTCTGTTGCATGGTAAAACGTAAAGAAGGATCATTTCTTTCTCTTTCACACTGTTGATAAAAGTTTGGTCTTTGACAATTGCGTTATCTTTAAAATACGGAGGATTTCCCTTCTGCCACCTGCTGCTTTAACTTCCAGCCGTTCCAAATGGTTCACTGTCCTTAAAAAAATTATGCTACCAGATGAACCAAGCTATTGTACTGCAAAAGAAGCTGCAGCTTGGTTGATTTTGATATTGTCGGCACTTCATTTGGGGAAAGAAGAACTGATGGTAAGAGACCTCCTGTAGGAAGGTCAATTGATTGATTGATTTGGAGTTTTTAAGTCCACTTTATGCACAGTAAGGCTAATCGGGACTGGACCTACAGTTTCAAGTGAGATCCGAACCAGTATGTGCCTCCACCGGGTATCGAACCTGGGACCCCTTGATTACATTGCGCCATCGGCGAGGCCCCCATGTAGGAAGGCCAAGACGAAGATGGAGGGATAACGTTGAGATGGACCTACAGGAAATCGGCAAAGATTGGATTGATCTTGCTCAGGATAGGAAGAGATGGAAGGCTTGAGTTGCTGCAGGCATAAACCTTTGGGTTTAAGAAGGCTAGAGTGTAAGTATTATGAGCACTTCAGCATGTAGGCTATATTTTCCAATCACTCAACATGGGGATAAGCCCCTTGACTAAAACAAAATTGAGAACAGGCCCCTAACAAGAAAAGAAAATTTCTCTGGTAAAAACTTCATTATTCAATTTATAAAACTAATTAATTTGTTCATTGCTTAACATGAGCTAAAACTATACAGTCTCCAAGGATTTAATAACCTTACCTATTAGAAGCTGAGGCTTTAAGGGTGCACTCAGGACAACACAACTCAAGAAAAATTATTATACTGGCTGTCCTGAAAGGACACCCAAATGTCGACTCACTTCCACACAGTACACCCCAGTAACTGCAATGTTGCAGGCCAACAAGGCTCTCGCGTCTGGACCAACGGCCAATATAATCCTCCGTGGGGTTCATGTTTTGTGCTGTCCGAATGTGTTTGTGATTCCCCATCTAATCCTCATATGTGCAATTAGCCAAAAGTGGCAGAGCAATGCAAAGTAAAATAAAAGTAAATCAATACATTAGAAATTTACTTTAAAATACAAAATGGATATTACATTTTTTGAGTTTTGTTTGATGTTCCCCTCAATTTCACTAAATGAGACTGGATGTACAGTTTAATCTAGATTTTCATTGATTTCATTTACTTTGCTTTTTGTGCCACTTTTGGCTAATTTGTGAAGATGAGGATGAGTGATGGCATGATGAAATTGATGAACGGACACTCGCAAACATCCATGCCCAGGCTGGGATTCGAACCTGGGACCCCTGGCATCGTAGCGCCACGGGGGCCAGCAGAATAATGCAGAATTTAAACCACTATGTGTCTCAACAGGGTATCGAAGTCAGGACCTCTTCAGTTACAAAGCAATGATGTTACCACTACACTGCCAGGAGACAGGACATTACGTGTTTAAATCCATAAAAAAATTGAACAAAAAGGCACAATATTGCACTAAATTATAAGATACATCAGTTGGTAAAATAATCGGCTGCACATTACAAACAGTATGTAAAATGCCTTCTGTTATTAACTAAATTAGGTATAATAATTGAATTTCTACCCAAGTGACAATTTTAGGCTGTTGACTCACAAGACAATCAAATTACAGCATTGCGTTTAATTTTAAACACAGAGATTCAGTGGCACTTTGTCATGGAATGTCTCCATGTTTTATTCACAAAATGTAAAGAAAAGCCAAAATCTCTAGATATGTACCTGAAAACGACAAATGTATCCTGAACTTAATATTGGTTCTTCTGGGTCCAAATTACGAAACACGTACATCCTCGTCTTCTCCATCATAGCAAAGAGCTCAGCATTGTCGGCAGCCCAACACATGTCCCACACATCCTTCCTTTCAAACTTTAGGATGTCATTTGATATCTTCTGGTCACTTCCTTCGAAACCTGAAGGCTCCAATTCCACAAAGGTGAGTAGCCCTGTCATGTCTATTACGGCCAGTCTCCTAAAAAGGCAGGCAATTAATGTAATTTAACACAATAATCAGGGTGGATAAAAATTATGATTTTCATTAGGTTTGGGACAGATTAATCAGTATTTGCCAAACATGACGAGATGTGAATTATCAAAGTCAGATCCCAACATTTCATAATCCCAAACAGCCAAGAAATTCAAAAGGATCTTATTTAAAAGAGAATGATTCTTAATATTTTCAGCACAACAAGTCTCTAAAATTTCTTCAAATTTACAAGTTCTATTCCAGAAGTGCAAAAACAATCAGTTGAAGGGAAAATAGTATGTACAATTCGATATATTCAATGCATCAGGAATTTTTTTGAAAATTCCCGCTCCAAAAATTTCTCAACTTGTTCGGGAAAAGGAGAATTTTTAGTCTCGAATATCAGGATTATTATTTCCTTCCCAATCCCGTTCCGAACAAAATTTTTCTATCCCTGTGACTATATGATTATGGTTGTGAAAACGTTATTTCATTATTTTGTTGGACATGGCAGTTAATTGTTGTAACTGACAGCCTGTAAATCGCAGGAAACAAATTATTTGTAATAAAATATCCCTACAATTTCCCCATGCAAATTACATTAATATTTTCCAGATTCTCCACCCTGCAGATGCCCTTGGCTACTACATTAACTATTTATTAAGTGAAATATTGTTTTCAATCATAAAAAAATAACAAAATGATTGTTTCCAATTCAAGTTCCTTAGTAAAACAAATGTCAGTATTGTTTTTAAGCAAGCAACAATTATTTATTTATTTACCTCAAGTTTCACATACAGTACTGAATAGGGATGGACGATATTGGAAATTTGATATCGTGATATATCGTCACAGACAATACGATATTATATTTTTCCATATTATATCAGCAATATATCATCTCGACAATATATATATAAATAATATCATGACGATATATCGCCAACATGATATATATCGCCAAAACGATATATATCACCAAAATATCATGACGATATATCGTCTAGTTGGTATTGCCTGCACGATATGTCGTCTGGATGATATATTGCCCAACTCTAGTACTGAATGACCATTTTATACTGAAACAGTAACAGCAGGAAAATAACAACGAAACAATACAGTACAAGATGGCACAGAAAAAATTAAAGTTGCACACACATTGTTAACAATTGTCACAAACTGTGACCTGGCAAAAATATGTCAACATTTGAAAGCAGGCTATTATACAGTGCATCTCTCGATTGAGTTGTCTGCAGAGCAGCAGCCAGCATGCCGGACTGTGTGCGTGTGTGTCTGCCTGCATTTAGAACCACAGCTGTATGCTGGGCTTGGCACTGGACACGTCAGTGCTTCAGTATCCAGACTGTTGGTGTCCAGTCTGCACGTGCTTGTGAAGTGTTAAGGTATTTACAAGTGTTTTAGACTGTTTGTTTTTTTAGTTTACGTATTACGGGTGCTTTTCTGCAGTATATGATACCATGCTATATGTAAAATGTAAACCAACAAATTTTTATGTACCACTCTCGTGTCATTACGAATTCTTGTGCGAGAATTCCCAGATGTTCCTCTTTCGCACAGAGAGAGTGTTCGAAAACTTGTGAACACATTTAGGGAAACAGGGTCTGTTCTTGATAAAAGCAAACAGTGAAATGGCATGTGCTTACTGAGGAGAAACTAGACGACATTGGAGCATGATTGGAACATACTCCTCACACATCCCTCTGGCGCCTTGCACAAGAAACATACATTTCAAGTCGTCTTCGTGGCGAGCTACCAAGCTTTTAAACCTGAAGCCATGCATTAAAAAAATTTAAAGAAAACAGAAGCAGAGAAACTGAAGCCATTCCAGAAGAGGAGGAACTGATACGTGTTAGTGATTATTTTCCTTTAAAAAAAATGCCGTAAATGAGTGGATGCAAGAGGACATCATTTCCAATACCGCTTGTGACAAGGTACGTGCTCATTTTAAATGTAACTGTCCACGTAATGGTACGAGCTTATTTCATTACATAGCTAGCAGTTCCAGTTACGCGGATGTTGCATCTAGTTTGCCGGTAGACACACTCTTACTGCCCAGCACACTAGCTGCCGCTCCACGAACAACTCGACTGTGAGACGCACTGTATAAGCAGGGAAGCCTACAGAAAAGAGGCCGCTGTTGAAGGGAAAGCCTTGTAGTGAGATTGTGGATTGGCCATGTGGGGACTCATAGATGAAATTGGTTGACTAGAAATTTGGATTTAATGTTACCATTGACGATTTTATGTAAAAAACTCATGTCCTCTAGTTCGGGACGAGCGTATGGTGGTTGGATATTCAAGATAGACATAATATCTGGTTTATTGAGGTCTCAGAGAAAGTATTTTATGGTGAGGAAAAAGTTGACAGAATCAATCCTGGAAAGATTAGTTTTTGAAACAATGGTTCAGATAGGGAAGCCATTGTACATTCTTACAACCACACAAAGTTGCACTACAAATAGGCTGATACTTCTTGTGGGAAAAAATAACAACAATGTAGAAGAGCAGCAGTCTTGCCAGCTTATGGAATTTTTTTTTTCGGAATATCACTTTTGCAGTGAAGCATGACAAAAGACCACTCTTTGAGGACATGTAATGCACATTCACCAATTTTGGGGGAAAAAAAGTGAAAGTACGGAAAATGTTTAGAAAACTAATTTTCGGAAAATCTGGAAATAGATGTTTCCTGCTGGATCCCAAATTGTCGCATATTGTTTCCATTTTTACATGTGGAAGTAAATACATCAGCAAAAAGTGTCGACTGAAGAGTAAATAGCCAATTTATAGAATCTATCCCATAATATTTTGAGGGAAAAGATTTTCATTTTCAAACTCCTTTTGCTAATAATAACAATGGATATATTGTTTTGTGATTCGAGAATCTCAAACCTTCATATGTAAATAATGAACAAAAAAAGACAGAACTGAAAGTAGTTTTAAAAAATCTACATGCTAATTGCTGCCATGTGGTGCTGGGAAGAGTTATCCCAGCTGTCTGGAGTGCAATGCATGCAGTGGGGAAGACTTATTCCTTGCAGCCTGATAAAGGTTAAAGAAATGAAAATATCTTCAGTACAGTAGTTAATTCATTTCCTGAGATTCATAATTGAGTTTTGAATTTGAATTGTTGTTTTAAGTCCACTTCATGCACAGATAGGCTAATCGGGACTGGACCTACAGTTTAAAGTGGGATCCGAACCACCATGTGCTCCACCGGGTATCAATCCAGCGACCCCTTGATTACAATGCAACAATGTTACCGCTACACCATAGGGGAGGCTAAAGGTTAAAGAAAGGAAAACAATCATTACAGTGGCTCTTCAATATAGTAGTAGGTGCATTGTCATTTCCTGAGATGCATTATTAAGTCAGAGTCAACCAATGATATGTTACACAGAGCTAACTAATGTGCACATCTACAATTAAGTATACACAGGAATAGAATGAGGAAATGTAAGTGTCAAAAGGTGGATAAACAAAAAATATGTGAGGTGGAAGACAGTAAATGCTTACCACAAATAAGAAATACTTCCTATATTTTGCAGTCTGGCCTCATGTTCATGGAGTAGAAACACAGACTATTGAAGATGTGGTTGGTATATCATAGTGTAGCCAGAAAGAAGAGACAGACATTGGGCATTGACATGAAGGTGCTATTGCCAGTATTTACTGCATGTTGGGTGACTAGGTTGTGTCTGGGAGGCCCTTTCCCATCACTTGCGGAAAGAGGTGTCTGTGCATGGGGGGTAATAAGTGGATAATGGCCACTCGGAAACAGTTGCTAAAGGTGGTGTTATAGCTGTTGGTGTGGGTGGTGACAGTAAGGTCAGAGTTTTGGGTTGAGGAACGGTGGTTATTGATTCTGAGGTTCAGGGGGATAGAGGTTTCACCAAGGTAGAATTCACCAAATATTTGGCAAATGAGGGTGTATATAATGTTGGAGGAGCGGCAGGTGCCCTTAGGGTGAAGGGTGAACTGACCAGTTATACAATTCTTTCTTTCTCTCTCTCTCTCTCTCTCTCTCTCTCTCTCTCTCTCTCTCTCTCTCCTTTTTTCTAATTAAGTGTAGATACTTACGTAGAATTGCAGTTAATTGACAGCTTATGAGGTCGGCAATTTAGAGTGTATCTGTTTGTAAGAGCCACCTGCGGCAGGGCGTATCGCTGAAGAGTGCCAGAGTCTCTCCCTATGATTAGAATCTTCTCCGAAGCCGCCATACAACAAATGGGGTCACCTGTGGCCTGAAAACAAGCAAGATCAATGGTAATCTGACGAAAGTTTAATTCATAACAAGCACCATAGATGAAAATGATGTTATTTATTTTTCAAAAGTAAAGGAATTAATGTGCTCTATTTGATAAACAGCACAACACAACAGATCACACAAACACACACACAGAGAATGTGTAATAAAAAACATAAATATCTCAAAAAATACACATCAAACAAAAAAATTGCTCCACACAAAAAATATACTATGATTTAACACACACAGGAGATGTACTACACAGAATTTTCAGTGAAAAATGCAGGCTCGACCAGGACTCGAACGCAGGATCTCTGGCATACCGTGTCACTGCTGTACTATGGAGCTACTGAGCCGGCCTCACTTCACCTGATTTTTCGCTGCCTCTGTTTTACCTGTGTGGAACCTTCTCCGCTAGTGCAACCGCAACGGAATCTGTTGTCTTTGAAATACTGTAGACATCAATGTTGCCTGGTTTCTCACAGCGTGGAGATGAAGATTTGCCATACACAGGAGACAGAGACGATTCCACACAGGTAAAACAGCGACAGCCAAAAGTCGGGCACAGCTAAGCCGACTCGGTAGCTCAGTGGTAGAGCAATGACACAGTATGCCAGAGACCTGGGTTCAAATACTTTATGATTTGCATGTAGAGGAGACTTAATATGTAGAAATTTTAGTGAAAAATGCAGGCTCCACCAGGACTCAAATCTGTGTCTCACATACAGTGCCATTTCTCTACCGCTGACCTACTGAGCCAGCCCTGGATTTGCCTGTGTTTCCAATCAATTTTATGTTGTTTTTTTTTCGTCAAGGTGCATGCAGGAAAAAAAAGGAAATGTACAGTAATGTATAGATTTTGAAATATTCATAATTGAAACATTAAGTTAAGTTAAGAAACATTTTACTTATCAAACGAGTTTTCAACCACTATTCGCTTCAGAATTTCAGATGTAACATCGAAGTAGTACAATATTTTTTTTTTACGAGGAGGGGAAGGTATGAGGCTGAAAAAAGTATTCGAGCTTGCTCACAGGAAAGTACAGTTGCTCACAAAAGCTTCATGTTGCTCCTGGAAAAAGTCTCTAACACTAAAATCGAAAAATGCTACGTAAGCTCAAACTAGAGTTACAAAAATACATTTTTGCATCAATTATCTTTAAAATAGTGTAAATTGGAGAGTTTCAAAAGTAAAAAATCACTAGGTAGAGTCGAAATCACAGCATACATTCTTGCAGATCAAATAGTCGGAAAATCACATACATTTGCAGTGAAATCAGAAGTGAAAGACTGATTTTGCACTGTTTTTGCTTTTTGGACAATGTTTGAGAACTTCAGAAGTGCTCAAAAGCAAATATAGTGGTTTCCTAATGGTAACCAACATGTTTTTTTATTACACTGGGGGCCAGATCTGGAGAATATGGTGGATGGGGAAGCAATTCGTAGTCTAATTCATATAATTTTGCCATCGTTTTCATTGATTTGTGACACGGTGCATTGTCTTGATGAAACAGCACTTTTTTCTTCTTCAAATGGGGCCGTTTTTTCATGATTTCATCCTTTAAACGCTCCAACAACGCTATGTAATAATCGCTGTTGATGGTCTGGCCCTTTTTGAGGTAATCGATGAATATAATACCATGCGCATCCCAGAATACTGATGCCATAACCTTGCCTGCCGACTGGCAATCCACGCTTTGGATTCGGTTCATCACGTGCAGTCCACTCGGCTGACTGTCGATTGGACTCTGGAGTATAGTTATGGAGCCATGTTTCATCCATTGTAATATATCGACGGAAAAATTCGTGTTTATTATGGTTGAATATCGCTAAACATTGCTCCGAATCATCAAAACGTTGTTGCTTTTGATCGATTGTGAGCACGCGCGGCACCCATTTTGCACACAGCTTTCGCATGTTCAAATATTCATGCACAATATGTCCAACACGTTCCTTTGATATTTTTAAAGTCTCAGCTATCTCGATCAACTTCACTTTACCATCATTTAAAATTATTTTGTGGACTTTTTTTATGTTTTCGTCGGTAACAGCCTCTTTGGGGCGTCCACTGCGTGCATCGTCTTCGATGCTCATTTCGCCTCGTTCAAATTTAGCAAACCACTTCTCAACGGTTGACTTTCCTGGTGCAGAGTCCGAATAATGTTTATCAAGCCAAGCCTAGGCTTCAACAGTATTTTTTTTCGCCAAAAAGCAATGCTGTATTAACACACGAAATTCTTTTTTATCCATTTTTTCACAATAACAAAAGCTGCTTGACTCACAATGCTACATCTCACAAAATAATTATCCGGCAGCTGTGAAATTTATACACGTATCTTTTGAAGGTTAGTACTAAGAAAAAATCACATGGATTTAATTCTAGTAACGCCATCTATGAGTCAGCCTACGAACGTTTCAGCCCAACTGTTAGCAGAAGAAACACCAAACTATGTCAGTTTTTCAAAGTATTCTCCGTGAGCGCCGAGGAACCGTTGCCATCGTTCTGGCAGCTCCCAAATTCCTTTGGCGTAGAAAGAACTTGGTTGTTGTCGTAGCCACTGGAGGAAATCGCTCCGCAGTACTTCGTCTGTCGTGAATTTCTTCCCTCCCAGATGGTCTTTAAGGGGTGCAAATAAATGATAATCACTGGGGGCTAAATCCAGACTGTATGGGGGATGGGGCAGAACTTCCCAGCGCATGTCGGCCAGAGTTGTTGTTGTCACATTGGCCGTGTGAGGGCGGGCATTGTCATGGAGAAGAATGACATTTCCAGACAACATCCCAGGTCTTTTCTTGTGAATGGACTTTCGTACAGCACCACTGAACAATGTGGAGTAATACTGGGCATTAATCGTGCTCCCTTTGTCCAGAAAATCCACATGGATAACACCCTTCATGTCCCAGAAGACACTTGCCATGATCTTTCCAGCGGACGGCTGCGTTTTGCTTTTCTTGGGGGGGGGGGGGGGCGGGGAACCTTTATGCCGCCACTCCATGATGCATCTTTTGGTCTCTGGGGTTGAATTGTGCAACCATGTTTCATCACACGTGATGATGGATTGCAACAATTCATCACCTTCTGCTCAAAACCGATTCAGAAGCTGTTCACAGACCGTCCTGCGTGTCCACTTCTGATCAAATGTCAACTGGCAGGGAACCCACCTTGCACAGATTTTGCGGAAGCGTAAGTGGTCGTGAATGATTGTCTCAACACTCCCGACACTGATATTCACCTCGGCAGCAATATCCCGCACTGTTACTCGCCGGTTCTCAACAATCATTTGCTCAACACGTGCGATATTCACTGGTGTGACTGCAGTCGGGTGAATGTGTCCATGCGCTTCATTTGTCACCAGCTCCCATCCTTTGCGAAACTGCTCACACCATTCGTACACTCTTGTCCGCGACATCGTTTGTTCACCATACTGTGCTTGCAATCGTCTGAAAATCTCAGCTGGTTTCACTTTTTCCTTCACGAGAAATTTGATTAGACACCGCTGCTCCACAGCCACAGACACACTGCTTGCCGCCATGTTCGCTGCAACTGTTGCGCATGCGCAAAATACGTCATGCCAGGCGCTAGTTACTCGCGAAGGAATACATTACGTCACCCGCACGTTTCATCATGATCCGGCTATTCATCGATTTTTTACGTACGAAAATCCCGGTCAACCTTGAAGAACCCTTGTATATATATTTGAAATTATGAAGTGCACTGTAAACATTGGTGATGTCAACGGACAGTACTAGATGAAAAAGAAGAGTTGAAATGTATCATACAAGAAGACTAAAAGTGTATATTAGTTAGCTTTTTGTCTTGGTTGCCTGACTTTTCAGACACCCTGTAGTTTAGATAGGAATCAATGTCAGGCATACAACTGGATTCTTTTCAATATTGAGTTTGTTACTGTTTTTGATAACTAGGGCTCGGAAGCTGATGACCTAAAACATCTACAAAAAATAACCTGAAAATGATTTTCACTCCTAAAATGAACGCTTCATTTTTCATAAATTACAAGAGAGTAGATGAATAATTCAATCAAACCCATTGTTTGGTGTTTCAAACTACCAAAACAAAGGGGGGGGGGGAAAGCAATTAAGTGCTAATATATTTTTCTTCTTCAACGTTACATAGAAAACACCGCAAGGTTTTTCTGTATAAGTCATTCACCTCCTTTCACAGTGGTACAGAATGATACAGTACTTGGTCAGCATCTGAAAATACAGCTGTGCTTCAGATTATAATCTTGCATTGATTATATTTTCGACTAATGGCATACTTGTTAGAAAATATGCAAGAGTATTACCTATGTGAAATTTCGACTTTCCACGTTGCACAATTGGATAGCTTTTTCCGATTAATTTCAAAAGCTCACTGCCTTCTTTCACTAAGGGTACGGCGTCTGGAGTGGAGATGGTAGGGCATCACTTCTTTGGTAGTTCCCAGGCAGCGGTAGTTGCTTTTCTCCCATTTGGTGGTGCTGGTGTATGTTTTTTTGGCGTCTTTCGTCTGCTGTGCTTTCTGCTTTCCAACTACAGCTCAAAAGGAACTAAAAAATAAGTGATGCCCTACCATCTACACTCCAGATGCTGTACCCTTAGTGAATAAAGGCAGAGAGCCTTCGAAAATAATCGGAAATAGCTATTCAATTGTGCAATGCGGAAACACAAAACTTCACATGTGTAATACTCAAAAGTGCACTTACAGCACCCATCATGAATGTAAGAGTGTGCTAGCAATTGCATAAAACAACAGGGAAGGGGCAAAAAGAAGCCTAAAAAATGATAAAAATGCAACAAAAACAACAAAAAATATTGAAAAATGACCTAAAAATTAAAAAGCTGGAAAATGAAAAAAATGCAAAATAAAAACAATATTTTCTGGTTCTAACTGAAGAATTGATTGATTTGGATGTTGTAAGTCCACCTTATCCACAGTAAGGCTAACAGGGATTGGTCCTACAGTTTAAAGTGAGATCCGAACCACTATGTGCCTCCACCTGGTATCGAACCCAGGACTCTTGATTACAAGGCAATGATGCTACCACTGTTCCATCAGGGAGGCCTAACTCAAGGAAAACGGACTTCTATCAGGTTTAGTTCTGTCTTCAAAATATGATTTTCTTCAACTTCCTAGCTTTCTTGATAACATTAACTAAGCAGTTATTTCACTTTTCAAGTATTTCACCATAATTTTTTAATAAAGCTGAAGAAAATAACAGTCACTATATGTATGAAAACAGTGTTGAGGTGCTTGAAAAACCCAAGCGTGCAAGTGGATCACGTGATTTGTTTCAAAACCTCACACTTACACATACCTGTACATTTATATTTGTCTGCAAAGAAAAATTCTTCATGTTACAAATTCTCATTAATAATACCATTTGAGTAAATACTATTAACTGTATATGTTAGTAATTTGAATTTTATTACCTACTAATAATAGCATATCTGTTTCTCGATGTGTTAAATATTCCTATAAATAACTCATGATTTTGTACACATGGGAGAAGTACTGTGTGGAAAATTCAGCAAAAAATGCAGGCTGGATAATCAGTGATTCTCAACCTTCATGAGACTTCGGCCTTGTATTTTATTGTTTTAAAAGTCAATGTCAATTTTACTCTTAAATACTGTTGTAATTTTTGAAACCTTATATATTAATTAATATGTGCCTTGAAATTAAATAAACTGTAAATAAATAAATTACGGTATAATCATAGAGTAAGAGTTTGATTATGTCTACGCATGTTGATATTCAGTGGAACCTAGATTTTATGCCTTTGAGGGAACAAAGCTGAAAAATCTTAAAATGCACGAAAATGCAAAATTGAGGAAAATTTTTCAACATTTTGATACACTGAGACCATCAAGATTGAATGTACAACGAGGGAAAATGTAAAATCTGGGTTCCACTGTCTGTGCGAATATATATATTTATACACACGAACACACACACACACATATATTTACAGGTGTCGCAAAACAATTTCAACAACGCTTGTGTGCGGGTAGATATCTTAAAAACAAGTAACTTTTCCCTATAAAGTTTACCTCGAAAGCGCTTAGTTTCCGCACTATAAGCACTTAAATTCTATCCTCTATGTATGCAACCCAACACAGCAAATGCTTGCTCTTACATAACTTCCAGGGACACATGGCAGGGTTGTCACTAGCATTTCTCGTTAAGAGAGACGACTTGAAAACAACAACTTGGGAGTGTTGCCTGAGCAAAATCCAAAACATTAATGTTATTTGCGATGTTGTAAGAAGCATTTACAGAATTTATAAACTGACCAAGACAAAGAATAGGCAGACTGAAATTCAAGACTATTTTACTTCGCTTTTTTGCCACTCTTGGCTAATCACGAAGATGAGGATAAGTGTGATGATATGATAAAATAACAAAATAATACCAATGTCTAGGCTAGGATTTAAACCCGAGACACCTGGCATCCTAGCACCCTGTTTGAACATCACCACTGAGTATTTCACGTGTCATGCAATATCAACAATCGCAAGAGATACACGAGACAGGTATAATTTTCAAATAAATTGTTACAACATTATATTTTGCATATTCGAAACGAGGCTGCCAACATATTATGTTTGCATATGTTCGTTCGTCGATTTCCCCTGTCTCACGTGTAAACCCGTTGAGGATTAACGGAATATATACATATCCCAGTATCACGTGGCAGCAAATAGTATGCCATTTCTTGAAAACTACACCTGATATTTCAGCTCTCTCTTTTTTTATCTTTAGTATACATACGAAGGTATGACATATTCGATTAAAAAATATATATCCATTGTTAATACTATTAACGAGCATAGTTCGAAAAAGGCCTTTGTCTATACCTGAGCATTATGGGATAGATCATGTAAAATTGGCTATGATTCCTCCACCACAACTTTTTGCTGATATATTTAACTTTTACATGTAATAATGAAAACAAGAGAGCACTTCAACAATAATTAGGGTCCAGGGGCCAAAGGTCCAATTTTCAAAATTTCCCTTGCAAAAATGCTGTACTTGTTTTCTTCAAAATAGGACAAGAGGCACTGCATGTTCTCAAAGAGTGGTCTTTTATTGTGCTTTCCTACAAATTTGGTCCATCTAGTGCCAATAGGGCTGACTCTAGAAGAAAAATTCTCGAAATTATATCTGTAAACTGGCAACACTGCAGCTCTTATAAATTGGTATTACTTTTTCCGCAAGAACTATCAGTCTACTTTCAATGAAACTTTGCATGGTTGTTGCCATTTTAGAACTGGTTAGCTTGGCATCTGGCAGCAGAATTAGAACTAATGGGACCATAAAAAACCAACAAAAAAAAAACACTTGTGGATGTGTTTGAATGTATTTCACGGAATATTCGATCGGTAATTATGTTGCATTGCTCATGGAACGTGTTTTTATAGTTGAAATCATTTTGAAACATGGTGTATTTTGTCAAATATAACAGGTGGATAATTTAATGTGCAAATGTTTAAATTGATGAGAAAATCGAAAAAAAAGAATCATAAAAAATCATTCTCATAAACAAAAAGTGAAAAACATTAAAAAGGAGTACTTCCAAAAAAAAATTAAATAAAAAATTATTTCATCCTAATTTCAACAAATTATTTAATAAAATGTAATAAATAGTTGCTCAAGTTAATAAAGAAAGCTAAGGGCAATTAAAGGTGAAGAGAACATGGAACATTCAGTATTTGAAACTGATACACTACCACCAGGTCACAGTCACCTGGAAGTCAGACAATATCTTCACCTCATGGAGTGCTTTTTCTCGGAAATACCTGGCTAGAGTGTGCGTCAAATCTCCTGCATATGGCGATAGCCAATAGGAGCGCACTGCAGCGGTGCCATGTTGAAATCTCACACAGAAAAGAGACAGCGTGGTTGAGCGAAATGCCTTGTCACGGAACTAGGCAACGCCGCACATCTGTGATTTGCTGGTGCTGTTCAGCCGTTCAAGGCCATATGCAGGAGATTTGACGCGCACTCTAGTTCGTGCTAGTACCTTGGCATATCAATACCGTATCACTCTTTCGAATGAGCGACCGGACCAGCCATTTCTGATTAACTTATTGGGTGATGTACACTAAAATCTCCTTCATCCTCAGAGGAGAGTCTTACTCGTTAGTAAGTTGGCCTGATGGTAACGCCCCAAGAGGTACTACTTAAACAAGATACACTAGAAAAGAACTGGAAATGGCAAATAGTGAGCACTTTGATTTTAGAACCTTCGAACCTGAATCATACATGGTGAAATTAGGATAAATACCTGTCTAATACTTGAAGACTGATGCCCAAATCAAAGAATGAAGTGTAAGCCTGTAAAAACTTTCTCCAGGCTTCTGGTTGTTTGTAAGCCTAAATCAGGCAGACTCAGCCTGTTGGAAGAGCAACCAAAAGAGTTCTCTTGACTATTCCTAGTCAATCAAAAGAGTGCCTCTTCTCCTCTATGCCGATTTGTCAAGTTTATTCCTTCCTATTGTCTTAGCAAAATTACTCACTGTTTACCTGTTAGCTTGTTTGTTACACAATACCTCAGGAAATCTGCTTACCACTTGACTTGGCATATTTGTAATACCTAAGAGGAGTAAGCGGCTGGTAGAACAAGTGAATGACCCATAGTCAGGTTGAAGCTTCTTGAAAATGTACAGGCTTACAGCTTCGTTACGATACCTATAGGGTACCCCAGAGTCGTAGCCAGGCAGGGGCTGGTGGGGGGGGGAGGGTGAGCCCCCTGGCATTGCCATCAGCCCCCTCTGAAGTTTGGTAAAACTGCTTTGTAAAATGTGTTTGCAGTGACGAGTGAAAATGTAGACTTCAGACATTACTTTGCTCAAAACTTGATAAAGGTTGAATGCACACAATACGAAGAACAGATGTAACATGCGTTCATCTAATTTACAAGCCTAAGTCAAAGTAGCAGAAAGTATATTTTCTCTTGACTTCAGCTATGAGTGGGAAGAAGGAGTTTGTGCAACATATTGAAAATAAACTGTATATATACGAGGTGTGGCTAGAAAAAACCAGACTGTTGCTACAAAATCTCTTATTGGTTATATTGTACAATGCGAACATTATCCCCTTCAAAGTACTCCCCTGAACTATCAATATCCTGCTCCATACGAATCTTCCATTGCTGGAGGCAGTGCTGGAAATCATTTTCTGAAACCATTTTCATGACCTCCGTCGCTTTTGTTTCCTGGTCCCTTTCAGTGCTGATTTGACCTTTGGGAATAAAAAAAAGTCACACGGAGCGATATCCGACGAATAGAGTGGATGTTCTAACACTGAGATCCTATGCTTAGCCAAAAAAAGCCTTGACTGATAATGACGTGTGGGCAGGAGCATTTTGCTGATGGAAGAATCCATGACTTGCTTTTCCACAAATTAGGTCGTCGCCTTCTTACTTGCTCACGAAGGGTCGTCAGCACCATGATGTAATAATGTTGGTTATTTTGCAATAGCTCGAATACTCAAACGAAGATATTTTCGAATCAATTCACTGACATTTGCAATGTTTGATTCCGTTTTTGACATGCAAGGCCGTTCAGGACGCGAGTCGTCTGCAATCACTTCTCGTCCCTCTTTAAACCTTTGAAACCACTCAAACACTTGTGTGTGTGTGATAAACACTCATCTCCTTACACTTCCTTCAACAAACCATACGTTTCTGTGGCGGATTTTTTGAGTTTCATAATAAACTTTAAATTGATACGCTGTTCTACTTTCATACTTAATATTTTTCTGACGGAGCACAGATGTACGGTTCACTTCGTCCACAAGCTACAGTGAAACTGAGCACCGCGCAGCCTAGGCAATTACACAGTCGATAGGCAGGATATCACGTTATACACTCATGCACCGCTTGACCTTGACGCCCTTGCCATTTGTCGACAGCAACATCAATCCGGGTTTTTTTCTAGCCACACCTCGTATATTTGAATGATTCCAGATTTTCTATGTCCTATATTAACTTAATGAACAACCCCCTACCTCACACAAACATACTTTAATTTTATAATATAGCATCCCCCCCCCCCTTGAGATCAATTTTGGCTATGGGCCTGGGGTACCCTATCACTACATGAAGTCTCATTCCAAACTCAATTTTCCAAGCCGTAGCCTCTCATTGTCAGTGAGAAAACTTTAATTTCATATAGTTCCATAGAAATAAGAAGCAACATTTTGCAGCAGATGGAAATAATTTAAACACTGGTACAATAGACGAAGTGGCTGCGGTGGCTCAGTCTGTAACGCATCTGACTACCATGCTCAAGGTCCCAGGTTCGATCCCCGGCTGGTTCAAATCTGGGAACTTTTCTAACGTTGGAAGCGACCCTGGCGCCCACCCAGCGTTAAATGACATGGGTACCTGGGGGAAACCCTGGGGGGTAAAGGTGGCCAGGGGCATGATGCTGATCACATCACCCCCACTCACGACCGGATCAAGAAGTGTGGAGTGTTACCCCCACACCCCCTATATGCCTTTGTGGCATGGTGCTAAGCACTGGGGAGCACTTTTAGAATAGACAAAGACCTAAGTAAATAAATAACCTGTAGCAACAACAGCCCATTGAGGGCCTGGGTCTACCTCACTCCCACCTGATTCTACTAACTCCCTCATGCGAAGTGTGAGACCATCCAACCAGTTACGGGGTGACGTGTGGTCAGCACGACAAACCCTAAGTCATTGTTGTAGGTTTCTGTGACCGGGTTGCACTACTCCCAAATTTCCTCACAATGGTGGGTAGCCACCAGTCCCATACTGGCCGAAAACTCAGGAGAAAAGTTGTTACGCTTCCCTCAGGAGACCGAAACCTGCGTGAATCCCATAGCTGGAGCCCAAAGCATGAAGCCCTAGACTGCACAGCCATGGTGTGGGACAGATGAAGACTTGTCATTCAAAAAAGATCTTAAACTAAAGGTTTCATGGAGCCATGCAAAGAATGACCTGTCTGCGACACTATCCTACAAATTTGGGACGGATCAATATGAAATTCTGGCCAATACTGATACAGTATCGATATACAATTTCCTGATACCCACGGGTAGAACAATACAGGGTACCCAGTCGCCGGCACTTGAAAATTTTTCTTCTAGTGCATGAACTTTAAAATTCAGAGCCAAAAAAATATATTTTTATTCATTCATTTATCTTAATTTTTCTGCCAAGATCTCTGGTGAAGATGAGGATGAATGATGAAATAAATGGAGGGACAATCAAAAACACATATAGACAGCCTACAGGTCCCATAGAGGATTATATTTTCCATGGGTCCAGACGACAGAGCCTCATTAGTCTGCAAAATGCAGTTCAGGGTGTACTACGTGGAAGAGAGGTTGACATTTGGGTGTCTCAAGAAACGGTCACCGCTTACACCCCTTTTAATATTTCAAATTCACTTATCGAAAATTCCCATTGCCTATTTTTTAAAATAACAAGTACAGTATGTGTTTCGTTATTGTTGTCTGTTTTCTGTATCACATGTTATCATTAAATCAGAATAATAATAAACATATCATTACAATTTTTTTCAGTGATGCTAGCCGAAACTGCGGTGATACAGCAGAGTTGGCCATTTATTAGAATGTATTGCATAGTTATTCCGACTGTTACCAGTTCATCCACTTCTAGGAATACCACTCTGGTGCAAGAATCAATTAATTTTCATCCAATCTCACATTACTTAAGAAATTAAATGTTTTAGGATCACATTTCAAAATGTGTATCTAGTTTTTTGGATTTATGGCTTTATTACACCATCACCATTATGAAAAAAAATGGCTCCTCAGAAAAGGGGTTGACTAACTAACTCCCTAGCCTTCTTAAACCCAAAGGTTCATGGCTGCAGCAACACAGGCCTTCCATCTTTCCCTATCTTGAGCAAGTTCTATATACTCTTTTCCATCCCTACCGATTTCCCTTAGGTCCATCTCAACGTTGTCCCTTCATCTTCGTCTTGGCCTTCCTACAGGTCTCTTACCATCAGGTTTCCCAACAAGAATCCTGTAAACTCCTCTTTCCTCTCCCATTCGTGCCACATGGCCTGCCCACCTAAGTCTTCTTGATTTAATTATTCTAATAATATCTGGACATGAATACAAATTACGTAGTTCTAAATTATGTAACCTTCTCCACTCACCTGTCTCCTCATCCCTTTTAGGTCCAAAGATTTTCCTAAGGATCTTATTTTCAAATACTCTCAATTTATGTTCCTCTTTCAATGTAAGGGACCAAGTTTCACATCCATATAATACTACAGGCAAAATTACTGTTTTGTATATTTTAACTTTTAGTTTCTTAGATATTAAACGAGAAGACAAAAGTTTATGAAGACAGAAGTAACATGCATTTCCTGAATTAAACCTACTTTTTATTTCCTCTTTAATATAATTTTCATTTGTTAATATTACTCCTAAATATTTGAATTTGGAAACTGGTTCAAACGAGTTGTTATCAATAATTAGATTTTGATTATTACCTAACACTTGGTTTCGGCCTGTAAGCATATATTTAGTTTTCTCTTTGTTAACTTCCAAACCTATCTCTTTAGCAGTTTTGAAAAATATTTTAGCATTATTCTTAATTGTATTCACATCATCCCCCAGTAAGTCTACATCATCTGCATATGCTAACAACTGAGTCACACCATTTAATTTTAGTCCTTCTTTAGTTTCTTTTACCTTCCTAACAGCATATTCTAAGGCAAAATTAAAGAGCAATGGAGATAATGCATCTCCTTTTTTTAACCCATCATGAATTGTAAATTTGTCAGACATATTAATACCCACACGAATTTTACTTTCTGTTTCACTGGTGCATATTTTTATCATACTAACAAGCTTCTTAGGTATTCCAAACTCTATTAATATATTATATAATTTATCTCTTTTGACAGAATCATATGCTTTTTTGAAATCAATGAATAGCTGATGGACATTTTGATTATATTCCCATTTTTTTTCAAGTGTCTGTCTGATGTGAAAAATTTGATCTGTAGTTGATCTGTTACGTTTAAATCCACATTGATAATCAACTATAATTTCATTAGCATATGGGGTTAGTCTTGTTAAAAGAATGTTAGATAATATTTTATATGTTGTTGAGAGTAGAGAAATTCCACGGTATTTATTGCAGTTCATTTTATCACCTTTCTTAAACACAGGAACAATTATGGATTCTTTCCACTGTTGAGGGATTTCTTCTTTATTCAATATTAAACAAATTAATTTATGAATTTGACATATTAATGAATTTCCACCATATTTAATTAACTCAGCTGGTATTAAATCAATGCCAGGTGCTTTGTTATTCTTTAGCCTTTTAATAGCATCTTTAACTTCAGTCAAGTTAGGTTCTGGAACTAAAGGTTCTGCTGTGTGGACTTCATTTACTTCTGATTTATCTCCTACATGGACATTTAAAAGGTCATTAAAGTAGTTCTTCCATCTATTTAGAATATCGCTTGGGTCAGCTAGAAAATCACCATCTTTATCTTTTATCAAGTTTACTTTAGGTTGCCACCCCTTTCTAAACTCACAGTTAAATTATTTTTTGTATTTTCTATCCCTGCTGATACCGATATGCTAGCGCTTCGACATAAAATTCCAAATGGTCCTTGAACAAGCTGAAAGGTTCACTGCAATGCAATGCAAAAGGTGCTGCAGATTTAGACTATTACTTTTAAAAAAATAGGAAAAGAAAGTTGTATGTTTATATCTATAAAAAATTACAACAAAATGGCAGAATTGTGCACTAAATTATGAGATATTTATAAATATATATTGGATCAGATTGACCAATACCAATAGAGTATTGACTAACATGTCCTATCCTTACTGTAAATGCAAAAACTGGACAAACCTCGTAATTCCTATCCAGGTCTTGCATAACATCAGCTGCACCTGAAGGAGTATCGTCCACATGATACAGGCGTTCTTTTTTATCTCGCCTTGAACCTGGGAAAAGAAATTTTATTGTAATCAATAGTCTACTACATAATTATGAATACATTTTATGAATGTTTTAGAGATCTACTGAAAGCATTACATCCCAGAAATTTTAACTTCACTAACTTGAAAATAGCACAATAGAATGCACACACTTTCGAATCAAAATATTTACCACTTTAAACTGTAGATCCAGTTCCGATTGGCCTTACTGTGCATAAAGTGGGCTTAAAAATTAAAAAAAAAATAACCAAGATATTTAGCCAGCCTCTGTGGTTGAGTGGTTAGCACAGCATGCTACGACACCAAGTGTCCCGTGATAGATCTCAGCCTGTGCATGAATTTTCCTTGTGAGTATCCTTTCATAAATTTTATCATATCATCACTCATCCTCATCATCGTGATTAGCCAAAAGAGGCAGAAAAGTGATGCTAAATAACAAAAATAAAAAATCCAAAGCTTTTCATTATGATTAGGGCTCTGAAGTTGAAATATAAAAAGGACCTAAAAACAAAAAAAGGTCATATAAATGTGATCTAAATTAATTAATACCTTCAGTTTTAATTACATATTTAATGAATAAAAAAATAAAAAATTCTGGTGATATGGAACACACAGTGCAAAAAAACTATATCAATGAAATGCATCTTCTTTCAGTCCAAAAATGTTTTTCTCTTGTTTCAGGGATGGTTCAAATATATTTCTTTCTTTTATTTTTTTTTTACTACAGAAAGGATGTTTAAGAGGTGATGAACTGATGATGATTCGAATTGAGAATGGGCAGTAAAAACGTAGTCGAAAGAAGGTGAAGTTGCAAGAAAAAGCCGTTAAGAACTAAAAAAGGCTAAAAAAGGACCTATATTGCTTATTGTTATGAGAAGGGCTCGGACGTTGATGACCTATAATGCTGGAAAAGACCTAAAATAATTTTCGCTCTGAAAATAAAAGCTGGATTTTTTTCGTAAATTACAAGTGGTTGAATAATTTGATAAAACCCATTGTTTGGTGGTTGAAACTACTGAATCAAACGGAAAAAGGAATTAAGTTATTTACTCTTACTTCAAGGTTACATAAAATACACTGCTGCAAGATTTTCCTGTGTAAGTCATTCATCAACTTTCAGAGTGAACGTTCCACGATACAGTAGTTCACCAGCATTAAAAGAAACGGTTGTGTTTTGCGTTCATCAGATTATATATTTTTTAAATACTGTGACTAACTTTACTTTAAAACCACAGATTAAAGCGATAACTGAGGCCACCAAGGGAACTTCAAAGCAGGCTTCACACAAGCATTTTAAGTTTGAAGGAGGAAAATGAATTTACCAAAATAAATTATTTAATGCATTGCCAAACATTTCAGTTAAAATAATATTACACTTTTCCATTGACGTCTTTTAGGTTAGTGGCGAACTTGCTAAGAGGACCATGCCAGGGAAATTAAATATGTAAGTTATGCTAGCAAATGGATTTAAAATTCACTAAACAACAAGAGAGGAGGAAAAAAGCCTAAAAAATGGAGAAAAGTGCAATAAAAATGGCAAAAACACTGAAAAATAACCTAAAAGCCAAAAAAGGTAAAAAAAATTATGCAATAAAATGCAAAATAAAAATGGCATTTTGTGATTCTAACTGAAGGGAAACGGACTGATATCAGGTTAGCATTGTTTTCAAGGCTCAGAAAAAAAAGATAACTTGAATTAACTTCCAAGCCCTAGTTGTGATTAACTGAAAAGGTAAAATAGTGAAATAAAATAACCCAAAGAGACCGAAAGAAAGAAAGCGATGGATCACATTCTGACCAACTCAAAAAAACACCATAATGAACTTTTCACATGAATGAAATATCTATGTAACAAAAAAGCACACCATATTTGAATCCCACCAATGCAACAACTGGTTCCCAGTGTTAAAGAGGTGTTCTTGGGATATCAGCCAGGTGATTTCTGGATAGGCTTCCGAGCTTTCAAGAGCTAACATCACTCTCATCTTGAGGGATTGAAATGCAGAGATGTGAAAAAAGATTTAAAGAAAAACCCGGCCCTTTCCGCGGTGAGTGAGGTCCAGCTCAGGTCTACCAGCGATGCTTGTTTTGCATCGCATCTCCCGCCAAGCCTCACTATCCTGAGGAATACTGTGACGTTGCAATTTTGTAAATCTCGCAAACACTACAGTTCCCATACGAACTTACGTTTACAAGAAGAAACGAAGTTCTCCTTTTCGCCGTCAGGGGGAGCTCCACCTGACAGGCTTGAGCCGCTACTGCCATCTGGTAGTGTTGAAGGGAACTTCATGCATGCACGGAAGTGGTTGCAATATTCCCTGTCACTACATGCTCAGATCCTACGCAGTCAACATCTATATTTAACAATCAGCCGTGTCGAGTTGTCCGAGCAAGGCAACATACCTTCGCGTTCGTTCCGAATGCCCTATGGGCAATGAACAGGAAGCAATTACGTATCAAGGCAGAACCATGTGCTTAGGAAAGAAGGATTTTTTATAACACCACTTTTACAAACTTCATTCACCTAAAATGCTGTTGAATATATTGCAAGGTATGTAGATTTTCCTCAAGTGATAAGAAAGATATATACTTATGTATTACAAGAACTTGTGCTGCGTTTAGAACTTTTCATATTGTGGCGTGATCGTGTGAATTGAGGCACATTTATTTAACAAAGTATTTTTCAAAAGAGCACAAAATTGAACATACGTATTGTGACACAATCTTTCGGCAAAATCTTGTTTATTCAAGAACTAACAAAACTTGAAATTATATGTTGAGTGAATTAGAATACAAAAAAAATGCAAATGGCCACCCCTTTTTGCACTGACGAACTGAATATTTAAATCTAACCATACGATTACCGCTAAGCGTAAATTCATCGAACACGATTCTAGTGAAAACCTTGCTTGCAGGTTTTATTGTGAATTACGTGTGGTTTTGGTTTAACCAAAAATGGCAAATTATCAAGTGCAAAGGTTATGTAAATGCTTGATGGTTATACAAATACCACTTGTAGCATCAATTAACTGTGGTCTAAGAATACGTATGTGTAAGTAGCGTTAATTTGTACAAATAAGAGTAATGAAGTTTACGTGAAGTTAAGAATGAAATAGAGATGATTGTGGTTGAAATACTAATTATTCAAGCACGAAGACTAGTCACACTATGCAATCATATGAATTTAAAATTTGTTATTAGGAAGTTAGAACCTCGCTGCGCGAGTTTGTTCTTGTTTGAAAATTAAAAATTGCATGTGCTACATCATGCCTGATTGTTAAAATTTTAATAAATAAAAAATTGTTGAAATTATCCAAATTATGTTATTTGAAGATTGACCGTGTACATTTTTAACAAAAAAAACTTTAAAAGAATAAAAAGGTCACGTAGTTGTTAAATTGTGCCTTTTCTTCATTGCCATTACCATTTGTTTTGATAAGAATCTAATTGTAAATTCATGATATTTCTGCATGACAAAAGCTACGTTACTAACATTACAGTTAATGTGCATGCGCGAAAAAAACGCATTGAGGTTTGTGTGCATATAATGTATTGATGTAGGATATATTTATTACATTGCTTATAACTAATTGTGCAACATTATCATAGTGCTTAACTATATTTTTGCATGACAATAAAAAATATAGTTATAGGGGGAGTAATTACGACCTCTTCTGGTATGTAAAGGGTCTGGCAATATATATATCTACCACTTTCAAAGTTGGTATGCCCTACAGCCACGCAGTAGGAATGAAACTGAGCATGCTCGATAAGAGCACGAGGGATGTCATTTTTGTAGCAACAGAGCGCTGGACTCCTGAACACTGTACTTTTGAAGTAGAGGCATTTTTTAAAATTAATAATTGTACGATAGCTCAGCAGCGTTAATGTTGATATCAGTTTCACATTGTGACCAAAATGACATTCAATATGGACGTGGGTACTTTATTTCCAACCACACATAGTGCTCGAGAAATGATAACAAATTACATAATGTGTTCGAAGGCAAAATTATCTAACATTTCAGGAATATAGCATGGCCTGCATAATCACCCGTTTTGACTCCCTGAGATTTCTAGGGGTACCTCAAGAGCCAAGTTTTTGCAACAAGTATCCCTAAATTAGACACACTGCAGAGAAGAATAAGGGAAGAAGTCCAGGCAATTATACTCACATTGCTCGTGTCTCTCAGGATAATTTTGATCATTGACTCCGTGAGTGTAACTTGATTACAAAATGGTGCCCATCTACTTGATGTAATTATCAAAAAAATAAGACAAAGTTAACAGTGTTTTAATAGTTTTTCTTGTATGTACGCTTTGCTTGCATTGTAGAATTATTTTCTTGTAGTTTACGGTTATTACAAGCATAAGAAAACAGTTGTAATTGTAATCGCATAAAATATTGTTGCAAAATATTTATGGAGGTGTAAAAATGAAGTATGTTAAAGTTGACTTGTCTGATTTGATTGAATAAATCGTTGTTTTGATTGTTATGATAGGCTATTTCCGTCAACAGTAATTCATGAATTCCCTGCCACTAAAAGGATGCTCATTAACCTTTTGGATCCCAAGCATCTCGATCGAGATACCCAAATGAAAGCCTCACAGTCCCAAGCATCTCGATCGAGATGCTGTGTCAAGGTCGTAGTTTTTACGTTATAACTTTTCTATTTTTGGCTAGAATTTCGATTTTTTTTATATTGTTCCTAACACATGTATTTAACAGAAATGTTTTTTTCCATTTTTTGTCTTCATGAAAATGGAGGGGGAAAGGTGGGAAAAGGGACTTCTCTTTTGAGTCTCTTTTCAAGGTCAAATTCTTGCCAACAAAGGAACACCGGCTTTGTTGTTCTAAAGCAATGCTTTTCACTCCCGCCTTTGAACTGCTTTCGAAGGAAGCTTGTTTATCAGTATCCGATGTCAAAATGAAAGTTTTCCGTGAGGGTGCAAGCAGGGGGAGGGGGAAGATTGGTTGCTGAATCTGCGTTGTGTGAGAATGGAATTTCAAAGCGTGCTGAAGGAAACTTTTGTTTTTTTAGCACAAGTGTCCACAAGTTGAGACAGGGGTTACCCTGCATTGTCTAAAAATAGAATTTCAAGTAGCTGCAAGAATCGGTGCTCATTTTTCACTGCGTTCTAGCTTTTTGTCCCTGAATGTTGTGCGTAGGTGTCGTTTTGTGCCCAAGTGCGAGGACATTTTTTGGGTGAAGTGACAATTTTTAAAAATATTTTTTGGGGGTTTTCTCCCTTCCCCCTCCATATATACGCCAAATTTGCATAAATTTTGCATTTTGTGCATTTTGACATTTTTTTCGGGGACACCATTTTTTTTAAGAAAAGTATTTTTGAGGGGATTTCCCCCTTTCCCCCTCCACATGTATGCCGAATGTGCATAAATTATATATCGTCTGAATCTGTGATTCATTCTGCGTATAACGGTATATCTTTCATATCTCTAGGGCATTTAGTTTCTGAGCTATAGTCATTTCAAGGTACCGCTGCATTTTGAAGCTTGAATCAGTGGCGTGCAGACCATTCCTTTTGGGGGTACAACTCAAGTTACATTGGTCATATGATAATAATGCACATATTTTTGTGTTCCTTACATCTCAGAGATCATTTCCATGTGCATGTCGACACTGTCATGTACTTTTTTCTTGGGGGAAGGGTAGGGGAACCAATTTTTTTTTTCCGAAATTTTGGAATTTTCAGAGTTAGCCCCCTCCCCCATATACACCGAATTTGTATAAATTTCATATAGTCTGAATCTCTGGTTCATTCCGCGTACAACGGTATATCACACATCTCTCTAGGGCAATTAGTCTCCGATCTACACTCATTTAATTGAAACTCTGCATTTTGCTCAAAATCGGCTCGGGACCGAGAGGCTTACTTGTGAAAATGGCCTTGGTACTCAAAAGGTTAATTATTAGCAAGTAAGAGTGTTATTGAAAATTGTCCTTTCTTTTACAGGAACTGACCTTTTTGCTAAAAATAAGAGAAGCACTAATTTGCCCATACGATAGAAGTGTTTGTTCGCTCCGTTAGTGATCATTATTTTTGTTTTGCTTTTGGGGATTACTACTATATACAGGGTGGGCACAAAGTCGTTTTCCCCAAATATTTTATTTCTTCATTTATTGGGGAAAGTGACTTTGTGCCCACCCTGTATATATATAAAGACAAGGAAATTAAAACAAGTCCTCCTTTTTATATGAACATAGTCTACGTGTATAAACGTATAATATTTCCCTCCAATTTTAATGTACAAGGTTAATCGAACTCGTGAAACAGAGAGGATGAAGCAATTGAATCATACGATTGTGTCTGCGTGGTTTGAGTACTAACCTAAACATCCTTGGCCCTTAATTTCGCTCACGTTTTCCTACTTCTTATCCTCAATGTGTTTAGTATAAAAACCAAGCGTCACACTTCCCAGACATTCAACTCTATGTTTTCCGTCAATCTTTTTAAAACCTTTCTCTTTTTAATCAAATACTTCTCTTCGATGATGTGAGCTGACAAACCTGTTCTTGGATTTAAATTTATAATGTCCAAATCGTGTTCGTGCCATCTTATTGCCATTTTCCTTGCTGTTTGTCCTACATAATCCTTTGAACATGAACAACTTATATTATATATTCCTGTGATTTCCACATCTGGTAACAGAAAACATCAAGAAACTTTGTGAAAACAAAGATGACTTTGAATTACCTGATGATTTTGGGATTCATAATTTTAAATAAAAAATAATTTGATCAAAAATTTTTATCTGAAATAAAAATAAAACAGACTGCTTCTTTTCACAGTTAGGTTGCTATATTACAACAATGTAACATTGACAACATCCATTATATAAGGGATTCTTTTTGTTTAAAATTGCTAACCATTCTTATAACTGTATCTTTAGTCAAAATAAAAATGAATGTCTTGATGAAGGGAGCATGTGTTCTCCTGAAACGTCACAACAAAAAACTGTTTTCTTATGCTTGTAAAACCGTAAACTACAAGAAAATAACAGTGTTTTGTTTTAGTATTACAAATCACATTATGTTGTCTATCACTTATCACTATCTTTCATTACATTAGCTGTATTATGTTACTATGGGAAATATGTTGAAATGGTAGATATATATTGCCAGACCCTATATGTATGTATTACTCACCTGCTATCTCCACAGTGGACCGAGACTTTGGAGTTCTGAAATGCCAGAGGAAGAAGTTGTCCTTTGAAGCAGCAAAAACATGTGAGGAGTTCATGGCGATCCACAGAGGTTCGATGTCCATGAATTTGGCTTTAATAACAAGAACATAATAACATTCAAAATAGTACACATGCTTGTAACATATAAAAGCATTAAATACTCAAGATGGTCAGTAATAAAATTGATATAGTATTACAACTGTATACCTATCAGTACATACAGGGTGTGCCCAATTTATTAGTTGATTTTGTAAAACTATATTTTCACGAATACTGAACAGAAATACATGATAACACTGCCATTTGAAAGAAGAATATTTGCAGTTTTATACACATCTTAAATGCATTTGATGTGTGGCCAATGTGTTTCAGGACAGATGTCCAGACAGGTTTCCCATTCTCAAGCATGTCTCGTGTGACGTTTCTGACGGCGATGTCCCTTCGCAATTCTGACAGTGTCTAGAAGTGGAGTAATGTAAACTTTGTATGCCAATGTGGAGGGGCCCCATCTTGTTGGTAAATTAGTTGCTGTCCCTCTTCATTCACAAGTTGTGGCATTAAACACTTTTCCAGCAATCCGGATTTCTAAGTTCTTCTTAAAGGTTCACATAACCACTTTTTATAGATGCAAAATAATCTAACACAGTTATTTTTAGTGGTTTTTATTTATTTTATCTGGGATGTTGCGTTCTGGTTTCCCAGAACTTTTTCAAGCTACACTAAGATATACATACAATAACACAACCTCACACGGCTAGTCCAGATGCAACTTTCCCATGTATTAGTCATGCAACAGTCGGACACAACATATTCTGCACATGGCCACCCTGATCACCGGACCTCCCAGTGTGTGATTTCTTCCAGTAGGGTTTCATCACAGACAATTTTTACATTACTCCACTTCTACAGGCACCGCCTTTGGAAACGTCACACAAGACATGCTTGAGAAGGTTGGGTGAGAAAGGAGCACCTCCTTGGCATCTGCCTTGCCACATGGTCGAATGCATTTAACCTTTAGATGCCAAGGATGATTTTCCAGGTATTTGCACTAACGCCGAGCATATTTTCAGCGGAAAATTTGAAATTCTGCATGCTTCTAAATTAAATTTTATATTTCCGGGACTAAGAACGTTAGAGGTACAAATGATACCTTGTTTTGTTCAGTATACCTTGGGCTATAATCCTGATGGAAAACTAATAAAATTTCTGCAATCAGTTAGAAGAAGAAGATTAAAAAGGGAAAGTAATTATTTTTTTATACAAAATTTGAAATTCATCGGCTACGGCAGGGCGTGAATCTCCAAAAGGTACACGCATATTGCCTGGTATGTTTTCCATTGATGTAGAAAAATTTATGCACTTATTGCTAATATTTTCGGACAAAAAAAAATTTAATGCACTAATGCCGAATGTGTTTTAAGGACGAAATTTGAATTCTGCATGCTTCTAAATGAAATTTTATATTTCCGGAACATCGACCCCTCCCCCCAAAATAGTAACAATGAAATTAAACTTTACAAATTGTTAATTACATACCTCGAATCATGCAGAACTCAAAACATGTATCTCCGATCATTATTCAAGTTACAGTATTTTAAAAAAATGTAACACCCTACGAGAAAAAGCAGCTTGTGACACCGGTGTCACGGCCCATCCTTTAAGGCGTAAGATCAGGGTATCTACCAAAATAACAAATAGAAAATTCTTGACTTTTTCTTGACCTTTTTTCCCCATTTTTCTTTACTTAGGAATAGTTAGAAATTAAGAAAATATATTTTTTTATTTAATGAAAAACCTCTATTACAGGATTGGTTAAGATGAAACTGAAGGTGTACTTTAACAAGAGATTTAGACTTGATTTAATTTTATTAATGCATGTAAAAATTGATGCTTCAGACTTCATTCTGGATGGAGAATGGCCACATTACTTTATTTAATATTTTTACACAACTTACATGCAAGAATGAAATTTTTAAGAAACAAAGTACACAAATCATAAGAATAACTCAATGCAATTTTAGATTTCCAAATATTCAATTTTAACAAATCCCAATACAGGTATATAACAATGTAAATTCACTATACTGAAAAAAAAATGCAAAAATTCTTGACCACAAGCATAATTTCTTGACTTTTTCTTGACATTCTTGACTGGTGGACACCCTGAAGGTCTGTGTGAAACAGCAAATGTTCCTCTTTCAAATGATGGTAGTCTCTTGTATATCTGTTCAGTATTGCTGGAAATGTGTTTTTTACAAAATCGACAAGTGCTCCTTGTACAATAGCTGGCTAGATATTTCCATCAAATTTAATTCAGAGAGAGATGGTAAGAAAATAATGGTGAAGAGTTTCTTTCAAAACGCTGAGGTAAATAAGTTCAATATAAGATTAATAAAAAAAAGTGTTCTCAGGCTACCTGCCAGGTTAAATCGAAACATTGGAGGCTAATGCCAAATTAATCTGACTGGTAACCCAAGGGCACTTCTTCGAATCACGTCGCCAGGAAAGCTGCAATTCCTACATGAGATTTTCATTCAAAAATAAAAACTTAAAATCATCATCAAAGAGATACTTCAATACTTATTCATCTTCTAAACTAAATAGCAAAACTTTTTTGTAAATGAAGGAAGTTAACATAATTCATATTGCAAAAGAGGTATTGAAAGAATATATTCTTGATCGAATTTATGTAATAATAATAAATAATAAAAAAAGATTTGCTGTTTTCCAGAAACTGCATGCTTTAACTATCAGCCACACATTACCTAGCACAAGAATTCTGCAATAATTGTGACATATTTCTGAACACAATAGACCAAAGGGAATGAAAAATGTAGCCTGTAGCAGTGGTATATTTCTACAACCATGCAAAGTACTGTTGAAAATAGGTTGATACTTCTGGGTGGAAAAAATAATAACAATGTACAAGGAAACCAGTGTTGCCATTACAGAAAAAGATCTGGAAAACTGCTTCTAGCATCAGGTCTATGAACACTGTACCAAATTTGTAGGGAAGCATAAGAAAAGTACACTCAAGGGTGTAATCCATGTCTACCAATTTAAAAAAAATTGGAAAATATGAAAAAATTTGAGGTAATCATAATTTTTGGGCAATGTTGGAAATTTGAGGGTTGCACTATAATTGCCACACATTGTAAACATTTATTATTATTACATGTAAAGTAAAATATATCAGCAAAAATTGGTGGTTGAAGAGTAATATCATTCATAAGTTACATAAATTCTTATTTGCGGGAGGGGACATTGACATTATCAAAATTAATTTGTTTAAAATAGCATCAATAAATATATTGTTCTGTCATTCCAGAATGTCATACCTTCACATGCATATAAATGAATAAAAAAGACTGGACTGAATTATCATCTGTAGTTTTCAAGAAATAACGTGCTCATTAAATCTAACATGGCACTAACATTTGCAACATCAACATTATTTTTGTTATTTCTAAACTGTAAACTGAGACGTAAATATTTCATACCTTTGAAAATGCATAGACAGGTAATAATCACTAGTATTAAAAAAGTAAAAAAAAAAAATTCCAGAATAACAGTATGCTACAAAATTACATATGCAAACATACGAGGGTCAGGGCATAAGTCATAGCAGCTATGTTTTTCTCAAAGTTCAGTGACCATATGTCCTGTTTTAACCGGGACAGTCCTGTTTCTGAGGCATGTCCCGGTCGCCCCTTTTATATTATTAAAACACCTATATTTGCCTTATTTTATAAAAGTATAGGAGTAACCTTGAAAACCCAATCTAAATTTCAGAGACATTTCATGCTAAAAATAATTTTGATGGAATTTTTAAACTGTCGTTATGGCAATACTATGACAAAAACAGCTGGACTGTTTTTCAAGCACTTCATAGTAATCAAGTTTCATTGTCGGCAAGAACGTTCTAGCAAACTTCAGTTTGCTGCTGAAGTTAGCTCGCGTCGCAGGTTTTATTATGGGCAAAGAAGCATACATGTAGTTTCAATACGGACCTTCAACAAGAATTTAAATTCCTGCATCTTGACCTCAACTCAAAAGACAAATCTTGTGTTGTTATTGATTTGTTATTTTAAGTCCACTTTATCGGGCACGTTGCCTGATAATGTTTGCATGAACACATGAACACTCATGTATATGTCTTAAATTACATACATATTAAATGCTCACACATACATACGTATATTTATTGAAAGAATACTATGTTTGATGTACGAGTATATACACACAATTTACTCTGACAAGACTTCTTTTACATCTGATAACTTCTCTAGATAGTTGGTAACCCTGACTCCCACGGTGTTCCACGGAGGGCGTTGAACACAATTGCTGTTTGTGTTGCATAGAGCTGACACGTAAGGGGCTGTTGGCCACTATACCCCGAAGATGTTCACTTCGCTGTGCGAACACTGATGCAAGCTGAAGTACTTCTTACATTCGGCACCAGAGTGCAGCATATTCAAGACATGTCTAGGGGGACTTGAAAATGTCAGTGCTACATAGTTGCAAACTTTAGGGAGAATTCACTAGACCTGGCAGATTTTAAGAGGGAGAGGTCCTTCTTGCATTACTTCAAATATAGCATGATTATTGGGGAAAATTGTTGAAAATAATTTGAACTGTTATTCTCACTTTTTCAATTGAATATGAAGTTACAAGGGAGAGGAGTAAATCCGCATTGAACACTCGTATGCGAACCGCACACGACGCCACTGCACTTTATGCACAGAAAGGCTAATCAGTACTGGACCTGCAGTTTAAAGTGGGATCCGAACCACTGTTCCATTGCCTCCACTGGCTATCGAACCCAGGATCCCTTCATTACAAAGTGACAGCATTAACAATATGCCATCGGGAAGAAGCCTTAAAAATCTCGCGTTGTGTTTCAAATATGTGGGGTAATTTTTTTGGGCAGTTTTATGAACAGTTGGTGAAGAGCAAAGCTGTTCTGAAGAAGATTGGTTCTTCAGATAAATACTTCTGACATTCCTCAACTTCAGCATAGGACTAACACCAAAGGTTGATCAGAAGGCACCAGAACACTAAGTCACACAGGATTGAAAATTAATACCTTTTGGCAACGGGAGATATTTCATTTGTTGTTTAGGATGTATCATTTATGTCATCCATATTTTAATAAGTAATAATAATACAAATACGGAGAAACTAGTACTCACTTTTATCCGCGAAGCTGTTTATTCTTCTTTTTCGATTAATTTCAGTGGCCACTGCCACCATCCTCGTTGGAACTTGCTGTACTGTTGCTTCGTGGATAAAAGTGAGTACTAGTTTCTCCGTATTTATATACTACCGCGTCTCTCTTTTCCCAATTATGAATAATAATAATACGTTAATAATAACAATAATTTTATAATTAGCCCTAACTGAATTTTCAGGAAGGGGTACTCTGGCCTCTTTAGAATGTCCCATTTTTGGGTCAAAATACAGTGGAACCTCGATTTTACGTTTTTCAGTGGGCCAAGCTGAAAAAACTTAAAATACGGGAAAATGTAAAATCAAGGAAAATTTACTAACATTTTACTATTTGGTCTAGGAATTAATTCCTGCGGTTGTTACGCACACATTGAAGCTGTAGTTCAAACACAAAATACATAAATACCTTAAGAAAAATATTGTCCATCGCAAGCCACCACTTTCGCCCACTAAATACATAAATACCTTAAGAAAAATATTGTCCATCGCAAGCCACCACTTTCGCCCATCTGTCAGGAAAGTTACGGATTCCGTGGCGAAAGAAGTCCTCATCCTTTGAAGCGATCCAGTCAGAGACCCATTTTTCGATATCTTCTGAAGAAGTGAACCGCTGTCCAATCAAATCGTTATTCATGCAATCGAACAAGTAGTAGTCCGAAGGAGCAATGTCTGGTGAATATGGCGGGTGGGATAAAACTTCCCATCCGACATTTTCTAAATAGGTTTTGACCGGTTTTGCGACATGTGGGCGAGCGTTATCATGTTGAAAAATAAGTTTATCATGTCTGTTCTCCCATTCTGGTCATTTCCTGGCCAGAGCTTGCTTCAAATGCATTAATTGTCATCGATAACGTTCTCCATTAATAGTTTCACCTGGTTGCAGCAGCTCATAGTACACCACACCTTTCATATCCCACCATATGCACAGCATAACCTTTGCACAGTGAATATCTCGTTTCGGTTGTGATGGACCTGGTTCACCTGGCTTCACCCAGGCCTTTTTTCGTTTTGGGTTCTCGTAATGGATCCACTTCTCATCGCCAGTAACAATGCGATGCAAAAACCCCTTTCTTTTCTGTCTTTGAAGCAGCAATTCGCAAATGGTTTTTCGTCTTTCAACGTCTCTGTCTTTCAATTCATGTGGAACCCAATGTGACATCTTTTGAATCATTCCCATGGCTTTGAGGCGTTTGGAAACTGTTGTTTGATCAACGCCTAATGCTTCTGCAAGTTCTTCCTGCGTTTGACACAAATCCTGATCGAGCAATGCTCTCAATTCTTCGTCCTCAAATTTTTTTGGCTGTCCAGGTCGCTCTTGGTCTTCCAGGCCGAAATCACCGCTTCTAAACCGTGCAAACCACTTCTGACACGTTCGCTCAGCTAGCGCATGGTCACCATACACTTCCACCAAAATACGATGACTTTCGGTAGCACTTTTCTGCATGTTAAAGTAATGAAGCAGAACACCAAATATATAGACCAAATATGTTGTGACCATCAAGATTGAATGTATAATGCGGGAAAATGTCAAATCCGGGAACATAAAATTGGGGTTCCACTGTATTATGGTCACCCTAGTGATGGCACCACAATATGATTGTATGTCCTAGAGAACGTGGCACCCAGAGTATGTGAACATGTCATTATATGGCAGTAGGATGCATGGTTATTGCACAGAGGGCAGTGGTAATTCATTGTTGAGTCAACCATCATGGCAAGATGTGAACAGCATTCGTGTATCAAAATAGCCATTCTTCAGGGAAGAAATGCCAGAGAATGCCACAAGGAGCTAGCTGGTGGAAACTGTGGGGAATAATGTCCTAACGTAGTATGAGCCTCTTTTGTTCCTGTAATGTTCCTATGCATTCAGACTTGTAAACACATGTGGAACGATGTTATCTTTCAGGATGTTTCGTTAGCTTCTCTATCCTACACCTGGTACACATGATCTGCATTGTTCATACATTACACCATACCATACACTGCCCCATTCCTTTTGTATGCTTCTGATTTTTGTGCCACTCTGGCCTTCTTGTGAAAAAAAAAATAGTTGCCATGGCTCATGCCCCAACCCTCATATTTTCTCAAGAATGATAGACAAAAAGAAAAACAATAAACACAAAATTCAGTACTAACCCTTTACCTTCTCTGCTTCAACCAATAGTGCACATATGACTTCATCAGAAATCCAAATGATAAAAAGGTACAGGGCAATGAATACATGGATAGAAGGCTAATCCAAATAAAATGTGAAAAAAGTTTACTTTTAATAAAAATGTAAATAATTCTACAACAAATAAATCATAACTTACTATCAACAGGAGTGCCAATAGCATTGCACAATATCAAACCAAACTGTCCATTGCCATCCTCCACTCGCGTTGCAAGGACACAGTGGTCTCCACTGGCTGTCATGCCTATTAAGTATTTCACATACTTTGTGTAACACTGTCAAAGAAAATAAAAACAATCAATTTCATCTCAGAAGATAATTCCCATACATGCAATGTGTTACACAGCATGTCCGAAAAATAACTCCTTGATTTCAAACACGAGTATATTATTCTTGTTGCAGTATTGAGCGTAATCGTGAAACTACAACAAGCAAGATTTACTTCACACATTCCTCACCAGATAGCAGCAACATCACACAGCTGCACAGGCTAAGCTGTTCACAGCAGCCGTGCAACCGATTCCCAGGAAAATGGATACCCAGAGAAGGTCCCATTCCTTGGCCACTGGGAAGTCACGATTTGATGCCAAGGGACATTTTGATGTGGGGCTACATAAATGACAATGTGTACCAAGAAAAATCCAGTCACTTGACCACCTGCACAAAGAATAACCACAGCCATAGATATGTTTACCTGAGTGTGGACTAAAGTGGGATATTGGCTTGATGTCTGTAGTGCTGTAAACGGTGCACACATTGAATTACCCTAAAAAAAAAAAAGGTAAAGTGTTCCACTGTGCATAGCACCACGCCATGAAGGCGTATAGGGGGTGTGGGGGTAACGCCCCACACTTTCTTGATCCGGTCGTGAGTGGGGGTGATGTGATCAGCATCACGCCCCTGACGCCTTTACCCCCCAGATTTCCCCCAGGTACCCATGTTATTCGACGTTGGGTGGGCACCGGGGCCACTTCCACCGTTAGAAAAGTTCCCGGATTTGAACCGGCCGGGGATCGAACCCGGGACCTTGAGCATGGTAGTCAGACATGTTACCGACTGAGCCACCGCGGCCACCATTACCACCCTAAGGGTAATGCAATTTTGAACATTATACTTCGTTAAAATACTGTAGACTCGTGATTATCCGAGCTAATTGGGACCGAGACTACCTCGGATATGGAAAAACTCGGATAATACGGAGATAATGTGCTAATAGGTCGTAAATGACAAAACAACACTTAAAAACTGTATAGTAATTATTTATTACTAGTTGAACATAGATGTGAAAACCACAAAAATAAAGCCTCAGACGTCTGCTCATATTCACCTTTCTTCATCGTTTTCCACGCTAAACCACTGCACCCGCTCACACTTTGACTCACCCACTTTTCAATGTCCTTTCGCTTACATCTCCAACAGTCACTTCCCTGACTCCATAATCAGCAGCAACCTTTCTAATAGACTTACCTTTACCCAACCTTTTCATTGCGTTGAATTTTGTTTCCAGAGAAACCACACACCTTTTCCGTTTGCCACTCATACAACATTACTCGCTTAGAATAGGCCTACACAGATTTAAACACCACCGTAACAATCGGATACACCGACAATGTAACGAACACGTGCAGCGCAGAAGGTGACTTGACTCCAACTTACTAGTAAACAAACAGGGGATGCGTTATGAAGCGTGATGTTTTCCAACCACTCCCTCGGTTAACCCGGAGCCTTGGTTAATCGGGACGCAGTTAATCGCGAGTCTGCTGTACATTCCTAGCATGTATGATTCAGAATGTAATAAAATAACTTGAATTCAAAACTCTGGAGTTCTTTTTCAGACATCCTGTACAAGATTTCTGTGTTGTTGTTACATTATCTTAGTAAAAGAAATACATTGAAAACTTAAAGGATTATTGTCAATAGAAAATGAAAAAAAAAACATCACAAGAAAGACAATAAATATCTTTTACAGATTACCTACCAATTTGACTTGAGGAGGTGATTCAAAGCTTTTACTTCAGGGCATAGAAGAAAACTTCTTTGTTGATCATTTGGAATGTTTCAACTCATATAGAGTTATACCAATACTTTCATTCTTCTTAGGAATAGCATTTGGACATATTTCACTCTTAAGATATCTCTTGTGAAAAAATATCATCTAATTTAAGAATAAAATATGTAGGGAACTTGACATTTTGGAATTGTTAGAACAGCAAAAAACATTAATCAATGGGCAAAAATGCTTACATGTGGATAATGTTCATTAACCCTTAGATGCACAAGCTGTTTTCCTGGGTGTTTACATGAATGCCCAGCATGTTTTCAAGGGAAATTTACAATTCCAGATTGTTTTAAATGGAATTTAATATCTAAGAAACTACGGACAGTAGATTTACAAATCATACCTCATTTTGTCAGAAGAGATTGGACTATAAGCTCATGGTAAAAAATTTAAAAACAGTTTTCTTTATCAAGTACTATAATAATAATAATAATAATAAAGTCAAAATAACTTATTGTTTTGTGAAATTTTGCATTAGGTCAGCCCCACAGAGACATTGTTGCAACATGATACGTAAAAATGGTACCAACTTGTTGCTATGTATGTGTTTTGCTCATACTGCAAAAATTAGGCGATTGGATATTATTCTCCAATGTTAGCAAAACAAACATGTTTTCTATATAACCAAAAGTAAGTATTTTCTCCACTGAGAGCCCCCTCCACCTTTCCATTATGGTCAGATTAAATGTCACTTCACTAACTACTAACGAATGATTCGATAAAACCTGTTCAAATTGTCAAAGCAAAGGGAAAGAAGGAATTAAGTGACAATGTAGTTTCTTTATTTTTACTTCAAAGTTGCATAGAAAGAATACACTGCAAAGTTGAGATATTTCAGGTCATCAACTTCCTAACCCTAGTCATAACCAATACTTTTCATGTACACATTATCTGATATGAAATATATCAAAACTTTAATATTACCTCAGAATTCTTTGTGTCCCAAAATATCACACACGTTTCAACTTTCTCGGGTTTTTGGAAGGAATAGACAACTGTGTTGGCAAAATAACACCACTTGTAGTCTGGGCGTATATTTGCAAAGTAGATGTAGGAGTCGACAGCCAAAGCGACTCTCAAAGACCCTCCTTCCCAGACGCAGCTTGATATTTGCCTTCCAGGGATTTTCAGTGTTCGAAGGTGCTGGAGACATCAATAAGAAAATAATGTTAATGCACAATAGAATAAATACTTTCATTCCTGGCAACAGCAATATGAATCACATTACCCATTAAAATTTGCATGAAAATGTTAAAACAACTACATTATACATTAACCTTTGGTGGTTGTGTGGGATATATATAAATCCTGTGGTCGGCAAACACATAGGGGATGGATGGGATATATAAACCCCAGAACCACATGTCAGCAATTAACATGTCAGTTCTTCAAAACTACACATGATATATCAGTTGTCTCTTTTTTGTTCATTAGCATACACATTAAGCTATGGCATACTTAAATTACAAATCAATACATCCACTGTTACTATTATTAGCAAAGGGAGTTTGAAAAAGTCCTTTGCTTCCTTTTGAGGATTGTGGAATACAACCTATAAAATGGGCTACAACTCCTCAACCACCACCATCAGGCTACTGATGTACCTTCATTTCAAGAACTTGTTAAACTTCTTTACCCCCTAAGGCCGGAATTTGAATACCCAGAAGTCTAGTGCCTGGGCGGTAATTTTAAACTCAGAAATACGGTAGATTCGCACAGCATTGTTTAAAATGCTGAATCTTTGGAACCACTAATGCAATTCAATTGAAACTTTCTAAATAAGCAAAGTACATATCCAAGGGTTTATTAAATCTGTAAACATTGTTCAGAAACTATAAATACAATAATACAATACAAAAACATAATGTGAGTGTTGACTATTCAATATTATACATTAATAAATTATTGTGTCACCTGCGTCAGGTGAAGAAGAGACAATGAACTGGAATGGGGGGACTGAAGTTAAACAAAGAATGGAAGAAGGTGTTAGAAAGAGTGGAAAGGACAAGGGAGAAAGAGGAGAGAAGAAGGAAGAAGAATGAAGGAAAATAGCGTGAGATAAAGTCCAACCACATTCTAGATGGAAGAAAATATGTTTAGCCTTTTAGGTGAAAGTACAGTTGACAAAGGAAAGCCACTTGCTACAATGTTCCAGAACAACTTTCCAATAGTCTGGAGGGGAGTAATGTTTGTGTATATATATTGTCCTGTTTTTGTACCTTGTTACATTTGTACCTGGTGCAGAGCCTGAAGAAGACCTTGCTAGAAGATTGAAACGTTACGTTTAGTTTATGTTTTATAATAAAATAAATTACTGCCTTGGTCAGCAGATTGAGTTTTTCATATCATAGAAACAAGGCTTAATGGTGTTAAAAGTGCTGCCCAGGTGCTAGACTTCTGGGTATTAAAATTATACGCAAACAAGGGACAAACAACAGTAACTTTCAAAATATTTTCGCAAAATGACACTAGGTGACAGTAAAATACAGTCTTACTAGCAAACAGAAGAAAATTTGTTTCTCTCCGCCTTTTCCATCTGTAAACCCCTTGATGCTTCACAGGACATGCTTTTCAAATGTGCTGTGCTGTGATAGCAGAACTAATTGTTGTAGATATATGAAGTAACTTTTGTTTTTTTGGAGAATGACAGGACTCTTAGTGAACGTAAAATATATACATTTTACATCCTAAAGGAAGTTAAAAAAAAGAAAAAAAAAGAAGTCTTTTGAATTACAAGCAGTTGTTATAGCAAATTTGGGATTATAAATATTCAAACAATCCATATTTGAACCAAGTACAAGAACCATATTTAATATTCCCTAATTTAACCAGATTTTTTAAAGACTTCGCCATCACTCTCCTCGTCACTGGTCAATTTCCAAGACTTCTCCAGGGTTCTCACATGAATCAGAAGAGTCAGTGTACACCTACAGAACATCTGAATATTTTTCTACGACAAAAGATGCCACACTCTGTTACCTCAATCTCTGAAGGAAGCAAGCAAAAAGAAGTCTCTGTGCAAGTAGTGACTCGAGAAGGCTCGACCAATGATTGATTGATTTGGTTTATTTTATTTCGTCATTTCTGCCCATTTTGGTTATTTGCGAAGATGGGAATGAGTGATGATACGAAGAAATTCATGAAGCAACATACAAAGAACATCCAGGCCAGGATTCAAACCCAGGGCCTTTGGCGTCGTAGCATGGTGTGCTAATCACTCTCCCACGGAGGCCAGCCGGCCAGATGAACACACGAGTCCAGGGGAAAATGCAGCTGCAGCTATCAGCCGTTTGCAGCAAGTGGTTTTTCTCGCCTTCTCTTCCGTTAGGCACAGCCTTGGTCAACACATTACCAAGACAGAGTGCAGGAGGCATTACCATAAACAGCATAGATACCTGCAAAACCTACCTCACCAAAAGGAGTGAAGAACTGTATGACATTGCAGTCCTTGTCGCCAGGCCCAGCCAGCTGCATCACCCCAGCCACGGCTATCACGCTTCCATTGTGATTCCACTGGCAACAAGCTGTCGTCATGCCGGTGTCGATCAGTACAGGCACTAAAACATAAATACGTTACGGGTTTCAAAAACAAAATAGAAATATAAATGTACAAATGTTCATAACATGAAAAAGTGGGAAAGAAAGAAGTGGCAGCACTGTCATCATGTACGTCTACAAAATAATTGATATAAATAAATCTTACACACGCATTTTGTATTCACTGTAGACATCTTGCTAGTTTACCATTGAGGTAAATATACACCAAGTCACAGTAGTCTATTTCCGACAAAACTAACAACTCCATGAGTGTTTTGTTTACCTCCTGTGGTAAAATGTTCTTGTTCTTTTGTTTTTTGATTCCCCAAACATATGTTCATAGCAAAATTAAATTAATGGCTTTTGAATCATTCAAATTTTACCCAAATACTTTGGTGACCATACAAAATAATATAATACGGTTATTTTAAGTGGATTTTATTTTTCCTTGCAATGTTTTGTACTGCTTTCAAAATTTCTCAAGCTTACACCATGATGAACACACACACACAACACACAACCTTATGTGGCTTGTCACTCTACAGTAGCCACGTAAGGTTGTGTTTGTGTTTATCTTGGTGTAAGCCTGAGAAAGATCTGAGAAAACAGGAGAAAATGTTGCAGGAAAAAAGTGGTTAAGCAAAGCTTTAAAAACACCATAGATTTGATGCCCATGCCTTTCCCGTGCTTTGATTGATTGATTTAGTTTATTTTACTTCGCGTTTTGTGCCTCTTGGCTAATTTGCGAAGATGAGGATGAGTGATGAAAGGATGAAATTGATGAATGGACATTCACAAACAACCAAGCCCGACCGGGATTCGAACCCGGGATCCTTGGCATCGCAGCGCGATGTGCTAACCGCTCGGCCACCCTTTCCCGTGCAACTTTTCATATTTGTAAATACAGTTCAAATACTCACTGTCATCGTTCTCGTTCCTCATGATCTGCATGCACCCATTTTCATAAGATATTGCCAACACAGGGCATTCAGGTTCCAAGTAGCCCTGCTTCCCATCGTACCACTGAAGCCCCACCACTTGCGGAGACCCTCCCAGGGTGGACAGGCACTGGACATTCAGTTTCATCTGCAAAACAAAGTGAGCAAGTTCATGGTGGGCACAGTAAGTATGGTTTTCATGAATTCATCTAAGATAAAGCTGCACATTTTGAAATGTGACCGTAAAACATGTAATTGATGAATTAATACAAGATTGGATTAAAAGTAATTAATTCTTGCGACGGAGACATGCATATTTTGTTTTGAGAGGTGTAAGGTGCATTTTCTACCATGTTGTCCCAAAATGATGCCATGAAGGCACGTTAAGGGGATGTGGAGGTAGGGCCACACAATTCTCGATCTTTGCATTTTGGAGATGATGTGATCAGCAGCATGCTCTAGCCACATTTACCCTCAGGGTTGCCAACAGGTACCCATTGATTCGAAGCCGCTTCAAGCAAGGACAAGGTCAGAAAAAATCTCACCTTAGATCACCCACCCTGGGAATCAAAACCGGGTCTCATGTGCCAGTCAAATGCCCTACCGACTAGACCAACGTGGCTCTGCAAATCAACTGTAAAATAAACTCTTAAACACAAAATTTAGAGTTTATCTACCGATACAGCATTACTTCTGTTGTAAATATTCGAGAAGCAAAAATGGACTCCTTTACACAGAATATGCTTAATGCTCTGATAACTACATAAATATGCTATTAGAAGGGAAATGTTTATTTTGTGTAATAAGTTTAGTTTTTAAAATCAAATTTAGGGTTGTAAGATAACAAAGATTTGGAAGGCTCTAAGAGAAAGTGTGTAGAGTGCAGAGCACATACAAGGCCAACCAGGGCTGTGTGAAGATGGCAGTGGGAAGAAAGGAGTGGTTCAGTATAAGTAATGGACTAAAACAGGGAAGTGCTCTTTCCCCACTGCTCTTCATAATTACAATGAATGCAATTAACGAAGAGGTGGGGAAGAACACAGAAGAGGAAGAGATGAAGGCCCTGTTGTTCAGTAATATGGGGAAACAGGGAAGAAGAAGTACAGAGACAGCTTGATAGTTGGAACGAGGAAATCAGAAGAGCAGGAATGAAAATCAGTGCAGAAAAGAGCAAGGTGCAAATAACAAGAAACAGAGCCAGAAATGAACCAAGAATAAAGATGGGCACGGAAGAGTTGAGGGTAGTGGAGAGCTTCAAATATCTAGGAAGCATAATTGAGAGAAGTGGAAGAAACAGGGAGGACAAATGGGTGGTGGACTCTATCAAAGCATTCGAAGATTAATATGGAACAGGGTTGTACCTATGAAATGCAAGAAGGTAATATACAGTGTTTCTGTGACCGTGTTACACACTTCCAGGGATGATGGAAGGAAACAAACGCAACAAAATGAGATAGGAAACCTGGTCTGAAAATGCCCGTCAAAATTACAAAATTACCTTCGAAGGGCAGGCAACCATGCACAACGTGGAGGGGGATCATAAAAGATGTCTGGGGAAGTGGAAAACAAACACAGAAGAATCACTGTAGTAGCTTTAATGAGTAGTAACTGCAGCCACTATTACAGCAGTTGTTCAAAGTGATGTCCCCTGCCTCGAGACAGGCATGACAGTGTTGGAATAAGCTCTGTCGCATCTGATCTAATATCCCAGGAGTCGTTCGGACCAGATCACAGGCTGCGAGGATTATTGCCAAGAGTTCCTCTACATTACTCACAGGTGTCTCGTTTTGACTAGGGCATTTCCAGACCAGGGTTCCCTATCTCATTTTGTTGCGTTTCCTCCCTTCCATCGTCCCTGCAAATCTGTAACATGGTCACAGAAATGTCCTGTATAACACATACTATGTGCCAATAATTACATACAGAGCAGACTTGGACAGAATAATTGATTGATTGATTTGGTGTTTTAAGACCACTTTATGCACAGAAAGGCTAATCGGGACTGGACCTACAGTTTCAAGTGGGATACGAACCACTTGTGCCTCCACCGGGCATCGAACTCGGGACCCCTTGATTACAAAGCGACGATGCTACCACTGCGCCACCGGGGAGAACCCGATTGGGGAGAATAAGGAATGAGGAGATCGGACAGACAGTGGGGGTGGTGAAGCTTCAAGACAGGATAGATCAAGCACAGGTGAGATGGTTTGGACACATGAAGAGGATGGATGCAGAAGACTACCAGTAAGAGCTTACCATGCACAAGGAGTGGGAATAAGGCCAAGGGGGAGACCAAGATGTTGGTGGAAAGAGCAGATAGTGGAGAGTGTTAGGAGAAGAGGACAAGATTGGAACACCGTGGAAAGAGAGAAGTGGTGGAGACCAGGAAAAAATGGAGAGGCTTCACTTCTATGCCGACCCAGCCAGAGGCTGGAAACGGCGAAGGATGATTCTGCTGCCTACCTCGAAATCTCCCTTTTTCGGTAAATTTAATCAGTACCTTTGAGATTGCCGTGTAACAGTAATAAATGGTTTGGCCCGAGAGGTACATTGAGAACTTCAGAATAACTTTAACATAAAAACTTTATTCAGTAACAAAGTTAAATAGAAAGAAATTTAAATCCATTATAGTAAAGTTATTTTGAAGTTCTCAATGTACCTCTCTGGCCAAACCTTCGGTAGCCTTATCACCCAAACCCTGAGTGTATTGGAATCTCATGCCCCGGCTGTCAAAAAGGTTAGCATTATGGGTAGAACTTGAACCAAGGCCTGTCTCGATGCATGTTGAGTACATGAGATATTCAAGATGACCCAGATAGAGTCCCCTTAGAAAGTAAGGGAGCATGACAGGAACGTTGCAAGTTATTTGGCATCTGTAACGTGGGGCCTGTTTGTTTCAAACCTTACATTTTGTGTGTAAAATGTCCCACATGTAACACTGCAATTGCCCATTATTCCGATATCTATGAAACACAACCCAAAAATTGCAGCAAGAAAGTGGGAAATTCCTACAGCGAATTACTGTAGTAGATTTCTACTTGAAAATAATTCAAAGCATGACCCTTTTCCTACAGAATTCAATGTACAACTTGTACTGTAACTACTATATATGAAAGTGAAGTATAGATTGTCCACAATAAATTAACAGTTTCTGACTTGTACCAATTTTCTTTGTTGAAAATGGCCTCCTCAATGATGCAGTGGTAGCCTTGTCACCTTTTAATCAAGGAGTCCCTGGTATGATACCCAGTGGAGGCACACTTTAAACTGTAGGTCCAGTCCCGATTAGCCTTACTGTGCATAAAGTGGACTTAGAACATCAACAAAATCAACCAATCAGTCAAATCTTTGTTGAAAACCCTACTTTTAATGTACTACTACAATTATTTTTTTTTCCAGAAACATGGCACATTTGGGCCATTCCATTGTGATGGGTGGGACACACAGGCTACATTTTTGACATTACTACAGACAGTTAAGCAATATTGTTAGTTCAGTTCAGTTGAAATATGAAACTAAACACTGTCAATTAAATATAACAACCCTTAGAATGCTTTTTCAAATGTATAGCTATGGGTGAACATTTTCTTGTCATGGGTGGGACAGATAAAACACCTCCTCTTTGGTTAAAAAGTGCTTTATTTTAATTTCTGTCAATTTTCAGATGATGAAAATTTTCTTTTAAACACAAAGCGAGGAAGCAATTAACCTTTCAATATTCTATTTCGAGTTGTTGAAGAAGAAATGTAACAGTTAAATGAGAAATTAATAGTTTTTTGGTGTCACGGGTGGGACATATTACAAAATAATAGTAGATCAAAAAGTTAAAATCAACTAACTATGCATAAAATACCTTCTACTATTAACTAAATTATGTATTGAATAAATACAAGTAAACAAATTACTACCGTATTTACATGTGTATAATGCGCACCCTGGTTTTTGATGGGGAAAATATAAAAATATATATCTCGTATATAATGCACAGTATAATCCAGGTTCAAGAAATGTATTTCTTGGTTGCAGGTTGTAAAACTGTTGCATTGCAGATCAAAAATGAATGACATCATACCTATTCAATAAGTCACCTGTTGCTATGTGGACCAAGAGGTTAAGGTTCTTTCATTTTGTGATGAGCTTATTTCAACTGCATTGCACATTAGTGTCGCCATCTTGAATAGAATACTGTTGCCATATTCAGAAACTAAAGAATTTAAGCTTTACAACGATATATAACATGATAGGGTTCCGTAAACATGAAAAATCAATGCAAGTGTCACAAAATCATGGAATGACCCTGTACGGTTTCATGTTGGCTGTCTGAATTATTCCGTGCATAATACACACAGTTTATGGGGGTAAAAATTTTGGAAAAATGTGCGCATTAACATGAGTAAATACTGTAATCTGCAGGGCTAGCTTCCGGTTAGTCTGTTATGTGCACTGACTTTTAGTTGTTGAAATAGCAGGAGCCAAATGTGATGCAGATGACCATTGTAAATGTTCAGTTCATTGGGAAAGTGCATGCTTGTGTGCATCTTTGTTTTTGGTGTCGATCAGCGTGTGTGATTGTTAATTGTGAAATATCGTTATGCTTTTGTTGAAATATGGAGGTGTTCATTAAGGAAGCTGAGTGTTAAGCTGCTTGACAGTAAATCTATTGTTACATGTTAATTAGTGGTCTATATGTGTTTCAAGTATAAGTACAAGTATGTGTAAAACGCGTGCATATTAGCCTATGTGCATACACTAGAGTGATGCATGTTTGACAAACTTTTTTGGATTGTGTGTTTCTTGTCACCGAAAATTAATAGCACTTCTACAAGTAAGTTTTGTGGAAAAAGTTAGTAACTCACTTACGTGTATTTATTAAACAACCATGTATTTTATTCTCCAAACATACAATTTATGCATTATACTTGAATTTCTATGTAAATGACAATTTTAAGTTGTTGATTCACAAGATAGAATAAAGTTACATTTCATTTAATTCTAGAAATGGAGATTTAGAAGCACTTAGTCACGGAATTGCCCAGCTTACCTCCATGGCAGTGGTTAGCACACGGGTCCTGGGTCGAATCCTGAGCTGGTAATAGGTGTTCTTTCTGAATGTGCCTTTATCAATTTCATGATGTCATCACTCATCATCATTGTCCTCCTTAGCCAAAAGTGGTAGAAGAGCCAAGTAAAATAAACCACATGAATCAAGGAATGACTATTTCCATGACTTTTCCAGAAAAAATAAATTCCCTGATTTTTCGAGGATTTTTACTGGTAGACAAGACACCCTGAGCATAGTATTGACAGTAGTACTTGCCATGAAATTCCCTTGACTATCATAGCAATGGATTTCCCCATTGCGAAGGCTGAACAGGAGCAGCTTTCCATCCGGTGACCACTCGACGTCTGTCAGACTGTTGCCCTTCAGTTCTTTACCCCAAATGCGATTCCCATCGACAGATCCAACGATTACTGCACCTACGAATGAAAAGAAAATTAATGTATAACACAGTGTAAATCAAATCTAAAATTCTTTGACAGAGTAACAAAAATAGACAATAAATCCAAGAAAAACATTAACATGTTCCGGACGAACAACGAGACATAACCCATTGTATGACGGTGATATCGGGGGGAAATGGATTGACCTAATCAAGAAACAAGTTCTCAATCCCCCAGCATTCCCAGCCAGTCTTAACCTTTACAATGAATTCTGGAAGGGGAGCTGCCGACAGGACATGTGTATGCCCAGTGAAGACAGTACGTAAGGCGGTGGACAGTGGCATGAGTTGTTAATGCAAGATAGCTGAAGACTATGCAGCAGTGCTTAATCAAGTAACTTTTATCCTCTTAGCCATTTTTCTTTCCATTTTTAACTTTCTTACCCTTCTAATGTGATTTTATTGGAGAACACGTTGTACAACTACTGTCCAATATGACGAGCGATGGACATGGCCCATCGTTCTCTACACACTTGTATTGTGAATGAACGACAGACTATAATTGAACCACATCTCTTGTGCATGTGTATTGTAACGACCTCTTTCAAATTCCAACCACTGGTTGTTACGTTTTCTCTGTTGTTGAACTTCACTTGTACTTGTGTCGAATTACATTGCATTTTTGCTTCTACTCTTGAGAATAGCATTGAACAATATATATGAACATTGTGGAAATTTTTTACAAGGGTTTCACTTTGGATTTCACAGTTAGTGACGATTTTCATCCCAAGGAGTAGTTTTTAGTTTACTAATGTATATAAAATGTAATTTCAGAAAAAAATCGTAAATAATAACACACTTAGCAACATAATTTCAATGATTTCCTGAAAAAAAATCTCATGCAAACATACTAATTACATATATTTATTCCATTCCAAGAAAGTGTTTTTTTTTCCAAAAGACACACTGCATATGAATGATTGCGCAAAACACTCACATCATACAGGAAATCATTATTGCCTGAATATTGCATTCAAATTTGTAAAGAGCAAATATACAGGGTGATCCTTTTGGGTATAGATAAAATAAAATGGATGTGAAATTTTTTGGTCAAATATAATTAACTGAAATATTGTATACAAAAGACTGAAAGGTGGGACTTTTTATTTTTATACACTACTAATAGTTTGGTACAGTTTTGTTTTCTACATGGCCTCCATTGCCAACTCTGCACAACTCATAACGGTGATTCAATCCAGGTCTGGTGTAACATCTCTGGGGTGATTCTGTCGAAAGCCTGTGTTATTTTGAGTTTCAAATCATCAATGTCTGTGGGTTTCTGTGAATAGACAGTGTCTTTGACGAAACCACAGATTAAGAAATCTGGAGGGGTTAAATCTGGGGAGTTGGGAGGCCAAGCAATTGGTCTCCCATGGCCACACCAATGACGATTGAAATGTCGGTCAAGAAAATCATGAACCACTTGTGCCCATCGAGGGGGTGCACCATCTAATTAAAACACAATGTTCAAATTGTCTTGTTGGAGTTCGGGCAGTAGAAAAAACTGCAACATGTCTAAGTAAGGAATATGACATATTTTGTTCACAGAAATTAAAAATGGTCCATACACTTTATTGCGACTCACTGCACACCACACACTAAGGCTCGGCTGGACCTTTGACATGCGAATGGGCAAATATTTTCAAATTTTCCTCTCCATTCGAAAAAGCTCTTGGATATTTCAAAATATGAAAAATTACATATGCTTAGAATTGCTTCTAGAGCATTGACGTAAAGTTTCGTGTAGTTTTCTTTCACTGTTGTCTAGATATTATCAATAGTTTAATAGACTTACGTAATCGTGAAGCAATTCTAAGCATATGTAATTTTTCATATTTTGAAATACGAGGGTCACTATTTATATTTTGAGCCTAACAATGAAAAAACAGGAATTTGGCATTGAAAACTGCTTTATTGTTTTTCGAAGTATTCTCCTTTATGGTCAATACACTTTTGCATTCATTCGAACCATTTGTCAAAGCAGTTTTTCCAATCTTCTTGAGACACCTCCATAATATGGTTTTTGAAGAATGCATCAACGGCGTCTTCCGCCGACGAAAATCGTTGTCCACGCAATTTATTCTTGACATTTGGGAACAAGAAGAAGTCATTGGGTGCCAAATCAGGACTGTACGGCGGATGACCAATCAATTCGATTTTTTGACTGTTCATAAAGTCGGTTGTTAGACGAGATGTGTGACAGCTGGCATTGTCTTCATGAAGAATGATCCGACGGCGTTTGTTTGTTTTCCGTATTTGACCGAAGACCTCTGGCAAACAAATTGTTGTGTACCATTCAGAGTTGACCGTTCTACGTTCCTCTAAAGGCACAGTTGCCACATGACCAGTTTTCCCGAAAAAACAGGCGACCATTTGTTTCGATGTGCTTCGAGCGCGAACAACATTTGTTGGATTGGGTTCATCTTGAAACAACCATACAGTCGACTGCTGTTTACGTTCCGGCTCATATGCATATATCCACGATTCGTCACCTGTTACAATCTTATATACGTCTTTTGAAGCACCACGATTGTATTTATTGAGCATTTGTTTGCACCAATTCATTTTGAGTTTTTGTTAAATTGTGTGGGATCCAACGAGAACGTACCTTTCTCACAGCTAAATGATCATGTAATATTTTATATATGCTGGTGGAACTAATGCCTATGGTTGCCTCAATCGCACAGTATGTCACATGACGATCTTGCAGTATTAGGTTTTGCACAGCATCAATGTTTTCTTGAACAACAACTGATTTTGGACGACCTTCGCGAATCTCGTCGGTGAGCGAATGGCAGCCACGATTAAATTCGTTATACAGCGTTTCACAGTGGCAAAGGATGGGGCTTCATCGCCAAATGTGGAATTAAGTTGATCGATGCACTCTTGTCTTGATAATCCACGTCGAAAATTGTAAAAAATCATCGCACAAAAATGTTCACGAGCTAATTCCATTTTATTGTTGTCGCGCAATCTCCAAGGCAACATAAACAACACAAATCAAGCTATTGACAAAACATTTGAAGTACGTTATGGTCAATAATGCCAGACGATTCCATGCAAACGTCAAATCGCGCCTAACTTCAATAAGTGTTGCCAAGGTTCAAAATATAAATAGTGGCCCTCGTATCCAAGAGCTTTTTCGAATGAAGAGGAAAATTTGAAAAAATTCGCCCATTCGAATGCCAAAGGTCCACCCAAACCTTAACTTCTGGACTTGCCCTTTCCAGCTCGTAGGAGACATGGGGATTTTCCTTGGGCCAAATAATGCAGTTGTGTTTATTTACTCTACCGCTGATGTGAAAAGTTGCTTATCTGTGAAGAGCCAGTTGTGCAAGCCAAATTGAAGCGGGTGTAAGGCATGTAGGCGTTGAATGCAATATGGATGAAGACGTAGGTACTTAGGAACAATACAGTGGCAAGATGTATACGGTACATTCATCTCTGCAGACAGTCATCTTAAGCTTTTCCTCGGACTCCTTGTCATGGATTCACTAACAGCTCTTTCTCTATCCAGATTACGACTGCGACCACCTGTATATCTTGTATATCTTTTAAGCACTGAACCGGTTTCTTCAAATGTTCGATAGCACAACAATATGGTATCGTATTTCGGTACTTTACTCACACCATACTGACAACGAAATTCCCGTTGCACTTGTGTAACACTCTCACACTTAGCATACCAAAGGACACATTTAGTCTGTTGCTGGTTCGAAAATGCCATTTTAACAATAATGAATCGGTTCAAACTTTATTGTTGCCAACAGACTACAGCAAAACTCCCATGTTTCATGCACGAAAACACCAACACGAAAATTTTCACGCACGAAAACACCAACAAGAAAATTTTCCTACTATCACAGTTACATTTCTACGAGGGTTGGGGAGTAAGTCATGGCAACCCAGCAATAATTCGACAATCGAAGGATGTATTAAACATTTGTTATATACAACTGAAAGAGTATCCATTATGGATATTTTGTTGGTAGGAATCATGAAAGAAAACCCAAGCAACCCTGTGACATACACATGTATTAATGTACAAGTTACAAAAACCTGTCTGCTTCTATGACATACACATGTGCACATGTTACAAAAACTTGTCTGATTATGACAAACCTTCAAAATAATCTCCTGCATTGTCCACAGCACGCTGCCATCGATGTGTAAGACTTCGAATACCATCAGCAGCAGCATCCTCTTCACCATGCCTCAAGCGGGTGATCTGTTGTCGCACAACATTTTCAATGTCCGTGCAGGTCGCATATCGTGTACCATGCGTGATTTGGTTCCTTCACCTTGGGGATGAGGTCAAAATCACACAGTGACAAATCCAGTGAATATGCTGGATGCTCCAACTCTTCCCATCCCCATCAGCACGATAGGTCCCGTACACAAGCTGCCTTATCGTGGAGTATGATTGCATTATGCATTACGATTAGATCTGGACGCATCTCCCTAACGGCACGTCGTAGATCACAAAAACTTCTGGTATGGTGAAGAGGATGGTGCTGCCGATTGTATTTGACGTCTTGCATGGCAGTATGCTGTGGACAATGCGGGAGATTATTTTGAAGGTTTGTCATAATCAGACAAGTTTTTGTAACATGTGCACATGTGTATGTCATAGGATCAGACAGGTTTTTGTAACTTGTACATTAATACATGTGTATGTCACAGGGTTGCTTTGGTTTTCTTTCATGATTCCTACCAACAAAATATCCATAATGGATACTCTTTCAGTTGTATATAACAAATGTTTAATACATCCTTCGATTGTCGAATTATTACTGGGTTGCCATGACTTACTCCCCAACCCTCATACTAATCCATACCCAAATGGATACCCCGGTATATATCATTCCCATTGACATAAAAAAGTACTTAGACAGGAACAGCCACCATTAACTGGTTAGGTTTTGCTTTGGTTGTGTATGAGGAAAAGAAAGCTTGTTCTGTCCTTGAAGGATGCTGAAAAGATCAAGGCTCTACTTTTGTTTAGTTGCGAGCTGCAGCGTGTTGAGTGTGGACATGAGTAGTGTTGTCGGTGGATTATTATGTGTGCAGAACGATAGATGTGCATTAAATTTTTCTTTAAAACTGGAAAATCAGCTTCGGAGACCTATGAACTGTTGAAAATAACTTTCGGGGATAAGTTTGCATGCAGGGCAAGTGTTTTTAACTGGTATAGTAAATGTAAAGATGGCCGACAATCAGTCGAGGATGAATAGGTGCATGTGAAAACAATGGTAGTAGTTTTTTTTACAATTGTACCGGTATTGTGCACCAGGAATATGCCCCTAAGGGGCAGACAGTCAACAAGGAATACTACAAAAGTGTTCTCGAGCAGTTACATGAAAAAATGCAGAAGAAAAGACCAGCACTCTGGCGAGAAAACAACTGGACCCTGTACCAAGATAACGCACCCGCTCACTGTGCATCCGAAATCACTGTATTTCTGGCCAAATTCCAAATTTACTGTGCTTCCCCAACCCCCCTATTCTCCAGATCTAGCCCCAGCAGACTTCTACTTATTTCCAAATTTGAATTGGCCCTCAAGGGGAAGTGGTTTGATCAATTGAAGAGATCCAGGCAAATACGGCGACATGTCTTAACACCCTCAAAACGGACGACTTAGAGGAATGCTTTTAAATTGGAAACACCCTAGGATTCGGTGTGTTCAACCAGGAGGGGATTATTTGAAGTGGATTCTTCACAATAACCTGTAAGTGCTGTCATTTAGAAATTACACTCCCAGTTTAAGAACTTTTCAATCACACGTCGTATATACACTTTGTGTTTGCTCCGACTACATTTGACTGTGAGTGGCATGTATATTCGCCCAGATGTTGAAAACAACAATCATCTTATGTGAGATTGTCCTGGCTGTAGGAAAAACAAAAAACAGTAGGAGAGACAGAAGACGAAAAAGAAGAAAGAGAATATAAGTAAGTTGTCCGCTGTGACGTGGTGTAGTTTGTGCATAATAGAAACCAGAAATATGTCTCAAAAAGACAAAGCAGACTCCAGTCTCAAAAACTGGCAATGGGATTCAATGCACTGACCATGTGCCAAGGCCATTGGTTTTCAGTTTCAGTAGATGACTGGTTAGTGCTTCTATCTTTGCTATGAGAAATACCAGGTTCAATACCTGTTGGAAGTCCCAAAACAATTTTAAAGATGAACCATGCTCGTTATCAGCTTCCCAATGTTCGGGGAAAATTTTATATTCTGGTCAGGATGCCCTTATTGTTGACATGTCCGATTACCTGGGTCACCTCACCAGAATCTTCAATTGTACCGAAATGTTTCCCACAGAGTGGTTGCTTCAAACTGGAGAACAAATCTAAGTCTGGTGGTGTACTCACATCAGGACTTGTAACCACTTGTACGTCATAAAGGTAAATTCTTCCAAAAACGAAACAAAATCTTTTGTTTCCCAGGAGTAAAGAGAGAGGGCATACTTGTGGTATAGGGTAGGAGTGATGTCACAGGACCTGCATACGAGCGTGTGGTAATGTATGGTGGGGTGGAGTGTCTTATGTGCATGGCACTTTCTTTCTTTCCACTTATTATAATTAGTTTGTAGTTTTCTAGTTTCCTTCTTTTGCCTTTATTTACGTGAACATGGGTTGCTTCATCTCCCTTTGTTGTAATTTAAGTTTTGTTAAATGGAATTTGAGAAACCTGGGTCATTTTCTTTGTTATTAAGAGTTTATTTTATTATTTAAAGTTGATTTGGAATGTTGCCTAAAACTTTTAATGTAATATTTAATTTCTTAACAAATAAAACTTATGTACAATTTATTTGAATCTTTCATTTGTTTGAAGAAAAAAAAATAATAGCCTCACTTTCACATGTTCGTTTCCACTGCAATTAAATGGTTATTTTAGTAAAAATCTCTTAAATTTAGTAATTATTTAACTATATCTCTGCCACAGACTGTATGGAGAGTGACGAAGTATTTGTCTACAATTTGTCATACTGTATCAGCAACATGTGGTTTTGCATTATCGTATAAACTGAAGTGACTGACACATTCGCTTCATGTGCAATTTCCTTAAATGTTTTGCATTGATCTTCTTGCAAAATGTCATTAACATTAGCCAACGATGTGTCGTCTGTTGCATTAGATTGCCATCCACTTCTTGGGTTGTCCTCAGTGCTTACCCGACCTTAGCATGCAACCCACCATGACACTCTGATACGATCCACTCCATATCACCACACACTTCAAGCAAAGCTTTGATGTAGGACCACTGGTCACTATGGCCGTATCTACTCAAAACAACACTTCCGCAACTGTTGGGACGCTACCACAGTGGATGCCCTTGAGGCTCAACTCTCCCAACTCCCTTTCCCTACGCTACTTTTCATCAACTCTGTTGATTCAAAATGGTGGGGTGGAGCAGACGACATTTCACCATGCTCGAGCAGCGTTGCTAACCGTACGGTCCAAACCGTACATATATGGGAATTTCATGAGATCACTTTAACCCCTCTTGGAAATTTGGTTAGGTCTAATTATAAAATTATTGTTATCATTAATGTATTGTTACGTATTATTATTATCTATTAAAGTAAGAATCTCATAAATGATACATACAATAAAATGAAATATGATCTCCTGTTGTCAAAAGAATTATAATCTCAGTATAACAGCACCCTTCTCACCAGAATTTTATGTTTGCGCTATACTGAAGTTGAGAAATGTCAGAATTATTTATTATTCGATTATTTGTGGAGCAGTGAATGAGAACAGATTTATACTTCACCAGCCGTTAATAGAACTGCCCGAAAATTCTCACACAAAGAGAGACATGTCTTGGGAGTTCGTTTCACGACGCATTAATTTACATTGTTGCAAATCCATATTGAAACTGCATGTTCAATTCTTGACCATGCTTATGCACTGCTCTACGAATAACGTAACACCCACAAAATATTACAACTTTTTATTTAGCATAAAATGTAAGAGAACAGGAAATGTTTCAAATTTATACTTGGTTTTCAAGCTAACTCCTACACTTTTATAAAACGGGACAAATAATATTGACGGGACAACCGGGACATGACTCTGAAACCAGGACTGCCCAGGTCAAAACGTTACGTATTGTAACCTTCATTCTTGTCAACAAAGGGCCTCTCTGATGGCACAGTGGTAGCGTTGCCTTGTAATCAAGGAGTCCCAGGTTCGATACACAGTGGAGGCACATAGTGGTTCAGATCCCACTTTAAACTGTAGGTACAGTCCCTATTAGCCTATCTGTGCAAAAGTGGAGTTAAAACAGCATTTTAATCAATAATAATTTTTGTCATGAACAAGGCATTGCCAGGACATCAAAACATTTAAAGGCTTTACTGCACGGAGTGTAAACATGAACGTAAACAATCCAATCGACATAGAAGAAAAGATTTCTCCCTTCTCTCCCCAAAGAAACGTGTTTTTTGGTTGTTTTTTTTCGCTCAACTGTGGGGGCCAAAAAGATTGTATTTCAGGCATTCCATTACATTTGTTCCTCATAAAGAGAAGGCAGTTATTATGTCCTGAGAATCTTGCTTTCTCATGTGTATTTTGAGTACAAATGGGTTCAGATTCAGAAGACAGTGATTATCGCCCAAGATCTTCCAGAAAGGTAAGAACAACAAATACAATGAGACAGCAGAAATATGGGAAATCCTAGGAAGATATTCCAGAGTTGTTGTGTTCGGATGCTAGCAATTTGGCAAGGGAAGCTTAAAATGTAGAATTTGTAATGTGACATTTGTTTCGGAGCTTACTTCTATATTAAAAAAGAAACAAAGAAAAAACAACAACAATAAAGCGACCATCATGGCAAAAATATGGAAGTGTAAGTTCTAGATGCAGTTTGTCAACATTTTTGACTATATGACATGTTTCAGTCACGATTAACTAGCATACAAACCATTAATTTAATTCTAACATGTACGATCAACCTAGAAACCGGATGCGTGTGTGTATGTATAATACGGTCCGTATGCCATGTACCAACAGTCTTATCGTGTACAAAGGTTGGCAACGCTGAGGAAGGTACTTGTTTCAGCCCACTGCAGAAGACAAATATGCTACTTCTCAACTCATCATTCACTGCAACACGATGACGTTATGCTACCTAACATGCAACTCAGTTGGGAGAGTTGAGTCAGAGTAGATAAGGCCTATGTGAAATCTGCCCAGTCATTTTTCTCTTCCATTCTATGCCATAATTGTTCAGATTAAAGTCAAGCTATCCAGCAAACGTACACACAATGTTTTAGACACAAGTAGGACTCCTGATGCAACAATCAGAGTGATCACGCCAGCCTAATGGCTGTGCATGCACAGTGTACAAAACTATTAAAATGACCCCATATTATTAGTTCTTCTATGAATACAGAAAATGTGCAGAAATTTACGAGGTGCATGTAAAAAAAAAAAAGGCCCGATAATTTTTTACGCAGGGTTGGCAACACTGATGAAGTTGAGCGCATGCGCAGGAGCATGCCCTAGCATTCTGTGTTTGCAACAGAGATAGAATCGTCAGTGTGCATTTGCTTACGTGCAAGTAGCAGTAAGGTGAAATGGCTGCCGTACCGCCAAATGTGAAGTGAGATCTGTCATACGATTTCTGAACGCCAGAGGACAGAATGCAGCTGACATCCATCGGGAATTGTGTGTCATTTATAGACCGACAGTGATGAGTGAAGGGAAGGTCAGGTAGGTAATGGTACAGAGAGTTTCGGGAAGGCCGTTCAAATGTCCATGACCATGAGTGTAGCAGAATGCCTAGTGTTCAGAAGGATGATCTGGTGGAACGTGTTAACGAGAAAGTGTGTTCCAATCGCCGGTTCACAATATCTGAACTCACCAAAGAGTTTCCAGAAGTATCTGCGAAAACAGTGAATCGAATTGTGACTGACAACCTGGGGTTTCAAAAACTGTGTGTGAGGTGGGTACCAAAAATGCTGACAGACGCTCACAAAGAGCAAAGAAGGACAGCTGCACGTGATTTCTTGGCCCGCTGGGGGGAGGATGGGGATGACATCTTTTCGCACATAGTGACAGAGGTTGAAACGTGGATATCGTATGCCACTGGGGAGTCGAAGAAGCAGTCAATGCTATGGCAGCACTCTGGTTCTAAAGCGAAGAAATTCAAACAAACACCATCAGTTCACAAAATCATGGCAACCGTGTTTTGGGACCAAAAGGGTGTGATTTTTGTGGAATTCTTGGAACCAGGACGAAAAATTACCACAGAGATGTATTGCGAAACACTGAATAATCTGCGACGTGGCATCCAAAATCGGCAGAGATGAATGCAAAGCTCTGGAATTTTTTGATCCATGACAACGCCCACCCACACACAGCTGCTCGTACTGTTCAGACAATTCAAAGATTTCGATGGGAACTATTCAATCATTCCCCTTACAGCCCCGACCTTGCACCCACCGATTTCTTTCTTTTTCTTCGCCTGAAAAAGTGGCTTGCATCGAAGCGTTTCAACGACAGTGACATGCTCAAGACATCAGTTCTGGACTGGCTGCACTCTCAGGCAGCAGATTTTTACGCAGAGGGTATACGGAAGCTTGTGCCATGCTATCAGAAATGTCTGTAGGTTAATAGTGACTACGTCAAAAAATAGCCAAGGTATGTACTTGTTTATCAATCACAATAAATTTCTTCTCGTATCATTTTCTTGTTTTTTTAAAAAAATATCAGCCCCTTTTTTTTACATGTATTACATATTCTGTTTGTCGTGCTTCTACATTGTCTCAACATATTCAGCATAAAAACATTAATATCTTGTGTTTTGAAATAAACGGAAACATATAACATATTAACAAAGTTACTAATAAAATGTGTTAAGGAGAATAATCATCCATGTTGCAAATAAAACATGCAATAATTTATTGAGAAAGAACATGCAACATCAAAAGAAATAACATGAATCAGGCAATAATTTATTGACAAAGAACGTGCAACAACAAAATGAATAACATGGTCTGCGTGATTTTAATTTTAAACAATTAAAGAGTCTTACCATCTTCGTACACAATGCATATCTTCTGCCCATCTGAATTCCAAGCCATTCCCTTTACAACAGACTTGTTCCTGTTGTTAATCATCTCTTCGTACCATGAGCCCTGAAAAAATTAAAATCAGTCTTATCATAATGAGCATACTTCAAGGCTTAAATTAGTTGTCAACCACGGAATCTAATGAAATCTGAGGTTGCACCTCAGGTCAGAATCACCAAATGGTGGTAAATGGTTATTTTTCACTGACATGTTGCATTTTGAACACCAACGAGAATTCCATTCTCCTCAGAATATCACTACACAATATTTGTCAATGGAAATTGCAGTGCAAACTATATTGACAAATTTGACGGAAACTGCTCACAGCACGGTATAATTGACGCCACGACGTGGAGGTTGAGAAGGTTATAGTCAAGACTGTTCTGCCTTTAAGTACTATGGGCATTGAAAATCTCACAACTACTATGTAGGGGTCTGTCAGTAGTTGTTTTGTTATTTTAAAACTCTTAGCATTTCTACAATTTTATATTGTCAGAAGAGAGGTAGTTCAAAGTTATATGAAATCATTTCCTGAAATTACAAATGCGTTATGAGCCATTTGAAACACAACACAACACAAAAAACACACATAACTACTATGGTACGTCTCTCAGACCGTCGCCGAAAATAGAATTCAATAAGATTTGAAAAAACAAAAGCAAGACCCTGTGACCTTGAGAGCATGTAGCCAACTCCCCAACAGCAAGGTATGGAGAAGCGATCACTTGTGGTTGGAAGGGTGCAAGAAATAATGTACAAGAGAAATTCCAAGAGATGGTCCACCTGTCACATTATACGTGGTACAGGCCCTTACCGTAACTAAAATAAAACCGTGTCCGAGGACTGAAATATTCTTCTTACCTGGGTTAAAAGCTGAGGCTGTAAAGGGGCATTCAGCACACATAAGGACAACACACACGTACACAGCTCTAGAGAAGATAATACTGGTGCAGATGCCAGAGCCTCGTTGGCTTAGAAAAAGCAGCTACCGAGGTGTACTACGTGGAAGTGAGGTTGACATTTCAGTGCCTTACAGGAAGGTCATTTCTTACACCCCATAGTACATAAGGTAGCTGATGCACATTGCTTACACTCCGCTATTACATATCATCTTTCCCATTACCTTGTACAGCATCCAAACTATGATCAGTCCATACTGGTCGCTGCTGGTAAGTTTCTGGTGTATTTCGTTCCATGTAACAACCTGTATCTGGCCACTGTGTCCTTCCAGTGTTTGGTTCATTGAAAGGTTGGATGGGGCTGCCAGACCCTTCACCTTCCCATCTTTACCTGCAACAGGATAAATGTACAGCGATTAAAATGCACAGCCATGATACCGGGGCTGATTTTTTAGAAATGGAAACTATTTATTTACTAGACACATAGCATAAATACATGATTCTAAGTTTTACAGGCCTTCGATGTAGTCCCCAGCATTGCGTACAACGTGTTGTGGAAGCCGTCGGATGCCGTTGGCACTGCCTAATCTGTTGCTAGTGTGAAGAGAGCGAAGAATGTCTCAAAACTGTTCGGAAGTGAATCTCTTCATCTTCCGGAGAGTATGTGTGGTGGTAGAGCACTTCCCATCCATAGCGATTGAACAAATCAGCCACTGGTCCAGCTGTATGTGGCCAAGCATTGTCATGCAGAATAATGGGTGGGTTATAAAGTGCCATCGTTTTCTTCTCGGAGCTTCTCGCAGGTTGTTTTGCAGATGCACGCAAACCTGTTGCAGTCCATGGTGACACTGTCGTGCTGTGCAACCTCTAGTACATTCAATTTTTATCCAGCTCCTCTGCTCTTGGTTCGTAAACATTGTGACTGCACTCCGCGACCGCTCGCTCACAACTGCTCTGTTGTTCTTGTCACTGCACACGGGCATGGAGTGGGAAGAGTGAGTTCAATTGCTCTGAGGGAGGGTGCACATGTAATTAACCTTTGGTATAAACGACATTGCATGGTTCCATTGCACGGGTCACTATAGCATAGTTGCCACTACCAAAGAATCAGCCTAAGTACATAGCAACAAATCACTGCGAAAAGCCTTTTGATAAAGTGCCTATAAAATATTACCAATATGACAATGAATTAAGAGTGCTGCAGGAATAAGATTTTGCTCGAGCATCCAATAGAATTTGAATTTTGAATTGATGCTATAAGTGCATTTTATGCACATGTGAAGGCTAATTGGGACTGGACCAACATTTTAAAGTGGGATCCAAACCACTGTGTAATGTGCCTCCACCAGGTAATGAACCTTGGACTCCTTGAATACAAGGTGACTATGTTAGCACACCGTCAGAGAGGCCTGTGAGCACCCAATAGTTTCCACAGATGATGCTAGTAGCGTTCCAACATGAATGTGGGGATCTTAAATAGGGATGTAACTTGCCCCTCCCAATTAATACTAGTTATGGTAGAGACAGCCCTGAAAGGGCAGGTACAAATATCTAAATTAACATCAATAGAAACTCATGGTTAGGTTTTATACTGAAGTGAGCAATCCGAATGACAGATAAGGGTGGATGATAGCTTACCCTGATAGGTTTAGAAAATAGACCAATAGCTCCTGCTTCTCCGACGATTACCAGCAAAAAGACCTCGTGTCGTTCTCATGCGCACTTATTTAAACCCTCGCTTGGCCTCACGTCACCTCTAGCCAAAGGCCAGTGTTCTTACCATTTCCTGCAAAAGTCTTATGCTACACATTTCTAAGCAGGCTCTGGCAAGGTCTGTCAGGGTCAATATTTCTTAAAACCGAGCGAATATGCTACGCTAGAAGGCGTACAGAAGAGAGAGCTCTTCGGTCGCCATGACGTTGTTACGCCTCTGTAACAAATATAGCATTTAAACATTTGAAATTATAGGTAAACTGCATATATGTTATTTGGGAATTATCATGTGTTCAAGGAAATGACACTCAACTGTTATGAAACAACTTGAATGCAATTCACTAATGGTAGCAAATTATAAATCAGGGTGGCTACAAACAAGCAGAAATGAAATTCCCTGACTTTTCCAGGTTTTCCAGGACAAAAATTTGCACTTTTCCCTGACAATTACAAACTAAACTAAATCGATGTTTTTGCAAATGGAAATAATAAACTCATACAGATCCAGGTATGGATTTGTTAAGTACCAATATTATCTTCTATGAAATTGACTTAATTTCTCTATTCTCTATGATTTGAATTCAAACTGCAAAATAGTGAATTTGGAAAATTATTACAATTCACAAGCTAGGGAAGGATTACGGAATTTCGTCATACGCAGTAAGTTTAAAATAAAATACTTGATTATTTTTAAAGTTACGACTAAATGAAATTAGAGTGATTGATTTAAGAAATACAATTTGTAATTTATCAGTCTCCTTATACATTCTCGGTACTATATGTTGATATTTCCACTGAGGTTTGGAACCCTCTGCTTGCAAGAACCATGAGTGCGGACTCATTTTTCAATGCATAAAGCTCTCTTCTCTGTAAAGCAAACAACTTAACTCTTGCATGTAAGTGAAACAATTGAATCGAATAAAATAAAGTGTCATATTTCCTTACATTATCAATGAGATTTCTGCTTCAGTACAGTATATCCAAGTTAAGTACTGTGAAACTGACTACATGCAGTTATACCATTAATGCTGACGAAAAGGGTATGTAGGTATTAGAAATTTAACGCAAGCAATTTATAGAATTTCATTGTATAGGTACCTGACTTAGCTAACCACACATTAAAACAGGAACACACTAATAATAAAAGCTTCTGAAAGTTCATATACGAGGGGCATCCTGAAAAAAGGTCCAATGACCCCTATACGCAGCACTAGTGGTCGGAGAGCGACACACACACATGCAGGCAGGAAGAAGTGGCATGTATCTAATCTGGTACAGTTGCAATGCAGCCGTTTTAGGAAAGTTCTAGGTTAAAGATTGCACCTGTCATACAGTCTCCCACCGAGCCTAGCCTACAATGTACACTCAGAATTTGGCACAGAGCCACCAGCAATTGTGTGAGGTGTGCAGACAGGACGTCGTGTATGGTCAGACGATGGTGCAGACAATTCACGGAAGGCCAATCGAATGTGCACAACCCCATACAGCTGAGTACACACGGGCCCTTTGCATCACTTCAGGTGAGAGATCTTGGACCATTCCCTGTACAGCCCTGGCCTTGAATGTACCGACTTTCATCTCTTTGTTTAACTAAAGAGGTTTCTGGCAGGGTAAGGATTTGACAGCTACACTGAGGTAGAGATAGTTCCAGTCTTTGCTGTCCGACACATATACCATGGGCATACAAAATTTAGTGGCATGCTACTACAAATCCCAGAATAACGGTGGTGATTATGCTGAAAATTAGGTTAAGATTCACTGTTACTAATGCAATAAATTACAACTGATATTCATGTTTTATTTATACCTAATCGGTAGGGACCTTGATATTTTGTTATTTTTTAAAAAAATTGGTGTATTTTCTTATTTTTTATTTTTTACTATACGGTGTTATTTTTCTCAAAATTCACATTTTCATTTTAGCGCATTTTCTGGCAAACATCTGAAATTATTCCTTCATGGTATTTTTAAACTACTGTTTCAAATTGTAAGTCACATGGCTTACGCCTCTTCGTGAGAGTTTGAGATCTTGAAAGTTCTTTTGGGAAAGTTATTTTCGATACACCTTTTTTTTAAATTTTAAGGTAAGGATTTTAGATAATGGAATTTCCCCCGTATATACTGAAGGGTGGATAATGACCATAAGTGGCGATGTACCCAAAAAATTAAAATCAATCAATCTCACGTGACAGATACCGATATATTATGGCACCAAAAATTGGCATTATCATTTTTCTGACTTGTCAGTATTAAATTTCCCAAAATTCGCGTTTTGGTTTTAGAACATTTATCTGCCAAATATACCGAAACTTAATACTCCATTGTGTTTTAAACGATTATTTAAAATTGTAGATCACATGGTCTATGTATTTTCGTGACAGTTTGATATGTTGGAACAGATTTTTGAGGAAGTAAAAGTAAAGTGCTCCCCTGCACTTTTCCATGAAGGTGTATAAGGGTGTGGAGTGGACCCCACACTTTCTTGATCATGGCTAAAGGTGGGGGTGATGTGATCAGCACCATGCTCCTGGCTACCTTTATCCCTCAAAGTTTCCTCAAGGTACCAGCTTCATATGATGCTGGGTGGGTGCCGAAGCAGTTTGAATAGGTGGAAAACATCCCGGTTCTCCCCCGCAGGAGATCGACATTGACATTGAAAACATATCTCGTGCGACAACTATGAGGATATGGATCCCGTGTGACAGTAGATACGCACTCGATCTCCTGTTAGAACCCTGCCACTTTTCTCTGTGATGCAAATGGTTTTGATAGAAGTTGAAAAAATCGTGGGAAATACATGATTTAATGTGGCTGTCGGAATTATTCCATGTAAGTATAACTCAATAGTTTACTCTTGAGTAAAATGTTGGAAAACTTGCATGTTCTATGTACACAAACATGGCCTAGAAAAGACAAGAATGTTGGATTTCATGGAATTTTTTGTTGTTTTAGGTCATTTCTTTTAAAAAAATCAATAAAAACGCCAACAATTCACGTTTTATGCCAAATTCGCATTATTTTGATATTTAGAAAGGGCGAAAAATGTGTCCAGACATCACTGCTCATTCCTAAACATAACTTCGCAGCAATTACCATTTTTCATGGTTTTGGCGTTTGCGAAAATCAATCGGAAATTACTTTCTGGCCACCCCTCGTATAAATCAGTAGATGGAAAGTAAAAATTTAGCAGGGCTGGCAGAAAAAAGTCATTTCTTGAAGAAAGTGATTTGCTTTCATGATTGAATGATTCGAGTAAATATCATATTAAAATATTTACGTATTTATTACTAGTATTTTATTTCATAATATTGGACATTAACCTTACTCAGTGAGAGATTAATGACCATCTCTCACGAGTTTAAACAGACAGGGCAGAGAATGGTGTTAATTTCATTGCAATACTAGTGTTGCAGTAAATTTGAGGTTGGGAGCATGCACTTGCCAATTTTTATAACGTTCACCAATGCAGGTTTATGTTTCACTTTTTCGTGATAGTATTCAATATATATCCAGTTTTGTTGGATTCTTCTTGATATCTAAGAATAGTGCAATGTCATACACGCATACATCAGGGTGATGTAAGAAAACCTTTGTAAGCATTGCTACATTAAATAAGGTGAAGCAAGCCAGAAAAGTAATACAATTCCAGCAGCATATTTGCAGTCTAAAGCTCTTCTTGTTTATGCATACGATTTTTGTTGGATGTTGCAGTCCGAAGACATCGAACAAAAATCATAAGAGTCCCATGCATGCAATTTCTGTCACATGTTGTAGTGAGATACTTTGTCGGGTGGCGATATTCGACAAAAATCGTATGTATCAATGGAACCTATTTGTTTCCATGTTCCTTCAGTTTGCCCAACAAAATGCTTACTACGACGTCCGACAACTATCGGACGGCGCCACCCGCTCCCATCCCCTCCATCTGTTGACAGTTCGGTCTCCTTACTACTCTCCCATATGGACAAGAAAAAATGATAATTCAATGCATTTTCCACGTAATATTTAGAGGCTTAACCTTTACTCCCCCGATGTTATTATATGGTATCATCAGAGTAAGGTCGTTCTGGCCCGATGAAACCATATGGTATCATGGTGCAGATTACGAAATGAATGTGCTTTTTGGACCCTCAAACTCTTCTGTTTGAGACAGCTCTGGAGCAAGCCTGGGTAAATTCATATTGATGACCAACCTCCCCCCGCTCCGCAACATATCCATGACACATTTCCGAAGTGTCTCACATTTTGGCTCATTATTCAACTTGTATGGCACCCAGGAACATGAAACAAGTTTCAATCTCTTTGGAATGGTCCATTCTTTGAAGAGAATACTAAGGTTTGCGCCTTCTTCCGAAAATAGCGAGAGAAGAGGGGGCAAACTAAAGATTTTTTTAAAATTGAAATTCGATGGTCACGCCCCCAAACCCCCCTTCCTCGGTTCGGCGATTTTAATTGTACACGGCTACATGCTATGATGTTTTAGCTGCAAAACAAAACTTATCCGAAGTAAATTGCTCCCATAGTGCCAGAGTTATAACAATTTTCCTCCAAAAATGCTAATTACCTATTTTTCGTAAAAAAAAAAGAAAGAAAAAAGAAATCACATTTTGGCTTATTATTCAACTTGTATGACAACCAAGAACATGAAACATGTTTCATTCTCTTCAGAAATCTCCATTCTTTAAAAATAATACTAAAGTTCACGCCTTCTTCCCAAATAGCGGGAGAAGAGGGGGCAAACTCCATATGTTTATGGTTTTTTCATTGAAATTCGGGGGTCGCGACTCCAACCCCCCCCCCCCCTTCCTCGTTTGGCGTTCTGAATTGTATACGGTTGCATAGTACGATGTTTTAGCTGAAAAACAAAATTTATCCGAAGTAGATTGCTCCCATAGTGCCCGAGTTATAACAATTTTCCTCCAAAAATGCTAATTACCTATTTTTCGTAAAAAAAAATAATAATCACATTTTGGCTTATTATTCAACTTGTATGACACCCAAGAACATGAAACATGTTTCATTCTCTTCAGAAATGTCCATTCTTTGAAAAGAATACTAAAGTTCACGCCTTCTTCCCAAATAGCGGGAGAAGAGGGGCAACCTCCAGATTTTTATGGTTTTTTCATTGAAATTCGGGGGTCGCGCCCCCTAAACCCCCTTCCTCGGTACGGCGTTCTGAATTGTACACGGTTGCATGCTATGATGTTTTAGCTGCAAAACAAAACTTATCATAAGTAGATTGCTCCCATAGTGTCAGAGTTATAACAATTTTCCTCCAAAAATGCAAATTACCTATTTTTCGTTAAAAAAAATCACATTTTGGCTTATTATTCAACTTGTATGGAAACCAAGAACATCAAACATGTTTCATTCTCTTGAGAAATGTCCATTCTTTGAAAAGAATACTAAAGTTTGTGCCTTCTCCCCAAAATAACGGGAGAAGAGGGCGCAAACTTCAGATTTTTGTTTTTCCCATTGAAATTCGGGGGACGTGCCCCCCCAAGCCCCCTTCCTCAGTCCGGTGTTCTAAATTGTACAAGATTGCATGCGATGATGTTCTAGCTGCAAAACAAAAGTTATCCGAAGTAGATTGCTCCCATAGTGCCCGAGTTATAACAATTTTCGTCAAAAGAGTGTTCGAAGTCAATGAAGACGATATTCCCTGACATTTCCCTGACTTTTTTTGACACCTCAAATTCCCTGACTTTTCCCGGTTTTCCAGGTTTTCCAGGTCTGTCGCCACCCTGATAAATTTAAAATCTCTTTCATAAAATAAGGTAAAATAAAAAATGTATAATATCTCAACTTTCAAATATTGTAACCTTCATTAAAATTAAATTACTTTACATAATGCAACTTTATTATGATGTAATAATTTTGGGATCATGGTGGTTGGAGAGTAAAATCTCTGGTATAAAAACACAGATATTTTCACAAAATAGCAGTTGCTTATTTTCCTTGGCAATCAACTACTGGGTGGATTAGGATGCCAAGAATCCCTGGGTGGGCTAGGTTAAACCCTTCCTTAGTGGACTACGAGGTAAATAATCCCTGGGTGGACCAGGAGTGCTTAGTTACAAAATCATATCCAGTTTAGAATTAATTATCCCTTCAATCATTTCTGACTCCTACTACACCAGTAACTGTTCCCACAATAAACTGTTTAAAACGGTCATCTAGTGTTCGTGTTTCCATGATCCTGAGATGGCTTCAGTGTAGACCCAGAAAGAGTCCATGCTACCGGCAGTGGGAGTAACAGGTCAACAAACTGTAAAAGGCGAAAGTAGCAACATCACAAGAAAAAAAAGCCAACAGGTAAAATGAGCAGCATACATTCGCAGTCAGGTAGTATCAGGCAGTACAACAGTCATTTGTCTGTGGTAGTGAACCCTCAAATATGGATAGTGAAGTGAAAGAAGAAGTGAAGCATCTCTATGTTAAAATGTAGTTTAGTCAATACACAGTCATACATGAAAATGAAATAAATGATTGTGGGCTGAAACTACCAAGGCAGATATTTTACACATGTTTCTACAATTATTGTCACGTTAAAATGGTGTTCGAAGGTATGATAGTATTGTATTGTAGGCTCTTCAATATGGGAACACCTCACAGTGACGATAAAACTGACAATCATTCCAATGTGGTATGCTCGAGAGTGAGCAAAAGTGGTCCCATGTACCAATTTCAAACAATTATTTAATGAACACTTGAATTAATTAATTAAAATTTGTGGGTACGTGGGCACATATGGGAATTTTGCACCCTTCAAACTGTATGAGGAAAAATCCTCTTATCTATAATCCTTACCTTAGCGTTACTGGCCATACCCGGAAAACCTTTCCCAAGTATTACCTAACTCCCGAGAGCACCATAAATGCAACCTGCTTCGGGAGCAGAAACCGAGGAAAGACAAGGAGGTTGTCAAGTAGGTCAGGGATCCAAGCCAAGTCGCGAGAGGGTGACTGCTGCCGGTCGTGAAGAGTTCACTACAGGGCCATCAGAAGCTGTGGAGCCCAAGCAGGGACTGTCCAGAGGCTAGACCCTTCAGGCCACCCAACGGGACCAGCATCCAGGATCGAGATAAGTACCTGCCCTTTTATTGTGCTATTCCTACCACCCCTAACTCCTCCCTTTTAGTAAACTGTTATTATCACAATAAAAGCTCAAGCAGTTAGCCAGTTAGTTGAGTTTCTATAATTTTAACTGCTCTACCTCTGACTTGCCGCCTGTTGGTCAATGGATCCTACCCTCCAATACAGAGGGTGAAATCCGGTACGGATACGGTTTTAACATCCCCAATTGTGTCTCCAGGGACCAGTCCTGGGACAGAACCTTAGCTCGTAAGGTTAAAGTTAAAAAATGGGTGTAAACCATCCATTGAGAGGGTTGTAAAGGATAAACACAACACGTAAAATGGGAAGGATAGAAAGAGAGGAATAGACCAGCTCTTCTGGAAAAACTAAAAAAGTATGTTAAAACACTGCCATCATCTTCCAACATGGATAAAAAACAGGTAGGGAGATAAAAACTTTGTGTGAGGAAAGTAAGATCAGAACATTCAAGAAAAAAGAAGAATATGCTGAACACTTAAAATAACACGACAAAGAAGGGGGTCCAGCCCTTGCAGCAAATAACCATGCATGAGATGACTGTGTCCAATTCGAAGTCAATTATAATGACATCAAAGGGAGGGAACATCATGCACCAATGGAGAGCTTGATAGTGAAAAACTTGTTTCCCATTACATCATCCCACTCTTGCTGCTACGTTTCATATAAAGGGAGTAGGCAGTGGCCCTCACATGCTGTTACGCCACGGGTTATAATAATATTTCATATGTATTACATTCACACAATACAGTTTTTATTATTATAATCAATGACACCTGTACGTGGTGAATAAAAGACTGTGCAACAACCCAAATTTTTCATAGCAAAAGATTTATTATTTCTTTGTTAATTTGTACATGTTCGTTTGACCCAATGTCATTCCTTCATTGTGTAACATGAGCCTGTATGGTCAAAGAAGATTTCAAGTTTTATCACACGTTTAGGTATGATAATTTTCTGTGCGAGTTTGGCAACTCCACTAAAATAAGTGTGTTGGTAACGATGGGGAAGATAGGATTATTACAGTGGCAAGAAAGAAATATGTTTGTGTTTCTCCAATACAATAAGGTGGGTAACCTTGTGATTATTTCCTGTCTTCTAATCTATCAAAAATAGCAGTTGGAATTTAAACGAAGGATTCGACTTTGCAAGGCATGTGCATTGGAAGATTCTTAGTGCAAGTGTCCTTTAAACGTGTTGAGTCACGAGTGCTAACTAGTTTCTAGTTAAGTCAATTACAGTTAATAAAGTATAAAATAGAGTAACTGAGGTTATTAAATACACCCAGCAAGCCCTGGGTGTAGAAGAGTTTTCATGCTCGTAATCGGAGACATGACAACAAACCCCGCACCAAAAAAAAAAACAGATCACATTCTGAGACCAAAAGTAGTACATAAAATGGCATTTTGGTGTTAAAATTGTAAAGAAAATATTAAAACTGATTTTAGAAATATACATAATACAAAAAAATTAAAATTTACATTCTAATAAGACACATTCCTAACGTATGTGAAATGCACGGATGAAAAAAATATAAGTCTCTGGCTTTATGGTATCTGACAGGATAGTAATGTATGCAGAAAATCTACAGGGTGATTCAAAAGTGTGGAACCAGCCTTAAAATTTTACTGGACATAAGAGGAAGCATAATGCAATACCTAAGAGAGCAACCACTACATCTTTGATGTATGTTATATACTGTCCGCCATCTTGGATTCAAAATATTTTTTTCAAATCTGAACAGGGGCATGTGACATAAAAATCATGTGAAATTTTCTGCCAAATTGAATGGCAAAATCCATCTTAAGATATCTTGAATTGTTTTAATATATTGCATGTGATATTCTACATTAGGTACAGACAGCACCTGACAGAACGTGCTCAATATGTATCCTTTTCTCAGCTACACACACCTGCAAACATCATTCCCAGTCCATATGAACCCAGCTGAACATGTCGGGAGTAATGGCATCCACAAGAATAATGTATCCCTGGAGCTGTCACTGGTGTAACCAGGAGTAGACAAATAGAGGGCACCCAGTTACCATAACGCATCAAAATTTTCAACTGGTGACTGAATTTTCGCATTCAGTTCTAAAAAAAAACATTCTTTTTTTTTTTACTATTTCAACTTCGCTTACAGAAATTTCCATGATTTTTTTTCAAAACAACAAGTAGAGTACAGTAGTTTTATAACATTAAATAAGAAAAATAAACATGCCATTATAAATATTTGCAGTTTCTAGCAGAATTTCAAAATCTGCAGCGATAAGGTAGAGTTGGCCACACATTAAGGCCGAATCACACAGAACTGGATATCCAGTTAGTTGCCGCTGAACTGGCTACCTGCCCGGGTGTGGTAGCTGCCTCGCTGACTGCTTGACTGGTTTGGAGGAACAGGACATGTTCTAATTGCTACTGGCTCTCCTCGAGTGGATTGTGTGCAACAGCCAATCAGAGCAAAGTTTGGGCATGTGAAGCTGTGAGTTTGCAAAGGGGAGTTTTTTTGTCTGTGGTTTCCGAGTGTTGGCTGCTTTTGTTAGTTCCTCGATAAAAAAAAAGGAAAGAGATGACGTGCAGTGCATTTGTGTTCAGTTCATTAATATTTAGGTATTTATGCAAAGCAATGAGAGGTGTACGTGACAAATAAAATTAGCCGAAAATGAAAATGCTTATTATTACAAGTGTATTAAATTAAATGTTAGGATTTTTTTTAAAAATTGTGAATGAATCCTGTGAATCTCATGCATGAATATTGAATAGAATATGCACACCCGAGTTAATTAAAAACTTGTTCGGTACACATTGATTACTATATTTTTTTCGAGCCAATCTCTAGTCCATACTTTTCTAATTTTTAATAAAAGCACAAAGCAGTAATTCTCCTACAACATTCTTCAAATTCCTCGTCCATCTTTACAGATTGTCTGCTCTGCAGAATGTCTTATGGAAACAAAAGTCTGTCAAGAAGTACGCGATAACAAGTATCATGTGAGGGTAGCCAGCCCAGCACCAACTAGGGCATTTCTACTGGAAATCCAGTTCCGTGTGATTCAGGCTTTTGAATGTATTGCATAGTTATTCATGCCTTAGGAAGGCCAATCCCACAGAAGAATTAATTGCTATTATTGATTGATTGATTGATTTAGTTTATTTTACTTCGCGTTTTGTGCCTCTTGGCTAATTTGCGAAGATGGGGATGAGTGATGAAATGATGAAATTGATGAATGGACATTCACAAACAACCAAGCCCGACCGGGATTCGAACCCGGGACCCTTGGCGTCGCAGCGCGATGTGCTAACCACTCGGCCACAGGGTCGGGCGAATTAATTGCTTTTAATACAATATCTTATTAATTAATTTTTAGTTTACTCTACCTCTGCAACGCTGCAACCCTAGTTCAAGCTCCAATAAGACTTTTTTCTGGAATTCAAAAACTGTTTCTTACACACCAAATTTCTTGTCCACATGTGGAAAACTGACAGGGTACATTTTAGCCAAACCTGGCTTCCATGGCAGAGTGGTTATCGCAGTCTTCTTTGTGAATGTTTCTTCCTCATATCATCACCCATCCTCATCTTTGCAATTAGCCAAAAGTGACACAAATTCAAAGTAAAATAAAGGAAATGAATCAAACCGAACGGGTACCCACCTGTTTCCAACTTTAGAACTTTCAACAACCCATCCTCTCCACCACAAGCGATATATCCCTGCTCCTTGTTCCATGCCAGGCACTTCAATTTGGTGTTATTGGGAATTGCTATCTGCAAAGAACAAAAAAAAACAACATAAGTGGATCACTTTCTTTCTAGGAGAGGTAAGTATATAAAGCTGAAAATATAAAAAATTATTTTCAAAACTTCTTACACATACATAAACTCAGGAAGTTTTCTGACATGCATAGTACACTTCAACATGTCTACACGGTATTCCACCTCAGTGCACATATTCCCTAGCAACAGTGGCATCACACTGTTGATCATATCACGAATTCCTTCGCGTAAGTCTACAAGATCTCGAACGTTTGTAACATACACCAGGTCCTTAAAACCTCCCAAGAAAAAGTCCAGCACAGTAAGATCCTGTGACCATGGTGGCCAGGTCATGAAACGGGATCCTCTCCCAATCCATTACATTGAAGTGGTTATGTAAGAAACTTTGGACATCTTTGCTGGAAGATTGTTATTTCTGGAAGTTGAAGCGCAGCTTTTTCCTGCAACATGCCCATCTACAGACTTCAATTCCGCAATTGCCAAATCACAAAACACCTTCTGTTATGATGTCCGCACGATGATTGATGCAGTCTCGGCAGTTTAAAAATTCTATACATCCTATGCATGCGCAATGCACAACCTGCCACCGTGCATTGCTCTCAGTTACTCTTCACGGGTGGCCACTCTAGGACCATGATAAAATTCAAGTATAATTCCCTGTTTTCAAGACGAACTTTCCAAAAAATTTAAGGGTAAAGCAGATGTTTTCTCTATTTCAACCTTACATATTACCGCCTCTCAGCATCCACACACATACAGACACAAACATATTAACAATATAAATGGTCTGTCGAATTGCAATATATCCAAAAATTCTAATTCAATTCAATTAAATGGTGTACATACTTAAAAAAATATTTAATTTATGGTGCAGAGTTTACATTTGCCATTTCACACTTACATTCAGCCTCGAAATACATCTACAAATACAAGTCACAATGTTACGGGATATATTAATCTACAAAAAAATTGTTAATTGTATGAGAATTTCAAACTCAAAGCATGAATTGACAATATAGAGAAAGTCTCCAATTTTGTTAATTTTCGGCATACTAACTAATTTTGGCCTCCTAATCATGAATCTGTTGTAAAAAACTGGGCGTCACGTCTGGAAATTTGAAAAAAAAGCCGATTGAATTTTTATATATATATATAATATCATATCATATCATATATATCAGGGCATGAAATTTCTAGTTTGAAGTCAGTCGCCGGACTAAAATCTTTGGTCGCCACTATTTTATATTGATAAATAATAAAAATATGAGCAATTATTAAAAAGTTAGGAATTAATGTTTATGTAGCGCTGTCGTTCTGCACTGAAGTACCACTTATCAATCACAGCTGCTGGGTCAATCTCTGACAGGGAAGGGGGGGGGGGGTCCGTTTACGGAAACTCTGAGCAAATCATCCAGTGTCTCAGTCTTCAGAGAGTTCCTGTAAGTAGTTTTGAGTCTGTTGTGACAGCTGAAACCTCTCTCACATGAAGCTGTGCTCACTGGTAGAACAGCACAAAATGTCAAAATCTGGAGCAAATTGGGGAATCTTGCTGAACACTCCTCACTGTGAATCTTCTCCAGCGTCTGATTCAAAGCTGGAGAAGGAAACAAAAGTTTGTATTCTGTCTACTCTGCTGACAGAACATCCGTTTTCTCATTATAAAGGCTCGGGTTCAAGTATATGTAGAGCTTCTTTATTTCTTCTATCCCAAACTGAAGAATAATTTCTTTGGGAGGCCAACCCAAGGTGTCGAAAACATGCAGAAGAACCTCTCTATGGTATTCCAAAGAAACTGTGGCGCTACCTTCTAGCCCCTTGCCGCCAGCAAAGCAATTACGCTGGAAATGCCCTTCTCTCTCAGCATTGGCTTTCCTCTCGGATATAGATTGCAATCTTTCTGTGATGTACACCTTCGCATTGTTAATTAAGTTTCCTCTAACAGCCTGAAACTTTTGCTCTCCGTTTTGAATGTTTGTGAGCTGCACATCCCTGATCTTCCCTGAAATGGATACATGGTCCAAGAAATCTTGTTCGCTTGGTCCAACATTAGATTCCAGGTCAGCCAAAACTGAAATACAGTGTTCAATTTTTATTTTCAGAGATGAAATCAAAAGATTCTTATTTTGTAGTGCCAGGCTTAAAGGGTTCAATTTCCTGTAAAAATCCAAAAGGAAGTACAGAAGGTTAACAAATTTAAATTGCTTCAAACTTTTCAGCAAATCCGTAGCTTTAGCGCCATCATTGTATTTTCCATAGGCCACATGTTCAAGATGGGTCACAACAGCTTTCCATGATTGCAAGAGAGCTCTTACAGCACTTTCTTTGCTGGCTAACCACCTAATAGTGTGGATATCACTGAGTTTTAGAATTTCTTCTATAACTTCTGCCGTTTCTCTCAAGAGGTGAAGTCTAGAGGCGTGTTTGACACACATTTGAAACAACGAAATTTCAGTCGCCAGCCCAAAACCTTTAGTCGTCAATGGCGACCGGAAATTTTGCACCCTGTATGTGTGTGTGTGTGTGTGTGTGTGTATATATATATATATATATATATATATATATATATATATATATATATATATATATATATATATATAGGTGTACATGCGTAGTTTTACGAACGAAAATGTAATCTCCTGTCATTGTCTCCAACCATGCCGTTGTTTTACAAGAAAATGATTTATGATGTTAAATTCTAGTAAGAACCCTATTTTTTCGATGAATTTAGGGATGAAATGAGTGCTAATGGAACCTAACCTAGTAAATATGCGATATCGCCCGAACACCTCTCACTCGTTTATTTCGTTAATTTTAGCATTGATACTTTTCTATTCTGTATTGCGGAAGATTCTCTAAGGTGAAGTTATGCCTTTTTCCATAAAATAGTGTCAACTTTTCATATTAAAAGTCATTATTTGTATTCCGTGTTCCGCTTGGGTAACAGACAATATGGCGTGCACTCATCACGGATCATCACGCGTCGTGCTTGTGTTTTGTCGATTTGGAGTGGGTATGCAGTGTTTCAACCTTCGTCACCGAAAAATACCTACTTTCGTGTTCATTATGTCATCACAAACCATTGACGGATAGCCCCAAAAAAACATTCATGATAGCCCCACAAACCATTGATGAATAGTCCCAAAAACCATTCACGATAGCCCCACGGACCATTTCCGGCAGGGTTAGGCTAGGCTGGGTTGGGTTAGGTAAGCATAGTTAAAAAAAAATTCTCATAAGAAAAAGGCACATTTGGAAACACTAGCGAGACCGCGTGACTTTCGACGCTCGCGCCATCTGCAGGTACATAATGGAAACAACGGCATAATGCAAGAAAATGCAAGTTCCTTACATAAAAAGTGATTATTTCTTGTTCTGCAGCATTCTATGGTGATGGGGTGTAAGGGGTGACCTTCCACGTAGTACACCCAAATGTCAACCTCACTTCCACGTTAGTACACCCTGGACTGAAGACTAACGAGGCTCTGGCGACTGGCCTCATGGCCAGTATAATTTTGTTTGTGTTGTCCTGTGTTTTGTCCTTATTTGTGCTGAGTGTTTTTTGCAGCCTCGGCTTTTAACAAAAGTCAGAACATTTTAATATTTTATGATTTTAATTAAGCAACGTTAGAGATGTTATGTGAAACGGTAAGGGGCTGGACCCCGTATAGTGTGACGGGTGCAAAATAGCCTAAGTGCTGACGCTCCCAAAATTTTAAATTCAAATTCAAATTCATTCTATGGTGAAGTTTTCAGTTTCCACGAAAGAAAATACCTCGAAGAACTTCGACAATGCTACAGAAACTGATTTCAGTAAGTATTTTCTCCTGTAAATTTGACGAAATCCATTCGGGCGATATCGCATATTTACCCCTAACCTAACCTCGTGTGAATGGTTCGTGGGGCTACCCGTGGATGGTTTGTGGGGCTAACGAACAATGTTTCATCAAAATGTACAATTTCCAGACGCGACCCCCGGTTTTTTACAACAGATTCGTGATTAGAAGGCCAAAATTAGTAAGCATACCGAAAATTAACAAAATTGGAGACTTTCTCTATAGTGTCAATTCTTACCCAGATTCGTGATTAGGAGGCCAAAATTAGTTAGTATACAGAAAATTAACAAAATTGGAGACTTTCTCTATATTGTCAATTCGCTCCAATTTATGTTACAAGAAATATAAATACCTATAACTTTTAAAAGTAGAAAACAACAATTTCCAAAGGGTACACTTGGTCACCAGACACACAACAGACATAGCAAGTTTTTTGATGCCTAGTTTATTTCGATGAAAATTGAAGGTTCTAATAACATGTGCCACAGACAAAATCTAAACAAATATCGTACAATTGTGAAACACTTTTATCTGTCCTCTGATAATATGACATAATTATGAAAGTATTTTTATACCAAATGACCACTTAAAAATAAATTATACGATAAATAGCTTATACATTAAATTTTGATACTACAGAGTTACGTATTATTGGATCAGACACTCACCTTTTTGCTTAAATAAATAAACATGTTTAATTAACAGTTTATCTGTCAAATGACATTTCCTGTACACAAAATATTCAAAATATCAATTGAACGGTACGCAACATCTCGTTCATTTGTTCGGAATGTTTGACTCAGTGTTGCCAACAATTCTTCTTCTTCTTCTTCTTCTTCATGCCCCTCACCGCTTGAATGGTAGCAGTCTTGGGCAACGGTCTGAGAGAGGGCTAGAAGTTCGCGCACTAATATAAGCAGCACAATATTGGTTTACACTTCACTTCACTGTCACTATAATACAGTAATGATGAGGGATGGAATCAAAAGCGAAGGTCGCACTGTCGGGCAAATCCATAGAGAATCCACATTATAGAGGGGGAAGGAGATGAAAGTAGAGTGGGCAAGGAGAAGGGGAAAGCAACCTTTTGTCGAAGAAGTCTGTGGAGGAGTGCCTGTCGTTGAGTGTTCCATAGCGGGCATTGGAAAAATAAGTGGGTGGGGGTTTGTTTATGTTCTCCGCAGGTACAATTGGGAGAAGGAGTTTGATGAATTCGTGCCAGATGCTCGTTTGTGGTCACGTGTCCCGTTCTAAGGCGTAGGATACAGGTGATCACTTCACGAGGCATTTTTAAATGATGAAACCAGGGTCGAATAGGGAGTTTATCATAGAACCATTTGTAAGTAGTGGTTTTTGCCACTGCGTCATGAACCCAATTTTCCCACTGAGAGTGAATTTTTTTTTGACCCGTGGGAGAAGATCCGTATAGGCAAGTCGGATAGGAGAGGGGAGAGGAACGTCCACAGCTGTTTTGGCATAATGATCCACAAGGTCTTGATGAGGATTAAGATTGCTATGTGCTTTGACATAGGTAAACTGTACGCGTTGGGCTTTGTTTTGGAGGTGAAAATACTCTTGTAAAATTAAAATGGGAAAGAGTTGCAACCGGTAAGCATCCTTACCACAACGAGCGATCGTGAATAATACGCTGAGAGCATCTGTGAGAATTAAGGTTTGCGTGTATTGTGCTTCACGAGCATTGATCAAGGCATGGTAAATGGCATAGCACTCTGCCGAGTAAATAGACGCTTCTGGCGATAAGGAAAATTGTCGTACAACATTGTATTGAGGGACATAAAAGGCACATCCAACGCGGTCGGCATTTTTGGACCCGTCTGTGTAGATAAAAGTATGGTCGGGCCAGAGTTCTTTGTAATATTCGTGTCGACCGAAATCAGTAAAGTTAATATTAGGGAGAGGGGCGGTGAGTATTGGTAAAGTGTATATCAAAGGGGATGTAAATGTAAAGCTGAGATGGTAGGCGTCGCGATCAATATTATAACAAGATAAAAAGAAAAGCCGAGGGCGAGAACGTTCGAGAGTTAAATTTGCTTCCAGTTGGCGTTGAATAGCGAACTCGGTATTGAAGGGATGAGGGTGTCGTTCCCATGTTTTCAATATGTATTTCGTGGTAGAGTATTGATATCGGAATGAGAGAGGCGGTTCAGTACTCTCTCCATAAACGCTTACATTGGGACTAGATGCCATTAATCCGAGGCAAAGGCGGAGTGCCTGACGTTGTAAGATATCCATTTTTTGGAGCCAGCGATCAGGCATCCCTCCCAATACGGGCGCCGAATAGTCAAAAAGTGAGCGAAAGCAATTCTTATAAAATAATAGCATAATGGAGGGGTGGCCCCCCCATTTGGTAGTGGCAAGCCCTTTCAGAATGTTAATCAATTTTTCCCCCTTGTGATCAAATATTGAAGATGTGGTTGCCAAGTTAATTTACGGTCGAAATGAATACCTAAGTATTTACAGGTTTGGACCACCGGAATGTGATGTAAATGAGTTAATGTATTGGGATAGCGAGTAAGCATATACGGATTGAAAATAATAATCTGTGATTTCTCCGGGGAAAATGATAATCCGCGGAGCGCTAATTGATCGCGTAATTGAATGATAAATTTGCGTAGGTCTAAGATGCCGCGAGTGGCATCTGATGTGCTATTGTAAAAACAGAAATCGTCAGCATATTGCAGTATATGATGATTAGGATTTAGTGTCTGATGCAAGTATTGCGTGTATATATTAAAAAGAATTGGGCTGAGTGGGGAGCCTTGGGGGACACCACTCCGAATTAATCGGGGTCCCGTAACGTTATGGGAGAACCAAAAAACCAATATTCGTTCGTGATATAAGTGCCATATTAGTTGAGCTACCCCCGGATGAATGTGAAGAGTAGCAAGTATTTGGTATAATATGGGAATGTGGACCGAATCGTAGGCGTGAGCAATATCTATGAATAAACTAAAGCAATATTGACGCAAGATTTGGCTATTCTGAATTGCCACTGTAAGGGTACAGATAGCATCTTGGCTGCCGAGTCCGGTTCGAAAACCCATTTGAGAGGGAGGAAAAAAGTTTCGTTTCTCTAAATTCCAAGTTATTCGGTGTTGTAAAGTTTTTTCGAATAATTTAGCCATTACTGGTATAAGAACAATAGGACGGTAAGACGTCGCATGGGTAGCTGGTTTCGTCGGTTATAATATTGGAATGACAACATGTTGGGTCCAACCTCGCGGGATTTTACCCCTACGGTAAACAGAGTTGAAGATTGCCGTGAGGATATTGAGTCCTTGTTCTGGGAGGTGTTTGAGGGTGTCGTAGGTGATGCCATCATATCCTGGGGCAGTAGAGGGGGTATTCTCTAGGATATGTTGAAGTTCCGAGATTGTAACAGCAGGGAAATCTGCTGTAAAGGAAAAGTTTGTCGGGGCTAGGGATGGGGGAGGTAAGGTAACCGTAGGGGGTGTGAGGAGGTCCATAAATTCCGCTTCCCAGGCATTGTTGAGCGGTCGGGGGCGGGGAATATGGGGTTGTCGTAATGAGTTGAATTTACGCCAAATGTTTCCTATGGGGAGAGTCACATCGAGGGACTGGCAGAAGAGTTTCCATGCCAGTCGTTTGGCTTTAGTATATGTATTTTTTGCGAGCGTCTGTAGTTTGTGGAGCTCCTGCCATGTTTCAGGCGTGGGGTGTTTGGCATAACATTTTTTGAGTGCGGTTATTTTTTTTTTGATGGCGGCACACTGATTGTTCCACCAATGAATCTTAGGGAATCGGTCAATGGAAAAGAATTTTTGGCGCGTACCGCTCCGATCAAGCGCTAACGTAATCATTTGGAGGAATTTAGTATACGTCATTGTCCGGTGAGAGGGTATATCATCCGTATAGTATAATTGAAGGAAATATGAACGAAAGGTATTCCAATTAATAGACTCGCGTGTCCATCGACGGACAGGGATGTCAGTCACGCCTGTAGTCGGAAAGGTATTTGGTAAACAAATAAATATCGGCGTGTGATCACTCCCTCGTAAGTCGAAATCGTTTGTCCAGTTGATATGAGAAAAGAGGTTTGGGGACACTATTGTTAAATCGATGGCAGCCGGGCAGGAACCATTGTGTTTATTTATTTATTTATTTATTTGAGAAATCCTGAATACAGAAAGAATCCATTTTAAATCAGGATATCAACAGCGAGAAAAATAGAAATTAACAAATGAGAAGCACGCACACATATGTAATAAGAATAATACAATAAAAATAATAAAGATTAAACAATAATAATAAAACAATATCAAGGGTATAACAAATATTAATTTCACTTCAGCTGCTTGATGCACGCATTTCTGAAAGCCTGCTTAGATAGATGGAAGCCTGGAGGATCAATTAGTGTATTGTACCTTGTTTGTAGCCTATAGAGAAATGACCTTTGTTCTAGGGATAGCCTTGAGGCTTTTGTGTAAAAGAAGTTGTTGCATTTGCTGTTGGAACGTGGGATCCGGATGTGAAGATGTGGCAAGAGTTCGTTAGTGAAAAGTTTGTCCATTCATGATTTTGAAAAGAAAAGTTAGATCTGAAACTTGACGGCGAAGGGAAGGATCGTGAATTTGAAGAGTGGATAGAATTTCATGTTTGGAAAAGTTTGCAAGGGCTGGGCATCTATGTTTGACTATTCTGATAAAGAAATTTACCACTTTGTTCGTTCTCTTTATATTGCTATCACAGGCCATTGACCAAATACAGGAACCATATTCAAGAATAGGTACGACGCACGATGTAAAGTAGGTTTTGAGGGCAGAAACATGTGTGATATCTGTAAATTAGCCCAAGGGTTTTCATGGCTCTCGAAGTTATGTAATCTATGTGGTGGCTGAAAGTGAGTTTGCTGTCGAAAATGACTCCAAGATCTTTGTGCTGTTGTACGAACGGGATGATTTTGTTGCATAATCTATAGGATGGTGCTGTAAAATTGGATTTGAGGGTAAACCTCATAAAAACAGATTTCTCGGGATTTATTTTCAGATTCCAGTCTTGGCACCAGCGTTCAATGTGTGTGAGATTGTCTTGCATGGAACAAGTGTCTTCAACTGAAGCGATGTTTCTAAATAACTTACAGTCATCAGCATACAATAAAATTGAGCATTCTGGAGAAATATATTCATGAATATCGTCCATGAAAAGAGTGAAACACAGGGGCCCTAGAGAACTTCCTTGAGGCACACCGGAAACTACAGGGAGCCATGACGAAGAGCAACCAGATATGATAACCTTTTGCTTTCTATTGTGCAAGTAAGATGATAGTAATTTGAGAAGAGGTCCGTGAATGTTGAATCTGTTTGAAAGTTTATGGATGAGTTTTGTATGAGGGACAGAGTCAAACGCTTTAGAAAAATCTAAGTAAACGACATCCATGTCTTGCTTGGCACTCAGGCAGTTAACCGCGTTGGTGAGCAAACAAGCAAGGTTTGTGTCACATGAAGCATGAGGAAGAAAACCGTGTTGAGTGGGAGAGAGGAACGGAGTAGCATGCGCAAGGATACGATTGGAAATTATTTTTTCGGCTAGAAGTGCAAGTGCAGGAAGTAAGGAAATCGGACGATAAGAAGTAACGTGAGTTTTGTTTCCGTGTTTGAATATAGGAACTATATTTGCTTGCTTCCATGCAAGAGGAAATACACCCTCGGAAAAACATTTGTTAAATATTATGCTGATTGGTTTGGATAGAATATGGGCTAATCGTTGTAGAAATATGGCAGGGATATCATTAGGAGCGTTAGCTTTAGAACATGAAAGAGATTTTAATAATTCGTGGACTTCATTGCAGTTAGTTGAGATTTGAGAGAGTGTGTAAGGAGTGATGGGCTTGACTTCAGGCAGTGCGGTAGCGGTATTATTTGCAAAGTTGCTGTGAAAATACGAGTTAAAAAGTGACGTGCGCTCCTTCTTTGTAGCAGACTTACCGTTCCAGGAAACTTGAACGGGAATACGGTCGTGTTGTCGGCGTGAGTTAATTAGCTTCCAGAACTTTTTGGGGTTTTTAGCAGCACTTTCAGTCACAGTTTGAATGTAATCATTATAGTCTCTTTGCATTAAGTTTTTGCTATGTTTTCTTAATTGAGTAAAAGTGTTCCGTGTATGAACGTTTGGGACTTGTTTCCACAGGATCCACGCATTCTTTTTGTTCTTTAGCGTAAGTTTCGTCTCTTCACTATACCACGATGGGAATCGGGATGTTCTTGTTTTCCTTAGGGGCACGTGATCTTTAATTATGGCTTGCACACAGTCCACAAGGAAATCCACTGCTTCTTCCGCTGGGAGGGGGTCCATCATTGTCCACGGTACAAGGCTGGTGACAAGAGAAAGCTGCTCCCAGTTGACTCTTTTCCAGTTGTAGACAGGTCTGGAGGAGAGGGAGGGCCTGGGGGCTTTTCCAGGGACTTGGAATTCGGCATGCACGGGGGTGTGGTCCGAGGCGATGAATTGCTCACCAGGCTTGGCCTTGACCTTTGTGTACGAAGACAGCAACAGGTCGAGAGTTTCTGTGCGTCTTGTGGGGAAGTCTACAAACTGATGAAGTCCAATCGCTTTGATATAATGATCAAAAAACCATCTGTCATCATTGTCTGTGCATAGGCCAGAGTTCGACGATGACCATTTTATGTGAAGGTTGAAATCGCCCATAAGAATGATGTCAGTTTCCTTCATAGCATTCAGCACAGAATCTAATAATGCTGACAAGGTTGCAGTGCCAGATTTTGGGGGTCTATAAAAACAGCCGATTAAAAGTTTTTGTGAGCCTATATTTACCTGAGTCCATATTAATTCACATGACGTTTCCAGATCCAGACGTCTGATGCAGGGCCACTTGTTGTTTAGCAGTAACATTACTCCTCCTCCACGTGAACCTCTATCGTTGCGGAATACCTGGGGTGGGGGTACCGTCATTCATTATAATAAAATCGTTCTCAAAGATCCAATTTTCAATGGTGTGACCTAATCTATCGGTCTGGACATTGCCCCACAGTTGATTATGGCTATTGAAATCGCCGGTTATGAGATAGGGTCCTGGGAGGAAGGCGAGAAGGTCGGTGAGGGTGGATAAGGGGATATTCTGCGAAAAGTGATGGGGAGGAATATAGAGGGAGAGGAGTGTGAATAGGTGTTGATGAAACTGAATGCGTACGGCAACAAGTTCGACATTAAACTGATGAGTTAAAGGAAGGGAGGAGGGGAGAGAGAGAGGGGAATGTGGAATATTTTCATGGACGTAAATAGCAACACCTCGTTGTGTTGCGGGGAAAGGGGGACCGTAAGAGATGAAATGTGGGAGTCGGTAGTTCTCGTATCGAGTTCCTTTCACCTCTTGTAGGCTAAGGAGATGCGGTTTATAATCCGCCACAAGTTTCTGTAATTCACATTTTCTGGCCGAAAAGCTGTGGACGTTCCATTGAATAATAACAGGAAATGACATGGAGGGGGAGGAAGGAAGGAAAAATAAAAAGGGGAGAGAGACTCATGGAGGCAGTCTATGCCGGAATAGGCGGGCTTCCGTTGTAAAAAAAAGGGGAAGAAAAAACTTAGAGGAAAGAGAAACAAAAATGGATAGGTAATCAGCCTTCTATTATTGATAACAGTTGGGTCGTGAGGGCTTGTATTTGCTGGATGAGAATCTTTTGTTCGCGTATGTTTGAGATTTGGAGCACTGATGCCCATAAGGTTGTTATGAGGTCCAAGAGTGATTTGTAGATCGTGTGTTGGTCGGAATGATGAACTTGCAGTGGTTCCGAGGGCGGCGATGATACCGGGTCCGGGGGGGCCCTCCGGGCCGGATGAGCGTTGCGCCCGATGGGAGGAGAGGGGGTGAATTCATCTTCTGATGCCGATGAACTAGAAATTGTTCTTGTTTTTTCAACGTTGGTGCTGGATGCCTTGACTTGTAGATCTGCATGTTGTTCCTTCGAGGAGGAATGGGGCACAGGAGTATTTATTTATTTATTTATTTATTTATTGAACTCAACAGGTACATACCTAATTACAGAGCCCATATGAAGGATAGACTTGCCAGTCCAGCGGCGGGGGTGAAGTTTGTGTTTGGAGCGAACTGTGTCCACTGCCTGCGGCGTGGCGGTCTGACGTCCACTTGGGGTGGGGGGTTCAGATGCAAAGTGCGGCTGTAATGTATGAAAGGGGTTATCCCAAGCGCCGAGTTGGCGTGTTCCATTCGAGGGGGTCAAGTTGGGTGTGGGAGACAATTTGGGGAAGTCACGCTTGTTGAGCATGGGATTCAAAATATCTTCCCGAGTTAGGGGTGGGTGGAAGGTGCCGAAATGTTTGGCCTTTGCTTCGTAATAGGAAATATTTTCTTCCGCCATGCGAGTTTGAATGGTTTGTTCTCTTTGCCAGAGATCGCATTTGCGGTCACGTGCCCCATGGGGGCCCTTGCAGTTGCTACAGTGAGGGGGGTTGGAGCATCCTTCCCCGTGTCTTTCTTGACCACAGTTAGCACATTGGGGTTTAGACCGGCATTGAACCTGAGAATGATTATAACGGAAACAGCCAGAGCATTGTAAAACCGATCGTACTCGCGGTTTGACTGTTAAGATTTCCTTATTTATCAGCACTTTTTCGGGTAAATGTTTGCCGTGGAAGGTAAGGCAGATCAACTTGGTGTCCACGAGTTGGAAAGTGCCATCCTCTCGCCAGATTTTTTTCCTTTAGGCGTTTAGCGCCAGTAACCCGAAATGGTGAGTCGATGCCGTCCGTCTAGGATGTCTTGTTCTGTCACGTCAAATTCAAGCCCATACACTAGCCCTTCCCTTTGGATCAAGCTGTGTGGTATTTTGGCTCGGACCCCAAGGGAGTCCAGAAAGGTCCCGTTCCGAACAAAAGCGTTTGCTGTATCTGCTGTTTTAAAGGTGGCCCGTACCCTGTTTTTGCAACATTGTTCCACTAAACACACTGGGATGTTGGCCTTCCGGAATTTATTGCCCAAACTGCCACTAGAAAGTTTACCGATATTTTGGTTCTGTCCTTCTATGAGGACCACAAATGGGCCGGTGGTGTCGGTCGAATACCAAAGAGTTGGGGGTCGTTGGTCCGGTTGAGTGGGGCGGAACATTTTCTCTTGATTGCGCTCGGTTTTACTCACCTCGTCCAGTGTCCTTTTACCTGAGCGTTGTACAGAGTCTGTCATGGGAACGTCATCATCATGTTGGTTTAATGGAAACTCCTTTGTGGCCAGGTCGACTAATCCTTCCGCAGCCGTCCTCTCTCTCGGGTCCAACATTTCGGCATCCTGGGTGGGAACCGGCTGCCCGCCGGAAGCCACGGTGATCTAATAGGTCGCTGTCTAGGTTACACACCAAGGGGAAAAAATACACGGAATCGTTGCACTACACACTATAAGCAGGTAACGTTGACAATAAATTCGTCGAAATCGATCCAATCACTCGCGAATTGCTGCTCCTTCTGATATGAACCGCTTTTTTGCTAGTGATCCTATCACCACGAGCGCTTGTACGCGAATCTTCACATTTCACAACCACGTTCACTTCTCCTGCCAACAATTCGTCGAATACGTTCCTAAATCTCCATATAAAATCCACTAACGTCACTAAATCAAATCTACCCTGTTTTTTTATGCTACTATCTTCCGAATAATATTTTCCATAATTTAATGATAAAATATCCTATGTGAAAATTCAGTGCAAATGAGGTCCTGTCCTATTAAAAGGCATCAGGACATAAGCGCATAACCTCGAATGTATGCTGGTGGAGGCGGGCGTACTTCGTGCACAGACAGTGCTTCGGGTTTACTTTCCCCTCACCTTTTGCCTCCTTTCTTTTCAGAGGCGTCGCCTCAAGGGGGTTCACGGAGCACACGAAACCCCAACCGAAAACAGAAAATTTTCAATTTGTTTTCTTTTCTGCAGAATAAAACACGCACACATGTAAGGAGTATGGATATTGAAAAGAAATTATAATTGTTATAAACTCCTACTGGTAAATTTTAAAACAATAATTTTAAGTTTCACGAATTGCTTCATTGATTGACTTGCTTTATTGTGTTTCGCTTTTTGTGCCACTTTTGGCTAATTTGCGAAGATGGGTATGAGTGATATGATATGATGAAATTGATGAATAGACACCAGTGATGTGCGTTAACGCGTAAACCACGATAGTCTACATTCTACACGTAGATTATGTAATCTATGTAAACAACATGGCGAAAGGTGATAACTTAGCAAAGAGCGCCACGGAATTAAAAGAAAATTATACTTCGTATCAGTTGCTGATGTGTGTGGAGAACTTTTCATACTCTTTCTTTCAAATTCGAACAATTTCTCACCTAGGAAGAAACCTAATATAGGAAATATTCTAGTGCTTTAAGTGGAAGAGACCACTCTTGCCTCACGACTGCCATCTGTTGTTGTTTTTTGCATACTATTTATCTTCTTCCATAGGTGATAAAAGAAGAGAAGAGAAATTTTGTTGTAAATAGGGTTCTTTTCATTTCGTTAGGAACCAATATAGTTGAAAATGTCACTTTCATTTCATGAAACCCTTGAAAATTAATTTTAATGCACTTTAGATTGTCTACGTAGTCTATGTAAACTACAACCAGTGATGTGCGTCTACGCGTAAACAACGATAGTCTACATTCTACACGTAAACTATTTTATACAAGTAGATTACGTAATCTATGTAAAGAACATGGCGAAAGGTGATAACTTAGCATAGGGCGCCGTGGAATTAAAAGAAAATTATACTGCGTATCAGTTGCTGATGTGCAAGGATAACTTTTCATACTCTTTCTTCCAAATTTGAACAATTTCTCACCTAGGAAGAAACCTAATATAGGGAATATTCTAGTGTTTTATGGGGAAAAGACCACTCTTGGCTCACGACTGCCATCTGTTGTCTTTTCTGCATACTATTTATCTTCTTCCATAGTTGATGATGGAAGAGAAGAGAAATTTTGTTGTAAATAGGATTCTTTTCATTTCGTTAGGAACCAATATAGTTGAAAATGTCACTTTCCTTTCATGAAAGCCTTGAAAATTAATTTTAATGCAATTTATATTGTCTACGTAGTCTATGTAAACTGCAGCCCAATGTAATCTACGCGTAGATTACGTGTAGACAACGCATGTAGACGTAAACTTATAGTCTACGGCACATCACTGACTACAACCCAATGTAATCTACGCGTAGATTACGTGTAGACAACGCATGTAGACGTAAACTTATAGTCTACGGCACATCACTGATGGACACACACACATCCATGCCCATCCAGCATAGGTTTTTGTAGCCTTGTTAGAACTTGGTAATCAGTGATATGTTTTTGCGAGTATTGGCGCAGAATAGTTGATAGTTGTTGGTAGTGTCAACTTGAAAAGTTTCAGCTCTTAATGTTTATTAAATTTGCTAACTATTTTTAACCTCTAGAAAAATACAGAGATAATCTTGTTACTTGGCTAGTGTAGGGCACTCTAAAAACGGAAGTCATAGCTTCGATTCTTGGCTCAAATTTCGCCTTTTTGTATACTCAATTAATCAGTTGTCCAAATTTACCATTTTTTTCTTCTCTGTTATTGTGATCAACAAATTGGTTCTCAATGTGTTTGTATACACCCCGGTCTTGTGTGTGTGTTGGGGGGGTTCTGTGAATTTAGACTGGGTGTGAACGCGGAGGGGGGGGGGACAAATTTTCTCTGAATTTAGGCTGGGTGTGAAACTCCAACGATTTACTCCACGCCACGCCACTGTTCCTTTTTTATTTATTATTCATAAAATACAAAATATATTACATAATATATGTGTGGTGTCATATAATGTGTCTGAATGCTAAATCTGATAGTAATCTGCTTCCCTTAATTTAGAACCAGAAAACGTCGTTTTCATTTTGCCGACCCTCGTGGTGGAGTGATTAGTGCTCGCGACCGTATGTCTGCAGACTCGACACCGTCGACTGTCCCTGAATCAAACGCACAAGTTTCCATGACTTGTTTAAAGAGTGATTTATTTACTTAAAAATTTATGAAACAAGGTGCTGAAACTGGACGCCTTCCTTGTCGTTGATGATGGGAACGGAAAGTGCTATGAACAATGATTTAATTTGAAACACAATATTTCAAATATTGAAAAAATGGCACGTCATGAAAAGTGGGCGAGTTATATTAATAGCAATAAGCATTGTGAGGGTCATTCAGAATTGCTGAAAATTACTGAATATTTGTTTGCCATTCCAGACCATAATGCAAATGTTGAAAGAGTATTTTTGTGGACTGATGAGAGGAATCAATATCTTATTGATTCTGTGAAGAGGTTGGTGCTTGTTCAGTATAATTTCAAAGAATTTGATTGTTGTTAGTTTTATAAGTACATTATGACAGCCTGAAATTTTACGAAAAATCGGCTCCTCAGAGAAATACGACTGAAAACGCATTATTCTTTAAACTGAAAAGGTGTAATTTTACATTATTTGCTAACATGTTCTAGTAATGTGTATTATTTATTGTGAATGTTTTGTGTCCTACATTTTGACTCGGAGTCCTACATTTTAGGACAGCATATCCTACATTTCCCTTATAGTGATCTGGTTCATCCCCATCTTCGCAAATTAGCCAAAAGTGGCACAAAAAGCGAAGTAAAATTAAACAAATCAATCATTATTTTTATTTTGGCTTTTACGACATTTTTTATTATTTTTTTGCCTTCTTGTTCTATTTTAAATTATTTTTAAAGCTTCTTTTTCCTCCTTGTTGTTTCGTAAATTTTAAATAAATATGCTGCTAGTACAGTGGGATCCATGAGTATTACCTTGCAAATTGTCCATCACCATGTTCGTGCACTTTATATGACCTAATAAGAGCTTCAAGAATTAAAAGAAAACTCAAAACAAGCTGTTGACAACTTCTGCACCAGCATACATAAAAATCCATCACTTAAAAACAGACGGGATATAAGAGAAAAATTAATGAAAATAGTCATGGACAATTTGCACGGTAATACTCATGGATCCCACTGTACAACTTACATACAGGCGCGGATCCACGGGGAGGGCGATAGGGGCGATCGCCCCTCCCGACTGCCATGCTTTGGATATATTATTATACCTAATAATATTCAAGACTCATTCGTTCTGTTTATTTATCGCCACGTTTAAGAGGCTCGAGAAGTCCACTTTATGCTCATAATATGCTAATCAGAACTGGACCTACAGTTTAAATTTGGATCAGAACGAGTCTACAGGGTGCCTTAAAGGGAATCGGACCTGAGACCACTGCAGAGAATGCGTTTTTATTTCTTTATTTATTCTTTTTATTCCTCATATTTGACAGTTTAGCGTGACAATGGGAGGAATTATGATAACAACAGAGGCGTAGCAATGGGTGGGTGAAGTGCGTGGGTTCCCGGGGCCTCGCTTCCCATGGGATTATTATTATTTCTTTAAAATCACCGATGATTTATTACGATCAATAAACAAGATAATTGCATATTTTTTATTTGTGGCATATACTGAATATAGGGACCCTTGGTTTTGAAGAATGAATGTTAAACAATAACTAAGGACTAAATTCACGTTGATCAGCTACGTGTAAATACTCAGTTAAGAGATATTGTGGATTGGTGTATTTGTTTTGCTTAAACTCACAATATAAACAAAATATTTTTTGAGGGAAGTTTAAAAATAATGTTTCGCTCTCAAAACTACGTAATTGTGTTCAGTGAATAACAAAGCATAATACATAATTAAATTCACATCATTTAAAATATGTCTTGATATATTTATATTCCTTTTTTTCATAGAGGTCCTGTGGACCACACGACTGTGTTAGTGCCCAAATTGTTCACGACTATGGTTAACACAGTCGTGGTGTACGCGGGACCACAGTATATAAATAGAACACCACAGAAGCAGATAATGCAACCTTTCCCTCAACGCTTTCACAGCACACAAGTTGAGGAAGGTACTGAAAGAAAGGTAGCCCCAAGGTCAAAACTACTGGTGGGCAGTGGCGTGCGGTGATAAATCAGGCAGGGGAACAGGTCACCTGCACTTGCTCCCCCTCGCATGGGTGTCTTAATATAATACAATAGATCAAGTAAAATTCAACCCTTATTGAAATGTCAGAAATGACAAACATGAGGCACGTTAAAATTATATGACAATAATAATTTTAAAGCAAATGTGATATAATTAATATAAAGAAAACATTAAAAATAAAATTGTTGATGCGAAACAAAGAAAAAATTGATAATATAAATTTATGAGTCATCAGAGAAAGAAAATAATATTTTGTCGTGACCTGTTTCATCTCTTTATTCGTAGATTAAGTTGACGTTTTTCATAGAGTTGAGTATTCTTGTAATTCAAACGTCCTCAATGCAATAATGGCACACAGATGGTTGAGTTTTTTCATGACGTTCGCTAGATTAGTCAGGGTGGCTACTGTAGGACCATAATAAAATTCAAGTATAATTCCCGGTTTTCAAGGCGAACTTTACAAAAATTCAAGCAGATGTTTTATCTATTTCAAACTAAGGTTCTACCGTCTCTCACCACCCACACACATACACACTTATATTAACAATATATGGTTTGTGCGATTCCAATGAATCCAATAATTCTAATCCACTTGGACGGTACATATATATATTTTAAGGCTCGGAGTTTACATTTGTCATTTCACATAGCTACTAGGCAGTGGCGTGCCCAAGGGGTGTTTTGGTAGGGGGTTATACCCCACCCTTTGGCCCAATATTCCTAAAAAAAGAACGTCAATGGTAGGAAAATATGACAAAGTGAGGGCGGACTACCAAGAAAAAGTATAGGTAACCCCTCCCTTACAAAAATTCTGGGCACGCCACTGCTACTCGGGACTATAAATACATCTACAAACACAAGTCACAAATGTTACGGGAAATAGTAATCTACAAAAAATTGTTAATTCTATAAGAATTTTAAATTTACCTAATCAACTTCAAGATATTTTATCTTGCAATAATCTTCGGTCCATCAGATGGATTGTTCCGCAAAGGACACCAACAAAGCAAACGGATTGAGAGAATTCTGTTTTATTTTCCACGCAGCTTTCTTTTCTGTGAAAAACTTGTTTCAGGTCATTAATAAATATGTATAAATTCAATGGAATTGGGAGTTTAAAAAGTTGCAATTTTCATGTCTACAGAGAAAATTTCAAGCAGAATTCACGTACAATTCCCGGAGCCAATAATTCACGCATAATTCCCGGAATTCAAGAAATTCCCGGTGAGTAGCCACCCTGTTAGTAGAAGTTGTTAATGTGACAAAACCCGACCTGTTCCAGACTCCCTTCTCATGATTAAACAAGGACAACAATATAATTTGCCACTGGTAGAATATCCAGTTAACCATTTTACAGAGTTGTAGTAACTCGTTTGAAAATTCCTTGTGTATGATTTCGTTTTTAATTCAGTTAGAATATGTGTTGGTTTGTTGTATTTTCTGCAAAGTTCAATGAACTACAGGCTTTCGTACTCAGCCGGTCGATCATACAACACTCGCAACATTCGCTATCTTGTCCTGCAGCTGCGTGCCTTGGAACTTTGGTCTTGGGGTTGATGGAACAGGTGGATGCGAGCTGTTCCCTCGGAAGCTATTTCGCAGCGTTTAGACAAGGCATTTAGCAGACGCTTAGACTGTAGAAGATTTTTTCAGTTCGTTATGAATGTCAGACGCAAGTTCTCAACGAGATTAGGAAGTTATGGACTTTCTACACTCAAAAGTATCACTTATGACGCGATTAAACTTCAGCACATAGCAAAAACTGGAAGAAAAGCGAATCCGCAATATCTCTTGGACAGAACAGCTAGAGTTTTCAGCTTCGTTCAGGGATCGTTTACCTTCGCGCGTGGTCGGAAATACTCGGCTTCAGACAGTAGAGGGCATGATACTAAGAGACCATGGTAGAGCATGGGGTGAGAACCATGATACGTTGGGGGTAGATGACGTCAACAAACGTCCAGCCACGGTGAAAGATTTTCTTCAGTGTTACTTTTGGAAACGTTGATTTCGGGAGAAAGAAGCGTTCTTATTATGTTAATATAAATAATTTAAATAGCCCAAAAGCGCAGTAAGTAGGAGGGAACAGCCTGTTCCCTCTGTTCCATGGAGGGACCGCCACTGCTGGTGGGGTAACAAGCAAAAGGAACACTACGGTCCGTGGGACGTCACAACTGTAGTTGAGGGTTAAATGTAATAAATGGAAGTGAAAAAGATAGATGGAAAGGGCTAATTTTTGTGGGTGATAAAAGTACATTATGTTTTTAGCCGGTTATAAATTCTAGTGAAACATTACACTTTGAATTATTACGTCAACTATTTAGTATTTTAAATAAATCGGGTGGTAGCCGACTGATTTTAGAATATCCAGGAAGCCAAACAACAACAATGAAACGTTCTCTTACAATGGTTGATAAGCATATACACAATTCTTGACTTCTCGTAACTTAGCGGCCGGACCCTGTGGCCGAGTGGTTAGCACATCGCGCTGCGACGCCAAGGGTCACAGGTTCGAATCCCGCTCGGACTTGGTTTGTTTGTGAATGTCCATTCATCAATTTCATCATTTCATCACGCATTCCCATCTTCGCAAATTAGCCAAGAGGCACAAAACGCGCAGTAAAATAAACTAAATCAATCAATCAATCATAACTTAGCGGTTCGAGAACATCGAGAAACATTATACACAGCAGACACAACAGAAAATTAAGGGAAGCTCACGTATTTGGTGAAATTTCTTTGGAAATATTGACCAATTAGCACAAGAATATTTCAGACGTATACAATCAAATGAGATCCACAATAACTATGCACGTTAAAGGTAAAGAGCAACGATGTCAAAATGGCTATATTAAAAAATATATATATGTAAAATTAGCAAAGTCCAGAGATTTACTAACCACGTTCAGTTTCAATATTTACTTTCTTTAAGTTCGAAACTACTACTTTTCCATTCTAGATTATTTTGTAAGTGAACGTGACCTAACACAAAACAGCACAACAATGTTTAACATGCAACAATTGTTCATTGTTGAAGCTCGTTACAGTAGCTATGAAACTACATCCAAAAACTGACGACCAGACACACATAAGAATTACATTGTACTTTTACTTAAAGTAAAAGTTCTTCATGCCGGATTTCCATTCAAAGTGGAGATATGCTGACGTCTGCAGGATAGTACGTGAGTTTTGGAATTTTATTATTTTTCAGTCGCTTTTCTGTAATGTCTGGCTAATAGCGACGATGCGGATGAGTGATGATTTAATTGAATTAAAGAAAGGACACTTACAAGGACAACCATGCCCAGATCGAGATTAGAACACGGGAACTCCTCTGGCAAGATCGAAAGTCGGCCACTTTACACACTCGGTCACCGAACCGGCGTGTTTATGTTATTAATGCGACATTGATTTGACTTATTTTTCTTCGCTTTTCTGCCATTCTTGGCTACTCTCGAAAATGAATATGATTGGACAGTCACAAAGAGTACCCATTCCCAAGGCCATCATTTGAACCGGGAGCCTTATTAATGCTATATATGTTCAAAGGTGTTTGTCTGTAAAATAGATAAACGCTGTGGCCAACAGGGCTTAGAGCGCCAAAGCCTGCCAACCAGATTTCAATTAGTGAACTCATTAGGGTGACCATCCGTACTGATTTTCGCAGTACAGTCCTGTTTCTTGATGGGCTGTCCTGCAGAATGCGAAGCCATGTATAAAATTAAGATATGTCCTTTCTTTCACATATGTCCTGCGAAATGTCCTGATTTCTACTCCGGTCTCCGAAGTCCAAATATTTATTTTCTATTTATATTTTCTTTTGTTTCTTTCCATGTCAACAGTTTATGCAGTACATACTTTTCTGTTGTGGTCGGGCTGGAGAGAATGAACATCCGGTTAGAACAATGCATAGTTACCACGGCAGAGAGCAGGTTGTAGACAGTTGCGAACGAAAGGGTCAGGTGGCGTCCAGTTGTTGCGGGGTGCGTAGAGTGGAAGTCTCGTTCCTGAAGTGCACGTCTCGTATTTCAACACTGTCGGGTGAAGATGCCTCCTAGGAGGAAATGTGCATTTAATTCAGAACTGAAATCTCTTGATTGAATTATCTTTATCCATTTCTTAAGAGAGGCAGAAGCGATAGTGATGTTCACTGTGAAAAATGTTCAGGTGAGTTTTCAATTGTAAACAGTGGAAGGTCTGAAATAACACGACATCTGCAAATGGCAAAACACAAATCTGCCGACGCTGCTGCTGCATCTAGTGCTACTCTTTCTACATTTTTTCGAAACAAGAATTTTGGGCCTAAAGAACAAAAATTGGCAGCAGCAGAAGTGTGTTTTACATTTCATACAGTGCAACATAATCAATCGTTTCGTTCTACAGACTGTAGTTCGAAACTTGTTAAGAAGTGCTTCGAACCACAATATGCTTGTGCAAGAACAAAATGTGAAGCGATCGTGACAAATGTGATAAGCCCCTATGCAATTGCAGAGCTTCAGAAAGAGTTGGATCAGGTAAATTACATTACAGTTTACGCAGATTCGTCGAACTATAAAGCTACGAAATTGTTTCCATTGTTGGTGCGCTACTTCCTTCCTTTGAGCGGAGTGCACGTTAAAGTTCTGGATTTTCAAGATCAGTGTGGTGAAACTTCCGATATTGTGTCTTCGTATATCCTGAAGACATTAAATGAATACAACATTGAAACTAAAGTTGTTGGATTATGTGACTAACTGCAACTTTGGAGGATCAGCAAGAAAGGGTAAAAAAAAATGTTTACAGTATTGTTCAGGAATGCTTAAACAAACCAATTGTAGGTGTAGGTTGTTCTGCACATATAGTGAATAATTGTGTACAAACTGCGATGGACTGTTTACCGATTTGCATAGAAAGTGTGGTGCACAAAATATACTCATATTTTTACATATATACAGTACGTGAACATGCTTTACGTGAATTTTGTGACTTCGTGGAGATAGAGTTCTCAAAGCTTCTTTCTTATAGCAAAACTAGGTGGCTCTCTTTGTTGCCAGTCGTAGAGCGCATACTTAAACTCTATCCATCATTGAAATCATACTTTCTATCACAAGACAAGTGTCCCACAATCATTAAAATGTTCTTTGAGGACCCCCTATCTGAAATATGGCTTTATTTTATCCATTCCAATGCAGCACTTTTTAATGACTTTGTTCACTTTCTAGAGGGTCAATATGTTTCTATGATAGAAGGTTCTGCATTGACTGCAGAACTTAAACAAAAATTAGTTGACAGATATAACTGACTTTTTTTGCCTCTTATAGTGCAGTCGAAACTGAAAAGTCTGGAGGAAAATGGGTTTGTTTGTATGTCAAGTTTTAAGGAACACGTGTGTTCATTTTATTCAACTTGTATTGAATATATTAAGCAGTGGTCCTCTCCCTTTTCTGAAACGACTGTGTTGGATTTCGATAAAACTGGATTCGATGACCGAATGGGACAGGGTGCAAAATACCGTACAATTTGTCAACAAATGGTCACGAAAGCTACTTAATGATTCTTATCTCTTTGATGAAATTTCAAATGTAAGAGCGTATGCTACTCTTGAAAAACTGAAAGTATGGAACACTGCTCAAATGAGAGTAGATTTAAGATGGGTTGAGATATTCAAATATTTTCAGGAAAAATGTATTTCCTTTTATCAGGTATTTGATATTGTAAAGTTCAGTTTGTGCCTTCCAGCCGCAAATGCACCCACTGAGAGAGTTTTCTCATTAATGAATAACATGTGGACTGCTGAGAAATCTCAATTGAAAACAAACTCTGAAACACCTAATAATAACTAAATATAATTTCAGTTGTACCTGTAGTGAATTCCATCATATGGTTATGGAAAATACAAAGTTATTACATGCTATTCACTCGAAGCAAAAGTACAGAACCATTAAGGATGATACTTAAATATTGGTACATTTGATTATGAAATATTGGTAAATGTCTGTTATATCGGACACACATTTCTATAGGATATTTTCAGTTTCAAATGGTTCGTACTTACCAATTGTGTATTGCGGAACATAGTTGAAGGTGCCATTATGCTTTTTACATGAAAATAACTCCGATTTTTCACATTACGAGTAATTCTTTTCGGTCCTTTCTTCCGTTGTGAAACATACAATATGGCACGCACAGCTGTGGATCATCGCGGGTCGTGCTTGTGTTTTGTCGATTTGGAGTGGGTATGCAGTGTTTCAACCATCTTAACCGAAAAACACCTGATTTCGTGTTCATTATGTCATCACAAACCATTGACGGATAGCCCCAAAAACCATTCAAGATAGCCCCACGGACCATTTCCGTCAAGGTTAAGTTAGGTAAGCATAGTTTTAAAAAAATCTCTTAAAAGAAAGGCACATTTGGAAACCATGGCGAGACTGCGTGACTTTCGACGCTCGCGCCATCTGCAGGTACATAATGGAAACAACGGCATAATGTTGTCGCTTCGAACAAAATGCAAGTTTATTATATCAAAAGTGCTTATTTCTTGTTGTGTAGCATTCTACGGTGAGAAAATACCTCCCAATAACTTTCAAAATGCTACAGAAACTCATTTCCGTAAGTAGTTTCTTCTGTAAAAATGAAGAAATGTGTCTCCGATATAACAGACATTTACCGAAATATTTGTTAATTTGAAGTTATTGGAATTAAAGACTTAAATTGTAAGTGACATGTTGTCAACAAAATTTTGCTCGCAACTGTAGTTTGTTTAATATGTCAAATTTTAAATACATTTAGTTTTCATTTTTGTTCTATGCCACTCATATACTTTAGGGATTCATCAAATAAAAGAATAATTATTTTTAAAACTTTCGTCCTTTATGTCTTTCCTTTTTTGAAGAAAGTTTGTCATGGTATGTGTGTGTACTGTTTTTTGCTGGTAAGGATCTGGTCACCCTAGAACTCATAGAATCTAATCACCGCTGTTGTATACAGCTCGATAGATTATATTGCAGAATGAATGCCAGATATTCTCTTTATCTCCTATTTTATCTACTAGTTATATCCTGTGTGTTATATTTTGTGGTAACAAAATATAACACACAGGATTTTCCTGAAGTAACTTGGATTCTTGCTATAACACGATTATGCCTTGTTATCATCTTAAACACACTTTGCTAACAAAGGCAGTTTTCTTCTTTCTTTCTAATTAAAGCACTATACACGTTAAGTTTCCACCCTAGTTTCTTATTTTATTGAACTCAACAGGTACATACCTAATTACAGAGCCCATATGAAGGATACATAGTGAATAAAGTTACATATACACACGCACGCACTTTATCACACCATTTCATCAGAAAATTATGTGTTTAAGCTTAGGCCATTGTGTTAAGGCTCGGCTGGATTTTTTGCATGCGAATGGGCGATTTTTTTACAAATTTTCCTCTCCATTCGAAAAAATCTTGAATATCTCAAAATATGAAAAATTACATACGCTTAGAATTCCTTCTAGAACATTGACGTGAATTTTCGTGTAGTTTTCTTTCACTGTTGTCTAGATATTATCAATAGTTTCGGGATTCAATAAAGTCTATTGACACGCACCTTCTGGCTTTAAAGCTTTATGTTAGTCGGTTACAACCCTTTTATCGGACTTCTCAAAGGCTTCTTAGGGTTAATACGACCAAGCCCTTGCGAGGTCTGCGGTGCAGGATTTATTAATAATTATCACCTATGTAGGTTTGAAATGAAAGATCATTAAGATCTTTTACTCGAAGATTTATTTAAACTTTCGATGATATACAAACACTTTTCAAACAGACAATTCACCCGATACAACTTGTAGGCCTAAACCTATTGGCATAGGCGTAGCTAGAACTTTATATTTGGGTGTGCACAAAGGGAAAAAAATGAGGTCTTGTGCCTTTTTAATAGCATATTTTGCAACACAATCACTTGGCTCTTTAACTGCACTTATGTTTGTAAAGGAATATAAATTCAATAAATGACAGTGTTGAAAATTTCTGAATATACACTATGTTGCCATTCGTCACCGGACACCCTTCAAAAAGTGCTTGGGATCGTCTGTACACGTCATACAACCTATAAAAGACGTTGCCGGTTGAGAATACACTCATACCAGCTACAGCAGTCAATATGGACAGACGACGCGAACTGAGTGAGGTGGAAAGAGGGATGATCATTGGAGCCCACAGGTTTGGGCATTCGACCCGTGAGATTTCCAACAAATTTCAGATACCCCGGTCGACAGTGAGTGATGTTATCCTGAAGTGGAAGCGAGAGGGGGTTATGACATGCCGACCCAGACCCAGTAAACCAAAAATATTAACAGATCGTGACCATCGATGCTTGAAACGTGTGGTGAAGTCAAACCGGAAGGCGTCGTTTCAGATGGTGGCACAGGAGTTTCCATCGGCTTCCAGTAGTGCTGCAAGTGATCGTACTGTCCGCCGGGAGATAGTCGCACTTGGTTTTCATGGTTGCACAGCAGTTCACAAGCCACATTTCACAGCCCGCAATGCAACCCGTCGGTTACAGTGGTGCAAGGAACGCCGCCATTGGACTGTCGAACAATGGAAATCCATCCTATGGAGTGATGAATCGCACTACCAGATGTGGCGGTCCGATGGACATGTGTGGGTGTGTCGTATGCCCGGTGAACGCTGTTTACAGGACTGTATCGTACCCACAGTGAAATTCGGCGGAGGTGACATCGTGGTGTGGTCCTGCTTTTCGTGGTTTGGTCTTGGTCCTCTTGTTTTAGTTCGGGGAAACATGAATGCCGATGCGTACCAAAAAGTTCTGGACAATTTTGCACTACCGACATTGTGGGAACAATTCGGTATTGGCCCATACCTGTTTCAGCCCGACAATGCTCCATGTCATATGGAAGACATTATCAACACGTGGTTCAAGGACATGGGTGTGCAAAAACTTGATTGGCCAGCCCAAAGTCCAGATATCATCCCCATTGAACACCTTTGGGGCGAGTTGGAGCACCGCTTGAAAGCCAGGCCACGCTGCCCAAAAACACACCACTGAGCTGTTTGCCGCTTTGCAGGAGGAATGGGGCAAGATTCCCGTCGACACGTATCGCAAATTGGTGGAAAGTCTACCTCGAAGGGTTGCGGACGTCATTGCGGCAAAAGATGGCCCTACACGATACTGATGTGGTGCTGCCACCGGATTAACGTACTGGTATGGGGTGTCCGGTGACGAATGGCAACATAGTGTATGTAGCAGAAAAAAATCAAATTGCATCGAAATTACACACACAAAATGTTCATAAATGTTACAAACAAATACATCAAAATACACGTCATCTGTAACAAGAGACGTCTGTCAAAGGTGTTCTTAAACTCATCAATAACTTCATTTACACGTACATCAATAGACGAAGCTTTTTCCTGTTCCACAAAGAGCAAGAGCAGGGCTTCCAATCTATCCTGCTTCTGAGTTGCTCTTAATTTAGTTTTAACTTGGGTAAGCTTGGAGAAAGCTCTCTCACACGTGCAGCTTGTGACAGGTATAGAAGAAAAGCGCTGTAGTACAGAGTAGAATGCAGTAAATATCTTCCTTCTCCAATGACATCAAAAAATCGAAAAACTATAGACACTCGTTTCATCAGCGATAATGCACACGTATGTACAAGTAATGACATTTTCAACTTCTTACAAACTGCCGCTTATTTTCTCTCTTATTGAAATATCTGTCTTTAATTCTCTTTGATAAAGCAGCCCATTATGGTGTGCTTAGGCACACCCGGCACACCCCGTAGCTACGCCTATGCCTATTAGTTGTACCGAAGTTTATAACCCTGGTCTTTTTGATGATGCAGGAGAACGCCTTATTCAGAGTTGGGTTTGTGGAATATCTGCCAAATGGAGCACAAGTACACCAGCCAATCCGAAGATTGAAGCAAGATATTACCCAACGTCCCCTGAACCATCAGCCTTTCGGCAACCAGGAGAATGTCCCGTAGGCTTACAAAAGTCTAGCTCTTTTATATCATAATTTTGTTTACAATTTACCATGGTTACTACATAGTTGTTTTATATTTCCATAGTTTCAGCATTTTTTCTGATTTTAAACAATTCCTTACCTATTGTACAACCTTAGTGACAATGAAGTTCGACCAGTCACAAATATAGGAGTGCGTTGTGAAAGAAGGAGAACACATGCATATGCTGAACATATTTTATTCAGCAGGCTACATGGAACAAAGGAAAACATAAATTTCCGCTGCAACGCAGCAATGTATGGTGTCCACACAAAATAAAACATTTTCGTCCATCTACACGTGACATTGAAGTTCGACCACTGTTAGAGGGGATCCTGTTTACCATGGTGTGACGCCGCCCCGTCGGCGAATAACTGTGGCAATGCGTCGGGGCATGCTGCGGACGAGTCGTTCAAGGTATTCCACATCGATGCGGTGCCATTCCTCCTGCAGGCAGGCGATAAGAGCAGCCACTGTCGTGGGTCCCATCTGTTGCACACGTCGCTTAAAAACACGCCACACATTCTCAATGGGCGAGAGGTCGGGACTCGATGGTGGCCATGGCAGAGTTCGCACGTGATGGCGAGTCAACCATTCTCTTGTCAGCCGCGCTGTATGAGGCCTGGCATTGTCGTGTTGAAAGATGAGACGCCGCCTGTGGAACAGGTGCCTTTGCACTGTGGGAAGATGCCGCTCCAGTATGCGTGTATAGGTGTGTGCATTCACAATGCCCTCACAGACGTGTAGTGGGCCAACCCCAGATGCCGTCATGCATCCCCATACCATCACTGACGCAGGTTTCTGTACCCGACGTGCATAACATTTTGCTTCATTCTGTTTCTCCTTCCGACAAATGACTGTTTTCCGTATTTTCCCGTACACAACATTGAAAATGGATTCGTCCGTCCACAAAACCCTGTTCCACTGCCGAAATATCCATCCCCGGTACATTCGTGCCCACCGTAGTCGATTGCCTTTGTTCAACATGGAAAGGAAGGGTTTACGTTTCGCCTTGTACACTCGGTAACCGCATCGCTATAGGTAACGGCGAATGGTTCTGGTTGACACTTCAATGTGAAAGCGTTCTCGAGTCCACAGTCGTAATTCGGCCAAAGAAACATGATTGTTGGTCTTAATATACCGCCTAAATATCCGTAGGTCAGGCACGCTCAGCAGGCGTTTCCGACCGGGGGCCTTACCTGGCTCTGTAGTACCCGTATTTTGGTGGTGTTAGATGATGCAGTGGACGGTTGACTTGGGTAAGTTCAGTTGGCGCCCTATTTCCCGTTCACTGAGTCCATCCCAGTATGATTTGACCTATTATAAACTCGAGAAAGTATGACCCCCCTCAGATTGATTTGCCTACACTTAAAACTAGCTCAACATGCCCATATGAGCTTTTTGCTCAAGTGTGGAACCCTGTCTAATCCAAGATTTTTGTAAAAATGCCCTCGGGAATTTCCTGTGAAAGTAAGACCCCCTCAGATTGATTTGCCTACACTTACAAAAGGCACTTCTGTGAGATTGTTGTCCATAATCCTGTCAAAAATATGCCCCTCTTGATATTTTTTGATATCTTAAGTATAGTGACTGCTATAGTGCCCTAGCATGTATAGATTTCAAAATATTAACAATTCTGTTAATATTGTATTTTTCAGAAAATTCCATTTATAAAAATTAGGCATTTACAGCTTAAGTATTGCATATATCAGGAAAATTATAGAGACATAAAATGTAGAGAATCATGCCTAGAATATGCCTACAAAATTTCAAGTCTCCAGTACTGATAGTTTTTGAAAAATCTCAAATTAAAAAAATTATCGATTTTTTCAAAATTTGAGTATGTTGCTCTGGGGAACATGCAGAGTCACCCCCCAGGAATATAACTGGCCTAGGATCAAAACTAGTGAAAATTGCAAAAATAAAATAATCGATTTTTTCAAAATTTCAGTATGTTGCTCTGGGGGCCATGCAGAGTCACCCCCATAAATATAACTGTCCTAGAATCAAAACTAGTGACAGAATGCAGAAACAAAAATTATAATAGGGCTTGGATACAACAAGAAGGGCATTCTGCTGGCTTGTATACAGCTACCAGCCACTATATTTTTATTTTGAACACAGCACTTAAGACTAAGCCAAGATGCACACCCACCCACCCCCAGCCACACCCACCCACCCCCACCCACACCCACCCGCATCCATACATATTTACTTCCCGGTACACTTCTATTGCATCATGTTGTGTAATATTATGCAATAAATTATTAGGCATGTGTTGTTTTCTGATTAATTGGTTATGACATAATGTGATGATGTGGTGTTTTCTGATTGGTTTAAATAAGCAAGATTTCTATTGGCTCTATAAATCTATATAAGCCAGAGCACAGTGCAGATTCCTCACCTTTGCTGGATCGGCAGAGGAACCCACATCGCGGGGGATAGAACCTGAACAGGCTCCACCAAAGTATAGGAGACTTAGAAGCATATAATTTGGCGGAAAACCCAAGTAAGGTCATAGAAACAATATACACTGATGCAATAAAAGCCAATTTTTGGCAGGGGGGCCAAAGTGGTTCCTAAATACAAAATAATTAATATCTCAAGAACTAATTGACATAGAGCTATGCAGTTTTTTTGTCTGCACTGAACCCAACTGATATTTCTTATTAAGCATAGAATTTTGATTTGATTCCCAAGAAATTTTATATAATAAACCAACAACAAAAATACCAAAGCCAAAAATATTAACACACATACACACACATATACACACACACACAAATCACACTGCTGAACCCAATTGATATTTTTTATAAGCATAGAATTTTGATTTGAATCCCAAGAAATTGTATATAGTAAACAACAATAAAAATGCCAAATCAAAAATATTGTAATCAATGCAAAAAATATATAACCAGCCCCAATTGGGCCAGGCACCAAAAGAATTGTAATCCAGACAAATGCAGAACTCCCACTAAAATATGCCCTAAATGCCATAGAAAATATAGCATGGAATATTTCACATATAAACATAAAGGTACTTGCTCTGCACAGTCATCAACATTGCCCCCACAACCATCTACATCTGTTCTGAAAAGGAAGCATGAAACACCTGTTAATGCTGGACCGGCAAAGCAGCCACGCTATGAACCCATCCATAGCAGTTTTAACAGCCAATTAAGGGATCACCGTTTTGTATCAGAGCCAAGATGTGGTATTAAGAATTTTTTGAACAGTATAAATCCTGATGTGCAGGCAATTCTAAATGCACAAAATGGCTCTTATAAGCTCTCCCTCAAATTGTTTACACAATATAAGAAATCAAATGGCACCAAATTTACACAGCCCAACATAACAGAAACTGTACCTGTATATTCAAATGCAAATTTAGACAAAATAATAAGCAGTTTGATAGATCAATTGAATATTAAACACTCTGAATTTGCAGCAAAAGAATCAGGATGGAGCCTATGCGGATCTCCACACAAGTTATATGTTAATATTTCTGAATTCAGCCCATTACAAGGATCTACATATCTGCCATTACCTGACAATATTAAAAACAAAAGAGCCGTGGTCAATATTGAAAATAATGATGAGAAATGCTTTTTGTGGTGTATTTTAGCTGCTTTGTATCCAGTTTTAAGGAATCCTCAGAGAATAACTTATTATAAACAACATGAAAATGATTTTGATGAAGCAATGGAGGGTTTAGAATATCCAATGTCTGTTCAGAATATTGATAAATTTGAAAAAAAGGCCAGGAATACCAATGGTAAACAATTATCTATTAATGTATTTACTTGTTCTACTGGCCGTGGCAATTGCTTGATAGCACCTCTCAGAATCAGTACATTTGATGATGATTCTGCTGTTCCGATTGATCTGCTCTTAATTGATGAGGATGATACACACCATTATACTCTGATACAAAATCTTGAAGCTTCAGTGAGAACACAACTAGACAAATCCAATACAATATTCAAGTTGTGCAGAAGATGTTTAACTGTATTTGATGGTAGAAAAATGGTGAATGGTGTTTGTGAAAAGAATGCAGAAATTGCTAAAAACAAGTTAATTGAGCATCTGAAATACTGTGGCAATCATAAACCTGTTCATATGCTTATGCCTAACCCAAATGAAAATGCCAAATTCAAAAAATTTGAAGCCTTGTTGGAACACCCAGCATATATAGTCTGTGATTTTGAATCAAATCTCAAACCTCTTGCATTCTGCAGTCCAGATCCTGATGAATCTTCAATTACATCATACCAGCTACATGAACCTTCACAAAGAATAGAAAATGAGTGCCGTTGCATAGCATCTAATGTCTTATTAAAATCAAAACCCATGTTGCCTTTAACAGAGAAACAGATTGAAGATTTCAACAATGCAGAAAAATGCCCGGTATGTGATTCTGAATTTTCAGATATAAATATCAAGGTACATCACCATTCCCATACAGATGGTAAATTCTTAATGCCCCTGTGTAATAGCTGTAATATTAAGATCCAGAGACCAAAATTTGTCCCCATATTTTGCCATGGTGCATCCAATTATGATTTTCATCATCTGATCAGGTACGAGGGGTTTGACAAGCAGAATTTAAATATTTTAGCTGAAAATAATGAAAAATATATTGCCATTAGCAAAATAATTAAAGTTAATGGTGTTCCTATTCACTTAAGATTTCTTGATTCATACAGAATTTTATCGGCTAGCCTGGCTACACTGGCCACTCAATTATCTGATGATCAATTCAAAATCACATGTGCTTTGTTTCCAAATCAGGAGCTGAAATTATTTAGGCGGAAGGGTATATATCCATATGATTATGTTACAGATTTTTCTAAATTTGATGAGTGTTCTCTGCCAACACAACAAGAGTTTTACAGCAAAATCATAGGATCTGGAATCACAGATGAAGATTATCACCATGCCCAGTTGATGTGGACTAATTTAAAATGCCAGACATTTGGTGATTATCACAAGGCTTATTTAAAACTTGATGTGACTCTCTTAGCTGATATACTGCAGGCATTCAGAAAATCTTCCATGCAAAATTATAAACGGGATCCAATGTATTTTTACAGTGCGCCAGGCCTAGCATGGTCTGCAATGTTTTTAAACACTAAAATGCAATTGGATCTGATCCAGGATCAGGACATGTATCTGTTTATGGAACAATGTATAAGAGGAGGCATGGTGCAATGTTCTCAGAGATATGCCAGAGCAAATAACAAATATATTCCTGATTATGATCCAGCACTGCCATCAAATTATATACTGTATGTAGATGCCAACAGCCTCTATGGTTATGCCATGATGAAAAAACTGCCATATGCAAGGCTTGAGTGGGTCGAAGATTTCAATATTGAAGATCTTAAGGATTTTGATGACAGTCACTATGGCCTGTACTTAGAGGTTGATCTGACAATTCCTGATGATTTACACAACACATTTTCTGATCTGCCCCCAATTCCTGAGGTTGAGTGCTCACCTGGCTCTAAACAGAAGAAATTGATGATGACTCTAGAGCCAAAACAGGATTATGTCATATATTACAAAAACCTCCAGTTCCTGATGAATCATGGTGTTCAAGTGACCAAAGTTGGAAAAGTTTTGAGGTTCAGGCACTCAAGATGGTTGAAGCCATATATTGATACAAACACAGAGCTTCGAACATCTGCATTGAGCCAATTTGATAAGACCTTGTTTAAATTGATGGTCAATTCAGTGTATGGCAAAACAATTGAAAATGTCAGAAAACATATTGATGTTAAAATAATTACTGACCCCAGCCGGAGCAAAAAATTGATTGCAAAGCCCAATTTCAATTATAGAAGAATTTATGATGAAAATATGGCACTTTTCAACATGAAAAAAAAACAAAGATTAAGTTTGATAAGCCTATTTATGTAGGGGCTGTGATATTGGAATTGGCCAAATTACACATGTTAAAATTGTATTATGATGTGTTGAAGCCTTTTTATAAGGATCGTGTAAAACTGATGTACATGGACACAGATAGTTTTGTTCTTGATATTCAAACAGAAGATGTTTATCAAGATATGGCACAGCCTGAATTGTTTATATATTTTGATACCACTGAACATTCAAAAATTAAACCCCACAACAAAAAGGTGCCTGGCAAGTTAAAAGATGAGACACTTGGTGATGTTATTGTGGCATTTGCTGGGTTAAGGGCCAAGATGTACAGTTTTGAAACATGTAGTGGTGCTGTTGCAAAAAAGGCCAAGGGTATTGGCAGAGTGACTGTAGACAAAGAGCTTGAATTTGAAGATTACAAAAATTGCCTCAAATCATGTAGCACAATCAGAACATCAGAATCCAGAATTCAGAGTGTGGATCACTTCTTGAATACAAATATTGTAAGAAAAGTGGCTCTGGACCCACATGATGATAAGAGATGTATTTTATCATGTGGCATACATACTCTACCATGGGGTCATTGTGATTTGAAAAATGGTAATCAATGCCCAATTACAGAGCATGATTTGAAATAAATAAACATGCCTATGAACTTATTTGGGTTCAAAAAACAGGCTATTATGGACCTGCCAACACCACAATTTTGGAAAAATTCAAAGTACCATAACCCATCTTGAGGGTACAATATCAGCAGTGCAAAGTGATTTGACAAATATACAAGAATCCCGCCTGCCTGGTATTGTAGACACACTTGTCAGTGTCCAGCAACAGATCACAAAGCTTGAAAACCTCAACACTGAATCTGAGCTATCTCATTTTCATCACTTGATCGATGATATCCAAACAAAACTTGAAATTTTACAACAATCAACACCCACTCAGGCAGATATAGCCCTGCTCCAAAATGCTATGCAAAATGTGGCTGATGCATCTGAATTAAATAATGTGAAATTGGCACTTGAATCTTTGCAAAATACTGTATCAAATCTGCCTACATCACAGGAACTTAAAAATATAAAAAGGGCAGTGAATCGCATATTGAAATCAGAAGATATCAAGAATATCCAGACAGAGATCAAACAACTCACGCAGACAGTGGCCACTCTACCAACTAATCAACATATTAATGAACTGCATGCCCTGTTTGAGGATATCAGAAGACAGGTCCACGATCTTACTGCTCAAAATTCAAAATTGGCAGTTATTGAAAATTTGCAACAAATTGTAGCTAATATCAAGCAGCAGCTAGGGACCATGGAATCCAATCAAGCAAATGCTCTGTGTGTTTTTGCCACCCAGCTTCAAGAGATTGTGCAACAAAACAAGAAACTTGTTGTGGACATAAAAATCAAGCCAGGCCATGATGATGTTGTTAGGACCATCAATGAGCACCTTGAATCTGTAACAAGCAGATTGCTTACAGCAGAAAAAGAAATAACAGCAATAATTGAGAATCCAAAACATACAGTAATTCTTGAATTGTACAGCATCCCCAACAAAGAATATGATTCACCATTTACACCAGGTGGCAAAATATATATGCTGTCCCCTGCACAATTTTATTACCAGTTTTTTGTTGGGGGCACACTGAGACCAATCAAGATCAAATATTGGCTTCAACCACAGGCACACCACTACCCCACCTTATCAATAACAAATGCTGACAACAAACCAAAAATCACCAGTGTAGAGTTAGAGGATTTTACAGATCCCAATACATTAGAAACATCTTTTGCTGATGATGATGGCTCTCTGGAATTTCATATACAAATAGGAGACAAACTGTATTTAGAAAATCCTGTAGTATCAGCTGCTGAACACCCTATAGTTGCAATATTCTTGTTTACATATTATGTCTAGACAAATTATTGTTGATGAATTACACAGACAAGCCAGACATAATTATAAGAGACTGCCAGTAGTCACAAAGGGCATAGATGATTTATGGCAGAGCGACTTGATTGAGATGGCAAGTGGACAGCTGAAAAACTTAGACAAAATCAACAAGGGCTACAAGTATCTACTCACTGTCATAGATACATTTTCAAAATTTGCCTGGGCTGTGCCACTCAAATCCAAGACTGGAAAATGTGTTACAGAAGCCTTCAGGACAATCATCAATCAGAGTGGAAGATCACCGCGCTATTTGCAAACAGATAATGGCAAAGAATTTTATAATTCTGTGTTCCAACAATTTATTAAAAGCCAGTCAATACAACATTATTCGAGTTACAGTGATCTCAAGGCCTCAATTGTAGAGAGATTCAACAAAACCCTAAAAAATCTTATGTATAAACAATTTACACTTCAAGGTAATTATAAATGGCTTAATATTCTTCCAGAACTTCTACATAAATATAACAACTCGGTTCATTCCACAATCAACATGAAACCCTCTGAAGTAACTTCATCTGATGAGCAAAAATTGATCAGGACTGTTTATTATCCTAGATACCAGCCAACAACAAGAAAGGCCAAATACAAGGTGGGTGATCAAGTAAGAATCAGCAAATATAAGCACTTATTCAAAAGAGGCTTTACAAGAAACTGGAGCACTGAATTATTTACAGTGGTTCAAGTTAAACCTGGGACCCTTAACACATATATAATAAAATATCACCGAGGAGAAATTCTCAAAGGCAGATTCTATGAAGAAGAACTCAGCAAAACTAAACAGCCTGACACATATCTCATAGAAAAAATCATCCGCAGAAAAGGCAACAAGTTATTTGTCAAATGGCTAGGACTTCCAGAACACAGCTGGATCGATGCAGACAAAGTGATAATATGAACACCTGGGATGTTATAAAAAGGCTGCCAGAACCTGAACAGCAGATTAAGAGAAATGGCAAGTTGCTGCCTGATAATATTAGATGTCTTATTGTTGGGCCATCAGCTTGTGGTAAAACTACACTAATGATTGATAATTTTTTATTGGCACCCAACTGGTTAGACTGGAAAAACAGGCACTTGTATGTTTTCTCTAAGAGCTTGGAACAATTAAAATATCAGCAGTTGATGAAGCTATATGATGGATTGGATATTGCCACTTTTGAATCAGATGTTAAGCCACTTCAAGAATGTCTCGATAATTCTGTTGTTGTGTTTGATGACATTATACTGGATAATCAAAACAAGGTTAGAAATTTCTTTACACAGGGCCGACACAAAAACATTGATTGCTTCTACCTGGCACAGACTTTTTCAAAAATACCGAAGCAGCTGATCCGAGACAACAGCAATTTTATATGTGTGTTTCATCAAGATCATACCAACCTCAAACACATACATGATGAATATGTAGGTGGGGACTTGAGCTACAATGATTTTTCCAAGTTTTGCAGTAGGTGCTGGAATCAAAACAGTTATGGGTTTGTCACAATTGATATGACAAGAAAACCCAATAGTGGCAAATACAGAAATAAAATTAACAATTTTCTAGACATTGAAACATATATAAATAACCATGAAAAGGCCAATCATTGATGATCTTAAATTAAGAGATTATCTTGTAAAAAGATTTAAGGGATGGAAATCAGAGAACCGAGGAATTTATGAACAACACAAACAAACAGAACAGCCTATTATTGATGCTATTAGTGAATTAGGTAAAAATATCAAAACTGTTACAGAGCAAATTCAAAATTTGATCACAGAGCTTGTACCTGTAGCTGCAAGGAACATATTAGATTATCCAATCACCCCACTTTCCAGTATTCATACACCTAGTCCTGTTGCTACTCGAAGAATTGAAGCTACTCTGGATCCTATTGAATTGGGTCTTCTTGCTCAAAAATATTTAAGCACACCTAAAGACAACAAAGATGAGGTCTTTGGCTTATATGCTGACACAGAGCGTGATGGTAGCATCATACATAGAATTGGCAATTTCAGAGTAACATTTATGGGAGATGATCTCATTGTATATTCAGAATCTCATCTTGGAGAAAGAGGTGGTTTTGTTAAATATCCCGGCACACCTGGATTGTGGGAACTGATGACTAGGAAAAGGCCTGGCAGCTATACAGATCAAGACTATGAGCACTACAAAGAAATATTAATAAAATCAGATGCTCTATACCAGAACAATGATCCCACACAAAAAAGAGTCAAGTCTAGCAGTGGAGCAAAATACAACAATTTAATCATGCCCATATGGTCACAAATTAAGACAGGCAGTGGAATCAAACAATACAACACCCTGCCTAAAGAATTTGTATGGGTTGATGATGTCAGGAAACTTGTAGATAGGTTATTGGTGATAGCTGGGGAGGAAAATGCTGGCAACCACAATTTTTACAATGAAAAGGTTGGAATTATGGACATGATAAGCACCAAATTGTCTAATTTTATAGTAAATGACACTAAGGGGATTGGATATCTTATAAAAATTATTAATACTCTACCACCTAAATTTTGGAATATTTCTGAGGGTCGGGGGTTGGTTAATGACATTATAAACAAGCTGCCATTTGAACTACACATTCCAGGCTATCAGTATTGTGGTCCAGGCACAAAATTGGACCATAGATTAAACAGAGGGGACCCTGGTGTTAATCCCCTAGATGCTGCTTGTAGAGACCATGACATAGCATACAACACACATTCTGATCTTGACAAGAGACATGTTGCAGACAAGAAATTAGAAGAGGCTGCATTTGGTAGATTTGTAAGCAAAGATGCTTCTTTGAGTGAGAGAATAGCAGCATTGGGAACCACCATAGCTATGAACACCAAACAAAAACTGGGGTGGGGGTTGTGAATATATATATAATAAACCTACAATGAAGGCCAAGGGTGTTATGTATCAAATACCTTATGCAGGTCTTAAATCTCTTAAAACTATTGATAGTCTTTTAACCAAAAAGCAGCGCAAGAAAAAAGCTCTTGTATTGCCAAGGGCCATGGTATGAAATTGTTGCTTAGTACCCCCAATTAAAAAAATTACAACAATCCAGAAAAAAATTGCATACAGGGGGTTTCATATTTACTATCCCGGCCATCTTAGCAGCACTTGGGGCTGTTGGGTGCTTGGCTGGGGGATCAGCTGCCATAGCAAAAACAGTAATAGATGCCAAGAAGAATAGGGCAGAATTAGATGAATTGAAGCGCCATAACCTGGCCATGGAGAAACAAGGCAAAGGTGTTAAGAGAGCCATGAATAAGTTTAAAAAAAACAAGAACCGCTTACAAACCAAGATATTGAAGCTTTAATCAAGCCACTGGGCATCAAAAATTTTAGAGGTGTGTACATGTCTGATTCTTTACCAGAACAACCACTCAACAAAGAGTGTGGCATTGTTAATTTGGATAAGTACAAAAATCAGGGCACTCACTGGATCTGTGATCTTAAATATTTAAACAATGAGGCATTTGTGTTTGATTCATTTGGAGGTGTTCCACCTGAAAATTTAATAAAATATCTAAAATCACCTAATCTTTATTACAATAATGCCCGTGTTCAAAATTTCAAAGATGTTAATTGTGGACATTTGTGTTTATCCGTTCTTAGATATATGTCTCAAATAAATAAACCATCAATTGAAGATTTTCAAAAAGCCTTGTGGTATCTGAAACATCATGGGGGTATTCCATCTCACCAGCCAAAATTCAATATTGAAACTCAAATTACATGATGATATAGTGTATCCCAAAACAATAGCTCTTAGAGCATTTTATAGCATGTACTTGATCCCTAATATTACACACCACAACAACACAATTGCAGTAGGGGATCAAAAAATTGTCATCACTCCAGGGCAATATAATCTGTCCACTCTAAATGCTCAATTACCCAGAGGTATAGTATTAACTCAAAATTCTGTCACTCACAGAGTAGAGATTGTATCTGCTACAGAAACAGTGGATCTGGGTACTATAGGAGAGCTGTTAGGCTTTGAGAACAACACAAAACTTGAACCAGCCATCAAACACACTGCTATTAATATACCTAAATTCTTAGCCATAGAGACTCTGAATATTCACTGTAATGTGGCCGAGGGTATGATCACCAAATCAAATGGCATAGGCACTCACAAACAAACTGGCATCATTGCAACATTTAAACCTAATTCTGAATTTATGGAGCCAATCATCTACACTCCATCCCCAACATTATATTTTCCTGTGTGCCATAATAGAATAGATTACATTGAGTTGATGGTCACTAATGAAAAATAAGAATTAGTTGATTTTGCTGGAGCCACAACAACTGCAATCATAGAGATTAATATTTAAATAAAAATACATACAAAAAAATGGAAAATATTGAGAGTTATGAGCTACAATCATTCCCCCCAAACAGGAGGACATTTGCAAATTTAAATCAACCCAACACAGAAATTGAGGTTGATCTTGATGTAGGGGATGGCTTTATACACCCCCACAGAGCAGATCTATACATCAAATTTGATGTTGTAAAGCTCGATGGAACAGATTATCCGGCAAATTCAAATATAAGATTGGTAGATAATTTTGTGCCGCATCTGTTCTCTGAAATTGAGATCAGAAAACATGGTGTTGTTATAAACAGAGTGGATTATCCCGGCATTACCTCCACAGCTTTGGCCACACTAAAATTATCCAAAACCGATGCATCATACTACAAAATAGGTGGATTTGAGTCTGGTGATAAAATATTATCTAAGAGCCACACAGTGCTGTTCCCTATACGCCTGTTGCCAGGATTCTTCTCAGATTACAAAGACATTATGTGGAAGGGTGGTTTAAGAATCACATTTAGAAGAGCTGCCAATGATAATAATGCTTTGATGAGGTACAGTACATTAAACTCTACAGGGGAAGCTCTGCCCAATACCCTACCTGATGAAGGCAAATGCATTATTCAGACTATGGAGCTAAGAATCCCAGTTGTTGAATATGAAGCCAGTTATGCTCTTAAATACAAAGCAGATATAATAAAAAATCCACAGATTCCTTTACAATTTTATACATATCAATGTGTACAGAAGCCTGCCGCTGGTACTTATTATGAGTTTGATGCTACAAATTCATTCTCCAGTATACAATATGACATGCCGGATTTTGTGGTGGTATTGTTTCAGACTGGATGACAGAATAATCAGGAAAAAAATTCAAGTAGATTTGATAACTGTAACATCAAGAACATATATCTTAAAAATGGCAGAAATGAGGTATTTCCTAGAGAAAATTATAATTTAGACATGTCCAAGGATGATTTTCTTAAATTATATGAAGCATTTACAGCATACAAAAGGGTCACTACTGGCAATACTGACATGTATTACACACCAGATGAATTCAAAGCACAGAGACCCATGTTTGTCATCAACACTTCAAAAAGAAAACAAGTTGTGGTTAATGACAGGACAAACATTAAAATTATCTGTGAATTCCACGATACACTCCCTGATGACACTATATGTAGTGTTATTCTCATAGGTGAAAAATCATATGTTTATGATGTAAGAAATGAGAGAGTCACAGAACAATTCTAGAAGAATTACATTATCTTAATACTAGATATACAAGTTGAGCCTGGTGCCCAATTGAACTTAAACCAGAAGTAAATATGTGTGTGTGTGTGTGTGTGTGTGTGTGTGTGTGTGTGTGTGTGTTAATACGTTTGGCCTAGTTTTAAGTGTAGCCAAAAAAAAATATCAAGAGGGGCATATTTTTAACAAATTTATGGACAACAATCTCACAGAAGTGCCATTTATAAGTGTAGGCAAATCAATCTGAGGGGGGTCATACTTTCACAGGAAATTCCCGAGGGCATTTTTACAAAAATCTTGGATTAGACAGGGTTCCACACTTGAGCAAAAAGCTCATATGGGCATGTTGAGCTAGTTTTAAGTGTAAGCAAATCAATCTGAGGGGGGTCATACTTTCTCGAGTTTATAATAGGTCAAATCATACTACTCATCCCGTTGCAACTCCACCACTCTTCTCCTCACGGTGTTGTCAATAGGTTTGCCCCTGGCCATGGTGATGATGCACTGCGGTTCCTCTGTGCACAGCACGTGCTTATATACGGCGGACTCCCTTATCGTGTCCGTGACGTCATGCTTCCGTCGAATGCGCCACTATCTGGAATTTTTCCGTATGGGTCTGGTGCCTGGTCGAAGTTCAATGTCACGCGTATAGTTCCCCGTTTTCGTTCTTTACGTGACCTTGGGTGCAACATGCTGGGATCACGATTCTTGCCTGCTCACACGCCTCCTCTTACACACATGCGTCACTTCTGCGGGTCACCCATTCCACCGCCTATGCCTCTGTGCATTTAATCACGCATTCCTTTCTGGTCGAACTTCATTGTCACCAAGGTTGTAACATTAACAATAACATTTTTATGGAAAGAAATCTAACAATCTTTAGAGAAAAGATTCAACACTAATTCTTAACAACATAGATTTTTATAACATAGATTGAATAGTTTAATGCTTAAAAGGCATATGTTGACAGGGGCAACACACTATTAAATTATTGATAATATATAGACAACAGTGAAAGAAAACTACACGGAAATTCACGTCAGTGCTCTAGAAGCAATTCTAAGCGTATGTAATTTTTCATATTTTGAGATATAGAGGTTTTTCGAATGGAGAGGAAAATATGAGAAAAAAAATTGCCCAATCGAATGCGAAAGGTCCAGCCGAGCCTTAATAGTGGCTTTACTGAGGTCCCTTAGGTTCATAGAAAAGATGTCAATGGTGTTGTTCTTGATTAGCAATTTATTGTAACTGGTGCACATTCTCTACAATGGAGATTTCTTTTTAATTTCAGATCTAGCTTTCTTTATAAGACTCATTGTTAAGTCTAGTTTTCGACAACGGGATTCGAAAATTAATCTGGCAGAGTAGACTTTCATCATCTATTTCGTAGTGTTCAAATGTGGGGTAAACTTCCTGAAATTTTTAAAAATCTAAGAAATCTTGATTTGACTCTTTCAATTTCTTCACTGTACTTTGCTGTTTCTGTATTTCATATAACAGATGCAGATGGTCTTACATATGAATAATACAAAACTTTTAGTGTGTCTATACTCTTGAAATCCCTCCCCATTCTAAGAATAAACCCAAGATTCTTGAACGCTTCACTAATTATTTGTTCTATTTGTTTATTAAAAGTATGATTTCAATTTTTTTAAAAAAAACTAAATCCTTGACTGTAAAATTTCTTGCTAGTGTTTGATTGTATATTTGATACTGAAATTCAAATGGGTCTTTCTTTCGAGTATATATTACATAATCGCATTTATTGATATCACAGGGCCGCATGGGTTCTGTTGTCTTTATAATTTTGGGTGTTTTACATTTATTTGAACTTGCTGATGCTGAAACTGGCATTAGTTTTCTCATATCACGCAAGAATTTTTTAAAATTTACGATTTATATATGTGGGTTGTGGTATGCACATTTCAGTGCAATTGAAGTGATTGTCGCTAGATTTCACTGGTACGTTTCAAAATTATTCAACAAGTAATAGAGACGAATAAGCTTTAAATACAGAGAAGTTTTGTTTTATTTAAATTAATTAATATGTTTCTTGCCTAAATGCTGAAAATAATACTATGTAAATCATTGATATATCATTTGAAATTAATTTTATATGTAACTGTCAAAAGTCCTAATTTGCTTCTATGGTGGTATGTAAGATACGTTGATCTCCTACATTAACATTTGGTTGTTCAGTGTGGTACATTACTGTGGTGTGGCCATGGCATTTCGTGATTGTCTGAATAGCCCAGATGTGTTTTGCTGCATCTGCGGTGAATTTGTTCCCCGGGTACAGAGACAGGAAATTACAGATTTTGTAAGAAGAGAATATTACGTATACTTTAAAATTAAACTAGGAGATCAAGATAAATCGTGGGCCCCACACAAGGTATGTAGATCATGTGTGGAATCTTTACGAAACGGGAGCATGGGAAAGTGGCCATCTATGCCATTTGCAATACCCATGGTGTGGAGGGAGCCTCAGGATCACAGCAATGATTGTTACTTCTGTTCCTGTGGAATTGTAGGTCGAAATATTAGAAACAAGAAGAGGATAGTGTATCCCAATATTCCCTCTGCAATGAGACCTGTGTTGCACGGTCCAGACTTGCTTGTACCGACACCTCCATCAAGTCTTGAGTGTGTAAGTGATCCTGGTTCACTAAGTGATTCAGTGGAAGGAAGTGAAATGGAAGATGACATTTATGACCCCCCCTCACGGATCTCGTGACCCTATACCGTTCACTCAAAGCGAACTCAATGATTTAGTTAGAGACCTAAATTTATCTAAAGAATCAGCTGAGCTTCTTGGTTCCAGACTTAACGAAAATAACTTGCTGGCTCGTGGAACAACATTTTCCTGGTACAGACACCGAGAAAAAGAGTTTGTGCCTTATTTCTCAAAACAAGATTCTCTCGTGTTTTGTGTGATGTGTTCGGTTTGCTGACTAAGTTAAATTTTCCTTGTCTTTCAACTGATTGGAGGCTATTCATTGACTCGAATAAAACAAGTTTAAAATTTGTTCTGTTATATAATGGAAATAAGTTCCCCTCAGTTCCTATTTTCATTCTGTGTCACTAAAAAAAACCTACAGCAATATGCAACTTGTTCTTAAAAAAATTAAATAGGAGGACCATGGTTGGTTGGTGTGTGGTGATCTTAAAGTTTTGAGCATTTTACTTGGACTACAATGTGGATATACGAAAATGCCATGTTACATCTGTGAGTGGGATACTAGGGCACGAAAGTACCACTGGGAAAGAAAAGAATGGCCAATACGGAAAACGTTGAACCCAGGTTCAAAGAACATCGCACAACAACATTTAGTCAGTCCTGAGAAAGTTGTACTTCCCCCTCTTCATATCAAATTAAGGCTGATTAAACAATTTGTGAAGGCACTTAACAAGGAAGGACAATGTTTCCAGTTCATATGCAACAAATTTCCATCCCTGTCGTATTGCAAAGTGAAAGAAGGTGTTTTTGTTGGACCAGACATTAGGAAATGAATGAATGATAAAGACTTCGAGGAAACAATGACTGTAGCTGAAAGAGATGCTTGGATAGCATTTAAAAGTGTAGTGTTGAACTTCTTGGGGGAACCACAAAAGTCCTGATTACAGAGAAGTTGTTGAGAATATGTTACTTAAATTTCAAGAGCTGGGTAGTATCATGAATCTCAAATTACATTTTTGCATTCACACCTTGATAACTTTCCACAAAATCTTGGTGAATTAAGTGAGGAACAAGGCTAACGGTTCATCAGGACATGAGGGATATGGAGAAAAGGTATCAAGGACATTGGAGTGTTAGCATGATGGCTGACTACTGTTGGGCATTGTACAGAGAAACGCCAGAAGAAAATCACAAGAAAGTTAGGAAAGCTTACAGAAGAAAGCGTGCTAAACAGAACTGCAAAATATGTATTGTGTAATGATTTTCTTGTGTGTCGTTTTCTATATTGTATGGGTCCTTTGTGTCTGTCTATATTCATTTTAAAATAAACATGTTGATGCGTTTAGTGTGATAAGCTACTTATTCTGATTGAAGAAAAGAAAAATTATAATAAAACAGTATGCAATATTGGACAAAGCCCAAATTTTGAAATTTGATTTGTAAGAAAACCTTGCGTGATAGAGAAAAATGAGTTTCATATTCGTGATCAGCATGGCAAAAATAATAAAGTTCACCTATTAAACAAAAAACAACATTAAATTGAATTTAATTTGCGGACCTGTGTATTTAGTGTTAAATCACGTTTATAAGATCATTTTGAAGTTGAACACTGTCATCTTGTTTGCTTATTTTCCTTATATCTCACGGATTCCTGTTATTTGGATGGCAAGTAAAATGTAGGACCTCTACCGATAGGGATTTTCCTTACCGTTTGGTAGAAGACGTCGTGGAAGTTCCACCTAGGACAATGGACCTGCCTCTGCGTTGGTGGCCCTACACTATGGTGTGATAGTACGAGTTCGTCAGCTCTGGATTATTGCTGGGTCGGAAAGGTCCTATGTTTGCTCAGCATCCACTGTTGTTATGCTGGGGTGAACTTGGCCAGGCTCCGGTATACCTTTCTACACCCTCGATTTCAGGCACATTTCAAATATTTTCGTGAAAATATTTAGTTCCTCATAACAAACAGTGTTTGCAAATAGCGTGGAAGTTAATTTTTTAGATCTACGTGCTACGAAACTTACATTTTTATTAAAAAAATAAAATTCCTTGTGTAACGTCAAAAAGGTTTTTCAGAGCTTCTATGATGGCGGATAATGGATTCATGACACAGGCGCACGTCTGATTTTTTCTTTTTCTTCTTCCGATTGACTTGTGCAATGGGAACATTTGCGATTGCGATATGTTATTTGTGTGATATATTGGCGGATTGGACATTTCAAACATTGGATTTCATTTATGCGACTTCAGAAATTAGAATTAATTATTTATTTTTGGCAACTGCAGGCCGTAAAGGGGAGGGTTGTATTTTCTAAATGACTTATGGGATGGGATAATTTGCGACTTCTTATTTTTATGATGGGAAGGGAGTGGAGGGTGGTATTCTGTGGAATATGACAAGGATTTTCAACGTAGGAGATACTTCATTTTTGGACTTACAAATTTAACTTCGATCCGCAACTTGGTAAAAAGAGGTAAATTACCTCCTTAAGTTTAATTTTAGCCTTTATTTTTGGTATCTTCATGTGTCAATGGGGAATACAGTGAGAAATAGTGTTGGGGGCAGGTGACTCCGGCCAATTTCTAACATGCCTTTAAAAGGGACTCTATAGATAAAGGCGGGGCCGCGGTAGCGGTAGGGGCGGTAGGTCAATTACCCCAGGGGCGAAGCCCGGAATCGGTGTGAAATTTGGACTCCACAATTTCAAACGACAATATCTCAACTTCAAACGGTTGTACATTCGTAAATACTTGTTTCCGCGCTCCAAATTTTTGTTCTTCATAATTAGCATCACATAATCTTCATAAAAAAAAGCCCTCCAAAATCGAGGATGTAGAATGGGATACCGAACCCCTTGGCCAGCTTACCACTGTACATTTACAGTAATAACTGTAATCCCTGAGATCTTCCATGTTACTTCAGGAAAATGAAGCTACGTAATGAAGTAAGTCTTGATAGCCAGTATGTAGGTATTCAAATAGTACGTATGTAATGTAAGACCACTAACGGTTTTTCCTTTCGGGTCTGCAAAGTAATTTCTTAAGCTTATATGTTAGGTTGAGTGATAGGTATTTCAAGTGCTTTGTGCATTTTTTATTACCTTAGATTTAACCATGTCAGCATTACAGACTCAAAAGGAAGAATGGTGTATTATAAGAGATCGCTGTGGACATGAAAGCGAGATCTTGTTATACCCAGATGCAATCGACATTTATATCGAGTGTATTTGCATGCGATATATCAAGTCGATTGCAGTTGGTTCTCCGGTGCAAGGCTGTAAGGTACAAATGGCCTTGCGTCCCTCTTCCAACTGAAAAAAGAGGCCCTCACAGATGGTAGAGACGTTGACGGCGTTGTGAGGCTTCGAACTGACATCTACCTGTACCAACCAAGCCGCATCTTTTCAGGATCTTAAGACACATATTAGGTATTGCCCAGGAACCCTCGACAGAATTATTGCACCGACAGGAAAGCATATCGGATGTCCTAACTTCACGGCCTCAAAATCAACAACACAAGAATGTTCACAGAGACCAATTCTAAGTCCAGAATTGTGGAATCTAAACCTGGAACCATCTCTAGAAAAATTAGGAAATATTTCGGGATCAAAAGCACAAACAGACTATGCAGACGACGTAATAATTGTAATATAAGATAATTGAAGAACAGGGTTGGAAAGGAAGTCCAGCATTGCGATAAACTCTTTCGAGGACTTGTGTGATACGGCGAAATTGATGATTGCCACCCAGGAGACACACTTTATAATCCTAAAGGGTAAGCTGAATGCTAAGAAACACCCACAGATGAAACTCAGAAAATCTTAAGACCAAAGGAAGCTAAATATCTAGGTGTGAAATTACGAGAAATGCAACGATGACATGGATTAGTAACTTTAAATGCTGAGCTAATAAACAAATTAATAGCAATAGGTTCGAATACATTGAGATTCCCTATGTCGCCTACAAACCCATATATATATATATATATATATATATTCATAATCTACAACGCGATTGTTTCTATCGACGGACCTATCTGAGTAGACTGCCTAAAATACCTACACTAAAATAACCATCTACTTCAAGCTGGACCCCTTAAAAGAGCTAATCCATAGAGCATAGTTGTCTCCTGGTAAAATAGCCATATAGTTATTGTTGAATTGTAGGTTCTGTTCTGTACATTTTAAATCATCTTTAAGGCTACTTTTTCCTCCTTCCTTGTTGTTTCGTAAATTTTAAAATAAATATGCTGTTAGTACAACTTATTTACATTTTCGAACATGGTCTGTGCAACAAGTACGTCATTAGTCGAAAATATGTCCAACGCAAAAGGACAATATTACTCTTTTTCAATGGACTAAATAATTAAATGTGGTAAATGTATTTTTCCTCCAGCAATTTAAAATATTCCGGGTGAAGCCTGCTTGTTGGCCACTACTATCACTTTAATCTATTCTTTTAAAGTTAATTTATGTTCAACAAAAACATATTATAATATGTTGCATGTGAAGCACAATTGTATTTTCAGATGCTGACAGACTACTGCATCCTGCAAGGCTCACGTTGAAAGGAGGTAAATGTTTTAAATAGAAAAACCTTGTTGTGTATTTTATGTAACCTTGAAGTAAAAAGATAAAAATAGAACTACATTAGTACTTAATTGCATTTTCGCTTTGATTCACTAGTTTAAACCACTAAGCAACGGGTTTTTATCGAATTATCAATCGAATAGTGTATCAACTAGGGATACACTTGTAATTTATGAAAAAATATTCAAGCCTTCATTTTAAAAGCGAAAATTATTTTAGGTCATTTCTTGAGAATTAGAAAGTGGTGTAAGGGGTAACCTTTTCTCAAGACACTCAAATGTCAACCTCATTTCCACGTGGTATAGTGCGATCCATGAGTATTTCCGTGCAAATTGTCCATAACTATTTTCATTAATTTTTCTCTTACATCCTATGTGATTTTAGGCTATGGATTTTTATGTATGCTGGTGCAGAAGTTGCAAACAGTTTATTTGAGTTTTGTTTTAATTCTTGACGCTCGTATGTTGATGGACAATTTGCACGGTAATACTCAAGGAACGCACTGTACATCCTGTACTGCATTTTGCAGACTAACAAGGCTCTGGCGTCTGGACCCATGACCAGTATGATCCTCTGTGGAACTTGTGTTGTGTGCTGTGCAGATGTGTTTGTGATTGTCCCTTCATCTATATCATTTTATCACACTTCATTCTCATCTTCGCAATTGGCCAAAACGAGCAGAAAAGCGAAGTGAAATCAACCAAATCAGTCTTCATTAAGAATTTGAAGGACATTCTACAGGAGACTATTCTAAGTCTTTGGCGTTATATTATCCTTAAGGGGAAGTTACAAAGAAACCCTTAAGAGCCCGTATCACCGCTGGTGACGATACCTAAAAAATAGGTTATTGCGTCGACCTTCTGTGCTCGAACAGTCAAGTGTGTGGCATTTAAATTTTACTGAGTTAATGATCGAATATGAAATTAGTTATGTCGCGAAGCCTTTTTTTTAAATACATTATCTATTACGTAGTTTTCCTTATCTCAATTTCGTAAAATTCACTTGCTCGCCAATTGTATGTAATAACTTAAATCAACATTTTAAAGCACAAGAAAGCTTCAACTGTTCTTCTATAGCAAAGAAATGAAACTGATCTTACATAATTTTCTTTAGAATGTCTGTAGTTTTTCGACGTACAGAGCAGTATATGTAAATTTTAACTTCGACTTTTCTAAGCTGGTCGCGCTAGCCGTTTCCCCCTCTGTACCGCTCGCGCTCAACCCCGCCCCCCCTCCACACTCCTCCGCCGTCCCTTTTTTCTTTCACAATCGGCCAGTCTTCCAAGAAAACCGCACGCTGAGAGCTAGGAAAAGAAAAAAGAAGGCAGGGAAAGGTTTTGGGGGAGAATCAATGGCTTGGGCGATGCTTGTAAACAGTTCTTCACTACGCTAAATCACGATGGGGTTGTAGTGCAATGACAACAGTGAAGGACGGAGGATTTCCCCAGTATATTGTTCACAAATGGGAAGGGCTGGTTGCACAGACTGAAGTACACCTTTACAAAAGGTTTGCCTACAAAAGAAAAATTGTGCCAAATTATAACTTCTTTTTTGTGAGAACACGAAAGTCCATTACCAAGGGATTTTTTTTAGGGTGAAGGTGACTTTACCCAAAGTTTTTAGGTAAATATTGTGTAAATTCTATCTGGTGGTGGATTATCAACCAGCCACGCAAATGAATGAATTTTTAGCTGTCGGTCATAAATAAGTTCAATGAACGTTCATTGTAAGTTTGAGATATTCCTGAGGGTCAATGGTAAAAAATACTTTATGATCTGTAATGGAAATAGTGCTATTTTTAAACATTTTGAACGTCCGTTCAATTTAATTTCGAATTTGAGTCCTTTCATGATTTGTGAGTAGGGGTATAAAATATATTTACTTAATACTTTACTGCGTAATTTTTCACCAATTACATATATATATATTACAGTCAGACCGAAAGATAAATCACAACATAAGATAGTTCTGTGTCAACATATGCAAAAGTACTTTTACTGTCTTATGTAAAATAAAATACATTAATTATATGGTTGTTTTTTTCAAAGACATTATTTAGTGGAATAATATGACAGACTTACTATTGATAATGACCCTAGGAAACACACCATAAAATTTTCATTCATTTTCAACTTTCTGGGGCCGGCCACCTTGGGGGAGTGGTTAGCACATCGCGCTACGACGCCAGGGCTCCTGGGTTCGAATTCCGGCTTGGGCGCGGATGTCTGTGAGTGTCAATTCATCACTCATCCCCATCTTCACAAATTGGCCAAAAGTGGCACAAAAAGCAAAGTAAAATAAAGCAAATCAATCAATCAATCAACTATCTGGATATACGACAAATAACACTATGTAATGTAACACTATTTCTGTATAAGGAATTTTAGGCGTGCTCAGATCATCCGATTATGGGGAGCAAGGGCCTTGATAAAAGTTTAGCTGACGAAATAAAGCCCTGATTCCATCTCACTGTTTTATTACATTGATGGGCACAAAACAGGGTCGTCTGTGTCCCGACCCACCTAAAATCATTTTATTAGATGAATTTCAACTTCAGTGGCACCATTGTTCTCTGCTGGCGCTTTATTTTCCAAAACTATTAGAGAAGGCAACGAAATGAGTTATCATGCTCCAGACGAGCCATCTTTATAGTGTAAGTGTGTGTAAAGCAAAATGTATGCCTGTTTTGGTGAGAGTGCAGGAAAAGAGAAGTGAGGAGAAAGACTGGAAGAAGAACTTCCGAGGGAGGGGAATAATGTGTATATAGGGGACAAAGTAAGAGACAGCTTAAAAGAAAACTAAATGTAACAAAATAGTGTAGAAAAATCAAAAATATGTAGTGCGTACAGCCTATGGCTCGCACAAAAAGAAAATAAATCAAATCAAAAATACTAATTTACGTATAAACGTGGTTTAGTACCGCAAATTCAAAACAACTACACATAATTTATTCATGTGCAATATATGGACAATTTATTCTGCACACATATACAGATAATACAACTAAAGAATAAAATATGTGGAGGTGTTAATAAGGAATTTGCTAGTGGGAGAGTCCAATTACATAGGAAGTAATACACTACCCTTCCCCTACGTAGTTACTTGGAACTTTCGTCGGTTTGAAAATAGTATTTATTTTTATTTCTATAAAAGCATAATGATGTTTAAGAACGGTTATAAGATTCCTCTGCACTACATTTCTAAGCGAGACTATTAAGCAACTTCTCCCTCCCCCTCATTTATGCAGCGTATGCAAAGAGAAATGCAGCGTATGCAAAGAAAATGAACCACAGCAAGAAACTAATGAAATACGCCTGTTTTTATGAACAGCTGCAGAATTATCTACAAACTTGTTGAAATTCACAATTTTGCTAGCTTGTACTCATTGGACAAAATACATAGAGCCAAGGACGGCGCTAAAAGAGGTTAGGGGGGATGAAACCCCCACAACAGATCTAAGCTCCCTGTAACCCCCAGATTTTTATAGTACGGTAGACGCCTTTCGATCGAAAATAAAAGAACTAGAAGCTATCTTACATAATATTTTCCATTATAAAACTTCCCTTAGGGCAAGGCCATTGCAATTTTGAAGTACATTTCCTGCTTTTATAAGATCGCAAGATTATTACAACGTGTTGTACGTAAAGTCGTGGTTGGAGGTAGCAGCTGCAGATCTGCATGGATCAACAACGAACATTGATTGTGTGATTGTTAAATCACAAGTCTCCAAACTTGCCAAAAAAATTTAAAGATACTCTGCTGCTTATCTGGTAGGTGGATGTGTTCAGTGGCTGTGGGATTGCTGTTTGGTTGCTGGAGGGTCAAACGATGATGATAATACGATGCCTACGAAGCTAAATGTTAACAATTATTATCCTATGTAAATCATGTCACTATTTTTGGAACGAGTGTGAAAAATTATTTTTTATAAGTTGGAGGATATTACCAATTCTATTGCGAAGGTAACACTGAGAGAACAAACATATTTTCAGTGCAAATTCACCTACACTATGAGACAAAAGCATTGACTATCAATATCATTGACATAAATCAATGGATACAGTTGTAGCTCTCGCACTGGGCAGAAATGATTAGTAGTGAAAATAACTACCAATAGTTTTATATGTGTTTCACATTTGATTCCTCTCCATGGAATAGTAATTGGCCACTCGGCATAAATTATTTTCCAACGTCATAAAAATAAGAATTTATTAACATGTAGACTTAGGCTTACAAGGAATAAAACTACCCAAACTTGCTGATTTTTGCACTGAATTGCAATGTTTAGTTGCATAAAGGCTAATCGGGACAAAACCTACAGCCTATAGTAGTGGAATTCGAGCCACTTAATCAAATGTGCCTAACTGTGGATCGAACTCGTGACCGCTCGATTACAAATCATCATTATTACTGCTAACATAGGCAGGGAGGTTCATTTATAATCTTTCCAATTCTTAACATTTAAGAGTTAGGTAGTTTCTGTAGTCTTTTAATTCCTTAATGTCGTATTTTTGCCTCTCGGATGTTCTCAATAACAAAAATAGATGTAACGATGAAAGGATTGAGAAAACATCGCTGACAATTATGTTCATTACAAATACTCGAATGAGAAACTACAATCAGAAAAGCTGCCCCCGTGGCGGAGTGGTTAGCACATCGCGCTACAACGCCAGAGGTCCTGGGTTCGAATCCCAGCTTGGGTATGGGTGTCCAATTTCATCATATCATCACTCATCCCCCATCTTCGCAATTAGCCAAAAGTGACAGAAAAGTAGAGGAACAATGTAAAGTGAACTAAATCAATCAATCACTACAAACCGGAAAATAAACTTGACGGTTCTTGAGATGTTGAACGTCCTCCAACTTTCAAAAATTCATTTTTCACACCTATTCCGGAAATTGGAAACACCATTTGTAGAGGATAATGATTGTACACATTTAACTCTATATATAACCTATAGAACCAAATAACAATCTCACAGCCACTGAATAAATCCACCTACCAGGTAGGCAGCAAAATATCATGTCTTATCGTGACAAGTTTGGCGACTCATGATTTAACAATTTCTTAGTATCAAATGATCAGTGGTCATTGTTGATCCAGGCAGATAAGCAGTTGCCCTGCCCTTTCACGATTTTAGAACACATCGTAATAAGGTAACATCTTCCTGAAGCAGAAAATGTACTTGAGCATTGTAATGACCTTTTATGAAAGTTTTATTGAAATGCGTCTACTGTACAATAAAACAATATTATACTCTAAAAGGAAATGACGCAACCACAAGGAGACACGGGGGCATTGCCTTTTGCCTTTTCCAACCTTGGACGGAAATCAATTATAGGGGGGGGGGGCATACATTGAAGTAAAAGAAAGCAAGACTAGCAGAATCTCCTAGTAGCAGGACAAAAGGATACTCAAGACGGAATTAGTTTTCACGTCCATCTTGCATTATTTCTTCCAGACGGCCAGGATCACCTGCAGGGGGACACAGAGGGGCAATTGTCCCCTCGACTTTAAATTTTATACAAATAAAAATACATTTCGTAAATTTTTCTTTTACCTGCTTTTCTTGCAGTCTTGTCAACTTCCGAGCCGTAGCTAGGAAGTAGCGGGAGTTGGTCCCGGGCGCCGAACAATCTGATGAGAAAAAATGTAAAAGAGAATGCCATGGTGTCCCATGAAATGTTTTGCGCCCTATTAAATCAATACTGTTTTCAACTTTCAAAAATTTGGATCGAAAAATGTTCTTGCTCGCTTCGCTCGCAGTTTCGCAGTTGCTGCTATAACAGTTTGGTTTGGAGGAAAACGAGCGCTCCCATTTCAGAGACAATTTATATAATTTTTGCTGTTGGTTAGTTAAGGGGCGGATGAATGGATTACGTAATGTATTTAAATAATATGTTAATACCTAGGTCTATATATACTGTGTATATATAATATACACGCGCGCGCGCGACACACACATATATATATATATCACATCAATGCAAAAAACTAAAACAGTGAGATAAAATGAGTTTTTCTTTCCCGATCTGATTTAATTTTCAAGGCTTATCAGAGGGTCTGCGCACGCCTATGATGTTGGTACCTTCTTCTAATAATAAGAACAAATTTAAATAACTGTAATATTAAATTAATAATATTCATTAATATTGTTATTACATGAATGGGAAAAAGACGGCATAAGAATAGGAATATAACAACACGTATTCATTATCTAGCTCATGAATAGTTCAGATCGCTTCAATTTGTATAAAAACAACTGCCCTGGCAAGGTGATTGTGAAACAGATAAGGAATTGAATATTGTTTGAATAACGAAAAAGAATGTTAGATCCATTTGACGAAATGAAAAGCTCTTAATTTAATATTTAATCATATTACTTAAGTAGTGGTGTGCATAAATCTTCTTTCATACAGTCATCCAAAGTTGTATGACCCCAATGTAATCCTTCCCTTAGAATATGTTTGACGGAAATACACGTCTCTCGATTATACGACAGATGCTAAACAAAACAAGCATATTTACATTATTTAATTTTAGTACTTCGTAAGTCTCTCGTAGAAGATTCGGACTCCCTGGACACCCCACCCCGCCTCCCCTAAATAGTCCTTGGCAGTAGCGTACGCAGGATTTCATCAAGGGGGGTGTTATCTCGAAAACTTTCCACAAATTCACATTACCATTGTTTTATTATACTTTAATTAATTAATAATAATAATTAATTAATTAATAATTCTTATAATTAATTAATTAGTTTAATTACTACTAATGCAGCTGCTATTTATGAAAGAAATAGAACAAAATTACAATTCTTTTGTTTCAAAATAATTGTCTAGTCAACGGTTATTTGTATATGATAAGTGAGACATTTTAAGTGTGAAGAAATCCATAAAAACAAGCAAATATATTAAATTTATTGAAATAATCGAAATATGAAACTAATTCAAGGAGCCGCGCTGGTCTAGTCTGACAACTTCGTGGGATATCCGGGTTCGATTCCCGGAATTGGTTGGAATTTATCCAGCCTTGTCTCCGCACCCAGCCTATGGGTATCTGAGAGCAACCTTGGGGGATGAAGGCTGCCGGAGCATGGTGCTGATCACATCACCTGCAAAATAGTTCGAGATCAAGAATCTTTGGGGCCCACCACACCACTATGTGTGACTTCATGGCACGGTGCTATATACACGGGGGAATTTACATTACCTTTACCTATGGAACTCACCCAGGGTGGTGATGAAGTGCGAGAATACATGTTGCTAAATTCCACTGAGTCTATGTTTTCGTTGTAAAGTAAGTTTATAGACATTCCAACACATTTATCCCTTCTAGGTGATTCACAAAAGACTTCTTCGACATTATTTAATGATGTGGATGTAGACTCAGCATCACTTGAGAGTTCACAAGGGGATGTGAAATCAGTACCGGGAAGAACGTTTGCAATAAGGACGAAGCAAGGAATTTTCACAATTCTCGCAAGAGTCACTGCGCGACTTTTTGCAAAAGAAAATTGCAAAATTGAACTTTGCGGCCGCTTAGATTGTGTTTGGAATGTTGGGTTTTTCTTCATGCTGCATGGGAATAATAATCCAAATTATTATTATTATTATTATTATTACTGTCGCAGATCTTTGACTGTGATAAATTAGCCATTTTTAATTTTTTCTACAGCATTTTCCATAATATTTCAAGAGCTCAAGGGGGGGGTTTAAACCCGGTAACCCCCCTTGCGTACGCCACTGGTCCTTGGCTCTATTACATGTAAGTTGTATTGCGATGTTCGTCAATGTGTGTTTCTCTTCAGACACTCGGAAAACGTTTTTTCTTGTCACAGAAACAGGCCCGTAGCCAGGAATTCTTTGTAGGGGGGGGGCAAAGTCAATCCTAGAGGGGGCAAATTTTTAATATATTGTGTCGCATTCGCAGATATAACAGGGTACATGGAGGCACTTGCCCCTTCCCCAAAAAGAGATAAGTAACAGAAAAGGGATGATATCTTGAAACTGCAACGAACAAACGAACTTCGAGCAACATCAAATAGCAATATTTCGATAATGACCATTCCAGATTGCCAAAGGATATGAAGTTTAACATAAATACCTAGGTAGGCTAATAGGGACTGTATCTACTTGATATTTACAGGTCGATAATGTTAATATATTATTAATATGCACCAGCAACTTTGGGCCTCACTGCAGAACTGATTAAGGGGGCCCTTTATAAATCATGCTTCATAATGATTCCCTCTAGTTTCCAGTATGCAAGATTTTTATGCACAAAGGAATCTAATGAGAATCCAACAACACCATTGTGTTGTGTTATGCAAGAAAATAGAATTAATTAAATATTGATGGTTACATATTATCTATACTTTCATGAATTGTGTAAACATTTGTAGCTAATACATTTTTTTTGTACTTGCTAAAACATTAAAACATGGGTCTCTTAGTTCACCACGGACTTTATTTCTTTCAAAGGAGAGACTCTTGCATCACTACAGACAACGTTTGCCTACTGGTTACGTTAACCATTTTGCAAAATATTGTGTGACTTGTAGTATAGTTGAAATACATGTTTTGACACCTGACAAACAAATAGGAATCCCTTGATTGATCAATGACTTATTGGATTACAGTGTCATCAGTAATATTTCATATTAAGTTTCATAGAAAGAAATTGTTTTAATAGGGTGCAATAATTTTACGGGGCACCATGGCATTCTGTTTAACTTTTTTTTTTTCATATAGATAGTTTGGCTTCCAGAGCAGACTCCTGCCGCCCCATAGCTATGGCTCTGAACTTGGACTGTAAGAATAGTAGAAAATGCGAGCGAAGCGAGCAAGAAAATTTTACGAAATGTTTTTTTATTTGTATAAAATTTGAAATCTAGGGGGGCAATTACCCCTCTGTGCCCCTTGCAAGTGCCCTTGGCCGTCTGGTAGAAAAATGCAAGGAACACGTAAAAATTAATTCCATCATGAGTATGCAATTGTCCTGCTATTCTTAGATTCTCCTAGTCTTGTTTTTTTACTTCAATGTTTGCTTTCCCTAGAATGGATTTCCGTCCAAGGTCGGGGAGGGACAATGCCCCCCTGTATTTGCGGCACTGTTTATGAGTGTCTCTTCATCAATTTCACGTCACCCTTCATTGTTGCGATTAGCTACAAGTGACAGAAAAGTAACAAATATCCACTCCCTCTCTCTACCACACTATTACCAAAAGATAGACTTGGGAAACAAAAATTTAAGCAGTTCCAAGTTCATAGCAAGACATCCAAGAAAAACATACAAACACATTAGGCACCTTTAATACAATACTACTCAAAATGTCACAACTGTTCTTGATACTGAAAATTGTGAAATCCTTCCCCGAAGTCTAATCTGGAAGGAAATCCCCCCCCCCCAATCCTGATACGACATTATACGGAATCCCATACACCCTAATAAATCTCAAAATCAATAAGTGTCTTTGGAATATTGCTAGAGTAACACATGATATAATTGTAAAGATTAGTGAGAATTCCAAGTAGGAATGTGTTCTGTATTTTTCACAGGGGGGCAGAGCAGGCTCTCAGGGGGGGCAGTTGCCCCCCCTGCCCCCCCTCTAGCTACGGGCCTGCAGAAACCCTCTCAAAATTATAAACGTGGGGGCTGAAAAGAAAGGTCCGTTATGGTCAGACTCTGACCTGCATGAATGGGGGGAAAGTAGCGGACAGGGAACCTTGTCCTCTGCTTCTTTCGACACAGCAACCCTCCCTCCAGCAAAGTCTCAATAGGTCTCCCATGCAATGGATTTGCGTTCGAAGGGGGAAATGGAATCAATATTGGTAAGACTAGGAAGAATAAATCACATCTGTCCGGTGCCTTTTTCGAGTGACACTGATACGGGCTCTTAAATCAAACTCAGAGAAAAAACCTTAAAAAGAGTAAAAGAAGCTAAATACCTTGGTATTACTCTTCAAGAGAAGATGTTTTTTAACAGACACATAGCCCTGGCAACAACCCAGGCCGAAACAACTATAAACAATCTAGCCACATTCAGTTCCGCAAACTACAACCTTCCACTATCACACATAAAAACATATCTCATTACCATATATAATGCTATTATTTCCTATGGCTCGCCCCTGTGGGGCATGGAAACCAGTAAACAGTACATTAAAAACAGATTGAGATCTTCACAACGCAAAGTGATACTTCGCCTCACGGGTGCATTCAGAACAACCTCAACCCTGGCTCTTCTCATGGTTGCGGGCCTACAGCCTATTGAAACCGTCATTAAAACTAGAGCATCAAAATATTACTTTAAAAATGGACAAGAGGACGAAATCTATAATCTAATTGGAATACGCCCTGCCACGGTACCAGAAATTCACCACCAGTTGTTTAGCGTCTGGCAACAGGAATGGACACAAGCTACGCAAGGAAGGAGACTTCACAGCTTCCTTCCAAACATAAAAGAACGACTTTCGATGGACCATTTCCATCCCACGAGAGGTCTCATACATTTCCTAACGGGACACGGTCCCTACGGTCAACACCTAAATAAGCACAACCTCAGACAGACCGATAAATGCCTGAAATGTACAATCGAGACGGACACACCGGAACATAAAGCCTTCTTTTGCCACACATCGAACAAACAAATCGAAGATTTAAGACAAAAGCTACCAAACTTCAACACGTACCAGTTAATAAGAAATCCCGAGCACTTTACATTACTACACGACTTAACAAACATAGTGTCGAAAGAGGAACTTTCCCTCTTCAAATCCCGGCATCACTCACCTCCCCATTCAACCCCTACCTCCGGAATGTAATATACCCCCCGGAAGATCACAAAGAATCCACCTTCGACAAACTCAACAACAACAACAGGACATCCCTCCTTCGGACTAAGCTCACCAAGAGGATAATGAAGCAGAACCTATCACAGGAACATCAAGAAGGAGACAACACTAATGCACAAGACAGTGATACGCCAGAAACAAAAAAAGGTTACGACTCCCCGGAGAAAGGCAAAGGATAACACTGCAAGGACTCGACCCAGGAACCAACCGAATTTAACCCAGATTTTTCTTTTTCGTGTCTCTCTTAAACTGTAATCATACACCCTCCTCTTTATTCTCGTTTCTAAACACTTTGCAAACTTCTCTCACTGATTCTTGACAATTCTCCATATTTCCACTACCGAACGTACTAAAGTACCCGATACTTCCCAGGAAATCCCTCCCTACCTCTTTCCTTCCTGATGATGTCCCGGTACCAACCGTCGTACCGATGTTCATCCCAGTCCGACCAACTCTTGCTGGTCTCCCGCAAGTCTCCCTGCATCAAGCACCACTCGTTCTTTCATATCCCTTCCTAGTATTAATACTTACATCTCAAACCCAATAATACTCTCACTATCTCAAACATAACATACTAGACCCTGCTTAACATTCATAGAATCGTGTTAATGTCCATCCCTCATCTCATTCATCAACACTAATGTACACGACACACAATAAATCTTATCCTAACAAAACTTTACAAACCCAATTTCACACTTATGTAATTTCGTATCTGTGTTCATAAATAATATTAATGTTAAACACAAACACATATTTACTTCCAACTATTACTAACCTTTATCCTAATCTTCTTACCTTGTAGAATGATGGAAAACCAACTTTGTTTAGGAAAACCGAACAAATTTCGTTCTTCAGACTGGGGCATTCATGCCAATGTCACAGTGAATTATTGTAATAAAAAATGGAAAATAAAGGATGAATCAAAGAAAAGCGTGGAAATCTGTAAAAAATTCGGGGAACTGACGCCCTGGGTTAATTTTCAGGTACCACGGCTAGGCGCATACCTCCGAAAGTATTTTGACTACTTTTTTATCCTTCTGTATACATAAAAATAATAGTCTTTCCATGTAACCATATCTCTCTCTCTCTCCCTCTCGCTATCGACCATCTCCTTTCTATCTTATTTTCCTATCTTATCTATCTCCCTCTCCCTCTCACTCTCACTCTCTCTCTCTTTCTCTCTCTCTCGTTTTCGACTTCTCTCTTCACTCTCGTTATAATATCTCCATTTCTATCTCTCCCTCTCCCTCTCGCTACCGACCATCTCCTATTTATCTCCCATTTCTCTCTTATCTTTCTTAATCTATCTCTCACTCTGTCTCCCGTTGTCGAATTTTCACTTCGCCTTCTTTCTGGTTTCTCCATTTCATTCTCTCTCTCTCTCTCTCTCTTTCTCTCGCTATCGACAATCTCCTATTTAGTTTGTTTTCCATTCTTATCTTTCTTATATATCAATCTCTCTCTCCTTCTAATTTTTGATTTATCAATTCACTCTCGTTGTAGTTTCTCTATTTCTCTCTCTCTCTCGCTCGCTACCGGCCATCTCCTATTTATCATCTTTTTCTTTCTTACCTTTGGTATCTATCTCTCTCACTCTATCTCTCTCTCTCTCTCTGTCTCTCGTTTTCGACTTGTCTCTTCGCCCTCCTTCTGGTTTTTCCATTTCATTCTTTCTCTCTCTCACTCTATCTCTAACGGCCATCTTCTATTTACATTCTAATTCTTTTATATTTTTCTTATCTATCTCTCTCGCTCTCTATCCATTTCGAATAATCTCTTCACTCTTGTTCTGGATTCTCCATTTAATTCTAATCTCTCCCTATGGACCATCTGCTATTTATCTTCTTTCTCTCTCTCTCGCTTCTGTGTTTCATTCTCTCTTTTGAGCTACGACGCCAGGTGTCCCGTGTTCGAATCCCGACCTGGGCATTGATGTTTTGTGAATGTCCATTCATCCATTTCATCACATCATCACTCATCCCCATCTTCGCAAATTAGCCAAAAGACACAAAAAGCGAAGTAAAATAAACTAAATCAATCAATCACTCAGTTTTAGTACCTTTTATTGCTTGTTTTCTTCCACTCTTCTTTACCATTTCTTTCTCTACGTTTTCCTTCCTTTGCATTTTTTTTTCATTCTATCTCTTTGTCTCTTTCTCTCTCGTTTTCGATTTATCTCTTCACTCTCTTTCTCATTTCTCCATTTCATTCTCTCTCTCTCTCTCTTTCTCTCGCCATCGACATTTTCCTATTTATTTTGTTTTTCATTCTTATCTTTCTTATATATCTTTCTTTCTCTCTTTCTCATTTTCGATTTATCAATTCACTCTCGTTGTAGTTTCTCTATTTCTCTCTCTCGCTCGCTACCGACCAGTTCCTATTTATCATCTTTTTCTTTCCTACCTCTCGTATCTATCTCTTTCCTACCTCTCGTATCTATCTCTTTCTCACTCTCTCTCTTGTTTTCGACTTCTCTCTTCACCCTCCTTCTGGTTTCTCCATTTCATTCTTTCTCTCTCTCTCACTCTCTCGCTACCAGCCATCTTCTATTTACAATGTATTTCTTTATATTTTTCTTATCTATCTCTCTCGCTCTCTCTCAATTTCGATTTCAATCTTCACTCTTGTTCTGGATTCTCCATTTCTTTCTCTCTCTATCTCTTTCTCTCTCTCGTTATCGACCATCTGCTATTTATCTCGCTTTTCTCTCTTATCTTTTTAAATCTATCTCTCACTCTGTTTTCCGTTTTCGATTTCTCACTTCACCCTCTGATTTCTCCATTTCATTCTCTCTCTCTCATTCTCTCGCTATCGACAATCTCCTATTTATTTTGTTTTTCATTCTTATCTTTCTTATATATCTTTCTTTCTCTCTATCTCAATTTCGAATTATCAATTCACTCTTACTATCGTATTTCTATTTCTCTCTTTCTCCCTCTCTCTCTCTCACTCGCTATCGACCATCTCCTTTCTATCTTACTTTCCTTTCTTATCTATCTCCCTCTCACAGACACACTCTCTCTCTCTCTCTCGTTTCCGATTTCTCACTTCAACCTCTGGTTTCTCCATTTCATTCTCACTCTCTCTTTCTCTCCCTATCGACCATCTCCTTTCTATTTTATTTTCCTTTCTTATCTGTCTCCCTCTCCCACACTCTCTCTGTCTCTCTCTCTCTCTCCATCTCTATCTCTGTCGTTTTTTACTTCTCTCTTCACTCTCGTTCTAATATCTCCATTTCTATCTCTCCCTCTCCCTCTCGCTATCGTCTATCTCCTATTTATCTTCCTTTTCTCTCTTAACTTTCTTAATCTATCTCTCACTCTGTCTCCCGTTTTCGATTATTCACTTCGCCTTCCTTCTGGTTTCTCCATTTCATTCTCTCTCTCTCTTTCTCTCGCTATCGTCAATCTCCTATTTAGTTTGTTTTCCATTCTTATCTTTCATATATATCAATCTCTCTCTCTTTCTCATTTTTGATGTATCAATTCACTCTCGTTGTAGCTTCTCTATTTCTCTCTCTCTTTCTCTCTATCTCTCTCGCTCGCCACCGGCAATCTCCTATTTATCATCTTCTTCCTTCTTACCTTTACAATCTATCTCTCTCTCTCTCTCTCTCTCTCTCTCTCTCTGTCTCTCGTTTTCGACTTCTCTCTTCGCCCTTCTCCTGGTTTTTCCATTTCATTATTTCTCTCTCTCTCACTCTCTCGCTAACGGCCATCTTCTATTTACATTCTATTTCTTTTATATTTTTCTGATCTATATCTCTCGCTCTCTATCGATTTCGAATTCTCTCTTCACTCTTGTTCTTGATTCTCCATTTCATTCTCTCTCTCTCTCTCTCTCTCTCTCTCTCTCTGTGTGTGTCTCGCTATCGACTATCTCCTATTTATCTTCTATCTCTCTCTCTCGCTTCTTTGTTTCATTCTCTCTTCTGAGCTACGACGCCAGGGGTCCCGTGTTCGAATCCCGGCCTGGGCATGGATGTTTTGTGAATGTCTATTCATCCATTTCATCACATCATCACTCATCCCCATCTTCGCAAATTAGCCAAAAGACACAAAACGCGAAGTAAAATAAACTAAATCAATCAATCACTCAGTTTTAGTACCTTTTATTGCTTGTTTTCTTCCTCTCTTCTTTACTATTTCTTTCTCTACGTTTTCCTTCCTTTGCATTTTTTTCATTCTATCTCTCTGTCTCTTTTCTCTCGTTTTCGATTTATCTCTTCACTCTCTTTCTCATTTCTCCATTTCATTCTCTCTCTCTCTTTCTCTCGCCATCGACTGTCTCCTTTTTATTTTGTTTTTCATTCTTATCTTTCTTATATATCTTTTTTCTCTCTTTCTCATTTTCGAATTCTCTCTTCACTCTCGTTCTAATAACTCCATTTCTTTCTCTCCCTCTTCCTCTTGCTAAAGACCATCTCCTATTTATCTTCTTTTTCTCTCTTATCCTTTTAAATCTATCTCTCACTCTGTCTCCCGTTTGCGATTTCTCACTTCGCCCTCTTTCTGGTTTCTTGATTTCATTCCCTCTCTCTCTTTCTCTCGCTATCGACAATCTCCTATTTAGTTTGTTTTCCATTCTTACCTTTCATATATATCAATCTCTCTCTATTTCTCATTTTCGTTTTATCAATTCACTTTCGTTGTAGATTCTTTATTTCTCTCTCTCTCTCTCTCTCTCTCTCTCTCTCTCTCTCTCTCTCTCTCTCTCTCTCTCTCTGTCTCTCCCGCTCGCTAATGGCCATCTGCTATTTATTATATTTTTCTTTCTTACCTTTAGTTTCTATCTCTCTCACTCTCTCTCTCTCTCGTTTTCGACTTCTCACTTCGCCCTCCTTCTGGTATTTCCTTTTCATTCTTTCTCTCTTTCTTACTCTCTCGCTACCAGCCATCTTCTATTTACATTCTATTTCTATTATATTTTTCTTATCTATCTCTCTCGCTTTCTATCGATTACGAATTCTCTCTTCACTCTTCTTCTTGATTCTCCATTTCATTCTCTCTCTCTCTCTCTCTCTCTCTCTGTCTCGCTATCGACCATCTCCTATTTATCTTCTTTCTCTCTCTCTCTCTCGCCTCTGTGATACATTCTCTCTTTTGAGCTACGACGCCAGGGGTCCCTGGTTCAAATCCCGGCCTGGACATGGATGTTTTGTGAATGTCCATTCATCCATTTCATTACATCATCACTCATCCCCATCTTCGAAAATTAGCCAAAAGTCGCACAAAAGGCGAAGTAAAATAATATAAATCAATCAATCACTCAGTTTTAGTACCTTTTATTGCTTGTTTTCTTCCTCTCTTCTTGACTATTTCTTTCTCTACGTTTTCCTTCCTTTGCATTTTCCTTTCATTCTATCTCTTTGTCTCTTTCTCTCTCGTTTTCGATTTCTCTCTTCACTCTCTTTCTCGTTTCTCCATTTCATTCTCTCTCCCGCTACTTACCTTGTCCTCTCTATCTTCTTTTCCTTTCTTATCAATCTCCCTCTCACACACACACGATCTCTCTCTGTCCCTCTCTCTCTCATTTTCGATTTCTCTCTTCACTCTCGTTCTAATATCTCCATTCCTTTCTCTCCCTCTTCCTCTCGCTTAAGTCCATCTCCTATTTATCTTCTCTTCCTCTCTTATCCTTTTAAATCTATCTCAAACTCTGTCTCCCGTTTTCGATTTCTCACTTCGCCCTCTGGTTTCTCCATTTCATTCTCTCTCTCCCTCTCTCTCTCTCTCTCTCTCTCGCTATCGACCATCTCCTTTCTATCTTATTTTCATTTCTTATCTATCTCCCTCTCACTCTCTCTCTCTCTCGTTTTCGACTTCTCCCTTCACTCTCGCTCTAATATCTCCATTTCTTTCTCTCCCTCTCCCTCTCCCTCTCCTAACCAACCATCTCCTATTTATCATCTTTTTCTTCCTTACCTTTAGTATCTATCTCTCTCACTCTCTCTCACTCTCTCTGTCTCTCGTCTTCGTCTTTTATCTTCGCCCTCCTCCTGGTTTTTCCATTTTATTCTTTCTCTCTCTCTCACTCTCTCGCTAACGGCCATCTTCTATTTACAATCTATTTCTTTTATATTTTTCTTATCCATCTCTCTCGCTCTCTATCGATTTCGAATTCCTCTCTTCACTCCTGTTCTTGATTCTCCATTATATTCTCTCTCTCTCTCTCTCTCTCTCTCTCTCTCTGTCTCGCTATCGACCATCTCCTATTTATCTTCTTTCTCTCTCTCTCGCTTCTGTGTTTCATTCTCTCTTTTGAGCTACGACGCCAGGGGTCCCGTGTTCGAATCCCGACCTGGGCATGGATGTTTTGTGAATGCCCATTCATCCATTTCATTACATCATCACTCATCCCCATCTTCGCAAATTAGCCAAAAGACACAAAACGCGAAGTAAAATAAACTAAATCAATCAATCAATCAGTTTTAATACCTTTTATTGCTTGGTTTCTTCCTCTCTTCTAGACCATTTCTTTCTCTACGCTTTTCTTCCTTTGCATTTTCCTTTCACTCTATCTCTCTGTCCCTTTCTCTCTCGTTTTCGATTTCTCTCTTCACTCTCTTTCTCGATTCTCCATTTCATTCTCTCTCTCTCGCCATCGACAGTCTCCTATTTATTTTGCTTTTCATTCTTATCTTTCTTATATATCTTTCTTTCTCTCTTTCTCAATTTCGAATTATCAATTCACTCTCACTGTATTATCTCTATTTCTCTCTTTCTCCCTCTCTCTCTCTCTCACTCGCTATCGACCATCTCCTTTCTATCTTACCTTCCTTTTTTATCTCTCTCCCTCTCACAGACACTCTCTCTCTCTCTCTCTGTCTCTCTCTGTCTCTCTCTCTCTCTCTCTCTCTCGTTTCCGATTTCTCACTTCACCCTCTGGTTTCTCCATTTCATTCTCACTCTCTCTTTCTCTCCTTATCGACAATTTCCTATTTATTTTGTTTTTAATTCTTATCTTTCTTATATATTTTTCTTTCTCTCTTTCTCATTTTCGATTTATCAATTCACTCTCGCTGTAGTTTCTCTATTTCTCTCTTTCTCCCTCTCCCTCTCTCTCTCTCACTCGATATCGACCATCTCCTTTCTAGCTTATTTTCCTTTCTTATCTATCTCCCTCTCACACACACTCTCTCTCTCTCTCTCTCTCGCTATCGACCATCTCCTATTTATCCTCTTTATCTCTCTCTCTCTCTCTCTTTCGCTTCTGTATTTCATTCTCTCTTTTGAGCTACGACACTAGGGGTCCCGGGTTCGAATCCCGGCCTGGCCATGGTTGATTTGTGAATGTCCATTCATGCATTTCATCACATCATCACTCATCCACATCTTCGCAAATTAGCCAAAAGACATAAAAAGCGAAGTAAAATTAACTAAATCAATCAATCACTCAGTTTTAGTACCTTTTATTGCTTGTTTTCTTCCTCTCTTCTTGACCATTTCTTTCTCTACGTTTTCCATCCTTTGCATTATATTCATTCTATCTCTCTGTCTCTTTCTCTCTCGTTCTCGATTTCTCTCTTCACTCTGTTTCTCGTTTCTCCATTTCATTCTCTCTCTCGCTAATGACCATCTCCTTTCTATCCCTTCTTATCTATCCCCTTCTCACACACACACACACACACTCTCTCTGTCTCTCTCTCTCATTATCGATTTCTCTCTTCACTCACGTTCTAATAACTCCATTTCTTTCTCTCCCTCTTCCTCTCGCTAAAGACCATCTCCTATTTATCTTCTTTTTCTCTCTTATCCTTTTAAATCTATCTCTCACTCCGTCTCCAGTTTTCGATTTCTCACTTCGCCCTCTGGTTTCTCCATTTCATTCTCTCTCTCCCTCTCTTTCTCTCTCTCTCGCTATCGACCATCTCCTTTCTATCTTATCTATCTCCCTCTCACTCTCTCTCTCTTTCTCTCTCGTTTTCGACTTCTCTCTTCACTCCCGCTCTAATATCTCCATTTCTTTCTCTCCCTCTTCCTCTCCCTCCTGCTACCAACCATTTCCTATTTATCTTCCTTTTCTCTCTTATCTTTTTAATCTATCTCTCAATCAGTCTCCCGTTTGCGATTTCTCACTTCGCCCTATTTCTGATTTCTCGATTTCATTCTCTCTCTCTCTCTTTCTCCCGCTATCGACAATCTCCTATTTAGTTTGTCTTCCATTCTTACCTTTCTTATATATCAATCTCTCTCTCTTTCTCATTTTCGATTTATCAAATTCACTCTCGTTGTAGTTTCTTTATCTCTCTCTCTCTCTCTCTCTCTCTCTCTCTTTCTCTATCTCTCTCTCTGTCTCCCTCGCTCGCTACTGGCCATCTGCTATTTATTATCTTCTTTTCTTACCTTTAGTTTCTATCTCTCTCACTCTCTCCCTTTCTCTCTCTCTCTCTCTCTCGTTTTCGACTTCTCTCTTCGCCCTCCTTCTGGTATTTCCATTTCATTCTTTCTCTCTCTCTCACTCTCTCGCTACCGGCCATCTTCTATTTACATTCTATTTCTATTATACTTTTCTTATCTATCTCTCTATCGATTTCGAATTCTTTCTTCACTTTTGTTCTTGATTCTCCATTTCATTCTCTCTCTCTCTCTCACTCTTTCTCTCTCTCTCTCTCTCTCTCTGTCTCGTTATCGACCATCTCCCATTTAGCTTCCTTCTCTCTCTCTCTCTCTCACTTGTGTGTTTCATTCTCTCTTTTGAGCTACGACGCCAGGGGTCCCTGGCTCGAATCCCGGCCTGGGCATGGATGTTTTGTGAATGTCCATTCATCCATTTCATCACATCATCACTCATCCCCATCTTCGCAAATTAGCCAAAAGACATAAAACGCGAAGTAAAATAAACTAAATCAATCAATCAATCCGTTTTAATACCTTTTATTGCTTGTTTTCTTACTCCCTTCTTGACCATTTGTTTCTCTAAGTTTTTCTTCCTTTGCATTTTCCTTTCATTCTATAACTCTGTCTCTTTCTCTGTCGTTTTCGATTTCTCTCTTCACTCTCTTTCTCGTTTCTCCATTTCATTCTCTCTCTCGCTATCGACCATCTCCTTTCTATCTTATTTTCCTTTCTTATCTATCTCCCTCTCACTCTCACTCTCACTCTCTCTCTCTTTCTCTTTCTCGTTATAATATCTCCATTTCTATCTCTCCCTCTCCCTCTCGCTACCGACCATCTCCTATTTATCTCCCATTTCTCTCTTATCTTTCTTAATCTATCTCTCACTCTGTCTACCGTTTTCGAATTTTCACTTCGCCTTCTTTCTGGTTTCTCCATTTCATTCTCTCTCTCTCTCTCTCTTTCTCTCGCTATCGACAATCTCCTATTTAGTTTGTTTTCCATTCTTATCTTTCTTATATATCAATCTCTCTCTCCTTCTAATTTTTGATATATCAATTCACTCTCGTTGTAGTTTCTCTATTTCTCTCTCTCTCTCGCTCGCTACCGGCCATCTCCTATTTATCATCTTTTTCTTTCTTACCTTTGGTATCTATCTCTCTCACTCTCTCTCTCTCTCTCTCTCTCTGTCTCTCGTTTTCGACTTGTCTCTTCGCCCTCCTTCTGGTTTTTCCATTTCATTCTTTCTCTCTCTCACTCTATCTCTAACGGCCATCTTCTATTTACATTCTAATTCTTTTATATTTTTTTTATCTATCTCACTCGCTCTCTATCGATTTCGAATTCTCTCTTCACTCTTGTTCTGGATTCTCCATTTAATTCTCTCTCTCCCTATGGACCATCTGCTATTTATCTTCTTTCTCTCTCTCTCGCTTCTGTGTTTCATTCTCTCTTTTGAGCTACGACGCCAGGTGTCCCGTGTTCGAATCCCGACCTGGGCATGGATGTTTTGTGAATGTCCATTCATCCATTTCATCACATCATCACTCATCCCCATCTTCGCAAATTAGCCAAAAGACACAAAAAGCGAAGTAAAATAAACTAAATCAATCAATCACTCAGTTTTAGTACCTTTTATTGCTTGTTTTCTTCCTCTCTTCCTTACCATTTCTTTCTCTACGTTTTCCTTCCTTTGCATTTTTTTTTCATTCTATCTCTCTGTCTCTTTCTCTCTCGTTTTCGATTTATCTCTTCACTCTCTTTCTCATTTCTCCATTTCATTCTCTCCCTCTCTCTCTTTCTCTCGCCATCGACATTTTCCTATTTATTTTGTTTTTCATTCTTATCTTTCTTATATATCTTTCTTTCTCTCTTTCTCATTTTCGATTTATCAATTCACTCTCGTTGTAGTTTCTCTATTTCTCTCTCTCGCTCGCTACCGACCAGTTCCTATTTATTATCTTTTTCTTTCCTACCTTTCGTATCTATCTCTTTCTCACTCTCTCTCTCGTTTTCGACTTCTCTCTTCACCCTCCTTCTGGTTTCTCCATTTCATCCTTTCTCTCTCTCTCACTCTCTCGCTACCAGCCATCTTCTATTTACAATGTATTTCTTTATATTTTTCTTATCTATCTCTCTCGCTCTCTCTCAATTTCGATTTCAATCTTCACTCTTGTTCTTGATTCTCCATTTCTCTCTCTCTCTCTCTATCTCTCTCTCTGTCTCGTTATCGACCATCTCTTATTTATCTTCCTTCTCTCTCAATCTCTCTCTCGCTTCTGTGTTTCATTCTCTCTTTTGACCTACGACGCCAGGGGTCCGTGGCTCGAATCCAGGCCTGGGCATGGATGTTTTGTGAATGTCCATTCATCCATTTCATCACATCATCACTCATCCCCATCTTCGCAAATTAGCCAAAAGACATAAAACGCGAAGTTAAATAAACTAAATCAATCAATCAATCAATCCGTTTTAATACCTTTTATTGCTTGTTTTCTTACTCCCTTCTTGACCAATTGTTTCTCTAAGTTTTTCTTACTTTGCATTTTCTTTTCATTCTATAACTCTGTCTCTTTCTCTGTCGTTTTCGATTTCTCTCTTCACTCTCTTTCTCGTTTCTCCATTTCATTCTCTCTCTCTCTCTCTCTATCGACCATCTCCTTTCTATTTTATTTTCCTTTCTTATCTATCTCCCTCTCCCACACTCTCTCTCTCTCTCTCTCTCTATCGACCATCTCCTTTCTATTTTATTTTCCTTTCTTATCTGTCTCCCTCTCCCACACTCTCTCTCTCTCTGTCCATCTCTATCTCTGTCGTTTTTTACTTCTCTCTTCACTCTCGTTCTAATATCTCCATTTCTATCTCTCCCTCTCCCTCTCGCTATCGTCTATCTCCTATTTATCTTCCTTTTCTCTCTTAACTATCTTAATCTATCTCTCAATCTGTCTCCCGTTTTCGATTATTCACTTCGCCTTCCTTCTGGTTTCTCCATTTCATTCTCTCTCTCTCTCTCTCTCGCTATCGTCAATCTCCTATTTAGTTTGTTTTCCATTCTTATCTTTCATATATATTAATCTCTCTCTCTTTCTCATTTTTGATGTATCAATTCACTCTCGTTGTAGCTTCTCTATTTCTCTTTCTGTCTATCTCTCTCGCACGCCACCGGCAATCTCCTATTTTTCATCTTCTTCCTTCTTACCTTTAGAATCTCTCTCTCTCTCTCTCTCTCTCTCTCTCTCTCTCTCTCTCTCTCTCTCTCTCTCTCTGTCTCTCGTATTCGACTTCTCTCTTCGCCCTTCTCCTGGTTTTTCCATTTCATTCTTTCTCTCTCTCTCACTCTCTCGCTAACGGCCATTTTCTATTTACATTCTATTTCTTTTATATTTTTCTGATCTATATCTCTCGCTGTCTATCGATTTCGAATTCTCTCTTCACTCTTGTTCTTGATTCTCCATTTCATTCTCTCTCTCTCTCTCTCTCTCTCTCTCTCTCTCTCTCTGTGTGTGTCTCGCTATCGACTATCTCCTATTTATCTTTTATCTCTCTCTCTCGCTTCTTTGTTTCATTCTCTCTTCTGAGCTACGACGCCAGGGGTCCCGTGTTCGAATCCCGGCCTGGGCATGGATGTTTTGTGAATGTCTATTCATCCATTTCATCACATCATCACTCATCCACATCTTCGCAAATTAGCCAAAAGACACAAAACGCGAAGTAAAATAAACTAAATCAATCAATCACTCAGTTTTAGTACCTTTTATTGCTTGTTTTCTTCCTCTCTTCTTTACCATTTCTTACTCTACGTTTTACTTCCTTTGCATTTTTTTTCATTCTATCTCTCTGTCTCTTTTCTCTCGTTTTCAATTTATCTCTTCACTTTCTTTCTCATTTCTCCATTTCATTCCCTCTCTCTCTCTCTCTATCGACCATCTCCTTTCTATTTTATTTTCCTTTCTTATCTATCTCCCTCTCCCACTCTCTCTCTCTCTCTCTCTCTCTATCGACCATCTCCTTTCTATTTTATTTTCCTTTCTTATCTGTCTCCCTCTCCCACACACTGTCTCTCTCTCTCTCTCTCCATCTCTATCTCTGTCGTTTTTTACTTCTCTCTTCACTCTCGTTCTAATATCTCCATTTCTATCTCTCCCTCTCCCTCTCGCTATCGTCTATCTCCTATTTATCTTCCTTTTCTCTCTTAACTTTTTTAATCTATCTTTCACTCTGTCTCCCGTTTTCGATTATTCACTTCGCCTTCCTTCTGGTTTCTCCATTTCATTCTCTCTCTCTCTTTCTCTCGCTATCGTCAATCTCCTATTTAGTTTTGTTTTCCATTCTTATCTTTCATATATATCAATCTCTCTCTCTTTCTCATTTTTGATGTATCAATTCACTCTCGTTGTAGCTTCTCTATTTCTCTCTCTCTTTCTCTCTATCTCTCTCGCTCGCCACCGGCAATCTCCTATTTATCATCTTCTTCCTTCTTACCTTTAGAATCTATCTCTCTCTCTCTCTCTCTCTCTCTCTCTCTCTCTCTCTCTCTCTCTCTCTGTCTCTCGTTTTCGACTTCTCTCTTCGCCCTTCTCCTGGTTTTTCCATTTCATTCTTTCTCTCTCTCTCACTCTCTTGCTAACGGCCATCTTCTATTTACATTCTATTTGTTTTATATTTTTCTGATCTATATCTCTCGCTCTCTATCGTTTTCGATTTATCTCTTCACTCTCTTTCTCATTTCTCCATTTCATTCTCTCTCTCTCTTTCTCTCGCCATCGACTGTCTCCTTTTTATTTTGTTTTTCATTCTTATCTTTCTTATATATCTTTTTTCTCTCTTTCTCATTTTCGATTTCTCTCTTCACTCTCGTTCTAATAACTCCATTTCTTTCTCTCCCTCTTCCTCTCGCTAAAGACCATCTTCTATTTATCTTCTTTTTCTCTCTTATCCTTTTAAATCTATCTCTCACTCTGTCTCCCGTTTGCGATTTCTCACTTCGCCCTCTTTCTGGTTTCTTGATTTCATTCCCTCTCTCTCTTTCTCTCGCTATCGACAATCTCCTATTTAGTTTGTCTTCCATTCTTACCTTTCATATATATCAATCTCTCTCTATTTCTCATTTTCGTTTTATCAATTCACTGTCGTTGTAGATTCTTTATTTCTCTCTCTCTCTCTCTCTCTCTCTCTGTCTCTCTCGCTCGCTACTGGTCATCTGCTATTTATTATATTTTTCTTTCTTACCTTTAGTTTCTATCTCTCTCATTCTCTCTCTCTCTCTCTCTCTCGTTTTCGACTTCTCACTTCGCCCTCCTTCTGGTATTTCCTTTTCATTCTTTCTCTCTTTCTTACTCTCTCGCTACCAGCCATCTTCTATTTACATTCTATTTCTATTATATTTTTCTTATCTATCTCTCTCGCTTTCTATCGATTTCGAATTCTCTCTTCACTCTTCTTCTTGATTCTCCATTTCATTCTCTCTCTCACTCTCTCTTTGTCTCTCTCTCTCTCTGTCTCGCTATCGACCATCTCCTATTTATCCTCTTTATCTCTCTCTCTCTCTTTCGCTTCTGTATTTCATTCTCTCTTTTGAGCTACGACACTAGGGGTCCCGGGTTCGAATCCCGGCCTGGCCATGGTTGTTTTGTGAATGTCCATTCATGCATTTCATCACATCATCACTCATCCACATCTTCGCAAATTAGCCAAAAGACATAAAAAGCGAAGTAAAATAAACTAAATCAATCAATCACTCAGTTTTAGTACCTTTTATTGCTTGTTTTCTACCTCTCTTCTTGACCATTTCTTTCTCTACGTTTTCCTTCCTTTGCATTATCCTTTCATTCTATCTCTCTGTCTCTTTCTCTCTCGTTTTCGATTTCTCTCTTCACACTGTTTCTCGTTTCTCCATTTCATTCTCTCTCTCGCTAATGACCATCTCCTTTCTATCCCTTCTTATCTATCCCCTTCTCACACACACACACACACACTCTCTCTGTCTCTCTCTCTCTCATTATCGATTTCTCTCTTCACTCACGTTCTAATAACTCCATTTCTTTCTCTCCCTCTTCCTCTCGCTAAAGACCATCTCCTATTTATCTTCTTTTTCTCACTTATCCTTTTAAATCTATCTCTCACTCTGTCTCCCGTTTTCGATTTCTCACTTCGCCCTCTGGTTTCTCCATTTCATTCTCTCTCTCCCTCTCTCTCTCTCTCTCTCGCTATCGACCATCTCCTTTCTATCTTATCTATCTCCCTCTCATTCTCTCTCCTTCTCTCTCGTTTTCGACTTCTCTCTTCACTCTCGCTCTAATATCTCCATTTCTTTCTCTCCCTCTCCCTCTCCCTCTCGCTACCAACCATGTCCTATTTATCTTCCTTTTCTCTCTTATCTTTTAAATCTATCTCTCAATCTGTCTCCCGTTTGCGATTTCTCACTTCGCCCTATTTCTGATTTCTCGATTTCATTCTCTCTCTCTCTCTTTCTCCCGCTATCGACAATCTCCTATTTAGTTTGTTTTCCATTCTTACCTTTCTTATATATCAATCTCTCTCTCTTTCTCATTTTCGATTTATCAAATTCACTCTCGTTGTAGTTTCTTTATTTCTCTCTCTCTCTCTTTCTCTCTCTCTCTCTCTTTCTGTCTCGTTATCGACCATCTCCTATTTATCTTCCTTCTCTCTCTCTTCTCTCTCTCGCTTCTGTGTTTCATTCTCTCTTTTGAGCTACGACGCCAGGGGTCCCTGGCTCGAATCCCGGCCTGGGCATGGATGTTTTGTGAATGTCCATTCATCCATTTCATCACATCATCACTCATCCCCATCTTCGCAAATTAGCCAAAAGACATAAAACGCGAAGTAAAATAAACTAAATCAATCAATCAATCCGTTTTAATACCTTTTATTGCTTGTTTTCTTACTCCCTTCTTGACCATTTGTTTCTCTAAGTTTTTCTTCCTTTGCATTTTCCTTTCATTCTATAACTCTGTCTCTTTCTCTGTCGTTTTCGATTTCTCTCTTCACTCTCTTTCTCGTTTCTCCATTTCATTCTCTCTCTCGCTATCGACCATCTCCTTTCTATCTTATTTTCCTTTCTTATCTATCTCCCTCTCACTCTCATTCTCACTCTCTCTCTCTTTCTCTCTCTCTCGTTTTCGACTTCTCTCTTCACTCTCGTTATAATATCTCCATTTCTATCTCTCCCTCTCCCTCTCGCTACCGACCATCTCCTATTTATCTCCCTTTTCTCTCTTATCTTTCTTAATCTATCTCTCACTCTGTCTCCCGTTTTCGAATTTTCACTTCGCCTTCTTTCTGGTTTCTCCATTTCATTCTCTCTCTCTCTCTCTTTCTCTCGCTATCGACAATCTCCTATTTAGTTTGTTTTCCATTCTTATCTTTCTTATATATCAATCTCTCTCTCCTTCTAATTTTTGATTTATCAATTCACTCTCGTTGTAGTTTCTCTATTTCTCTCTCTCTCTCGCTCGCTACCGGCCATCTCCTATTTATCATCTTTTTCTATATTACCTTTGGTATCTATCTCTCTCACTCTCTCTCTCTCTCTCTCTCTCTGTCTCTCGTTTTCGACTTGTCTCTTCGCCCTCCTTCTGGTTTTTCCATTTCATTCTTTCTCTCTCTCACTCTATCTCTAACGGCCATCTTCTATTTACATTCTAATTCTTTTATATTTTTTTTATCTATCTCACTCGCTCTCTATCGATTTCGAATTCTCTCTTCACTCTTGTTCTGGATTCTCCATTTAATTCTCTCTCTCCCTATGGACCATCTGCTATTTATCTTCTTTCTCTCTCTCTCGCTTCTGTGTTTCATTCTCTCTTTTGAGCTACGACGCCAGGTGTCCCGTGTTCGAATCCCGACCTGGGCATGGATGTTTTGTGAATGTCCATTCATCCATTTCATCACATCATCACTCATCCCCATCTTCGCAAATTAGCCAAAAGACACAAAAAGCGAAGTAAAATAAACTAAATCAATCAATCACTCAGTTTTAGTACCTTTTATTGCTTGTTTTCTTCCTCTCTTCTTTACCATTTCTTTCTCTACGTTTTCCTTCCTTTGCATTTTTTTTCATTCTATCTCTCTGTCTCTTTCTCTCTCGTTTTCGATTTATCTCTTCACTCTCTTTCTCATTTCTCCATTTCATTCTCTCCCTCTCTCTCTTTCTCTCGCCATCGACATTTTCCTATTTATTTTGTTTTTCATTCTTATCTTTCTTATATATCTTTCTTTCTCTCTTTCTCATTTTCGATTTATCAATTCACTCTCGTTGTAGTTTATCTATTTCTCTCTCTCGCTCGCTACCGACCAGATCCTATTTATCATCTTTTTCTTTCCTACCTTTCGTATCTATCTCTTTCTCACTCTCTCTCTCGTTTTCGACTTCTCTCTTCACCCTCCTTCTGGTTTCTCCATTTCATCCTTTCTCTCTCTCTCACTCTCTCGCTACCAGCCATCTTCTATTTACAATGTATTTCTTTATATTTTTCTTATCTATCTCGCTCGCTCTCTCTCAATTTCGATTTCAATCTTCACTCTTGTTCTTGATTCTCCATTTCTTTCTCTCTCTCTCTCTCTCTCTCTGTCTCGTTATCGACCATCTCTTATTTATCTTCCTTCTCTCTCTCTCTCTCTCGCTTCTGTGTTTCATTCTCTCTTTTGAACTACGACGCCAGGGGTCCTTGGCTCGAATCCCGGCCTGGGCATGGATGTTTTGTGAATGTCCATTCATCCATTTCATCACATCATCACTCATCCCCATCTTCGCAAATTAGCCAAAAGACATAAAACGCGAAGTAAAATAAACTAAATCAATCAATCAATCCGTTTTAATACCTTTTATTGCTAGTTTTCTTACTCCCTTCTTGACCATTTGTTTCTCTAAGTTTTTCTTCCTTTGCATTTTCCTTTCATTCTATAACTCTGTCTCTTTCTCTGTCGTTTTCGATTTCTCTCTTCACTCTCTTTCTCGTTTCTCCATTTCATTCTCTCTCTCTCTATCGACCATCTCCTTTCTATCTTATTTTCCTTTCTTATCTATCTCCCTCTCACTCTCACTCTCACTCTCTCTCTCTTTCTCTCTCTCTCGTTTTCGACTTCTTTCTTCACTCTCGTTATAATATCTCCATTTCTATCTCTCCCTCTCTCTCTCGCTACCGACCATCTCCTATTTATCTCCCTTTTCTCTCTTATCTTTCTTAATCTATCTCTCACTCTGTCTAACGTTTTCGAATTTTCACTTCGCCTTCTTTCTGGTTTCTCCATTTCATTCTCTCTCTCTCTCTCTCTCTTTCTCTCGCTATCGACAATCTCCTTTTTAGTTTGTTTTCCATTCTTATCTTTCTTATATATCAATCTCTCTCTCCTTCTAATTTTTGATATATCAATTCACTCTCGTTGTAGTTTCTCTATCTCTCTCTCTCTCTCGCTCGCTACCGGCCATCTCCTATTTATCATCTTTTTCTTTCTTACCTTTAGAATCTATCTCTCTCTCTGTCTCTCGTTTTCGACTTGTCTCTTTGCCCTCCTTCTGGTTTTTCCATTTCATTCTTTCTCTCTCTCACTCTATCTCTAACGGCCATCTTCTATTTACATTCTAATTCTTTTATATTTTTCTTATCTATCTCACTCGCTCTCTATCGATTTCGAATTCTCTCTTCACTCTTGTTCCGGATTCTCCATTTAATTCTCTCTCTCTCTCTCTCTCTCTCTCGCTATGGACCATCTGCTATTTATCTTCTTTCTCTCTCTCTCGCTTCTGTGTTTCATTCTCTCTTTTGAGCTACGACGCCAGGTGTCCCGTGTTCGAATCCCGACCTGGGCATTGATGTTTTGTGAATGTCCATTCATCCATTTCATCACATCATCACTCATCCCCATCTTCGCAAATTAGCCAAAAGACACAAAAAGCGAAGTAAAATAAACTAAATCAATCAATCACTCAGTTTTAGTACCTTTTATTGCTTGTTTTCTTCCTCTCTTCTTTACCATTTCTTTCTCTACGTTTTCCTTCCTTTGCATTTTTTTTCATTCTATCTCTCTGTCTCTTTCTCTCTCGTTTTCGATTTATCTCTTCACTCTCTTTCTCATTTCTCCATTTCATTCTCTCTCTCTCTCTCTTTCTCTCGCCATCGACATTTTCCTATTTATTTTGTTTTTCATTCTTATCTTTCTTATATATCTTTCTTTCTCTCTTTCTCATTTTCGATTTATCAATTCACTCTCGTTGTAGTTTCTCTATTTCTCTCTCTCGCTCGCTACCGACCAGTTCCTATTTATCATCTTTTTCTTTCCTACCTTTCGTATCTATCTCTTTCTCACTCTCTCTCTCGTTTTCGACTTCTCTCTTCACCCTCCTTCTGGTTTCTCCATTTCATCCTTTCTCTCTCTCTCACTCTCTCGCTACCAGCCATCTTCTATTTACAATGTATTTCTTTATATTTTTCTTATCTATCTCTCTCGCTCTCTCTCAATTTCGATTTCAATCTTCACTCTTGTTCTTGATTCTCCATTTCTTTCTCTCTCTCTCTCTCTCTCTCTCTCTGTCTCGTTATCGACCATCTCTTATTTATCTTCCTTCTCTCTCAATCTCTCTCTCGCTTCTGTGTTTCATTCTCTCTTTTGACCTACGACGCCAGGGGTCCGTGGCTCGAATCCAGGCCTGGGCATGGATGTTTTGTGAATGTCCATTCATCCATTTCATCACATCATCACTCATCCCCATCTTCGCAAATTAGCCAAAAGACATAAAACGCGAAGTTAAATAAACTAAATCAATCAATCAATCAATCCGTTTTAATACCTTTTATTGCTTGTTTTCTTACTCCCTTCTTGACCAATTGTTTCTCTAAGTTTTTCTTACTTTGCATTTTCCTTTCATTCTATAACTCTGTCTCTTTCTCTGTCGTTTTCGATTTCTCTCTTCACTCTCTTTCTCGTTTCTCCATTTCATTCTCTCTCTCGCTATCGACCATCTCCTTTCTATCTTATTTTCCTTTCTTATCTATCTCCCTCTCACTCTCATTCTCACTCTCTCTCTCTTTCTCTCTCTCTCGTTTTCGACTTCTCTCTTCACTCTCGTTATAATATCTCCATTTCTATCTCTCCCTCTCCCTCTCGCTACCGACCATCTCCTATTTATCTCCCTTTTCTCTCTTATCTTTCTTAATCTATCTCTCACTCTGTCTCCCGTTTTCGAATTTTCACTTCGCCTTCTTTCTGGTTTCTCCATTTCATTCTCTCTCTCTCTCTCTTTCTCTCGCTATCGACAATCTCCTATTTAGTTTGTTTTCCATTCTTATCTTTCTTATATATCAATCTCTCTCTCCTTCTAATTTTTGATTTATCAATTCACTCTCGTTGTAGTTTCTCTATTTCTCTCTCTCTCTCGCTCGCTACCGGCCATCTCCTATTTATCATCTTTTTCTATATTACCTTTGGTATCTATCTCTCTCACTCTCTCTCTCTCTCTCTCTCTCTGTCTCTCGTTTTCGACTTGTCTCTTCGCCCTCCTTCTGGTTTTTCCATTTCATTCTTTCTCTCTCTCACTCTATCTCTAACGGCCATCTTCTATTTACATTCTAATTCTTTTATATTTTTCTTATCTATCTCACTCGCTCTCTATCAATTTCGAATTCTCTCTTCACTCTTGTTCTGGATTCTCCATTTAATTCTAATCTCTCCCTATGGACCATCTGCTATTTATCTTCTTTCTCTCTCTCTCGCTTCTGTGTTTCATTCTCTCTTTTGAGCTATGACGCCAGGTGTCCCGTGTTCGAATCCCGACCTGGGCATGGATGTTTTGTGAATGTCCATTCATCCATTTCATCACATCATCACTCATCCCCATCTTCGCAAATTAGCCAAAAGACATAAAACGCGAAGTAAAATAAACTAAATCAATCAATCAATCCGTTTTAATACCTTTTATTGCTAGTTTTCTTACTCCCTTCTTGACCATTTGTTTCTCTAAGTTTTTCTTCCTTTGCATTTTCCTTTCATTCTATAACTCTGTCTCTTTCTCTGTCGTTTTCGATTTCTCTCTTCACTCTCTTTCTCGTTTCTCCATTTCATTCTCTCTCTCTCTATCGACCATCTCCTTTCTATCTTATTTTCCTTTCTTATCTATCTCCCTCTAACTCTCACTCTCACTCTCTCTCTCTTTCTCTCTCTCTCGTTTTCGACTTCTTTCTTCACTCTCGTTATAATATCTCCATTTCTATCTCTCCCTCTCTCTCTCGCTACCGACCATCTCCTATTTATCTCCCTTTTCTCTCTTATCTTTCTTAATCTATCTCTCACTCTGTCTAACGTTTTCGAATTTTCACTTCGCCTTCTTTCTGGTTTCTCCATTTCATTCTCTCTCTCTCTCTCTCTTTCTCTCGCTATCGACAATCTCCTATTTAGTTTGTTTTCCATTCTTATCTTTCTTATATATCAATCTCTCTCTCCTTCTAATTTTTGATATATCAATTCACTCTCGTTGTAGTTTCTCTATTTCTCTCTCTCTCTCGCTCGCTACCGGCCATCTCCTATTTATCATCTTTTTCTTTCTTACCTTTAGAATCTATCTCTCTCTCTGTCTCTCGTTTTCGACTTGTCTCTTTGCCCTCCTTCTGGTTTTTCCATTTCATTCTTTCTCTCTCTCACTCTATCTCTAACGGCCATCTTCTATTTACATTCTAATTCTTTTATATTTTTCTTATCTATCTCACTCGCTCTCTATCGATTTCGAATTCTCTCTTCACTCTTGTTCTGGATTCTCCATTTAATTCTCTCTCTCTCTCTCTCTCTCTCTCTCGCTATGGACCATCTGCTATTTATCTTCTTTCTCTCTCTCTCGCTTCTGTGTTTCATTCTCTCTTTTGAGCTACGACGCCAGGTGTCCCGTGTTCGAATCCCGACCTGGGCATTGATGTTTTGTGAATGTCCATTCATCCATTTCATCACATCATCACTCATCCCCATCTTCGCAAATTAGCCAAAAGACACAAAAAGCGAAGTAAAATAAACTAAATCAATCAATCACTCAGTTTTAGTACCTTTTATTGCTTGTTTTCTTCCTCTCTTCTTTACCATTTCTTTCTCTACGTTTTCCTTCCTTTGCATTTTTTTTTCATTCTATCTCTCTGTCTCTTTCTCTCTCGTTTTCGATTTATCTCTTCACTCTCTTTCTCATTTCTCCATTTCATTCTCTCCCTCTCTCTCTTTCTCTCGCCATCGACATTTTCCTATTTATTTTGTTTTTCATTCTTATCTTTCTTATATATCTTTCTTTCTCTCTTTCTCATTTTCGATTTATCAATTCACTCTCGTTGTAGTTTCTCTATTTCTCTCTCTCGCTCGCTACCGACCAGTTCCTATTTATCATCTTTTTCTTTCCTACCTTTCGTATCTATCTCTTTCTCACACTCTCTCTCGTTTTCGACTTCTCTCTTCACCCTCCTTCTGGTTTCTCCATTTCATCCTTTCTCTCTCTCTCACTCTCTCGCTACCAGCCATCTTCTATTTACAATGTATTTCTTTATATTTTTCTTATCTATCTCTCTCGCTCTCTCTCAATTTCGATTTCAATCTTCACTCTTGTTCTTGATTCTCCATTTCTTTCTCTCTCTCTCTCTCTCTCTCTCTGTCTCGTTATCGACCATCTCTTATTTATCTTCCTTCTCTCTCAATCTCTCTCTCGCTTCTGTGTTTCATTCTCTCTTTTGACCTACGACGCCAGGGGTCCGTGGCTCGAATCCAGGCCTGGGCATGGATGTTTTGTGAATGTCCATTCATCCATTTCATCACATCATCACTCATCCCCATCTTCGCAAATTAGCCAAAAGACATAAAACGCGAAGTTAAATAAACTAAATGAATCAATCAATCAATCCGTTTTAATACCTTTTATTGCTTGTTTTCTTACTCCCTTCTTGACCAATTGTTTCTCTAAGTTTTTCTTACTTTGCATTTTCCTTTCATTCTATAACTCTGTCTCTTTCTCTGTCGTTTTCGATTTCTCTCTTCACTCTCTTTCTCGTTTCTCCATTTCATTCTCTCTCTCTCTCTCTCTATCGACCATCTCCTTTCTATTTTATTTTCCTTTCTTATCTGTCTCCCTCTCCCACACTCTCTCTCTCTCTGTCCATCTCTATCTCTGTCGTTTTTTACTTCTCTCTTCACTCTCGTTCTAATATCTCCATTTCTATCTCTCCCTCTCTCTCTCGCTATCGTCTATCTCCTATTTATCTTCCTTTTCTCTCTTAACTATCTTAATCTATCTCTCACTCTGTCTCCCGTTTTCGATTATTCACTTCGCCTTCCTTCTGGTTTCTCCATTTCATTCTCTCTCTCTCTTTCTCTCGCTATCGTCAATCTCCTATTTAGTTTGTTTTCCATTCTTATCTTTCATATATATTAATCTCTCTCTCTTTCTCATTTTTGATGTATCAATTCACTCTCGTTGTAGCTTCTCTATTTCTCTTTCTGTCTATCTCTCTCGCTCGCCACCGGCAATCTCCTATTTTTCATCTTCTTCCTTCTTACCTTTAGAATCTCTCTCTCTCTCTCTCTCTCTCTCTCTCTCTGTCTCTCATATTCGACTTCTCTCTTCGCCCTTCTCCTGGTTTTTCCATTTCATTCTTTCTCTCTCTCTCAATCTCTCGCTAACGGCCATCTTCTATTTACATTCTATTTCTTTTATATTTTTCTGATCTATATCTCTCGCTCTCTATCGATTTCGAATTCTCTCTTCACTCTTGTTCTTGATTCTCCATTTCATTCTCTCTCTCTCTCTCTCTCTCTCTCTCTCTCTCTCTCTCTGTGTGTGTCTCGCTATCGACTATCTCCTATTTATCTTTTATCTCTCCCTCTCGCTTCTTTGTTTCATTCTCTCTTCTGAGCTACGACGCCAGGGGTCCCGTGTTCGAATCCCGGCCTGGGCATGGATGTTTTGTGAATGTCTATTCATCCATTTCATCACATCATCACTCATCCCCATCTTCGCAAATTAGCCAAAAGACACAAAACGCGAAGTAAAATAAACTAAATCAATCAATCACTCAGTTTTAGTACCTTTTATTGCTTGTTTTCTTCCTCTCTTCTTTACCATTTCTTACTCTACGTTTTACTTCCTTTGCATTTTTTTTCATTCTATCTCTCTGTCTCTTTTCTCTCGTTTTCGATTTATCTCTTCACTCTCTTTCTCATTTCTCCATTTCATTCTCTCTCTCTCTCTCTCTATCGACCATCTCCTTTCTATTTTATTTTCCTTTCTTATCTATCTCCCTCTCCCACTCTCTCTCTCTCTTTCTCTCTATCGACCATCTCCTTTCTATTTTATTTTCCTTTCTTATCTGTCTTCCTCTCCCACACACTGTCTCTCTCTCTCTCTCTCCATCTCTATCTCTGTCGTTTTTTACTTCTCTCTTCACTCTCGTTCTAATATCTCCATTTCTATCTCTCCCTCTCCCTCTCGCTATCGTCTATCTCCTATTTATCTTCCTTTTCTCTCTTAACTTTTTTAATCTATCTTTCACTCTGTCTCCCGTTTTCGATTATTCACTTCGCCTTCCTTCTGGTTTCTCCATTTCATTCTCTCTCTCTCTTTCTCTCGCTATCGTCAATCTCCTATTTAGTTTGTTTTCCATTCTTATCTTTCATATATATCAATCTCTCTCTCTTTCTCATTTTTGATGTATCAATTCACTCTCGTTGTAGCTTCTCTATTTCTCTCTCTCTTTCTCTCTATCTCTCTCGCTCGCCACCGGCAATCTCCTATTTATCATCTTCTTCCTTCTTACCTTTAAAATCTATCTCTCTCTCTCTCTCTCTCTCTCTCTCTCTCTCTCTCTCTCTGTCTCTCGTTTTCGACTTCTCTCTTCGCCCTTCTCCTGGTTTTTCCATTTCATTCTTTCTCTCTCTCTCACTCTCTTGCTAACGGACATCTTCTATTAAATTCTATTTCTTTCATATTTTTCTGATCTATATCTCTCGCTCTCTATCGATTTCGAATTCTCTCTTCACTCTTGTTCCTGATTCTCCATTTCATTCTCTCTCTCTCTCTCTCTCTCTCTCTCTCTCTCTCTCTCTGTGTGTGTGCCTCGCTATCGACTATCTCCTATTTATCTTCTATCTCTCTCTCTCGCTTCTTTGTTTCATTCTCTCTTCTGAGCTACGACGCCAGAGGTCCCGTGTTCGAATCCCGGCCTGGGCATGGATGTTTTGTGAATGTCTATTCATCCATTTCATCACATCATCACTCATCCCCATCTTCGCAAATTAGCCAAAAGACACAAAACGCGAAGTAAAATAAACTAAATCAATCAATCACTCAGTTTTAGTACCTTTTATTGCTTGTTTTCTTCCTCTCTTCTTTACCATTTCTTTCTCTACGTTTTCCTTCCTTTGCATTTTTTTTCATTCTATCTCTCTGTCTCTGTTCTCTCGTTTTCGATTTATCTCTTCACTCTCTTTCTCATTTCTCCATTTCATTCTCTCTCTCTCTATCTCTCGCCATCGACTGTCTCCTTTTTATTTTGTTTTTCATTCTTATCTTTCTTATATATCTTTTTTCTCTCTTTCTCATTTTCGATTTCTCTCTTCACTCTCGTTCTAATAACTCCATTTCTTTCTCTCCCTCTTCCTCTCGCTAAAGACCATCTTCTATTTATCTTCTTTTTCTCTCTTATCCTTTTAAATCTATCTCTCACTCTGTCTCCCGTTTGCGATTTCTCACTTCGCCCTCTTTCTGGTTTCTTGATTTCATTCCCTCTCTCTCTTTCTCTCGCTATCGACAATCTCCTATTTAGTTTGTCTTCCATTCTTACCTTTCATATATATCAATCTCTCTCTATTTCTCATTTTCGTTTTATCTATTCACTGTCGTTGTAGATTCTTTATTTCTCTCTCTCTCTCTCTCTCTCTCTGTCTCTCTCGCTCGCTACTGGCCATCTGCTATTTATTATATTTTTCTTTCTTACCTTTAGTTTCTATCTCTCTCACTCTCTCTCTCTCTCGTTTTCGACTTCTCACTTCGCCCTCCTTCTGGTATTTCCTTTTCATTCTTTCTCTCTTTCTTACTCTCTCGCTACCAGCCATCTTCTATTTACATTCTATTTCTATTATATTTTTCTTATCTATCTCTCTCGCTTTCTATCGATTTCGAATTCTCTCTTCACTCTTCTTCTTGATTCTCCATTTCATTCTCTCTCTCTCTCTCTCTCTCTGTCTCTCTCTCTCTCTGTCTCGCTATCGACCATCTCCTATTTATCCTCTTTATCTCTCTCTCTCTCTTTCGCTTCTGTATTTCATTCTCTCTTTTGAGCTACGACACTAGGGGTCCCGGGTTCGAATCCCGGCCTGGCCATGGTTGTTTTGTGAATGTCCATTCATGCATTTCATCACATCATCACTCATCCACATCTTCGCAAATTAGCCAAAAGACATAAAAAGCGAAGTAAAATAGACTAAATCAATCAATCACTCAGTTTTAGTACCTTTTATTGCTTGTTTTCTTCCTCTCTTCTTGACCATTTCTTTCTCTACGTTTTCCTTCCTTTGCATTATCCTTTCATTCTATCTCTCTGTCTCTTTCTCTCTCGTTTTCGATTTCTCTCTTCACACTGTTTCTCGTTTCTCCATTTCATTCTCTCTCTCGCTAATGACCATCTCCTTTCTATCCCTTCTTATCTATCCCCTTCTCACACACACACACACACACTCTCTCTGTCTCTCTCTCTCTCTCATTATCGATTTCTCTCTTCACTCACGTTCTAATAACTCCATTTCTTTCTCTCCCTCTTCCTCTCGCTAAAGACCATCTCCTATTTATCTTCTTTTTCTCTCTTATCCTTTTAAATCTATCTCTCACTCTGTCTCCCGTTTTCGATTTCTCACTTCGCCCTCTGGTTTCTCCATTTCATTCTCTCTCTCCCTCTCTCTCTCTCTCTCGCTATCGACCATCTCCTTTCTATCTTATCTATCTCCCTCTCACTCTCTCTCCTTCTCTCTCGTTTTCGACTTCTCTCTTCACTCTCGCTCTAATATCTCCATTTCTTTCTCTCCCTCTCCCTCTCCCTCTCGCTACCAACCATGTCCTATTTATCTTCCTTTTCTCTCTTATCTTTTAAATCTATCTCTCAATCTGTCTCCCGTTTGCGATTTCTCACTTCGCCCTATTTCTGATTTCTCGATTTAATTCTCTCTCTCTCTTTCTCCCGCTATCGACAATCTCCTATTTAGTTTGTTTTCCATTCTTACCTTTCTTATATATCAATCTCTCTCTCTTTCTCATTTTCGATTTATCAAATTCACTCTCGTTGTAGTTTCTTTATTTCTCTCTCTCTCTCTCTCTCTCTCTCTTTTATCTCTATCTCTCCCTCTGTCTCCCTCGCTCGCTACTGGCCATCTGCTATTTATTATCTTCTTTTCTTACCTTTAGTTTCTATCTCTCTCACTCTCTCTCTCTCTCTCTCTCTCTCTCTCTCTCTCTCTCTCGTTTTCGACTTCTCTCTTCGCCCTCCTTCTGGTATTTCCATTTCATTCTTTCTCTCTCTCTCACTCTCTCGCTACCGGCCATCTTCTATTTACATTCTATTTCTATTATACTTTTCTTATCTATCTCTCTCGCTCTCTATCGATTTCGAATTCTTTCTTCACTTTTGTTCTTGATTCTCCATTTCATTCTCTCTCTCTCTCTCTCTCTCTCTCTCTCTGTCTCGATATCGACCATCTCCTATTTAGCTTCCTTCTCTCTCTCTCTCTCTCTCTCTCACTTGTGTGTTTCATTCTCTCTTTTGAGCTACGACGCCAGTGGTCCATGGATCGAATCCCGGCCTGGGCATGGATGTTTTGTGAATGTCCATTCATCAATTTCATCACATCATCACTCATCCCCATCTTCGCAAAGTAGCCAAAAGACATAAAACGCGAAGTAAAATAAACTAAATCAATCAATCAATCCGTTTTAATACCTTTTATTGCTTGTTTTATTACTCCCTTCTTGACCAATTGTTTCTCTAAATTTTTCTTCCTCGCATTTTCCTTTCATTCTATAACTCTGTCTCTTTCTCTGTCGTTTTCGATTTCTCTCTTCACTCTCTTTCTCGTTTCTTCATTTCATTCTCTCTCTCTCTCTCTCTCTATCGACCATCTCCTTTTTATTTTATTTTCCTTTCTTATCTATCTCCCTCTCCCACACACACCCTCTCTCTCTCTCTTTCTCTCTCTCTCGTTTTCGACTTCAATCTTCACTCTCGTTCTAATATCTCCATTTCTAGCTCTCCCTCTTCCTCTCGCTATCGTCTATCTCCTATTTATCTTCCTTTTCTCTCTTAACTTTTTTAATCTATTTCTCACTCTGTCTCCCCTTTTCGATTATTCACTTCGCCTTCCTTCTGGTTTCTCCATTTCATTCTCTCTCTCTCTCTTTCTCTAGCTATTGTCAATCTCCTATTTAGTTTGTTTTCCATTCTTATCTTTCTTATATATCAATCTCTCTCTCTTTCTCATTTTTGATGTATCAATTCACTCTCGTTGTAGCTTCTCTATTTCTCTCTTTCTCTCTCTCTCTCGCTCGCTACTGGCCATCTCCTATTTATCATCTTCTTCTTTCTTACCTTTAGAATCTATCTTTCTCATTCTCTCTCTATCTCTCTCTGTCTCTCGTGTTCGACTTCTCTCTTCGCCCTCCTCCTGGTTTTTCCATTTCATTCTTTCTCTCTCTCTCTCACTCTCTCGCTAACGGCCATCTTCTATTTACATTCTATTTCTTTTATATTTTTCTGATCTATATCTCTCGCTGTCTATCGATTTCGAATTCTCTCTTCACTCTTGTTCTTGATTCTCCATTTCATTCTCTCTCTCTCTCTCTCTCTCTCTCTGTGTCACTATCGACTATCTCCTATTTATCTTCTATCTCTCTCTCTCGCTTCTTTGTTTCATTCTCTCTTTTGAGCTACGACGCCAGGGGTCCCGTGTTCGAATCCCGGCCTGGGCATGGATGTTTTGTGAATGTCTATTCATCCATTTCATCACATCATCACTCATCCCCATCTTCGCAAATTAGCCAAAAGACACAAAACGCGAAGTAAAATAAACTAAATCAATCTATCAATCAGTTTTAATAACTTTTATTGCTTGTTTTCTTCCTCTCTTCTTGACCAATTCTTTCTCTAAGTTTTTCTGTGTTTGCATTTTCCTTTCACTCTATCTCTCTGTCTCTTACTCTCTCGTTTTCGATTTATCTCTTCAGTCTCTTTCTCGTTTCTCCATTTCATTCTCTCTCTCTCTTTCTCTCGCCATCGACAGTCTCCTTTTTATTTTGTTTTTCATTCTTATCTTTCTTATATATCTTTTTTCTCTCTTTCTCATTTTCGATTTCTCTCTTCACTCTCGTTCTAATAACTCCATTTCTTTCTCTCCCTCTTCCTCTCGCTAAAGACCATCTTCTATTTATCTTCTTTTTCTCTCTTATCCTTTTAAATCTATCTCTCACTCTGTTTTCCGTTTGCGATTTCTCACTTCGCCCTCTTTCTGGTTTCTTGATTTCATTCACTCTCTCTCTTTCTCTCGCTATCGACAATCTCCCATTTAGTTTGTTTTCCATTCTTACCTTTCTTATATATCAATCTCTCTCTCTTTCTCATTTTCGATTTATCAATTCACTTAAGTTGTAGTTTCTTTATTTCTCTCTCTCTCTCTCTCCTTCTCTCTCTTTCTCTCTCTCTCTGTCTCTCTCGCTCGCTACTGGCCATCTGCTATTTATTATATTTTTCTTTCTTACCTTTAGTTTCTCTCTCTCTCTCTCTCTCTCTCTCTCTCTCTCTCTCTGTTTCGCTATCGACCATCTCCTATTTATCTTCTTTCTCTCTCTCTCTCTCTCTCTCGCTTCTGTGTTTCATTCTCTCTTTTGAGCTATGACGCCAGGGGTCCCTGGTTCGAATCCCGGCCTGGGCATGGATGTTTTGTGAATGTCCATTCATCCATTTCATTACATCATCACTCATCCCCATCTTCGCAAATTAGCCTAAAGACATAAAAAGCGAAGTAAAATAAACTAAATTAATCAATCACTCAGTTTTAGTACCTTTTATTGCTTGTTTTCTTCCTCTCTTCTTGACTATTTCTTTCTCTAAGTTTTCCTTCCTTTGCATTTTCCTTTCATTCTATCTCTCTGTCTCTTTCTCTCTCGTTTTTAATTTCTCTCTTCACTCTCTTTCTCCTTTCTCCATTTCATTCTCTCTCTCGCTACCGACCATGTGCTTTCTATCTTCTTTTCCTTTCTTATCTATCTTTCTCTCACACACACATAATCTCTCTCTGTCCCTCTCTCTCTCATTTTCGATTTCTCTCTTCACTCTCGTTCTAATATCTCCATTCCTTTCTATCCCTCTTCCGCTCTCTAAAATCCATCTCCTATTTATCTTCTTTTTCTCTCTTATCCTTTTAAATCTATCTCTCAATCTGTCTCCCGTTTGCGATTTCTCACTTCGCCCTCTTTCTGGTTTCTCGATTTCATTCTCTCTCTCTCTTTCTCTCGCTATCGAAAATCTCCTATTTAGTTTGTTTTCCATTCTTACCTTTCTTATATATCAATCTCTCTCTCTTTCTTATTTTCGATTTATCAATTCACTCTCGTTGTAGTTTCTTTATCTCTCTCTCTCTCTCTTTCTCTCTCTCTCTGTCTCTCTCGCTCGCTACTGGCCATCTGCTATTTATTATATTTTTCTTTCTTACCTTTAGTTTCTATCTCTCTCACTTTCTCTCTCTCTCTTTCTCTCTCCCTCTCTCTCGTTTTCGACTTCTCACTTCCCTTTCATTTTTCTCTCTTTCTTACTCTCTCGCTACTGGACATTTTCTATTTACATTCTATTCCTATTATATTTTTCTTATCTATCTCTCTCGCTTTCTATCGATTTCGAATTCTCTCTTCACTCTTCTTCTTGATTCTCCATTTCATTCTCTCTCTCTCTTTCTCTCTCTCCCTCTCTCTCTCTGTCTCGCTATGGACCATCTCCTATTTATCTTCTTTCTCTCTCTCTCTCTCTCGCATCTGTGTTTCATTCTCTCTTTTGAGCTACGACGCCAGGGGTCCCTGGTTCGAATCCCGGCCTGGGCATGGATGTTTTGTGAATGTCCATTCATCCATTTCATCACATCATCACTCATCCCCATCTTCGCCAATTAGCCTAAAGACATAAAAAGCGAAGTAAAATAAACTAAATCAATCAATCACTCAGTTTTAGTACCTTTTATTGCTTGTTTTCTTCCTCTCTTCTTGACCATTTCTTTCTCTACGTTTTCCTTCCTTTGCATTTTCCTTTCATTCTATCTCTCTGTCTCTTTCTCTCTCGTTTTCGATTTCTCTCTTCACTCTCTTTCTCGTTTCTCCATTTCATTCTCTCTCTCGCTAATGACCATCTCCTTTCTATGCCTTCTTATCTATCCCCTTCTTACACACACACACACACACTCTCTCTCTGTCTCTCTCTCTCTCATTATCGATTTCTCTCTTCACTCTCGCTCTAATATCTCCATTTCTTTCTCTCCCTCTTCCTCTCGCTAAAGTCCATCTCCTATTTATCTTCTTTTTCTCTCTTATCCTTTAAAATCTATCTCTCACTCTGTCTCCCGTTTTCGATTTCTCACTTCGCCCTCTGGTTTTTCCATTTCATTCTGTCTCTCCCTCTCTCTCTCTCTCTCGCTATCGACTATCTCCTTTCTATCTTATCTATCTCCCTCTCACTCTCTCTCTCTTTCTCTCTCGTTTTCGACTTCTCTCTTCACTCTCGCTCTAATAACTCCATTTCTTTCTCTCCCTCTCCCTCTCCCTCGCGCTACCAACCATGTCCTATTTATCTTCCTTTTCTCTCTTATCTTTTAAATCTATCTCTCACTCTGTCTCCCGTTTGCGATTTCTCACTTCGCCCTATTTCTGGTTTCTTGATTTCATTCTCTCTCTCTCTTTCTCCCGCTATCGACAATCTCCTATTTAGTTTGTTTTCCATTCTTACCTTTAGTTTCTATCTCTCTCACTCTCTTTCTCTCTCTCTCTCGTTTTCGACTTCTCACTTCGCCCTCCTTCTGGTATTTCCTTTTCATTCTTTCTCTCTTTCTTACTCTTTTGCTACCGGCCATCTTCTATTTACATTCTATTTCTATTATATTTTTCTTATCTATCTCTCTCGCTTTCTATCGATTTCGAATTCTCTCTTCACTCTTCTTCTTGATTCTCCATTTCATTCTCTCTCTCTCTCACTCTCTCTCTCTCTCTGTCTCGCTATCGACCATCTCCTATTTATCTTCTTTCTATCTCTCTCTCTCTCGCTTCTGTGTTACTTTCTCTCTTTTGAGCTACGACGCCAGGGGTCGCTGGTTCGAATCCCGGCCTGGGCATGGATGTTTTGTGAATGTCCATTCATCCATTTCATTACATCATCACTCATCCCCATCTTCGCAAATTAGCCTAAAGACATAAAACGCGAAGTAGAATAAACTAAATCAATCAATCAATCCGTTTTAATACCTTTTATTGCTTGTTTTATTACTCCCTTCTTGACCAATTGTTTCTCTAAGTTTTTCTTCCTTTGCATTTTCCTTTCATTCTATAACTCTGTCTCTTTCTCTGTCGTTTTCGATTTCTCTCTTCACTCTCTTTATCGTTTCTCCATTTCATTCTCCATTTCATCTCTCTTTCTCTCTCTCTCTCTCTCCCTATAGACTATATTCTATTTATATTCCTTTTCTCTCTCTCTCTCGCTTCTGTATGTGATTCTCTCTTATCTTTTAAATCTATCTCTCAATCTGTCTCCCGTTTGCGATTTCTCACTTAGCCCTATTTCTGATTTCTCGATTTCATTCTCTCTCTCTCTTTCTCCCGCTATCGACAATCTCCTATTTAGTTTGTTTTCCATTCTTACCTTTCTTATATATCAATCTCTCTCTCTTTCTCATTTTCGATATATCAAATTCACTCTCGTTGTAGTTTTTTATTTCTCTCTCTCTCTCTCTCTCTCTTTCTATCTCTCTCTCTCTGTGTCCCTCGCTCGCTACTGGTCATCTGCTATTTATTACATTTTTCTTTCTTACCTTTAGTTTCTATCTCTCTCATTCTCTCTCTCTCTCTCTCTCTCGTTTTCGACTTCTCTCTTCGCCCTCCTTCTGGTATTTCCATTTCATTCTTTCTCTCTCTCTCACTCTCTCACTACCGGCCATCTTCTATTTACATTCTATTTCTATTATATTTTTCTTATCTATCTTTCTCGCTCTCTATCGATTTCGAATTCTTTCTTCACTTTTGTTCTTGATTCTCCATTTCATTCTCTCTCTCTCTCTCTTTCTCTCTCTCTCTCTCTATCTCTATCTCTTTCTCGTTATCGACCATCTCCTATTTATCTTCCCTCTCTCTCTCTCTCTCGCTTCTGTTATTCATTCTCTCTTTTCAGCTACGACGCCAGGGGTCCCTGGTTCGAATCCCGGCCTGGGCATGGATGTTTTGTGAATGTCCATTCATCCATTTCATCACATCATCACTCATCCCCATCTTCGCCAATTAGCCTAAAGACATAAAAAGCGAAGTAAAATAAACTAAATCAATCAATCACTCAGTTTTAGTACCTTTTATTGCTTGTTTTCTTCCTCTCTTCTTGACCATTTCTTTCTCTACGTTTTCCTTCCTTTGCATTTTCCTTTCATTCTATCTCTCTGTCTCTTTCTCTCTCGTTTTCGATTTCTCTCTTCACTCTCTTTCTCGTTTCTCCATTTCATTCTCTCTCTCGCTAATGACCATCTCCTTTCTATGCCTTCTTATCTATCCCCTTCTTACACACACACACACACACTCTCTCTCTGTCTCTCTCTCTCTCATTATCGATTTCTCTCTTCACTCTCGCTCTAATATCTCCATTTCTTTCTCTCCCTCTTCCTCTCGCTAAAGTCCATCTCCTATTTATCTTCTTTTTCTCTCTTATCCTTTAAAATCTATCTCTCACTCTGTCTCCCGTTTTCGATTTCTCACTTCGCCCTCTGGTTTTTCCATTTCATTCTGTCTCTCCCTCTCTCTCTCTCTCTCGCTATCGACTATCTCCTTTCTATCTTATCTATCTCCCTCTCAATCTCTCTCTCTTTCTCTCTCGTTTTCGACTTCTCTCTTCACTCTCGCTCTAATAACTCCATTTCTTTCTCTCCCTCTCCCTCTCCCTCGCGCTACCAACCATGTCCTATTTATCTTCCTTTTCTCTCTTATCTTTTAAATCTATCTCTCACTCTGTCTCCCGTTTGCGATTTCTCACTTCGCCCTATTTCTGGTTTCTTGATTTCATTCTCTCTCTCTCTTTCTCCCGCTATCGACAATCTCCTATTTAGTTTGTTTTCCATTCTTACCTTTAGTTTCTATCTCTCTCACTCTCTTTCTCTCTCTCTCTCGTTTTCGACTTCTCACTTCGCCCTCCTTCTGGTATTTCCTTTTCATTCTTTCTCTCTTTCTTACTCTTTTGCTACCGGCCATCTTCTATTTACATTCTATTTCTATTATATTTTTCTTATCTATCTCTCTCGCTTTCTATCGATTTCGAATTCTCTCTTCACTCTTCTTCTTGATTCTCCATTTCATTCTCTCTCTCTCTCACTCTCTCTCTCTCTCTGTCTCGCTATCGACCATCTCCTATTTATCTTCTTTCTATCTCTCTCTCTCTCGCTTCTGTGTTACTTTCTCTCTTTTGAGCTACGACGCCAGGGGTCGCTGGTTCGAATCCCGGCCTGGGCATGGATGTTTTGTGAATGTCCATTCATCCATTTCATTACATCATCACTCATCCCCATCTTCGCAAATTAGCCTAAAGACATAAAACGCGAAGTAGAATAAACTAAATCAATCAATCAATCCGTTTTAATACCTTTTATTGCTTGTTTTATTACTCCCTTCTTGACCAATTGTTTCTCTAAGTTTTTCTTCCTTTGCATTTTCCTTTCATTCTATAACTCTGTCTCTTTCTCTGTCGTTTTCGATTTCTCTCTTCACTCTCTTTATCGTTTCTCCATTTCATTCTCCATTTCATCTCTCTTTCTCTCTCTCTCTCTCTCCCTATAGACTATATTCTATTTATATTCCTTTTCTCTCTCTCTCTCGCTTCTGTATGTGATTCTCTCTTATCTTTTAAATCTATCTCTCAATCTGTCTCCCGTTTGCGATTTCTCACTTAGCCCTATTTCTGATTTCTCGATTTCATTCTCTCTCTCTCTTTCTCCCGCTATCGACAATCTCCTATTTAGTTTGTTTTCCATTCTTACCTTTCTTATATATCAATCTCTCTCTCTTTCTCATTTTCGATATATCAAATTCACTCTCGTTGTAGTTTTTTATTTCTCTCTCTCTCTCTCTCTCTCTTTCTATCTCTCTCTCTCTGTGTCCCTCGCTCGCTACTGGTCATCTGCTATTTATTACATTTTTCTTTCTTACCTTTAGTTTCTATCTCTCTCATTCTCTCTCTCTCTCTCTCTCTCGTTTTCGACTTCTCTCTTCGCCCTCCTTCTGGTATTTCCATTTCATTCTTTCTCTCTCTCTCACTCTCTCACTACCGGCCATCTTCTATTTACATTCTATTTCTATTATATTTTTCTTATCTATCTTTCTCGCTCTCTATCGATTTCGAATTCTTTCTTCACTTTTGTTCTTGATTCTCCATTTCATTCTCTCTCTCTCTCTCTTTCTCTCTCTCTCTCTCTATCTCTATCTCTTTCTCGTTATCGACCATCTCCTATTTATCTTCCCTCTCTCTCTCTCTCTCGCTTCTGTTATTCATTCTCTCTTTTCAGCTACGACGCCAGGGGTCCCTGGTTCGAATCCCGGCCTGGGCATGGATGTTTTGTGAATGTCCATTCATCCATTTCATCACATCATCACTCATCCCCATCTTCGCCAATTAGCCTAAAGACATAAAAAGCGAAGTAAAATAAACTAAATCAATCAATCACTCAGTTTTAGTACCTTTTATTGCTTGTTTTCTTCCTCTCTTCTTGACCATTTCTTTCTCTACGTTTTCCTTCCTTTGCATTTTCCTTTCATTCTATCTCTCTGTCTCTTTCTCTCTCGTTTTCGATTTCTCTCTTCACTCTCTTTCTCGTTTCTCCATTTCATTCTCTCTCTCGCTAATGACCATCTCCTTTCTATGCCTTCTTATCTATCCCCTTCTTACACACACACACACACACTCTCTCTCTGTCTCTCTCTCTCTCATTATCGATTTCTCTCTTCACTCTCGCTCTAATATCTCCATTTCTTTCTCTCCCTCTTCCTCTCGCTAAAGTCCATCTCCTATTTATCTTCTTTTTCTCTCTTATCCTTTAAAATCTATCTCTCACTCTGTCTCCCGTTTTCGATTTCTCACTTCGCCCTCTGGTTTTTCCATTTCATTCTGTCTCTCCCTCTCTCTCTCTCTCTCGCTATCGACTATCTCCTTTCTATCTTATCTATCTCCCTCTCACTCTCTCTCTCTTTCTCTCTCGTTTTCGACTTCTCTCTTCACTCTCGCTCTAATAACTCCATTTCTTTCTCTCCCTCTCCCTCTCCCTCGCGCTACCAACCATGTCCTATTTATCTTCCTTTTCTCTCTTATCTTTTAAATCTATCTCTCACTCTGTCTCCCGTTTGCGATTTCTCACTTCGCCCTATTTCTGGTTTCTTGATTTCATTCTCTCTCTCTCTTTCTCCCGCTATCGACAATCTCCTATTTAGTTTGTTTTCCATTCTTACCTTTAGTTTCTATCTCTCTCACTCTCTTTCTCTCTCTCTCTCGTTTTCGACTTCTCACTTCGCCCTCCTTCTGGTATTTCCTTTTCATTCTTTCTCTCTTTCTTACTCTTTTGCTACCGGCCATCTTCTATTTACATTCTATTTCTATTATATTTTTCTTATCTATCTCTCTCGCTTTCTATCGATTTCGAATTCTCTCTTCACTCTTCTTCTTGATTCTCCATTTCATTCTCTCTCTCTCTCACTCTCTCTCTCTCTCTGTCTCGCTATCGACCATCTCCTATTTATCTTCTTTCTATCTCTCTCTCTCTCGCTTCTGTGTTACTTTCTCTCTTTTGAGCTACGACGCCAGGGGTCGCTGGTTCGAATCCCGGCCTGGGCATGGATGTTTTGTGAATGTCCATTCATCCATTTCATTACATCATCACTCATCCCCATCTTCGCAAATTAGCCTAAAGACATAAAACGCGAAGTAGAATAAACTAAATCAATCAATCAATCCGTTTTAATACCTTTTATTGCTTGTTTTATTACTCCCTTCTTGACCAATTGTTTCTCTAAGTTTTTCTTCCTTTGCATTTTCCTTTCATTCTATAACTCTGTCTCTTTCTCTGTCGTTTTCGATTTCTCTCTTCACTCTCTTTATCGTTTCTCCATTTCATTCTCCATTTCATCTCTCTTTCTCTCTCTCTCTCTCTCCCTATAGACTATATTCTATTTATATTCCTTTTCTCTCTCTCTCTCGCTTCTGTATGTGATTCTCTCTTTTCTTTTAAATCTATCTCTCAATCTGTCTCCCGTTTGCGATTTCTCACTTAGCCCTATTTCTGATTTCTCGATTTCATTCTCTCTCTCTCTTTCTCCCGCTATCGACAATCTCCTATTTAGTTTGTTTTCCATTCTTACCTTTCTTATATATCAATCTCTCTCTCTTTCTC